>NC_062560.1:125945192-127145192 GCF_016906955.1 Phacochoerus africanus | reverse complement strand
ACTTTCCCCAAAACACTATATTGAAGGATTGGATTCTTAACACACAGCACACCACAGCTCTTGGGTAAATATTTATTGACTGACTGTAGATGTCAGACTAATGGCCAGAGCTATATGGATGTCTTGGCCTCTTTCCTAGTGTAACTGAAATTAGCGTGTGTGTACACAGAACATTGCTCTGTTTCAATTAACCTTCTTCTACCTAATTTCCTCACTGTTTCACACTGTCTTGAACAGAATGTTAGGTTAAGCAGAGGTATGTCCTCAGAAGGGAGAAAGTTTTGTCTACATGGAAGTACCTTGTTGAAAGAGCAAGAACTGGAAAATACAATCCAAAAATCAGTACATCATAATTACAATATGTGTTCACAGTGTCTCTGTGTTACAGAAGAACTTAAATACTAAAAAGCCTGCTGTTTGCATAGTCCCCAGGAACATGCAAATCCTTTCAGGCAAAATCACGTGGAAGCCTGAAAACCAAAGTAAGATTCCACACATTCAACCTATCGATACTGCTCTTGAAATCCCTTTACCAAATATTTGAAGAGAGCTATAAAAATAATAGAGTGCATGAACATACAAGGTTCATTTGTGCATCTAGTATTTATGAGCACCTACTATGTGTGGCCAGCCTTGTTCAAGACATTTGGTGATATGCTCATGAACAAGACAGCCCCTGTTCTCAAAGAAGCTTCATTCTATTGCAGGAATATGATCTATTAATAAGCAAGTTTCCTTTGAGCATTACTATATCCTTATGAGGTAGACTGGCAGAGACTATTACCACTCTCATTCTACAGATAACAAAACCCAGGCTCTCCATGGTAAAATGAGAGTCCCCAGGTCACGCAATGGGTAAGTGGCAGAATCAGGAATTGAACCCTTTTGTTCTCATGTCTAGGTCATCTTTTCTCTCTGTAGTACTATCATCACGGCAGTGAAACAGCTTAACAGCTATGTTACATGTACCCACGGAGTGGCAGGGAAGGTGAAAGACTATCTATCCATTGGGAAGGCTTTCTAAGATGCTTTTTCTGTTGACCTATATCTATTTTTCTTGCACTTTGATCTTGTCTCCCAGGCTAGAATTTAGATCATTGAGAGCTGAACCCAGGTTTCATATTTTATTAATGTGTATCCCTGTAGGATTCTTTAGAGTAACGTCTTGTGAATAGATAATCGGATGATACATCCAATGGCTTAAGGAGAGGATGGGGGAACAATCCAGATTAATTAGGAACTGGATTCTGCCCCTTGGCAGGCAGGTCAGTAACCTCTAATTTTGCAATACACTCACACATCAAAAAGACCTTGAAGAGTATCTGGCATTGAGCTCAGCTTAATTCTTTTTAAAGCTACTACAGGGACCATTCTAAGCATGGCCATTACTGGCTCCCAATAAGGAATGGCTACAAAATGGCAACTGTGGAACACTGCTCACATGATCTGCCCATATGGGAGACTTCTTGAAATTAACACCTTTCTATGTAAATTATGGGAAGCAGAATTTGTTACCGCAAAATACGTCTCCTTGGCATAAGGATTATTTTGAGCTGGATATTTTTTTTTCCCACTGTACAGCAAGGGATATTTTTAAGAAACAGCAGCTTCAGGAGAAGCTCTGAAAACCAACAGAAATTACCCTTTTGTAAGAAATATTTATATTTATAGAAATTTGTAAGGGTGTCTCCCTTTCTGTATCAGGAAGAAAAGGATGACTTGAAGTTTCTAAAAACTCTTATCAATGTAGAAGGCAAGGACTTAAATCTGCATGACAACCTTACCCTTGCTTACTGTGTCCCCACAACTGATACCCCACTCCCAACATCTTTTATCTTTAGCTGAAAAGGGTATTTAAGGGGATAGCTTGACCCATTTTGGGGAGTTCCTCAGCATTCCTGGGGCTCTCCCATGTATACAGGAGAGGTACATGTTATTAAACTTCTATTTGTTTTTCTCCTGCAAATCCTGTCTTTTTTATTACAGGGGCACCTCAGCCAAGAACCTAGAAGGGTAAAGAATCAACACTGTGGGAATAAAGGTCCGAGCTTTTACTCTATGTACTTAATGTACGTACTTCTGAGGCAGGGCCATCAGGTTCAGCATTCAGGAGTCCCATTCTAGAACTTCTTCTTTGGCCTTGGACACTTCTATAAATAGGTGAAAAGACAGATGGTAAACACATCTCACTTGCCATTTAAATCTAAGTTCTCTATTTCACAGGAAATACAAGTTTCTGTTAGAGAGAAAATTCATGAGCCCCAAATGGCATCACTCATGCTAAAGCCTATGATACCAAACCTAGATTTAATACCTGACTTCATTGCAGTTCTGACTTTCACCAGAAATGTAGTCTTAATCAACCAGTCTGGAATTTCCTGATCAGTACCAATGAGGTCATCTGTCACATGGGCCCTCTCTGTCCCCCAAAGAAAGAAGAGGCAACCTGAAGGATAAAACCCTTGCCATTACCTTTCCCCACAAAAGATGTCCTGGCTTTAAAATAATACTCTAGTTGCTAGACAGGATGATACCTGACTCATGAGTTGCGTAATAGAGCCAATTAGATCTTCAAATTTACTCAGTTAAAGGTTGTTTGCTAACAATTCAAACAAGAAAAAAACCTATTTTTCTTAATATATAACATCATCAACCTTTGAGGTGTCACTTTTCCTACAGAGAAAGTTGTTCTGCACCGTATCTAAAAAGTAAGTCATCTGGACCCTCATTATAATGAAGTTTGCTGCAGGTCTCAATGCCTTTTTTTTTGTCTTTTTTTAAAATTTTTTATTTATTTTGCTTTTTAGGGCCGCACCCGTGGCACATAGAAGTTCCCAGGCTAGGGGCCGAATTGGAGCTACAGGTGCCAGCCTATACCACAGCCACAGCAATGTGGGATCTGAGCCACGTCTTCGACCTACACCACAGCTTACGGCAACACCGGATCCTTAACCCACTGAGCGAAGCCAGAGATTGAACCCACATCCTCATGGATACTGGTTAGATTCAGATTCGTTTCCACTGAGCCACAACGGGAACTCTCTCAATGCCTCTTTTTGGCAATGGTGAGCAAAGTAAGCTTTTTGAAAAAAAGAAGCCAAGGTGTATGACTGAATGTTCTTAAATTTTAAATCAACTGCAATTATAAAAATGCCTTCAGGTGAAATTTAATTTTGTTTCCTATAATTAGAGAAACTCTCCTTTCTCTGGATCATTAACAATTAATGTCTATCAAAATTAGAATTTTGATGCCCAGGGTGAGAATGCAGCTTCATGGCACAGTCAAGTCTAAATACTAGCTGACTTTTCATTGAATAAGTGGAAGATGAGAAAGAAAAAGTGGGAGAGAGAGAGAATATAAATGAATAACCATCTTGTTTTTAATACTAAGATTATTTTTTTAAGCCTCCAAAATTTCATAATTTGAAAGTGAGCAGTTCCCTGCAGGGCCTTCACAGGTCCAACAGCCACTCCGTGTCTCTCACTTCTTGTTTGTAAAAAAAAAGAAAAAAAAAGCTTTAGTCTCCTAGGCTTCTCCTGAGTTCCAAAGAGTAGACTCAAGCAGTTACTAATTAGGGAAGTGAGGGAATAAAGAAACAAAGGAAAAGCAGTCAAGCAAGAGAAATAATGAGAGTTTAAATAATGGTCCAGCAATAAAACAGAGTCCTACTCCTCCAGGGATACAGAACAAGCTGATGCATGTCTTTGAGTCACTCTGCAGAAACTAAGACCCCCACCCAGGTGGAGGAGGTGACTCCATGCTGACAACATGTAGGAAGACTTCAGACTAGTCGGAACCAGAAGGTTGATGGTCAAGATTCCCCAAACAGGAGTTTTTGCTGTGCCTCGCAGTGGGTTAATGATCTGGCTTGTCTCTGTGGCATTGCTAGTTCGATTCCTGGTCCGGCACAGTAGGGTTAGGATTCAGCATTGCTGCAGCTGTGGTGTAGGTCTCAGATGTAGCTCTGATTCAATCTCTTGCTCAGGAAATTCCGAATATGGCAGGTGCAGGCAAAAAAGAAGCAAAAAAAAGAAGAGGGGAAAAAAAAAGATTCCCAAGGCTCTGCCCTGTTACCTCACCACCGACCAATCAGAAGAAAGTTCACAAGCTGCAACCCTAACCCCAAATGTTGCCTTTAAAAACCCTTCCCTGAAAGCCATGAGAGAGTTCAGGTCGTTTGAGTATAAGATGCTCATTCTCCTTGCTTGGTGTCCTGCAGTAAATGTTATACTTTCCTTCACCACAACCCAGTGTCAGTAGGTTGGCTTTGCTGTGCATGGGCAAGTGGACCCAAGTTCAGTTTGGTAACCAACGGAATATTTATTATGGAAATAATTTTTGTTTTCAAGAGTTTTTCTTTTGCAGGCCAAGAAAAGCCCTTATTGCCCTGCAAAATGAGAAACTGGAGCCTAATTACAGATATGATCAAAAGAAAGACCTCAGACTAGCAATACGGTGACACGATGATAATTGTGAAGTGCTGTCAATTTATTCAGAAGCTACAGGCATACTTCATATTACTGTGTTTTGCTTTACTGCGCTTCACAGATATTGCATTTTTTACAAATTGAAGGTTTGCGACAACCCCACATTGAGTAAGTCTATTGACGCCATTTTTCCGTCAGCATTTGCTCACTTCGTGTCTCTGTGTCTCATTTTGGTAATTCTCATTATATTTGAAAGTTTTTCATTATTATTATATTTTTCATGGTGGTCTGTGATTAGAGGGAGATCTTTGATGTTACTACTGTCATTGTTTTGGGGTACCATGAACCATACCCAAATAAGAGGATGAACCTAATCGATAAATGCTGTGTATATTCTTTTTTTTCTTTAGGGCTGCACCTGCTAGGAGTCGAGTCAGAATCAGAGCTACAGCTGCCAGCTTACACCACACCCAGACCAACTCAGGATCCAAAACAGCTTGTGGCAACGCCAGATCTTTTAACCAATGAGCAAGACCAGGGATTGAACCTTCATCTTCATGGATACTAGCGGGGTTCTTAATCCCCTGAACTTCAACGGGAACTCTGCTGTGTATGTTCTGACTGCTCTACTGACCAGCTGTTCCTCAGCTCGCTCACTCTCTCATCTTGGGCCTCCTTACTCCCTGAGATACAACCATACTGAAATTAGGACAATTTATAACCTTACAGTGGCCTCTACACATTCAAGTGAAAGAAGAGTCACACATCTCTCACTTTAAACCAAGAGCTAGAAATGATTAAGCTTGGAGAAGAAGGCATATTGAAAGCTGAGACAGGCCAAAAGGTAGACCTCTTGTACCAAACCATTAGCCAAGCTGTGAGTGCAAAGGAAAAGGTTTTGAAGGAAATTAAAAGAGCCACTCTAGTGAACACACAGACGGTAGGCAAGTGAAACAGCCTCATTGCTGATGTGGAGAAAGTGTTAGTGATCTGGATAGAAGATCAAACCAGCCACAACATTCCCTTAATCCAGAGCCTAACCCAGAGCAAGGCTCTAACTCTTCAGTTCTATGAAGGCTGAGAAAGGTGAGGACGCTGCAGAAGAAAATTTTGAAGCTCGCAGAGTTTCGTTCATGAAGTTTAAAGAAAGAAGCCATCTCCATAGCATAAAAGTGCAAGGTCATGCAGCAAGGGCTGATGTAGAATCTGCAGCAAGTCATGCAGGAGATCTAGCTCAGATCATTAGTGATCAGATTCTCAATGCAGATGAAACAAACTTAAATTGGAAGAAGATGCCACCTAAGACTTTGATAGCTAGAGAGGAGAGGTCAATGCCTGGCTTCAAAGCTTCAAAAGACAGGTTGATTCTTTTGTTTGGGGACCCAGCAATCCCACTCCTGGGCTTATATCCAGAGAAGTCATAATTCAAAAAGATACATGCACCCCTATATTCATTGCAGCACTATTTACAATAACTAAGACATGGAAGCAACCTAAATGTCCATCGACAAATGAATGACTAAAGATGGGGTACATATATACAATGGAATACTACCCAAAATGAAATAATGCCATTTCCAGCAACATGTATGGACCAAGAAATTATATTGACTGAAGTAAGTCAGACAGAAAAAGACAAATATCATATGAGATCACTAACATGGAGCTAATGCAACTGGTGACTTTAAATTGAAGCCAGTGCTCATTTACCATTTGGAAAATCCTAGAGCCCTTAACAATGATGCTAAGTCTACTCTACCTTTGCTCTCTAAAGGGAACAAAAAAGCCTGGATGATAGCACATCTGTTTACAGCATGGTTTACTGAATATTTTAAACCTACAACAGTGTAGTTGTTCTGACCTACTGCTCAGAAATAAAGATTCCTTTCAAAATATGACTGTCCGTTGACAATGCACCTGGTCACCCAAGAGCTGTGACGGAGATGTACAATGAGATTCATGTTGTTTTGATGCCTGCCAACACAACATCCATTCTGGAGCTCATGGTTCAAGGAATCATTTCGATTTTCAAGTCTTATTTTTTAAAAAATATACCTGATGGACCAGGGACTAAGGATCCAACATCATCACTTCTGTGCCTCAGGTCACTGTGGTGGTATGGGTTTGATCCCTTGTCCTAGAACTTCTGCATGCCATGGGTGTAGCCAAAAGACAAAGAGACAAAAAACAACCCCCCCCCAAAAAAAGAAATACATTTCATAAGGCTATGGCTGCCATAGTGATTTCTCTGATGGATTTGGACAAAGGAAATAAAAAACCTTCTGGAAAGGACTCACTATTCTAGATGCCAATAATAACATTTGTGATTCATGGGAAGAGGTCAAAATATCAACATTCACAGGAGTTTGGAAGAAGCTGATTCCAACTCTCATGGATGACTCTGTGGGATTCACGACTTCAGTGGAGGAAACCACTACAGATGTGGTGGAAACAGCCAGAAAACTAAAATCGGGAGTGGAGCCTTTGGATTTGACTGAATTGCTGCAACCTCATGATAAAACTTCAATGGAGGAGGACCTGCTTCTTAGAAATAAGCAAAGAAAGTGGTTCCTTGAGACAGAATCTACTCCTGGTGAAGATGCTGTGAAGATTGTTGAAATGACAGCAAGGGATTTAGAATATGACATCAACTTCGTTGATAAAGCAGCAGCAGGGTTTGAGAGGACTGACTCCAATTTTGAAACAAGTTGTACTGTGGGTAAAATGCTATGAAATAGCAATTCATGCTATACAGAAACTGTTCATGAAAGGAAAAGTCAATCAGAGTGGTAAACTTCATTGTCTTATTTTAAGAAATTGCCTCAGCCTCCCCAGCCTTCAACAACCACTACCCTAATCAGTCAGCAGCCATCAACATCAAGGCAAGACCCTCCACCAGCAAAACAATTACAACTCACTGAAGACTCAGGTGGTGATTAGCATTTTTTTAGCAATAAAATATTTTTCAATTAAGATATGTGCATTACTCTTTAGACGTTCTGCTATTGCACACTTAATAGACTATGATGTATAGTGTAAATATAAATTTTATATGCACTGGGGATGCAAAAAAAATTGTGTGATTCACTTTATTGTGTTATTTTCTTTACTGCATTGGTACAAAACCAAATTTGCAATATCGCCAAGGTGTGCCTGGAGAAAATGAATAGAATAATTGGATTACTCTGCATGGTTTCAAAAAGTGAATACTGATCCAATGGAGAGAAATTTTCCATTCTTTTATTTTATTTTTTGTCTATTTAGGGCTGCACATGCAGCATATGGAGGTTGCCAGACGAGGGGTTGAATCGTAGCTGCAGCTGCCCACCTATACCACAGCCACAACAACGCCAGATCTGAGCCACATCTGAGAACTACACCACAGCTTAGGGCAACACCAGATCCTTAACCCACTGAATGAGGCCAGGGATCGAATCTGTGTCCTCATGGATACTAGTCAGATTTGTTTCTGCTGAGTCACGACAGGAACTCCTGAAAATTTTCCATTCTACATTTCACAGGACACAGCCAAAAATTTCATTTTACTTCTATCATATAGGTAGAAAATTATGAAAAGTTTGAAACATATTTTGGTATCAAAGTAATATTTAGGAAGTATTGATTTAAATAGAATAAACAGCTAGTTAATGAGCTTGAAAATTCAATCATTTGTGTGCACGATGGGGCTACAAAATATCTAACAGGTGTTTCTCACTGTTTAGACTTTCAGTATCAAGTAGCTTAGATATAAACAGAGTTGCAATCTACAGATTCAATGCAATCCCTATCAAATTACTCAGGACATTTTTCACAGAACTGGAACAAACAATCCAAACATTTATATGGAACCACAAAAGACCCAGAATCGCCAAAGCAATCCTGAGAAACAAAAACCAAGCAGGAGGCATCACTCTCCCAGACTTCAAGAAATACTACAAAGCCACAGTCATCAAAACAGTGTGGTACTGGTATCAAAACAGACAGACAGACCAATGGAACAGAATAGAGAATCCGGAAATAAACCCTGACACCTATGGTCAATTCATCTTTGACAAGGGAGGCAAGAACATAAAATGGGAAAAAGAAAGTCTCTTCAGCAAGCATTGCTAGGAAACCCGCACAGCTGCATGCAAAGCAATGAAACTAGAACACACCCTCACACCATGCACACAAATAAACTCCAAATGGCTGAAAGACTTAAATATACGACAGGACACCATCAAACTCCTAGAAGAAAACATAGGCAAAACACTCTCTGACATCAACATCATGAATATTTTCTCAGGTCAGTCTCCCAAAGCAATAGCAATTAGAGCACAAATAAACCCATGGGACCTCATCAAACTGAAAAGCTTTTGCACAGCAAAGGAAACCAAAAAGAAACCAAAAAGACAACTTACAGAATGGGAGAAAATAGTTTCAAATGATGCAACCGACAAGGGCTTAATCTCTAGAATATATAAACAACTTATACAACCCAACAGCAAAAAAACCAATCAATCAATGGAAAAATGGGCAAAAGACCTGAATAGACATTTCTCCAAAGAAGATATACAGATGGCCAGCAAACACATGAAAAAATGCTCAACATCGCT
Organism: Phacochoerus africanus; assembly: GCF_016906955.1. Classification (NCBI taxonomy): domain Eukaryota; kingdom Metazoa; phylum Chordata; class Mammalia; order Artiodactyla; family Suidae; genus Phacochoerus; species Phacochoerus africanus. Next base: position 127,136,169 of record NC_062560.1, on the reverse strand, counting down.
GATTATAAGAGAAATGCAAATCAAAACTACCATGAGATACCACCTCACACCAGTCAGAATGGCCATCATTAATAAATCCACAAATAACAAGTGCTGGAGGGGGTGTGGAGAAAAGGGAACCCTCCTGCACTGCTGGTGGGAATGTCAACTGGTACAGCCACTATGGAGAACAGTTTGGAGATACCTTAGAAATCTATACATAGACCTTCCATATGACCCCGCTATCCCACTCTTGGGCATCTATCCGGACAAAACTCTACTTAAAAGAGACACGTGCACCCGCATGTTCATTGCAGCACTCTTCACAATAGCCAGGACATGGAAACAACCCAAATGTCCATCGACAGATGATTGGATTCGGAACAGGTGGTATATATACACAATGGAATACTACTCAGCCATAAAAAAGAATGACATCATGCCATTTGCAGCAACATGGATGGAACTAGAGAATCTCATACTGAGTGAAATGAGCCAGAAAGACAAAGACAAATACCATATGATATCACTTATAACTGGAATCTAATATCCAGCACAAATGAACATCTCCTCAGAAAAGAAAATCATGGACTTGGAGAAGAGACCTGTGGCTGCCTGATGGGAGGGGAGGGAGTGGGAGGGATCGGGCGCTTGGGCTTATCAGACACAACTTAGAATAGATGTACAAGGAGATCCTGCTGAATAGCATTGAGAACTTTGTCTAGATACTCATGTTGCAACAGAACAAAGGGTGGGGGAAAAAAATGTACTTATGTATACATGTAAGGATCACCTGACCCCCTTGCTGTACAGTGGGAAAATAAAAAAATTATAAAAATAAGTAAATAAATAAATAAATAAGTAGGTAAATAAAATAAAATAAAATAAACAGAGTTGCTTATAAATTTAACCCTACATTATTTAAAAATAATATTCCTAAAATGTTAATCTTTACATTTTCAGTATTTTCTGTCTTTAACTAAATTTATAAGCCTTAGTCTAACAGAATGTTTTCTTAGTTAATAAGAGTTGGACAAAAGACAAAAAAAAAAAAGAAAGGGAGTTCCCGTCGTGGCGCAGTGGTTAACGAATCCGACTAGGAACCATGAGGTTGCAGGTTCGGTCCCTGCCCTTGCTCAGTGGGTTAACAATCCGGCGTTGCCGTGAGCTGTGGTGTAGGGTGCAGATGCGGCTCGGATCCCGCGTTGCTGTGGCTCTGGCGTAGGCCGTCCGCTGCAGCTCCGATTCAACCCCTAGCCTGGGAACCTCCATATGCTGTGGGAGCGGCCCAAGAAATAGCAACAACAACAACAAAAGACAAAAGACAAAAAAAAAATAAGAGTTGGTATTTCTTCAAGATTGTTCTTCACATTCTCTTCTTTCTTTCTCTTACCTCCCTTGCTAACCACATTTTGTCCACTGGCTTCAACAAGGGGCAATGCCAACATCTCTATCTCAAAACCTCTCCTTGACCTGGAGACCCATAGATCAAACTGCCTTTAGGACATGCAGTCTGGATGTCTAACAGATGCCTCAACTCAACATGGTCCAAACAGACTCCTCCGCTTCCAGCTCCTCTTCCTTCTCTTCACTCCCCAACTTCCTTCAGTGTCTCCTATCTTGGTGAATAGTTCTACCCTCCACCTGGTCATTCAAGACTAAAACCTGCAACGTATCTTTGACTTTTCCCTCTTAACTCTCTTTTGTTTTGTAGGAAAGTCTGTTGGAATTTTCTGCCTGCCTTTGCTACCTGGTGAGTTTTTTGATGGCAATGCGTATCCTTTGAACTTCTTGTATCCTCAGCACCTACCACAATGAAGAGCACTTACTAGGTGTATTCATGAATATTTGCTGAGTACATAAAGGAACAAACAAGCTGACCAGTCCACTCATTAAAATATCCACACATCCCTCACCCCAGGCCTAGGTGGCTTGACACAATTATTTCCAAGGACAAGCTGAGGCTTCCATCTGTTCCTTAAAAGCAATTAAATGACTCCATATTGACTTCTGAATAGTAAACATCTTTATACCTGAGATAAACAGCATGTGAATGAGTGTCTGATATGGTAGCACTAACTACATGTGGCTCAATTAAAGTCAAAATTGAATACAATTTAAAATTTAGTTCTTCACTTCACAGCACACATCTTAACAGTTCAGTAGCTGTATGTGGCTATTGGCTACTGTACTAAACAGAACAGATTAAGGAGTATTTCTGTCATCACGCAACAGTTTTATATTCAAAGGATGCAGTGGGAGTTACTGCACAAGACACTAAATTTGACAACAAAACATTGCGATGCATTTAGGTTTTGCTTTAAATCCATTGGTTTGAACATTAAAAATATAAAGAAAAGCAAAGTTTTCCCAATTCTTCCATGAATTTACATTTCATGCTTCTATATATGTCAAAACAGATGGCAAATATTTGACTTCAAATCAGAATGTACAAATAACAAATACACACATCCATTGTTCACGAAAAGCATTAAGGAGTCTTTCATACCTAACCAGTCACATCCATTGCTGGTCTCTGGATCAGAACAGATACAAATGGAACCTTCCTTTTCCAAATTGCATCAGTTAATTTTCAGAAAGAAAGAAAATGATCAAAGAACCCTTTCCTACGTGTATTTACATGAAAAGGACACTTTCTAATTTTACGAAGAAAAGTTCCTCCGTCTCATTATGTAAAATTTCAAAATGTTACTCTGAAATTGGGCCCTTAATGTTTTTCGCCCTCTCTCCATTTTAAATCTTTTCCCGAGGTTTGATATTCATTGGTAAAGTACTCAACACTGCTGAATTACTTTAATGGAAGGTTGTTCTTGGCTCCAAAAAGCATCGACTTCTACTTGCTATATAAATGAAACTGTAAATATGAAAAAGACATCCAATGAATACTGTCCTTTCATACGTCAATGCAGTACAAACTAAGGTGTGTTTTGAATAGTCGTGGCAGAGAGTCAGGAAACTGATGACAGTACAAATATAATCCTAAATGTCTCTGTTTGTTTAACTTACAGCTCAGATGATCTAATCTGAAGCGATGGAAGAAAGGAAAATCAGATTTCCCTTCTTGGTTGCAGGTTATGACCAAAGTTTAAGGAGCTAATTTTTAAGATTATCCTAACCAAAGCTAGTCTGTAGGCCCACAGAGGAAACCCTGTACCTCTCCTTGTCTGAAATGTGAAATCTTGAGTCAAGTTGGGGGCATCCTTTTTTCTTTCAAGCCCAACTACATCTCGGTCGTCCCTGACAACTGCACCGGTACTAGCATCTCCAGAGCCTAACTCTCCCCAAGAGTCAATATGCTCTCTAGTGGGATCATGCCTGCGATGGCCTCCTGCTTTCCCGGTCACCACCATTGTGCCCGGTATGTCAGAGCTGCCATGGAAGATGGAGAGAACGTGTGGTCACCCACACTTGGTTCAAACCTCAGCTCAGATACTTCCTAGCTGTGAGACCTAGAGCAAGTCTCTTAACTTCCCTGAACCCCAGTCTCCTGCTGTTAAAGTGAGACTCATACTACGTACCTTGTCAGGGGCTTGTAAAGATAAAACAATATTTGGAAAAAGTGCTTTGGTAATCTCTACAGTCCAACATGATCCTGACAATGCCCTCATTAGCCTTTCTCCCTTGCATGGCTCCATATGCCTCTAAGTTTCTTCTCCAGTGAAATATATGATTGGGGATGTAGAATAGTGTACTTTGCTTTAAAAAGGTTCTTTAATGACTTGAATTCTCTCTCCCAGAAAATGTGTTCCTCGGGGATGAGTTCTGCATGAGCTATCATTTGTTCCTCAGAGCCAGGAGGCAGACTCTCCAGTGTTCACACAAGAGTTGCTATTGCTGGAGATCCCATCCTGGTGCAATGGGTTAAGAACCCAACATTGCTGCAGCTGTGGTGTAGGTTGCAGCTGTGGCTCGGATTCAGTCCCTGGCCCGGGAACTTCCATGTGCTATGGGTGTGGCCAAAGAAGAAAAAGAAAAAGAGTTGCTATTGCTATACATCACCTAGACCAATACTCTCCTTCAGGAGAGGAAGAGGGGTGTTTGTGGTGACAGGAAACTGCATGAGGTGCACTCTTACGAATAACCCCGAATGAATGTACAAACTGATCCCTCCTAATACAAAATAACTACTGTACTTTTAAAACATTTCTCCCCTTTCAATATAACACCTTGCAATGAATAAATCATTGGAGAATATCATCCTAACAGCCTTACATTATCTGAAGATGGAACTAGTTTATTTCAGGAACCTCATCCAAAGGCACATAGGCAAAGGAGATGACTTTGATCAGTTCAGAAAAATCAGTAACTTGAAGTGAGCGTTCCATCATCACTTTCACTTATCATGTGGCCACTGCTAACTAACCGTACACCCTACCCACCACCAATCTCACATCTGGCAGGGGAGGTACCATCACTTACTGAGTTCCTACTGTGTGGTAGGTACTGTACATATATTATCCTTTTGGATCCTAAAATAACTCAATGATGTGTCCTGTCATTATCCCCACTTTACAGATGAGGAAGATGAAGCTCCATAAGGTGAATAATGTGTAAGGTCTATAAAAAAATTAATAAGCAGAAACTTGAGTTACATTGTGTTGGGAGAGCAGAAGGGGGCGCTGTCCCACCCTGTGGGGATAGCAGGGTGCGACAAGAAGAAGAAAGGCTGCTGTTCTTTCCTGGCAAGGACCAGCCAATGATAAGCGCTGGCCTCTTTGTTCCCCAGCGCCCTCCAGCTTCCTTTCCCTATAAATGTGTGCTCCTTCCCTGGCCCTGCAGTAACACCAGGCAGGCTTGGCCTTCAGCCTGTTCCTTTAAAACGGCTGTTTTCTGCAGGCTGGTTAAAGGAAAAGGCCTTCAGCCTGGCTCCTCCAAGACCAAGCTGTTTCCTTAGGATTGGCTGGATTGGCTTGTAAACTGTTTGAATTGAGCCATTTGTGCTGTAAGCTTTTTAAGCTGATGGAAAATTGTTCTTGAGAGGAAAGCACTCTGGGTCCCAGTTATCTAAGCATTTTGAAGGCACCCTGCTGCTGCCTACAGAGACTCCAGCCCATCTGGAGGAAATACCCTTGCTCCTTCCTTAGGCACATTTCTAGCTGAATGGACTGACCTGACCAAAAGCAATTTAGAATATCAATGGCCAGGATGGAGAACTTGGCAATACCCAGACTTAGTTTCCTTAAAAACAAGTTGGACTGTAATAGCTCAAAAATCTTCAGAACTGACTGGAAGGCTGATTTTGATTGGTATTTTGAGGCTGCCCAATGTTGTCAGGAGTCTGAAAATTTCCTCCCCAGCAAAATAAAATTTTAAAATTAACTGAAACGAACAAAGGATTAAAGAAAAACCTCTGGATGTTCTACTCAACAATAAAGCCCCTGACACAATTTTGTGGGATAAACTGGACTGTATAGGCTTCAAAGCCTTAGAGTTGAGTGAACCCACTTACCCTTGGGCATCCTAATGACCAGATTCCCTTTTTTCCTATTGTATATGAAAAGGAAGAGAACTCGCCCCCAAACAGATGACCACCTATCAATACCATCTGTAATAGCATCTATCAGGGTATTATAGCCAGCAAGTGGACCCTGTGTCATGGGGGTATACCCTTGCTTTAGAGCTGTCATGGCCATTTTGCCCTTTTAGTCAAAACTACCGAGGAAATTGTTGTGGGATTCCCTTTAATCATTTTTGTACCTCATGCAAATGTATCCTACATATTACATACTATCCTATGTAACCTAACATGGAATTCAGACTATCCCATGTTAAAGGCCCTGGCAGTTTTCAGGTTCAAGCTCTGGAAAAAAGAATATGCATTTTCTGATCCATTACTCCAAGGTCAAGAAGGACAGAGGAGGGGAATGATTGGGCTGTGTGTGTGTTGGCACGTGTGCAAGGGTTGGGAGAAAGGCAGACAATGAAATAAGATGGCTTAAGAAATACTGAGTTCTTCTCTCAGATTCCCTGCTCTGAGTGTCACATCCCGCACTGCTCCCTGGGCAAAGTGCAAAGCGGATTGGTACCCGTAGACAATGACGTAGGGTCTGTAAACCAAATGTACTTTCTTTCCCAACAGCATCTTCCATTCTTCCTGCTCAAGCCATGGACATGGATTCTTGTGGCTTTCAAAATCATACTGTTTGTGTGGGCTGATATAAATGTGATAAATAATTGATATACCTGCAGCTAATATATCTAGGCAGATATATAACTGATCTTATATAAAATAGTTCAGATGATTTTACATATTAGAATATGAAGATTTAAAGCAAAATGTTGAGTTTCAACTACTTAAAATATGGAATTCCTTTTAAAAATATTTTGGTAGGTAATGACCTTCATCACATAGCTAAGAAAACTCGATCCTTATCTTAGTTATATGTTAAGAGACTTGGCTTCCAACCACCATGCATACACAACTAAAAAGAAATAAAACTCAAATGCTCCAACCCTCATGCATTTCGATGTTTTACAAAGGATGGCATCCAAATGAGAAAATTTCCACCAAAGGCTTACTCCATCTATTTCATAGAAAACATCACTCTCTAAAGGGCCAGTTTGAACTTCTCTAATGTGCTTTTTGGTTACACCAGTTTTCCACAAACACACAAAAAACATCTAATGGCACTCGGTGGTATTTCCTCACCAGAATGGAAAAACAAGAAATGCACGATATTCATAACACTTTGAAAGCACATACAAATCATAAACATGGTAAAACTACTCTGATGTCCCCTGTACCTCAAAGGGCAAGTAATCTATGATGAGAAGTGCCCTGAGATCAAAGAATAAAAAGAAAGCAGATAAATACCAATTAAACAAAAACCCTATTGCTATGAAAAAAAATACCATAGGCCATCAAAAACCACAAAAACTTTTTTTCAAGGTTTTATCATCCTGAAAAGAATATTGCTGTTATTGGCCTCTTCTGAACAGCATAGAAATATTAAGCAAATAAGAAGGCACCTTGAGAATCCGATTAGTGTTTTGTGGTCTGCCCCCTTTTCAAATGTAGAGAAGGCAACATATAGTGTTGGTTGGTGAGTCACTGGAACATGCCTGGAACCCAGCCTGGATGCCAGCTGCTAACACTAAAGACATTCATGGGCAGAGTGAATGTCAAGGCTACACAGTTCTCCATCATATATTTGTGGAAAATTCATTCCAGGAGAAATTCATAAATCAGACTAGAGACTATACTAAGAGCAGCACTGTGTGGTAAGATATAAAGAGAGTTTGCTCTGTTCCCACTAGCTACTAAGCCTTTTAGGCCAAGCCTTCCCTCAGAGCGTCCCATAGGGTGTATGTCCTACTCTCCAAGTATTTGACGAACTGGAACTGACAGCTCAGATGTGTTTTTGTAGTTCATCTGCTACCATGGTTACTTTCAGACAGCATTATTTTCGTATTATCAAATATTTGATAATCAAAAATACTGATCTATTATCAAAAACGTCCTCTAGCATAAAATGGTCTAAAAACTTTTTTTTAAATTAAAGTTCATCACTTTTCAGTCAAAAGGACTCCCCTGACGTAGCACTTCAAAGGAAGGAAATGCACACATTTCTACATCTCAAAGCAGAGCAAGACCAACTTCTTTTTAATACAGCCAGTGGTTCCAGGGGCCTGGCCTGGGTACATATGTTCATGGTAAGGTTTTGCTAAATGGCCCATGTTTTATTTGGCATCCCGATCTTCCTACTTTAAAATCCCCTCTTACTCATTTCTCAAAGGTGACATTCTGCGTGTTTCTTCTGTCACTTTTAGAGGACTACTACTGAGCCAGTTGTGGAAATGGAGCAACAGAAACCAGTCAAGTCCCAATACATGTTAAAAGAAAAATAACTTCTTATGTGTCTTTCCTACTTTGCCTAAGTGTTGGATGTGCAGATATGAGCTATGGCTTTAAATATGGACTTCTTTTCCTTTTTCATTCTACAAGTCAGACCCCATAGCTTCTAGTGGCAAGGTCCACGCATAAGCTAGTCACACACTTGTCTCCTAGAATTCAGACAGTGAGTTAATTGAATAAGATGAGCTACTTTCTGAACTGAGAGCGACATAAGCTGAATGCAACGTGGAGCTTTTGCTTCTCTAGCTGAAGAGCTAAGTCGGTCCCTATGATCACAAGGCAAAGTGGGGAGTGGCAATAGGAAGGTAGAAAGCAGAGAGGGGAGAGCTCTTCCAACCTGGGCAGCAGGAAGGACTTCTGAGAGGAGGAAGGAACTGGTTCCCCAATGGGGAGGGGGATGTGAGCACACAGAGTAGAAAGGGAAGAGGCATTTTAATCCATGCAGAAAACAGCAACACAGGTACACAGGGTTACAGGGCATCTACGTGGCATGGTGGCTTTATTATAGTTTCTGGTTTACTTGTCCACCTCCACTAGGCAGTGAGTTTTGTGAGGGCAGGCACAGTGCTGGACCCTGAGAACACAGTTTCATGCAGTTTACAGTTTCATGGGGAATCCAGACAATGAACACATAGTCCAAAGATAACTATACACTTACAAATTGCAAAAAGCATGACAAAGTAAAAGGGCAGGGTGCCAGGGGAATAGAGCCCAACGCGGACCTAAGAGAGAACATCCTGCCAACCACATGACAACATAGCAGAGGAGTATTTCAGGCTGAGGCCAGTACAGCTGGAGAAGGACAGATAAGAGGGAGTGTGGCCCAAAATGAGATTCCAGGACTAGGCAGGCATAAGAGCAGTATGCCTCACAGATCACACAACAGGATTGTAGATTTTATTCTAAGAGCAAGGGGAAGCCACTGAAAGCTTTTGAGCAGGTGAAGGACAAGATCGTATTACAACAAATGATTTTGGAACCATCGGATACCCATAGGCTAAAAAATATGAACTTCAATCTAAAATTCACACTTCATAAAAACATAAATGAAAAATGGATCACAGACACAAATGTAAAACTCAGAACTATAAAAAGTTTAGAAAAAAATAAGAGAAAATCTATGTGACTTTTTCTTTGGCTATGCATTCTTAGACATGGTAACAAAAGCTGAATCCATCAAAGAAAAAAAATGGTAAAATTATCCTCCTTCAAAATTAAAAACTTTTGTTGCACAAAGACACTGTTAATAGAATGAAAAAAGAAGCCACAGCTTGGAGAAAGGACTTGTACATCAAATAATTGACAAAGGAGTTATATCCAGAATATACAAAAAATTCTCAAAACTCAATAATAAGAAAAAAAAACACATAATTTTTAAAATAGGCAAAACATTTGAATAGTAAAATGAAAAGATCCTTAATGTCTATATATTTTTTTTTTGGCTGTGCCTATGGCATGCAGAAGTTCCTGGGCCAGGAACTGAACCCAAGCCACAGCAGTGACAATACTGGATCATTACCCTGTTGAGCCACCGGGGAACTCCCTCAACATCTTCAGTCATTAGTGCAATGCAAATTAAAACCATAAATCAACACCTTAGAGAAGTGAAATGAAAACTTATGGCCATAAAAACTTGTACGCCAATGTGTACAGCAGTTTTATTAACAACTTCCAAACCCAGCAATAACCCTGTTGTCCTTCAATAAGTGAATCACTAAACCGTGAGACATCATACAATGAAATGCAACTGAACAATAAAAAGTTATTGATGCATGCAACCACTCCAATGTATCTCAATGGAATTATGCTGGGGGAAAAAAGCCAATCTTTTTTTACTTTCTTTTTGCTTTTTCAGCCACACCCATGGCATATGGAAGTTCCTGGGCCAGGGACTGAATCAGAGCCACAACTGCAACCTGCATGGCAGCAGCGGCAATGCCAGATCCTTAACCTACTGAACCACAGCAGGAACTCCAGAAAGAAGGCAGTTTTGAAAGATTTTACACTGTACGACTGTATTTCTATGACATTCTCAGGAAGACAAAACTATAGAGGTGCAGAAAAAATCAGTGGTTGACAGGGGTCAGGGGTGAGATGAGGTAGAATTGCATATAAAGGGACATCACAAGGAACTTTTCGGATCTGTTGGTTATCTTGACTATGGTCATGGTTACACAAATTTATGCATGTACTAAAAACCATAGAACTTTACACCAAGAGAAAACAAATCAATTGTACTCTATAATGTAACAAATAAATGTTTAATAGTTTAAAAATGAAAATATATCCTGCTGTGTAGCACTGGGAACTATGTCTAGTCACTTATGATGGAGCATGATAATGTGCGAAAATAGAATGTGTACATGTACGTGTAACTGGGTCACCATGCTGTGCAGTAGGAAAAAAACGTATTGGGGAAATAACTATTAAAAAAAAATAATAAAAAACAGGGGAGTTCCCGTCGTGGTGCAGTGGTTAATGAATCCGACTAGGAACCATGAGGTTGCGGGTTCGGCCCCTGGCCTTGCTCAGTGGGTTAACGATCCGGCGCTGCCGTGAGCTGTGGTGTAGGTAGAAGATGAGGCTCGGGTCTGGCATTGCTGTGGCTGTGGCGTAGGCCAGCGGCAATAGCTCTGATTAGACCCCTAGCCTGGAAACCTCCACATGCCGCGGGAGCGGCCCAAGAAATAGCAAAAAGACAAAAAAAAAAATTAAATTAAAAAAAAAATAAAAAACAATGAACATGAAAATATATGTCCACAAAAACGCTCCTAAAAAAAAAGGTTCACTGCAGCTTTGCTCATACTAACCACAAACTAGAAATAAATGCTCATTGATAGGAAACTGCCTAATGAACTGTGATCTATCCATGGACTAGAATAGAATACCCCTCAGCTACAAAAGAGAATGACCCACTGATACACATAACATGCTGGATGTCAGAGACATTGAGTTTAAGAGAATGGACTCAACAGACTATGTATCATATGATTTTTATGAAGTTCTAGTAAAGGAAAACTTAACCTTTAGTGAAAAACATCAGAACAGCGGTTGCCTCTAGATGAGGGGATAACGGGGAAGGGGTACAAAAGAGCTATCTAGTGAGGTGAAAATATTGGATGTCTGGATCAGAATGTGGGTCCTGTGGATTTACGCACTTGTCAAAACTCAAGGAATGACATACTTAAGATCTGTGCTGTCCATTATATGTAAACTTGACCTTAAATATGCAAATAATATGAACTCAATTGAGGAGGTTTGCTTTTCACAACAACATGACTTGACAACTCTACAACTATTTTCCGTGCATTCTAGACTTGAGCAACTAAGTAAATCTATTGAGGATAATGGGGCCAGGCCCCTCTGACAAGTGGAGAAAAGTGTTGCCAAAGTGGAAATGGGAAGACTGGGATGAACCTCATGGTGTTGGCTTAGGCTTGCAGGTATCCCTAGGAGGTCATGGCTTGTATTATTTTATATACACAAATGCACAAAGGTACACACACATATAGATATGGAAATAAGTGTAGATATAAATTTTTATGCCTATGTATATGTGTATTTGTTTCCCACTTAAGAAAACACCTTTAAGCAGTAAGAAAATCAATAAGAAGGAACCTAGTAGTATTCAGATCTCAGTTTCTAAGCAGCTGCTCTTAAGGAAGCCAGGGTTCCCCTTTGACTAAGTCTCAGAGAACCAGCTGATTTCATTGCTAAGGTGGAGAAAGTATTAACAGAACCCATAACATCACAGAGCGCCAGAAAGGAAGAAATGTTTCAAGAATGATGGAAATCATCAGAAAGGCACATCGAAGGGGATGCCGTTCATTTAGTCCGGGACAGTTTGAGCATTTAAATAAGTAATAACGCAAAATGTCATAATCCACTGAATAGACAAATGAAAAAAAAAATAAATCATGAATGAATGAATGAGGCAGGGGGAGGGGAGAGGGAGAAAAAAGAGAAGGGAGAAAAGAGGGGGAGGAGAGCAGAGGAGGAGATGGGAGAGAAGGCAGGCAGGGCAGAAGTGGGAGGGAGGGGAAGAGAAGGAGAGAATAATGATAAAGCACATGGCCCCACAAATAAACAGTTGTGAGTAAAGACAGACACGCAGGGTAGTTCCTGCCAAGATACAAATAAAGGGTTTAAAAGTTAAAAAAAGTGTTTAATGGAACTAAAGTGAAGAATATTCTGAGATTACAAAATTAAAAAGGTAACCCAAAAAGCATTAAGTTGAAAGACAGAAGTATCTTTCTTCTCTTCACCTTGCTATGCTGGAAATTCTTTTTCCAACCTGTGTCCATGGACCATGACAGAACCATCTCATAAAGATGGAGGTTTAAAATGTACTGGCTTGAACCAGAAAAGGAGAACAACCTTAAATGAATAGAAAAATAAATAAAAGTGTTGAAGAAATCACCAGACATAGACTTCAAATCATGTCCATAAACCAGCTTCACAGGTAGCCCTTTGCACTTAATGTCTTTATAGCTCAGTAAGAATTGAGGATAGTTTTAAATTGTAACTATCCTATATTTGGAAGTACTTCCTAACTGATAATAACTTGACTTTGTACAGTATTTTACAAAGCATATAGATTTCATTTACTTGTCAAGGTAGATAGATCTCATTTCCTTATTTCATTGCCATACATATTCTGCAGTAATTACCCTTATTATTTATAGCTAAGGAGCATGAGACATAATGAAGCATCTCCAAGATCACACAACTTGGCAGTGACCAAGCTAAGAGAAAAAAATAACAAATATTGTAGCTTACAAAATCCCACTCCCAGGGGTTTGTTTCTGTTTGGTTGTAACTACATCACACAAGTCCTCCACAGTATTTGCCCAAAGTGACAGGAGGTGGTATGGACCAGGATCAGCCAAGCAGCCTGCAGAGGAAGAGCAGGGAGTCTGGACTGAAGAGCCGGGGTCAGGGCAGGCGAGGCCAGCATGGCCTCCTCCAGGAGTCCATAAGCACAGGGCCCGGCTGACCTGCTCGCACTTCCTCCCCCACAGCCGCTCACACTGTCTTGACCAGAGGGCCCCGTGCCCAAGTTCGTTGGGTTCTAATTCCCATTCCTCTCTGAGCTCCTTTCCTACCAGTCAGCCCGTCCTGAACCTGCCCCAGTCACACTGGCTCCTCAAACACACTTGACATTGCTTCTGCCCCAGAGACTTTGCATCTGCTCTTCCTTCCATCTGCAATGTTTCCTCCCAAATCCACATGGCTTGTTCCTCCATTCCTTTCAGGCTTAACTATAAAGTCACCTTCTTGCTGAGCCCTTAGCTGGCCACCATATCTATTCTATTAACCATCAGAAATCCATCATAAATTGACAGTAACTCATTTTTTTTTTTTTTTTTGCTATTTTAGGGCCACACCTGTGGCATGTGGAAGTTCCCAGGCTAGGGGTCGAATCGGAGCTGCAGCTGCCAGCCTACACCACAGCCACAGCAACAGCAATGCTAGATCAGAGCCACAATCTGTGACCTGCCTACACCACAGCTTGTGGTAACACCAGATCCCTAACCCACTGAGCGAGGCCAGGAATCAAACCTGCATCCTTAAAGAGACAATGTTGGGTCCCCAACCCACTGAGCCACAACAGGAACTATCACAGCATCTTGTAAACTAAAAGAAAATGTCAACTGCATATGGCAAAATCTAATACAATTTAACCTCCCCTTACAACCTTCCCTGTCTCTCTTCAATGCTTAAATATTTTCCCTTGGCCCTCCTCACCATCCAACCTACTCTGATCTACCGCTTGATTTTCTTTCTCCTCCACTAGAACATGGAAGCTCCAAGAAGATACGGATTTTCGTTCACTGAAGTATCCCCAGAGCCCAGAACAGAAACACCCACAAGGCAGGTGCTAAATATTTGCTGTATGACTAAGTTTTACTGGGCTGGAGTGATGAGACTGGGCAAGCTAGGGATCTAGTGGTGGAGAAACCAAAGCAAATGGCAGCTGCAAGGAATGAAGTCAGCTCGGTCTGATACAACCAACCCTCCCTAATTAGCACCATCGGACATCTTTGCAAAATCCTCCTCACACCTTTGTACAAGAGAACTCTTCACCGCAACAAGGTGAAAGGGGAACTAGCCAGGAACATTCTTTTTGGTGCAGGTGCTGACAAGTACAGTCTCCCCAGCGACCCCCCCTCCAGCAAAGGTCAGAGCTACAAGAACCCTTGAAAACCCTGGGCATTGGATTCGCCAGTGTCGTCTACTCGACTTTTGGGTAAAAAGATGCTGTCTTTGTAAAAAGCATTAGGGCTCATCGGTGTAATCGCCTTCCCTACTAATTCTTCCCTCCGTCTAAATTTAAGATGAAATTAAAGAAAAGTTTTCTCTCAGAAACATCCCCAATCAAGTACTTCCCAATGACTCCTTGAGTTTTCTCCTTGCAGTCCCACACCAGCCACAGCTCCTAAACCCGGCGTCCTAACAGGAAGGAACCCAAGACAATCTGCAAGACTTTGGATAAAGTGTAAGTGACTGCATTTTCTCACCACTACAGTGGATCTAAAATCTACCTTATCAATTTGTGGAGACTGGATACACATGAAATCCCATCGTGAAGAATGAAGTACAGAATGCATTTATATGAAGATGATGCTATGACAGAACTTAAGGTCTCATGTCCACACACAAACTGAAAGAGGAGCACAATGCTTCCTGAGCCCAGCAGTAAGGAGATGAGAAAGGGCTACACAGTATTCCGTGCTGTGCCTGCCCCTCACCAACTCTGAAATGTTCCTTGCTTCTTTCTGTATTCGAGCAAGACCCCCCACTCCAGGGCATCTGTAGCTCTAGTGGAAAACTCAGCTGTTGAGTCCCTCTCCTGAAATGGAATGTTCTTTAGCCTCAAATCTGAAACATACAAGGACATCGTACGCGGACACAGACCCTTTCTTGTAAACATTTTAAATTATCCTCTTTTGTGTTTCTTTCAAAAGCGCCCACAAAGCTTTCAAGCCTCTTAGGAGGATGCTACTGGCAAAGAACATTTACAATTACCAAAGGAAGTTCCAAAAGCACTCAGAGCTCTAGGTCCCTATGACCTTCATGCCTGGTTACTTCTTTAACCACCCCCGCCCCTCAGACAATAAAATGGGAGCCAGACTATCAACAACCATGCAGGGTGCCTATAAACTAATGCCTGACTAATGCCTGAATCTCTTCTTCTTGTTACCTGAAAATATTCTGAGGACAAAGAATAAGTCTATGAAAAAATAAAGCCATACTGGCTGCCACCAATCTATAACAATACGGCGCCAAGTTTGAGAGGTCTCATGGCACAGAATGGATTAGCATTTCGATAGGATCAATGAATCAGTCAGTCCCCGAGCAGACGTCCATTTCTGCCTGCTCAATGTCAAACTCTGTGCTAGACAGGGATGAGGCTGACAGGTCCTTAGACTAGTGGATGATCCAGGTCCACCAGCAACCCATCATGTGAGAGCTGAGATGGCTGGGGCCAGAACAGTGACCAGGGTGCTGGAGGAGAGGGAAGGAGGGCTGGAAGGATACGGAGTTTTCTTCATCATATCCATCAGTTCTTTCCTATAGTCTCACTTGTCCATCTTACTATCTACATGCTAAACAATCCATTGCATAATTTTGGAAGAAACAGTAGAAGTATTTTCCTGAGGTCCAAAATGTATAAAACTAGACCACATGCATCCAGTAATGATCATTTCCTCTTATGTTAGAAAGGATATGATTGTAAGGCTTAAGAAAACACTTTTCTTATCTTGTGTGAAGATCAGCGGCATAGATGTAATCGCTGGTTCATTTCCGCATCAGAACATTTTTCATCCAATCAAGCTCTACTTAGAAATAAAATGCAGGTCTCCTCAGTCTCTGAACTCTCACTCTCTGAATATTTGGAATAATGATCTGCTAATTTACACAAAATTCATTACCCAAGCCCACCAAATAAATCTGCTTTCAGGTTGCATGCAAGGCTATGTTTAAGTCATGCGCTCCTGGGTGAAAAGATGTGGTTTGCTGCTATTGTATCTCAGACATGCTGGTCGAATAGTGTCTCTGAGTTCACGTGGCTTAGACATGTCATGCTTTATAGACACCCTCTCTCCCACGCTAGTCAATAAAAGGTCTTCAAACAAAGTGGAGGAACTAATGAAGGAAATGGACAAGCCTAAGAGGTCCATGCGCTACAAGAACAGCATGAACTGCAAGAACAGTTGGGAATAAAAAAGCCCATTAAGAGGACTGAAAGGCTATTAGTCTTAAGCTTGGCCGTGCCCATGTCCTGAAGTCCTAAGAACCACCAATATAAGAGATACAAGGGTGAAGATTTACAAGAAATTTGAGATTCTGCAAAAAATAAAATAAAAATCTTGCTGGAGCGAGTGAGGGTGATAGTGGCATGAACAAACCTGCGACATTCAACACACAATTACAGATGCAGTGTTGTGTTGGCAAGAGTTGCACAAGGCCAAGCAAAGGGAAGGCTAAGACTGCCACCGTCCGCCAGCTCTGTCTTTCGTCCTGTTTCTCTGTGTGTAGCTTCAGATAACAGTTCTCAGCCAATACTCTCTGAGCTCTCCTGCCAGGAAGGGAAAATTCTGCCCTGTTCCTCAGATCTGGACAAGGATGAACCTCAGATATTTCCTGTTTAACTCCACTCCTCACCAGCTTCTTCTTCCTCACCTCCTCCCACCACCAAAGCGTAACAGAGACCACAGCCTGCACGTCCCTCACCCTGCCAGACCTCACACGAACATGCCTGCAATCAGAAGAATCCTCTCAAAAACTCAGCCTGTTTATTTTATTTTGCTAAGTCTTGCTGGTGTGTAGTGCTCATTTTTAATGTATTATTTTGTTATTTATTTACACAGCCACATACGTCGTAATGGAGAAGGAAAACATAGTCAAGTCTCAATATTCTACACTGAGCGGTGTCTAGAATCATGGCTTACTATGTGTTTAGTACTTACTACGAGTTTATCAACTAGCAAATGACTAGATAGTATTACACATCATTTCTATTTTGCAAAGATTCTTGGTAGACTGTTCAATGAGTGTATTCAGGGTCTTCATGATATCTCCCAAGTTGGCATTTTCCTATGGGTTAGGAATGCATTTTCATTTTTCCCACTCAAAAGAGTGGAATGACTCTTTGTTCTCTGAAAATTTGTTAACAAACAAATGTGAAAGAATAGATTAGATTCACACAAAAAAGGGACACCTGTACAATAGCAGTTACCATGATGCTTATGTATTCTTCTACCACGTAAAGTGTTTCAAGAAAGAAGGAGCAATCAAGTGTATTTGTAAATGCATTGTCTTAATTTGAAAGTAATTAAATGTCAGTTAAGGTTGCTTGTTTTCTTTATAAAGAGCCAATCACTTGTGTTTATATTCAGCTAGAAAAATATGAATTATACCAGCTGGGAAAGAAAATTCAAAACTAGTAGATTGCTCATCTGGAGTCAATTTTTTTTTTCATTTTGATGGAAAAAATAGTCATAGGTGTTATTTCTCCATTACTTACGTCAACATTAGCCTCTCACCTGTGGTCTGAAGAGAGATGACCCTCAGGGGAATCTGAAAGCATAGGCGGACCATCTTTCCCCGCCTCCTTTATGGCGAAAAGTTCCTGCAGAAAAACTGGCATTTTAGATACTTAAAATGTATGTACATAGTAAAAATACCTGACATGTGTACAGGATGTACTGCATTGAAAGCCATCTCATCTCTACCTCCTCTGTCTATCAGTGTGAGAAAGGTACCCGATTTTACAGATGTGAAAGCTGAGGAGACTAGAGACAGATGATGTGGTCAAAGACGTAGAGCTAGTAGATGCAGGATCAAAGTAGATCCATTCAAATTCAAAGTTGAATTCAAGTTCATGGCTCTTCCACTGCTGCACAGCCACACTGGGGAAAAAAACCATCTTCCTCCCCAAAACCCTCTGTTCTCACAAGATTTGTTCTCTAAAAGGAGCACGGATATGGAACAAATATCCTAGAAACCCAGAGAAAAAGTGGCATAGATCACAAATAGAGACCCTGCCATGAGGTTTTGCTTTTTCACAGAGAAGGGAGGCGATTTGGAGGGGACCCTCTAGATGGGAAAGCTGCCTTCTCACAGCAGATATGGGAGCTCAAAGCCCGGACAGGAATACTGAGGGTGCCCTTGGACCAAGCAAGTTCCTTCAATTGCCCTTCTCTCTGCCCCTTTTCCCACTGTCTTAAATGTGGAAAAAATCATGACATAGATCACTCGTCTAAAACTGAAGGTAAAGCGTCCTTCACAGCTTCTGAAATGTGGTCAATTAAAGCCCAGATTTTAAAGCAGAGAGGAGAAGTGAAAGCAGGTCTTTTACCCTCTCTGGATGGTAATGATGCTCATGATAAGAATGACAATGGGAGTTCCCGTCGTGGCGCAGTGGTTAACGAATCCGAGGAGGAACCATGAGGTTGCGGGTTGGGTCCCTGCCCTTGCTCAGCGGGTTAAGGATCGGGCGTTGCCGTGAGCTGTGGTGTAGGTTGCAGATGCGGCTCGGATCCCGCGTTGCTGTGGCCCTGGCGTAGGCTGGCAGCTACAGCTCCGATTCGACCCCTAGCCTGGGAACCTCCATAGGCCGCGAGAGCGGCCCAAGAAATAGCAACAACAACAACAACAACAACAATAACAACAACAACAACAACAACAACAACAACAAAAGACAAAAAAAAAAAAAAAAGAATGACAATGACCACGATGCCTGTAAAGGCCTGCATTTACTGAGTCTTACCATTTGGGAGGGGCTGTCTTCTTTGCTCTTCACGACAGCCCCAAAAGGAGGTGCTATGATCGCCATTTATAGAAAAAGAAACTGAGGCTAAAAGCTGTGACTTGGGTAAGGTCATGCAGGGAAAGGATGTGAGCTGGATCCAGGGCCCTCTCTTGTAAGGCAGCTGAATGTGCTGTATGTCACAATGTCACTACAATATTAACATGGCCCAAAACACAGAGTTTTTGCCGTTGCCTCTGCTGCCCCCCCACCGCCCAAGCCACAGGGTTTTGCTCAAGTCAGTTGGTGGCACTTCCATTCACTGCTCAGGCCTAAAAGCTACAGGTCATTGTTGATCAAGGGTGGCAGCTTACCATCATTCAGGGACTCGGTTCAAAAGACAAGTCATCGGAGAGAGACCTTCCCTGACCCTTGTGTTGAATGCCCTGCCCCCACTAGTCATGTGTACACAATTCTGTTTTATTGCCTCCGTGATACATGTCAATATCACCTGTCTAATGCCTGTCTCCCCAGCATCTAGCACAGTGCCTGGTACACAGGAGGTACTTACTAAGTATGTTGCTTAGTGAATAATTCATTAGCCTGAATCTTACAGATGAATTCTAAAGACCGATTACTCTTTGTAGAGACCAGATCCGTGAGTTCTTCTGTTAGGAGATTAAGGGCGGATGGGCAGGAGGGCTGCCTCACACCCCACCTCATGACAGAAGCTTTCCTTTACCCACCTGCCAAAAGGGTCACTTCTCTTAATATTTCCCAGCTGCCAGCCCCAGTAGGCTCTATACCATTACAGGAAGTCCACCTGTAAATGAGGGTGTGCCTCTTTGGGGTGTGTCCAAATCTCCACTCCGATGGTCACCTTCTGAAACATAGGAGCTGAGCTTTTCTCATTCATGTGTCCCTTCAGAGAGCCCAGGTGGCAGCAACGCGGTAGCCCCCCCACACAGCATACTCACCCGTAGAATCTGAGCCCTGAGCATGCAAACGGTCCCCACCAGATAAAAGCGATCCTCCAAAGGCAACTCCGCAGAAGACGGCTGGCTGGGGAAGAAGCTGCGGAGGAGCGCCAAAGGCTCTAAGGGGGCAGAGACACACAAGTGACCGTCTAATAGAGAGGCTGGCACCCGCCACATCAACCTGCCATTCTTCAGCCCACTGACAGTTTTCCGAAGTCCGAACCACCAATTTGTCCTGTTTCCCTTCCATCCCAGCCACCTTCCCCACCCTGGTCTTCATCAAAACATGAAGTCATTACTGAGAAATAATTGTCAATTCAGGGTGATTTTCAGTCTTCTGTTCTTACTCTGCGAATGGACATTTAGTCTCCACACAAAAAAATTAGCTCCCATTCTTTACATAGACCATGTGGGTATCAAATATGTGTGCGTAATCTGTGTGTGTGTGTGTGTAGTCAATTAACGTCTTTTTAAAGGTATCTGATCTTTAGTTTTCAAGGCACGTGACAAAGATATCAGACAGCCACTGCCTTATCAGACAACAAATTTTCATTATTTGTTTACCCATTCATTCATTGTTATATCGTTAGACCTCAGTGGCAAAGAACTAAGTATATTCTTAGTTCATGGTCTCTTGTGAACACAGATAAAATTCTCGCTCTTGTTTTTATTTTTTCTCTCTGTCCCTTTCCCACCCACAGGCACTCAAAGTCATCTACCACCTTTACTGTATAACCTTGTAAAATATGTAGTCTGGTTTTATGTGCTCTGTGTTTTTATAATATACAAAAGTAGCATTGTGCTAGAGGTCTGATTCTATCTCTCTGTTTTTTCAATCAACAATTAAAGTAAGGTCTAACCATGCGGTACTACGTATATCTAGGTTTCCTTGCTTTTAACTATTACAAAGTTTTCCTTATTGTATATTTCCCAAAATTTTACTTGTCCATTCCCCTAACAATGCACACCTAGTCTGTCTCCAGCTCCCTCCTACCACAAACAACACTAGGACATACATAGGACATGACCCCTTAGACAGAGTGGACAGAATTCTACTGATCATTTTAACTCTCTAGGTCTTTTGTGTTGGCCATTGAATGAGTGTTTGATCCAAGCCAATGAAGCCAAGGTATGATTTAAAACTCACTTAAGCCACCACAAAATCAGTTCCCTGTAACTACTGAGTCCTATTGTTTATCTTTTAATTTCGGGCATCCACAGATTTCCCTTTCTTTTAAAATTGGCTATGTGTTAAACTTCCTAGGTTATGTTTTAACAATAATTTCCTTGTTTTCGTAGAAGGAAAGAGCCATCCTTATCAGCTCAGTCCACCATGTTGCCATATGATCCCACCTTGTAAATTTTGCTATGAATTTTTTTAAAGTCTAGTTCATATCTGTAATCAAAACATGTGGTCATGGGATATCAGAGTTGGAGAGAGCTGACTGTAGAAGGGCATTTATATTAGCAATGAAGGGCTGCATAACTCATGGACTTCATCTAGGTTGGATTACAAATTGAATTGCTTACCATCAGAAATATCTTTTATAGTCAGGAGGAATTTCACACATTCATAAGCAGGGTGACTATAATGCTCAGCATCTCCTCTTTTTAAATGACAGCAAAAATTAATATGTTTTCCTACTAAAAGAAAATATACAAAACAAGTTTACATTTGTGAGCCACATTCTGCGGGATTATTTCCTATAGCCATTGTCTTACTTAGACTAGATTTTTTTACAAAAATATTTTCTTCCCATGAACATTAGCACTTACATAGCTATGTTGTATCTGAAGAGTGGGGGTACCAGCTAGAACATAATTTATATAATTATGCAATTATACAGGAGCTGAAATAATCAAGGTTCATGATAAAGAACAAGATTTAATGGAGGATAGATTTTTTAACACTAGAAATATAATTGGTGAAATTAAGTTAAATGAACATATGATCAGCAGTTATATAGGCTCTAGTATCTTTCTCATTCCTCTGAGTGATTGTTAGCTGTCTCTTAAAATCTAAGAACTTAGTATTAGAAAAAAAAAATCTGTACCTGACATTGATAAAGGAAGTTTGATAGCAATCTTTCGGTAGACTTCATTTTTCTCTTCATCAGGCAGAAGGCTTAATAATTTTTTACCTACGATGTCATCCTCAAGAAGGAAGGAGGGAACAAGTTTTGCTATAAGTGCTACTGTATTCACTTCCTCTCTCTCCCTACCTCCATTACGCTTATCATCTGCCCACCTCAGCCGCATCCTGAGGTGGTTGGATTTCTAAAAGTCCCAGTTCACATGACCCCACTCTATGCCCATCGCCTCCAACCTTTCCAGGGTGCTCATGCAAGTACTCCACCTTTCCAAAAATGATCCCACCCACTGAGACCACCAGTCCATTCCCAACCCATTCTCACTGTGCGTGATCTCCTTCAATTCATCAAATCCCTCCTTACAGTTCAGATTCTATAGTCAAGTATTCTAATCAATGCCATGAGCTCTTATTTGCTGGGGAAAATCACAGCTCTGCTTGATTTCAACTCATCATCTGCCCTATACCTTCCCCAAGCAACTGAATGTGTATGGAACTCCACCACCACCACCACCACACACGCTCTGTATTATTTTCTGTGGGCACTCAGTTCTGCCTAGAAATCATTCCACATGTCCCTAGACAATTCGCTCTCCTACTCTTTGACATGACTATCTCTTGCCTCTCCCTCCTTCTTCAAACCCACAAACCCACCCACCCCCGCCATCCTCCTCATATTCAGCTGGGGATGTCATTTCTCATTTCAATAAAAAACCAAGGGAGAAGGAAATGTCAATATTTTCCTGCACCAAATTCACCAATCCTTCTGCCCCTGTGGCCAGAGACTTGCTTTCTCTCCTACTGTACTGAATAAGCTTCTTCCTAAGTCTAGCGCACTGTCTTTCATCCTCTCTCGACTGTTCTAGGACCTCATTCTAGAAATTCTTCCCCTACCCACCCCATCTTCAGGCTTTCCCTTTCTGCTGGGTCTTCCCAGCAGAAAATGCAAATGGTGTAACATCTGTCATCTTAAAAGCCAAAACAACACAACATTCCAAAAACTCAAAACTTTCTTTGACACTGCATTCTCTCCTCTGGCTCTAACTACTTCTCTGGTCCACTTTAGAACAAGCGTCCCTGAAAGGAACTATGCCTGCTGTCTCATTTCTTCACCTCTCACTCTCCCTTGAAGTCATACTAATGAGATTTGTATCCTACTCATTCTACCTTTGTAAGGTTGCCAGTAACCTCCACATTGCCACGCTCAATCATCAATTCTCAGCTTTCATCTTGCCTAACATCTTGGCATTTCATACAATTGATGGCTCCTTTGTCCTTGAAACACTTGCCTTACCTGGCTCCCAGGACACCGCACACATATGGATATCCTTCTGCTTCAAATGCTACTCCTGCACGGTTTTCTTCGGTGGATCTTTCTCCTCTCACTGGGTAACTGGCATTGGAGTGCCCAGGGCCCGCCTGGTCATTGGACCTCTTCTCTTACCCTCCTGTCTCCCTAGGTGGTCTTTTCCAGTCCCATCTCATCAAATATACCATCTAACTGTAAATGACGCCCAACTTTTCGTCTCCAGTCCAGACTTCTCCCGGGACTCCCCTTGAGAACTAAATTTGATATCTAATAGGATTTCAATTTTAGGACATCCAAAAAAGTGCACTGGATATTTTCCCTCACAAACAGTCTCCCCTCAGTCTTCCTTGACTTGCCTTTCTTTCTCTCAAGCCCCAAATCCAGTCCATCAGCAAACTCTGTTGGTTCTACCTTCAAAATACATACAGAATCAAGCCACTTGTCACTACTTGGTTTAAGTTGTCATTGCTATCCTGGATTACTGCCAAGAGTTTCCACTGGTCTCCCTGGATCTATCTTCGCCATACCCCTGTCCCACTCCACTCTCCTCTCCAGAGCAGCTAGAGTGATCAATTTCAAATATAAGTCACATCACGGTATTCCTCTGCTCCACATTTTCCATGGCTATGCAAGTCTTTCAGAGTAAAAGCCAAAGTACTTCCCATGTCCTTGATGGCTCTATATTCTGGCTCTTTGCTGCCTATTGATCTTAGCCCCTCCCACTCTCCCTCTTGCTCACTGCATTCCAGGCACACTGAACCCTTTGCTCAAGATCGAATACACCAAGCAAACAGTCATTTTTGGGGCCCTTGAACTTGCTCTTCATCCAAACTGAAAGACTCTTTCCCAGATATTTGCAATGACTTTCTGCCTTACTTCATTCAAGTCTCTACTCAAAAGTATTTTTTCCATTTTTTGAAGTTTTACTGAAGTACAGCTGATTTACAAGGGTTGTGATAATTTCCACTGTACAAGAAAGTAATTCAGTTAAACATATATACACATCCATTCTCTTTCAGATTCTTTTCCCACAATAGATTGTCATAGAATAGTGGGTAGGGTTCCTTGTGCTATACAGCAGGTCCCCGCTGGCCAACCATTCCATAGACCTCGGTGTGCTTATGCCAGTCCCAAACCCCTAGTCCATCCATCCCCCTGCCACCTGTCCCCTTTGGTCACCATAAGTTTGTTTTCAAAGTCTGTGAGTCTATTTCTGTTCTGCATGTAAGTTCATTTGTATGCTTTTTTTTAGATTCCGCATATAAGTGATCTCATGTGATGTTTTAAACAGCATCAATTCCCTGACATTCTCTTCCTGCGTTTTTTCCATACCACTTATCATTACCTGACATCATAGCCACATGTATACATTTACCTTTTTATTACCTATCTCCCTCAAGATAGAGACAGAGACCTTGGCTGTCTTATTCACTGTCTTATTCACTGCTACATCCTCAACACCTAGAACACAGCTTGGCCCAGGTGAGCACTCAATAAATATTAATTGGAGTTTCCATTGTGGCTCACTGGGTTAAAACCCTGACTAGTATCCATGAGGATGTGGGTTCAATCCCTGGCCTCACTCAGTTAAAGATCTGGTGTTGCCACAAGCTGCAGCATAGGTCACAGATGTGGCTCGGATCTGGCGTTGCCGTGGCTGTGGGGTAGGCTGGCAGCTGCAGCTCCGACTCAACCCGTAGGCTGGGAACTTCCATATGCCACAAGCATGACCCTAAAAAGAAAGAAAAAGACTAAATATTAGCTGAATGAATGAATCACGTCAGACCGTGTAGTTGAAATATGGTGACACAATAAAAAAAAACTGAATATCAGACATTAAGTAATGAGTGTTTAATGTGATAAGACCAAAATCATAAAGTATTCTTTGTAGTTTCATAATGGTTTTGGGTGATGAACCACAAATTCAAATGATTATCTGACTAATATTAATAACCTACAGTCAAAATTTAGAAATATATTTTTATGGCCCATGTGTAGAAGCCAGGCTATGAGGTGGCCAATGCTCAAGTTGGCAGATGGATCCTGTCTCAATCAAGAAAAACCTTGGCTCAATTCAGGGCAGAAGTATAACCATAATTTAGCAAAGAAATCATGAAATTAACAGGCAGTAGATTTTGACAATGAAAGTCACATAGTAGGAAACTGGCTTCCCAAAACAAACAGATATTTTCATTAAACTTAACTTTTTCAATAAAAATGCTTTTATGGGTTTAATTATAAAATATAATTTAGGCACCAAATTAAGTTATCTCTGCTCAGTAGAGACCACTCATTCATTCACTTACCTAATATGTGATTAACAACTGCTCCATGCCTGAACCCTGTGTAACGTCCGTTCTCACAAATGAGCTCACTTAATGCCCCATGAAAGGAAAAAATCTCCTCTATTGTATTCATGAGGCTGTTAAGGCTTGTCCAATTGTTGGCAGGTCACAAGTTCAGAGATGAGATTCACACCCAGCTCCATCCAAGTCCATATCCACTGTTGCTTCCACTCCTCCAAGGCTACCTTGAGTCCAACTGGCACCAAGAGCAGCAGATTTGCTACTGGGCCAGTTTCTTCATTTTGGACATTCCAGGAAATAATTTTTTTTTTTAGACTTATGAGAGTTTAAAAAGATGAACCTGACACATTCATTCTACTTTCAATGAACTCTTGTTCAGTAGGGGAGACGGCACATGCACAATTATGATGCAAAGTATAAAAGAATACCCTAACAAGAGGCACGGTACAAGGTGCTAAGGCTCATCAGTTCTTTCATTAAAATAACATACATTCGCCTGGATGGAAATAGTGGCAATGAGTTTCTTATTAATCAACTACATTCTTTAAGGTGGGCGTGTCAATGAATGCCTTATAACTGACCACCAAATAAAAACAGTGGATGGAAGCATCATTCCAGTGACCCTGCTTTATAGTTAAAGGGCAGAGACCTGAAACCATTATCAACACCATGTTATTTTTGTAAATCTTTGGCATTTGCTCTTCTTATTACACAAGGCAGAAAGATCAAGGTACTTAGAGCTTAATGAAGCAAGGATAAATACCAGTGAAAAATTAAGGAGGGTTTTTAAAAGCCAAGTCTGCAAATACCTATTAGTTGTCCTACAAATATTAGTAAGGTGAGCCTCAGTCTTGCCAAAAAAAGAATAAAGGAATTTACTCCACTCCTTGACATTTACTGAGAATCCGGGCAAGCAGCATCTTTTTCTGGCAGAGACATCCACATTAAACATGCATTAGAAAACTGTTCAACTGTATAGGGCGCCAGGAAGGATGAGCCTTTGTAGGAGGTTCGGATTGCATCCTGAATCAAACAAGACTCATTACTAGTGATTCTCTGCTATACTATAAGCTTCGCAAGGGAGAATGGAGCAAAACTCATCACACTTATCAGAAAATTTGCTAGTCTCTTAAAAACTCAATGCTGAGAAACTCTGTCCATGATGAAATGAGTATTTTAAAAGCTTAATTTGTTTAAGAATTATAAAAGAGAACAATTATATGCTTTTTTCTTTTTAGGGCCACACTGTGGCATATGGAAGTTCCCAGCCTAAGGGTCAAATCAGAGCTGTATCTGCCAGCCTACATCACAGCCACAGCAATGCCAGATCTGAGCCTTGTCTTCAACCTACACCTCAGCTCTCCGCAACACTGGATCCTTTAACCCACTGAGCAAGGCCAGGGATCGAACCTGCATCCTCGTGGATACAGTTGGGTTCTTAAGCTGCTGAGCCAAAATGGGAACTCCTCAATTATATGCATTTGGGGGGGGTGATGAAGTAGGGGTGAGCAGGAAGGCAGTCTTCTGAGACAGGGGCTGGTAACTAAGTAACTACAAGTTACTACTACAAGTCACTACAGGTTTTCCCAAAGGAAGGAACTCTCAAGGACAGCAATGACTGGGAAAACGTGATGGTAGATTTCAAACATAAGTTTAATAGCATGATAATGATGACAATAGCCATCATTTTAGTCATGGTATGTTTGATAACATCATAACTTGGACTCTTGCCATCTTTTTCTCCCCTCCCCCACATCCACTCCATCAATAAACCTTATTTCACCTACAAAACACTGACTACTTCCACATCCACCTTAATGCCATCCATCACCGTCTACTGCAATAGCTTTCCGAGTGGACCCCCTACTTCCATGCCTATCGCCATAGCCTATTCTTAACACAAGAGCCAGAGTGATCCTGATAAAACTTACGTTCAGATCATTTCCTGCTCCAAACCCCTAACGGCTTCCTTCCATCTCAGAGGAAAAGGCAAAGTCATTATAATGGCCCCAAACAAGGTGGCTGTTGTGGCTCTGACTCCATCACCTCCTACTACTTTTCTTTTTGCTCACAGTACTCCAGTCACAGTGGCCTCTTTCCACAGCTTTTCACACCAAGTATATTCCTGCTTTTGCTTCTGCTTGGAACACACTCACTCCAATTACCTGCATGACTCATATACACTCTCCATGTCTCTGTCCAAATGTCACCCAATCAGACAGGCCTTCGCTAACCCCACCATGTGTAATAGCCCACCTCCGGGCACTCTAAGTAATGCTTCCCCCCACTGACAGATGAGAAACTAAAGCTCATGAGAGTTAAGTTAAATTTTAATCTATAAGAGTTCCCGTTATGGCTCAGAGGTAATGAATCTGACTAGCATCCATGAGGATCTGGGTTCCATCCCTGGCCTCGCTCAGTGGGTTAAGGATCCTGCATTGCTGTGGCTGAGGTGTAGGCTGGCAGCTGTAGCCCTTATTTGACCCCTAGCCTGGGAACCTCCATATGCTGCAGATGCAGTCCTAAAAAGACAAAAATAATTTTTAATCTCTAGATTATTTGACTCCAAAGACAAAGATCTCTCCACTCCGCCATCTTATTGGCTTAGCGTTGCCCAATGGACAGAGGTGCCTTAATTTTTAATGAAACTGTAGATTCCCGGAGTCCGGCAGATACTCTAGAAGTGGTTTGGTCTCTGCGTTAATATAAGACAGGTAACTTGTAAAATGATATTCTTAATCAAAGCCTGGGAAAAAACTGCATATTGTTCAAATTAAGAAGAGTTAGGATTTAATGAGGAAAAGTGTGACTCTGCCTCAGGTATAGTCCTTTCCAACTCTGTTTTATAAGAATACATAAATTCATTCCTATTCAGTGTTTATGTACAGATGTAACAGTGATAGTCTCATTTATAGGTACACCAATCTCAGGTTATCAAGTCTATGGTTTAAGATTAGTGGTTCAAACCCATGTCCCAGACCCCTCTACCGTAGAGTGACTGTGTATGCGTATGGAGCGGGGGGATGGTACCACGAATGTTGAAGGCTGAGTCTCTTAGGTTCAGTTTGGATCTCTGAATCAAAATACATAAAGAATCAAGGATAATATTATAACTAACACCACCACTGTGAAAAAATCCTCAGGTGATAGCAAAAAATCACCAGTCTCAGTCAACGACCAATTCGGTTTAGGCAACATCTAATACCGTAAGAACTTGGGTAGTTTTCTGCTCTTCCCTATAACAAAATTTAATCTGTAAGGAATTATATTCCTGCATTCTTTCTTCTAATCTACATTCAATAAGAACCATTCTTCTATGATATAAGCCCTCTAGAGTCCAATCCAATCAATATCTCTAATATTTGTATTTTATTCAGCTGTTTGGTTATCCTATAAACATAAGCTGGATTGGAAAGGTATGCAGTGCTTTCATAGTGAAGTGATATAGTTGGTAGGTGCACAGCCTGAAGATCCAGTATAATTTTAGGAAGTCATGTATTCTAAGTTACTGTTGCTATGAACATATAGAAAGCTTTTCTGCGAGGGATAGAGTAACACCATAGGGCTCAGGAATGAGTGACAATTTCAAACACCAGGGACTCAGACTATAACACATGTATAAGTGTCTCCAGCAATATTTATAACATTGCTAAATTACATGCTCACTTCTATTTTTTGTCTAAATGAGATCAGAGTTTGTTCTTCAACATAAAGAATTAAAAAGCAAATCAGACCTGGCAATGGATACCCTGAGCCAGTATGACCAAATCATGATATTCATTGTTTAATTATTATGTGGTGGACTTAAGAAACGTGTGAAATCAAACACATCATCTTCTGAGGGCTACCTTGCAAAGCAGCCACATGCATCCTCTTTAGAGATCACCTTTGGGGCAGTTCACAAACCACACACTCCCTCTCTCTCTCACACACATACACACATACCACAACACAGACACATAGTATTTTGTTACCTCATATCAGAGTTTGTTTTTATAGATTTAAAACTGAAACCAATGGAGCGGACAATGGAATAGGTGCACGTTTTGACAACATTGAGAATGTCTTCTCTGGTGAGTCATCTTCTCCTGAAAACAAATAATGAACCCGCAAACTACAAAGCAAATATCCTTTCCCCAAAGGTGGAATAACTTACTGGTAGGTGGCCAAGGAGAGATGAGATGTTTTCAGCCACGTAAATTATCACTCCATCTGTGCTCACTATTATCATAAAGCCATCTAATGACTAATGAAGAGAAAATAATAATGTAATTAAATAGTGGAACAATAATAAAATGATAGCTTTATTTCTAAATGCATAAATAATTGTAATTGCACCCTGAAAATGTATTGTGGTCCTTAAATATCAATAAGGCAGGCACAGACTTAATTAAAATTCCATTATTCTGCCTCCTACACAGAATCTACTTAACCTTAAGCAGGAGATGTTTATCAAATGATGTGTCACTTAAACAAATTTCAACGTACACCCAATTAACACAGAACTCTCCAACACAAGCTAGGAAGATTCATTTCCATGTGCAGGTTGTTTCATATTTAATTCAAAATTAATTTCAAAGACAGTGAGGATATTTTGGAGGGCATTTTCATGTGTGGCTACTGTAGTCATCTATTTATAAATATGGATACTGTCGTCGCTTTCCTGCAATGTAATGGATTAGATATCCAGACAAAGGCCTCATGGTAGAGAACACCTAAAATGATGAATAAAATACAGGAAAACTTCTATTTCAAAATCAGGCCAAGCTTATGGTAAAGTAAGGGAAACAATGTGATATCAGAAATGACTAGAACATGAGAATTCAGAGGTAAGGAGCTATCAAAGCTTGCATGTGCCTTGGGAATATCTGCACAGAAAGCAAAGCCAGAGACTGTACAAGGTGGGGGTGAAATCAGAGACTCGGACATAAAGCCACGCCTCCCAAAGGGTCACACTCTCAGCAGGCAAAATCGAAAGATCTTATCCAGCAAAGGGAGCCAGGAAACTCGTATCCTCCCATCCTGCCTCAGCCTCAGCTCAGGCTAGAAAAGGAAAGAAGAAAATGAGTCTCTTCTGGGAATTGCTAAACAGAAGCCCACACTCACACAGATTCAAGACTGGAATTCGTAAACTGCCTGCATAGCCCTCAACACTCCAAGCCTATTATTTACTTTTAGATGGTCCTGACCCAAGATATCCAGTAAAAGAAATTGGAATCTTCTCTGGAGAATGACTTTATTTTCTTTTTTCTTTCTTTTGCTTTAGGGCAGCATCCAAGGCATGTGGAAGTTCCCAGGCTAGAGGTTGAATTGAAGCTGCAGCTGTCAGCCTACAGCTCTGATTTTCCAAAACCAGGGCTCAAAGAATTCATGCATATACATTTCCAAATAACATGAGCTTATTATAAATGATTAACAAACACAGGAAAAAACGAAATATCATGGACAAGAGGCAGTATAAATAATAAAATGCAGAAGCAGGTTCAAAAACTGCAGATACTGGAAATATCACAGATAGAATATAAAGTTAAGCATGCTTACTATGCTTAAATAAATTTAAAAGAGTATTGAAAATATGATGACAAGAGAATTATAACTGAGTAGGAAGATGTGAAACATAATCAAACAAAATATCTGGAAATGATATCATCAAAATAAAAATTCAATAGGTAGGTTAAATAGCAAGTTAGAACATAGCTGGAAAGAATATTGGAACTGGAAGACAGAGCTTGAAGAAATGACTCAGACTGTAGCACAAGGCGACGTAGTGAATGGCAAGTAAGAGAAATTAAACGACACAGAGAAGAGAGGGAGAAAGTGTTCTAGATATTTTACACATGTCCACTTTATTCTCACAACTCTGTGAAACAGAGATATTTTACAGAGAAAGAAATCAAAGCTCAGAGATGGGCATTCTCTCAAGGACACATAACAGGTACGTGACAAAGGCATGATTTATATCCCTGTGTGTCTGACTCAAAAGACCATGATCATTCGGACTTAGTTTGTGGCCTTTGAACTCACTGGAACTTACCAGTTCCTCTGGAGATAGAAACCATAGACATCTCATGTCCTTGAGAAAAAAAGGAACGGCTTAAAGGCTTATTCTGTAAAGTCTGAAAATCTGTGTTGAATGAGTCTACCAGATAATTTCTTAACTCGCCACTAATCTATACAAAGACTACATTTTTATTGTTACCCAAGATCAGTGGATTCATTTGGTATAAGAAACATCTGGGGAACCTATTAGAAATGCAGGTTCCTGGCCCTACCAAGATCAAGATTCTGATTCAGATGCTTTAAGGTGGGTCCCATGAATCTATGTTTTTACCAAGCTCCTTAGGTGATTCTGATTTGCATGGTCTCCTAACCACACTTTGTGAAACACTATTCTTTATCTTTTATCACACGTATTCTACATATGAAGTAATCAAAGAGCAAAATCCCTCTTACGTGTAGTGTCAGACGGTTGAAATCTTCATAGCTATGGAATGATGGAATCCAATTAGATATCTCTCTAGAAGTTTCTGGATTGGCTTTGCCTTTTTAGAAAAAAAGGAAGAAAGGATAAAAATTGTCACATTAAAATGATTAGCTTATGGGTATTAGATTTTCCAAAGTTATAATTAATTGTATAGAAAAGACTCTCAGGAGAAAATGTTGAGTGCTAATGAAGGACCTGATGTAGACTAATTGCTTATAAAGTATCATAAACAAAGAAATGTTTGGATTGAAAAGGACCTTGAAGATCATCCAACTCGATTTCTACTATGCACATCATGACCTCTCTAAACAACTTAACAGTTTTCAACCCTATTTCTTTCCTTTTCTTGACTTAAGTCTTCTGAATTCTACCCAAACCCAGTACTCCTAACACGCCAGATAAGGTATGGGCTGTGTCAAGCGCTCTAGGTATATTCAGACACCTAAAATCTCCCCAAGCCCTGGCTAAAATAAGGAATTCCATGACTTAGTTTCATCTAATTAAGCTTTTAGCCCTTAGGTAGAAAATCCAACATATCTTGTAACTCCTCCAAGGCTGTTGACACTGTTTTCTCTCTCATACCTCTTTACTATCTTCAAGGTTTTCCAGTTTCCCCAATGAGCAGTGTTTCAACTCCTGTGCTCACTCAGAGCCTTTGCTGTCACCCTCTGCCCTTCTCCACCTCCCCCAATTCCACCTACTCACCCGCCTCACTAACCCAGGGACCTCACTAACACAGCCCTCCAATCTCCAGTTATTGCAATGCATGTTAATTCAAGTTCGTTTCTTCTCCTCACAAAAAGGTTAGAGATCCATGGCATAAAACTTTTTTTTTTTTGTCTTTTTGCTATTTCTTGGGCCTCTCCCACGGCATATGGAGGTTCCCAGGCTAGGGGTCCAATCGGAGCTGTAACCACTGGCCTACGCCAGAGCCACAGCCACGCGGGATCCGAGCCGCGTCTGCGACCTACACCACAGCTCATGGCAACACCGGATTGTTAACCCACTGAGCAAGGGCAGGGACCGAACCCGCAGCCTCACGGTTCCTAGTCGGATTCTTTAACCACTGCGCCACGACGGGAACTCCAAAACTTTGATATGTATTAAAAACACTAACTCCCTTGACAAGGACAATTATAGTAGAAGGGCTTGCTTACTTGGCTGGTAGGAGTCTCAGGATCTTTCCTATGCGTAGATTTAGAGAGGAAGGGGGTCAAGCATGAGCATATAAGCCTGAGAAGCCTCACTAAAGAGAGCATGAGGAGAGGCTGTGTAGCTACGTGGGAAGTAGGGATACTATGAAAAACAAACCAGACCAAATGCACAGCTGCCTCAAGATAAGTGTTCCTGGAAGTTCCCGTCATAGCTGAGTGGTAACAAACCCGACTAGTATCCATGAGGACTCGGGGTTGATCCCTAGCCTCGCTCAGGGGGTATAGGCCCACAGCTGCAGCTTCAATTCGACCCCTAGCCTGGGAACCTCCCCATGTCATGGGTGCAGCCCTAAAAAGACAAAAAAGTTAGTGTTCCTGACCACTGTCCCCGCCTGGTAACTTAATTCTGGTCACATCTCTTCAAACTTGGGAAACACCCCAAACGCCACGCTCCTGTGGCTGATTTCTGAGATCATTTCCCCATTGACTTTCAGCTCCACCTAGTGATTTTCATCTCCTATGCTCCCTGCAAAGAAATGGAAAAGACAGAAGAGAGTCCACATATTTCCAAGAAGTAAAACCAATGTATTTTATAAATCAACCATAAAGGACTTTTCTACCTTACCATTACGCATGAACTTGCTCTTATTTTTGCTTCCAGGATGGCACCATATCCAATTCTTCACTAAAGCCCCAGTGTCCAGTATGATACTTGACTCACAACAGGGTCTCAGTAACTCTTGTGAACCCAAACCTCATTCATTCATTTATGTAACTAACATTTCCTGGGCTCCTACTATTTATCCAACTCTGTTTTAGAAGCTCAGGATAGAGCACGAACAGGACAAATGAGGTGACTGTCCTTTTGTACCTTACAAACTGGTAGGGGAGGCAAACAGAAAACTAACACATAGACAGTAGAAGCGATCATTTGATATACCTTTAGTACAATAATTTCAACTGGGTGCTTAGGGAAAGCCTTCCTGAAAAGGTAAGGAAGGACAGGAAGATAGCTATGTGGAAAGCTGGGAGCAAAGAAAGCATCCAAGCAGAGGAAGCAGTAAGTAAAGAAAGAGGCAGGTAAGACTTTGGCATATTTTAAATAATAGGAGGCCAAGGGGGCTACTGCAGGGTGACCAAGGGATGGAGCAGGAAGAAGTGAGGTCTGAGAGACAGGCAGGACCCGATGAGGTAGCATTCATGGTAAGGAACATGAGAGAGTCAGCACCGTTCCAAGCAGAACAGGAAGTGTTTTAAGCAGGAAAGTGACATGTGTTTTGAAAGATCCTTGTGGTTGTTTGCGAAAAATAGTTCAAGTGGGGGAGCAAGAGTGGAAGCGAGGGTCTCGTTGCAAAGCTTCTTCGAAAAGAACAGATAGTGGTGGCCTGTGTCAGGCTGGTACACCAAGGCCATGGTAATGGGCACAGTGAGTGGACTGGGGGTATAGTCTAGAGGTAAAGCCAAAAGGATGGGGGGAGGGGGTGACAGAAATGGAAGGCACAAGAATGACGTCTAGATTTTTATCTTGAGCAGCTAGAAGAATGGGGGCACCAGGGCTGACGGTGCCAGAAGCAATGGAGTGGAGAGGAATGAAGAGTTCCTTAAGGGCCATGTTACCTTTCCTATAAGGTAACCAAGTGAACAAGTCACGTAGGAAACTCTCTTGCTGATTGAATAATGAGTATGATTCTCAAGTATGGAGCTTAGGTAGGAGGTCAAGGCTGCAGATAGATTTGTTGTTGTTGTTGTTGTTGCTATTTCTAGGGCCACTCCCGCGGCATATCGAGGTTCCCAGGTTAGGGGTTGAATCGGAGCTGTAGCCACCGGCCTACGCCAGAGCCACAGCAACGCGGGATCCGAGCCGCGTCTGCAACCTACGCCCCAGCTCCCGGCAACGCCAGATTGTTAACCCACTGAGCAAGGGCAGGGACCGAACCCACAACCTCACGGTTCCTAGTCGGATTCTTTAACCACTGCGCCACAACGGGAACTCCTGCAGATAGATTTTAAAAGTGGGGGGCATTGACAACTAGGGAGCACTTCAAATGAAAGGACTCGATGAGATTTCCTAGGAAATGAGTAGATATAGGAGAGAAATGGTCCTAGGACTGAGCTCTGGGGGATGTCAGTAATTAGAAGCTGGAAAGAGAAAGAGGGGATGCAAAAAAAAAAAAAAAAAAGAGAGAGCGAGCATGGCCAATGAGTGAGTACAGAAACCAGACTGCAGTTACCCTGGAAGCCAAGTGAAAAATGCTTCACGGAGGAGGGAGTGGTCGTTTTCCCAGTGTTTCTGAACTATCATGAATGATGAGGACAGTTAAGGGACCAAAGAAGTCCGCAATGTGGAGGCCACTGCTATTCCTGACAAAAGGACTTGTCCTGGAGTGGCAGGAGCGCCAGCCTCAGGGAAGTGGGTTGAGGAAAGAATGCGGCATGAGGAAGTGGGTACAGGGTTTATACAATCATTTCGAGAAGTTCTGCTGGGAAGGAGTCATGGAGGTAGGGCAACAGCTGAAGGCATCAAGAGGTCAAGAAAAAAAAAATTTTTAAGGCAAGAGATTTTTATTGCATGATCACATGCTTATGGGCAGAACCTGCTCAGATGTTTTAAGTTAAACCTATTTAAGTATCATAGGTACTGTCTGACACCCTTGGGGCCCTGTTTCCCTTAGCAACATTTACCATGTGCCTTCAAGTGTCTGAGGTACAGACATGAACGCACATTATCATTGTCCAGTGTACTTCTACTAATTCTCATTTCCTTGTTCCACTTTTGCATGAACCTCAATAACATTTTCAGCAGCAACCATCAACAAACTTATGAATACAGAGAAACTAAATATCTATGTATTGGAAAGTGTTTCAGGAGATGAATCCCTCCCAAAGATATTTGACGGCTAGTTGAAAAGCTATAATGCTGAGGCAGGGTGCTCAGTCCACACCTTCTTTCTGTGTTTTCGCTCTGTCTCCTTTTACAGGGTAGCCATGCCTTTGCAGCAAGGCACGCAGTCCTGCAAAGAAGGCCTTGACATGTTCCTTCTTTTTATTTTCAGATACCTCTGATGCATCCCTAGTTGACAAAAAAAAACAAACAAACAAACAATCAAGAGGATTAATGGTAAGAATAGGGCTGGGAATTCAGATGATGGAACAGTGGATGGGGAGGAAGGGAGATGTTCATGTCAACATTTGAGCAAAACATCTAGTCCCTGGATAACTCAGGACAACAAAAACTGTCAATATAAAAACAAAGAAGTGAAAGCCAATCTCGTGTCCCTTAGACTGTGAAGCCCTTGAAGGTAGGTTGGGACCAAATCTGTCTTCATGTCTTCCGGAGCAAAGCCCACACAGTGTCTGGCATGGTGGCCTATGAATTCTA
This sequence comes from Phacochoerus africanus, assembly GCF_016906955.1. Classification (NCBI taxonomy): domain Eukaryota; kingdom Metazoa; phylum Chordata; class Mammalia; order Artiodactyla; family Suidae; genus Phacochoerus; species Phacochoerus africanus. The sequence continues at coordinate 127,099,860 of NC_062560.1, read as the reverse complement.
TAAAATAAATCCAAAATAATTTGAATTTAACGGTGGGTCTTTTGTTCCACCATATACTCTTACCTGCTTTTAGAAGAGTACTTCTGATTGAAGAAAACTGTGTCAAAATGATCTATAATTACTCAAGAGGCTCCCTCAAAGCTAATGCTCCTTCTCAGAGAGAAGGCTGAGCACTGAAATGCAAATCGAGATCTTATTTTTTTTAACCTTTTAAAAAGCAGTTCTGAAAAATCTGACAAAAACTTTTTGATCAGTATACTGGAATTTACTTTAGATTCTTAGAATGGAAAAATAAGGCAATTTATCTTCTCAAATGTAAATTAATTGAAACTCCAGGCAAGCCAAGGCCCCCATACAGGCTTTTCAACCTACCAGGGAATATAAATCATGTATTTAGTGTCAACTCTGGGCAACCACTGTGCCAGGCATGGAGGACACAGTTTGATGGGGGAAGCTGTCACGTAGCAAAGGCAGTGTACTAAGTGTTGTAATAGAGTTGGGGCTAAGGGTTATGGAGCCCCCACCAGAGAGCTCAAATTTCCCTGAGTGAGTCAGGTCTCCCCGGGGAAGTAAAATTTTGCTCGATGTGAAATGGGGACAGAGGATAGGGGCGAGGTCTTTGACGGAAATATCAGTCAGTTATGAATTCATACCTTTTCTCTTTTTCTTTCTCATCCTCATCCATTATTCAGTGATGTAACAAAGGATCCTGAAATCAAAGTAGAGCAACATTTTACTAAAAATCAAATCTATGATGAATCACACAAAGCAATAAGGCTAATCGAAATTCTCAATTGCATAGCACCTTTCCCTCAAGGAATGCCTACTTCTTTTAAAGATAGAATTTCATTAAGTACCCATAATCCTCCCATAGGTTCTGTAGATGTTGAAGACTTGCTTTATTGTGTGATCCCCAGTGAATGTTTGTCACAATAACGTTGCAAATGAATATATTTGAAAAAGTTAAAAAAACATTCTGTGAAGTTGCACTGCTTAATCCAAAAGTCGTGTTTGTAGGTTCAACTCCATACCCTTGGATTCCTTTAAGTTCCACTAACTTCAAGAATACAAGGAGACAAAGAAGATGTGGGTTGAAAGCTTCATATTTGGCCACAATATCATGCCACAATAGACAAAATCTGCATTTACCGTTGACATCACAGAAATCCTTGGCATATAAAAATGACCTTGAAATCACCAAAGTTCTCTGCTTTGAATTGGATAATTAGACTCACAAATCACCTCAAGGTCAAAACCTACAGGTAGATGTCAATGACTTTCAAATACATGTGTGTTAAACAAGAAGGGACAGTTAAAATATAGCAAACAGCTTCTGAAGGCTCTCGAGAAAGTAAAAGAAAGCTCAGGGGTCAAACACTGGAGATGGGAGAGCACAACTATGCAACAAGGGAGCTTAGGCATTAAATGCCCTCTTGGTGAAGGAGAATCTGAGCAGGGAATTGAAACTAAAACCCACCACCCTCTCCCTAGGTATATAGCCCAGACTCCCAGAGGCTACAATTTCATTCAAAGAATCATGCCATCAATAATGCCAGGAAACGAGGTAGTTTGTCTATCTTTTCCCACCCAGAGACCATACTGAGACAACATTTCCTAAACAGCTTTGGAAATCAGAAAATATTCAGAACTGAAGATCTCTAATACTACATATTAAAACCTGTAAAATGCAGCTAAAGCAGTACCAAGGAATGTATACCCATAAATGCTTACTAGAAAAAAAATAAATGAGTTAAGTAAGCAGTCATCAAAACAAATTGTAAAAAATAAGAGTAAAGCTTGAGTTCCCTTATGGCTCAGCCAGTTAAGGATCCAGGGTTGTCACTGCTGTGGCTTGGGTCACTGCTGTGGTGTGGGTTCAATCCCTGGCCCTGGAACTTCTGCATGCCATGGATGTGGCAAAAAAAAAAAAAAAAAAAAAAAAAAAAGTAGAACTAAAGAAAGGAGAAGCAAGGAAATAATAAACATAAGACCAAAAATCACACGATAAAAAATAGGGAGTTCCCATCATGGCACAGGGGAAACGAATCTGACTACGAACTGTGAGGATGTGGGTTCAATCCCTGGCCTTGCTCAGTGGGTTAAGGATCCGGCATTGCCACGAGCTGTGGTGTAGGTCGCAGACTTGGCTTGGATCCCATGTTGCTGTGACTGTGGTGTAGGCCGGCAGGTACAGCTCTGATTCGACCCCTAGCCTGGCAATGTCCATATGCTGCGGATGAGGCCCTAAAAAGACAAAAAGACAAAAAAAAATAGGAGATAGAAATAATAGTTCAGGAAGGCCAAGATGGCAGGAATTTGTGGAACAGAGAACAAAAAAAAAAAAATTAAAAAAAAAACTGTGAAAAAGAAAAAAAAGTACCTCCAGAAATCTGAATACAGTTCTCTTGAATCTTCGGCTAAATACTAAGCTTGCCTGTACAAGACCAGTCAAAGAATAACTACCAGGAAGAACAGATACTGTAAATTCAAATAACAATCTCAGTGGGTTAAGGATCCAGCATTGCCTCAGCTGTGGTGTAGGTTGCAACTATGGCTCGGATTCAGTCCCTGGCCTGGGAATTTTCAAATGCCGTGGGTGCAGCTGAAAAAGAAAAAAAAATCAGTTTACACATGGTTGGAAGACATTTGAGTTTCATCCATCAGAGTGGAGGAAAAGGACTGAAAAAATGAGTTTTTGGCATGGCATAATATCAGGCCATCTAAAATATATGTAACTTGATTCCTAGAAAGGGAAGGCAAAAGTAATATTTGGGTAGCGGCCAATTTTTTCCATACTAGCTGAAAAATATAAACTCACATATTCAAGAAGCTCAATGAATCCAAGAAAATAAACACAGGGGAAAACTTACCAAGGTACATTATAAACAGATTGCTTAAAATCAATTACAAAGGGAAAAGTCTTAAAAGCAGACAAATAAAAGACACATTTAATACAGAGGAGGACGCGGGTTCAATCCCTGGCCTCGCTCAGTGGGTTAAGGATCTGTCATTGCTGTGAGCTGTGGTGTAGGTTGCAGATGTGGCTTGGATCTGGCATTGCCATGGCTGTGGTGTAGGCCAGCAGCTGCAGCTCCGATTTGACCCCTAGCCTGGGAACTTCCATATATCACAGGTGTGGCCCTAAAAAGATAAAAAAGAAAAAAGAAAAAAAAAATCGGACAAAAAGCAACCTAGAATTCCATATCCAGCAAAAATACACCCTTCAAAGAAATTGAAGGTAAAATAAAATCATCTTCAGATGAATAAAATCTGGAAGAAGTCAAGGCCAGTACACCAGCACTACCAAAAATGTCAAAGGAAGGCCTTAAGGTAGAAGGAAAAGGATGCCAGATAGAAACTCTGAGCTACAAATAAAACACACAGGAAGTATAGATTATCAATCAAAAGAGATAAAATGGAATACCAGTTACTCGTTTCATCCAAAAGGAAGCAGAAATAAAAGACAGAGGACAACAGATCAAATGAGACAAACAGAAAACATACAAATAGAAAACATACAGCAAGATGGCAGACTTAAACCTAACCATAGTAATAACTACATTAACTGTCAAAGGACTAAAGGCACAAAAGCCTGGGGTTGTCAAAACTGGGCACAAAAGATGAGCAAACCAACAGGATGCTCGCTTTCATTATTAAGACACAGATAGCTTCTAAGTAAAAGAAGGGAAACATATACACTACATAACTCTAATGATATAAAGCTCGAAGGACTAATGAATATCAAAGACTTAATATTACTAGAGAAAAAGAGAGATATTTCATGATAGAGGAGTCCATCAGGAAGACATATTAATCCTAAATAGGTTATACACCTAAGTACAAAGTTTCAAAACAAAGTAAGAACTGAAAGAAGACACAAGGAAACCTACATTTACAGCCGGTGAGCCAAAACACCCCTCTATCAGGAATCAGCAGAGCAAATAAAGAGAAAATAAGTAAGGAGATTGAAGACTTGCTACACCGCCAACGACCTTGGCCCCATTGGTTTACAGAACACTGGGCCCAGCAACTGTAGAACACACCTTTTTTTTCATTCTACCTTTAACAGTCATAACGGACCAAACTGTGCTGGGCTGTAAGACCGGTTTCAGAGAATTTAAAGCATTAAAATCATACAGATTATGTTCTCTGATCAAAACAGAATGAAATTAGAAATCAATAATCAATCAATCAATCAATCAATCTCTGGAAATCCCTCAAATACTGGGAAATTAAATAACTTACTTCTCAATAATTTCTGGGTCAAAGAAGAAGCATTTGGAAAAGGTTTAAACAAGGACAATTATACAGTATTTCTAACGGAATGATAATGAATATTAATTTTTAATTCCCACAACTTCAATAATCTAATTGTACTTTATTAAAGCTGCATTATGCATATTTATGGTGTTATATATTTCATCAAGAAAAGTCATATCTTTATAATTACTCAAATCACTTTTTCATTTTCCTAAGGTTTATATGTTCTTCATATAGAAAAGAAACTGTACTGTGCTTAGTAGTTAACAAAGATGTGTACAATCATTACAGAGAAAATACTGTGTTTACTGATGAATATAAAAGACAATCTAAATAAATGGAAAGATATGTCATATCCCTGGACAGGATATCTCAATCTCGTAAATTTGTCAGAACCTCCCCAACGAATCTACAAATTAATGTAACTGATCAAAAGCCATCAGATTTTTTGTTTTCGTTTGGTTTTCTATATAACTTCCCAAGTTGATTACAAAATTCCCATGGAAAGCAACAAGTCAGAACTAGCCACCAAGCCTTCTTGTAAAGCTACTTAGTGTTTAGGTCAATGGATGATGGGGTAAAAGCTAAGTAGAGAATAATGGGGCCGAAGAGACCCATTAGGAACAGACCCACGCATAAGTTGAACTTTGTGACAAGAGAAGCATTAAAATTTTGAAATGTCTACCATGGAGTGCGTGTGTTTTAATAGAGCCCTTTCTGTACACTGGGGCAACAAAATTTGCTTGAAAGCTATTCAGACACAGGAGCCAAGTTTTATATGTCTTTGATATTTCCCACAACACCCGGTTCTACACAGAGGAAATATTCAAAACATACCATTCCATTCTCTTGCCAGAATCTCCAAATATATTCTCAGATTATATGAAGTATAAAGGGCAGGATTCGATACTGGCTCCACCATTTATCAGTTACATGCCCTTGTGCAAATTAAATGAAGTTTCAATCTCCTTGTCTGTAAAATGGAGATAATAATAATACCCATCATTTCACAGGCTTGTTGTAAAAATTAAATGAGGGTGCAAATTACTCTGGCACAGTGGTAAATGCCCAGCGCTAAATAAATGTTAATTATTATTAAAACACACACATACACACACTAGGAGTTCTCTTGTGGCACAGCGGGTTAAGGATCCTGCATTGTCACCGCAGCGGCTTGGGTTGTTTCTGTTGTGCAGGTTCAATATCTGGCCCAGAGCTTCCACATGCTGTGGGTGTGCCCCCCCCCCCCAAAAAAAAAACCCACTAAATATCGGCAGACCTTTCTTTTCCCTTAGTAAAGGTAGGCACAGACACCTGTTAATTACTGAGTCCTTTCCACTTAGTAATTCATTTCCCAACAAAAAAAGACTTCGAAACTTACACCCAGGAAAGAACATGCAAAGACTGAAAAAAGAAAACGGTTAATTAATTAAAAGTTCTCAGGCCAAAGGTAGCCAGTCTTCCTATGCAAAATAATAATTATTTCATTCAGAATAGCAGAATGTGCTGAGTGCCTTTTTCCAAAATCAGTGGGGAAAAAATCTAAAATCTTGACAATTGTATTACTTAAGTATAATACAAAGGTCAGGGAGTGCCCTTCAGGGCTCAGCGGTTAACGAACCTGACTAGGATCCATGAGAATGTAGGTTCGATCCCGGCCTCTCGTTCAGTGGGTTGGGGATCCAGCGCTGCCGTGAGCTATGGTGTAGGTCGCAGATGCAGCTCAGATCTGGCGTTGCTGTGGCTGTGGTGTAGGCTGGCAGCTGTAGCTCTGATTTGACCCCTAGCCTGGGAATTTCCATATGCCACGGGCGCAGCCCTTAAAAAAGCAAAAACAAAACAGAACAAAACAAAGGTCAAATGGTCACGAGGGTGATGCTTGCAAAGATTTCTTCTTTGGGGGAAGGCAAGGCTACTTTCAGTTTTCTGGGGGGGGGGTGTGTGTGTGCGTGTGTGTGCACGCACACACACGCACATGCACCTACACACATAATTTTATTTTAGTTCACAAGAAAACACACTGAATATAGATGGATTACGGGAATAGAAGATAAACTGATTTCTGCAACTAATCCTTGGCTCTTCGAGGTTGAGAATCACTTATGCAGATACTTTCTAGTGTGACAATTAGGATGGCAGAAGTCATCGGTGTTCAGCTGGGGTAAGGTCCACAGTCAAAGGAATCTTCACTCAGTTTCTCAGTCTCATAACTGCCAGAAGTAAATACACCGCTGCACGCACAGTTGAGGTTCTGTATCAATCTTCTCTGGATGCAAGTCACTTGCTAATCAAATCTGAGCTTCTGTTGCCAATGCCCTTGAAACATTGTGTAGGTGTCCCGTGTGGGCTCTAGGTGACACACATCACATGGGCCATCACCTCCCAGGACAAATAGTTCAGGACTAAATGACACTAAAGGCTTAATGCTCAGTTAGAATCCAAGTGAACACGTCCTGAGAAGTATTCCCGCACTCCAGGAAGCCAGCGTGTTCAGTCTTCGCTCACCCCTGGCCTGCCTTAAAGACTCTCCGAGTTGTTACACTCTGCACTTGGAGAAAGGAGAAAACAGGCTGATGAGCAACAGAGTAGCAAGAGCTTGGCTTTCTCCGGCTGCAAACCTAGGGCAGCGGAAAGGCTTAGAATAAAGACTCCAACGCTGTGATGAAAGGAATTTACTTGCATATCTCAGGGCTGCCTGCTCTGCTCGAGGATTTATAAAGTCCAATTTTAATGATGTTCCTTGTGAAATGTCTACACTTGTTGCAGTCTTCAGTTCAGAAAAAAACAGTAACATTTGCCCAGGACTAGGAGTCCAAGCTCCCTTTAGCCTTCCTCCCAAGACTATATTGCTTATTTCCTGGAAAGTCTCAGGTTTTCTGACACTTCCCAGTGGATTTTTCATGTGTTTAATCAATGCAGAGGCCACTGGAAAGACATAGTGCCAGCCATTTTATGTATATTAACTTCATTCTTACAAAAACTTTGACAAGTAGGTATTACAATCCAGATTTTACATTTGAGATCATTGAGACTCACAAAATATTGTACAGGGAACAGGACTGGGGGGGGGGGGAACATCCAGAGGTGTCTTGGGGTGATGGAGCTTTGGGAGGTTAAATTTTTTTGGCATTTTCATTTTTTCGTTTTTTATTTAATTTTTTAATTTATTTTTTTATTACTCAATGAATTTATTACATTTATAGTTGTACAATGATCATCACAATCCAGTTTTATAGGATTTCCATCCCACAACCCCAGAGCATCCCCCCACCCCCCAAAGTGTCTCCTTTGGAAACCATAAGTTTTTCAATGTCTGAGAGTCAGCATCTGTTCTGCAAAGAAATTCATTCTGTCCTTTTTTAAGATTCCACATGTCAGTGATAGCATTTAATGCTGGTGTCTCATTGTATGGCTGACTTATTCAGCATGATAATTTCTAGGTCCATCCATGTTGCTAAAAACGCTGGTATTTTGTTCCTTTTAACGGCTGAGTAATATTCCATTGTGTATATGTACCACTTCTTGATCCACTCCTCTATCGATGTACATTGAGGTTGTTTCCATGTCTTGGCTATTGCAAATAGTGCTGCAATGAACATCAGAGTACATGTGTCTTTGTGAGTCGTGGTTTTCTCTGGATAGATGCCCAGGAGGAGGATTGCTGGATCAAATGGTAGTTCTATGTTTAGTTTTCTGAGGACTCTCCATCCTGTTTTCCACAGTGGTTGCACCAATTTACAATCCCACCAACAACGTACTAGGGTTCCTTTTTCTCCACACCCTCTCTAGCACTTACTGTTTGTAGACATTTTAATGATGGCCATTCTGGCTGGTGTAAGGTGGTACCTCATCGTGGTTTTGATTTGCATTTCTCTAATCAAGAGTGATGTTGAACATCTCTTCATGTGTTTTTTGGCATCTGTATGTCTTCTTTGGAGAACTGTCTGTTTAGATCTTCTGTCCATTTTTTGATGGGGTTGTTTGTTTGTTGTTGTTGTTTTTGTCTTTTTTGTTGTTGTTGTTGTTGTTGTTGCTATTTCTTGGGCCGCTCCCGCGGCATATGGAGGTTCCCAGGCTAGGGGTTGAATTGGAGCTGCAGCCACCGGCCTACGCCAGAGCCACAGCAACGCGGGATCCGAGCCGCGTCTGCAACCTACACCACAGCTCATGGCAACGCCTGATCGTTAACCCACTGAGCAAGGGCAGGGACCGAACCCGAAACCTCATGGTTCCTAGTCGGATTCGTTAACCACTGCACCACGACGGGAACTCCTTCTTTTTTTTTTTTTTTTTTTTTTGGTGTTGAGTGGTAGGAGGTGTTTATAAATTTTGGAGATAAATCCCTTGTCAGTCAATTCATTTGCAAATGTTTTCTCCATTCTGTGGGTTGTCTTTTCGTTTCTTTTAGGGTTTCCTTGGCTGTGCAGAAACTTTTAAGTTTAATTAAGGCCCATTTGTTTATTTTTGTTCTTACTGTCATTACTCTAAAAGGTGGATCTGAGAAGACGTTGCTGTCATTTATGTCAGAGAGGGTTTGGCCTATGTTTTCCTCTAAGAGTTTTATAGTATCCGGTCTTATATCGAGGTCTATAATCCATTTTGAGTTTATTTTTGTGTATGGTGTTAGGGAGTGTTCTAATCTCATTCTTTTCCATGGGGCTGTCCAGTTTTCCCAGCACCATTTATTGAACAGGCTGTCTTCTCTCCATTGTATAGTCTCGTCTCCTTTGTCATAGATTAGATGACTGGAGGTGCATGGGTTTAATTCTGGGCTTTCTATCCTGTTCCACTCATCTATATTTCTGTCTTTGTGCCAGTACCATACAGTTTTGATGACTGTTGCTTGGTAGTATAGTCTGAAGTCAGGAAGCCAGATTCCTCCAGCTCCATCTTTCTTTCTCAGGATGTCTTTGGCTATTCTGGGTCTTTTGTGCTTCTAAACAAACTTTAAAATATTTTGTTTGAGTTCTGTGAAAAGTGTCCTTGGTAATTTGATAGGGATGGCATTGAATCTGTAGATTGCCTTGGGTAGTATAGTCATTTTGACTATGTTGACTCTTCGAATCCAAGAGCACGGTATGTCTTTCCATCTATTTGTGTCATCTTTGATTTTTTTCATCACAGTCTTATAGTTTTCAGAGTACAGGTCTTTCTTCTTTTTAGGTAGGTTTACTCCTAGGTATTTTATTCTTTTGGATGCAATGGTAAATGGGATTGCTTCCCTAATTTCTCTTTCTGATCTTTCATTGCTAATGTATAGAAACGCAGTCAATTTCTGTGTCTTAATTTTCTATCCTGTGACTTTGCCAAATTCATGGATGAGCTCTAACAGTTTTCCGGTAGAGTCTTTAGGATTCTCTAGATATAGTATCATGTCATCTGCAAATAGTGATAGTTCTACTTCTTCCTTTCCAATCTGGATTCCTTTTATTTCTTTTACTTCTCTGATTGCTGTGGCTAGGACTTCCAAAACTATGTTGAAGAGTAGTGGCGAGAGTGGACATCCCTGTCTTGTTCCTGATCTCAGCGGGAATTGTTTCAGCTTTTCACCATTGAGAATGATGTTCACTGTGGGCTTGTCATATATGGCCTTTATTATGTTGAGGTAGGTTCCCTCTATGCCTACTTTCTGAAGGGATCTTATCAGAAATGGGTGTTGGATTTTGTCAAAGGCTTCTTCGGCGTCTATTGAGAGGATCATGTGGTTTTTATTCTTCAGTTTGTTAATGTGGTGTATCACACTGATGGATGTGTGGATATTGAAGAACCCTTGCATCCCTGGGATAAATCCCACTTGATCATGATGTACGATCCTTTTAATGTATAGTTGGATGCGGTTTGCTAGTATTTTGTTGAGGATTTTTGCATCTATGTTCATCAGTGAAATTGTCTTGTAATTTTCTTTTTTTTTGTGGTATCTTTGGTTTTGGTATCAGGGTGATGGTGGCCTCATAGAATGAGTTTGGGAATGTTCTTTCCTCTGCAATTTTTTTGGAATAAATTCAAAAGGATAGATGTTAGCTTTTCTCTAAACGTTTGATAGAATTCACCTGTGAAGCCATCTGGTCCTGGACTTTTGTTTGTTGGAAGGTTTTTAATCACGGTTTCAATTTCAGTACTTGTGATTGGTCCATTCATCTTTTCTATTTCATCTTGGTTTAGTCTTGGAAGATTGTACTTTTCTAAGAATTCATCCATTTCTTCTAGGTTGTCTGTTTTATTGGCATATGTGATCCTTTGCATTTCTGTGATGTCTGCTGTAACTTCTCCTTTTTCATTTCTAATTTTATTGATTTGAGTCCTCTCTTTTTCGGCATTTTTAAAGTTTGTCTAATTAGTATGTGTGAGATTCAAAATTGAGAAACATCTTTCAAAAAATAAGAGGAGAGCCAGTGTTGAACAGTGAAGAGCCTGGGGTCTGGAATCAACAGGACCTGGCTTCAAATTCCTATTCTATCTCTTTATAATTGTGTGACCTTTGGTGAGTTCTTTAACTTTTGTGAGTCTCAATGATCTCAACTGTAAAATCTGGATGATAACACCTACATGTCAAGGTTTTTGTAAGAATTAAGTTAATATACATAAAGTGGCTGGCACTATGTCTGGGACATAGTAGCCATTCAATTCAGATAGGTAAAGCTATTGAGTTCGACATAGCAGTTTAAAATCTAAAGGTTGTGAGGAAGCTGCAGTCTTCTCAAGAGAAGGAAGCAATGAGAAAAAGTTGGCAATACAGAGAGGTTTCTTGATGCCATTGTTGGGGAGGAAGGAGAGAACTGTGCAGTGGGCCAGCTGGTGAACCTAATGTGTCATGGACAAGTGGTGTCTCGGGTCTGGGTACAGTCAGGTCATCAGGATGCCTAATGGACATCCTCGCAGGAGCGACATGAGCTGGAAGAGCAGGATTCTGCAGAGGCTCCTGGCTGCACAGAAGCCTGAATTTCTTCAGCAGCAGGCAGCAGCCCATCTGAAGGCATGGGGATGAGGGCATGGTCAGACTGATCCTTTCTCGGAGATTTTCTGGGCCCCAAGGATGGTCAGAGGTACGAAGGATGATGGTCAGAGGTACGAAGGATGTTGGCCAGAAAAAGAAGTTGACTTGTTGGGCCATAATGTAAAGATTAACTAAGTAAAGAAGGTGTGGGCAGGGATGGGGGAGGTTCACGGAGCAAAAACAATTCGGCAGTCAAGTGGCTGGAGTGCACTGGAGGAGAGCACAGAGCAAGGGTACTGCAGTAAGGACAATGGAAGAAGAGGAGGTTGGGGCATCCCTGGGCACAACCAAGTTGAGAAGGACTCCAGGAGTTTCTGATAATACCAAAGACAGTCAGGAATATACCATTCTGTTTCATGGGGAGAGAGAGAGAGAACACGAGCGAGTCTGTCTTCACCCTTCCACCTCCCAAGAGGCTGAGGTGAACCAGTACGAGCTCTATACCCAAGGGAAAAGCTGCCCCCTCTGTGGGCTGCCTGAATCCCAGGCAGTCCCTGGGAGGCCTGGTGAGCAGGTTGGCAGATTCAGTCCTATTTCAGCTGCAGCCCGAACGGCACTCCCCTCCCACTGCCCTGCCAGTCCGTCAGTCAGTTCAGCCAGACTGACAGAGAGAAGGAAACCCCTGTGGCCTCCACCACGCAATAATGGCCAGAAAGTGTTTGACTCATGTAAACATCATTTCCAATGTTTATACAGAATGTGAAAGAAAACCAGAGAGGGTCTGAGGAAAAGCAGAATGTAGTGGTTACATTATTTGTTTATTTTCAAGTAAAAACCTCAAAGTATTTAAAATGACATTGCGGAAGACAATCCCACCATATATTTGTAGTTATAAAATTTGCTGAGTATTATCAGGGATCAACTCTTTCTTTATACAGAGAGACACACATTTTTCTTTTGTTAATAAACAATTGCTCAAGAAAAGCGGTCTTTCAAATCTCTATAGGATGCTGGGGTTTCCTTTAAGTTGAATGAAGTCATCTTCTCTTACTCATATAAGGTTGATTAAAGATATTTAATCAGCAAGAAAGAATGAAATATTTAAAATTCTCACATAGACAGTAATGACTTTAAATGCGAAAACATATTAACCAAGTCAATGGAATTTTCCAATTTATTTTCGATCACAACCTTCTTCAAAAATTACAAACTCATAAGATTACATTTCATCAGTTATTCATCCATCTTAAGGGAACGGAATTTTCCAAAGGAGAAAATCAACACTGGAAATAACCTAGAGCGGACCACGTAGCATGTGCCACGTACCACGCCAAATAAGCCCAGAAAGGCAGGTGGCAAAGTCACCCTCAAAAAGAGATCCAGAATCAGCCTTCCTGACTCCTTCGCTTTTCTCGAACATGAGTTCTTTCGGCCCAGGTGCTGGCCTGGGTGAGGTGGTGGGGAAAAAGCCAAGCAATGAAGAAAATGACTGGACGGCACAGGGCACGCACGCCTATGCAGCGGAAATGCCCACTCTTCTCTAGACCAAAGCTGAGGCTCATTCTCTGCATAGGTTATGGCCTCTTCTGAGGACAAGGCCAAGTCAATGGTGTCCACTGCTGAATTTGTATTCCCAGCACCCCAGGCTGTTCCTGGCAGAAAGCGCAGGCTGGAGAAACGTTTGGAGAGGGAATAAATGGAGAAACACTGAGTCTTACCTGCCAAAATGCTGGTGAGCAGCCAAAGGCTGCTGAGCACCTCTCGCCCAGCTAATCCTGTTCCTAAGACAGGTTGGGGGGGGGGGAGGCAAACCCAGATCTTCAGAGAAACGAAGTCGGATCTAAAAGTGCATCTCTTATTGGTTTTGCACTTTGGGGAATTCTGTCCGGCATGTTCTCTCAGCCTGAGGCAATAAGGAATACGAAAAGGCAAAAGATTCGTATAACCTTCACCATTCTGGCAGAATATTTCCCGATTCGACATGGTACAATCCAGACTGACCCTGGCCCTGAAAGAGATTGGCAATCCATTGCATTCCTCACCCTAGTTTTATTCCAATTACATCTCTGGATCTCCTATAAAACCTTCCCATGGTCCTGCCCATTTGGAAATGTCAGGAATTCATTTCATCCCAGTCCCCACTGCACCTGGGCAGCGTACAGACAGGACAGACATCTACATGCACCCACTGATTCAATGCAAGGGAATAATCCCTGCTGGACTAGAAGCGTCTCAGAAGGTGGTATCGGAGATGGCTGTGTAATGGGCATGGAGGACTTGAGCTGGCAGGCAGAAGAACATCACAGCAGAAAACACAGCCTGAGTAAAGGGCATCCAGGTGAGACGGCAAGATGGTAACATGTGGTTACATGGTTACACATGGTTACAGGGCTTCTTGCCATGTGAACTTGAGCAAGTTATTTAACCTCTCTGAGCCGGAGAGTCCTCGTCTGTAAAAGGGGAATGATAACAGCACCACCTCACGGGGCTGTTGCAAAGATTCTCTGACATAACGGATGCCCAAGTGCCTACCCTACTTCTGGGGATGGGATGTACAGGGCGGCAACAGGAAATACTGCACTGGATGTTGGAAAATTGCCGAATAAGTAGGGATTTTTTGGGGGGAGGTGGTTAATTTGGGGTGGGTTTTTTTTTTTTGGTTTTTTGTTTGTTATTTGCTTTTATAGGGCTGCACATGTGGAATATGGAAGTTCCCAGGCTAGGGGTCGAATCCAAGCTACAGCTGCCAACCTAACCTACACCATAGCCACAGTTCATAGCAATGCCAGATCCCCGGCCTACAGATCTAGGCCAGGGATCGAACCCCCATGGATACTAGTCAGATTCATTTCCGCTGCCCCACAATGGGCACTCTGCCTAATAAGCAGCTCTGCAAAGTTCTCATAACAAGGCAACAAAATTTAACTATGAGAGGTAATGGATATTAACTGAATTTTTTGTGGTCCTCTTTTCACAAATCTATACATATATCAAATCATTAGGCTGTACAGCTTAAGTTTATACAATGCTATGTGTCAATTATGTCTCAATAAAGCTGAAAAGAATGTGTTCAAACTACAGCTGAAGTACGTTGCCTGAGGCTACACGGCCAGAATTGAGATTCCAATGAGTCTACACAACTGTTTCACCACCTCCTTCTGCACTGCCTTTCAAACGTCAGGGAAGATGAGCGCTCCCTGCCTCGCTGTGCCACTCCCGCTCGCTCTCTTCTTAAACTCCGGGGTGACTACCCTGAAAGCTCTCTAAATTCTTTTGGAGGCCACCCCACCCGACGGAGAAGATAGCATATGAATGAAGGGGACACGTCTGAGCTCTCCAGCCCTTGCCTGGGTGGCACATGAAACCCCCAAGTAAACTGCATGCTCGTCCATGGGCAAACTGAGTGTCCCTGCCACAGGCGTGTCTTCCAGAATCCCAAGGCCACCTAGGAATTCGGCTGATCAACAACAGGGAGGTGACCTGAAGTCCACTCCTGCCCCTTCCTCATTTCTCAACAAACTCAACATTTCTTTCCCTGGGCTGCACCAACAGGGCTTCTCCAGCATTAACTTCCACATCCACTGTGCGATCGTTCTCTAAAGAAGCAGGAAGTCAAATTCTTCATCTTTACCAAGCTATGAGCAGACAAAAATCCCAGTTGCCCGACCAAACTCCCCAGTACGAGCATCATCCAGCTAGTCCTGCAAATGCAGGCTGCTAAGCTCCCTTCTCTGCCCTTCTCCCTTCTCTTCCTTCTCTGCCCCCATCTGGGCCCATGTGAGCAGCATCCACAGCCTGACGGCTGTGGCTCACACCCCACTGCTCCAGTCCATCTCCCAAGCCAGACCTCAAGTTCAGCCCCTTTCACCTCAAGCCCTGCGGCCACTTCCCCCTCATTTGTCTCCACTCCTGCCCCTCTCCAGTCCATCCTCCCCGGTCAGCCAACCTGATCCGACACGCCAGCCTGATCCTGTCCCGCCTCCCAAAGCCCTCCCCTGGGTCCTCCGCCGTCCCAAACTTAACGGAGCGGCCCTGATCTCCACAGTAAGCAACTCAGCTGATTCTTGCAACATCTTTAGGCGGCAGCATGCTAATGTTACCGTCTCAGCATCTCAGGAACCCGAGGCACAGAAACGGAGCCCAAGAGCACCCAGCTAGTAAGCGGCACATCCGAGATCTGGACCCAGAGAGGCTGGTACGCTGCCTTTTCCATCCCCATGTCACTGCTTCTAAGAAGTCTTTCCAGATCTCCCCTAAGTCTTTCCTTTGAAGACCCCTGCACAAACTGTGCCCTGTGCGTATTAAAACGTAGGCATCCTCGGGGCAGGGGACTTTTACTCTGCTTTCTATACCTCAAGTACCCAGAATTATTCTCCACACACACAAAGCACTGGGTACTTATTCCTATTCCCAATGTATTTGCAGAGACGAGGCTGACATAGGCTCTGCTCTAGGAAAGTTCACCATTAACAAGGGGAAGCATTTAGACCATTCATTCTAACTCCTCAATTAAAAAAGGATTCCATTAAGTTAAAACAGTCTGTGTCTGGAGTTCCTGCTGTGGTGCAGTGGAGTTCCAACTGCAGCAGCTCAGGTGGCTGCCGAGGTGCAGGTTCCACCTCCAACCTGGGCACAGTGGGTTAAGGATCTGGTGTTGCCACAGCTGCAGCCTAGGTCGAAGCTGTGGCTCAGAGTCAATCCCTGGCCCGGGAACTTCCATATGGTGAGGGTGTGGCCATAAAACAAACAAACAAACAAAAATGTGCAACTGAAAAATACCTTAAACTTTTCAATTTAGTTACCAAGAGTATATTGCTATCCTTCCTCTTGGAAATCACAAGGACATTAGGGTGTGACTTGCTGGGAATCTATCCTCAGGCCCCTTTTGCTATAAGAGTTCCTTGGAGGTGAAGACATTCTCATTGTTATTGTTTTTGTTTTTGTTTTTTTTGCTTTTTAGGGCCCCATCTGCAGCATAAGGAGGTTCCCAGGCTAGGGGTCGAATTGGAGCTGCAGCTGCCGGCCTATACCACAGCCACAGCCACACCAGATCTGAGCTGCATCTGCAACCGCCTACACCACAGCTCACGACAACGCTGGATCCTTAACCCACTGAGGGAGGCCAGGAACCTGCGTTCTCATGGATAATAGTCAGATTCGTTAACCCCTGCGCCACGATGGGGCTTATGCTTATATTTAAGCAATAACCCTCCCCTGGGTTAGAGCTCTGATTCAACCGTATGTGTTGAATTTAGCTTTATATCAGTAGGAAGATAGAAGACTTTTCATACAAGTTAAACATAGAAATAACAGTAGATGACATTAAGCACTTCCTATATCCCAGGCTCTATTATCTTCCCCCGTTCGCACATGAGGAAAATGGGGTCCAGAGAGGCGACCCTGAGAGTCGGCGGCAGGTTCTGTGCATTCACTCATTAGCGTACTCCCGCTCCACGGCTTCACACTGGCCCTCTTTCCACATTTTACCCATCTGCAAACGTCACGTGTCGTGTCCCACCTACCCTCTTCGCGCCCTCCCCTCTTCCGTTCTCCACTTGTGACCTTCTAACTGACTAGGGATAAGCACGAACATCTCATGTTTCTCCCCATTCTGCTTCCCTAGCCCTACATCAACAAATTACTTTGAAGTTCTGTAGCGATCACATTTATGTCCAGTAACCTTTCTGCAACTGATCATGTCCGTGAAACTCACCAAAAATCATAAATATGCTGACAAACTGTCTAAACACATCAGTGTCCTTTGCTGAAAAACAGAGGAGCTTGGTTTCTCTCCCGGTGAGAGCCCAGTCCCTTGAGAGTGATTTGTGAGACACAAGATTTGAGTATTTGAGAATCTCTGGTCTATAGCAAAGAGTGACCTAGACAGCATCAAGGCTGAAGTGCAGCGGCACTCAGGCTTTGTAGGTGGTAAGAATCTCGAAGTGCATTCCATTCATTCCTTCCCCCTCTCCTTCCTCCAGCCCTTGGAGATGATGGGCTCCAAGCCCCATTTCCCACCCAAGAGATCTCCCAGAACCCCCTTGGGTGCTTGTTGCTGTCATTATGCAAGCGGCTCAAGGACTCAAACCAAGGCCGAGACTCAACTCCTTCAATATCTAAGGACACATTGCTCAGAATAGTTCTTGACGTCTCCTAGAGTCAGATATGGAAGGAGAAAAAAGTCTCGGTCTTTCCTTGACACATCACATCTCTGTACCACTTCGGTTACTCACTAACAATGTGCACAACTGAGCTAACAGAGCTGGCGGTACACGGCCTCTCTTTACAGGCTTGGTCAATGGACACTCTCTGCCTCTGCCCTATTCTCTTCCTCTCCCCTTTTCATCAATTAGTCCCCACTTTCCAATACTGGTTCATCTCTAAGAGAATCAACCTAAGAATTTATCAAAAATGAAAGATGAGAAACTCAGAAAGTTTAAGGGTAAGAAGGAGTTCCCACCGTGGCTCTGTGGGTTACAAACCCAACTAGTGTCCATGTGGATGCAGGTTCTATCCTGGCCCTGGCTCAGTGGGTTGAGGATCTGGCACTGCTGTGGCTGTTGTGTAGGCCAGCAGCTGCAGCTCCGATTTGACCCCTAGCCTGGGAACTTCCACATTTGGAGGATGTGGCCCTAAAAAGACAAAAAGAAAGAAAGAAAGTCCAACGTTAAGAAATAAAGAGAACTTAGAGTTCCTGTCGTGGCTCAGTGGTTAACGAATCCGATAGGAACCATGAAGTTTCGGGTTCCATCCCTGCCTTCGCTCGGTGGGTTAACAATCCGGCGTTGCTGTGAGCTGTGGTGTAGGTTGCAGACGTGGCTCGGATCCCGCATGGCTGTGGCTCTGGCATAGGCCAGCGGCTACAGCTCCGATTCAACCCCTAGCCTGGGAACCTCCATATGCCGCGGGAACGGCCCAAGAAATAGCAAAGAGACAAAAAAATAAAATAAAATAAAATAAAAATAAAGAGAACTTGTTAAAGGGAAAAGGTCAACAGTTGAAAAATCTACTTCCTAATATCCTGGGTCTCTTTACCATCTAGCTCTTATGTAAAAAGTGGACCCTAAATTTTGGAGGCAAAGGTAAGCTCCGTCTCATCAGATAACATCTTTCCTGAAGAGCTGTGTGTTAAGTCAAATTCTATTTATTCATTTGACATGTGAGAGACATTTTCTAAGTGTAGACTCTATGGCAGAATCTGGGGGCTAAAGGATAAGTTGACATGGACCGCCTTTTGAGAGATCAGACCTGTAAACAGATAACTAACTAACTACAAGTGCTCTAGAAGCTGAGAGGAGGAATAGAGAGAGGAGCACAGAGTGGACACAGGACCAGACAGAGGCGCAGACGCCGGAATCGGATATTACAAGCAGCGAGGGAGCACCTGGCTAAAGCAATCATGCTTCCTCTCAAAGGCAGCCCCCTGAACTCTGCCACAGTGAAGCTCAGGGTTCCCTGACTAATGGAAAGCTCAGACTGTCAGTCTTAGAACCGCAAAGAAAGTAGACCTGGTCTCCGGAGGAGACTGTTTGGGGGGTGGGGGGGATGCGCCTGGGCTGTGGGATGGAAATCCTGTGAAATCAGATTGTGATGATCATTATACAACTACAGATGTGATCAATTCATTTGAATAATAAAAAAAAGAACTATTAAAAAATAAATAAATAAAATCCGCTCTGCATATAAGAAAAAAAAAAAAGAAAGAAAGAAAGAAAGTAGACCTGAAATGCCGCAGCAGATCAGAGAGCAAACCATTATTGAAGAAAAACGATTTTGACTCATTTCAATAGAAACTTCAATTTCACATCACTGAGGAAAACCGACTTGCATAATGTTACTTTACAATAAAAACAGTGTAAAGCACTGAAGCCCAGCCTCCAAAATTCCAGGAAAAGAGAAGCTCATTTTTTTTTTAAGTTCAGGGAAGCACTGGCCCTAAGCAGATAGGCCTCTGGTGGTAGGTGGCCCCTGTGCACACTGGCCTAGTGGTCCCGGAAGCCCGAAGGCTCGAAGGCAGGCGCTCCAACCGCGCATGCGCACGCTGCGTGGCGTGGCTGCCAGGATCCCGGGAACTGGTCCCACATCTGCAGGGCGCAGGGACAGGCTGGGCCACAGGCAGGAGCATCTGGAGCTATCTCCGGGCTGCCAGGGTCCGTCCGGTCCGTAAATTGTATGTGTCTCCTTCCGTTAGATTTTATAAAAATGACCAAGATACACCTCAACTAAATAAAAGGCTTATGTTAAACTTCCAAATTTTATTTACAAGTTTTTTTTTGTTTTTTTGTTTTGTTTTGTTTTGTTTTTTTTGCTATTTCTTGGGCCTCCCCTGCGGCATGTGGAGGTTTCCCAGGCTAGGGGTCGAATCAGAGCCATAGCCACCGGCCTACGCCAGAGCCACAGCAACGCGGGATCCGAGCCGCGTCTGCAACCTCCACCACAGCTCACGGCAACGCCGGATCGCTAACCCACTGAGCAAGGGCAGGGACCGAACCCGCAACCTCATGGTTCCTAGTCGGATTCGTTAACCACTGCGCCACGACGGGAACTCCCCCTTTTTTTTTTTTTTTGGCCCAACCCCTGGCATGTGGAAGTTCCCAGACCAGGGATGAAACCCAGCTGCTGTGGTAACACCACCAGGTTCTTAAGCCACTGAGCCACAAGGGAACTCCCTATTTACGAGTTTTAAACATTTGGTATGAAACTGTCCACATTAGATCTACTTTATATACAGTATGAACAGATGCTAATTTGTTAAAATTATGTGTTAAATCGAATTCCAATCATATTTGTTGAAAACTCACTGAAACTTGAAGCCAACACTTCCAATTTTTGCAGTATGGGAAAATTACTTTTTACTGTTTCTTTAAAGAAAAGTTAATTTGTCAAACCATAGGCAAAGTCCTTTTTCTACAGTGGAAAAAGATGGGTTCTCAGAAACATGGAATTGGACTTGGTCTGTGGCTCAGCAAATGATTCTTGAACTCTTCTCTGAAGCCACGTACCCTCCCAGCTTCGTGGGAAGAGGTGGAGCCTCCTTGTTGGCCGCAGGTGTGATGCTGGTCCCCCTGCACCTTCTCTCCAGAGACATGGACTCAGTCCCCAAGGCCCATCCTCTCAAAGCCACTCAGTGGAGAGGGACAGGGGAAAGATCTCTAGCGAATATTGTCCCCGTGCAGCAGCCGCTAAGAGCAGAGGGACTATGTCAACAAATCTCAGTCTCGGTTTGGGAGGCTGTGCTGTTTTCTGTCCTCATCTCCGTGGCAAAGAAGGGCAGTTTCTGCTACCTGCACACCTGCTGGACCCTGAGTCAATGCAAACATTCACAGCCTGTTGACCTGAGAGTTGCAATTGACTGCTGATAGTCTTCCTTTTTTTTTTTTTTTTTTTTTTCTTCTTTTTACGGCCACACTTGGACATATGGAGTTTCCCAGGCTAGGGATTGAATCGGAGCTGCAGCTGCCGGCCTACACCACAGCCACAGCAAACATTGGATCCTTAACTCGCCAAGCCAGGCTGGGGATCGAACTCACATCCTCATGGATTCTAGTCAGTTCTTCACCCACTGGGCCACAACAGGAACTCCCGATATTCTTCTTGCTCAGAAATGGCTGGCAAATCTTATTCCTGGGGAGTTCAAGAGGACCAAGCGAGATGCTGGTGCTCACATACATGAACTAGCCTGATACAAGTAACCCAGACTTTGGGAGTTCCCGGGATGGCACAGCAGTAAAGAACCCAACTGGTATCCATGAGGACTTGGGTTCGATCCCTGGCCTCACTCAGTGGGTTAAGGATCTGGCGTTGCCGTGAACTGTGGTGTAGGTCGCAGACGCGGCTCGGATCTGGCGTTGCCCAGACTTTCCTAAAGGCCATTGCTCGGCAGAACACTAATGCCACAAAGGCGTTAATAGGCAGGCAGCAAAAATAAAAGTGAGGAGTTCCTGTTTGTTGTACAGCAGAAGTTACCACTGCATTATAGATCAACTGTATGTCAACAAAACTTGAAAAAATGAAGAAAAAAAGTGAAGTGTTCCTTGGGCGGGTACGTTTGGAAAATGCTGAGTAGAATACAGTGAAGTAGATTTTTTTTCTTCATGACAAGACCCCTCAGGGCTTTCCATGGGTTCAGGGTCACTGGGAACGTGTCTTTGCAATGCCTGCCCTCCCATCCGCAAGCACCTTCAATGGCCAAAAGCATCTTCACTTAGGAGTGACAGCAGGGAAAATTTGAAAACCTAACAATAAACATTTAATGAGCTCCAGGATAAAAATACCAGTCTGTTTTGCTGTTTTTGTTTTTGGCTGTGCCTGCGGCATGCAGAAGTTCCTGGGCCAGGAATGGAATTCACGCCACAGCAGTAACAGTGCCAGATCCTTAACCTGCTAAGCCACCAGGGAACTCCAAAAACACCCGTCTGAGATCCCCCAAAGTTGAAAAGGGTCCAGGGGAAGAAGAATGTGGTAACTACACAGGTCGCTTTTAACTGGTTGACTGGTTTCAGTTCCAGGTGCTCCCCAAGACGTCCCTGGCACAGCCTGCCCATAGCGTTGGACACAACTCGATAGATGAAGCGCTCTCATGTCACCTTTTGTTTTAAAGAACAGTTACAAGGAGTGCTTGCTTCTGCAGCACACATTCTAAAACCGGAATGATCCAGAGAAGCTTCGCATGGCCCTTTGCAAGGATGAGGCACAAATTTGTGAAGCCTTCCAGATTTTTGTACAGGTGGAGCAATAAAGCTGTGGGTTTTTTTTGTTTGTTTGTTTGTTTTTGTTTTTTAAAGAAGGAAAACAGAAGCCTTTCTTCCAACATAAAAAAGAGCAAGTGCAATGACTGAGCATTACACACGTTTCTCAGAATTCGCTATGCAGGGTAATGTTCTTTTTGCAAACAGTATGAACCATAAATTAATATGACCTTAATCTCCAACTTCTAAATAACTCTGAAGCCAGAAACAAGGTAAACTCTGTTGACCAGGTGTCTCACCACATTGAAATATTCCTGGTATATAGAATTTCAAGGGTGCACAGGACAATCCATGTATCTACTGAGATATTGTCATAAAATGAGCAACTTGGCATGAGAGACCTTTAAGTCCCAGGCAGTTTTTGCAAAGATATTTATGGAACTGACCAATTGCATCCTTGGGGAAATGCCCCCTTGGGGAGAAATAGGTGAGAATGAATATCATTGTTACATCCGAAGATTTATAAACCTACTTTTCAGATCTGTTCATGTTTTCATGACAAGTATCAAGGTTGCCAGAGAACCTAAATACCAAATTACAGGCATTACAATAAATATGTGTTACGTTTTATTTTATACATCACAGTTCATAGGAAATATGCAGGTTGTTTTTCATTTATGAGAATATATCATCATATATACACCTAGAGAAATATAAAATTAGATGCAAAAACCAGCATTCAAGTTCAGTTCTTCTGCATTTGCTCTACAATTGAGTTTACATGCATGCCTACACACACACACACACACACACACACAATCACTGATTGAAAATCTCCAATTAAAACCAAGATATCTTTTCTTTCCTTCACCTGGTTTTATAAATCTCTCAGGGACATGGGTAGAGTGCTACCTTTGGAGGGTCCAAGCAGAATAAAATATGATTTGCATTTTACATCCATAGCTGGTAAAAGCCAACAACTCTAGACAGATATTTTTATTATTTGTGTGACACAGCGTTACATGTATTCAATTCACTCGCGTTAATTGTGACTTGAATGATGTTAACATCTTTTTTTTTTTTTTAGGGCCACACCCATGGCTTATGGAAGTTCCCAGGCTAGGGGTCGAATCAGAGCTGCAGCTGCCAGCCTACCCCACAACTCACGGCAACACCAGATCCTTAACCCACTGAACGAGGTCAGGGATCGAACCCAAGTCCTCATGGATACCACTTGGGTTGTTACTGCTGAGCCACAACAGAAACTTCTGATATTATATCTTGACCTGTGCTTTAACTAAATGATCATATCCTTTTTTTGCTTTTCGGCCGTGCTTGCGGCATGAGAAAGTTCCCAGGCCGGGGATAGAGCCCGCAACATAGCAGTGACCCAAGCTTTAGGAGTGACAACACTAGATCCTTAACCACTAAGCCACCAGGGAACTCCTAACTAAGCATGTCCTGACTGGATGAATTATCGACTAATTCAGGGGTTAGTGTTATAATTTTAAAATGCAGCTCATTACTTAGATTCCCCCACAACCACTTACAGGGGACTCTCACTTCATATTAGGTTAGAAGCACACAGTACAATATAAAAGGTAAGAATAAAAGAAAAATCTAAGAGATAAAAGCCATTTTCTTACCCAAGAATGAGAACTGAAGGAACTGGTGAGTGCTGTCTGTGGACACCAGATAGTCTATCCAGCTGACCTTTGAAGAAAGAGATATTTCTAGATCAAAAATAGTGTTCCTAGGAACACAAGGGAAGTCCATAATCATGAAACTGCACATCTATTTATTTTTCAATTTTTTTTAAATTTGTTTTGCTTTTTAGGGCACACGGAGGCTCCCAAGCTAGGGGTCGAATCAGAGCTGTAGCTGCTGGCCTATGCCACAGCCACAGCAATTCAGGATCCAAGCCCTGTCTGCGACCTACACCACAGCTCACAGCAATGCCGGATCCTCAACCCACTGAGCAAGGCCAGGGATTGAACCCGCAACCTCATGAATACTAGTCAGGTTCCTTACTGCTGAGCCACAATGGGAACTCCTAACTGCACATTTAAAATAAAGATAAGGAGTTCCCATCGTGACTCAGCAGAAACAAATCTGACTAGCATCCATGAGGATGCAGGTTCGATCCCTGCCCTTGCTCAGTGGGTTGAGGATCCGGCATTGCTGTGAGCTGTGGTGTAGGTCACAGTTGCAGCTCAGATCCTGCGTTGCTGTGGCTGTGGCATAGGCCAGTGGCTACAGCTCCGAATGGACCCCTAGCCTGGAAACCTCCATATGTGAAAAAAAAAAAAAGGTAAAATAAAGATAAGAGAAGCTTTGTCAACTACCAAGACCTCCCAGGTTAGAACTGACTTTTCCACACAGTGCTGCATTCTCAGAGCAGCGCTATGGGCTGGAGAAAGTGGGATTGCTCCTCGCCCAACAATGTTCTTAAACTGCCCTCAGCTTCTCCATGAAGTCAAATAGCTTTAGTCTTCCCCTAATTTCGGCCCCCTCCAATCACAATGGCAGCCCACCTGACCAAAGGCCCTGAGCTTTCTGATGCTAACTGGTCCAGTTGTCTTGACACAAGCAAGCCCTGGAGATGACGCTAAGATCTGCCGCTACACAAACTCTCCTTTTTGTGCAGTTAGAGAAAAACCTTTTTACTTGCAATCCTTGACTTGGTTTATAGACATAGAAGTGCATGTCTTCCAGCAAGTGTTCTGGATTTTCTCTGCATTCGGCAGGGAGCATGCCTGCCTTCCAGGCGGCACACAAGCCTTGCGCTATCTGGATGGTACTAACACTGAAGCCAAATTACACGATACCCAAATCTCTTTCTGATGTCTGCCAGACATAGTCCGCAGCATCTATGAGGCCCGAAGGTATGTGACATGGGAATGTGTGTCCAAAAAGATATCGCTGTTCTCAGGTTTTTCCAGAATCACGCAGCATGCTCTCTCGCACGTGCTGTCCTCAGAGTCCTCCCCCCTACCGAACCCTCTAGAGCTCATGGTCCACTACCCTCTTGGGGCACTTTGCCACTTTCTAGGACATGGGACCACTATCTGAGCCCTCGTCAGTCTCTCCCACTGGACTATGACGGCGAGCGATCTTAGTGAATCATTTAATTAAGAATCTGCTAAGTCAGTTCGCTTTGGCTTCGGCTCATTTGCATGAGGATCAATCAACTGGCGAGACAGACCAAAGGAAATTATACAAGAACCTCCTCACAGCAGCACTTTTTAAACAGGAAGATTCACACAGACAAACGCACAGAAATTCTGACTTTGCGTCAAAAACTTGAAAGTACTACCCGCTACACTGCAGTATTTTAGCCACTGGGGGTCCATATTTATTAAAGTTCATTCGACTTGGCACGCCATAGAAAGTTACCAAGGAAGCAAGAAGTCTGTTTTCAGGACACTGAGGCCTATGGCTCTGGCTCCTGGGTGTCTTCAGCCCATTTCAAGTGCTTCTATTCATTTAGTTAGTTATGTCCCAAATAGTTATCTACTCTGGGCCAGGCACTGTGCTGGCTATTTTTATTGCTGTCGTCATCAGCCCTTAAAGCTAAAAGACCCACAGAGAAACAATAATTATTTCAAAGAGCTACATAGGTGTCAAAATAATTCTCTAAGACTTGAGACGCTGGGATACTGCAAAGTGTAAGAATCCAATGGGGAAACTGATGTGGTCAAACAGGCCGGGTTCTCTAACTGAAGATCTTACCATTCTCATTTAATGTATAAAGTAGCTGGGCACTACAGCAAATTTCCGAGAAGCGACTAATAAGGTTAAACCAACTTTAAGCGCGAAGGGGCCAGGAGCTTCAGCAGACAGGCTGAGGAAAGGCTTGAGTTTAGGAGGGAGATGCTGCAGAAGGAACAGAAGAAAGTTCAAGAAAAAATGGATTTCAGGCATGCTCTCAAAGAGGGAGGCCACACTGTGGCACAGCGGAAACAAATCTGACTAGCATCTATTAGGATGCGGGTTCGATTCCCTGGCCTTGCTCAGTGGGTTAAGGACCCTGAGTTGCCGTGGCTGTGGCGTAGGCCGGCAGCTAGCTGGAGCTCTGATTTGACCCCTAGCCTGGGAACTTGTGCTGCGGGTGTGACCCTCAAAGGCAAAAATAAATAAATTAATTAAAATAAAATAAAATGAGAAGAGACAAAACATGATGCGGAGGCAGGTGTGATACTGCGGTACAGCGCCCGGAGGCAGTGGGGGCTGAAGTGGCTGAAGGCGGCAAGACCAAGGATGTCCTTTCCCAAAGGCAAAGTGGGCTATGCGAGAGTTTGGAGAGAAAATTCACCAGCTGTAGGTTCTCCTACACAGGTAGGCATCAATGAAAGAAGGAAGAACCCCCCCCCCCCCCCGCCCCTGCGTACAGGACAGGAGTTACTCATTCGACCACGGGGACACGAGAGACAGTCGGATGCGGTCGTGGAGGTCCCGATGAGCGAGCGTGGGGAGTACATTACCCTACCAGAGGCAAGACTCATCACCAGGGTGCCCTAAGGGCGTGGCCTCAGGATGCCAAGACAATACGAGGAAGCCCAGGATCCGAAAGGAAACCAGGAGAGAGCTGGAAACTGATAAAGATGTGTGAGAGTTTGCAGAATGTCAACGAACAGGCTCTGCGCCCCTGAACGCTATACCACTTCAGCCTGTTCCATTTGAGGACTCGTTTGTTCTTTCTCAAGAATATCTTGAAACTAAGAAGATTTTTTGCCGGTGTTCAATTGATCAGCAACAATAGCATTCTGCACAACCAGTTCAATCCGCTTTTCTTCCTAAGAAAACCTAACCTGGGCGATCTCTCTGCCAGCCCCACACAAAGCCTATCTGCTCGGAAAGGCTTAGCGGGCGGGCCTCTGTTAAGGGGCCCTTAGGACAAAGAAGAGGGATTTGCATAAAGGTGGTCAGCTGAGTAGAGCCCCTATTTGAGGCCCCTTAGAGCCTTGAAAGGGCCACTCTCCAACCTGGCAGCGTAATCCGAAGGGAGAGCTTTTGTCCCCAGGCTGTGGTGGGCCACTTTAGGCGGCTGACAATCCACAGTAAAACGATGAATGCACCGCCTCCTCTGGGTACAGCTAATGCAGCTGGCAGCCCGAGGGCCTGATGGCTTCCCCAGTAAGAAGCAGGACAGGTGTCAGCCTCAGACCCAAAAGGTGCGCAGTGAGGGGGTGCCCACTGCTGGAGCATCGCTCGAGACAAAGGTCCTGGAGCCCAACCACAATACTTCCTTCCGAAAGAGATCAGGGCCCTTTCAGCACCACGCAGCCCCTTGGAAAGTTCTGGAGAACTTGTCTAATCATTTCCCAGGTTTCTGGTTTCTTTCACTGATTTCATTTTTTAAAGGAAATTGATTTTCCTTGTCCTCTTTTGGAGAGTGCTAAATTTACAAAATAGAACGGAGACTCGAGGCAAACAATTCTACCACTCAGAGGCAAATAGTGCCATTTCGGATGATTTCTTTCCAGTCCCTTTAATGTAGCTGTGAAATTGCTGTAAATACACTTTGTTTCCAGGGCAAGTCTAACCGATCCCTAATTTTCAACTAAGGAATAAGCCCTTTAGAAGTTAAGTGGTTTCTCTTAACTTATTTTAACCCCCTTAACTTAAGGTAATTTCCCAACTTAACCTTCCGTTTTCCAAAATCTGATTCCACTCTTCTGTGTACCCTAGGCTGCCTTACCCCCCCAAAAATCAGGGAAACTGTCTCCCAGAATCTGTTGAATATTTTTTCAAAAGGGGCCATATCCACTACTGAAAACCCACGAGCAGCAAAAATAATTTGAGATCAACATGTGACCTTATGTGCCAATATCACACGAAATATCAAAAAATATACACCACTTTAGTAAACAGGTTCTCCATTTATTAGCTACACAGTTCTCAAATTAGACAGACAGGCCACACAGAAAATGGAGTTCCCTGGTGGATCCGGCATTGTCCCTGCCATAGCGCAAGTTTGGTCCCTGGCCTGGGAACTTC
Source organism: Phacochoerus africanus (assembly GCF_016906955.1). Taxonomy (NCBI): domain Eukaryota; kingdom Metazoa; phylum Chordata; class Mammalia; order Artiodactyla; family Suidae; genus Phacochoerus; species Phacochoerus africanus. The sequence goes on along the minus strand of NC_062560.1, from coordinate 127,071,978 downwards.
CAAATTCTGTGGGTGCCACAAAAAGGAAGGAAGGAAGAGGGCCCAAAGAAATCTTCCATTTCCTGAATGAAAAACCATGGACCACCTCACTTCCAGGGCTCTCCCTGGAATCCCTGCTGCTGACCTGGCTTTGCCCAGGCCAGACGCCCTCCTCCCAGCTCTGCAATCCCTTTCCTCAACGCTGATGGGTAAGACACAGCCACATTAAAGGGAGGCCCTGCAAGTGCCCTCCCTGACAGCTGCGATATCCTCCCGCTCAATACACCTCAAATACCTTCTGTGATCACACATGTTGTAACTTTACACGAAAGGTTCCAACTCGTTTCTCGCGGAAGGCACAGAAGAATGAAACAGCTCGCACTGAGAGTTTCCAGATTCTTGACGTGGATTGACTTTGTTTGGGAATTTCACCTCCAAGTCCAATCCCTTTGTGCAGTGGGGCCCTGCCACTTCCCCAGTCAGACTCCCGCCTCTTACTCTACGGTTTCTCGTGTCAAAGCGCTGTGTGGTCCGTGCCACACAGCAGAGCTCACACCTAGGTTTCCTGAGATCGGCAAAGAGAGTTGATACTAGAGAAGGCGAAGAATAAACAGCCTTGACTAAGTTCTGTCTGCTTGACCCAGCCTGGGGAGGACGATGAAGCTTTCACAGCTGATGCCTACGCTAAAGGATATATGTATCGCTTTCCGTGAAGAAACAGCGGTCTTGCAAGCTCATTCTCCCAAATGGGAGACCTGAAGATGATAGCAAGTTAAAACAAAACAAAACAAAAAACCTTGCTTAATCCACATTTTAAAAATTATTCATTGAGGGGTTCCCTGGCAGCCTACCAGTTAAAGACTCGATGTTGTCACTGCTATGGCACAGGATCAATCCCTGGCCTGGGAATTTCCACATGCGTGGGGTTGTAGCCCCCCGCCCCAAAATCAATGGAAAAATAACTTTTAAAGAAAGTAAAACTTTCATTTAAAAATATTATTAATGAAGTAGCTTAACAAGGAGAGGTTGCAAAACTAGTGGAAAATCAGACAGAAGGAGACCAAGATGGTGGAGGAAGAAGATGATGAGCTCACCTCCCCTCACGAACACATCAAAAATGCACCTACGTGTGGAGCGATTCTCACCGAAAACACACCGGAGACTGGCAGAAAGACTCTTCTACAACCAAGGCTGTGAAAAGATATCCGCATGGGAGTTCCCATTGTGGTGAAGCGGAAACGAATCCGACTGGTATCCATGAAGATGCAGGTTTGATTCCTGGCCTCAATCAGTGGGTTAAGGATCCGGCGTTGCCGTGAGCTGTGGTCTAGGTCACAGATGGGGCTTGGATCCCGCATTGTTGTGGCTGTGGTGTAGGCCGGTGGCCGCAGCTGCAATTTAACCCTTGGCCTGGGAACAACCATACGCCATGGATGCAGCCCTAAAAAGACAAAGAAAGAAAGAAAGAAAGAAAGAAAGAAAGAAAGAAAGAAAGAAAGAAAGAAAGAAAGAAAGAAAGAAAGAAAGAAAGGAAGGAAGGAAGGAAGGAAGGAAGGAAGGAAGGAAGGAAGGAAGGAAGGAAGGAAGGAAGGAAGAAAGAAAGATCCATATGGAGTCAGGAAGGAAGGAAAAAGAAACAATTAGGTTGGGACCTCGGAGTGGACCCAGAAGAGGAGGGGGCATATCTAGGGCTCAGAGATGCTCCCTAGGAAATGGGCAGTTCTGATCACATAATGGGCATCTCGGTCCTGGGGCTGGACACTGGGAAGACCCCTGAGCTGCTTGGAAAACCAGCGGGACTTACAGGAAGGCTGTACGAAACTGAGACTTCTCTCGCAAAGAGCGTGCACAAGTGTGCTCACTCCTGCGCCCGGAGGGTGTTATGCTAGCGACATACCTCAGAAGAGAAAGACAAATACTGTGAGATATCATTTATACAAGGAATCTGAAACCACAACAAACTCGTGAAGATAACAAAACACAACAGACTCGCAGATATAGAGAACAAACTAGTGGTTATCAGTGGGGTCCTGGAAGGGAGGAGGGGCATGATAGGGTGAGGGCATGAAGAGGCACAGACTACCATGTACCAAATAAAAAAGCTGCGGGGTATATTGTACAACACAGGAATACAGCTAATATTTTATAATAGCCTTAAATGGACTATAGTCCACAAAAACATTAAATCACTGTGTCGTTCACCTGAAACTTACATAGTATTGTAAATCAACTACTCTTCAATACAAAAGTCAAAAAAATGTAAGTGGACATCGACAAGATTCTCAAAGTCAGGGAATCAGGTCCCAGCTCTGCAGTACCTGTGTGACCTTAGGCAAGTCACCTGGCCTCTCTGTGCACCTGTAAAATGGTGCTAGGCTCTAACCTCACGAACCCATAAGGTCGCTCTTGGGAGCTTTAGATACCGTCAAGGAGGGGAAGTTCTGTGGCCAGTCTAAGGCTCACACATTAACAAGGAGAAAAAACAGCAGGAAAACACACTGGGAATTCAACACCTCTTGGCTTTCTCCTTAAAACAAGAGCCTTCGTGAATTCAACAAATATTGCAGTAACTAAAACACACATTGCCAAAAATTAACAACAAAAAGGAAAAATCTTGGGACTTTATGCACATACATATATTATGATTAAGCATCAACCCAGAGAGAACACTAATCAAGTTGATGAATTTATGCTTTCATTTCCAAAGCTAAATATTAGCTTGATTGAGTCGTATCTAGTGTGCCTTGATGTCAGGGATTAGCATATGAAACGCTGCCTGCCCTCCTAGAGGTATAACTTGTACGGTTAAACCATGGGGTACATTTATTAGCGGTCACGCACACTCTATAATTAAAGAACAACCTGTTACTTAGTGTGCTTAATTGTTAGAATCAGAGGAAAAACTCATCCAAAGCAGTCTTCCCTAGTGGGATATTAGCAAGACTCAGGTCAGGACATATACTCCATAAATATGTATCCAACAACAAGAACAGTATTTCCCATAAATAATATTGGTAAGTCAATTTAATATTTATGCAGTGTTTCTTACAGAGATCCAAACCTCTTGATAAAGGACGAAGGGAAACTGTAAAGTTTTCTTGCAGAGTCTCAACTGGGAGAATGGCTTCACAGGCGTCTAATGTGCTCTACTACACAACCCGACAATGACCTGGCTCTCGTCTCTCAAGAGACGTTCTGGAATTACCACCTTGCAAACCCAGGGGGAGCCTTTGTCACATGCAGCTCCCGCCTACCAACATTCAGGCAGAGCACAAGTCACAGACAGACAGACAGAGCAGTTCTGAGGACTAGAGCAGATAGACAGGACTCAGTTTTCCCACACTGGAGCCATAAAGAGATGCCAAGAGTCCACAGAAACCTCGACGACTCTGGGTCTCAATTTCCATCTCAGTCTGTTGACCGATGGAAGGGTACGGTTCTCTCCCATCTCTGCAAGGACCAAGCCTGTGCTCAGAGGCAGGTATCTCTCTGAGTCATGACTGATCGATGAGGGGCTTGGTACCCAGGCCTTCTCATCACTCAGCCCAAAGGCCTCTCCAACCTGGCCTCATTGGCCCATGTACTTTCAAAATCACGGGTCAAATGTCTTCCAACTCTTCCCTGCAGATTCAAGGAAAGAATCCTCGGTATGACCACACCCCGAGCCTCCCTTTTCTTCGAGAAGAGGCAGAGAAACAAGCGAAATGACACTATGTACTTCGGACACAATTAGACTGTTTTCCCACAGCAAGCTCTTCAATTGGCAGTATGTATTTCTCGTGTGATCACTGCCAATGCCTTCTGGAGTAATTAAAATAGACTGGCTACCCATTTGCCTGCAGCATTTTATAAAAACATGAGGAATCCTACCACTGCCTGGGATGGATATTCAGCCTGAGAATTCCCTCTGTCATGATATTCAGAGTTAAGCAACCAATTTCAAAATAAGAGAGAAGAAGTAGGGCCGAAGCAGGTGTTGGTTCCACCAAGAATAACAAGGAGAAATGTATGGGCATGCTATACTATTTACCTATGGAAACCGTTCACAGCAGTGTTTAAAAATGTATCTTCCTGATAGAAATAGCCACATTCATAAAGGCAAGGATCCCCAAAGAGAAGCAAAATAACCAGCCAAGATGAGAAGAGCCAACTGCCCTTTAGTGGGTCCTCACACACAGCCCCCCCATTGACCTCACCCGCCACCCAAGGTCCCCTGGAGGGAACCACACCTCAAGCCACTGTGCTGTATAAGCAAAGGGCCATATTCGTTCTAATTCAATTATATGTTAAATAATCCCAGTTTCCCAATCCAGACCCTGGGCCATCACCAGCCTGCCTGCTCACACTGCTCTCCCAACATCCAGCAACTGGAACTCCAGGAGCCTCATCTGCCATTTTAAATGGGGAAAAAAAAAAAAAAAAAAAAGGTAACATCCTACTCTTTCGAGGGGTAGTCACTATATGAAAAAGTTATTTATTTTTTTGTTATTTCCCCAATACAATTTTTTTCTACTGTACAGCATGGTGACCCCATTACCCATGCATGTACACATTCTATTTTCTCCCATTATCACGCTCCATCGTAAGTGACTAGACATGGTTCCCAGTGCTACACAGCAGGATCTCATGGCTCATCCATTCCAAAGGCAATAGTCTGCATCTATTAACCCCAGACTCCCCATCCACCCCCACCCCTCCCCCTCCCCCTTGGCAACCACACGTCTGTTCTCCAAGTCCATGATTTTCTTTTGTGTGGAAAGGTTCATCCGCGCCGTATATGAGATTTCAGATATAAGTGATATCATATGGTATTTGTCTTTCTCTTTCTGACTACTATATGAAAAAGTTGATCCTCTTATTTCATTTTGTTTAAAGAAATAGGTTGAAAAATAATAATGCAAAATTTCCCTGATTGGTATCATGAAAATTACTCTCGCGTTCAAATTCCTTCTTCATGTCTGTGGTCAGAGAAATGAGTGATCTGCTGCTGAACCAACCCCAGAAAACCAGCAGGGAAACGATACAGACCTTGCCCTCTCGGTTTTCTCTCTTCTTCTCTTTTTCTCTGCCAGCCTTGCCAGATTTCACAGCTTTCTGTTTTCTTCTCTTTGAGGTTTTGCTTCCACCTGAGAAAGAGCAAAATTTCTTGAAATCCTAAAAGTCCTGGCTTCTCGTACTTGCTCACAACCTCCAAATCACTTAGCACCTTTTATCACACTTCCCTAGTTTGCTAGCCACTAACCTCGCCACGGCCGCCACCTTGGCCAACACCAGCACCTGGGCATTCCTGTTTTAACCTGTTTATGACCTGATCACATTTCATGGTGATTTATTTTTTTTTTCCTTTTGGATAGCCCCATTTTCAAACCCCTAGCACATGACTTCATGGTAGTTTTACTTTCAGAGTCAAAAACTATGTCAGTATTTACAAGCAGAATTTGAACATATAGAATGAAGCCAGTATGTGTTTGCCAGTAACAAAATAAAACTGGGGACCAGGCCGCTGGCAAAATCATTAAGTAAATCAGCTACCTATATAGTAGGTTCATCAGATCCAATTATTAAATAAAAACTCCAATTTTTAAATTCATAGAAGAGTTAAAAGCCACAGCTGCAGCCCTCCCCCCTACAACCAGGTCTTTCTTTTCTTTTCTGGACAGAAAAGAGAATTCAAAACTTCAAGAGTCCCTTCCTTCTCTCAACCAACTTGACTATGTTCTTCAAAAGTTTACATAAATAAAACCGTTTTAACATAAGTTGTTCTACCAATCATAAAAGATTTTCCTCAAACTGAGTTGTCGACCTAGTTTTTGTTGACTTCGTTTACTTTGATGGTGTCCTCTTTACTTATTGCTATAGGGGCATTTATTTCTAGGCTTCGGTCACATATACTGCAGCTTTTTAAGTCCACAGATGTGGCTTCCGCTTGCATGTCGGTATTACCCCTTTTCCAAGAAAGCGTTTTCTGGTCTGACCGGGCATTGTCTGGTCTCAGTTTTGATACACTCTCACACAGACACACCCCAAAGCCAATGCACTCAAAACCAAGCAAAAACAAAAATGCCCCACTAGTGTGAAAGGATATATGCACCCCAACGTTATGGCACCATTATTTGCAATGGCCGCAAGCAAATGTCCATCAACTAATGATTGGGTTAAGAAGATGTGGTAAGTATATACAAAGGAATATTTCTCAGCCATTAAAAAGAATGAGACACTGACATTTGTGACAACATGGAGGACTTAAGGCTACAATATTAAGTGCAATAAGTCAGACAGAAAAAGATAAATATATGATATCACATATATATGGAATCTAAAAAATAAATTTGGGGTTCATAGATGCAAACTATTGCCTTTGGAATGGATAAGAAGGAGATCCTGCTGTGTAGCACTGGGAACGATGTCTAGTCACTTATGATGGAGCGTGATAATGGGAGAAAAAAGAATGTATATATGCATGTGTGACTGGGTCACCTTGCTGTACATAGAAAATTGACAAAACACTGTCAACCAGCTATCATGGAAAAAAATAAAAATCATTATTAAAAAAAGAAAAGAAAGAATACGAATGATCTTATTTACAAGAGAATCAGCCTCACGCACATAGAAAACAAACTAGTGGTTACCAAAGGGGAGTGAGGAAGGGGGAAGCAATTCTACCATTATCTCGTCATAATATATGGTGGAACACAATCTGCAAAAAATAATCACTGTGGTGTACACCTGAAATTAACACAATATTTTAACCCCATTCTACTTCAATTTGAAAATACCACTGAAACGATACAGTATTAAAATTTTAATATAAAAAAACCCCTCAGATAGCTCCTTTGAAAAGCTACCCTTGTGACATGGTCTTCCAAATCAGAAAGTCTGCAGTCCCACAGTGTGCCCACGCTGAGTCTACTCAAGGTGAGTAGTCTCTTGCTTTCCACCCCACCTCAACTGTGCTAAGGGAGGCCCAACCGGAGCCAACTGCCCAGGGGAGTGTCTGGCTCTGCGACCCCGTCATTTCCTTCCAAAATCTGTTTCCAAGGTTTAGGTTGATGCTGGGAAATTTCTCAAAATTCCTGAAGAAGATTCAAAGAGTACCTCCCGCTGCTTGTGATGGCTGCCTCATGGAGGCCTTAAAATGCCAGGCTTCCCACAGAGGCACCCCAGGGCCCTCACAGCCAACCCTCCCTCCCGGGGTGCTGAGGAAGACGAAGGCCCAGGGGAGATGGTCTGTCCAAGGGGCTCCCACAGCAAGAGCAAGATGGCGCCACGCCACCCAAGGCCTTTCACCTCCGTGTGGCCCTCACCTCAGGATGGCCCTGTCCAGAGCCTCCACTGCAAGCAGGGGTGGAGTGAGGGTGGGCGGAGTGAGGGCGCTGAAGCTCCTCCTTGGCCCCCAATCCTCTCTGAAGGCCCTGAAAGTCTGAAAAGGAAGAGGTGCCTCAAACAACGAAACCGCCAAGGGAGCGAGGCCCCCAGGTTGCCAAGCAGGGGTGAGGAGCCTTTCCACCCAGCGAGGTGTCTGAGAGCGGGAGGTCACTTCCGGGACAGGGGTTGGGTGAAGCTCCTTCCGCCCTTTCAGCGCCGAGTCACAGCGCCCCACCCAGCCCAGGCCTCAGCCCTCCCTGGATCCCGGGGCTCTAGGCGAGCCGCACCTGATGAGGGTTGTGGAGCTAGAAGACACAGGTCCTGTCAGTCCAATCTGGGCTCCACTGAGGAACTAAAGCAGCTCAGATCTCATCCTAATCTGGAGGGCTGTTGTAGCGGCAGAGGAACCACCCTTCATCCGTGGCTACGTGGCCGGTTGAGTATCCAGTCCTGCCAGGTTGACACCGCTCGCAGGGCAGGCTGAGTGGTGCCTGGAACCCCAGAGGTCAAAGGGAGATCAAGTGAGAAATGTTTCCCTGCGCCTGCCAAAACACAAGGCCACCCAGACCTGAAGGCAGTGTATCTCACACAGTCTGCCCTCCTTGCCGCCCTTTCCCTGGGGAGACACTCGCCACAGCTTTGCGGGGTTACCCTCAGTTACATGATTTAATGTCTCAGGTCTGTTCCTAAAGACTCTTTAGGAACAGCCCATTACACAGCCTCTCTTAGCCACTCATTCCAGAATCAAATAATCCTCATCGAGGAAGAGATTTGACACTACTTGTTCCTTGTCTCAAGCTGGCCCGTTTGGAGACGAGTTAAAAGAACCTTCAATGACTTGAAAGATTGAAACTCAACTTTAATTCACATCCAGCAGGATGAACAAACTAAATGTTAGTTGACCAACACCACTGATATGAAACTTTGTTCATAATAGTGACCACCCTTGCCTGTCATACAAGGAGGCCGTGCCCCCAAAAATCTCTAGAACTTTCTATCTTTGATGCCATCTTTCTGATTTTCAAAACTGGATCACTTAAGCATTTCACAATGTAGATGTTTATCAAAACGTCACGTTATACATCGTAAATATGTATTTATTTAAATTTGTAAATCCTATCTCATTAAATGTCGGGGCGGAAGGGGGTGGGTTGGACCACTCTCTGGAGTAGTCTTTGGATGTGTTCTTTTCTCCATACTGAAATTTAAAATAAAATTCTAACCTTTTATGGGGTTTAGGGAGAAGTTCCTGAGCTCAGTTTCAGGAGGGACTAATTGTAAAACAGCATGAGTCTTCCCGAAGTGCCTTTTAAATAGACCATCTTACAGCTTTCAGGCAAACAAACTCTAATGATTAGGTTTAAAACCTTCAGCGTGGCAGAACATCTGAAATAACCAGGAAATGATAGAGCAAAAAGAGGTTTAGTGACGCAGGCATTTATGTAACACTTCCCAAATCCTAAAGCACAGTGTTGCATGAGGGGCTGAAAAGTCAAGTCCCATCTTCACCAGCTTTCATGTTCTTTTTTATCCGTGAACAAATGGATTCTTTCAGTGCCAGATTACATGTAACGGGTTAATGACAACGGGCATATGTAAGCTGTGCTTGTCACATGTATAGCCCATCATCAGCATTCATTAACTTTAATTATGCAATTAGTACCAAGGGGTCAGAGACAACAGTCACAAGAGAGGGATTATTAAATGCATTAATCCTAATAACCATCAGCGGAGCTTCCTCGGAAATGAAGCATAACTCGCCCCCCAAAGTAGAGAGGTCAGCAACGGCAGAGCAGGAAGAGCTTGGGCTTAAGTATAGGTCCTGGCCAGTCTTGGAGAAGGTCACTGATGTCTCTAAAGTCAGTTTCCTTCTCTGGATGATGGGCCAATGACAAATTATACCAGCCTCCTAGAGTTGGGAGGATTCAATGGGATGGTGCAATTAGAGTACCTGGCATGGGGCCGACGAGGAAGGAGGCTGTGGTCAGTGGGGCTCTAAATCACCATCAGGAACCACAAGAGAACACTCACCAGTGGCAGGGAGGGCTTCCAGACGCCCATGCCTTGCTGAACTTCCGGTGGTCTTGCTGAGAAGTACCATCTTACCTCTGTTCTCTCTATCGAGGGATCTGCCAATATCAGAGATTACGTAGGCACTCTTCTTCAAAGAAAGGACACTCATGAGTTGCCTCTACTGCAAGCTCCCGAATTCCATGAAAGTTGATAAAGAAATTCTCTGGAAGACAAAAAACCAAGTGATGTAAGGTTTTATCTCTGTGTGGTCTGCCAGCTGTTTGGTTCGTCCCCAAAGGAGGTAAATATCCCATTTTCACATCTCTTAAGGGAAAAAACACGCTTGTACAAATCGACATCAAGTCACTCCTGGATTATAAGAACACCCACACCCTCATCCGTCTCCACTCAGACACCATTTCGTGGAGCTGTAGTAATATCTCTACTACATCTGAAATACTTATTTATCATTGCATGACTTGAGTTTCCATTAAAAGTCCTCCATTTTTCCTGGTAAGATATTAATATGTAGTGGTATGCCTTAATGAATTATAGTCTATTTTACTTGTGGGAAAATTCAACGATAAATACATGAAAGGAAGTTAAGGAGTGCTAGCTTAATTCATTTTGAATTTTTTTTTTAAATCTATCAATGAATTCTGGAAGGATCCTCCTTTAATGTCCTCATGCTTTTCAGTTCTATCCATCGAGTGGAAGGTGGATGGCTTCTTTTTTGTTACCTACGACATTCTCCATTAAGCCAGGAGTGCGTGCCTGAAAAAAGATCTGCTTCTAGATGCCAAGCCTCTCCTACACAGCATGGTTTTGGTTCCCTGGAAAGAATTCCAGAAACAGTCACGCTTCCTGGCACTAAAAATACAGTTTAGGCAAAAAAGGGTGTGTGCACTGTCTCCCCCATCATCACCCATTTTAGTCCCTGCTGGCATCAGCTCTAACCTGCACTCTTTTTTTGACCCCCTGCTGGATCCTTAGCCCACTGCACTGGGCTAGGGATTAAGGGGCTGGAACCCATGCCTCTGCAGCGACCCAAGCAGCTGTGGTCAGATTCTTAACCCACTGTGCCACAGGGGAACTCCCCTAACCTGTACTCTTGATTGAAGTCCCTTCTATCCACACTCTTATTCTTTACCCAGCAGCCAGAGTGACCACTAAAGAAGTTCATGGCACATAATTCCCATGGCGAGGATAACTGTAGGCTTCCCCAATACCATCACTATTCTAATACCCTCCCAATTGTAATGACTGCTTCTCTGTCCTTACTCCCTAACAGTTAGAAGATAGATAGGTAGATATATGTAAGATATATAATCTTATTAAATCTAAACATAGTCATATAAAATTTTTATATATATCTTATTTATGTACAATATATGTTTATATATATAGTCATAACATATATAATCTGGGGCTGCTTTATATATGTGTGTGTGTGTGTGTGTGTGTGTGTGTATGTGTGTGTATGTGTGTATATATATATATGAAATCTTTTTTTTTTCTCCTTTGGCCACCCCCATGACATATGGAAGTTCTCTCAGGCCAAGGATCAATTCCGAGCTGCAGCTGAGACCTACGCCACACGATGGCAACACCAGGTGTTTAACTCATTGTGCCATAGGAGGAACTCCTATAAAATCTTATTTTATCTATACCTAGCTATCCATATTTGCTATAGCTTTTACTAAATATTTTGATGTGGCAAACTATGGAAGAGACATATTCTGGCATTGGAACCCAGAAAAAATATAATGGTCCTTTATAGGAGGTAGTTAACTAAAAAGAAAAAAAAAAGGATGCTAAAATATGTTCTCAGCAAGCCTAAACACCTATGCTTTCTTCTTCCTGTACTGTCAACTTGACGAGAATACGTTCATATTGCAATTATCTGTGCTCTCCAACCTGCAGAGTGTTAGTGAAGCTCTGAAGGGGCTCCCACAAGGATGGAGGCAGGTGAGAGTAGAGAACGTGCTGAGGATCCCGCCTTGGTGCTGCGGGCAGACGCAGGCTGGCCCTTCCTAGACGGTCTGGCCCCAGCCCATCACTTTCTAACCAAGGACGCTGAGGCCCGTGGAATCCCTGAGAGGGACTGTGCTGAATCCGAGTGCGAGAGCTCAGCTGTGCTGGGATGGCCAGCTGGGGCTGCTTCCACCTCACAACACGCAGCATGAAAAGGCTGCTTTGAATCCAAGGAAGTACCAGCCTCTGTCCTCAATCCCCAACAAACAGAATGATGGACGTAAACTCACGCTGCAATAATTACATGACATGAAACTAGTCAGAAGACCTCAATCAAAAGATAAGCATTGTCAGATTGGAAGAACAAAGCAAGGCTGCCCCCTATTCTTTATTTTATGAAGAGCAAGTACTAGTAACCGGAGATAGAGTAATAGTTCCTAGTAATAAAAGAGAAGAATTCGAGATTCATCTTCAACTCAAGAAGGCAACACAGAAAACAATTCCATTTACAATAGCCTCAAAAAGAATAAAATACATAGACACGAAGGTAATGAAGGAGGTTGCCCTTTGCACGTACCTGCCCTGCATGTCTCTTCCATCTCGCTGTTTCTGAATTAATCCCTTTATGATAAACCGATGATCCAATTTGAAAGAAAAGAAAACAAACGGGAAAAATAAAAGGGCATGTTCCTGGGATATCTCCAACAGGGAACACTCTGGTTCAAGTTGACCAGAGAGTGCTCTGGCTCCGTGCCACTGAAGCCCTTTAAAACACATTTTTTTATTACAGTTGATTTACAGTGTTCTGTCTACTTCTGCTGTACAGCAAAGTGACCCAATCATATACACACACATATATATACACAGTCTTTTTCTCACATTATCCTCCATCGTGTTCCATCACAAGTGGCCAGATAGAGTTCCCTGTGCTATACAGCAGGAGCTCATCTTATTGGAATCTAAGGGGTCGCTCCTATGGGTACGTGGCACGTGCATATGCCCTGCGTGGCCGGGCCCTCAGGGATTTGGAGGGAGTTACAGGTGGCTTTGGCGTCACAGAGCAGGATGAGTCTCCATAGCCCAGTTTCCCAAGGCTGAACTTTCATTTTTTAAAATAAAGATGCCCCCCAAATAAAAGCCAATAAGTTTTGTTTGTTTTTTCATTCGTTTGATGTGGCTTTGTTTTTTTAACCAACAAACAAAAAAGGGAAAGAAAAGAAAGGGCTTTTTGGCAAAGGTTGCCTCGCAAACTAGACACAGCCCCTAGAAGCAATGAATTCCAGTCAGTTTAGTTGGGAGTCCTTGCCCTGGTGCAGACCTCTGTGCTAGACCATGACACTGGTTCTTCAACTGTCCTGGCTTTCTCTGGCCTCTCCAGCCATCAAAACCAGCGGCAGGGGCTTGCTGGGGAGGGGGAAGGCTTCCCTCTCCAGCCTCCTGTCTCCTGACTCCTGCAGTGGTACCTCCTCCGAACTAGCCACACCACATGATTCCCCTGCCCAAGGCTTCCCCCTCTGACCTTCTTCCATGCGTCCCCCGGCTGAATGCAGTTATGTCCACAACTGCCTGGCACCTCCAGAGGCCAGCGACTGGGCATCTTCAGTGTGGTGGAGAAGCAGGCCAGGGCGGGGTGTGGGGGTGAATTTACTTTGTGGTTTGATGCTAACAGCAGATCAGATCATGTTTTCCTCTGAGCTGCCTCAGCATCCTACCTTTCATAGTTCCCAGAGCCCTTGTAATCTTGCACAATGCGGAGATGGAGGGCCTCCTTAAATTTTGTAGGCACCTCCCTCACCTCACCTTAGTTTCAGCTGGTTATGTCATTTAGTTTTTTATGAGTGATCGCAGGCAATTTGGCCTTCCCTGACCTCCTCCATCTTTTTTTTTTTTTTTGCTTTTTTGCTTGTTTTTGTTTTGAATTAGGGCTGCACCCAAGGCATATAGAGGTTCCCAGGCTAGGGGGTCCAATCGGAGCTGCAGCTGCTGGCTTATGCCACAGCCACAGCAACACTAGATCCGAGCCACGTCTGCAACCTGCACCATAGCTCACAGCAACGCCAGATCCTTTCACCCACTGAGCGAGGCCAGGGATTGGACCCGTGTCCTCACAGATACTAGTTGGGCTATAACCTACTGAGCCACAACGGGAACTCCTCTTGCATCTTTTTAAGGTGGTTGGTACAAGACTCTAGAGCTGAGTTCCCCACCCCAAGAAAAGAGCCCTGGGCCCCCCCTCCTCTCTGTTCTGAAGGAGTTACTACCACCCCAGCAATCCCAGAGCAGCTCAAACCCAAAGCACCAGCTTTTAGCCCAGAACTTAAGGTGATTTTATAGGAGAAAACATCTTCTCCTGAAGGCTGTGAGCAAGGCAAGCTTTTGCCCGCTGGTCATTTTCTTTCAGCATTCCCGCAATTAATTGTGGCTTCAGTTGCCATGGAAAGAAAACAGCACTTACCATGACAACTGTGGCAGTTTAAGGTGCACAGCTCGTCTCAGACCATGAAGCCTCAACAATACTGAGACATGTAAGGGTTTCATGTCCCTCCTTTCAAAAACATCAACCAAATGTTCTCTCCAGAAAAGCCACCTGAGTATTCTCCGTGTTCTCTTTGTCACCTGTCATGAAAAACCAGTAGACCTCAACAAGGAATTCCCAAGGGCTGAAATCAAAGGAAATAGGAGTTAAAATTCCATTTAAGAAAAGTTGGTAAAAATCAGAAAACAAATAAATGGAGATTTACTTTATACATCTTGCACACCAGATCTGTGTCAACTCTTACATACATTTCTTATGAGTGTGACTCGACCTCTTTTTACAGAAGAGAGAAACAGACCCAAGAAAGTTAAAGAACCAGTCCCAAGAGACAGAACCACGATTCAAATCCAGGGTGAACTGGCTCTCCCCCACCTACCACCAGCAGTCATTTTCCTATTGTAATCAGTCAAAAACTGAGGGTTCAGAATGAACTTTTTTTTTGCTTTTTGCTTTTTTTTTTTTTTTTTTTTTTTTTTTTTTTTTTGCTTTTTAGGGCCACACCTGTGGCCTATGGAAGTTCCCAGGCTAGGGGTTGAATCAGAGCTACAGCTGCCGGCCACAGCCACAGCCACAGCAACGCCATATCCTTAACCCACTGAGTGAGGCCAGAGGATCAAACCCACATCCTCATGGATCCTAGTTGGATTTGTTAACTGCTGAGCCGTGAAGGGAATTCCTGAACTTTAAAAAAAAAAAAAGAACAGTTCTTGTTTTCTTGTTTTAAAAAAAATGTGATCCAAATACTGGCCTTCTTTACCAATATACCTTGGGAATAGCTGAGGTTCCCTCTCATCTGGCTCGCTCTGCTCTGGGTCAGTTCAAAAATGATGAGGTGGGCAGTGGATAAGGAATCTTTGCTGCAAAAGAGAGCTTTCATCATGACAGATAGCAAAGAAATATTATCAAAGATGTGGCGAAATCTACACTGCTGGCGGGAATGTCAAGGGGTATAACCACATTGGAAAACAGTCTGGCAGGTCCTCAAGAGGTTAAACATAGAGTTACCTTACAGCCCAGAAGCTCAACCCCTAGGTATATGCCCAAGAGAAATGAAAGCATATGTCTGTCCATACAAAGGCTTGTACAGGAATGCTCGTACAGCATTATTCAGACTAGCCCCCAAATGGAAACAACCCAAATATCAGCCAACTGATGAATGGATACACAAAATAAGGAATATCCATGCAATGGAATAGTATTGAGCCATAAAAATGAGAAAATACGGATGGATGATACCAAATGGATGAAGCTTGAAAGCACTATGTTAAGTGAAATAAGCTGATCAAAAAATCAAACATACTGTATAACTCCACTGACATGAGGTAGTCAAATTTATACAGACGGAAAGTAGAATGCTGGGCTGGTTGTCAGAGGTTAGAGAAAAGAGGAAATGTGTATAGGACTTCGGTTTTGCAGGATTTAAAGAGCTCTAGCGATGGGCTACACAACATGAGTGTACTCGCCACTCGAACTGTACACTTAGAAATGGTTGAGGTAGTACATTTTATGTTATGTGTATTTCATCTCAATAAAATAGAGACAGAAAGCATATCAGTGGTGCTCCTGGCTAAGAGGTTTCTTTGGGGGGTTGGAAAAATGTTCTAGAATTACATAATGGTGTCATTTGCCCAGTGTTTTGAATGCTCTGAAAAACCACTAAATTGTACTCTTCTAAAAGGTACATTTTAGGATAAGTGAATCATATAACAATTAAAAAGCTTCTATGATAAAATAGGAGTCTAGGAATGAGGGCTGGTGTGTAGGGCAGAAATGAAGGGGAGAAGAAGGATAGGAAGTTGATAATTGTGCCCAGCTACAAAGATCTCATCGGACTGTGCTTACAGGCAAGCATGAACCACAATTGGCACAAACCAAGGGTGGGCTTCATAGCTGGAGATCAAATATGTGAGCAAAATATGTATACATCTTCATGATTATTTTAAACATGACACAAAATCACTGCGAAACACAGTCAACACTAGTCATGATGGCTAACTAGAGGATACGAAGAAATAATTATAATATGAACATATGCTAAGACTCTATTTGAAACCACCTGAAAGTAATTATTTACCCTAACCTCACATCTTTCAAACAAGACTCACTTTTGACGTTGGATAAGAGAAATCTCTTCGGACAGCTAATGGGATACTAGGGTAAATTAACAATAAGCATCATTTAATTAAGCTATTTGAGAAAGTCTGGTTCCTACTGTATTAGTTAGACCTGCATCACAGCTCTTGATTTATAGCAGTTTATAGCAAAGGGTCTTGGCTGCCTCATGGGACAAGGAACTGTCACAAACTCTTTGGAACAAAGAGTAGTGAGGAGATTCTTAGAAAATGAACTCTATGAGGAGCCCTTGGAACTCATGACACACTGAAGTTAACACGCTTCACAGTGTGCCTAATTCTTCCCCAAAAGCGCTGCCTACACTGAATACAGCAGGTGAAGAGCCTATTCTCAGATTTGTCCTGCAAACTTTCCTATCTTTCTTTTGGAGGAAAGTTCTTATTTTCCTACACCGAAGAAAATGACACGGTGGAGTTCCTGTTGTGGCTCAGTGGGTTAAGGATCCAGCGTTGCCACAAGCTTCAGTGTGGGTCACAGACGCAGCTCAGATCCAGTGTTGCTGTGGCTGTGGCTGTGGCATGGGTAGGCCACTGCTGCAGCTCCAACTTGACCCCTAGCCTGGGAACTTCCATGTGCTGCAGGTGCGGCCATAAAAGAAAAACAGAAGAATAAGAAAAAGGAAAGAAATAAAATGACCAAAATGAATGCATATGGTGTCAAGCTAAAGCACTGCTGGAGATAACTATCAAATTTAAGTAGACCCTGGCACAGAATAGAGTTTGGAGGGAGACCCAAGTATATATGGGATCCTAGGATGCAATAAAAGTGATACCACAAATTGTGGGAAAGGATGGCTTATTTGGTAGATGGTGCTGAGAAAATGGTCTCCTCATGGAGAGAAAAGTCAAACGAGGTTCCCATCTAACCACATGTATGAAGGCAAATTCCAGATTGTTTCAAGAATAAAGGAAAAAACAGTAACATTACAAAAGAAGTTATACAAATATTTTTGGTCTTGGCGTACAAAAGGATTTCTTAAGTACAACTCTAAAACCAACTATATGAAGTACAAATTAATTAATTTGATTCCATCAAAGTTAAGAATTTCTGCATAATGAAAGACACAATGGACAAAATTAAAGATAGATAGCAGGACGGGAGAAAACATTTGCAATACCTAAAACCAACAAAGACTGATATTTTAAAAGCTTTATAAAAAGGAGGGAAGCTTAATATAAAATGGTGCAAAGGATAAAAAACAGGACATTTGCAAAAGGGGAAACTCAAAAAACAAACATATATGATGATACATGCACATTAAAACATATGTGAGGCTCCCTTACACCTGTTGGTCCAGAAAAATTAGAAAGCTAAAGACGACAAAGTTCCCTGCTGGCAGTGAAGGACTCAGTGTTGTCACTGCTGTGCCTCAGGTTACTACTGTGGTGTGGGTTTGATCCCTGGCCTGGGAACTTCTGCAAAGCTGCAAGTGGAGCCGGAAACTAAAAAATGAAAAAAGTAAAGACGACCAAGTGTTGACAAAGCTGAGATATTTGTTGAAGTCCTTATGCTCTGGAGAGCAGTCAAGCATTACTCAGTTAAACTAAGCATACATGATGGCCCAGCAATCTTCCTTTATAGGTACGTTTTTATGCATGTGTGTGTGTGTGTGTGTGTGTATACATGTGTGTGTGTGGCATGCATATATATAAAATCTTAACTTATACACATATGTTCATAGCGGCATTATTTATAATAGCTAATATAAATCTAAATGTCCATCAACTGGTGAATTTTTAAAACCTGCTTTATCCATAAATGTAATATTATTTAGCCATAAAAACGAACAAAGTATTTCATGCTATAGTATGGATGAACCTTGAAAACATTGTACTAAATGAAATAAACCAGACCCCAAAGGACAAACATTATATGACTCCATTTAAATGAGGTGTGTAGAATAGGCAAATCAGCAGAGACAGAAAGTAAATTAGTGGTTGCCAGGTGCATGGAGTTTGGGGGAGATGGAACTCCAGTGTCTAGAACAGTGCCTGGCACCTACATCCAGATCAGGAAAGTGGGTATTGGAAGAGATGGCAAGTCACTTCCTAGAGCCCCAAACCTGTCCTGGATCCCCAGGAATTCCTGAGGGAAGCCAGGGCATGTAGCTTGGAGGGAAAGTGTTCTCAGCAAATCTCTCCCCTTAACTGCAAAACTAGTTTCATAAAAAGGCATTTTAGATGGCTACTCAATAGACTCACCCTTCTATGTGTGAATAGAAAATACACCCTTCACGAGGGCTACTTTTTATAAGTTTTTGCTATTTTGTTCTTTCATGCCCAATTATCATGCATAATTTAACTGCATGATTTAATTAATGGCCAAATTGCAAAAGTACCAAATTTTATGTATAAATGATTAGTGACACAGGCAAACTCTTGTTACTTTAGAACGAACAGCCGGTAGCTAATTGTGCTCACAATTACCTAAATGTAGGTTTATCAACTTCTGGACTTGTTTTATATTCAAAATAGATTACATCTGTTTTAATTAAAAAATTTAGTTCGAAATTTAAAAACAGAGACCATTTAACTGAAAGGTTATAATATGATTTTTGTAAAACATGCAGAGAAAAACTATGTGGAATAAAATCTAATTAGAACACTAATTAATGTACCTTCGAGAGCAGATGAGATGGAGTTTTAGGACTGTGTTTGTTGTCGCAGTTAACAGATTCTGTAAGATTGACAAAGTCCAGTGGGAGAAGATGCGAAAACATTCACAGGAAAAAAAAAAGAAAGAAAGAAAAAACAGGAAAAACAATGTGAAGTAGATGAATGCATGCCCAATGATGCTGCATATCTTGGGGACCCAAATGAGGAAAACCAAAGCAGAAACAGGTAAGCAAAGGGAGCTAAAGAAAACTATGTAACTCAAGTAAGGATTTGGAAGCCCCGGGTATGCAATGTTGGGGGGAACAGACTATCTTGCATCTCTGTGTTGTAACTAGCCAGTGGATGACCCATTCCATGAGCAGGTCGGGCAAATCCTTGGAAAACAATATGGCAGCATATGCGTGACACAGTCATCTCCTTCCTGATTATAATTTCTAAAGGAAAACAAATGTAGGCATGAAGCTACTCAGCATAGGCTTATACACTATGCAGATGCTTCCAGGAATGAATAAAGCAAAACGAACATACAAAATAAATAGATGAAGTTATGAAGATTCTAACAAATAAGGCAAACAGAATGGCTGCCTCATTCAATATCATGTTTGAGATATTTTCAGGAAGCAGTTAAAACCAATTTAAAAGTTTATGTCATTTCTCATGCTGAATCTTCTACTTTGACGTAAGAGGAACAAGAGTTAATGAACATCTCGGCTAGAGGTGAGATGTATTTTTGGCAATTTTTTTGTGATGCTGACTTTATTTTTTATGGTCACTAAACTTCCTCATCAGCATTAATTCCTAATCAGCATTAAGTCAACTATGCAGCTGCTCATATTTTGAATGAAATTGAACCAAATAGATTTGTGAATATTTGATTTTTAAGACTGGCATGCACATTATTCTTTTAAACCCTGCTGTGTTTTAGACAAAGCCCATATTTGGGACACAGTTTACCCACCAAAGAAGAGTATGAAAGCTTTTAAACCTATATTTGCATTATCTATATCTTCATCTTTCATTAACTGAAAAGCAAAAACTATACTCCTAGCTATAAATTCAGGTCTAGCATTACTTACTGAATATTTGTGAAGCTGAGTCCCTTTCTTCTCCATGAATTTGTTCATAACCATATAAATTAAGCTAGTGGCTTTAATTCTCAATTCAGTTAAATTCTAAAAAGACATACTGACTCTCTGCTATACACACAGCAACATATTACATTAGGAACACCTCATCAGAAATATTTCAGCAGCAACAATTCAGAGTTATTTCCTCCGGGAAATGCAGAGCTTTTGAACGTTACAATCGCTACTTTACATGCAATGGTGCTTAGGTTGGGGGAGTTTCTTATTTACATATTAATCAAATGAAATGCACCCTTCACCGACTCTTCCCGCCCCACCCCCACTTTCCAGTTTCTAGTAAGAAACTATTTTTAAATCGAAAAGAGCCTCATTTTTTCCAGATGTTTGATGTAACTGTTCTTTTTTGGCGCCCACTTTCTCACCTTCTTTAAATCCACTCATTTCACCTCCTTAATTAACTCTTCATTTTATCTACTGCTGATTTTTGCTTGCCTCTGACTTGTAATATTGATCCTCAGTCATACGTATGTTTTTGTATCGAATCACCTATTTATGATGAGAAACATTTCTAAGACTTCTCCAGCCAGATGATAATTTTGCAAGACATGGGGACCAGGCCAGCTTGTTGGATGCTTTTTGACTGTTGGGCAGGCTGTGAGAACACAAAAAGCAAATGTGTATTGACTGCTTGATAACCCCTGCGGTGTAAACCCTGCGGGGTCATCTGCAAATAAACTCCTGCAAGCAATTGATACGGATATTAACTCTTTACAACTCTGGGAAAGCTATAAAAGTCGTTCAAAAATACAGTCAAGTCTCAGAAATCCTAGCAGAGGCTGAGAGTTGCCCTAAAACCTTCAAAAGTTGAACTTAAAGACAGGCGCTTTGCTTCTTTCTGTCTTCACCAGCCACACACGTGAAGGTGGGAAAACAAGGACCAGGAGCTTGCCATCGGGATGCTACTCCCTTGTAACTGGATGATTTTAAATTTACTTTGGGACCAGGTGCACGCTACTATATGTAAAATAGGTGCTGAACAGGACCTACTGTATAGCACAGGGAACTATACTCAATATTTTGTCATAACTCAATCACTGAGCTGAATCACTTATCTATGCAACTGAAGAGAAAACATTGTAAATCAACTGTACTTCAATAAAAAATATAAAATTAAACGAAATTTAAAAAAAGACCAAGTGCTCCTTAGTTGTGTTCATCTATGTCCCTGTCCTACCGCTTCGCACTCCACAAACTCACGCACACATATTACTTAGCAGAGGTCATCCTGAGAGCTACTAGATATGACACATCAGTCTCTCTTGACTTGATTTATCATAAATTCAGAACGTCTAAATTAAGAAGTTGTAACATTTGACTGTAGAGGAAACTCAACATCTAGTCAAGTCAAAAATGCCTATTAGAGAGGTTAACTTAGCGGTTGTTCCCTTAAGGAAAATGACCAAGCCCTGCCTAATATTAGCTCCAGGGAAAGACTTCAGAACCAGGAGGGATTTACAAATTCTTAAAATTGCCCTCTGTTTAAACTTTAATTTTGAAGACTCAACGGTTCCTTTAAATTCGGCTCAATGCCTTGACCAGAGTGTTTCCATATTGAAAGCATTAAGTGGAATAGCTTCTAGCTGGAAAAATACAAACAAGTTTCAGTTATCCCCGTCCCTAAGAACCTGAGAAAAAGGCCCACCCTGCCTGGCAAACAAGCAATTAGCTTCTTCTTGGATGTATGTTGCTGGTCGAACCTAGTTAATGAACTTGTTAGTACTCACTGACTACTGAGGAACTAGCCGATTCCTCAGCCCCACAGATATATCATGAGTGGCATAAGCTATCAGTCACGTTTTTTTCTGATTTTTGAATTCAGGTATAGTTGATTTACAATGTGTCAATTTCTGCTGTACAGCAAAGTGACCTGGTCATATGTATGTATACATTCTTTTTCTCATATTACCTTTCATCGTGTTCTGTCCCAAGAGACTGGATATAGTGCCCTGTGCTGTTGTTCAGTAGGACCTCAATACTTATCCATTCTAAATGTCATAGTTTGCATTGCGAACCCCAAACTCCCTGTCCACCCCACTCCCTCCCCCTCCCTCTTGGCAACCACAAGTCAGGTTGTTTCAGCACTCTGGATCCCACTGTTTTAAAAAAATTGCTTCATGGTCTGTGAGAGAAAGAACATCCCAATATTAACAAGCATCTCAGAAGCCGTGAGCCATCCATTGCCTCCACACAACACAGGGCCCTTCAGAACAGTGTCTTAACCAAAAGGTTCAAGTCCCCTTTGGGTATTGATTCAACCTCATGGCTTTATATTCCATAGGATCCAATCAGCTTCACCTAAGGGGACTCGTTTTGTCCTTCTCTTACATGAACTCACTGTATAGTCACGCCTAATACTGAAAAATGGGTTCATGGGCAACGTCGGACTGGGGGACTGGATAATGTCCTGTGTCAGGCAAGAGGAGAACATGATTCCCTTCGAATGTTTTCAAATTGTATACTTCCTTACTGCTGTGGTCAAATAAGCTCCAATTTAGATGGCCCTTCTGGATAATGTTGCATGTTGCTTTGCTGTTGAGCATGCACACATCTCTTGTCAACCCTAATTGTTTGTTTATTTGAACTAGTCTTAACTATGGTCACTGGTGACATGTGAAGGGCTAATTTCAGCAGATGTCTGAGGGCAGCTCGGCAGGGAGTCTCTGGCCAGGCCCCCCGGTGGAGGAGGAGCGGGGAGGGGCTGGGGGTCAGGGTCATAGGTAAACTGGCATCAGCTTCCAAGAGTGAAAGCAGAATCAAACCAGAGACAGGCCAGGGTCTGGTCCTGGATTGAGAAAGAAAGATGCCACATGGGGAGTTAGGAGGTTCGAATAGAACACGGAGGTGATGCAGGGGGCTGAGGGCAAAGAGATGCTACGACAGCAGCGCAGCGTGTGGATGGGCTGACGACAGAGCCAGATCCAGCCTGATGGTTAGCGGTTGGTACCTTCTAGGACCCGAGGCCCAAGAATTAGGATGTGTGCCCTATTTCCCCGGTAATTATTGCCACCCAGACACTGTCGAGCCACCATTTGGGAAATGCACCTCCTTGATCCAGAAACAAATTGAGAGGAGAATGGGCAGGCTGAATGTCCCTCCATCCATCCACTCGGCTCGAACAGAACCTGCTGCCTATGAGTCAGCAGCACCTCAGTGCGTGAAGGGCCCTCTGAGCGTTCATTTCCAGACTCATCTCCTCTGGAACAGCTCAGAAAGGACCCTTGCCCCTTTGTTCACTTTGAAATAGATTGATCTGCATCTGAGAGCTGCACCTATCAAATGGGGACAGATGATCCAGCAGCTGATTTAGCTGATTCGTGAGCTATTAAAGCAGCTATGGCCAAATAAATACAAAGAGTATTCAAATTAAAGTAACCTTTCTGTGCGAAAAGGTCCCTGCCAATTAAAACTTGTGGAAGTTGTCTTTGTCCCCTTGTGGAATAGCATGGTTATTAAATAGGTGCCATTCCATTGTGTTGAACTTTAAATTGAATATTCAAAATATTTACGTAATACCACTTCCAACAAAATTGAAATTTTCAAAACTATATGTATTTAAAAGACACTCTCATTGTGTGAAATTAGAGGACATGAACAAAATGTTAGTTTTGTTAGAGAGCAAGTGACCTTTTCATGTAGTAATTTCAAAGGGTCGCTGAATGAACAGAGAGATCTCTGGGGTTACCGTTTGTGCTTTTTTACCAATATTACCCCCACATTGTATTGGCAACTGTGTGAAGAGTTTACATTGTGCTTTTTGAAAACAGGGACTAATAGGAATTGTTTTCCCTATAAATAATGCATCAGAAAGAAAACACAGCTCTTTCCACTGTCATTGTCAAGTACTTTATTCCAATCATTTTGGAACAATTGAACATACATTATCTTTGTCTCTTTTTATGATTATAAAAGCCACGTGTGTCATTGTAGAAAAATGAAAAATTTGAAGAACAGGTTTAAAAAAAAAATCTCATCAGGCAGAAGCAATCATGATGCTATCTTGATACATTTCCTTTCATTTATGTTTCTTTTACATAATTGAGACCGTATTGCACATACAATTTGGTATTCTGCTTTGAGAAATTAATTAACATTACAAGAATTTTCTTTTTCATGCAATTAAATAAAATTCCACGACCTGATTTTAACGCCTGCATAATAACCTATAATATGGAGATACCATAATTTATTTAGAGATACACCTATATGGGACATCTAGGGTTTTTTCTACTTTATTATAATGTGACGATCATCTTTGTGCATAAAACGACTGCTTTAGAATAATGTGAAAGGAATGATGTGCATGAAACGATTTCCTTAGTGTAGAGTCAAAGAAACGGAATTAATTGTAAGGCCAAGATAAGTCTCATGGCTCTTAATACACACTGTCAAATTGTTTAACTAAAGATGGCTAAAAACTAGCTTGCTTTATAGCCAGGGAACTGTATCCAGTCACTTGTGATAGAACATGGTGGAGGAGAATGTGAGAAAATGAATGTGTGTGTGCATATATAAATATGAGAGGCCGGGTCCATGTGCTATGCAGTAGAAATTGACAGAATACTGTAACTTGACTATAATCGGAAAAAATAAAAATCATGCAAACATAAAGATAGCTAAAAACTACTTTTCAGGGCTAAATTCTTCAGTTAGATTTTTCTCTGGCCAGTTCTTCCATAGAATAGAACTTGAATGACTTTAAAAGGAGGCATGATTTACATACAATTGAGCTTTGTTTTTATCTTTTAGCCCGCAGCTTTCTGCTATCAAATAACCAATAGCCTAATACATATGAAAATATCTCTAGACTTTGGAAAGGTCAGAGCTTAGAGGCATCTTGGCGAGCATGTTGTTTCAACTCCTTTCCCGGAAGGGGGTTTGAAGAGCAAAGAGGACGTGGAAACCGCCCCACGTGACACCGGGGAGCTTGACACCGCTGAGACTAAGCTATAAATCTCCTGAATCCCAAATCGTCCTTTTTTTCAGCGCAAAAAAAATCGCTACAATTGTATTTTAAACTTTGACCAAGCATCCCATTAGCGCCACTCTAGTTCAATAACAGCAACCTAGATACTTTTATTACCATTAACCAAAGATTTCATAGAGCAAGTGGTCTGGAATGGATAGAACACAATTTTTCACTTTCTGATACTTTGTTGACCTGTACCTTATGGTTTGTGCTCTACGTCTCAGTGCGTTATACTAACACATTTAAAACTCTTGTATTACAGAGAAGCAAGCAATCTCCTACTCAACACATCAGGTATAGTGTACGGCAAGTATTCTCCCATCTCTGTGCAGGGAAAACTATCTATATGCTCACTGGAAGCCACACTATTACAAGGTTTATATTTTAATTGAGAAATAATTGCATGCACCTGTAAATTGAAGCAGTAAGAAAGACTCACAGACAGCAATTAGATCAAAGAGGCAATAAAATGAAAAATTACAGATTGTTCAATAACGAAAACCAATACAGCTAACAGTAAATCTATGAAATGGATCCAAAGAAGGATTCACAGGTAAATAGATGCCTTTTAATATTTTTATCATGTAAAAAGCGAAAATAAAATGAAAATTCATTTTTTGTGGCCATACTGGCGGCAGGTGGAAGTTCCTGGGCCAGGGCTGGATGGAACCTGCGCCACGTAGTGACCCAAGACACTGCAGTGACAACGTTGGATCCTCAACCTGCTGGGCCACAAGGGAGCTTCCTGATTTTTTTTTTCATTTTTTTATATTTTATATTATTAGAGTCTAGTTGATTTACAGCGTTGTGCCAATTTCTGCTGAACAGCAAAGTGATCCAGGGATACATACGCATACATTCTTTTTCTCATACTACCTTCTGTCATGTTCTGCCCCAAGAGATTAGACATTAATTTTTGTATTTTTTAAATTTCAAAACAAAATAAAATTGCCAAAATTTGGAAAGGAAGTGTTAAATCCAGAAGGCCATTGTTGGGCGTGGTGGGGTAACAAAAGCAACATTCAGAAAATTAAGGCAGCCTGATGCATGTTACATGCTTGGGCCCTGGAATCAGGTGGCCTCCATCCAGATCTCGAGGCCATCACATTCACACCACAAGGAAGTTGGGAAGATTATTGAACTTCTCAGAAATTTAATTTTCTGCTCTGAAAAATTATCAGCGTAGCAAACATTTTCGGTAAAGGGCCAGGTAGTACATATTTTAGGCTTTGTGGGCCACAATCTCTGTCTCTGCCTCAACCACTCCACTCTGCCACTGTCGTGCCAAAGCAGGAGAGGTGCACGTGTCTCATTAAAACCTTATTTACACAAACGGCAACTAGAGGCCAGATTTGGTCCCATATGGGCCATGCTTTGCTGGTCCCTAAATTGCAGTGTGTTGGTAATCATTTAACTAAGTATATAATAAAATCTCCGAAGTACTCCAAAGGGAAAATTAGGGTATTGTAGAAAATACACAAATAGTGTGTGTGTGTGTGTGTGTGTGTGTGTGTGGTGTGTGTGTGTGTGTGTAAGCACTGCATTGCATTCCCAGTCTAAATCCCACTTGGCATGGAATATGTTTTATATGTTGCTAGATTATTTGCTATAATTTTATTGAGGTTCCTTTTGTTTTGTTTTGCCAGGCCCACAGCAGGTGGAAGTTCCAGTGGCTGGGGAATCAAACCCGCACCACGGCAGTGACCCGAGCCACGGAAGAGACGATGCCATACCCTTAACCTGCTGGGCCACCAGGAACCTCCTGCTGAGGTTTGTTTGCATTAATATTCATAAGGAATATTGGCCTGTAATTTTCTTGTCTAGTTATTTATTAGTCTGGTTTTGGTATCAAGGCAATATAGGCCTCATAGAATGTGTTGGGACATGTTCCTTCCTCTTCTATTTTTCAGACATTTAAGAAGGATTGATGTTAATTCTTTAAACATTTGGTGGAATTCAGCCATGAAGACATAGGGGCCTGGTCTATTCACTGTGGGAAGTGATTCAGGTGATTAAATTCAATCTTTTTATTTTTTATGGGTCTATTTAGATTTCCTATTTCTTCTTGAATCAGTGTTGATATTTTGTGTCTTTTTAGGGATTTTTTTTTCTCATCTCATCTTGGTTATCTAATTGGTTGGTATATAATTATTCACAGTACTCCTTTTTTTTCAGTGACCACACCCATGGCATACAGAAGTTCCAGGGCCAGGGATTAAACCCAAGCTGCAGCTGCAGCCTATGCAGTGCCAGATTCTTTAACCCATCATGTACTGAGCTGGGGATTGCACCCACACCTCTGCAGCAACCTGAGTCATTGCAGTCCGAGTCTTAACCCACTGCGCCACAGCAGGAACTCTCATAATACTCCTTTATAATCTTTTTTATTTCTGTCAGATCACTAATGATGTTCCCTGATCTACACATCTAAAGGTTTGTCTAGGAGTTCCCTGGTGGCTCAGCAGGTTAAGGACCTAGAGTTGTCACTGCTGTGGCTCGGGGTCCATCCCTGGCCTGGGAACGTCAACAGGCTGTGGGTGTGGCCAAAAAAGAAAAACATCCACCGTATATGGTGGTTCTTCTGATAACCCAGATGAGTCTCTTCCATTTTAAAAGGGCCCCCTCTCTTAGGCTGGGTCCTTGCTGGACGTGTCCAACTCCCTGGAGTCTCTTTGCCTCCGTGTGTCATGGAGGCATGTGCTAGGAGAGCCTCCGGCTTGTTCCTGCAGCTTGACTTCTGGTCCTCTTTGGTTCCCATTACTTCCATTTTTTACTAGGCTGTCTGCCTTTCACCTCCATTCTTCTTGTTGCTGCCACTCATGTGCTTTGTAAGGTGCCACGTGCCGCACTCCAGAAGGCACCCAGTGGGCATAGCAAACTGGTTGGGGCAGGAGTGATGTAGGGTCCAATTTCTTACCAAGTAAGGACACATAAAAGGAGTCCAGGTACCATATACTTCATCACCACTATTTCAAAGAAGGACAGGTATTTATTATCAGGAAAATAGAAAAATTCAAAATCTTACAGTAAAACATTTTGAATTCACTCTCCTTAAGAAAAACACCGCCCATTGTCCTGTGGTGCAGTCACTGACCCCTTACGCGCCCCACCCTGGCAACTGCACCATGACTCTAACACCCCCTCCCCTCCTCCCCGATCTCTGGCACATTCTTGTCATCAGATGTTTATGAATGAGTTGGACTGCCTTTCGAGACAGTGAGCATCTTTTTTTTTTTTTTTTTTTCTGGCTGCATCCTCAGCATTCAGAAATTCCCGGGCAGGGATCCAACCTGCATCATAGCAAGGATCCGAGGCACTGTACTGACAATGCTGAATCTTTAACCTGCTGAGCCACCAGGGAACTCTAAGACCATAAGCATCTTGAAAGCAGGGATCCCATCTTCCTCCTCTGTATAAATAAATGCCTAGCCAGGAGGCTCCATAAATGTTTGCTGAATGAGTGAGTGATTAAGGGTGTATTGTGGCTCATTGTCAGAATCATAAAATTCAGACTTCTCAGCTAGTAACCAGGGCTCTCCTGATCTGGCCACTGCACCCTGTCCTTCCAATCTTATAACCTTACATTCTTCTTCCCAATGTGG
Organism: Phacochoerus africanus; assembly: GCF_016906955.1. Lineage (NCBI taxonomy): Eukaryota > Metazoa > Chordata > Mammalia > Artiodactyla > Suidae > Phacochoerus > Phacochoerus africanus. The sequence goes on along the minus strand of NC_062560.1, from coordinate 127,043,650 downwards.
TCTCCACCGCAGCCCAACCAAGCTGCTCCCTGATCCCGCATCATGTCATGCTCACCTGGGCTGCGCTCTTGACTACAGCTCTGCTAACTGAATGTTCTTCCCTTGCTCAAGGCCACCCTTGAACCCACCCAGACGTTTTCACAAAAGTGGGTGTCTCCTCAGAGCAGACCAGGCCTCTTTCCATGATGGCAGGTAGAGACCCTTCCAATGTCATGAGCTGGCTCGCATGTCTTCACCCACCATGTTGACAGAAACAGTGACGGAGACAGTCCTGCGGCGCGAGTTCCTCCATCGGAGAGCAAGTTTTCAATCAGCTCACTTTGGGAATAGATGTCCATCCGGCCTTCAAAATTACCCAGTCTTTAATTTCTGAAATTTGCCTCTTACTGTTTATGGAAAATCAGAGCAACTTTTGCTTCTTTCAAGTCTCATTCTTTATGATGCTTCAAAGAAATTTGGTTTTTGTTCAACAAATAGTTAAATGACCACCATAAGCCAAACAGGTGCTGCTGTACAAATAGTATGTCTGTTATTCCATCCAAAAATTCCTCCGCCCTAGGGGATGGATTGCATCTGGGCAAAGGGGCTTTGATCCTTGAAAACTGCTAGGTGTCCCCTAACCTTTGTCTCCTTAAACCTAGGCTGCCAATCCCTCTTGACTGTGTGGGATAGTCGAGTGTAGCTCTTCCTGGATTAGACGTCTGCTGGAGTCTCTGCTGTGTGTAACAGATGAATGCCCAACCCCCTTGTGACATGACTCCTCCTTGGAATTTGACTGCCACCCATTTCCTGCCTATCAAGGATGAGCTCTTAGCCCCCTGGGGCCCATCCCTTGGGTCCATGATTTGTACACCACTACGGAAACAATGAGCTATGATTTCAGAGTGAAATTGCTCTGATCTGGCATTTCGGGAAAGAAAGAGCCTGATCTAGTCCAGGAATCAACCAACTCACTCCAGAGTCCCAAGCGTTGCACAGTGTTTGGTGTTGAGGAGCGCTCAGGAAATCTTTGATGGCGACAATTCTAACAATTGAGTTGAAACGTTCATAGGGATACAGCCATCTTTACACATGCAAGTGCATCATTATTTACCAAGTGCCCTGAGATAGCTTATCACACTTGATAGTCACCTGTGAGGTGAGCAGGACAAGAATGACTATTTCCATTTATCACAGGAGGAAACTGAAGTGCCAACGAGGCCAAAGGCTTGTTTAGGATCAATAACTAGTAAATAGAGGAGCAGGAAGAAGAACCCAGGATTTCTGACCTCTGAGTCAGAGCTCACAGGGAGAAAGGCTTCCTGTAGTTACCCAACACAGGTCCGGTTGCTCGTTGCTGGAAAATCAATACCCAAGAGGCAGTTACTGGTAGAAAGGAAAGTTTCTTTTAGTCAGAATGCCAGCTGGCTGGGGACAAGGTAGACACGTGTCCCCCCAAAACCACCTCCGAGGATCCTGCTCAGTCATGAAAGTTTTTTGCTTTTTTTTTTTTTGTCTTGTTAGGGCCACACCTGTGGTATATGGAGGTTCCCAGGCTAGGGGTCGGATCGGAGCTGCAGCTGCCGGCCTACACCACAGCCACAGCCACACAGGATCGGAGCCTCCTCTGCAACCTACACCGTAGATCACAACAATACCAGATCCTCAAGCCACTGAGCGAGGCCAGGGATTGAACCCGCATTCTCATGGATACGAGTCAGGTTCATTAACCGCTGAGCCATGACGGGAAAGTTTTTAAAGGGAAAAGGGGGAGTGATCTCGGTGAGTCAGTGAGATCAGGGGTCATACTCACAACCATCGCCCGCTTCGTGCAGGCTTATCGACTCCTCGAGATCTTTCTTCAGCTGCTGTCTTTTTAAAAAATGTATTAAAGTATAGTTGATTTACAATGTTGTGCCAATTTCTACTGTGCAGTATAGTGACCCAGTCTCATATATATATATATATTATATATAATTATAATTAAATATATATAAATATATATATATATTCTTTTTCTCATACTATCTTCCACCATGTCCTATCCCAAGAGACTGGATATAGTTCCCCATGCTGTACAGTAGGACCTCATTGCTTATCCATTCCAAATGTAATAGTTTGCATGTTGTTTACACAGTTTGTTCGAGAGATTACTGCAGGGGAAATTAGGAAAGAGATCTGGTCATCTCTTCATTACTTTCTCTTCATTTCTACTTTTTGGGGGTGGTCATACTCACAGGATGTGTAAGTTCTGGGGCCTGGGATTGAACCCACGCCACAGAAGAGATCTGAGCCACAGCAGTAATAGCGCCAGATCCCTAACCTGCTGCACCGCCAGGGAACTCCTCATTTCTACTTTGATTTATGGGAAGAACCAACAGGTTAGGCAAGCTATGTGTGATCAAAAGATTTGAGAGGTGTGCTTGCGCTGGAGATGAGTAGAGAGTGGGGGCGCCTGGTTTAAAGGTTAGTTACAGCGGAGCTTTGCCTAACAATAAAAGGGGTTTCCTGCTGAGGGTGGGCTTCTTGCAAAGAGCTGCTTACACTGTCATCTGCCTTCTGGCCAAAATAGAGCTGCAAGACCCTGAGTATCTAGGGTGCCTGGGTAACATAGGGGTAAATTCTAATAGTTGCTCAGGGTTATCTAACTCCAGGATTGAAATTTTTGTCTGAATATCCAGGGAGTCATTTAATTATTTATTCATGAGATAAATATATGTCGAGACCCTAATATGTTCCAGGCACTGCAAATACAGCAAAAAATGAAACCAAACACAGTTGCTGACTTCCATAGACTTGCAGAGGAGAAATCCATCGAACGAAAATACCAAAATAATTACAAATTGTGATAGGTGGTGGGGTTCATCCCAGGTTCACAAGGATGGTTCAACATTCCCTAATCAATCAGCATCATACACCACATAACAAAAAAAAAGTCAAAAATCATATGATCATCTCAATAGACGCAGAAAAAGCATTTGACAAAGTCCAACATCCATTCATGATCAAGACCCTCGCCAAAGTGGGTATAGAGGGAACATTCCTGAATATAATCAAAGCCATTTATGATAAACCCACAGCAAATATAATACTCAATGGGGAAAAACTGAAAGCCTTCTCACTCCAATCTGGAACAAGACAGGGATGCCCACTCTCACCACTGCTCTTCAACATCGTTTTGGAAGTCCTAGCCACAGCAATTAGACAAACAAAAGAAATAAAAGGCATCCATATAGGAAGAGAAGAGATAAAACTGTCACTGTATGCAGATGACATGATACTATACATAGAAAACCCTAAGGACTCAACCCCAAAACTACTTGAACTGATTCATAAATTCAGCAAAGTAGCAGGATATAAGATTAACATTCAGAAGTCAGTTGCATTTCTGTATACCAGCAATGAAACATTAGAAAAGGAATACAAAAATACGATACCTTTTAAAATTGCACCTCACAAAATCAAATACCTAGGAATACACCTGACCGAGGAGGTAAAGGACCTATATGCCGAGAACTATAAAACTTTAATCAAAGAAATCAAAGAAGATGTAAAGAAATGGAAAGATATTCCATGTTCCTGGATTGGGAAAATCAATATTGTAAAAGTGGCCATACTACCCAAAGCAATCTACAGCTTCAATGCAATCCCTATCAAATGACCCATGACATTTTTCACAGAACTAGAACAAACAATCCAAACATTTATATGGAACCACAAAAGACCCAGAATCGCCAAAGCAATCCTGAGAAACAAAAACCAAGCAGGAGGCATCACTCTCCCAGACTTCAAGAAATACTACAAAGCCACAGTCATCAAAACAGTGTGGTACTGGTATCAAAACAGACAGACAGACCAATGGAACAGAATAGAGAATCCGGAAATAAACCCTGACACCTATGGTCAATTAATCTTTGACAAGGGAGGCAAGAACATCAAATGGGAAAAAGAAAGTCTATTCAGCAAGCATTGCTAGGAAACCCGCACAGCTGCATGCAAAGCAATGAAACTAGAACACACCCTCACACCATGCACACAAATAAACTCCAAATGGCTGAAAGACTTAAATATACGACAGGACACCATCAAACTCCTAGAAGAAAACATAGGCAAAACACTCTCTGACATCAACATCATGAATATTTTCTCAGGTCAGTCTCCCAAAGCAATAGCAATTAGAGCACAAATAAACCCATGGGACCTCATCAAACTGAAAAGCTTTTGCACAGCAAAGGAAACCAAAAAGAAACCAAAAAGACAACTTACAGAATGGGAGAAAATAGTTTCAAATGATGCAACCGACAAGGGCTTAATCTCTAGAATATATAAACAACTTATACAACCCAACAGCAAAAAAACCAATCAATCAATGGAAAAATGGGCAAAAGACCTGAATAGACATTTCTCCAAAGAAGATATACAGATGGCCAGCAAACACATGAAAAAATGCTCAACATCGCTGATTATAAGAGAAATGCAAATCAAAACTACCATGAGATACCACCTCACACACGTCAGAATGGCCATCATTAATAAATCCACAAATAACAAGTGCTGGAGGGGCTGTGGAGAAAAGGGAACCCTCCTGCACTGCTGGTGGGAATGTCAACTGGTACAGCCACTATGGAGAACAGTTTGGAGATACCTTAGAAATCTATACATAGACCTTCCATATGACCCCGCTATCCCACTCTTGGGCATCTATCTGGAGGACAAAACTCTACTTAAAAGAGACACGTGCACCCGCATGTTCATTGCAGCACTCTTCACAATAGCCAGGACATGGAAACAACCCAAATGTCCATCGACAGATGATTGGATTCGGAAGAGGTGGTATATATACACAATGGAATACTACTCAGCCATAAAAAAGAATGACATCATGCCATTTGCAGCAACATGGATGGAGCTAGAGAATCTCATACTGAGTGAAATGAGCCAGAAAGACAAAGACAAATACCATATGATATCACTTATAACTGGAATCTAATATCCAGCACAAATGCACATCTCCTCAGAAAAGAAAATCATGGACTTGGAGAAGAGACTTGTGGCTGCCTGATGGGAGGGGGAGGGGGAGGGAGTGGGAGGGATCGGGAGCTTGGGCTTATCAGACACAACTTAGAATAGATGTACAAGGAGATCCTGCTGAATAGCATTGAGAACTTTGTCTAGATACTCATGTTGCAACAGAAGAAAGGGTGGGGGGAAAATGTATTTGTAAAGTATACATGTAAGGATAACCTGACCCCCCTTGCTGTACAGTGGGAAAAAAAAAATTTGTGATAGGTGCTATGAAGGAAGCATTTAGGGTGCTCTGAAACAGAATAAAAAGGGAACCTGAAAGTTCCCGCATGGCTCAGCAGATTAAGGATCTGGCATTGTCACTGCAGTGGCTCAGGTTGCCGCTGTGACATGGGTTCAATCCCTGGCCCGGGAACTTCCACCTGCCCCAGACACAGGCACAAACAAATAAACCGAAAATGGAACCTGATCCAGTTTGAGAAGGTCAGAGAAGGCCTCTCTGCCAAGAGAGCATATTTAACAAGTTTTAGGCCTGAAACGTGGAGTAGAAGTCACCCAAAGTGTTGGATGAGGATGGTCGGGTGGCAGGGGTGAGGGTGTACTAAGCAGATAGAACGTGAGCGGAGGCCCTGAGACAGGCCGAGTTTGGTGCATCAGAGGAAGAAAGAAAAGACCCCCAGGTGGCCAGAGTGGCACATGTGAAGAGCGAAGTGGAGAAAGATGAGCTTGGAATGAACTTGGCCGAGACCTAGATTCCTGAGGACTTATTCTTCAGGTCCCATCCCATGCATCTTAGATGCTCTGGGGCCACCTAGAGGCAACACACAGAGCCCAGTGGGGTAATTCAGGCTAAGGAAGCCAGAGGGTGTTCCCTGCTCCGGAGGCAGAGGGTGGAGGGTCGGGGGTGCCTGCGGCACCAACCCTCCCTGGCAGTCAAGGCACAAAGGGAAACTTTTGGGGGTTTGTGGTGTTTGTTCTCTGGCAACAAAGAATTAAAGCGAAAGCCAACTGAGCAGTTTCCAAGGCCAGTGAGTCTTGGGCCTCAGTCACGCAGAGCAGCCTGCCCTTGGGACTCGAATAGGAGTGTATCTTGTCTTCAGCAAGTTGCCCACGTGAGTGGCAACGTGGGTCCTGCCTGTGGCTCCATCAGGCCTCAGCACACGGCTGCATCCTGCAGGAAGGGGGGATGGGGACGTTTCTGCAAGCCGGAGGGATGACACGGTTCAGCTACTCTCTTATCTGCTATCTGCGCTTAATGCAGGAAAATACATAGGCACAGCCGGATGAATTAATGTGTCCATTAGTTTGTTTATCTTCACTGAATGATCTAAATCCATTTAGAACAGGGCCGCACTGCAGGTACTTTCTAGTTGAGGCTCCTGAGAACTGCTGATAATGTGGGTCACAGCTGGGAACCCCAAACCCTTGGTGAAGAGATGAGGCCAATATTTCCATCCCTGCAGGATAAAATGACGCCCCCCCCCCCTTTTTCTTTTTAATCCTCCGGAAATTAGTAGTGGACCTTCCTCTAGGTGGCAGCTTCAAACCCTGGACCATGTCAGCTGGATTTCCTAAAATAGGAATCTTAAGTCCTCGTTAGAAAAGGTTCTGGAAGCCTGGAGAGGCTTAACTAAAAAGGCAGACGTGGCTTGTAGAGGGTTCGAGATGATATGTCAAAAGCCAAGTGCCATGTGGACAGAGCAGCAGGTGGCCAAGCTATCTGTGCCTACGTGGTTAAAGGTCCCAGCCTAAGGAGGGGCTGGGGTCTGAGAGCAGACCTACCAGATTTGGTGATGAATGGGGTCCCTTCCCAATGGCATACCTCTCTTCCGCAAAGATATGGCTAAGCAGGAAGCAGGCAGGAGGTGGGCAGGGCAAGGCCAGCATGTTTCCGGCTGGTTAGCACCAGGGGCTGATGGGGTTCTCACTGATGCAGGGGAGAGGAGGGACCCCCGACACCTTCCTTAAGGAATGAGCTGACTTTGGCAAGAGATGACTGCACGCCAGACCACAGGACAGACTCTGGGAGAGAACCTAGAAGCTGGGAATTGCAAGTGCCCTTCAGGCTCTGAGATGCAATAGATAGTATGAAGTTCAAAGAACTGGAGGATGAAATCAAGTCAAATAAAGGTCGGAGAAGAGCCTGAGCAAACAGAGTGACAGCCCGCCCTAAAAAGATACTGCCTAGCCCCACGCCACCCTTTATACCGACAGGATCTGGAAGCCAAGAGAGGGGCAAGGGACATAGTGAAGTCACGTGACTGAATGGCAGTACCAGGGCTGAAGTCAATGAATTCTACTTCTCGGGCCACCACTTGAGCCTCTGTTCAAGTGGTCTCAGGATAAATAGGGCTGACTTAGTCAAAGAAGTCCAGGGGCTAAACGTGGAGAATTACTTGGCTGGGCTCAAACAGGCATGAACGGAAGAGCAGTAGGCAGGAGCCTGGCAGGCCATAAATCACAGGGCAGGCCAAGGCAGAGTTCACTAGACCGTGCGGTCCCTCCGGGCAGGAACTTACTGACTTCCCACCGCATCCTCAAGACCTAGGATGACATTGTGCCCCTAGTAGGTTCTCAAGAAATATTTACCGGATGGACAAAGAGGAAGCCACAAAGAAGACTGGGGAAAGACACACAGAAATGTGAGAGCGGAGGGCTTCAAAAGGGAGGCAGAGGTCAACTGTCAAGTGCAAGACAGGGCCACATAAGACAGGAACGAGCTGCATATGGCAATGGTACACATTCAAGCTGATGGGCTCCCACATCTTTTTTTTTTTTCTTTTTAGGGCTGCACCCAAGGCATATGGAAGTTCCCAGACTAGGGGTTGAATCAGAGCTGTAGCTGCCAGCCTACACCACAGTCACAGCAACACAGGATCCAAGCCGTATCTGCAACCTACACCACAGCTCATGGCAATGCCAGATCCTTAACCCATTAAGTCGGGCCAGGGATCAAACTCACGTCCTCATGTCTACTCGTCGGGTTTGTCACCTCCAAATCTCGATCTCTACTGAACCTCTCTGCCTCGACCTCCCCTACACAGATAGAACTTGTTCCACAATGTCCCATGTCCCCACATGAACACAGTGTCCTTCTTCCAATTCTTGCCACTGCTCCTCGGCTCTTTGTTTTATAAATGGCAATCCTGACTGGTTAACAAACCAGAAGCCTAGGACTAATTCGAGACTCATCACACTCCCGATGCCAAGTGATTAATCAATCGCCAAACACTCTTTATTCTACCTCCTTGTAGCTCTCAAAGATGTCCACTCTGATCCGATTCCTCTGTCACTATCCTGGCCCAAGCCGCCCTTATCTTCCAGTGAAAAATTGAAAGAACTTTTAAGCGAAACAGATCGACTCTTGCTCCCTCACACACTTCTTGTATCCAGAAACCATCCAGAAGGATTTTTTCCAGTTTATATATATTTTTTTCTTTTTGGAACCGCAAACCCTTGGTGAATAGATGAGTCTGATATTTTCATCCCTGTAGAATAAAATAACACCTACGCTGTTGGCATATGGAAATTCCTGGACCAGGGATCAAATCCAAGCTAGAGCTATGATCTATACCACACCTGCAGCAACACTGGATCCTTAACGCACTGCACCATAGTGGGACCTCCCAGTTTATAATTTTATTTTTTTTAACTTTTTTTTATAATTTTATAATTAAAAATTTTCTAATTTACATTCAGGTGTGTTTGATAACCATCACCACAGAGTCATGGAATACTACCATAACCAAGCCACAGAACAGTTCCATAACTACCCCCCCGACCCCCCAAAAGAAAAGCTCTCTTACGCTACCACTTGGAAACCAAACCTACCGTTCCACACATATAACCCCCGGCAACCACGGACCTGGAATGAAATCAGAGAGTACGTAGCTTTTCCGAAAGGCTTCTTTCATTCAGCATAAGGCATCTGACAGCCATCCATGTCCATGTGGGGCCTATCAAGTTTTTGCTGCTATTTGAAAAAAGGAAGGAGTCCCCTGGTGGCTCAGTGGGTTAAGGATCCAACATTGTCACTGATGTGGCTCGGGTCGCTGCTGTGGCTTGGCTTCACTCCCTGGCCCAGGAACTTCCCCATGCCACATATATACAATGGAGAATACAGGGTCTCTTCCATAGGGAGCTGGGAAAGCTGAAGAGCCTCGTGAAAATCAATGAAATTAGAACACTCCCTCATACCATATACAAAAATAAACTCCAGATGGTTGAAAGGCCTAAATATAAGTCTTGACACCATAAAAGATAGGCCAAACATTCTCGGACATGAATCAAAGCAATGTTTTCTGAGATCATTCTCCCAAGGCAAAAATAAATAAAATAAAAATTAGGAGTTCCCGTCGTGGCGCAGTGGTTAACGAATCCGACTAGGAACCATGAGGTTGCGGGTTCGGTCCCTGCCCTTGCTCAGTGGGCTAACGATCTGGCGTTGCCGTGAGCTGTGGTGTAGGTTGCAGACGCGGCTCGGATCCGGTGTTGCTGTGGCTCTGGCGTAGGCCGGTGGCTACAGCTCCGATTCAACCCCTAGCCTGGGAACCTCCATATGCCACGGGAGCGGCCCAAGAAATGGCAAAAAGACAAAAAAAAAAAAATTAAACAGATTGGATATAATTAAATGTAAAAGCTTTTTCACAGCAAAGGAAACCATCGACAAAATGAAAAGATAACCTACTGAATGGGAGAAGGTATTTGTAAAGGCTGCAACTGACAAGATATTAATGTCCAAAATATACAAACAACTCATACAACTTAATATTAAAAAACACCTTCAGTTTGTTTTCTATGTCTGTGAGTCTGTGAACTCACAAAACAGAAATAGACTCACAGACAGAAAACAAACTTATGGTGACCAAAGGGGATAATAGCTGAGAGAGGGATTGACATATATACGCGCTACTATATATCAAATAGATAAGCAATAAGGACCTACTGTATAGCACACAGAACTATATTCAATATTTTGTAATAACCTATAATGGAAAAGATCCTTGAAAAAAGAACATATATATATAAGTATATATATTCACACACACATATATAAAATAACTGAATCACTTTGCTGTACACCTGCAACGAATACACCATTGTAAGTTAACTATACTTCAATGAAAATGGCTGAAAAACAGAAATAAACAAAAAGATGCGTATTAAAAAAGATAAAACACCTTCTGAGTTCATGCTATTTCTATTCAAGTTCCGGACTACAGGGTTTTATTTAGCAACTTCTGTATGATTTGGTGTCTCTATGTCAAGAATCCTGACTTTTAAGGACACAGAGGGGGATAGAAATAAAATATTCCAGCACTGAGAACGATGTCTCTAGATACTTACAACGGAGCATGACAATGGGAGAAAAAAGTATGTATCCATGTATGTGTAACTGGGTCCCCATGCTGTACAGTGGGGAAAAAAAATGTGTTGGGGAAATAACAATTTTTAAAAAAGAAATAAAATATTCCAGAATTACTCATTTATTTTTTTCCCACATTGCTCATATAGCATCTATATGTAAAATACTATCACGAATGGTTAATGATTACTGAAAACATTACAGAATTCTTTTTGCATATGCTAAAAAAGCAAACAAAACAAAGACAAACAAAAAAGTCCAAACGACTTGATGAAAACATAGGCAGGCCCAAAAAAACAGCTATCTAAAGAAACCATACAGATGGTCAACAGGCACATGAAAAGATGCTCAGTATCACTCATTATTAGAGAAATGCAGATCAAAACTGCAGTAAGGTATCACCTCACACTAGTCAGAGGGGCTCTCATCAAAAGGTCTCATCAAATAAGTGCTGGAGGGGGTGAGGAGAATAGGGATCCCTCCTGCACTGTTGGTGGGAATGTAAACTGGTACAACCACTATGGAGAACAGTATGGAGATTCCTCAGGAAACTAAAAATACAGGTACCATACGATCCATTCTTGGGCGCATATCCAGAAAAGATGAAAACTCTCATTTGAAAAGATACATGCACCCCAGTGTTCAATATAGCACTATTTCTAATAACCAAGACACGGAAGCAACCTAAATGTCCATCAACAGGTGAATGGATCAAGAAGATGTGGTACATATACACAATGGAGTATTATTCAGTCACAAAAAAAGAATAAAATCTTTCAATTTGTGACAACATGGGTGGACCTAGAGGGTTTTATGCTTAGTGAAATGTGAGACAATGAAAGACAAATACTGTGTACTTTCACTTATATGTGAAATCTAAAAAACAACAATGAGCAAATATAACAAAACAGCAACAGACTCACATAACAAACCAGTGGTTGTCAGGTGGGAGTTAGGTAGGGGAATGAATGAAATAGGTGAAGGAGATGAAGAAGTTATGAACTACCCGTTATAAAATAACGAAGCCACAGAGGTGTAATATACAGTATAGGGCATATTGCTGATAACGTTATAATAACTTTGTATAGTGCATAACGAATACAAATATCAAAGCACTATGCGGCGCACTTGAAACTAATATAAATATTTTAAGTCCACTAGACTTCAGTAAAAAAGATTACACCTCAAGGGAAGTTAGAACATATCATTAACTGAATGAGAATGAATGGAGCATAGCCATATTTGCAGGATGTAGCTGAAACAGTGCTTTGGGGGAAGTTTACAATACTTAATGCTAACATTAGAAAAGAAGAAAAATCACAAATCAATGATACAAGTTCCTGCCTTATGAAACTAAAAATACGTTAGCAAAGTCAATCCAAAACAGAAAGAATGCAAAAGTAATGATATAATAAAAATAAAGCCAGAAATCAAAAATTGACAACGAAACATCATTAGGGAAAAGCAATTCAACCAAAACATTTTGTTTATAAAAATCAATACAGTTGATAAAACTCTAGCAAGATGGACTGAGCAAAATAGAGACAGAGGACATAAACTGCCAAAATCTGGAATGAAAGAGAAGACATCATTGTGTATACCACAGACATTAAAAGGAAGAGTTCCCTGGTGGCGCAGCAGGGTAAGGATCTGGTGGTCATTGCTGTGGCTCTGGTACAGCTGTGGTGAAGGCTCAACCCCTGGCCTAGCAACGTCCCCATGCCCCCACGTGCAGCCAAAAAAAAAAAAAAAAAGGATGACTAAGTAATGACATCTAAGTAATAACATGGATAAATATATGCATATAAATTCGACAGCTTAGATAAAATGGACAAACTCCCTGAAAGATACAAACTAACAAAAAAGTCACAATAAATAGGTAACCTGAAAAGTCATATTCCTTTTAAAGAAATTGAATTCATTGCTGAGAACCTTCCACAAAAGAAAACTTGGAGTTCAGACGTTTTCTTTGGTGAATTGTCCTAAATATTTAAGGGAGAAATAATATTCATTGCACCGCACAGCTCTTCAGAAAATAGAAGAGGCAGAAGTACTTCCAAACTCATTTTACGAGGTGGGCATTAACTTGATTACCAAAACCCAGAGAAAGGCATTATAATAAAGGAAAATTACAGACCAGTATATTCCACATGAACAGAAGTATAGAAGTTCTCACCACAACATTAGCAACGGAGTCCAACAATATGTAAAAATGATAATGCATCATAATGCATTTTTCTCAGAAATGCAAGGCTGGCTCAACATTCAGGGCCACAGCAACGCAGGATCCAAGCCGGGTCTGCGACCTACACCACCGCCTATGGCTACGGGACCCTTAACCCACTGAGTGAGGCCAGGGGTTGGAGCCGAAACCTCACGGTTCCTAGTCGGATTTGTTAACCACTGAGCCACAACAGGAACTCCAAGTCTCACTCTTTTTGGGAGCCTATGCCTCTGGATGTGAATGTCACAAGTGTTTCTCAGTGGCTTCCCCTTCCCTTTGGTGGAACAGGATGCCTAGAATGTGCCAGAATAGAGTATCTCCTTTTTCCCACATGGAAAGCTGGAGCTGAGTGGAATTGAGTATTTTCCTTCCTGTAGATTGGTTAGGCTCTGGTGAACTGGTTCCTGTTTCCTTCCCCCTGCCAGACGCATATGGGCATTTTTCTCCGATATTTATTGTGCAACTGGTGAGGTCCTGGAGGAAGAGCTCGTGTTATGGCGCAGCACCCCACCCCGTGGCCGTGTCTCCCCGGAGTTCATTCGTACAGTTGCCTGCACTGAGACTCCAGCAAGGCACCAATTACAGTTCTGTCTTTCCAACCCTGCACTGGTTCCCATGGTGGCTTCAGTTCCTGGGTCTCTGTCCCAGTCAGATGCAACTCCCTGTATTCGCCTGTCTCTCTCTCCAACCTCGGGGACAGTGGTTGGCCCTGCGCTCTTCCCTCTCTTAAGAATCCATGAAGAGTTGATTTTTCTATTTGTTCAGTGGTGGCTCTAAAGACTGTGATATATACATGCCCTCTTTTGTAGTCTGCTCAAAGCTAGTGTCACACCACTTCAAGGAAAATGGAGAAGCCGTTTACTTTCATAGGCCTCTTTGCACTTTCTAGTGTTATTGTATGTATTGTATTGTATTCTAGTTATTGCATGTATTGTATTAGATGTATTGTATGCATTGAAATCCCTCAAATATAATTTTTGCTTCAACTGACATTCATATTTTAAAGAGCTTGAGGAGAAAAGCGCTCCTTGGGATGGCTCCCTCTGAGTATCTTAGTTTTTCTTCAACTGTTAATGCCTTTAATTCACATTCATGACTGGAGAATATTTCTACTGGGTATAGCACTTAGGGTTGACCATTCTTTTTTGTCGTTGGTTTTTTTTTTTTTTATGTTTTGTCTACATCCATGGCATATGGAAGTTCCCAGGCCAAGAATCAAATCCAAGCCACAGCAGTGACTTGTGCCAAAGCTGCAGCAATGCCAGATCCTTAACCCACTCTACCAAGCCGGGGATCAAACCCACACTTCCACAGTGACCCGAGTCAGGGCAGTCAGACCTTTAACCCACTGCACCACAGCGGAAACTCCAGAGTTGACCATCCTTGTATATCAGCTCTTTAAATATTTTGTTCCACTGTGTGTTCTGGTCTCCTTGGTTTCTGGTAAGAAATTTGTAGCCATTTAAATGATTGTTTCCCTATAAGTAACATGTCACTTTCCTCAGGCCTTTCATTTTTTCAGCTTGATTACAATGTGCTTAGGCACAGTTTTCTTTGAATTTATCTTGTTTGGTATTCACTGGCTTCTTGAATCTGTCAATGTATGTTTTCACCAAATTTGGGACGTTTTCAGCCATTTTTTTCTTTAATAGTGTACCATATTAATGCAAGATGCTAATCGTATGGGAAATGAGGGGGTGGGGAGGGGAGATGTGGGATATCTATGTACTACGTATTCATTTTCTATAAATCCAAGACTATTATTTAAAAAAAAAAATAAGTTCAGGAGTTCCCATTGTGGCTCAGCGGGTTAAGCACCCAGCATAGTATGTGTGAGGATGTGGGTTTGATCCCTGGCCTCGCTCAGTGGGTTAAGGAGCCAGCATTGCCCCAAGCTGCAGCATAGGTCTCAGATGCGACTCAGATCCCATGCTGTTGTGGCTGTGGTGTAGACCGGCAGCTGCAGCTCTGAGTCGACCCGTAGCCTAGGAACTTCCATATGCCACAGGTGCAGCCTGAAAGAGAAAAAAGATAAGTCTAATAATTAAAAAAAACTAAACATGCAACTATCATATACAACCCAGCCGTTGGACTCCTGTGCAGTTATCTGAGAGAAATGAAAACTTTGGTTTACTCCAAAACCGGTATATGAATGTTCACAGCAGCTTTATTCACAATATCCAAACACTGGAAACATTCCAGATGTCCTTCAATGGGGTAATAGCTAAACTGTGGTATATTTACATCATGGAATACTACTCAACCGAAAAGATAAACTATTAATACACACAACAACCTGGATAAATCTTCCCCGAGAATTCTATTAAGTGAAAAAAAAAATTCCCAAAAGCTTACATACTGTATTATTCCATTTATATAACATTCTTGATAAAATTGTAAAAATGGAGAACAGATTTGTGGTTGTCAGGGGTTAAGGAGGAGGAAGCCGTCAGTTCAATCTGCCCCCAAGTCCTCCGCCTTCCTTTCGTCTGTAGACAAATTTTAGTCAAAGAATAAATTTAGGGAGTTCCTGTTGTGGCTTAGGGGGTTAAGAACCTGACTAGTATCCATGAGGATGAAGGCTCGATCCCTGGCCTCGCTCATTGGGTTAAGGATCTGGCGTTGCTGTGAGCTGTGGTGTAGGTCACAGACACGGCTCAGATCCCTTGTTACTGTGGCTGTGGTGTAGGCCAGCAGTTCCGGCTCTGATTTGACCCCTAGGCCAGGAACTTCCATACGCTGTGTGTGCAGCCTCAAAAAAGAAATTAAAAAAAAGGAATACATTTAATCAGAGAAGTGAGAAAATGCAGAAAGACAGGAAAACAGCCAAGCAAGATAAAATAATAGTTTAGCCATTACACAAAGTCAAGGACCTTTAGTTCTTCCTCAAGGACTGCAGACAATATTCGGAGCCGTGTCTCTTGTAGAGACTGAAATCCCACAAGCACGTAGACCCCAGGCCTGGTGAAACCAGAAGGTCGATGGTGTTGACTCCCAGTTTCCTCGCCATCCACCCATCGGAAGAATATCCATGAGCTGATCACGCCCCCCCCTCATAACCCCCCCACACCCCCCCGCCTCACCCTGTCTTTAATAACCTTTCCCTTAAAGCTTTCAGGGACGTCAGGTCTTTTAAGTTGCCCTGGACTCCTTGCTTGGCGCCTGCAGTAAACGCTGCACTTTCGTTCACCACAACCTGGTGTCCGCAGATTGTCTTGACTGCGCAAAGGCAGGCAGATCCAAGTTTGGTTCGGTAACAATACCACACGCGGGGTGGCTCAACAGAAATTTGTCCTAGTTCTGGAGGCTGGGAAGGCCACGATCAAGGTGCTGGGTGATTTGGTTCATGACCTGATCCAAACCCAATTACCTCCTCAAAGCCCCACCTCCAAATACCATCACACTGGGGATGTAAGGCTTCGATATACGAACTTTAGGGACATAGAAACATCCGATTCCTAACAGGAGGGAAGTGAAAACGGCAACACGAGGCTTCATTTGGGTGACAGAGAAGTTCTGTATCTTAACTGGATGAAGGTCCAAACCCTGGCTGTGATGTTGAACCACTACGGTTTTAGAAGGAAGATGTTACCGTTGCGGAAAATTGCCTAACGGGTACGTAAGATTGGTCAATATTCTTTCTTACAATTGCATGTGAATCTCTGTCTAGAACTCAAAAGCTTAATTCAAAAATTGTCTGCAGTCATGCTCCCCTTTATTTCCTGCACCAGGGATGACTTTCCCACTGCCCCACCCTTGGTAGCCGACTGTTCCATCCCAAGGATGCCTCACAAGGGGCCGAAATCAGTGTTGGGTTTGTAGCCTCCAAACACTATTCTTTTCTTGGGGATGTTGTCGGTGACTTTTACTGGGGTGGGATTTTTTTGGTCCTTTTAAAGGCCTCGGGCTCCTTACAGCATAGGGTAGGATGCAACAATCACCACTGTGTGGTAGGTGGCCTGGAGGTGATTATTTGATGTATTTTTTGGCCGTTGGGGGTGGGAGGATGGGACACTTCACCTAATATAGGTTCCTGCAGTCTCCACCATGACGTGATGTGGTTACCCTCCAACCCCCTGCAAGCACATGCAGAGATATTGTCTTTCTTGCCTCGGGGATAGTGTTAAGAAATTTGGGAGTTCCCGTCGCGGCGCAGTGGTTAACAAATCCGACTAGGAACCATGAGGTTGCGGGTTCGATCCCTGCCCTTGCTCAGTGGGTTAAGGATCCGGCATTGCCATGAGCTGTGGTGTAGGTCGCAGACGCGGCTCGGATCCCGCGTTGCTGTGGCTCTGGCGTAGGCTGGTGGCTACGGCTCCGATTCGACCCCGAGCCTGGGAACCTCCATATGCCGCGGGAGCGGCCCAAAGAAATGGCAAAAAGACAAAAAAAAAAAAAGAAAGAAAAGAAATTTGTCTTAAGTGCCCAGACCTCACGTAGTCCTTATTCCCAATGTCTGGCTAATTGTGGACCTTCTGGCCTAACCTCCAACCCCACAGAACCCCACCTTTTTCCCTTCTCACACACCTGCCTCTTCCCTTCCTCCCTCCCCACCACCAGAGAACTTAAAGACATGTGTCACTTTTCACAACAGGTTTTTATTTTATTCACCACCATGGGTATACCCTGTTGGTGCATGGTTTGGCCTCTGAGTGGCTGGCCATTCCTTAGCGTCTAGACCTTGAGGACTTCCCAGGTGTTCCTGAGGTCTCTGGCATTGCTCGGAAATTCTGTCTGCCACGGTTGTCACTTGAAGCGGTGGGCTTCTCCATGTTCTCCTGGTCCTGCGCTGGCTCTTGATTTTGATTCATTGTCTCATTCAGCCTGTGATAATGGCCAAACAGTGTTAGTCCTCTAGCTTTCTTGGGCTTAGTGGACGGAGTGGCAGGTTTTGGAGAGGTTTTTCTTGAACTCCCTTGGAGGGGTCTTTTTACCCTCGCGGTTTTCTGGGCCACCTGGAAAGACAACAGCGTGAGTTCAGAGGGGCACTGGTTTGGGAGAAGAGGCTGGGGGATGGCTGGGACCAGGGGCTTCGGGAGAAGGGATGTGGGCCGAGGAGGGGGTGCCAGGTGAGGATGGGGTAGGAGTCTCGAGAGAGTGTTACTATGGAAGAAGTGATGGAGCTTGGGAAGGCTCATCTCACCTTGTTACTGCCTCTGGACTGGAGCTGACAGGCGGCCTGCCTCTTCTTTCTCGGCTTGCTGCTTGAGGTCGGTTGTTCCTTAAGTGTGCTAGGAGTTGCCGATTTCTTGCTCACCTTTGCCATGTTGGTGCTTCCCAATGGTCTCCCGCCGGCCTCGGCTCCTGGGCTATATATACCCCTCCCCCAGGACGGTAAAGGGCCACGCCCTTCAACTTTGTTTGGTCACCAAGGCTTTCCTCTAGCCAATGATAGCCCTGGGGGCGGGGCGGGGGCGGGGCTTCGAGGTCACAAAGCACCACCCTCACACACTCATGGAGGGGGGATGCCGGCAAGGGCAAAATGCTCCGGTGGGAGAAAGAGCGCGTTTTTAGCACTCCTAAAGAGGCTTCGAAACTGACCTGCCACCCTCCTCATCTCCCCATGTCCATTCTGTCGGGTCACATGGCAGGGAAAGGGTGTCTCCTCCAAACCTTTCCCTGGGACCACCCTATTCCGTGGTACACTCTGTTTCCTCCGACGCTTCACCATTACTAAGGTTTTGGTTCTTTTTAATGTCTTGCCTTCCATGCACCCATGGTAAAGCGGCCAGATTTAAGTCTGTGGATCATCTCATTTCCCTCCTATAAACCCCTCTACACACTTCGGAGGACCACTCGCTTCTTGGCTGTTACCAAGGAACTTGTTCACCCTACCTCCTTTTCTCAGTGTCCACATAACTTCTGTGGCAGAGGATCAAAACGTGGGGTTCAGGGCCCACCAAAGAGGTGGCACCTCATGCTTGGGGTTAAAGACCCAAAGGTCTAGGAGTGAGTGTGAAGTAGAAATAGAATAGCCCTCAAAAAGATGTAGCCCTGTCCCCTGAGGGACTGTAGTCAAGATTGGAGCCATTTCAATCCCTGGAAACTGGATTAAGGAAATCCAGGACTTCTAGTGACCCAACTTTTTCATCCTACCTCCTTTTCTCAGTGTCCACATAACTCTCCGTTTTCTCCTTTCCAGTCTGAAATCACTGCCTTCAGGCTATCAAGAGAGTTCAATGAACAAACGTGCTCTGTTGGGTATCCTAGTTTTGTTTCAAATGTGGGGGGGGGGGGCGGGGTGTCTCCCTACACTGGGAGGATGAAGTTGGTACATGGATGCTACAGGTTGTGCTGGGTGTTTGCATGCAAAGAACTACAACCTAAAAGTGATGAATACACACAGGAAGGGGCTTGGCTCAGAGGAATGTGTTACTTATGTAAAAAGCACTTCTCAACACACATCCTCACCCACAAGACAATTTTATTACCTTGTTTTACTGCTGGCCCTGACAGCATCATAACTGTTTTACCTTCTCCTGAGGCCTTTGGGAAAAACAGTCCTTACCTTCCTGGAAGGACACTGGTGGAATTCTTTTTTATGAACAGCTGTCACAAGCTCCCAGTTTCTTGGTGGAGACACTTTGTGATCAATTTTAGTCCATTTACTTCCCTAGGTAGAGGGTCTGTCATTTGAGTTTCGCCACTGTAGGGAAGAAATGATGGAGTTGGCCCCAGGCCAGAGTGGTTATATTAATATCAGAAAAAGGAGATTTCAGAGGAAAGAATATTATCAAAGCTAAAGAAGTCATTTCATAATAATTAAGCTGTCACTTAATCCAGAGAACCAAAAAAAAATCCTAACAGCAGAGCTTCGTACTACATGAAACAAAACCTGATAGAACTGCAAGAAGAAACAGACAAGTTCATAATTATAGAGATTTCAATACCCTTCTCTCAGGAAGTGAAAAAATAAGTAGACAGAAAATCAGTAAATATATAGAAAATATGAATTATACTAACAGTTAAATTAACCTAATTGACATTTACAGAATAATCCCGATAATACGAATTTTTTCAAGTACACGTGGGACATTTACTAAGATAGATAATAACATTCTGGTCATAAAGCAAGTCTCAATAAATTTAGAAGGATTCAAGTCATGCAAAGTTTATTCTCTGACCACAATGGAATTAAAATTTGAAATCAATAAGAAAAATGTATGGAAAATTCCCCCAAATATTGGAAACTAAATAATGCACTCCTAAATAACTCAGGAGTCAAGAAATCAAAGGGAAATTAGGATATATTTTATTTTTAAATTTTTTTGTCTTTTTGCCATTTCTTGGGCCACTCCTGTGGCATATGGGAGGTTCCCAGGCTAGGGGTTGAATCGGAGCCATAGCCGCCAGCCTAGGCCAGAGCCACAGCCACGCGGGATCCGAGCCACGTCTGTGACCTACACCACAGCTCACGGCAACGCTGGATCGTTAACCCACTGAGCAAGGGCAGGGATCGAACCCACAACCTCATGGTTCCTAGTCGGATTCATTAACCATTGCACCACGACGGGAACTCCGGAAATTAGGATATATTTTAAACAGAATAAAAACGAAAGCACAACATAAAAGAATTTATGCAATGCCACTAAAGCAGTACTTACAAGGAAATTTATACTAAATTTATATTGCTAAATACCTGTATTTGAAAAGAACAAAATACCTCAAATCAATGACCTTAGCCTCTCTCTTAAGAATCTAGAAAAAGATGGAGTTCCCATAGTGGCTCAGTGGAAATGAATATGACTAGTATCCATGAGGACACAGGTTCGATCCCTGGCCTCGCTCAGTGGGTTAAGGATCCGGCATTGCTGTGAGCTGTGGTGCAGGTCACAGACACGGCTTCTACCCCCTGGTGCCATGGCTGTGGCGCAGGCCGGTGGCTATAGCTCCGATTCGACCCCTAGCCTGGGAACTTCCATATGCTTCGGGTGCAGCCCTAAAAAGACAAAAAGAAAAAAATAAAAACCTATAAAAAGCACAATAACCCCCCCAAAAGCAGATGAAAGAAAATTAAAAAATACCATACAATATCAATAAAATAGAAAATAAAAACCAGAAAAACAATAGAGAAAACCAATGAGACCAAAAGGGGATTCTTTAAGAAGAACGATAAAATTGGTAAACCGAGCCAGACAACAAAAAAAGAGACAAATAACTGATATCAGGAACAAGAGAGATGACATGCCAACACAACAGTAAGTGGTGCTGAGAAAACTGGACAGCTAAATGTAAAAGAACGAAATTAGAACATTCTCAACACCATATGCAAGAAATAAACTTAAAAAGATTAAAGACCTAAACGTAAGGCCAGAGACTATAAAACCCCTAAAGGAAAACATAGGAACAACACTCTTTGACATAAATCACAGCAAAATCTTGCTTGACCCCCCTCGTAGAAAAATGACAATAAAAGCAAAAATAAACCAATGGGACTTAATTGAACTTAAAAGCTTTTGCACAGCAAAGGAAACCATTTTTTAAAAAAAATGAAAAGATAATCCACAGAATGGGAGAAAATCTTTGCAAATGATGCAACCAACAAGGGCTTAATCTCCAAATATACAAACAACTCATACAACTCAACAAAACAAACAAGCAAACAAACAACCCAATCAAAAAATGGGCAGAAGACCTAAATAGACAATTCTCCAAAGAAGACATATCGATGGCCACAGGCACATAGTCAACACCACTAATTATTAGAGAAATGCAAATCAAACCTACAATGAAGTACCACCTCACCCCGGTCAGAATGGCCATCATTCATAAGTCTACAAATAACAAATGCTGGAGAGGGTGTGGCGGAAAGGAACCCTCCTGCACTCTTGGTGGGAATGTCCATTGGTACAAACACTGTGGGAGACAGTATGGAGGTTCCTCAAAAAAACTAAATATAAAACTACCATATGATCCAGCAAGCCCACTCCTAGGCATGTAACTAGACAAAACTATAATTTAAAAAGATACCTGCACCCCTATGTTCATTGCAGCACTACTCACAGTAGCCAAGACATGGATTAAGAAGACGTGGTACACTTGCACAATGGACTACTTGCCACTTAGTAAGTGTGTTCCACTTTCCAGAATCTTGCCCTTTGCTCCATATACCTTGGGGTTCATAGAGCCAGCCTGCTTTTTAAGGCTTATATAGTGGCAGACCACTGAAAACACACAAGGTGCCTGGTACCTTGCTAAAGACACAAATATCTGCAAAACCATAGCACCCATGGTAGTGTCACTTGTTACTCACATTTCTCAAAGTCAAAAAAAAAAAAAAAAAGTCAAGCTTGTTTGAGCCTCAGACCATATCAAGATTCACAGAAGAAAAGAAATTTAATTTTTAAAGTAGGTTATCAAGTTCAAAACAGAACAAAGCACAAAGAAGGTTCTGACTTAAGAGTAGATCATATTTTGGATTTTGTTTAATAAAAAGAAGAATCAGACCCATACTTTGTTAAGTACTTTCAGTTGTACTCACAAAAATGACAATCACTGATTTCTGAAGCGGCTGGGATCAACTTTTTGAGTGTGTCCATGTCAGACACTAACTTTCCTTATCATGAAAATCTCTTTTAAAGTGGAGAAGGGGAGTCCCCTTCGTGGCACAGCGGAAACGAATCTGACTAGGTACCATGAGGTTGCAGGTTCGATCCTTGGCCTCACTCAGTGGGTTAAGGATCCGGCATTGCCGTGAGCTGGGGTGTAGGTTGCAGACATGGCTCGGATCTGGTGTTGCTGTGTCTATGGTGTAGGCCGGCAGCTGCAGCTCCAATGAAACCCCTAGCCTGGGAACCTCCATATGCTGAGGGTGTGGCTCTAAAAAGACAAAAAACAAAAAACAAAAAACAAAAAGTGGAGAAGGTGGAAAACATTCCTTCATTTTCTCTAATAATTTTATTAGCAGTTCTTCAAAGAAGAGCATTGATTTTTTTAAAAAAAAAAAAAAGGAATTTAGAAGGAAGCCCGGCTCAAAGTTCAAACTGCAAAAATTAACTCCAAGGAAAATATTCATCATCACCAATGTCCATAGAATTCCAGGAAATAAGAACATTTCATTGGTCACTCTTGCAGTCAAAATTTCTAATGTTATCAAGTGCAAATGTGACTACTCTGCAGAGCAGTGACCAGGTTGGTGTTTTTTTTTTGTTTTTTTAAATCATTTCTCCTCCACCGCCCTTCTTGAAGTCACAGATAGCCTGTAGATACGCTCGTGCAAATGACCAGAGGTAACTCACCAGACATGCGATTTCTATTTCCGTATATACCAAGCTTCCCAGCTGAACGGGGTGGGACCTTGGGCATCGGCTCGCTCAACGCTCTTAATCTCTCGGAAGGAAACTGCCCCTGGATAGGCAATCAAGGAAGAGCCACAAAATGGGTCCCCCCAGTTAAATAAACCCCACTTTAACAAGGCCCAGTGCGTGAAGCCCCAACATCTGGATAAAGATGGGTCATTTCCTCTGACAGCTGAACGACTCTTCCATGGGCCCCCATCAGGATCTTGTTCCTAGTCCCAGTGAGCAGGCCACTTTAGGCTGGGTCCCAATACATGAGAATGTCCTGTGCTATGTCAAGGCCCACAGATGCATCTCTGTAGGCATCCGTGGCTGGGGCAGTGCACACTTGTTGGTGCAACGGCCAGATGCGGAGGCCTAGAAACCCCGTTTCACAGTAGGCTTGGATGCCTGCACCTTCTCAACCCCTCACGGCCACAAATGAAGAATGAAGAAGTGAAACTAAGGGAAGTTGCTTTAATACAACACTTCAGCGATGTTTCTCCACAGTAACAAATGCAAGGAAGTTGACACACGTTTGACATTTTCTTGATTGACTTTAACACTCATTACAATGATGAGAAGGTTAATGCATCCAGAGAGATGAGATACCAGATACGACATTTAAAAAAGATTGACACCATGTCAGTCTCTTAAGTTGTTATCATTCTTTTTTTTGGGGGGTAGGGGCTTTTTTTAGGCCTGTGCCCACGGCATATGGAGGTTCCCAGGCTAGGGGTTGAATCGGAACTGTAGCTGCTGGCTTACACCACAGCCACAGCAACACAGGATCTGAGCCACATCTGTGACCTACACCACAGCTCACGGCAACGTCGGATCCTTCACCCACTGAGCAAGGCCAGGAATCGAACCCGCAACCTCATGGATACTAGTCAGATTCTTTTCCACTGCGCCTCAACAGGAACTCCTAAGTTTTTATCATTCTTAAAAACTATAGGGTGTGGTTGCAAATGAACTAAATAATGAGCCAGAGCATAAAACAGTAGGCGAACTGCAACTGAACTCTCTTTGCCTCATTGCCTAAGGTTCATTGACAGAAAATAAAAGAAGTATCATTCAGTCAGAGTTCCCTTGTGGCATAGTGGGTTAACGATCCGGTGTTGCCACTGTAGTGGCTCTGGTTACCGCAGTGACGTGGGTTTCATTGCTGGCCTGGGAAGTTCTACATGCTGTGGGCACGGCCGGAAAAAAAAAAAAAGTATAAATTGATTATCTGTAGACATGGAAACCAAGGCCCAACGAGGAGAAGGGACTTGCCCAAGTCGGTAGCACAGACAAGGCTGGGACCCAGAGCTCCTGGGTGCTAAGCCGGTGTTTGTAAGCCCTGCCACATCCGAAAGTCAGCAAGGTACACCTCTTCTTACTAAGGTGCGTGAATTCTAGCACATGGCTCATCAAAATTTATAGAGCCATCAATGTCTGCAATAAAAAGCTCAGCCTGATTTCCTTCTTAATGAAAGTATTAAAAAGACCATTTGAGGGAATGCTGTTATTTGCACCATCTCCTCCTGTTGAGATTGATTTAATGTTTAAGCAGAGAGATTTAATTTCACATAAATCTCAACAGTAAATAATTCAGGTTTCAAATCAGATAAGGTTTGAATTCAACTTCCATATTTGTGTCCCTTTCTCTAATTGACAATGCAGCCGTTTGCTGCCGTTGACACTGGGAATTGTGTGTCTCACCTGGAATCAGACGACTCTTAATTAAATACTGCTCAGTTCGCTTCTGCTATGAAGTTTTCTTTAAACCATCAGAATCCGCAGGTTTCTTAAATTCAAGCAGACATTCAGTTTTGTTTGCTGAAATGTTTTTTTTTTTTTCCTTCTAATTTCTGTGTGGAGGTAGGAGAAATCTATTGAGTTCTGGAGTCTTCATTGTAGCTGAGCTCTGTGTATTGAAATTTTAAACACTTACAGACAATGTTAGATATTGGGATGCTAGCAGCATACTCTCAGAACTTGGCTGATTTCCCATGGGCTAAAGTGGAGAGCAGAATTTCAGTCATTTGCTCATCCTGACTTCCGGCTTGGGACATCAGGGCTCTGGGAGAGACTCGGAGATGAGATGGAGAGTAGCGGGGTGAACAGGTGCAGGGAAAACCAAGCCCTGTCTTTACCCTCCCATCCCTTGTGGTCTAGAACCAGCAGTAAGACCAGGACCTACATCACTCAGGAGGGCCAAGGGAGGGAGGCAGGAAGTGCTCCAGGGCAGAGTCTCAGGAAGGCCTCCCAAGAGGAGAGGGGATGGGAACTAGGCTTTGAAGAATGGGAGAATTTCAACAGGCCTACCTGGGAGGGCTGGGAGCAAGGGAGTATTGCAGGTGGAGGGAACAGCAAGAGCAATGGTACTGAGGTGGGAAAGGGCAGAGGAGACGAGGGACTGAATGGAAATAAGCCCATAAACTTTGATTGACTGTGTTCAGTAGGGCTCATGAATGCAGCAAAGCCATATGGCTGGCTAATTAGAGGCAGTCATTTCAATGCTCTTGTGGCATTAAGATAAGCTACAGGCAGCTCGCAGTCCAAGGCTTATTTTTGTGACTGTAATCCATCTAATGGCAATGGCTTATGGACTATTGTCTAGCCAGGCCCCACTGCAAGTTTCTTTCAAAGCTAATAATGAGGACCGGGAGCTCCAAGGACTTGGGACAGATGCAGAGCCTTCCTCTGTGTCTGACAAGGTGCCATAATTCTCGTGTTTGCATGGAACTTTGCAAAATCCAGACAGAGCAGGAGAGCGGAGGCCAAGGCAGGCTGTTTCCTTCTGATGGGCCCCATAAGGGCTCTGAGGGAATCCTCAAGCTGCAAGCCTCTGAAATAACATTGACTGAATTTCAGAACGTGCAAAGATAGACTCTCTAAGTCTGAGGCTGGGAGCTATAACTCTCTACAGTTGCTCTCTAAACAAAAACCACAGGTGAAAACTGGAGTAAGCCAGAAAAATCAAGAAAAGTCTGTTTGTACAATTGGCAAATCTTAAAAGATCCCTTCCAGAAATTTCCATTTTTCATTTCCCGTTGGGACGCAGATCGAAGCTGCCCTCTGAAGCACATGAAACACAGCTACAATCCCCACAGCAGGAAGGAACAGACCCAAGAAAGAGTCATCGTACCTGTCCTGCCGAATGCTTTGTGTAAATGCTTTAATCCATGTACTCTTTCCTTGATAAGATCATCAGAAACTAAGATGATCAGACATTGTGCATATGACAGCAGTGGCCAAGATGGGCCACCATTTTCAGGTATGAGCACTTGGAGTCAAAATAAAGTGCCTTTACTACTTTCTAAAAGACCAAGGTGTGGAAATTTGATACACAAAAGGCAATTGCCCTTCTCTGCTGCAAATGCTGCCTCATTGATGTTCATTGATTCATTTATTTTCATTTGGCTAATGTGTGTTCTTCCCCAGAAATCTGAAGAATGGGCTACATAATACCTTAACTTAGATTTATTAAAGAATAATTTACATACAATAAAATTCACCCTTTTTAGTGTATAGTTTTATGAGATTTCACAAATGTGGAGTTAGTGTAGCTATCACTACGATCAAGATATAAAACATTTTCAATAACCATAAAAGTTCTCTTGGGCCCCTGAGTGGTCAACCCTTCCTGACCTTTCCATTACTTGACAACTATTGATCTCTTTTCTGTCCCTTTAGTTCTGCTTCTTGCAGAATATTATATGAATGGAATTAGACATTATGCAGCCACTTGAGTCTGGCTTCTTTCACTTAGCTTAATGCATTTGAGATTCATCAGTGTGGTTATGTGCATCCATAATGCATTCCTTTTTATTGCTGTATAGTATTCCACTGTATGGATGTAGCACAGTGTTTCTCCTTTCATCTGTTGAAGGTCATTTGAGTTGTCGCAGTTTTGAAAGTTATGAATAAAACCTTTAGATACACTCACAAAGAGGGCTTTGTGTGAACACAAGATGTCTCAAACTCAACATGTCAACAATTAAATTACTGATCTTTTTTCCAACTTGCCCACCCATAACCTTCCCATTCTCATTTGATGACCTATCCTTCCAGGTGTCCACACCGAAAACAGGTGCATCAAACTTGTCACTTCTCTCATATGTCACAACAGTCTGTCAGCAAATTCTGGTGGCTCTACCTTCAGAAGATATCTAGAATCCTACCACATTTTACCACCTCCACTTCTCCCATGCTGGTTCAGTCCACCCCTATCTCTTATCTAGATCATGGATTTGACTTCTAAGTCATTAAGTCAGATCACGTCACTCCTTTGTTCCCCATTTCACTCAGAGGAAAACTCCAAGTCCTTAAGAATGTCCCATAAGGCCCTGTACTATTGGGTTCTTTTTCTTGTTACCTCTCTGATCTTTTTCTGCCACTTACCTTGCTTTTTCTGTTTTAGACACACTGGTCTCCTTGCTGTTCCTCATACGATTCCTTCTGCCTCAGGGCATTTGCATTGATGGTTTCCTTTTTCTAGAATGCTCTTTCCCTGGACTTCCATAAGATCAACTTCCTCACCTTCAACTCTTTGCTTAAATATCACTTTCTCAATGAGGCCTCTTCAGATCATCTTATAATATAGCATCCTGTCCCAACCCCCCATCCCCCACACACATACCCTGTATGCTCAACCCACCTTACCCTGTTCTACTTTGTCAATTTCATAAACATTTGTTGCATTCCGATGTTCTATCGTCAAGTTCATACATGGATGATGTTTACTATCTGTCTATGCCTGCTAATGCGTTTAAGTTCCATGAGGGAAAAAGGCTTGCTTTATTTACTGATGTATTTCAGTTACCTAGCACGCTGCTTGGAACAAAATGAGGCATTCGACAAATATTTGCTGAACGACTGAAAAGAACTCCTGCAAGAAAGAATGATCCTCTGTGTGCCATTTCCTGACACTCAACTCCAAGCTGGTCTTTAGAAAGGTCCTCATGGGCTGCAGCAGCCTAAGTGTCGTGCAAAGAGGAACCAGGCTCAGATACATTTGGCTGATCTGCATTAAGGTCCAGCGTCCATGCTACAAGTAGCTCTCTTTAGTACCAGTGACTCCTCTGCCCTGCAACATCAAATGTGTTCCAAGTAGTAATTGTAAGAGAAGAAAACTGGTCAGTGCGTATGGCGCCCCCAAGGGGACAAGGGGAATACCACACTGAGCCAGTAAGCCCAGAGCTCAAAAATAACCAAATAACCATTGGGGTTGGGCTAATCCATCTGACATCCTAGGAAAGATGGTAAAACTATGAGGGGCTTTTCACTACCCTGAATGAACCCTCCTGACCATCAGTCAGTGAATATAAAAGTCTTGTTTTCAAGGAAAAAATTGACTCATGTGGTTGGTGCTGCTTTCTGGAAAATACTAGAATGGTCTTCAACCTGTCTGCTGACCCAAAAGCGCAATGAACACACGGTCAATCAGTATTGGTTGAGTGAACAAATGAAAATCTAGGGTCATGGAATTTGGTATATCAAGTGGAAGTAGCACTGGATTTAGGGAGACAACGTGTGAATTTGCTTCCAAATATCCCTATTTATTAGCCCTATGATACCATATCTTTGAGACTCAGTTTCCTCACCTGTAAAACAGATACCGATTCTTACCCTGACTACCAACAGAGGAGGAATAAAGGAGAAAATGAACACGAGCATAGCATGGAACACGAGTATGTTGTTAGGCATTACAGCACTGAAGAGTCATCTAAAGCAATCCTCTTGTTAAACAGCCCAGTTCACTTTCCATTATACCACAGCTGTTTTGGATTTCCCCGAAAATAAGGAAGGATGCTGAGAGTCGGAGGAGACCAAGGCAGCTAGCGGTAGCTAGGACAGAGTACCAAAGCAGGAAGACCTGCAGAGGGAGAAAATTATGGAGAGTCACGGAGGATCCCTCTCAGGTATTCAGCAGAATTCTTATCAGCACCTGTCCATGAGAAAACTAGTCAAAGCTGGAGAGAGAATTTTCCCCCCAATTCAGGGAATCTATGCTTGGAGTTCTCATGGTCCTGGGAATACAGCCGGTTCCCACCAGGTACACTGGAAACCTCATGATTCACAGAGCACAGTATACGGTGTTCGGAAAGTTCTTGCCTCGTGGTAGGAAATATGTAACTATAGAACAAATGTTGCTCTGCTCCCTCCTAAAATTTTGGGGTTTTTTCCCCCAGCACCCTTGGCATGTGGAAGGTCCCAGGCCAGGGATTGAGGCTGCACCACAGCAGCAACTGGAGCCACAGCAGTGACAATGCTGGATCTTCAACCCACTAGTCCAACTGGGAACCTCTCCTCCTAAGGTTTTAAGGAAAAACAAGGAAAGATCAAAGTATTCTAAGTAACCTAATTGCACACCAGTAAAAAAGTTAGAAGAATGCAAAAATATCCAGCGTAAGCAGCAAAATACAGACAGACTGAATCCAGCGACGTGCCCATATGAACACAATGATCAAGTGGGATTTATCCCAGGAGTACAAAGTTGGTTTGACATCTGAAAATCAATTAATATAATAAGTCATAACAACAGAATAAAAACCAAAATCACAAGATAATCTCTATAGATGTAGAAAAACATTTGACGAAATCCAATACCCTTTCATGATAAAGACACTCAACAAAATAGGAGCTGAAAGGACCTTCTGCAACCTGATAAAGGGCATCTATCAAAAATCAACCCATAGCTGACAAGAGAAGCCACAGACTGGGAGAAAACCTTTGCCAATGCCATATCTGGTAAAGAACTGTTATCCAAAATATACCAAAAACTCTTAAAACTCAGCAGTAAGAAAACAAATGACTCAAAAAAGGGCCAAGGAGCTTCACAGACACCCTCACTAAAGATAAACAGATGCCAAATAAGTGTATGAAAAGATGCTTCACATCATACGTCATTAGGGAATTGCAAATTAAAACAACGAGATATTGCTACGCACACATTAGACTGGCCAAAGTCCAAAACACCAACATCACCAAATGCTGGCGAGGATGTGAAGCAGCAGGGACTCATTCACTGCTGGTGGGCATGCAAAGTGGCACCGCCACTTTGGAAGACAGTGTAGTGGGTTCTCGCAAAACTACACATGCTCTTACCATACAGTTCAGCAGTTGCCCTCCCTGGTATTTTCCTAAAGGAGTTAAGAACTTATGTCCAGGAGTGCCCATCATGGCTCAGCAGAAACGAATCTGAGGAGCATCCATGAGAACGCAGGTTCGATCCCTGGCCTCGCTCGGTGGGTCAAGGATCCGGTGTGGCCATGAGCTGTGCTGTAGGTCTCAGACGTGGCTTGGGTCTGGCATGGCTGTGGCTGTGGTGTAGAGCCAGCATCGACAGCATCTCCAATTGGAGCCCTAGTCTGGGAACCTCCATGGATGTCCCAGCAGCAACCCAGATGTCCTTCAGGTAAGGAATGGATAAACGAAGAGTGGCGCATTCAAACAGTGGTGCAATGGAATAGAATTCAGTGCTAAAAGGAAATGAGCTATCAAGCTATAAGAAGACATGAAGGAAACCTCACTGCATATCGTGAGGTGAAAGAAGTCACTCTGAAAAGACCCACATACTAGAAAATGCGAAACCATGGAGACAGGAAAAGGATTTGTGGTTGCCAGAGCTTCATGAGAGAGGGAGGACGGACTTCATCGGTGGGGCACAGGGGGTGGGGGGGAGGGTTGGCAGTGAACCGGTTCTGTACGATACTGTGATGGTGAATACAAGTCATTACGCATTTGTCAAAACTCATAAAACATACAACACAAAGGGTGAACCCGAATGTTAACTGTACCATATACTAATGCGAGATGCTAATAACAGGGGAAACTACTGGGCGGGGGCGGGGGGGGGGGTTATAGGGCAAATATGGAAACTCTTTGTACTTTCCGATTTTTCTTTTCTTTTCTTTTCTTTTCTTTGTTGTTGTTGTTGTTGTTGTTGTTGTTGTCTTTTGAGGGCCACACCCGTGGCATCTGGAGGTTCCCAGGCTAGGGGTTGAATCGAAGCTGTAGCTGCCAGCCTACGCCAGAGCCACAGCAACACCAGATCCGAGCCGCGTCCGCGACCTACACCACAGCTCACGGCAACACCGGATCCTTAGCCTACTGAGCGAGGCCAGGGATCCAACCTGCAGCTTTATGGGTCCTAGTTGGATTCGTTAACCACTGCGCCACCACGGGAACTCCCCACTCAATTTTTCTATAATCCCAAATTTCTCTAAAAAATAAAGTCTACGAAGTTAAAAAATATACTTTATAGTATCAAAAATAATAAAACTCTTAGCAATAAATCTAACAAATTATGTAAAAGCCCTTTATGGAGAAAATGGTAAAACTTTATTGAAAGTTCTTTTAAAATACATAAATAAATGGAGAAACATATCATGATCTTAATTGGAAGATTCAATATCTTAAAAATATCAATTATCCCCCAAATGGATCTGTATATTAAATGCAATACCAATATAATTCCCAAGGTTTGTGTGTGTGTATGTGTGTAATTCAAAAAGCTAATTCTAAAGTTTATGTCAAAAAAAAAGGCCCAAACTCAGAGTCCAGAAATAAATGCATGCATACACCGTACCTTAACTGATGACAGAGAAGGAACTGCAAATCATTAAGGAGGGTAGTTCAACTATATAAAAAAAGAAAGGAGAAGAAAAGAAATCCCAACTTCACACCGTATGAAAATCACTTAGAATTCTATTGAAGACTTAAATGTAAAATGCAAAACTAAAATATTCAGAGGGCCATGCAAGGGTACAATTTTACGATCTCGGATTAGAGAGGCAAGCACAACCCACGAAGGAAAATGATCAAGTCAGCTACATTAAAATGAAAAACGTCTGTTCATTAAAAAGATCACTAGGGAAAGCAGCAAAGACAAGCCACATGCAGGAAAAACATATTTAAGTATATGAAGCTGATAAAGAGTTAATATCTAGAGGTTATAAAGAACTCCTAAAATCAATAAGAAAATTATAACATACTAGAAAAACTGAACAAATGACATATTTTGAAGGCAATTAACTGCCTGGGGTCCATAAACATATAAACATTTGCTTAAGATCATTTAAATCAGGAAAATGTAAAAGAAAACTAAATTGATATATTTCATACCTACCAAATTGGCAAAGTATTTGTGGACAAGAAGTGGGGGAACAGGAACTTGTATCTACTGCTGGCGGTAATATAACAACTACTTTGGGGAAGTGTGGCATTACCTGCTCCAATTAGCATGCCCTTACCCTACGACCCAGCGATGACATTCCTTGGTTTGGAGAAATACTTCCATAGGTGCATGTGGAGAGGTAGACAAGACTAGTCATTGTGCAAAAACCTGAAGCAATTACTCAAGGGGCTACTAATAGTAGACTACACTGTGAGACAGTCACACAATGGGATACTATGCAGCAGTGAAAAGGAATAAAGTATAGTTCCATGCCTCTCACAAAGCTGAATCTCAAGAACGTAATGAGGAAAAGAAGCAAGCCACAAGAGAAAAGAGAGAAAATACATGATATGATTCCATTTATACAAGGAACAGGCAGCTCTAAACAATATGTGGTAGAGGCAGACGAACAGAAAAACTATAACAAAAAACAGGTGAATGATTAACCTAATATGAAGGACAGAGTTTACTTGTAGTCTTCGGGGGATAAAGAATGATGTCATCGGGTAGAGGATTTTTTTTCTCGGATATGGAAGTTCCCAGGCTAGGGGTCAAATAGGAAGCTTCAGCTGCCTGCCTACGCCACAGCCACAGCCACGTGGGATCCGAGCCGAGTCTGCGGCCTACACCACACGGCTCACAGCAACCCCAGATCCCCAACCCACTGAGCGAGGCCAGGGATCGAACACGCGTCCTCACAGACATTAGTCAGGTTTGTTACTGCTGAGCCACATCAGGAACTCCTAGTGATTGGGTAGAGTTTTAACAGGGGCTTCCAAGGTGCGGGTTAGGTGTTCATTGCATGAGTTTAAATTTTACACGAACGATTTATATATTCTTTTGCATGCGCAGTTGACCCTTGAACAAGGGCTGGAACTGTGTGGGTCCACTTAGAAGCAGCTATTTTTTCCAAAGTAAATAGAACGGCACTACATGATCTGTGATTGGTTGAATCTGTGGCTGTGGAATCATGGATACAGAGGTATCGCAGCTACAGAGGGCTGATATAAGTTATACTTGGATTTTAGACTGTGTGGAGGGGCAGTTGTTCAAGGGGCAACTCTATTATGTATCTCATCTTTAAAAAGTTTAAGAGTAAAGGATTAAGAATAAAATATTTTGGAGTTTGAGCTATGGCATAATGGCTTAAGAGTCTGTTAAGAGCCCGGTATTGTCTCCGTGGCGGTGTGGGTTCAATCCCCAGCTGGGCACAATGGGTTAAGGATCCACTGTTGCTACAGCTGTAGTGTAGGTCACAGCTGCTGCTCAGATTCGGTCCCTGGCTCAGGAGCTTCCATAGGCTGCAGGTGCAATAGAAATAGAAAAAAAAAATGAATAGAAAATATTTTGGAGAAAAATGAAGTGAGGGAAGTCAGACTAATGGAACAAAATAGTGAATCTGGAAACAGCTCAGCACATCTATGGAAATAAGAGGGGAAAATGATGGTGATTTACTGTGTAATCCTAGGACAACTGGCTATCTTCATGTACAAGACAAAGATAAAAATGTGTATCTTTACCTAACATCATAACAAAAATCTGTCCATCTTCAGGCAGATTAAAGAACTAAATATGAAGGAGCTCCCGCCATGGCTCAGTGGAAATGAACCTGACTAGCATCCATGAGGACACAGGTTCAATCCCTGGCCTCACTCAGTGGGTGAAGGATCCAGTGTTGCTGTGGCTGTGGTGTAGGCTGGCAGCTACAGCTCCAATTCGACCCCTAGCCTGGGAACCTCCCTATGCCACAGGTGCTGCCCTAAAAAGACAAAAGACAAAACATAATAAAATAAAACAAACATAGACCTCATGATTGGTAAAAATTTTAAAAGTCTGGCAGGAGTTCCCTTGCGACACAGTGGGTTAAGGATCTGGCATTGCTACTGCAGTGGCTTGGGTGGCTGCTCTGGCATGGATTCAGTCCCTGGCCCAGGAACTTCCACATGCCATGGGCGAGACCAAATTTTTTTTTCATTAAAAAAAAAAGTCTGGTAATACCAAATTTTGACTCAGATGTGTGAAACTGGAACTCCCAAACACTGCTCCTGATTGTATGCATTGCCATAGAGCAGCGGTTCCCCAGACTGCTGGGTGTTCCTAAAAGCCTTTAGGGGCATCTACTAGATCAAGAATATTTTCATCATAGTATTAAAGCATTATTTGGATTTTTTTCTCGTGAGTGTACAGGGGAGTTTTCAAGAGGCTCCATGACATACAGTATCACAGTGTATTGGAGAAACAGGTAGGAAAAGCCAGTTCTCTTCTGTTAAGCCAAATGTTTAAGAGCTTTGCAAAGATAAAACAATGCCACTCTTCTAATTTTTTTTTTTGGTTCTGGAAAACACATTTTTTTCCCACTAAAATGTTATTTCTAAATGAACAGAGAAAAATTTACATTTTCCCAGCTTTAATCTCTATTATGTTCAATATGAATCGATATAACCCATATAAACAAAAGCTCTTCGAGGTCCTCAATAACCCATGAGTCTCCAATTGGACTCATTCACCAAATGTTTGCTAAGTACCTGCTTGGTGCCAGGCCTTGGACTGGGTTCCTTATGGGGCAGAGGGGGCGCTCACTTCAAAAGTGACACAACACAGCTCAGCTCCTCTGCCCTGAAGCTCTGGACCTGGTTGATTCCTCCACAGGCAGGTGGCCCCGCGGAAGACTCAGGCTGTTTTGGCTGCAGCGCTGAAAGCCTTGGCCAATCTCCTCCCTCCCCACCTGAGAGGGTGGAATTCCCTAGCTGTTCCACCATCATGTTATCACTGTGCTCATCTCCCAACCTCAGGACACAGAGCCTGGGAAGGTTCCAGTTAGCTCCACCGCCATCTGTGCTCCTAGCTTCAGTCCAATGAGTCGCCAAGGAACAGGAGAAAAATGAAAACCAACCACATCTGTACCCGTATTTAATTGTCAGCCAAGTTCAACTAGTTACCACCACAGAAGCTTTGATTTGAATGATGTTTCCTCTTAGCCTTATTCCCATCTCATCTGGGGACCTTAAATGTGACCCTAGAGAGCTATGGTTACTAAGATTATAGGACTTGGAGTTCCCATTGTGGTTCAATGGAAATGAACCCGACTATTATCCATGAGGATGTGGGTTCGAGCCCTGGCCTCACTCAGGAGGTCAAAGGAGCTGGGGTTGCTGTGAGCTGTGGTGGAGGTCACAGATGCAGCTCGGATCTAGTGGTGCTATGGCTGTGGTGTAGGCCAGCAGCTGCAGCTCCGATTTGACCTCTAGCCTGGAAACTTCCATATGCTGCAGGTGCGGCCCTAAAAAAAATTAAAAAAAAAAAATAGGACTCTTCACAAACACCAATTAAAAAAACCACCACTCAAATATCTGGCCACAGAGAGGACTGCCTGGTGCATGTATAGCTTTTTGAAACTTCATCGCACAGATGTTTTGTTCACCACACATTTCTGCAGGTCTCCAGCGTGCCAGACTCTGGGAGGCACACTCCGAATATCCTCAAACGCATCAGTGGTGTTTTCTTCACCCAATCCTTGTAACAGTCCTAAGAGTTAACGAGCCAGTGCTACTTGCTTGCTGGTTCCATTTGCAAAACGGAGGAGGGTGGTGACAATGACAAGAGGGCCATGATTTCATGGGATCTCCCTCCATGGCTTCTCTATCCATCCATCACCTCTCTACCTCTCACCTATTTGCCTATTTCTCTATAAATACGTTTTCACGGAACATGCACACATGTGTGTGTATATATATGCGTGTACATATACGTAGGCTGTTCCTTCATTTGATATTCCTAAGAATGGGTATTACATCCATCTTAGAGATAAGACAGGGCTCAAAAGCAAAAACTTGGGTGAAGTCACTTGTCTGGGTTTCCAGCCCAGTCTTGCCTGCCTTCCATGAGCTTTCTGGACAGTCATCCAATCCTCTCCTATAGCCTTTTTGATTCCTCAGTGGTAATCCCCCCTGCATTCCCTAATCCAGAGAAGCCCAGAGTAAAAAAGCGATGGACAGCTTCCTCAGAGTCTGCCCCAATCTGCTGTGGGTCCCACCCCCGCGCCTTGCAGACTCGGGGAAACTCGGTTCCCTGTGCCCCATGGCGGCTCTCCTGAAATATAAAGAAAGGTCATGGCCCCTGAAGATGTTGTGTGACCTTGACTGCTATTCCCTTCTGAGCCTCAGTGTCCTAGACTGTTGGTTGAAAAAAAAAAAATGGATTAACGCTCTAAATTACCTTTCAATTCTGAGATTCTATGATTCTAGACATTTTTTTTTAAAGTCCATTCTTCTTAGTAAAAACCAAAGAACTCTGATTTGAATTTCCATGACTAGAGAGCATACTTGTGGATACGCTGATCTGTAGAAGGCAAAGACATATGGCAGAAGATCAACTCTTGAAGGGCTGAAAATCAAAGCAGCCTGATCCCACATCACTTGAGCAAGGTTGCAACACAGCAAAGCAAAACATCAAGCCCAATTCAGCTGGCACCCCTCTCCAACATGACCCTTCTGAATGTCATCTGCCAGCTGGCTGGCTTCACATGATCCCTTACAGGCAAAGCACCTGCTAGTCTAAGAGATGGAAGAAGTCTTGACTTGAGAAGTAAACAAGTGCAGGACTCAGCCCAGCCCCTGTGGGGCTATTTCACTTTGGGCCGGTTGTCTCACCTCTCTGGGCTTCAGCTTCTTCATCCACAAAGTGGGTGACAGTGGTGACAATTCTGGCCCCATGTGGCCTTCACTGGATTGTTCTGCAGTGTTAATGAGATAGTAGCTGTCAAACTCTAGTGTGTGTGAGCAGCTAGACAGGGAAGTACCGGTCCCACTTCCAACTTCCCCTGTTAACTGTCTGGATAGAAGCCAGACCATGGACTCTTCCGGGAAGAAGACGAATGGAGGAGAAAATAACTGAGGCCAACCCTTGATTTAAGAGGAGGATTTGGCTTAGTCGCAGTGGCAAATGATGCACTTACCCTGTGTGCTCAGAACCACAGGAGGCTGCCCACAAGCCCAGCCAGCCCTGATGGCTCCAAGAAGGGCCAGCTCTCTCCATCACAGACCGCTCAGTGGCAAATGGTAGAAACGTGCTTGGTGGGTAGAAAACAACACTCTCCCATGGAGAGCATGCTGGCATTGTCCAGAGTGGTCTTTGCAGAATCCCCAGGGGGACGGGCTGTCAGTCCTGGACTCAAGCAGCTGGGTGAGTCCTAAAATGTCATCTGTTGTCCCTAAAGCCTAGGGACTAGAAAGAGCGGAAGTGGCTGTGTTGACAAGATTGTCCTTGCTGCATTCTTTTCACCAGGAGACTCGAAAGTAAATTACCACAGGAAGAATCTTTGTGTGGCTGCTCCTCTGGCCCACGCAGCCAAAGCCAACCAGAACTGAAGCATTTGAGGGACCCTGAGAACCTGGGCAGCCAATTGGCCAGGTGAGTGGGGAGCCCCACAGGCAGGTGGGTAGCTGGGCTGGTGCGTGAGGGCCCTGGCTTGGTACCCAGGGACCTGTTCAAAGAGTAAAAGGAGGACTGGGTGTCATGGTTCTCTTCTTTCTCAGGTCCTAAGAGCTAGAAGAGGACCTTGGGTCTGCTGACCCTGGACCCTGGGGAAACCTACTCAATAGACCTCTTCCCAATGACACTGACCAGTCAGACTCCACAACATTCCCTCTTTTCCAAACTTGAGCCAAAAAAACCTCTCAAGCCCCTCAAGATATCAGGAGGAAACTGGTCTAGGTGCCCCATCAAGAGCCCCTCCTGAGAGCCACACCGCCCCAGGCCCAAATCATGTCCAAGCCTTCAGGGTGACAGTGGCTTTTACATTTTTCCTGTTGTTTGGGCCTTGGTTGCCTCATGGTAAAGCTACTAGAATAATACAGAGCACCTAAGGATGGTCTACAGTGACTCCTGGATCATCATTGCCAATAATCTCATGACAGTCCCTCAAAAGTCAATGTCGCCAACTAAACTCATTGTCTTCACTTGCAAACTTAACTCCCATCAGCTTCTTTCTATCTCAGTGGACTGCTGGTGAGTGCTGAGCACCATGTTTCTAGAACCCCAAGCCAGAAACTTAGGAGACAGCCTAGATTTCATCATTGACAAAAAGCTAATAATGGCTACCACTTATTGAATATTTACCTTGTAAGTAGTTCATGTATGTTTTGATTACCAGGTCCTTTATGATCTGATCCTTTTAGTATCACATGAAACTGGTCCCTGCAGAGTTCAGCCATGTACCATCTCTTGTCTGGACACTTGCGGCAAGGCCATTCATTCATTTATTCAACCAATATTTATTGAGGCTCTGCCATGAGCTAGGTACCATGCTGAGGATTCGGTGGTAAGCAAAACATATCCAGTCCTTCCTCCCACAGAACCTACATTCTAAAAGAGACAAGGGTTAAGCCAGTTGTGCAATCCATTCTCACACCATAGCCAGCTTGTTCTTTCTAAAACACAGATCTAACAATTCAGACCACTATCATGCAACCCTCAGGCTAAGGTCCAAATTGTGAACTTGGCATTCAAGATTTCACAGGCCTTTCCCAATTGACCTTCCCCAAATCAATATCCAACCCTTCCCCAAGGAAGATGGGGACACACATATACACACTCACACCCCTCCTTTCTGCTCCTAACATTCCATTCCATCAAACAACCAAAGTAGACTGAATTCGTGTTCTCCTAACATTTCATGCAGCATCACATCTGTATAGTTTTAGAATTCCTCTCTGAAAACTGGTCCCTGGGGGTTCTCTACACCTCAAAGGCTGATGTCTCAGGAAACCAGATTGCCCATAACGGTGCTGAATGTTGGAAGAAAGCCTTGGCATCCCCTAATTTCTCTGCCTGTCATACCCTTCCCCCCTTCACTGGCTAACTCCTACCTATCCTTCAGATCCCAGCCCGGATGGCTCTTCCTCCTGGAGGCCATCAGTGCCCCCTACTGCCTTCCCCTGAAGTGCCCTACTGGATGATGCTTCCTGTGTCCCTCCTGGTCACACGGTCACTGTTTACTCTCTATCTCCCCCTAAGGGCCAACGTCTCATCTGCTTTATTCACCACTCTATCCCCAGTGTCTGTCACAGTGTCTGTCAATGTTTATTGACATTGAATGAATGAATTGTAGTATGGATAAACTGACAAATGAATGCATCTTGGAAAAAAGAAAGAAATGAAAGAACATGGAACTGAATGGATTGATACCATGTCCGCGGTCTGAAAAACAATATTGTTAACAATCAAATCTTTCTAAATTGATCTGTAGATTCAGAGCAATCACAATAAAAATCCCAGAAAACTTTTTAGTAGATATATATATATATATAAAAAAAAATTCTAAAATTTCCTGTCATGGTGCAGCAGAAATGAATCTGACTAGGAACCATGAGGTTGTAGGTTTGATCCCTGGCCGCAACCAGTGGGTTAAGGATCTGGCATTGCTGTGAGCTGTGGTGTAGTTCACAGACACAGCTCGGATCTGGTGTTGCTGTGGCTGTGGCGTAGGCCGGCAGCTACAGCTCTGATTAGACCCCTAGCCTGGGAACCTCCATATGCCACAGGTGTGGCCCTAAAAAGACCAAAAAAAAAAAAATTCTAAAATGTTTGTAGATTGATAAAAGAACAAGAATAGCTGAAAAAAAATTTAGAGAAAGAGAACAAAGTCAGAGGACTAACATCTGATTTCAAGGGCCCATGGACCATATAATAAGAAAGACTACCCTCCTGGGCCAGAAAACAAACTTTGACAATTTAAAATAATTAAAATCATATATAGTGTATTCTCTGACCAGAATGCAATCTAGGTTTCAATAGTAGAAAGACAATGGAGAAATCTATGAATACACAGAAGCTAAGAACATATGTCTAAATAATCCATGGGTCAAAGAGGGCATATCAGGGAAATAGAAAAAAAATGAGCTGAGTGAAAATGAAAATACAGCATACTAAAATTTGTGGGACATAGCTGAAGCAGTGCTGAGAGGGAAATTTATAGCACTAAATGCATACAAAAAGAAAATAAAATCTCAAATAAATAATCCAGGCCCCCACCTTAAGAACCTAGCAAAGAAAGAGTGAAATAAACCCCAAACAAGCAGAATCAAGGAAATAATAAAGACAAGAGCAGAAAATGATGAAATTGAAAACAGAAAAAAAATGGAAAAATCAATGGATAAAACTGGTTGTTTGAAAAAATCAGTAAAATCAACAAACGTCTAGCAAGACTAACAATAACAACAACAACAAATGAACACAAAACACAAATGGCCAGTATCAGGAATGAAACAGGGGATATCATAACAGACCCTACAGAAATCAAAATGCTAAGGGTTTGGAGTTCCCACTGTGGTGCAGCAGAAACAAATCCAACTAGGAACCATGAGCTTGTGGGTTTGATCGCTGGCCTCGCTCACTGGGTTAAGGATCCAGTGTTGCCGTGAGCTGTGGTGTAGGTCGGCGGCTACAGCTCCAATTGGACCCCTAGCCTGGGAACCTCCATATGCCGCGTGAGCGGCCCAAGAAACAGCAACAACAACAACAACAACAACAACAACAACAATAAAAAAGACAAAAAGGAGTTCCCGTCATGGCGCAGTGGTTAATGAATCCGACTAGGAACCATGAGGTTGCGGGTTCAGTCCCTGCCCTTGCTCAGTGGGTTAACGATCCAGCGTTGCCGTGAGCTGTGGTGTAGGTTGCAGACGCGGCTCGGATCCCGCGTTGCTGTGGCTCTGGCGTAGGCCAGTGGCTACAGCTCCAATTCGACCCCTAGCCTGGGAACCTCCATATGCCGCGGGAGCGGCCCAAAAGAAATAGCAAAAAGACAAAAAAAAAAAAAAAAAAAAGACAAAAAAAAATGCTAAGGGCATACTATGAACAACTTTACATACATACATTTGATGAAATTAAAAAAAAAGTTGAACCAATTCTCTGAGAAACACACAAAACCACAATCCATTCAATGTGAAGTATATGATTTGAATAGTCTGGTAACTATAAAATAAATTAAATTCATAATTTTAATTCTCCCAAAAAGAAATGTCCAGGCCAAGATAGTTTCACTGGAAAATTTTACCAAACATTTAAGGAAGAATGAACATGGATTCTACAATCTCTTCCAGAAAAGAGAAGAGGAAAAACACTTTTTTTTTTTTGTCTCTTATCTTTTTTAGGGCCGCACCCGTGGCATATGGAGGTTCCCAGGCTAGAGGTCTAATTGGAGCTGTAAACTGCCAGCCTATGCCAGAGCCACAGCAACACCAGATCTGAGCCGCATCTTCGACCTACACCTCAGCTCACGGCAATGCCCGATCCTTAACGCACTGAGCGAGGCCAGGGATCGAACCTGCAACCTCATGGTTCCTAGTCGGTTTTGTTTCTGCTGAGCCACAATGGGAACTCCAAAAACACTTCTTGATTAACTTTATGAAGCTAGAGTTACTGTGATTAAAAAAAAAAAAGACATTACAAGAAAACTACAGAGCAATATCCTCACGAGCAGAAACACAAAAGTCCTCAACAAAATAATAGCAGCAAACATATTAAAAGAATAATACCAAGTGACTAAGTAGGAAGAGAGTGAACTTACAAAAGAGACAAGGAAAGAGAGAAAGAGATAGGAAAAAAAGAGAGAGAGAGAGAAGAACACCATGTCTCATGAGCCAAGGGAAAATTCTCAGGAGAAAAGGTATTAACCAAGCAAGATGAGGAAGGGAACATCGCTTAGTGGCAAGGAGAACTCTGGTAAGGGCAGTTTACAAGGAGTGTCGGGGCCAGAAGCCAGATTAGGGGGGGGGGGTGAGAGGCGAGGACATAGAGACATTGAGTGTAGACAACTCCTTCTAGAAGGATGGC
This sequence comes from Phacochoerus africanus, assembly GCF_016906955.1. Taxonomy (NCBI): domain Eukaryota; kingdom Metazoa; phylum Chordata; class Mammalia; order Artiodactyla; family Suidae; genus Phacochoerus; species Phacochoerus africanus. Next base: position 127,001,777 of record NC_062560.1, on the reverse strand, counting down.
TATGAAAACAGAAGAGAGTTCATCGGCTCAGAGGCAGCTGAGAAGGGGACTGGAGGAGGGATGTTTAACACAGGAAGATCTGGGGACATATTTATATTGCATTGCTGGGGCCAAAAGAGACAGCCCAGAAGAAGAGGTTACTTCCATAGATGATAGGGAATAACTGATGATGAGCCAGGTCCCCAAGGAGAAGAAAGAGACGGACTTTACAGCACAAGGGCAGAGGCTGCCTTAGCCTGGGAAAGGAGCCTTTATTCCACTGTAAGAACAATATGGGTTGGAGTCTTGGACAACACTGTAACTTTGGGCAAGCTATATGACTTTTTTTAAACTCCAGCTTCCCCATCTGAAAGACAGATCTGTTAATAGATCTACCTTCTATTTCTCCTTCTGCCTGTCAAAATGCTACCCTCAGTCCTGTTGGGTTAAGATCCTGCCTCACATATGAAGCCCAGACCAAGAGAGAGCTCCTCTGACCACCTGGTGTGACATGGTCATTAAAGGGCCGCCAAGAGGGTGACCTCGGACACAAGCTACTTAACCTCTCAAAACCTTAGTTTCTACATCTGTAAAATGGGGGTGATATTAGCTCTTAGCTCACAAAGCACCTGACCTACCTTGTAAGAGTTTGATCAATTGCAGGTGCAACCTACAAGGCAGACAGTAACTGGAGAGCCAGATTTGTGCTTTGCTCATCTCAGTCTCTCTCACAGGACCTGTCATGGAGCAGATACTCAGAAGATATTTGCTAAATTGCATTTCATGGACCTGAAAGAAAGAGCTCAGTGATTGTCCAAAAGGTCACACAGTGGCTCCGAGACGGAGCTGAGACTAGATACCGAATCTACCACCTCCCAGTCTAGTACATTACACCGTGGAGGTGACACACATACACATTTCCAAGAACACGACTACTGTGTAGGGCAACCTAGTAGACACAAGAAAATGAGACAGCTAGTGTCATTAGCTGGCAGAACCTCATAGCCGGGCTACTCCCATCTGCCGCTTTCTCTTCTAACATTTCTATGATCTAAAAGGAAAAAAAAAGTACTTTTATACATTTTAGCTCTGATTCACCTCATAATTCTCTATGGCTTCAGGCTAATTTCATCGTTAGCTCCTTGAAGAGTTGAGACTAACAATGATCAGTGTTTAGCTAGATATTGTTGCAAAATCCTGGTTAATTACAATATCGGTACCATGACAAAATAATGATTCACTTTTTACATATCTCAGAGGAAATTAAAGCAATGCATAACGAGACCGAGAGCCAGATAAAGCCCTGAAAAGGTTCTAAAACCAAAGAGATGCACACAAATATGGCCCACTGACTTTGACAAAAGTGCAAAATAAATCCAATGTAGGAAGGACAGCATTTTGAACAAATGATGTTGGAGCAACTGGACAATTATAGGCAAAAAAAAAAAAAAAAAAAAAAAAACCCAAAAAAACCATAGACCAAAATCTCATACCTTACACAGAAATTGACCTGAAATGGACCATGAATTTAAATATGAAACACAGAACAAGAAATCTTTTAGAAAAAAAAAATCAGACAAAATACTTAAGATTTAGGACCAGGCAAAGAGTTCTTAGACTTGACACCAGAAGGATGATTTGTAAAATGAAAAATCAGTAAGTTGGACCTGATCAAAATGTAAAACTCGTGCTCTGCAAAAGCCCATGTAAAGAGCATTAAAAGATGGGATGCAGACTGGAAGAAAATATTTTCAAAGAACACATCCAATAAAGGACTTGTATCTAGCACATACGAAGAGCTCTTCAATTCAACAATAAAAAAGAATAAGCCAATTAGAAAAACAGGCAAGAGACACAAAGATATTTTCACCAAAGAGGGCATATAGATTACAAAAATCACATGAAAAGGTGCTCAACGTCATTAGCCATCAAGGAGCGCAGACTATAACCAGGACGGGATATCACTACACACCTATGGAAATGGCTAGAACAAAAATAACAACACCATCAAATACCGGGGAGGCTGTGGAGAAACTGGATCACTCATAAACTGCCAGTAGGAATGTAAAATGCTACAGCCACTATGGAAAACCGTTTGGCAGTTTCCTATAAAATGAAATGTGCAAGTTCTATACAACCCAGCCGCGGCACTCTTGAAGGCTTATTCTAGAGATATTAAAATTTAGGTTCCCACAAAACCCCACACATGAATGTTTAGAAAAGCTTTATGTGTAATAGTCCCAAACAGGAAGCAACCTGGGTGAATCTCGAGAGAATTATGCTAAGTGAAAAAAGTCAATCCTGAGATGATGAGTACTGAACACACCCCTTTATATAACATTCTGGAAATGACAACATTACAGAGACGAAGAGCAGATTAGCGGTTTCCAGGAGTTAGGGTGTAGTCACTGGAGGGAGATGAACGGAATAAAACTGTATAGAATTTAACACACACACAGACACGTAAAAATGAAAGAATCTGAATAAGATCACTGGATCGTGTCCATATCAATATCCCGGTTGTGAAATTATACTATCATTTTGCAAAGAGTTATTGTTGAGGAAACTGGACAGAGTTTCTGAACACACCCCCAATGCGACGTTTTTTATTTCTCAAAATTGCATTGGAATCTACAAAGATCTCATTAAAAAGTAAACTCCAAGGAGACATTAAAAACCTAAGTATGAGAGCCACAACTTTAAGGCTTTTAGCAGAAAGCAAAGGAGGATATCTTCATGACCGCACGGTAAGAAAAGATTTATTTTAAAAAGACAGAAGGAGCACAAACCACAAAGTTAAAGATAGATACATGCGACTACAATTAAATAAAAACTCTGTGCAGCAAATACCATTTTAAAAGACATGGACAGGCAACTCCCATAAGAGGAAATCGGATGAGCGTACACGTTAAAAGGTGCTCAACTATCCAAGTCATCTGAGAGACGCCTCGACACCACAAGAAGCCATTTCACATCCATCACGTTGGCAAAAATGTAAAAGGGCTGACAACATCAAGTGTAGGCGAGACAGTGGGACCAACAGGGCTCCCGTACACTGCTGGTTGTGTGTAATTTAGTGCAAATGGTTTAGGAAGCAATTAGGCAATACCCAGTGAAGTCAAAGAGGCATATATTTTGTGACCCAACAATTTCGCTCACGGATCTATAACCTAGAGAGCAGCTTGAAGTATTTTCTTGGTCATGAGTCACCGTATGAAATCATTGTCACTTGTAACCCCATTTAGATTTATAATTGAAGCAAAAGTTTTCAGCAAGAATTTGTCTCCTGCATGCAAAGCCCTCAGATATTTTTATTTTATTCTACTTAATTGTTTGATGCTCAGCACGATTAACTAAATTGATTTCATGATGCATTAAGGCAGTGCTTCTCAATCTTGACTACATATTACTATCATCTTCTTGGCTTTTAAATCTTCATTAACCAGGCCACTACCCAAACAAGCTAAATTGGAATATTTGGAAATACCAAAATGTCCATCAACAGGAAATTGGATAAATGCACTATGCTTTTTTCCTACAGCGGAAGAAGACACAGCAGTAAAATACATGACCCAAAAGAACGCAAATCAACATGGGTGCGTCTCAAGAACAGATCATGAACAAAGCAAGTTGCGGAAAAGTAACTTACAGTGCAACACCATTTTGTGAGGCTTCAAAACGTGTAACAAAATGATACATTTTTATGGATAGATATAGATTGAGAAAAAAATAGAGAAAGGCATGGAAATGAAAACCGCTACATTCAGAATAGCAATTACCTCGGGGAGGAGGTGGGGAGAATGAAATCCAGGAGGGGGAGGCGTAGACAGGGAACTTCAGCCGCATTTTGTATTGTTTAATTACTTCAGCTGAATGGCGGGCATATACGCATCGGTGGTATTACTCCTTTTTTGCTTATGTGTATGTCTGATACATCTCATGCTAAAAAAAATTCATCCTAAAGACTGGTATATCATCAGGTGGAATAGAAAATGACAATTCTACACGAATATTGAGCCCTTGGGGCTAGGGTTTTATTGGTGACTTGACAGCCCAGGTCCTTTGACGCCATTGTAGAGACAAACTCCTCCTGGTTGGCGCTGTCTTGGAGTAGAGCTGAGACGAGAACACCGAGCCCTAGGAACAAGGTCAGTCTAGGACGACACCACCATCAACAACCCCAAATATTTCCCTAGGTCAGCCGAACTCTGGGACAGGGGATGAGCTAAAGCTGAGAGCGAGCAGATCTTTGTCCGGACCGCGCTTGGGTGTAATTGCACTGCTGACTTCCACTGTCTAGCTGAAGTCACTCGCCATCTCGCTGAGGGAATGAACCGCAGAGGAGCTCAAGGAGTCGATTTGGGATCCAGGACCCCTTTGAGGAGGTGGCTCGGGCAGCCGTCAAGGGTCGTGGGCCCCCAAGGCCAGCAGGACGGTACTGAGTGCCCAGGGGACTTCAGAAGAGAATGAAGAAAGGAACGTGGGAGGCACCAAAGTCAAACCCTGTCTACTTCCTCTTTTAGGTTCGGGCTCAGTCCTGCCTCCCGCACTTTCCCCCAGGGAGCAAATCTGAATCCCAGGTGGGTAGCTTCTTGTCCAGGGAACAACACTATATCATTGGAGAGATGGGGAGGCTAGAGAGGGTGGGAGAGGCTTAGAAGACGGACTTAACAAGGTTTGGCTACTGATATGGGGATGAAAAGGGAAAGCTGTTGAGGGTGGGAGTTGAAGAAGGGTTTTCGTGGCCAATCAGTGGGTACCATTACCTGGGAGGCGGGGGGTGATGGGGAAACACATCTGGGTTGGTGATTCTCATTTTCCACCTGCTCTGTGGGTTGGGTTTAAGGATTTGGGGTGCAGCTGAGTGGAGGAGTTCAAGATGCAGGTAGCTGGACAGGGCTGGAATTTAGAGGCGAGGTCTCGGTTACAGTTCTTGGTGGAGGACAAGGCGGGGTGGGGAGCAAAAACCTTTGTGAAAATGCCGGGATCCCAGCAGAAAATCGACGCATTTGACTCCGTTTCCCATACGACATCACTGCCACCACAGCTGCAGCACATTTTGCACAAATTCAGGCAGTGGAACTTGCTGGGGAGAAATTAACCCAGAAAGAATGTGTGAGGAAGACAGTGTGCTTTGATGAAATGAAGTTTGTTCCCCGAACCACTTGCCACAGCTCTTCATCTCATTTGCCAAGACCAATCTTTTTAGACAAAAAAAAAAAAAAATGTATTTTGATCAAGTCTTTAGACACTCGGTTGGAAAAGGCTCCTTAACGGATGGGGCTGGAGAGAATAATCAGACAGCAATTTCCTTGGTCCTAGTTGAAAAATCGTGATGAGCTGAGCAGAGGTGCTTTGACCGACAATGTACAGAGCATAACTTGATGTCCATCTGACTAAGTCTTTAGCGCTCTAAATTCTTTGGAACAGCCCCTCCATGTCAGCACGCAACTTCACGGCCCTTTTTGAAGTGACAAGAATACATTAGAAGGGGTTATGTCAATCTGAAAAGTGACCCTCTCCCAGGTAGGCTCTGGTGATGAGTGACTGAGGTGAGGACACCCGATGGGGCCCTTGTTCCAAGAAAGTGTCTCCCTCAGCTTCTAGAACTTGCCCGTTAGGAAGAGACAGGAAGGGCGACGCACCCTCGTTGGAGCCCAAGAACACAGCCTCCCCTGTCTGCTCGCTGGGGGACCCTGAGACGTGAGGCGAGGGGAGAATTCTCAGGGGGACCGCAGCAGCTATGAGCAGCCATATGCCACATTGTCAGCATCCAGCAAAGGGAATCAGGGGAAAATATGCTTTACCTGCTGTATTGCTTTTCTCGGGCTACTGTTCAAAAAAATAATACTAATAACAGCCCAAACTAGAAAGCGTAAACAATGGAAATTTTTGGTCTCAATCCCGGAAGCTGGAAGTCCAAGATCAAGGTGCGGGGCGGGCAGGGTGGGTTGCTTCGGGGGGGCCGAGTGGGCAGAATCTGGCCTTCTCCTCCCCGTGGCTCCTCCTGTCTGGTTCTTCCCCTTTTCTGAGATTAGGGCCCAGACTAACGACTTCATTTTCACTTGTTTACATCGATAAAAACACGAACCCCAAAGAAGGTCACATCCTGAGGTCCTAGGAGTTGGGATCTCAACATGTCATTCAACCCATCACACCTGTCAGGCCCGCAATCTGGACCCTGGGGGAAAGGACCGTGCCCACGGTGTGGGGCCTACAGCTGGCCAGAGACTCTGAGGCTTGGACCCCTGGGCCGGGCCACGGGGTATGCCTGGAAACCATACTGTGCCACAGGGCTCAGGTGAGGCCACAACTCAGTTTTCAGAAAATGCCAGAAGCCTTGGGCAGAGGCCCTGGGAAAGACAGCAAAAGGACTCATCCCCAAGTCTGACACCTCCCCAAACTCCAGCTCCGATGGCCTGACAGTGAGTGCAAGTGCAACGTGTTCTTCCACTTATCCAAGTACATTTCAAATCCATTTTCCGAACTGAAAGCACAGAAGGAGGAAATAAAGAGAGATGACTCAGCTCATTACAAACTGTGATTGAAAATTACAGTAACTTGGACATAAGCTAAGCCTTCTCTTTCAATAATAAAATGAAGGGTCAAATGTGTTGCTCAATCTTCATGCAGTTTTCTCTCTCTGAGGTCTACAGACCATCTGTTACCCCTTTTCTTCTTCTTTTAAAAAATTGTGGTAAAGTGCCCATAACATAACATTTACCATCCTCAAGTGTGAAGTTCAGTGGCGTTCAGTGCATTCCCATTGTTGGTCAGCCATCGTCAGCACCATCCTGCTCCAGAATGGTTTTCCTCTTCCCACACTGAAAACCCCTACCAACTGAACACGTCCCCATCTCCCCTTTTCCTACATCCCCTGGTACCCAGCATCCTATTGTCTATGTCTCTGACTATGAAGACCCCCCCTTGGCTAACTCCATGGACCATACGACAGCATCGTTTCCTAAGCGGAACTTTATAGGAAAAGCAGCTGGGAGGCGGTGGACTATGCGTCGTCCTCGCAGCCACTGGCCACGCCACCTGCAGCTCTTCCTACCTCCTCTGTGCATTTCTCCTCTGGCGTGTCCAGCCCAGCACTCAGGACGCGTGGATGCCCCCCCTTCTCAGGGTTCAAATGAAAACAGAGCCATTCATTCAGCTGCCTTATTCTGAATGTTGCTGCCGTACCAGGTACGCAGGTAAACAGACTTTACCTACCTCGTCGCACATCACCCTCACCACAGCGGCCACCGTTAGCCACTGACAGACAGCGAAGGCTCAGAAAAGTCAGAATACATCAGCCAGGTTTACGACGCTGACGTGGCAGAGGCACTTTGAACTCAGGGGGGCTCTCGTTCCAAAGCCCGCACTCCCTTCGACTCACGCTCAACTGCAGACCGAGTCATCTCCTCCTACCAGACTGAGCATCACTTCCGCATTGTCTAACAGCCCCCCGGCACACAGTAGGTGCTTCCAGAGCGCTTCTAGACTGGACTGCTTCCTCGGGTCTGCTGTGTTGCGCACAGCACCCACCAGTGAGAGCCAACGGCAGGCAGCCCGGGCTTCTCACTACCATCCGCGGACTGATGTGACCTGGTTCCGTCAGGTCTGTATTTTCTTCATTGGCTTTGATGGCTTCCAAACGCAAGCAAAGCATTTCAAAACGTAACAACTGAAACACTGACCTCTTTGCCAAGTAGAAAGTTAGTACACTGTAATTAGATGTCTACAAGCAATTTCAGCCCATTTAGTCTCGTGGATCTATAATCGCTTTCCAGTTACTATAATGACTTTATTTTCGGATCCATTTTTGCATACTTTTAAATGGTTTCCACTTGGCTCAATAGCTCTTGATCCATTAGAGCTTTTAAACTTGCCACGACAGCACAGCATATAGGTACAGCCCTACGTTCTACCAGCACTGGAAATAATATATTGCTTTCAAAATACCACCTTGGCAGAAATCGACTGACAAGCCTAAAATCACAATCTCTCATGAAGCACACTGTAGATGATGAGGGCACTTGCCCTCGAAAGTGAACACGTCATTAATTCCCCCCAAAACACTACTGCTGCGAGCCTGATCAACAATGCTCAAGAGAAGGCAGGGTGGGGCTGTGGGTTGGACCCTCTGTTACAGTTACCGTGACAGAAGGTAACTTCTCGTAGCCCACCTCCCAATCCACGAAACCAGGGAGCAGTGGACAAGCCAACCCCAGATTCTATTAGATTCTGACATTGCTATTTTTCATTATTATTAGGTTCAAGAGTGTTACAATCAAGACAAGGGGTCCTCTAGTTTTTATGTTCACACTGTACATTTGTTTATTACCGTTTTGGGTGACACATCCTAGGGGATTAAAAGGCTCAAGACAATAACCAAACAAGCAGAAAGATCTTACAACACACCAAACCTCAGGGGAGCAACGCCTCTCTCTGTGGATGCAAGAATCCCCAGCCATGCCTCTAGACACGTAGTGGCCCTCCATTCCTGAGTCACCGTGAGGAGAAGTGTTGGCTGCCCCGTCCAGAGGCCGTCTACTTAGAAGGGAAAGTTCTCACATGTACCGGAAACCACTCTGCTCTCCTTTGGCTCGTGTCTTGCCTGTTCTTTAAAGCAAATCACATCCCTTCTCCCCCCACTGCTCATTAAGTGCAAAAGGGGGGGGGGAGCAGAGGAGGGGGTGGAGGGAGGGGGACGAGAGGAAGATTCGACAGGACTTTTGGATTTACTCTAAGTCTGAGCCGTCAGCAGAACAGGGACATGATCTAGACTTTATTTATCTTTTTAATTAATTAATTAATTAATTAATTAATTTTTGCTTCTTTGGGCCGCGCCTGTGGTATACGGAAGTTCCCAGGCTAGGGGTCGAATCAGAGCTGCAGCCACCGGCCTACACCACAGCCACACCAGATCTGAGCAGCAGCGTCTGCGACCTACACCACAGCTCTCGGCAACACCAGATCCTTAGCCCACTGAGCGAGGCCAGAGATCGAACCTGCGTCCTCGGGTTCACAATCTGCTGAGCCACAACGGGAACTCCAACACGCAGCTATATGTAGAAGGAAATATGGACAGAATTCGCTGATGGATTAGATATAGGGCATGAGAAAGGGATGTCAGGTTAACTCCAAGGTCTGGGCCTGAGCGGCTGCTATTTCCTGAGATGCGGAAGTTAGCAAGAGGGGCAGCAGACTTCATGGTCGGGTGCAGAAGTCTGGGGTTCAAAGGGGAGGCCTGGGCTGAAAATGGCAATTTGAGGGGAGTACTTGCATGGCCCTTGAAAGCCATGATTCTGAGGAAGATCAGAAAGGCAGGGAGTGCGGGGGAGGGGAGTGAGGCTGCATGCGGATGGCCTCGCCTCTCGGCCTCCACCCCTGCGCTTGGATGAGGGGGAGCCGTCCAAAGACAGGGAGGAGCAGCACTTCTCCCGGAAACCGGCGACTCTGGAGCCCTGGAAGCCGAGGGAGAAAACACAAGTTGTTTATTTCAGAGATCTGTCTGATTCGCAGTGCCACGTCAGAGCAGATGACTCAACCGCAGGAAACATTCTTTCACAGGGAACGAAACTGAGTGGCACTGCTACGGAGCCATGCATTCTAAGGACAAGCGCTGTCCTGCCCCAAGTTGTTGCCACAAAGGACCTTTTATACCAGCAAGCGCTCACGGAGCACCGAGAAGGTGGCCCGGGGTTTCAGAGTCAGCCACACCTTGACCCGAACCTCAGTTACACTGGCCGTGTGATCTTGGACAAGCTGCTTGACTTCTTCTCTGACCCTGCATTTCTTCATTTTAAAAATGGGCCAGGACAGAGTTCCCACTGTGGTGCAACAGGTTCAGTGGTGTGGGAGCACTGGGAGGCAGGTTTGATCCCCGGCCCGGTACAGTGGGTTAAGGATCCAGCGTTCCAGCAGCTGCAGAATAGGTGGCAATTGGGGTTCAGCCAAAAAAGAAAAAAGAAATTAGGCCGGGAGTTCTCTGGTGACTCGGTAGGTTAAGGATCTGGCATTGTCACTGCTGTGGCTTGGGTCGCCGCTGTGGCCCAGGTTCAATCCCTGGCCTGGGAACTTCTGCATGCTGTGGGCACCGATTTAAAAAAAAAAAAAAAGAGAGAGAGAGAGAGAGAGAGAGAGAGAGAAAAGCCATACCTCCCAGGATATTGAGAGAGTAAAAATGAGAATCTGTGCACATGTCACTTGGCACAGACTAAAAGCTCAGAGTCTTATTAGCATTTCTCTCACGAGAAATAATGAAATTTAGTCTATTATCTGAGAAATCAGTCATACCACCTTTATATTACTGAAACTGAGAGAAAAATAAACCTAGGCTACGTCTTCGAACTCTAAGATACGTGGTCTCTCCCGCTCCCATCCCCCAGCCCCTGGGGCTTCTCCCCCCTTCCCCCCAGGACCCGTCTCCACAGCCCAGCCAGCATGGTCTGAGCTGGGGTCTCTCCCGTTCAGCCCTCTAACCCTGGCCTTGGCGGAGCGCAGGGCCAATTTCCAGCCCCGATCCCAGTAGCTCTCGAAACATCCCTTGATGCTTATTTGAAGCTGCATGCTCTGCTGCTCAACCCTCTTGGTCTTCTTCCTGTCCGAAGGCTGTGTACTGGATCCCGATCCTCTTCTCTCAGCGTCTACACACCCGCGCCGGGGAGCCCGTCTTCACCTCTACATCTAGGCTTGCCCTGTGTCCTGAGCTCCATACCCACCATCTACCCCCGGGGTGTCTTCCCAGCTTCTCCACATCCTGGCAAGCACCTCAGGTTTTACCAAGTTCTGAAACAGAATTCACTCTCTCTCCCGCCGCTAAAACCACCCACTTCTCCCCTAGTCATTCCCCGCTGCTGCCCACACCAGAGACCCTCGGTGCCGCCTTTCTGTCTGCCCGCTTCAAGCCAGAAGTCGAGCTGCTTGGTGTTACATGGGGCTGGTGTGTCTCGGTCACGGACTAGAGGTGACGTTAACTCTTCCTTTTTGCTTACTGCCATTTGGAAAGACTTCCTCCAGAAATGACCGCCCAAAGAATCTCTCCAAATCCTTGTCGTTCAAGGTGCGCTTCCCAGACCTGCGGAATTTCCAGGCGATTCTTAGGAACCCTCCGTTTGACAAGCCCTCCCTCGTTATTCTCATCCACCTCCTGAGAGAAGGCGTAGAGGCACCGGGCCAGACTGGATGATGGGCAGGGGCCATGTCCTCATCTCAGGAAAATAAACGCTGAAGGAAAATAAGATCTGAAAATCGATAGGAAAAAAAACCCCCAACATCCTAGAAGTCTGGCAATAAGGTAGAGCAGGAAAATAAAATGGTCAACAGACATCTGAAAAAGATGCAAGGCTCCCAAAACGCAAAGAGAAAATACAGCAAAAGTGATATGCTTGCCTTAGTTAGTTATTGCTGTGTAACTTAGGACTCCCACACTGACCGGCTCACAGGAACAATGACTATCAATTAGCCCGCGGTTTCTGAGCGGCGCAGCTGGATGGTTCTGGCTCCGGCTCTAGGGCTGCAGTCATCTTCAGGCTTAAACGAAACTGGAGGACCTACCTCCAAGGTGATTCCCTCACATGGCTGGCAAGTTGGGCTGGTGGCTGGCAGATCTCACTTCCATACCATATGGACCTCCCATGGGGCTGCTTGCATGTCCTCATGACAGGGTGGTGGCTTCCCCAGAACAAGTAGCCCAAGAGAGCAAGGCCAGAGTGGCAATTCTGTGTATGACCTAGTCTCAGCAGCACACAGCTTATACATGCAACGGAATATGATGCAGCCTTGAAGAAGGAAATCCTGCTATTTGTGACAACGTGGATGGACTTGGAGGGCATTATGCTAAGTGAAGTTAGCCAAACAGAGAAAGACAAATGCTGCACGAGCTCACTTACGCGTGGAATCTAAAATGGCTGAATTTACCGCAGCAGAGCACAGAATGGTGGTTGCCAGGGACTGGCAGGTTGGGGACATGGGGAGATACTGGTCGAAGGGTTAAAGCTTTTCCATGACACAAGATTAACAAGCTCTGAAGATCGAATGTACAGCGATGTGACCAGAGTTAACAGTACTCTAGTCTATATTTGAAATCGGCTAAGAGGGTAGATCTTAAATGATCTCACCACACACACACACACACACACACACACACACACACACACACACACGGTAACCATGTGAGGTCACGGAGGTGTTAATTAGCTTGATGGTGGTGACCATACATGGCACACAATGGAAACATATATCAAAACATCAAACTGCATGTATTAAACATCTGCAATTTTTATGCATTAATCATACCAGAACACAGCTAGGAAAAAAAGAAAGAATTCAAAAATTAAGTTAAATTAAAGAAGTACTACATACCTGTTACCTCCGCAATATCTCATCGGTCTCATGGGAAGCCCTGTTCATGACAGGGGGTCCCTCAAAGGCGTGACCATCAGGCAGCGGGGACCACTGGGGCTGTCTTGGAAGCTGGCTACCAGAGATCGTTCTAGCTGTTTAATACTTTCAAGTGACTTGGTAATAAGGAAATAATTACAGATGTGCAAAAAGACTTCAATGTAAGGAGAGTCACCAGAGTTAATGATAGTGAAAATGGAAATTATGCAACAAAAATTGCCATACTAGAGAACTGGCTGTCAGCTGTGGTACCTCAAACAATGAAATAGTATGTGGAAGAACATTTAATGGCATGAAAAAATATTTGCTGTGTATTGTTAGGTTTTTTTTTTTTAAAGGAAGCAACAAATCAGTCATTCATGATGTGGGCACGTGTTTAAAGCATTCGTGTAACATCCATAGTCGGTGACAGTCCAAAAGGATATGCTTCAAATGTAAGCAGTGGTATCTCTGGTGGTGGTTTTACAATAATTTTTTTTTTTTTTTGATATTTGGAAGTAGTAGTTGTTTTCTACAACAAATACATAGTCTCTGATAATAACAAACAAATGATACTTCATTTTTTAAACACTCCTGTTACTCTTTCTTTGTGTGCCACATCTGAGGCACGTGGAAATTCCCAGGCCAGGATCAAAGCCCCGCCACAACAGTATCAACACAAGGTCCTTAACCTGCTGAGCCACCAGGGCACTCATATATGCTCAGTTTTACAAAAGGCTCAGCCTAGGTATCACTGCCTCCCAGATGACCCCTAACCCCTGCTTTTGCTGCCCTTGCCCTCTGGCCTGAGTTACCTACTTGCTCCTCATGGGCCCAACCTGTCCACACCTCCCTTAGTGCGCTTTCACGTAGTACTGGCCTGCTTGTCTTAGCCTCTGTCCTCCGCCCCTTGCTACACTCTGATGGTGCCAGGTCTTAACTGGCTCAATACTGACGTTGCCATGTACAAGGCCTGGTGAACCACGGGCACCAGTGAGGTTTGCAGGATGGAAGTGAACGGCCTTGCTCGCCTACAGCCCAGCCAGCTGGCTGGGGTATGGGGGGAGGCTGTCCTGGGAGGAGCAAGGGCGTGCGGATGGGGTGGGGTGGGCTGGGTCAGCTCTGCTTCTGGCCCAGACCCTGGCCCCCTTCTCTGGAATGGCTCCAGAGTGGAGGCGCAGCCACGGCGTGGTACCTAGGCCGTGGTTCTCTTAGTGACAGAACTGAACTGGTGAGATGCTCCATGCTGTTTGGTTTCAGGGCAGCAGACGGAGCGAGCAGTTTAATTTGGAGAGGCTTTAGCTGTGTCCCAGGTTTCGGCAAGGAAACTGTGGCCGGCCAAGCACCTGAGCTGCAGCAAAGATCAACCGAAGTCAATTAATACGTCTCAGAAGTGCGCTCACACACACACACACACACACACACACACACACACACACACACACACGCATGGACTTTGGTCAGCCTATATGTGCTCACAAAACTCTCCCCTAATGACCTTACATCTTGGTAAGAAGAGATGCTCTAAAAGATGTTTAAAAAAAAAAAAAAAAGTAAGGAAGGAAGAATATTAGGAAAGGTCTGGATTCATCAAGGTCTAAGAGTCTCCATTCTTCATGGCAGCTTCGTTGGTTCGGCGCTCAGATAAGACCTCAGTGACGACAGGGCCAGCTCATGAGAATGTGGGTGGCAACTCTTTGGGGGTTTTGATTTTTTTGGTCTTGTTTATCTTTGTGTTTCTTTTCCCAATTGCCAATGGCCCTCAAGGCTCCCCTGCTCAGAACCAAAACAAACTGCTCAGGTAAATGACAGCCTGACATTTTCGCATCTCTGATTCACTGCCTGTTAGTCGCATGGTTCCCCGTTGGGAAGAGCCACATTTTCACGACAAGCGCTTCATATTAATTTTAGAAGTGGATTCAGTGATGTCATAATTTCTCATTTTGTTCCGTCCTGAAGCAAATAAGTCATTCCCTGTAGAAAAGGGGGATGCATCCCACTGGAAAATGACTGTTATTTATTCTGGAAGCAGAAAGAGCAATCATATCTTCTCTTTTAGCATATTCCCCTAATTCATAATAAGGAGATTAATAAAAGATAAAGGAATAATGAGGGGTAGTTATTATAATATAAATCACTCTCATTTACTGTTTTTAGGTTCTTGGTAAGAAAAAAAAAAAAAGTTGGATCTTGAAAGATGAGATCTTTCTGAAACCTTTGCAGCGAATCCCTAATATTTGGTGGCAGGTAGGTGGCCTGACGTGGCCCGAGGTGGCAGCTTGGGAAGAAATGTTTTCCATGCATACAGAAAATGCTGTGCTCCTTGTAGGGTTTGCTGGAGCAGTGACCAGTGCAAATTATAAAAGAAAGGTTTCTGCTCTCACCATCTGAGTGTTCAGCCCGGTAAAGTATTCTGACTTGGATGTGTCTGTCTGTCCCCAGGCCTGCAGTTAATTACTGTTGTTAGCAAACAGCTCAGGAGGTAATTGCGCTCTGGCTGGAAGGGTAATGAAAGAGATGCAGACTCGAAGGTGCGTCTATCAGAGGCTCCTATTTTTAAATTGCAGTTATTTTCTGCAGAATGTAGCCTCTGAGTGACATCTGTGATTTCGCAAAGTGGACCGGGCTGGTAACAGGGGTGGGTTCTCATTTCGTGTGGGTACATTTTCCACAATCAATTTCAAAATGAGCACCATTAATCAGCAAATGGAAATAATTATCCAAATAAGGGCACCTCTGCCTGGTCTCTACTCACCCATGAGGACATGACGGCACAGAGCGATTATGGGAATTAGTCAAAAGTGTCCCCCAAAAGGTGATACACTTTCCCTAACGTTATTGCTTTTCCATGCGACATGCCTCTTAAAAATGGGGTGGGGGGAGTGGGCCCCAATCATCTCCATCTAGCTTCTGTCCCGGGGTGCTACCCACCCACCCACCTGTGCATCTCTGAAAATCAAGGAGAAATAGCCTCTAAGTAGGAGTTTGCACATGCTTCTTGCTTTCGGAAACAAATTGAGCAACTTGTGACCACCCCTAAAAATCGCCTCCCCCCCACCTCCCCACCACCCCCTGTGGGTCCTCCTTCCCTTCCTATCAGGGAAATTGCTTGCAAATTCACTGGAGCAAGGAACAGAGTATGTCGCATCCAAAAGCAAGAAAATGAACTGGTTGCGTTTCAGCTGTTGGCATGAAATGTCATTGTGTGTGTTGACCGGGGGTGGGGGGGGGTGGGGGGGGTGTCTTTGCGGGTGGTGGGACAGTTGCGAGAGAAATGGCACTGGATCACAGCAGACCTGCTCTGCTGGATTTTTTGGAAAAACAGATCGAAAAACCAAAATGGACAGTCTCCCGATGCCCACTGGCACCAGTAACAGTAGCAGGTGAAATGCCCACTTGGCCCATAACTCAAAGAACATTCCGTCATTCCTCTTCTTCCTAATCCCTGTAGGCGGGCATTCAGCAGACATTCGTTACATGTCTGTTGTGTGCCAGGTGCCATGCTTCCAAGTGCTGAAAAGTTTCTAAATAAAATAAAAAAATGATCATCAAAACAAGCATTTTCTTGTTCAGGGGATTGCTTTTCTTTTCTAAATTTAATTGTATTAAAGTCCAGTTGATTTACAATGTGTTCGTTTCTTCTCTACAGCAAAGTGGTTGAGCCAAACCCAGAAGCAGATCCATCCCTATATGAGTAGATTTCCCTGTGCTTTGCGGCAGGTCCCTGCTGACCATCCATTCCATCTACAAAAGTGTGCGTTTGCCACTTTGCCATTCCCCAAACCCCGGTCTATCCTCCCCGCCGCCGGCCACCTCCCTTCCCCTTTGGTAACCGTGTTTGTTTCCAAAGTCTGTGAGTCTGTTTCCGCTTTGTCGATAGGTTCATTTGTATCATTTTTAAAAGTCCAGGTATAAGCAATATCATATGGTATGTGTCTTTGCCGGACTCACTTAGGATGATGCTAATCTCGAGGTCCATCCACGTTGCTGCAAATGGCAGTATTTCAGGATAGTGTTTCCACCCCGCACCTTTTGCTACACAACCTTATCTTGCCCTGTCTCCCACGGGTACGAATGGCTGGGCTCCTTCTACTCCTTCAATATGCCAAGGCCGTGCACTGCCAACTAAAACACGCTTTACCCGCCACCACCAAGCAGCCGTGATTACACCCATGTTTCAAGAAGCTCCCTGCCCACCCCCCCCACCACCACCACCAGATGGGCTCCTCCAACACTGGGCTCCTCGGCAGATCAGAAAAGGTTTCCTCTTCCTGGGCCAAAATCTACCTTCCCTGGACCCATTCACACAACCCAGACACAGAGATGCAGGTTAATCAATACTGTCATCCGCAGGAATGTCTGGGAGTGAAGGAACCGTGGCAGCTTTCCCCCATGTCACTCCACATCCAGGAAGAAGTCAAAGAGGGAGGCAAGGGAAAGTTTTCTTTGTTTGTTTTCCTTGTTCTTTCTTTTCCTTTCTATATAACTCGCTTTTAAATTACTTGCTGGGGAGGAATATAAATGAGGCTCAGTCGGACCTCATGAGTCATCGTTTCAGTGGGAAACAAAGCAGCCTTGCTTCAAAAAGCAATTTAATTAATTTTGTTATGTGCTGTGGAAATAAGCTTTTAGAGATGATTCAAAACACTTACGTGAAACTGTCTAAAAATAAACGAACAACGCAAATTACTGTCTGTTTTTTTTTTTTTGGTATGGGGATATGAAAATAATAGGAAGATATTTGAAAATGTTAAATAACATAAAGTTTGCAGGTAATATTTAAACAAGGAAAAAAACCAAAGGTAAACCAAAAAACCCCTCTCTGCATCCCAGTTTCCTCTCCTGGAAAATGAGAACAAATCCCATCGTACCGACATCCGGAGGCGAGCGTCAGTTGATGGAGAAGTGGGTATGAAAGCACTTTGTTCTTCGGGAACTTGGATCGGCTGGGTCCGGTTAGGGTTCAGACTGGGACAGACCACTGACCCTCCAACGGGGACTTTTTGGCATCAGAAGGTCAAAAACTCCACCCTCAGATCCTGCTAAGTGCCTCCACTTCTGAACATGCAGAGGCCTGGAGCTTAGTCAGGCCTGCCCGGAGGGACCATCACCACGCTTTCTTGCAACCACCTTTCCCCACGCTCCGCATGCCTCAGACCACCCTGCTTCCCTATTCTGCATCCATAAAGACCCTCAGCCCCTTGCTTCAGGGAGGTGAATCTTAGACCTGCTCTCTCGTCTCCTCCTTGGCTGCCTTGCGAATAAAACCTCTCTTTGCTACAAACCTCGGCATCTCAAGTGTTTTGGCTTGCTCTGTGTGTCTGGGCAAAATGAACCTGTTTTGGTGACAACTCTATTTCTTCAGAGTAGAACAATATCACTCTGAGTTAGAGCTCTTTTAAGCAAAAACCCTGCCTCTGCTTTATTTGCTCCCCTATTACTTGAAAATACGGTGAAAGCGTGAGAACACTGAGACTTGCCCCTCACCTCTACCAAGACGGCACCTGCAATGAAACCCGGGAGTCCTGCTCGATTCAATTATTTCCCCCAACATCCAGCCCCACTGGCTTGTCCTTCAAAATATACCCAGAATCCAACCACCTCCACTATCATCTTCATCATTTCTCTCCCAGAAAGAGATACAGGAGGCACCCCCCCCCCAACCCATCAATCCACATCCACCTTTGGACATGGCCATGTGATACCAACCGTGCATATAGAGAACCACCTGGAGCCCCAACATCAACACACTGCTGAATTCATCAATCCTGTGACCGCGAAACTTTGGACCCTTTTGTTTGCATGTGGTCAGCAAACTCCTAAAGGGCCAAGCCAATAGATAATTTAGGCTTTGCGGCCCATCTCTGCCTCTACTCAGCTCCGCGCCGGCCGGGGGGCAAGAGCAGCCGCAGCCAATACTTAAATGAACGGGCATGGCTGTGTGCCATAAAACTTTATTAATGGACATTGAGGTTGAAACTTCTTGTAAGTTTCACATATCCCAGAATATTCTTCTTTCGACTTTTTTTCAACCATTTAAAACATGGGGGAAAAAAAACCCAAAAAACATTCTTAGCTCACGGGTCAGATAAAAACATGAGCCAGCCAGATTCAGCCCACAGTCGACTATAGTTTGTCAGCGTTTGGTGGGGTAATTAAAAATCCATCCTTAGGCCTGTTTCTTATTCTCTCACTTGTAGCCAGGAGTACAGTAATTGATGCCATAGTGTTTTTCTTTCCTTTCTTCTACTTCAAATTTGTGTTTTGAAACATCTCAAACACACTAAAAAGTACAGCAAATAATACATGTCCCCACTCCCCAGATTTCGCTGGTGCTAACATTTTACCATCCTTGCTTCAGATGACTCTTGAAAAAATAAAGCCTTACGAGACAGAGGAAGATCAAACCCCGCTCCCTCCCCCCCCCCACTGCGGAAGGACACAACAGGTGGGGTAGGTGCGTGCGCTTCTCTTCACCAGGTGCGTATCCGTAAACAATACGCCTTATTGTTTTGTGTATTCTTCAACTTGACATAAATAGTACTGCACTGCACATGGCCTATTTTCAACTTCCGTTCCCTCCTCAACATTGTCTGTGTGGATACACGTACAGCGAGTTCATTCACTTTTGCCATTCGGTGAATGTCACAATTCATCCAGCTGTTCCCCACCTTGGAAGGAAGTTGGTCCTTTGTCTTACAACCTCCCTCCCTCCTTCCCCAAGGGCACTGACACAGGGTTGGTCACTACGGCACAGTCTGTATCAGCAAGACTGCGGCCACTAGGAGCAAAGTCCCCCGACTTTTCTGCCCACTAACAGCATGGGTTTGACCACGTCCTTCTCCTGCCAAAGACCCTGCACTCGCTCCCTGCTGCCCAATCTCATGACCCCTCGCCCTGTGCTTCGGCCCCTCCTCTCCCCTTGAAGCTCTGCAGCTCTGCTCCAGCCACATTGAACTCCCTTCCACCTCTGGGCCTTGGCACGTGCTTGTCCTATGAAAGCTTTAGTGAAGTCCCCCAACCCCAGGGGGACTGACTCCTATGTGCCTCCAGTAAGTTACCTGCAGGCACCTACTTGCCATTTCCCCTCTCCAGTCAGGGACTTAGTTGCATTCGGGAACCATGCCCTTCATGTCTCTCTGCCCCTTCCCCCAGCTTTAGCACATGGAAGGTTCTCACTAAATATCTGATGAATTCGTATCTGAATGAACGAATAAAAAGTAAGATCTGGAGTTCCCGTCGTGGCGCAGTGGTTAACGAATCTGACTAGGAACCATGAGGTTGCGGGTTCAATCCCTGCCCTTGCTCAGTGGGTTAACGATCCGGCGTTGCTGTGAGCTGTGGTGTGGGTTGCAGACGCGGCTCGGATCCCGCGTTGCTGTGGCTCTGGCGTAGGCCAGTGGCTACAGCTCCGATTCGACCCCTAGCCTGGAAACCTCCATATGCCGCGGGAGCGGCCCAAGAAATAACAACAACAACAACAAAAAGACAAAAAAAGACCCCCCCCCCCCAAAAAAAAGTAAGATCTCTACGGCATCAGCGCCCAGAAAAACGAACTCAAGAATTTCACAGACTAGGATGTGCATGAGAGAATCCAATCTCATTGACTCTTCCCCCATGGATATTTGAAACCAGTAAATACTGCTATTTATAACCTTGGAAGCTTCACTTTAGCTTGATGATTCAACCAATTACCAAATTGCCCTATGTTTTCTTAAAATTCATTTAAAACAATTCTGAAACATAAACAATTGACTCAAGTTATCTACTTTTAGTTCAGGCTGGCTTCTTGGGAAAGTATGCAAACGTTTAGAAAGAAGAAAACATATATGCTAGGAAGTGAATTTATAAAAAGGATGATGAAATACTAACTAGCAACTTAACCTAGGGATACAAGAGTTCAAATTACCTCCAAAATGTGATCACTGGCCCCTTATTCACCAAAAGGATCTTTTCCAATGATTACAAATTAGGGATTTTATCTCCACTACTTTGAGCAAAAGATTTTCTTAGTACTCTATACCAAAGCAGAAGTCCATTATGTGGTGTTCCATGAAGTCATGACACTAAATTTCTTGTGTCTCTTACGGAAATCAATCTTGCTGACTTACAGGCACAACATGAATCTAAAAGCATCTTGTTTACTAGAGACCAAGATGGACCGTAGGGGGGGAGTTTTTAAAATATCTTGATGTACTCCCTTTGGTTCCCAGACCTTACATACTGGGACCATTTGGAAAAGCAACGTTTCTAAATATAGTATGGACTTCACAAGCAGATGGCACAGAAGATCATTTAACACCCTCTTGAAGACTCAACATTATCCCCAGGGGCTCTGTGATACCGAGGGGCTACCGAGACACCAAGGGGCTGGCCTGGGAGTTGGAGCACTGAAGAGCTGTCTCAGCTTTCCCGTGGCTCGCTGTGTGAGCTTCAGCAGGCTACTTCCCCTTTCTGAGCCTCAAATGCACAATGTAGAATGAGACTAGATGATGGCGAGATGCTTGCTTCCGGTTGTGTGGAGTATTAAGTTTTCAAGTACATTCAATCGTCTGTTATCAGTTTACCAGAGGAGTATAAGCCGCTACACCCAGTGCCTCCTAGAATTTGGTAGGCTAGAAAAGTGTTGATTAAATTAAACACCAATGATAATTATTCTTCTTAAATATTGCCATGACATATAATTTAATAAGACCGGGGTATGTTGACATACTAAGCAAAGTATGACTAATTACAAACCCTTATTTTTAATACTCAAATCTCTAGATGTTTCTTCCCCTGTCACTGAGTATCCACTTCTACAAGGTGCAAGACCCACCATTACTACCCATCCACAGAGGGCTTTGTGTCCACAAACTATGTATGAAAACTATTTCAGAGTGCAAAACCAGCCCCTCCAAGCCCCTTCAAATTACAGAGGCAATGGCAACTAACAACTGATTTGGTGAAAAATTATTTTGTGCATTCAAAGCCTAAATGACAGTCAGAGGGCGACAGCATCAACAAAGTAATATGGCTGGGCTAGATTGGATCCACAGGACGTACTACACAAGAGGCCCTTAGCTGGCCGGGCAGAGGATGGGCCTGCTCAC
The DNA here is from genome assembly GCF_016906955.1 of Phacochoerus africanus. NCBI lineage: Eukaryota > Metazoa > Chordata > Mammalia > Artiodactyla > Suidae > Phacochoerus > Phacochoerus africanus. The sequence continues at coordinate 126,980,334 of NC_062560.1, read as the reverse complement.
CAGGTGAAGTTAATAAAAGACCCTTTGCCCAAGATTTCCATGACAAAGCTCTGCTAATTTTCTCTAGAAGAATCTGCTCCAGTGGTGAGTCACTGCCCTTTTACTGGCATTATTCTAATGATATGAGGTAGAAGAAAAGGTCACAATTTAGATCAATGCCATCTTTGGATGACAGAGTGGGTGAGTCACCAAATGAAATTAATGCTGCAGCGTGGTTACCATTTTTGCTGCATAGACTCTCCCCTGATGCAGTCTACGCGCAACACATTCAATGAGGTATTTCAGGAGAGCTGGTTGCTAGGTTTCAGCCTCATTCAAAGCTCTTCATTTCAGCACAGAATAGAAATATGGAAAATTTTCAAGATGATAATATTAAATTTACCAGGAGGCAATGAAGGGGCTCAGCTCTCTGTATATTGACAGGGGCCACGATGGTGTCTGGCATAAAATACAAAAATTAAAGAAAGCCGGACTTGAATCTTAGCCATTCCCCTTACTTTATAGAAAACACCAAGGTTCAGAAAAGGAAGTGACTTGCCTAAGATGAAATGTTTGGTGGCAAGAAGGAACCAAAACTCAGATTTTCTGTCTCCTTTAACCAGTGTGCTTCTCCCAAATGAGGCATTCTTAATCTATACAGTTGACCCTTGAACGATGCAGGTTTGAACTACACAGGTCCACTTACGAACATTCTTCAATCGTAAATGCTGAGTACTGCGCAGTCCATGGCTGGTCCAATCCATGGATGCTGAAGAAACACAGGTACAGAGGGCTGACTCTAAATCATACCGGGACTAACCCTCAAGAATCCAGTGTAGATTTAGTCGGTAGACTTTAGATTTTACAAAATGTTTCTTAGAACTGTAATGCGAAGCAACAGCCAAACAAACAAGATGACTTTAAAAAAATATTGGAGGAGTTCCCGTCGTGGCGCAGTGGTTAACGAATCCGACTGGGAACCATGAGGTTGCGGGTTCGGTCCCTGCCCTTGCTCAGTGGGTTAACGATCCAGCGTTGCCGTGAGCTGTGGTGTAGGTTGCAGACGCGGCTCGGATCCCGCGTGGCTGTGGCTCTGGCGTAGGCTGGTGGCTACAGCTCCGATTCGACCCCTAGCCTGGGATCCTCCATATGCCGCAGGAGCGGCCCAAAGAAATAGCAAAAAGACAAAAAAAATATATATATATATTTGAGGAGTTCCATCGTGGCGCAGCAGAAACGAACCCGACTAGGAACCACGAGGACATGGGTTCGATCCCTGGCCTCGATCAGAGGGTTAAGGATCTGGCGTTGCTGTGAGCTGTGGTGTAGGTCACAGATGCGGCTCAGATCCCGCATGGCTGTGGCGTAGGCCAGCAGCTATAGCTGATTCGACCCCTGGCCTAGGAACATCCATATGCTGTGGACGCGGCCCTAAAAAGCAAAAAAAAAAAAACAACTTTTTTTCTAATTTGAAAAATCTGAAAATTTTGTCAGTTTTTTTAATCTTTATTAAAGTGTTTTTATAAAGTCATGCTTTAACACCTCACCAAAGATATACAAATGGAAACTAAACGCATGAAAAACTCAATACCATGTCCTCAGGGAAGGGCAAATTAAACAACAGTGAGATACCACCATACACCTATTAGAAAGTCCAAAATCTAAAACACCGACAACAGCAAATGCGGGCAAGGATGTGGCGCAACAAGATTTCTCACTCATTGCTGGTGGGAATGCGAACTGGTACGGCCACCCTTGGAGACAGCATGGCAGTTTCTTACAAGACTAAACACAGTCTTACCATACAACCCAGCCCTCATCTTCCTTCGTATTTACCCAAAGGAGCTGGAAACTTAGCTCCACACAAAGCACGCACACATGTATTTAGAGCAGCTTTATTCATAATTGCCAAGACTTGGAAGCAACCAAGACGTCCTTCAGTGAGTGAAGGAACTAACTGTGCTCCATCCATACAATGGGATATTGCCTAGCATTAAAAAGATATGAGGTCTCAAGCCATGAAAAGATGTGGAGGAAATTTTAATGCATATGATTAAGGGAAAGAGGCCAGTCTGAAAAGGCCACATACTGCAGGATTCCAACTATAGAACATTCCGGAAAAGGCAAAACTATGGAGACAGTGAAAAGATCAGCGGTCTCCACGGGGTGGGAGTGGGGGGGGGGGCACAGAGAGAGGAAGGTGAATGGGTAGAGTACGGGGGAGGTTTAAGGCAGTGAAACTACTCTGTATGATACTATAATAGTGGCTCCCTGTCATTATGCATTTCTCCAAAACCACAGAATGTACAGCACAAGACTGACCTCGAACTGTGGACGGTGGGTGATTACGATGTGTCAGTGCAGGGTCATTGCTTGTAACAAATGTACCAAATGGTTTGAGGTATAGACGGTAGTTGGGGGAGGCCGGCAGGTTGGGAGTGGCTTAACGAGGTAGATGAGAAGTCTCTACTTTCCACTCAATTTTGCTCTGAACTTTAAATTCTTCTTAAAAAATAAAGAAATAAATAAAAAATAAAGCAAATAAAATTAAAAATGTAATGTGCTATATAGTTTTCATCTAGGACCTTTCACAACTCAGAATTTGGATGAGGAAGTGCGACACAGCCCTTTGGACCAGTTTACAAAGGACAGTCTGACAGATTCTCAGAGAGTCCACTACAGAGTCTTCGAAACACGAAAGAGAGTAACTTCACCCCCAAAGAAGGTGAAGCTTAGGACAGAGAGATCCTATTAAGCACCCACCCCAAAAGTTGCATATGCATAATGAAAATAATTAACTATTCAACGTATTAATGCTTAGTTTGTTAAAAACAATTATGAGCATTTCGAGATGTGATCAGGGTTCTGGCGGCTTGTTTCTTGAGTTCACGGTGACTATGAAAACATCTGCTGTTTCCGGTTAGAGGCGTCCTGCTGAGACAGCCCCCCTGGTGGTCTCTGCTAAGCCTCTTGGAGCGGAGATAATCACGAAGTTATCGGAAGGCCATTATACGAAGACCTATTGCTATTACTTAAAACCAAAGCTTAATGAAACAGACAACTCGAAACGTAAAAATTATGACTTCTTATTATGGAATTGCCCCACATTAAACTTTTGAACATTAACTTTCTGCATTACCAGAGAGAACACGCGCCTTCTTGAATGAAAACGACATCTAGTTCTGACCTATGAAAAACCATGTGTCCGAATAATATCCAATATGAATAATGTACATTCTCTAGAAAGCACTGTGTCGAGGGCAGATACAGGGCCTACTTCTGGCGGATGCCCCGCCCCTAGTGAAGGGTGAGCCCCTGGCAGAGCTGCACCTGCCCCGGGGGACTCTCTTCCCCGGCAGGCCCGGCTGCCTCAGGGGCTCAAAGAAACAGCAAGCAGATATTCATGACAAAGTCAATGGAGTCATTTATTTTATTTATTTAGGTTATGCATATAAGTGACAGCAGAGTATTTGTCTTTATCCAAATTACCATTTCAATAAGCATAGTAACAGAATAAATGAATTCAGCAAAACAGAAACAGAGTCACAGATATAGAGAAAAGTGGAGAGAGGGAAGTGGGGGGCAGGGGCAAAATGGGGGTAGGGGATTAAGAAGTATGAACTACTATGTATAAGGTAAATAAGCAACAAGGATAGGTACACTGCAGGAAAATATAGCCTTTATTTTATCATCACTTTAATTGGAGTATAATCTATAAAAATATTGAATCACTATGTTGTACACTCAAAAGCCTAATAGTATTGCGAATCGACTATACTTCAATAAAAAGTAAATAATAAAATAAAATGCCAAATAAATTTAAACTTTGCATCCTTTGAACACTCCATTCTAGCACTCTCATATTTAAATTAAAGGACCTCTTTCTATGTCCCTATTATTCATTAAACTGGGAGTTGGTTAAAAAAACTTTTGACATTGCCCTAAATATGACCTTCTTTTTTCGTAAATAAAGCTTTACATTATCATAAAAAAAAAGTCAATGGAAAAAACTCTTAAAATGCACATAATGTGGAAGGGCGTTCATCTACCCAACATATACACTGGACAGCTGGTCCGTGTCGGGCACGGGGCAAGGCACTGGGCAAACACAGTGTGAGCACAGCGGGCTGATGTGGTATCTGCCTGTGTGGACATGCGGGGAAGGCTAGAGCTCGCCTGCCTGGCAGGAAGTGGGGTTGGGGTCAGGCCGGTTGAGAACCAAATCCTGAAACTTGCCCCAGAACTCTCTTAAGCAGTTTCTTGGGGCAGCTGTTAAGGGATTTCTGCCATCTTGGTGCTTTAAAACAATGGAAATGGGAGTTTCCATCGTGGTTCAGCAGTAATGAACCTGACTAGCATCCATGAGGGCACGGGTTCGAGCCCTGGCCTCGCTCAGTGGGTTAAGGATCCTGCATTGCTGTGGCTGTGGTGTAGGCCAGCAGCTGGAGCGGATTCGACCCCTAGCCTGGGAACTTCCATACACTGTGGGTGCGGCCCTAAAAAAGGCCAATAACAATAAATACTGACGATGGAAATGTATCCTCTCTCAGTTGCGGAAGGCAGGACTCTGAGATCAAGGTGTTGGCAGGGCCCCCCTCCCTCAGAGGCTCTAGGGGATCCCCTGCCTCGTCCAGCTTCTGGGGGCTCCAGGCCTCGTTGGTTTGCGGCTGCATTGCTCCAATCCCCGCCTTCATCTGCACATGGGCTTCTCCTCTGTGTGGGTCTCTTTCAGACTCTCTCTGCCTCCCTTCTAGGAAGGATATATATATGTCGGGGTTATCGGGGATGATCAAAGATTATCCCATCAGGACAATGCAGGTAAATTCCTCCTCTCAAAATCCTAAATGCAATCAGCATCTCCTCTTTTGCCATTTGAGGTAACATGTACAGGCTCTAGGAATCGTTAAGTGAATATATCTCTGGGGTGCCATTTTTTTTAACCTCCCACAAGACCCCTGGACTAACTCTGGGCCCACCCAGATAATCCGTGATACTCTCTCTCTTTTAAGGTCAGCGAGGAGCTCCCGGGTGGCTCAGCGGGTTAAGGACTGGGTGCTGTCACTGCTGTGGCTCCGGTTACTGCTGCGGTGCGGGTTCCATCCTCAGCCCAGGAACTTCCACAACCACACACCACAGGTACAGTGATAAATAAATAAATACATACATAAATAAATAATTTTTTTAAAAAGGTCCGCTAAACAGTGACTTTCGTCTCCCCTTCACCTGTAACTCCCCTTTGCTGGGTCCGCTAACACATCCACAGGTTCCAGAGATGAACACTCTGAGCCCTTCGGAGGAGCCGTTATTCTGCCCACCATCGATACAGCCTAACTGTTATGGGCTGAACTGTGTTTTCCCCAAACCCAAATGCTGAGGTGGTAACCCCCCAGCACCTCAAAACGAGGTCATTAGGAAGGGCTCTAACCCAACGTGGCTGGTGTCCTTACGAGAAGAGATTGGGACACAGACACACGCCGAGGGGAGACCATGCGAGGACGCGGGGAGGAGGCGGCCGTCCACACGCCAGGGAGTGAGGCCTCTGAAAGAACCAGCCCTGAACCAAGCTGGATCTCTGCCCTCTGGCCTCCAGAATGGGTGGAAAGATAAATTTCCAGTTGCTTCAGCTGCCTGGTCTGTGATCCTTTGCTACGGGAGCCCGAGCAAAAGAATACAGCAACCAAATCAAGGGAGCTACTCTGCTGGACTATCCAAGCATGTATGTACACAGGGCCCGGGGCTCTTGGGGACATCTTGGGATTCTGCCTACCACAGCTGGCATTCCCCACCAGCCCTTTTGCCACAGCAGTCAGGGGAACTCTTTTGTCTTGCTTATTCCATTTTACTGAGCTTTCTATGCCTCTCCCACTCAACTTTTAGTTAATCTTAATTCTAGTTGCTACAAGGTGGGCTGGGAGAGAAAAGTGAGCCAAGAGTGGATGACAGGGGCTGTGTCTCCAGCTGAGAGAAGCAGAAGTACTAGGGGGAAACAAGGCCCAGTGCTCTCAATCTATCCTACGTCCAATTTTTTGGAAGGAAATGGAATGTAGGAATGTGAACAGACTTCATTTTTCACAGCCCCAAAACATTTTCATTTTCTATTGTGAATATTTTTAAAATAACAAAGTCTGGCTCTGCAACATACATTTTTCTTTAAAGTGCGTATCTGTACAGTTTACACACAGCTTAGAAAACCAGATTCTGTGTGTCTTTTTCTGCCTATTAACAGCCAGAGCCGAACCTGATGCTGCTGCTCAGAACTGCAGCATCACACAGTGGAGCGCCGGCGAATGTTCTCAAGACCTAATGTCCGGCCGCCTCCAGCCACTACTGTCCTCGGGACATGTCTTCAGTGGGAGCCTAGCTGGACGACTGCAATTGCTACAGTCTAGGAGAACTAGTTACACAGGAAGACCTTCCACCTGTTTCCGCCTTCTTTCTGAGGCAGACCTGACAAAATCTGGGACAGAGGGACTGTGGTGGTATCTTGCCACCTCCTAGGGCCGAGCCTTCATGCAGCCATGAGATCCTCTGGCAGATGGCCTGGTCACAGGCCCGGCCCCATCCTGACTCCCAAGTCACCTCTCCCTGCACACCTGTGCCTACGTCTATATCCACACGCACACGCACAGCCATATCCGTATCTACACACACGTGTAACATACTGCACGCTGCCTCATCCACTTACCCAATCCGTTGAGCCCTGCAGTCAGCATGGCTGGGAGGCTTCCAGCATCAAACCCCTCCCCCAGGGCTGGGCACTGAGTGGCCCGAGTCAACCGGTCTAATCCCCAAGAAATTGGTTCGGGACTGGACACTTGTCCGAGCCTAAACGCACCAATGCTCGGCATCGTGTGGCCAAAAGGATAGTTTCACTGCTGGGCACGCACCTGGAGTTACTCCAGAGTCAAACCCAGGGGGTTGCTGGGTGGCCAGGTGATGGTCCACAGGGTGCTGAGGAAGCCGGGCATGGCTGCAGTCGTTCCGTCCGCGGGCTGGAGTGGAAGGCTGAGGATGTCCTCAGCACGCGGAGAAGACGCGGAGAAACGGAGCAGGAGCCCTAATTAGCCCGTGCCAAAGGATGAGCCCCATCCCTGGCCTCTTCCATCATTTCAACTGCGTTTTCTGTTACTTGCGTTTGACCGAGAGCATCTCACTAAAACAAAGCTAGGCGCTGCCCATTCCGCTTCCATGGAGGGGGGTAGATAGTATGCAAACGAAACCACTCCTGTCAACGTTCTGTGCTGTCAGAGCGATGGAGGACTTGGGACTTTCGATGAGGAGGCCTCCCTGGCAGGTGACGTGAGTTGAGAGCCGAAGGGCGAGAAAGAGCCGGCTCTGGAATGATGTAGGGAGAGGGAAGAGCCCGTGGAAGCTGTGAGGTGGGGATGAGCATGCGAGGTCTGGGGAACAGAAGAAGGCCCGAGGCAGGTCTAGAGGCGGGCAGTGCCACCGAGGGTGGTGAGAAGTGGAAAGACACAGAGATTCATTTCTAACACCCATTCCCGCAGGGCAGCCTGATGCTCCTTAGAAGGGATGCATCAACTGCATGGCCGGGCTGTGAGCAGCTGCTCTCCACCCCAGTCCTGTTCTTTCTAGGAGGGTTAACCTAAACGCATCTGCGATGGGCAACAGCAGGGTGCATGTGAAATGAAGCGGAAGGAACAGTACTGGGAGGCAGGGGTCTTCGGGGCAGCGATGCCTGAGACACCGTTTGCGGTTCTCCCCATCACTTCCTTTCCTGTTGAGACCGAATTCACTTAAACTCCTGAGTTAGGTTTTGCTCTCCAAAGACCACAGCAATGAGGATGCCAAATAAGGGGAAGGCATCAGAAGAGCGGCAGTGGCCGTTTCTCGGCAGGCCTAAGCCGTCTCCAAGTGGGCTGCTTACTGTACTACAGTTTTCAGCGAACGTAATTCATTAACAGTGAGGCACAGTCAGTACGGGTGGCCGAGGACCCCAGAAATTCTAATTTTAGGCTAAACCTTCAATACAGCATCATAAAGGAGTCTATCTTTGCCTAACAAAGAGCCTGCTATTTCAGGCCTGCTTTATACAAACATCTTCAAGTCCGGCATTAAAAACATACATATATGATTCTCAGTCTCTAGCACCGGTTCTCAAAGCAGCTGCGCCAGAGCACAACCTGTTAGGAAGATGTACTTCCAGGCCCCGCTCCCAGAGGTTCTGATTCAGGTATGGGTTAGGGCTAGGCAGGAAATCCTACTAGGTGATTCCAGTGGTTTCCGCATCGCCATGACCTGTGTCCTGACTTCCTTGGACATTTTATAACCTGTACTTTTGTATATAAACAAAATTGTATGTCATCTGTATATTTTGATACTAAGACATCTCAAAGCTTTTATGCAAGTGGATACTATTTACTAATAAGCACACAAAGGAGCTGGCGTTAGTCAGCTGACCCTTGAACAAGTGAGGATTAGGGATGTGGCCCCTCCATGCCCCGTAAAACCCTCCAACTCTATGCTCCCCACCTGCAGTTCCCCCATCTGCACGTGCGACCAACCTCTGACTGTGTGGCACTGCAGCATTTTACTACTGATAAGATCCATGAGTAAGTGCACCCACGCAGTTCAAACTTCATGCTGTTCAGGGGTCAGGTGTACAATCAACAAGTGGCCTAGAGGACAGAGGAAACAGGGCACTGGCCCGAGGGGGTGGCATGCTGGACGCCACCAGAAACTGACTGTCCCTGTCTTTAATTCATTAGCCACCAAGCCAGTCCCAACCGCACTCCTTCAGTGGTATGTGCATCCCGTTCGCCCCAAATGAAGTTTTTTATTTTAATTTTTTTTTGTCTTTTCTATGGCCGCACCCACAGCATATGAGATTCCCAGGCTAGGGGTCAAATCAGAGATGCAGCTGCTGGCCTGCACCACAGCCACAGCCATGTGGGATCTGAGCCGCACGTCTGCGACCTACACCACAGCTCACGGCAACGCCAGATCCTTAACCCACTGATCGAGACCAGGGATCGAACCCGAAACCTCATGGTTGCTAGTTGGATTCGGATCCCTGAGCCGAAAGGGAACTCCCAAATGAAGCTTTTTAAAAGCCACACAGCAAGGAGCCGTTTTCTTTTCCCCACTGCTACACCCCTTCTGATGGGCCCAGCATAGGGAGTGTAACCAGCTCTTCCTGTCTCAGCATCCTTCAGAGCCCCCACCAGTTTGAGCATCTGTGGCTTACATTTACTGCATAAAAGCTTACCCTTGACAGCTCTGTGCATATTCTAGGTGGTATAAACAGAGAGGCCAAAAACAAATATCAAAAAAATGAAGGTTAATAAACTTACTATTAATTGAATCAGGAGACATCAAAGTAGCATTACAAACACTTTTTTAATGACAACAGATGGTAAAGTTATACAAATTACAGGTTAGGATATAATGAATACAAAACCCATCCAGATAACGGTTAGAAAAGCATCACTTACAAAAGGAAATCTGATTCAAGTGGCGAAGGAACTCAAGCCCCCCATTTTGCAGGTTACACGCAGCTTTCACGGTGGCGCATCTAAAACCTGCCCCCGTCAGGGCACTGGTCAAGACTACAGCATATTCAGCGACTCGAGTGACTTAAAAGACTCTAACACTTTAGCATCGGTGTCAAGAGGCATCTTGTAACAGGTTCACCATGCAAGACAAAAATGAGAATGTGTGCACGTTCTTGGCAAACTGTAAGGTGCTGTGCAGATGTTAGTTAGCTATTGCTATCATTACTGTCCAGCGAGACTTCACTGAACTTGAGAAAAAGGAAGACGAGTTGTGCAATTGACAAATATGACCTACGGAACATCGTCAAAGGGACGCAGGTATCACTCGCAAGTAGCCGCAGCCACAGAACAGGCAAGGAAAGTGTGGCCAGGAGTGATGATAAGCTGAGGAAAATTCCATTTTAACCATTTGAATGAACATACAAAGGATGAATCTGTGCAGAGATTACATGTAATATTTATCGTTACGCTCCCAAAGTCCCTGCAAACCACTGATTTTCTCAGGTGACCCTCCCCCCGCCCCGCACAAAAAGGAAAAAGAAATCTCACCACGTTATGAAGGTGCTACTTCGGCCCAACTCTTGCAAAAACTATCTTAAATGTAAGAGGAGAGTCCGACTTCAAGCGGTACTACTCTGATGGAGGACGGAGTGGCTGACAGCGGAGAAATCTGTTGCTGACCTAAGACGCGCGACAATTCTGCGCCATGGGCGAACCATTTATAAAATGGGCCTGACAATGGGCTGCAGCTTCACTAGGGGCATAAACAAAGCACTAAACATGAACTTGTGTGGAGACGAGAAATACACACTAGACACACTTACATCGGTACCTTCAGCTTTCATCATTCCTTGGGCACAGCCCATCTGCTTAACTGTGTCTACTCGTCTCCATGCGTATTCTATCTGTACACATAAAATGTATGTGAAAATGGAAAATAAATACCAAATAAGTCAATCGGCTGCTTTCTGGGCAAAGCGGACAGATTTTTATGATGACAATAATCTTACAGGATATTTCCGTTAGATTCCCATGAAACATAGGGTTGCTTTGTTGGTTTTTAAATGGAGGGTTTAAATTTCTTCAGTCACAACTCAAAACTGAATTCTGCTGTCACATGTAAAATGGTACCCGCTTGAAGAGCTAATTCATCAGATGCATTCTACAGCAGACTTTCCATTTTTTAGCACAGTGAGAAAAAAGATTATACTCTGGGGGGCAAAATGGGAGGTGAGGCGAAGAAGGTAGAAGGTAATGTGTTAAATCAGTAGCCTGCACTAACACTTCAAGTTACACTCCCTAACGGAGGTTATTCTCACAATCAGCTTTCAAACAAGAGTGGACATGTTCCTACCTTTCAACGGGTATATATAAGGGCTCATTTGTAGCTTTCCTTTCTATACATCCTGAAGTATATACATTGTACAAGAGGAAATCACTGGGACATCTTGAAAAATAAATCTATTTGTCAAATAGCATATGTTATTTCAACAGCAGCAAACTAGTGAGTTAACAGCTAAAACCCTAGGAAAATAGTAACTGTTTGAAAACAAGTCTCTATTGTAATAAGCCTAAATATTAACCCTAGCATCCGAGTCTTTCAAATGCTTGGTACCTTTTCTAAGAGGAAATTACAGCTGCTTGTGCATGAATCCCCAATTTAAATACTCGCAGAAAAACACTCAGCCAATGTCTGAAATCAAACAAAATAATCCAACACTGGACATTACTATTTTACAAACAGCAGAAGATCCCCAAAGTACACGAAAAACCTTGGCATTATCGAAATTAGGTGGACATATTCTAAGTACCACAAGGCATCTAAAGAGGGGACCATCTAGAAATCTACCACAGGGTACAACAGACTCATATTCCACAATTCCATATTAAATTTGTACAATTACATACTAAAACTGGAGTCTTTTAAGAAAACATTTTACATTTAGAATAACTGCTCAAGACATTTCAACTGTGGATAACATTTAGCTATAGGCAAGAATAAAAAACAGTCCTACAATAATCACCTTTTCGTTTTCCTTAGCAATCAAAGAAACCCAAATGCCTTCTTTGATTTTATGCTGAACTACGTCTCTACTCCTTTCATCCAGTTCCACAACATCGAAAATACAGGTGAATGAACGAGTAATGGCCAACTCATAACCAGGGCCACTGTCTCAGGAATCATCAAGATATTTGTACAATGAGATATCTAGTTAAAAAGAGTAAAGGTAGCAGAGTTCTCCTGTGGCTCAGCAGGTAAAGGGTCGGGTGTCGTTACTGTGGTGGCTTAGGTTGCCGCTGTGGTGCAGGTTCGATCCCTGGCCTGGGAACTTCCACATGCAGCAGGCTCGGCCAAAAAAAAAAAAAAAAAAAAAACCCAAAAAGAGGAAAGGTAGAATGTACATTTTTACTAGAAAACAACAGCCAATAATCACTCATCTGAAAAAAATGCAAATAGCCGTCAGGTAGAACTGGCAGGATTTGAACTTAAACCAAATTTTTAGTGTGTATAAAACCGGATGGACAGGTAGCAACACTACAGGGAATTTAAATTTTCCTCCTGTTTTAATATGCATTTTTTCCGGCCGTATGTTTAGATTACACACAAGTAGTACCAAGGAGCTGCAAAGAACACAGACTAAGGATACTAAGGTAAAAAACCATGGGGTCTTTTTCTATCAGAAAGAAAACCTCAAGAATTACCTAGCTCTAAGTGTCTGGGATATGACAGCACTGATTAAAAAGACTAGACTGGAAATCCCGAGGAGAATACTTCCTGGGTGATAAAAATAATCTACTTTCAGGCTTGTTTACACTCCTTAAGTAGGCAAAAATGCACACATGTAACTTCATTCATTTACATTATTAAAAAGTAGGAAAAACAAATTTAAGGGGAGTTTACACAAACCTTATAAGTAAAGCCTAAATTCATTGTTGAATGACAGGGCAAAGCGGATCGTTAAAGAGCTGGTCTGAAAGCAGGAGGCTGGCCTGCAAGGGGCCTTTAGGGAGCAGGCCAGGTACCCAGGCAGCTAGCTCCTTACTTGGCTATCTGCAGTCTTCAACAAACCAGGCCTTTTACATGAACGCTTGTGATTCAGCCTAGTGCCCCCATGAAAGAGCGTAATGAAAGACTTCTACTGCCTAGGGTTTACACTTGATGCAAAACTTCTCAGTGACATTCAAATTAATTCCAGTGTCCACAATTTAAGCAGATTTCAATAGGAATTCACAACCTCAAGTCCAAAGATCTGGTATTTTCATGACAGTTAGGGAAAGTATTCTATCAAAAATAACATTTAGATTTTCTCCACCCTGCACATCTGAACACATCCAGAGGAGTAAAACTCGCAGCCAAGCAAAACAACGCAATTTTTGTCGTTGAAAGAATCAAGTTCTTCCCAGAATAAGGTATAACAAATTTAACATACTTATTTGTAACCACTTTAACTTTTCCAAATTCTCATTTGCAAATGAGCGCTTCATACAGTTAAAATTGATGATACAAACCACTGTTTTAGAAGGATCAAAATTTACACTAGTCAAACGTGACTCCGTAAGATTGATTTTAACATGTTCTTTCAACTTTATTGAAATCACCAATATCCCCGATGCATTCACCATTTAAAAAAAGCAATTTAGTGTTATCAAAAGGCGGTGTTCACTCTAATCCTGTTTGCCTTCACGCCACTGCCGTGAGCCTTCATTCCAGGCCACGTAAACAAAGAGGGCCAGCACCACGTGGACGGCGACCACTGCAACAATAGCAGCATAAAAATAGCTGTCCCTATTGGACATCCCCAGGGCGCCTATCAAGAGAAAAAAAGTTTCCATTATATTCCAAAAGTTAGCAAGATACAAAAAAAACAGACGTACTAATTTTTACTAGCCTTATTTCCTTAACTAGACAGCTGAAAAGGAATACTCTGGTCAAAGATTTGAACAACAGGAAGAACATTACTTTGAATAAAACCCATAATTAATCACTTCGTCTAAGGACTGGGACCTAAAAAAGGGACTGGATTTTCTCTTCCTTCCAATGTCTGCCACCAAGGATACACTCCCCCAAATTCCTCGTTCCATGTTAGCCAACTCTTGCTCTCAAAGGGCCATTAAAAGAAAGGATGTACAAGCTCGTCCACAGAAAACCACAAAGGAGCAGGACGGCAAGCCGAAATAACTGAGCCAGGAGAGTTCAGTTCACGAGGGACGATGCCCAGGAGCACCATGAGTTTTGAAAAGCCAAACGGAAGAAGCGAAACGAAGACTAGTCAGTTCACAGATGTAAAGAGGTCCTAAAAGCCCGGAACCTCAGAGTTAGGGGGAAAATGTCTTGTTTCGTGGTCTAGGATTACCTTCGAAAACATAAGACTTAGTTGTGAAATACAAGCCAATAGGCACAGTGATCATTAAAGCTGTGAAGAACAGGAGCGTCTTCAGAGTGGAGGCTAACGAACCTTCATTTCTGGAAGAAAGCAGACACAGAAAATCAGAGCCTGCACAGCCATTTCCAGCGCTTCTTGTGTCCATAAATGCTGTAAATACTCACCGAAAAGACCCTGGAAGCCCTGCCCCCGCCCTGAAAGCAGCGGCCAGAGAAGGAGCCGAGTGTCCGGGACTCAGCACTGGAAGATCCCAGACATCCCAGGCAGATCCGATGGGAAGGGAAATGTAAAGGGCAAAAAAGTGCTGTGTCATCTCCCCAGGGCTGCGTCAGGTGCACCGTGGACAGGATTCACAACGGAGGGAGGGGGCGGGGGCAGAAGATACACCGAAAACAAGACACGCACGTGCCTTCGCAAAGCATATGTCCTATCAGTGGCTAGCTGAGTGCGGTACAGACAAGGTAGGAGAATCCCCAAAGAAAAAGGAGCCTGGAACAATCTGGGTGCAGCCGAAGGAAACTTGGTCATTAAGTACTAGAACACAACTCAGAGAGCCTTCGTGTAACACGCTGCATGGAAAGTTTGAGAGCAAAATACTTTCTATCCAGCGAATTCTACTCATCCACAAAGTATTTCACAATCGGCAGAAATATTTCGATGGAAAAAGTTCTGTTCCAGAACGCAATACAGCTATTCCAAAGAATGCAATCAAGCTTCTAATATTATGTGCTTAAAGAAAAACAGGTCAGATAAGCTGTTACTTAAAATGTCCAATAATAGAAAAATGATTTCACAAATGATGCACTATCAATATGGAGACGTTAAAAAAAATATTGACGATTACTCAGAAAATAACCCATGTGACAAATGACCAAGGCAGACTACAGTGTTTCATGCATGTCAGCAGGCCCCTGCCTACCTCTGTAAATAAAGCCACACCCGTCTGTTTCGGCATCACCAAAGACTCCAGGAGCTACAGAGGCAGAGCTGAGTGGTGGCGCCAGACCACAAGGCCCTCAAAACCTAAAATATTTACTATCTGGCTCTTTCCAGAACACCTCTGCCAACCCCTGATGCATGCTATTCCAATTCTGTTAAAAATGTGTGTGCACGAAAAAGGACTCCAAATGAACACACGATAATAATTTCCCACTTTCAAATATTCCTTCATGTTTTACTGACTTATTAACAAGTCGAAACATGTCAGCATTTGCCCTGTACAAAAGGGCAGCGCCACTGCCCGTGAATCTGTAGCAAGCTGCCAGCAACCCGGGATACATGCGCACCTCAGACATGACATGACGTTTAAAAGCAGTAACCCTACGGCTTTCACACTTTAGTTCAAGGTCCTTTTTCCCCTGAAATCTAACCATCCTCGCACTACCGTGTCAGGGAGGAAGGCATTTCCCTCTACCCTTCTGGCCGGTCTACAAGTTAAACTGACATGAGACAGACTAACAGGAGAAAATCAAACGACGTTTAATACCATGCATACATGGAAGAGACCCAGGAAAACCGACTAACTGGCCCAAATGATGAAACCCTCGCCTTAACACTGTCTTCAGCTAACGAAAGAGGGTGCTGGGGGCAGAGATGGAGAAGCAAGTGATTGGTGAACCGATGTGGGCAAGGCCGAGCTGACTCTATGCCACACAGAGTGGACTCTGATTTCTGGGCTCCGTTCCCCCCACACCTGGCTCACACTCCGCAGGGATCTCCGATGACAGCTCTCTTCCAGGAACAGGCCTTCAGCCTAAAGTTTTTTAGGCAATTAGAAGGAAGGTCAAAGTTTCTTCCCAAGTCTTTCAGGCTTTGATTGTTTTCAGTATGAAACAATCTGCATACCAAAGAGACATTTTGGCAGGGGGCAACTTTGTGTTCCCCTACAAACTTAACACCTGTCTAACTTTAGGCTCAGGGTCAACACTTGAACTCAATTCTTTCTGGTAACCCTCAGCGAGAGACTCCAGTTTTTATTTGTATCTCAGGGAAGGAGAAAGCCCAGTCTTCGAAGTCCCGCCCCAAATGGCCTCTCTTCTAGACACCTTGCCTGACGACACCAGGTGGAACGAGTCACTGCTTAGTTCCTATCTGTTATACAGCACTTAACATGACACCTGTGTCCTAGACACCTGCACATTTGTCTGTATCCCTAGGAAACCCAGGCAAAGGGGTTCTTATAATTGTGTATACAATTCGAGGGGAGGTTTCTGGCAATCCAGAAAGGGAGGGAATATCTCAAGTTTACCCCAATGGTCTATATACATTTTTTGACTGTACAGTTCATCACTGAAGGAAAGTTTTGAGCACACACCCCCATATAGGTATAATGACTTTAAAAATAAGTTATCTATACACATATTACTGATGCATTCTTTAAAATACAAAACACATGTAAAAATAGATATTTAAAAGGATAAGGTCAAAAATAAATGTATGGAGACGTTCTATTATTTTCTTTCCACACTTCAGTGAATCCTCTTGTAATACATCCCACTTCGGTGATCACTGACCTATACAATTCTCATCCAATATACATAAGCTCTCTTACACCGTTTCCTAGGAGAAAACTTTTAGAAGAATTTCCTGTGTAATCTTCATGAAGAATATGAGTGTCTGTAGTAGTTCTATAAAAAATACAGAATCATATCCCCTCCAAAACCCACTACTTCCAAAAGATACATGCACCCCAATGTTCACAGCAGCATCATTTATAATAGCCAAGACATGGAAGCAACCTAAGTGTCCATCAACAGATGAATGGATAAAGATGTGGCACACACACACATGCACGCACACACACACAAATACACAACGGAATACTACCCAGCCATTAAAAAGGAAGGAAATAATGTCATCTGCAGCAACATGGATGGATTTGGAGGGTATTATGCTAAGGGAGGTAAGTCAGACCGAGAAAGACAAATACTGCATGGTATCACTCACATGCGGAATCTAAAGAATACAACAGGAGTTCCCGTCATGGCGCAATGGTTAACAAATCCGACTAGGAACCATGAGGTTGCGGGTTCGGTCCCTGCCCTTGCTCAGTGGGTTAACGATCCGGCGTTGCCGTGAGCTGTGGTGTAGGTTGCAGACGCGGCTCGGATCCCGCGTTGCTGTGGCTCTGGCGTAGGCCGGTGGCTACAGCTCGATTCAACCCCTAGCCTGGGAACCTCCATATGCCGTGGGAGCGGCCCAAGAAATAGCAGCAACAACAACATCAACAACAAAGACAAAAAGACAAAAAAAAAAAGACAAAAAGGGGAGTTCCCTTTGTGGCACAGTGAAAACACATCTGACTAGGAACCATGAGGTTGCAGGTTTGATCCCTGGCCTTGCTCAGTGGGTTAAGAATCCAGCGTTGCCGAGAGCTGTGGTGTAGACCGCAGATTTGGCTCAGATCTGGCATTGCTGTGGCTGTGGTGTGGGCCGGCAGCTGCAGCTCTGATTCAACCCCTAGCCTGGGAACCTCCATATGCCGCGGGAGCGGCCCAAGAAATAGCAACAACAACAAACAACAACAAGACAAAAAAAAAAGAATACAACGAATTAGTGAATATAACAAAAAAGCAGCAGACTCGAAGATATAGAGAACAAACTAGGGGTTGTGGGGGGAGGGGCAACATGGGGTGGGAGAGTGGGAGGTGCCAACTACTGCGTGTAAGACAGCCTGCAAGGATGTACTGTACAACATGGAGAATACAGCCAATGCTTTGCAGTAACTGTAAATGGAGTATAACCTTTAAAAATTGTATAACAAACTTAAAAAAACATACATGTGGAAAAAACAAAAATCATTATTAAAAAATAAAAATACATACATACATACAAAAAGTCAGTATTTGGCCATTTCTTTTGTAGACCCCCAACAGAAACACTTGACCTTCAAGGTGTTTTTTTTGGTTGCTGTCGTTTTTTGCTTTTTAGGGCTGCACCCCGCAGCATATGGAAGTTCCCAGGCCAGGGGTCGAATTGGAGCTCTGGCTCCTGGCCTATAACAGCCGCAGCAATGTCAGATCCACCTGAGCCGCATCTGTGCCCTAGGCCACAGCTCATGGCAACACTGGATCCTTTAACCCACTGAGCAAGGCCAGGGATCGAACCCACGTCCTCATGGATACTAGTTGGGTTCATGACCACCGAGCCACGACGGGAACTCCTCAAGGTATTTTTCTGGCGAGTTAAAGTATGTGTTCAGATCATCTAACCTGATAAAGAAACAAAGCTTAAGAATCTAGAGAAAGGGAAGGTCAACTGGTTCTCTTGTTCTTTAGATTATCTCTTTAATATTTGTTATTCCCCCCGGCTTTGAGAAAAGTTTATCATTGAAAAGATGCTGTAATACCATAAAAATGTTTTAAAACAAACAAAATCACTTATGACCCCATCACGCAAACATAATCTTTTCTTCATGTTAATTTCTAGCCCCCCCCTCTACATATAGCATATCTTAACAATTTGTAGCTTATCTCCAACTTCTCACTTCTCTCTTCACCTTAAGGTCCCCAAATTTGACTTTCATTCTCGCAAACACAGTACAAAGTTAAGCATACAAACTGTTGAAAACTAGTTTTCAAATTTCTGCTAGTGTTTATAGGACATTTTCTCCTTGGCTTGCAGCCACAGCCCACTGAAGCTGGCAGTTCTGCTGGCATAAGCCAGCTTGGTTATCACCGGTGATTGACTCTAAAACCAAGCAACTGATGCCATTCAATTGATTTCTCCTATGTGTCTCTGCTTAGGTGTTACTGGGACTTGTTAGAAATGAAAAACGGCAACATTCAGAATTAGATGAACCTGATTGTACCCCTACTCTTAAAACTATCTAGAGTTCACCCCCTTCCTATCAACTTCTATAGCAAACACGAAGCAGAAAGAGCTTACAACATTCCCTTTCATGGCAAGCAAACCTTCCACCGCAAGTAGATTTTACTGCAAATTCCATCAGGAAATACTAGAATCAGTCCAGGAAGGCTCTACAGCATTCTAGGTCAACTTAATGAAAATAAGCTGTTGGTAGCCTCACCACTAAATAATAGAAAACAAAACAAAGAAAAACAAAACCCACCCGCACTGCCATTGTGAGAGTGAAAAACATCACTGGGCGCCAAAGATCATGGGCCTTGGAGTCAGTGGGCTTGGACAACCGCCAGCTTGAACACTTACTAAGCGTGTGACCTAACCATGTGATCTTGGGCAAGTCACTTACCCCACGTCAACTTCACTGTTTTTAAAAATCAGGAACCTAAGCACTTTCTTAATTCCGATAATGTATGTAACAAAGCACCTACGCTGCACTCAGGTCATCACTGAATCCCTCCCCACTCCCGGGCCTACTGAGGTGTCAGGGCCAAGCTAGTCCGCGAGAACCATCTGCTCTCTCCTCAGATTCCCTCTGCTCAGCCACCAGCTCCCATCCAGCTGACTGCCCAAGTAAAGCAGACTCAAACCAGGGACAGCCATTACTTCATTCATTCATACAGCAAACACCGATTAAGCCCCAACCATGCAGGCCCTGTCGGGGATACGGTGGTGGAGAAGGCCGGTTCCTGTCCTCAGGGAGCTCACCCTGCAGTGGGGAGAAAGACTGCAGACAGCAATATCGCAATACAGAACACAGAGAAAAGTGATAGGACAGAAACAGGAGCTGAAAGTCCGCCGACCTATATCCCCCATGACCCCAGGTCCTCGCTCCCTACCTCAGGGTAGGGGGCGCCACAGACGCTGCAGGCCCCCACCTGCTCCCTCTCTCTCCTCCAGCCCGCAGCGCGGCCCGGAGGGGCCAGACCTCACGCCCACCCACCGCAGGCCGGCCTGTTCGGCTCGGGCCATCCCCCCAGCCCCGCTCCAGGCCCCCGCCCGACCCCGGCCCCGCTAGGGACTACCTGAAGTCGGACGGCTGCAGCGCGTTCAGCGCCGCTTTATCAAGGCGCTCCATGGCGTCGCCACGCCCGCGGCAGGTGCTCAGAGGCGGGCTGAGCTAGGCGGCTCGGCTCGGCAGGCGACCGGTCGAGGCGGGCCGTGCCGGAAGTACCGGCGAGCGCCGGGCGGTGGGCCGCAGCGCGCAGGCGCGGCGCGCCGAGGTGACGCCAGGCTGCGGCCGGCGCAGGCGCAGTCGCGGGCGCGAGCGTTCACGTGACTTACCGGCCGGAGCTGCGGGGCGTGCGCCCCGCCAGGAGAGGCCTGCGCTCCAGGAGCAGGCCGGGCGAGTAGCCCAGCCACTCCACGTTGAGCCGGGACTTGCCTCGCAGCATAGTCCTCCCGGAGGGCGGTGCTGCCGCCGGCGCCCTCTGAGCGCGCGCGAGCAGTTCTCGTTCCGGTTCCAGCCCCTGTCGCCGAGCTGCTGTTGCGAGGCGACTGGAATAGATGATCTGCGAGGAAGGACGACCAGGCAGACGACTGGGGTGCTAGGCAACCAAGCAGTTTCCGACGACAACAACACAAAAAAGCAGTGCACGTTATTCCCCAGCCCTTGAGCAAACGCCTCATTAATTATTGCCCGCAGTGAAAGTCCAGCCTGGAAAAGCTGGGAGGAGTTAGTTTAACACTCACCCGATCTGTAAAGCTAGGGACTGTCAGAGCCGAAAGAGCCCTTGCTGAGAGTGGCTGTTCCAGGCCAGACGCTGATGATCCCAACTTCCACTTAAAGTTAAAAACATATTTTGCAGCTGCTCAGAAAGCTTCCAATGAGACAGCAGGGACTCAAATAGTAAGAGACAGATGGGCCTCTTGGACTGCGCAACCCGAGAGAAGGATAAAGGAAAAGGGTGCGTAAGCCTAGGGTCAGGCTTGACAAAATTAGGTTGCCACTGGCTGCTAATAAGAGGACAGCCCTTACATGGTCAACGCCTGGAAGGGCCTGCTGACCACACATCTATTTTCTGCACCGCATGGATACAAAGACCACATCTGAAATCAGGACTAAACGAGCCGCAGAGAGCGATGTTAGGGGCCGTGGACTGGACAGTGGGAAGCCCGGGTTGGAGTTCAAATTTAGTAATCCCTCTCTGGGCCTCATCTAGACCCTTGCGGGTGTAGGAACCACCTCATCGCAGAACCAAAGTGGAATTTGAGAGAGTATGGCTTGTGGGTCGACAAACTGGCTAGCCGACCAAATACATACAGCCTGCCTGCCACCTGCTTTTCTACAGCCAGTGAGTTAACACTGGTTTTTTCCATTTTCTAATGGCTGAAAAAAATCAAAAGAAGAAGAATTTCGCCACACATGAAAATGACATGAAATTCAGATTTCAGTGTCCATAAATAAAATTTTATTGGAACTCGGCCATGCTCATTCGTCTGTATTACCTACAGGCTGCTTTTCATGCTACAATGGCAGCATTGTGTGGTTGTGACAGACAGTTGGTCCACAAAGCCTAAAATATTTATTATCTGGCCCTTTCCAAGGAAAGTGTGAGGACCCCTGCTCTAGCCAACCACCCTGTGATGAGTTCTTTGAACTTCTAGGGATCCATGAATGTAGTAAAGGGCGGTGTGACAATTTTTAATATTTTAAAAAACCTAATTAAGTTGAATGTATTTATTTGCTGTAAGGGACCAATAGCTACTTAAAAAATCACCTTCCTTTGATTGGGGGCACTAATTATATCACATTGATGAAGTAATCCTTGTTATCTCATGAGAAAATACACAAATTATGACTAAACTAAAATAAACTATGCTACACTTGACCAACTAAATATTTTAAAACAGAATGAACACAAGAGGGAGGGATCTTGGCTTTTTGACTTTGTGTATCTCCAATGCCTAGAGTAAGAGCCTGTCATACAGCAGGTGCTCAATAAATACATGTTAAATAAATGAATTGAGTTCCACAAAAGGACAAAAAGAAAAAGCATTCTGGATAGTGAAAAGATTGAGAACCACCAATAATAGGTGTATTGGCTTGCACAGGCTGCCGTGACAACATTCCACAAACTGAGTGACTTGAACAACAGACATTTTTGCCACATAATTCTGGGGGATAGAAACCTGAGGTCGAGGTGTCAGCGAGGGTGGTTCTTTCTGAGAGTGATGAGGATGAATCCATTCCATGCCTCTCACCCAGCATCTGGTGATTTGCTGGCAATCTTTAGCCTTGATTTCTGGAAGCATCCCTGTGATGTCTGCATTTCTCTTCACGTGGCATTCTCCCTATGTCTGTATCTGTGTCCAAATTTCTCCTTTTTTTTTTGTCTTTTTGCCTTTTCTAGGGCCGCTCCCAGGCTAGGGGTCGAATCGGAGCTGTAGAGCCGGCCCACGCCAGAACCACAGCAACACGGGATCCGAGTGGCGTCTGCAACCTACACCACGGGCTCACGGCAACGCCGGATCCTTAACCCACTGAGCAAGACCGGGGATCGAACCTGCAACCTCATGGTTCCTAGTCGCATTCGTTAACCACTGAGCCACGACGGGAACTCCCCAATTTGTCCTTTTTAGAAGGACACCAGTCCTGTTGGGCTAGGGACACACCCCCATCCTCCTCCTATAGGACCTTATCTTAACCAATTACAGATATAGTGACCCTATTTCCAAGTAAGGTCACATTCTGAGGCCCTGGGGGTTAGGAGTTCAACATATGAACTCGGGCTGAGGGGGGCACACCATCCAGCTCATAACGGTATTCTAAACTCCTCCTGGTACGGATGAGGAAACTGGCCTGGTGACCGAAGGGACTTAGAGGTCACACATTTATCTAGTGGGGCATAGCTCAATTCCGGCCTCCCAGGCTGGCACATTAGCAGCCTCCGGGGCAGTTGTGTGATAACTTCATCAAGAACGATTCATAACTGAGATGTGAGATGGGACCAAAAGCCTGGCTCATCTCATTTTCACACTCTACCAACATTGACTGTGAGCTCACCTCACCGTAAATGGAGAGGGACTTTTAGCATCAGCTCAGAAACGGTAAGAGAAAGAGTCGAGCACTATGGCCCCCCACCAAACCTCCTCCCTGCAGCAGCTGCTAAAGAGCTAGAGGCCAGGGGAGCTCAGAGCTGTTGCCATGGGAATGAAACAGCACGTCGAGGGTCGTGGCCATTACGGAGGCATCCGCAAGTGGGCCTCCAGCACGTCCCCTGCGAATCACAAAACGAAGAGCCCCAGTCAGGCCTTTCCATTTTAGTTGAAAAATGAGAGCTGAAGATAGGAAAGGACTTGCTCCAAATTCACCGATCAGTAATGGGAATTAGAGAAACCATAGTTTCTAATGCATTGGTCTAATGTTTTTTCCACTGTACTGTTTTAGACTCTCTAGTACAAACCCAGTGACATGGAAAGTGTGCGCCCAAAATTCAAGTTGACAACAAGCCCCCAGTTTTGCTTTACTGACTCATGGAGCCGTAACACCTCCTGCCCTAGTCCCCCCTTGAACGGCCAGCTGAGGGTGTCGGGGAGGAAGCTCCGTCTTTGAAACACCAACCAGTACTTTCTGAAGTGACCTTTGCGCAGTGTGGCATTTTAAAAACTAAACCATGAAGACAGTAGACATAAGCTCCATGACACAGCCAACAAAACTCATGCTTTAACAAAAAAAAAAAAAGGGGGGGGGGGACAGTAACTCTGGCTTCTTTATAATGTGGGGCTCGATGTGTTTTCTTTTCTAAAAATACACATTGGTAAAATATGCCCCCTGGTAAAAAAGTTAGTTCCTTTTCTAGGGAAAAAAACAAAATTACTAACCGGTTTTGGCTGGAGGAGGTTTTAGTAAAAACCTTCTGTGTCAGGACCCCCTGGGCAATGGGATGCCAGGGGGATTTTTTTGTTTTGTTCTGTTTATCTTTTGAAGTCTTTTGCAACAGAGAATTAGCTAATTTAGCCAACATTTATTCATGAAAGGCAACTTTTGCTCGAAGATGAGAATTTTTCCTTGAATTCTGCCTCTTTCCATTATTTCATCTCCCTCTGCCTCTGGCCACTACCATTGTCCTAAAGCGTGAGTCCAGTGTTTGATTTTACAGTGCCGATTATTCGCAATACCTACAATTTATATCCCCATTTCATAGGTGGAAAAACTGAGGCTAAGGAAAATTTTGGAATTGAGTGAAGCCTCACAGCACCCCTTGTCCCCAAGTCTCATTCCCCTGCCCATATAAATTTACCTCTGGCAAATCCTTCCAGCTCTGCTGCTGACAGCTAAGTTGGCATCTGCAGCTGGTGAAGGGACCTGCTAATGCAGTCAAGGAATGCTGAGGACCCGTCTCACCCATCTGGCCCCACAGGAGCTTAGGAGTTGAGGCCTGCAGAGCACTAAGTACAGTCACCTACAGACCTTCTGGCAAAGCGAAAAGGTTTATATATACTTTCTAGCTCCTCAGGCCCCGGATCAGGGCCTGCCTCACCCGTGTGCTCTCCCCTCCCCCTATATTCTCCCCCTCCTCATACCCTCCAACTCCCTCTTTCTGCCCTCATCACCCACACAAACCCCATGGGCCACTTTGGAGTGACACTGCCTCCATTTCTGTCCCCTCTCCTTTGAGCCATCTACCTTTCAGTATCCCCTGTGGCATTTCGAGCCTGCACAATAGTTTGCAGTCTTGCCAGTGGCCACTGCAGCCACCTGTTGTCGGTGCACTTGTGGGGAATTCAGGATGGAGGAAAACAGGACACTGTCCCCGAATAGTTCACGTGCAGATCAAAGGAAGACGGTCAACGAGCCAGACGCGTGCATCTTTCCATACAGAGAAAAGCACGAAATTCATTCACCAGAGATGACGCTTTGGGGGGATTAGCTGGCATCTTTTGATATTCCAACTGCTTTTTTTTTTTTTTTCCAACAGAAACTCCTTCATGTCTTGGCTTCTCGCTTACCTCTTAGGAACAGTTCCTCTGAGCAGAGAGGCTGTTTCCCAGGCTATAGCCCTCAGGAAGCACCCCCACCCCCCGAATAAAATATAAATGTGCAACTTTTAGGTTGTCTTTTTTTTTTTCAGTTGACACCTTCTGTCTCCTATTCGTGCAGTTGTGCTTTTGAGCTCCTAGACGTCCACCCTACACTGTACACGAGTCGGGGAGAGGAGGGCACGGCTGATAGCTTTTTCACAGGGCCTTGAGCACGTGCCCTCAGTCACAGCTGCACTGAGAATCCTGCTGGGCCCACCTTTCTAGCTTCCCTCCCCCTCCCCACCTCCCGCTGCTTTTCTCCTCCCTAAACTCTGCCGGGAGAACATTAAGGCCGGAAGAATAAGAATGTACGAGATCGGTTCCCAGAGCAGTTCCCCTAAGCGTCCTTAGAGTACAGAGCTCATCTAGGGTGCCCGAAATGTGTCAGGGCCAAGCTTCGTGCCTCCCCATGTTGCCTGCCACCCTCCAGGCTCTGAGCACCTCATTGTGTATAGCCCTAGGGGAGCTAGGTTTTCTTGCAAAGAATTACGCCCAGCATCGCCTTGTGGTGGACAAGCTGGTACTTCAGGCCTAAGGACGCCAGAGGGGGTGAGAGAGGAGCCAGTCTCTTTGAGAAGCCCATCCGAGCAGGCCCCTGTCTGTTGCCCTGTCAACCAAGAAGGTCAACATTTGCACCACAAAAATAGCTGCTCTTTTGGAAATCCTGATTTGGAGAAGTTGTACGCTCAGTCCTCTGATCCCAAAGCAGACTGAGATCTGACTGCAGGACAATTATAGTTAAAAGAACATTCTGCTGGAAAGTTCTGCAGCCAGCAGGAAGCCTGGCAGCCCCCTGCCACCCACGTTCCCTCAGGAGCGCCACCTTGACACCGGCGCCTCATGCTTTATCTGGACACATGGCACGGGCATGTGGCTTTCCACGTGTCTAAAGGCCTGGCCCAGACAGCCATCATTCTTACCCCTCTTCTCAAAGAGGCCCGGAGCCTCAGGAGACAGGTTAGAGCAAACTCTGTCTCTGGGCATGTGTGACCAATAGAGGCTCACGCCATCACTAAAGAAATCTGTTCTAAAATTGCTAACTGCCAAGTGGTCCTCCAGCCTCTACTTCCCCTTCCGGAAACAAGGAACTCAGTGCCTTCCAAGACGGCCATTTTTCCCCCTTGCCTCCATCTTCACTTCCCCATCAGCCAATGTCGGGCCTGAACATGGGCGGGACTAAAGGCATCTCTAGTTGGCTTTCCAGGATATATGGGAAGAAAGGTGGCAGTGGGAGAATCGCCTGTTTTTTCTTTTCTTTCCTGGCTGCCCCAGGGCATATGGAGTTCATGGGCCGGGGATCAGATGTGAGCCTCATTTGCAATGCTGGATCCGGATCCTTTAACCCACTGTGCCGTGCCTGGGGATCAAACCTGGGTCCTGGTGCTGCTGAGACGCTGCCCATCCCATTGCGCTGCCACAGAGGGAATTCTGAGAACTGCTTGTTTTTTTGACAGCGTAAGTTCCCCCTGGCAGCCTGGTGATCTGCCATAAGAGAAAGATTCCCGGGAGGAACTACAGCAAGCTGCTTCAAAGAACGAGAGCAGAGGGTCACTATGGTGGGTGGTGAGCCTGGCACCCAGGTGTCACCTGACGAATGGCTGGAGGAACCGGCTGGGTAGCGGGAGGAAGTTCAGGTGTTTGAAGGGCTTCACCGGGAGGGGACCAGGACCCAGGAGCAGAAGCCACCTGGAGTTTGCTTCCTCTCATTCACTTTCTACCTCTTGGGCTATTAGAGCCGCTGTATGGAAGCATCCAGCCCCTTGGAAGTGGAAGCGGAGGGGGGATTGCTCTTAGGTGACTAGTCCCTTCCTCCCCAAATCAGATCATTTTGTGTTCTCCGAGCCCTTGGTGAGATCAGGCATATTTTTATAGCACCTACTACAGATTTGTGTACACAGTTGGGCTTAGCTGAATGAGTGAATGAATCTTTCTTTCTTCATCTAACAGGGAAGGCCTGTAACGGGGTGTTATCCTTGGCCCCTGACACTGGGGTAAGGATGGCGTCCCGCAGTAAAACATTTTTGTGTGTAAATATCACTTAAGTCTGCACAGTGGTTGTCAAACAGTGAGGCCCTGACAGAAGCCAGTGCACCAACCTGGAAACATTTTTATGGTAATCATTTTCCTACAGAACTCGGAGCTTCAAAAGGAGGGCATTGAAATCCTCCCCTCGAATGTTGCAGCTGGAAGGACCTTTCAAGATCACAGAATCCAAGCTTTTCATTTCCCAGATGGCAAAGCCAAGGCCCCGACTGCGGGGCTGAGGGGTGGGGCCTGGCACTTAGCGGGAGCCCACCGGAGCCTCGCCCCTTGCCTGCCTGACAGCGTGCCAAGCGAGGCGATGGCACAGTGGGGCGAGCTTTCCGTCTCCGCCACTCCCCAGGGGAGGCAGCGGGGCCCCAATTAGACGCAAGGGTGGCTGGAGGTAAGACAGCGAGTGGCACAGTCAGGACAGATGGGAGAGAGGACGACGAGGGAGGCCCCGTGTCAGGAGATGGCCCTGGGGGTCCCTGTAATGTGACAGGGCCGAGAACACCAGCCCGTACCTCCCTTGGGTGGGACTCAGAAGCTCAATAAAAGACATCAGCGGGGTCCCTGATGGTGCTGTTACTGCTGTGGCTCGGGTTCAATCCTGGAACTTCCACAGGCTGAGGGTGCAGCAAGAAAGGAAGGAAGGAAGGGAGAGAGGGAGGAAAAGAAAGAAAGAAGGAAGGAAGGGAGGGAGGGAGGGAGGAAAGCTATCATCCCTGTAAAGCGGGGGCGAACACCCACCAGGTCCCTCTGCTCCACGACGCAGGCAGAGCCCGGGCACCCCTTCCCTGGCTGAAAGCACGGCCCCCACTGCCTAACCCTCCCTTGTCCTCAGGTGCCAGGTAAGACCCTCTGTCCCCAATGTCCAATTCCAGCCACCTTTGGGGCTCAGAAAGCGCTTCTCCCCAATATCTTGAAGTCCCGCCCATCTTTAATAGCCCTCATCCCAGTCTGCTTTGCATCCGTCTGTCCTGGATCCGGGTGGCTTGGCCCATCGCGTCTCGCCTTCGCCCAGACCTCGCTCCCACTGTTGATCTGTGAGCGCAGAGATTAGTTCCTTGAGTCCTTGTGGCGTCTCTAGTCCTTGGCACTGTAGGTGCTCGGGGAGCATTGGTGGCCCCGTTAAACGCCCAGAGGAAAGAATGACTGAAGAGGGGGCTTGCTGCCTGCTGCACCCGCTTCCTAAAGGAGCCCTCCAGCATCGCCCGGAGGAAAGGAGGGGCGGGAGGGTGGGGCGGAGGGGGCCCCGTGGGGAGACAGAGGGGCTGTCATTGTCCTGACAGCCGAGGTGGCAGGAGAGCAGACCAGGTTTTCCACCCAAGGGGGATCGCGTCGCAGTTCTGTCCGTTGGTTCAATCATTCATTCACTATGGAGTGCCAACTGCGTACACGGCGCTGTTTAGTTTCGTCCTTTGCCGGTGTAGCCTAGTGGTTATGGATAAGCCCGGGTTCACATACCCGTTTTCTGTCACTGACTAGCTATGTAACGTCTCTGTTCCTCAGGGTTCTAACCTGTAAAATGAGGATCAAAATAGGACCTTCCTCATAGGTTCTTGGAAGGATTATCAATGATATCATTGCCACCAAGTGCTTAAAACCTGGCTTGGCACGCGGTAGGCTCTACTTAAGCAGTGGCCGTTGTTTAAGGCACTGTGAATACATACATCGGTGAACAAAACCGGTGAAAACCTTTGCCCGTATTGAGCTTAAATCCTGGTAGGGGGAGATGAACAATTACCAGCAACAACAAAGGGAATCGTATGAGGAAGCGATAGCTAATGCACAATAAAGACTGATAAATAATAACCAGCCCAGGCTGGTCACAGTCATTCCCAATGTCCCTAAGGCACCCAGGGTTGCTTGCGCTCAGGAGCACCTTTGGGGGAGGGGATCCTTCGAGAGAGACCTCTCAGAGACCAGGTGCCTGGAGTGGCTGGTGGCTGTGGAATTAGAGAAGGAGCAAAGGCAGGCAAGGAACCTGGGCCGTGGCCAGCACAGCAGGGTAAACACTTGTGGCCAAGTCTGGCAGCTGCTGGGCCTCTGCAGAGCAAACACGACCCCTGCAGCGGGCACAGAGGCAGCTGGGGGAGCCGCAACCCTTCAGTGGTCTTAGCCCACAAGGGCCTGCAGTCCGCAGCGTGGCTGCTGCCTTGCACTCCATGGGAGCGCATCCCTTTTGCTTGAGCTGAGCTGCCTCTCCCTTGGGAAGGCGGCTGGAACAGACTGGGCATGTCCTGAATTTTTAATGATACATGAAGGCTGTTTGATGATACACGAGGTTTTGCTGTAGGGGAATCAGAGAGAGTGTTTTCCAGGTTTCTTGAGGGGATGACTCCTGAAAGAGCTATAATATAAGATCAAGGCATATCTGAGGGGAGGATTTCTTATGAGAGTCCTTCGGATCGGGCCCCCACAACCCCGGTCACCCAAAGGCTCTCCTCAGAAGTCACTTTGCCAATCCCAAGCCCCCTCTTTGCTTCCTGAGTCAGTATCTCCTCCTCCTTCTATGTCCAGTGCTGCTTGTAGTGACTTAAGTGGTAGCTGTTTCGCTGTTTTGTTTTGGAGAAATGCTTTATTTTATTTTTATTTTATTTTTTGGTTGTGTCTGCAGCATGCTGAAGTTCCTGGGCCAGGGAGCAAACCTGAGCCACAGCAGCGACAACGCCCCATCCTTAACCTGCTGAGCCACCGGGGAACTCCTTTATTTTATTTTTACTTTTATTTTTTTGTTTTTTTGCTCTTTCTTTGGGCTGCACCCCAGGCTAGGGGTTGAATCAGAGCTGTAGCCACCGGCCTACGCCAGAGCCACAGCAACTCGGGATCCGAGCCGCGTCTGCAACCTACACCCCAGCTCACGGCAATGCCGGATCGTTAACCCACTGAGCAAGGGCAGGGACTGAACCCACAACCTCATGGTTCCTAGTCGGATTCGTGAACCACTGCGCCACGACGGGAACTCCCTTTATTTTATTTTTAAATTTTTTTTTTTTTAAGCTGATTCACTTTCGGCTTGTGTCCCTGGGATGGGATTGTAAGTTCCTTAAGATCACAGGCATTTTTGAGGAGGTGACAG
The DNA here is from genome assembly GCF_016906955.1 of Phacochoerus africanus. Lineage (NCBI taxonomy): Eukaryota > Metazoa > Chordata > Mammalia > Artiodactyla > Suidae > Phacochoerus > Phacochoerus africanus. The sequence goes on along the minus strand of NC_062560.1, from coordinate 126,950,464 downwards.
ATTTGAGAAGTATGATTCTGGAAGATGTATTCAGTCAACTACTCAGTAAATATTTACTGAGTACCTACCGAGTGCCTGCATTGTTCTCAGTGCTTGGGAAACAGCAGTGAAGAAAACAAACGTTCTTTCCTCATAGAGCTCAAATTCTCGTGGGACAGACAGACAATAAGCTTAATACGAATGTTGGACACAGATAACTGCCACGAAGAAGAAATAAAACAGAGTAAGGGAACTGACAGTGATGGGGGCCTTTTCAGTCAAAAAGGACCTGGAAGGCTTCTCGGAGGGGGTGCTGCTTAAGCCACATGTGAATGAAGCTATTAGCTAAGCCATGTCCCAAGCAAAGGGAACCGCAAGGGAATAGCAAATACAAAAGCCCCGTTCTGTCACTTCACTCATGTAAAACGAAGGTCAAAAGAGGGACAAGGTCCTTAATACATGACCTTGTGTCTTTCGCAAGGTCATGTATTAAGGAGGGAGTGAATGAATGAGAGCTCTTGATACCCATGGATTATCACTGTTAATATCTTTATGTATTTTCTTCCAGGTCTGTACACCTACGCACGTGGGTATGTACGGATGTCTGTATGGGTGTGTGTAGCCACACACAGCGGTTTTTCTTTTTTTTTTTGACACTGTCAATATGAGGTTTATTTTAAATTGAAAGAAACACTGCAAATAAACACTTCCAACAAATTCTATCAAACACCACATCATCTAGGAATGTTAGACATTAATTCTGAATTCAAAACAAGGACATTCAGAGAATGCATCCCGGAGTTGGCCAACATGGAGCTTTTACTTAAATCTAGTATTTTATAGAAGCCTCACCATTAACCCTTCCTGGAAATCAGTGATTGCGATTCAACTTTATAATGTTAATCAAGTCTCCTATGCAATGCCCTCATATAACTGCTTCAACTACCAACTCTTATACCAGCCAGGAAATTATAAAAACATATATGAATTACACGGAAGGGCTTGATTAAAAGTCTGTCTATGTATAGGGCTGCTTCTCACCTCAGCACGCACACGTGCACACAAAACATTTACATATAGATGCCAGGACATCCTCTTGGTTATGTTACATGGCAAAGTGCACGTTTTGTTTGTTTGTTTGTTTCTTGTTTTATTATTTCAAAAGTGCACATTTATAAATGTCATTCTGTTATGTATGAACTGAAAAATATATGTGTGTTTTAAAAAGCCCTCGACACAGGGGAGTGGACGATGCCTCTGCATTAAGCACAGAAACGCAGAGGTTTTTCCAAGACGTCAATGACCTGCCTGTCTCCAGCTGGCTCCCGGGGGGCCGCTGCCAACGGGCATCGCCCTCGGAAAGACAAGATGGTCTTGGTAATGACCTCCACCGACCCCAGAATCTCATCCTCCTTGATCACAAGCGGAGGCGCGAACCCAAAACCTCAAGGGCTGCAACGGCCGCTCAGCAGCCCAGTGGATTGCCACCGTACATTGACCATGTTCCCCCGGCTTAGTGGTCAGCATTATATCATCATCACACAACACCACGGAGATGATAGGGTATAAACTACCAGAAAGTGCCTTTCCTAGAAGGACTATATCAGCCCTGACATTTTCATGATCGACAGCCAGACATTGACAAGTTCTGGCCAATCCTGTCTGTATTTGATCAGCAATAAACAGAACCTGGTGCTGGGTGCAGAGCTCATGCAAGCCCACGAGGTAGCCTGGATCTGGAACAACGATGCCCACCTCACCCTGAATTGCCTCTACCATGAACGCAGCAACGTTTGGCTCCTGCAGCACATGCTCTAGAGCAGGCAGATCGTTATATGGAATGATTTCAAAACCTGGCATAAATGGTCCAAAACCATCATGAGTGGTGGGGTCTATGGAACTGCAGATAGTGGAAGAATGTTTGTCCGCAAACGTTTCCAGCTTCAAAAATGATCTTTGCTTTGCATTTTGGAATACCCTTCATGGTATATCCCCATTTCCGAGCAATTTTGCAGGCAGTCTCTCCAGCTCCACCTCTGTATTCATAGGAAGGACCTCGTGGTAGTTGAAAAGTTTAGTCACATACTCTTCACATTCTCAAGCACGTTATGGTGGAAAGCCCTAGATATTCGGGTCGATTTGTCCACCGACTCTTCAGAGCATTCCTAATCTCTGGGTGACAACGCCCTTGGTTCATAGCACTGTAAGCACTCGGGAAGGCAAAATATTTCCTGCCTTCTACATCCCATACATAAATACCTTTCCCTCTCTCCAGGGCTACAGGTAAAGGATGGCAGTTGTGGGCACTATATTTAGCTTCCTGTTCAAAAACGAGGTCAGAGGATGGAAGACCTTGGACTGTTTTATAGGTGCGACAGATGCCGCAGAAGCCACTGTAGAATGAATGCCACGACGAAGGACAGCAATGGCTAGTTTGGAAAACATGATATCCTTCAAGTAGGAATACCACCAACCAACTATCTTTTTTTCCCATAGTACAGATTAATTACAGATTTTTCACTGGAGATCCAGGGATGTCTTCAGAGCATTCAGTAACTCCTGGTGGCACCTCAGAGGACAAGCCAGAACACACCAAGTCAACTGAGCAGCAGAGACTCATTTTTTTCTTAATTGCTATTTTTCAAACTTTTTCTTCCACTTAAACATATTCAAGGACAATTTCCAATATCCGTAACGTTGATCTACATTGTCCTTTTTTTCCACTTAGAGCTCGTCCCAAGTTTAAATGTGTTTTGGTTTATTGAAATAAAACTTACTGTAAAATTCATCCTTTTTAAATGTACATTTCTATGAATTTTTACAAATGTACACAATCGGGTAGTTATCACAATAATCAAAAGAGTGATTTTTTTCCATTATCCTGAATAGCCTTCTCTCGCCCCTTTGAAATCAAATTTCCTGCTCCCGCCTCTAGATCAGATGCCTGGTAACCGATGAGCTGGTTTCCATCCCAGGAGTCTTAATGTTCCAGATATCGTACAAATGGAATCACAGCATCTGTAGACTTTCGTGTCTAGCTTAGTTTTCTTAGAACGATGTTCTTCGAGTTTCATCCTCATTGTTGTATAGCAATAATGTATTATTTTTATTGCTGAATAGTATTCCATTGTACCTCCTCAATTTGCTTATCCACTCAAGGGTTGAGGGACACTTGGATTGCTTCCGGCTTTTTTTCATTATCAAAAATAAAGCTATTATGAATATTCATGTGCAGACCTCTGTAATGGGCAGTCTTTATTTCTCTTGGTTATATACTTAGGAGGGGGTTTATGGTAAAGGTATATTTAACTTTACAAGAAACTGTTGTCAAAAAGTCTGTAACATTTTGTATTCCCACCAGCAAACTCTGAGCCTTGTTTCTCCACATATTAATTTATTTAGAAAATTTTATTCATTCTTTTAGCCGTGTAATGATACCTCATTGTTGTTTTAATTTGCTTTTTTCCTAGTGATTAACAATGTCAAGCAGGTTTGCATGTTCTTATTTGCCATTCTTGGATGAAGTGTCAGTTCAAGTCTTTGCCCATATTCTAATTGGGCTGTTTACTTACTGCTGAGCTGAATTAATTTCCTAGGGCTACCGTAACAAATTGCTACACACTTAATGGCTCCAAACAGTAGAAGTAAATTTTCATACAGTTCTGGAAACCAGAAGTCTGCGCTGTGCCTCCTGGGGTATCAGTCAAGGTGTCAGTGAAAGTATCAGCAGGGTTGGTTCCTTCCTGAGGCTCCAGTGGAGAATCTATTCCTTGCCTCTCCCAGCATATGGAGCTGAGGGTATTCCATGGCTTGTGGCTGCAATTCTCCATCCTCTGGCTCCATGGACACCACGTGTTCTCCTGTTCTTCAGTCAAACTTCCGTCTGCCTCCCTCTTCTTAGGACACTTGTGATTACATTTAGAACCATCCAGATAATCCTGGATCATCACTTCATTGCAAGATCCTTGATTTAATCGCATCCGTAAAATGTTACCACATAAAGGTAACATGCATAGATTCCAATAGTTAGGCCCCAGATAATCTCGGGGGCCCTTATTCAGCCCACCACGTGAGCTTAGAGAGTTCACGGATTTGGATTCATTTGTCCTGTATCAGATACGTGCTTTGCGGATATTTTCTCCATCTGTAGCTTGTCTTTTTGTTTTCTCAGCATTCTCTCTTGAAGAACACAATTTTTCAAATTGTATTTTGATGAAGTCCAATTTATAAATTATATCCATTTTTTTCTATTGTGGCTTGTCATTTGAGTGTTCCATCTAAATGACCTTTGCACAAGTCAAGGCTGCAAAGATCTCCTCCTGCATGTACTTCCAGATATCTTATAGTTTTAGGTTTTACATTTAAACCTACGACAATTTTGAGTGTTTTCGTAAGGGCTGCCAGATTATGGGTCCGAGTTTATTACTCTGCATGTGTATGGCCAATTGTTCCAGCACCATTTGTTAAAAAGACTGGCCTTTCGCCATTGAATTGCCTTTGTACCTTGCCAAGAGCCAGTTGACTGTATCTGTTTATTTCTGACCTCCATTACATTCAATTGATTTGTGTCAGTCTGGCCCCAAGACTTACACTGTCTTGATTACCACTGTTTCTAGGAAGTCTTGAAATTTGACAGTGTGCGTACTAAAATCTTGTTCTTTTTTAATTGCTACTTTTGTTATTGTTTATTTTTTCTATTTTATAGAAATATAATTCACTTTTTGTATATTGGCCTTGTATCCCGTTCTAGAAGCTTTTTATAGAGTCCTTGGGATTTTCTACGCCAGCTGTCATGTTGCCTGTGAATATAGACATCTTTCTATTTACCATTCCAATCTGAAGGCGTCTATAAGTTTCCTTTGCCTTATTGGGCTAAGACCTCTTGCATGGTGTTGAACAGTGATGAGGGAGTGACGAGGGTGAACATCCTTAGTGCTGGGCTCCCAGTCTTAGGGGGAAAGGATTCAGTCTTTTATAATTAATTATGATGTTAGGAGCATTTTATTGTGGGTGTTTGCTTGCTTGTTTTGTACATGCCCTTTTCCAGAAGAGGAAGTTCTGGAGTTCCCGTCATGGCTCAGCGGTTTACGAAACTCGACTAGTATTCATGAGGACATGGGTTCGATCCCTGGCCTTGCTCGGCGGGTTAAGGATCCAGCATTGCCGTGAGCTGTGGCGTAGGTTGCAGATACAACTTGGATCCCACGTTGCTGTGGCTGTGGCCTAGGCCCGTGGCAACAGCTCCATTCTATCCCTAGCCTGGGAACCTCCATATGCTGCGGGTGTGGCCCTAAAAAGACATTTAAAAAAAAGGAAAGTTCCCTTTTATTCCTAGTTTGCTGAGAGTTTTATTATGAATGAATGTGTTTTACTTCTTTGACTCTTAATGGGATGGATTACATTGATTTTTTAACTGATTTTTATTTTTTCCATTATAGTTGGTTCACAGTGTTCTGTCAATTTTCTACTGTATAGCAAAGGGACCCAGTCACACATGCCCATATATACATTCTTTTTTCTCACATTATCCTCCAACATGTTCCATCATAAGTGACTAGATATAGTTCTCAGTGCTATGCAGCAGGACCTCATTGCTTATCCATTCCAAAGGCAACAGTCTGCATCTACTAACCCCAGATTCCCAGTCCATCCCACCCCTCCCCCTCCCCCTTGGCAACCACAAGTCCGTTCTCCAAGTCCATGAGTTTATTTGCTGTGGAAAGGCTTATTTGTGCCATATATTAGATTCCAGATAGAAGTGATATCATATGGTATTTGTCTTTCTGACGTAGCTTCACTCAGTATGAGAGTCTCTAGTTCTATCCATGTTGCTACAAATGGCATGACTTTGTTCTTTTTTATGGCTGAATAGTATTCCATGGTGTATCTATACCGCACCTTCTTAATCATTTGTCTGTCAATGGACATTTAGGTTGATGAGAGATTGGGGGAGGGCTAGCAAGACAGAAGCCACAGGCTTTTTGTAACCTAACCTTGGAAGCAGCATCCCATCACTCTTGCTGTATTCTGCTTATTAGAAATGAGTCTCTAGGTCCGGTTCACACTCAAGGAGATGGGATTACACAAGGACACACACGCAAGGAGGCGAGGATATTTAGAGAGCATTTTAGAGGCTGCCTAGCAAGGCATGTTGGTTAAGAGGGCATGTAGCATCCTTTCATTGTTTGTTTGTAAAGAATTGTGATTATGGATTTAATTCCAGCTCTTTTTTCCTCAAAATTCTTCAAATGCCTAGTTTTTAAAGACATTTTTAAAATAACATCATGAGTAAATAGAAAACATTTGTAAAGTATGTACAAGATTTAAAAAATGACTCAACAAACACCCACATAATTACTACTTGGTTTATTTTAAAACATATATCCTTTTCCTTTCCCTCTCAAGGCTAACTACTATTCAGTTTTGTTGTTGCCGTTGTTTATTCCCTTGAAGTTCCTTAAATTTAACACCTGTATTTATAGCTAAACAACACATTGTTTTATTTGCTTTTGAACTTTGTACTGTACCGCATATATTATTATGATTTAGGGGGGTTTTGCCAAAAGAGATGTCCCAGAGATTAATCTATATTGTTGCATATAACTGTATTTTACTTATTGTCTCTGTTATATGTGATATGATTATATGCATCTACCATAATTTATTAATGCTTTCTACTGGTGGTGGACATTTGTAATAAGTGAGGTTATGAATATTCCTGTGCGTGGGTATGGGTTTTTCTCTTGAAGACAGACATTTTGTCATCCTGCTGAGTGTATGTTGTGGACCAAACAGTGTCTCCCCCAAATTCGTATATTGAAGTCTTAACCCCTACTGCCTCAGAATGTGACTATATTTGGAAATAGGGTCTTGAAGAGATGATTATGATAAAATGAGGTCACTAGGATAAGCCAATATAACTAGTCCTTATAAGAGATTAGGACACAGATACACACAGACTGAAGAGCAACAGCGTGAGAACACAGGGAGAAGGCGGCTGTCAGCAAAAGCCCAAGAGAGAGGCCTCAGGAGAAACCCAAACTGCCAATACCTAGATCTTGACCTTCCAGCCTCCAGAAGTGTGAAGCAAGAGCTTTCTGTTGTTGTCGCCACTCAGTCTGTGGTATTTTCTTATGGCAGCCTCAGGCAAATAGTAGGGTGTCAGTATGTTGCTGTAACTGAAATCAGCATTTATTGAGTTTGAACATCTTTCCTTCCACGGATGGGCTGTTTGGCTTCCTCACCCATGAAAAATACCTAGTAATGATATTTCGCTCACTTGTTGTTGTTGTTTTGGGGTTGTTGGTCTTTTTCTTGTTAGTTTGTCGACCACCTCTCTATGTATTCCAGACTTTATTTGGCAATGTGTGTACCGTAACCTGTATCTTCTCATTATGTGGCTTCTCTTTTCACTCAATTTCATGCCATGCTCATTGGTATATGCTGGAATGTCATGTGTTTTATTTTTTTACTTTAATAATATAATGAATATTTGTGAACTTGCTGCCTACTCAAAAACTAGATCATTAATAATAACATAATTTATTATAAGGTCTCATTACCACTTCCATCCCTCTGCCTTTCATTTCCTCAAAATAATAATAGTAGCGAACACTTAGATGGCTCTCACTACAGTACAGGTATTGTTTCACATAGTTTATATGTATTAGCGCATCTAAACCTTACCAAAGACCCTGTGAGCTAGCTACATTTTACACACAAGGCTGCTGAAGAGCAGAGAGGTTAATTAAGTTCCTTGCCAAGGTCATGGGCAGCATTTGGGGACAAAGTCAGACTTTGAACTCAGGCAGTCTTCTTCTGAACAATTCTGCTGTATTGCTTCTTGTTAATCGATATATACAATTTTGTGTTTCTCATTTAACTGCCTTTAACAATTATTTTATGTATTTATGCATGCCTACGTAGTATACGCTTCAGTTTTGCTTGTTTTATTAGCTATATTAAAAAGACACCTTACCATATGCTGTCTCAGGAGACAACATATGGGATTATTTTGATGAACAGAAGTTCTTAATAGGAGCATAATTCATATTAGTAGTATTTTCCCTTATGGTTTGTACCTTTTTGTATCTCGTTTAAGACCTCTTTCCCTATTTAAAGATCTGGTCTTGTATTACCTTCTAAAAAAATCTATAGCTTTTCCTTTCATTTTAGTGTTTTTAGAAGGTTTTATTTTGAAGTAATTTTATATACTCATAAAGATTGAAAGAAATAGTACAGAGAGTGTCTGCATTCTTCAGTCAGCTTCCCAAATGATAGCAGTTGTCTATAACCATAACACAGTTGTCGACGCTGGTAGGGTACTGTTAATTGAACCGAAGGCCTTCTTTGAGGTCACTGCTTTTTACACACAAGCTTTTTTATTTTTTTATTGTATTTTATTTTTTTATTTATTTTTTTTTGTCTTTTTGCTATTTCTTGGGCCGCTCCCACGGCATATGGAGGTTCCCAGGCTAGGGGTCGAATCAGAGCTGTAGCCACCGGCCTACACCAGAGCCACAGCAATGCGGGATCCGAGCCGCGTCTGCAACCTACACCACAGCTCACGGCAATGCCGGATCGTTAACCCACTGAGCAAGGGCAGGGACCGAACCCGCCACACCATGGTTCCTAGTCGGATTCGTGAACCACTGCGCCACGACGGGAACTCCACACGAGCTTTTTTATTTTGGCATATAATTCTATTAAATTTGACCCCATGTATCGATGTATTTAACCATCATCGCAGTCCGTGTACCCCCTTGAACTACCCTCCCCCACCCTGACCCCTGGCAACCGCTGATGTGATCTCCGTTACGTCCACTCCTATTAAGCCTGGCTTTTTTTCATTACTGAGTAGTGTCCCATTGTATGGATGCACCTTATTTTCTGCATCCATTTACTAACTGAGTGACATTTGGGTTGTTTCTAGCCTTTGACTATTATTTGTGTTATTTATTTATTTATTTCCCTGATTGTATTTATTTTTATTTTTTATTGTTATTTCCACAATTTTTATTGTTATTTCCACAATTTTTATTGTTATTTCCACAATTTCTTTCCCACTGTACAGCATGGGGACCCAGTTACACATACATGTATACATGATTTTTTCTCCCATTGTCGTGCTACGTTGTAAGTATCTAGACATCGCTCCCAGTGCCACACAGCAGGATCTCATTGTTAATCCATTCCAAAAGCAATAGTTTGTATCCGTTAACCCCAAGCTCCTCAACCACCCCACTCCCTCCCTCTCCCCCCGGGGAACCACAAGTCTATTCTCCAAGTCCATGAGTTTCTTTTCTGTGGAAAGGTTCATTTGTGCCATATATTAGATTCCAGATAGAAGTGATAGCATATGGTATTTGTCTTTCTCTTTCTGACTTGCTTCACTCAGGATGAGAGTCTCTAGTTCCATCCAGGTTGCTGCAAATGGCATTATTTTGTGTTTTTTTGGCTGAGTAGTATTCCATTGTGTGTGTGTATATATATATATATATATATATATATATATATATATATATATATCACGTCTTCCTAATCCAATCATCTGTCAATGGACATTTGGGTTGTTTCCATGTCTTGGCTATTGTGAATGGTGCTGCAATGAACATGCAGGTGCATGTCTCTTTTTCAAGGAAAGTTTCGTCCAGATACATACCCAAGAGTGGGATTGCTGGGTCATATGGTAGTTCTATGTATAGATTTCTAAGGTACCTCCATACTGTTCTCCATAGCGATTGTACCAGCTTCCATTCCCACCAGCAGTGCGGGAGGGTTCCCTTTTCTCCACACCCCCTCCAGCACTTGTTATTTGTGGACGTGCTAATGATGGCCATTCTGACTGGTGTGAGGTAAGATTAACATTCAGAAATCAGTCATGTTTCTGTATACTAACAATGAAACTTTAGAAAAGGAATACAAAAACACAATACCTTTTAAAATTGCACCCCCAGGAGTTCCCGTCGTGGCACAGTGGTTAACGAATCCGACTAGGAACCATGAGGTTGTGGGTTCCGTCCCTGCCCTTGCTCAGTGGGTTAACGATCCGGCATTGCCATGAGCTGTGGTGTAGGTTGCAGACGCGGCTCGGATCCCGCATTGCTGTGGCTCTGGCATAGGCCGGTGGCCACAGCTCCGATTCAACCCCTAGCCTGGGAACCTCCATATGCCGCGGGAAAGGCCCAAGAAATAGCAACAACAACAACAACAATAACAACAACAACAAAAGACAAAATAAATAAATAAATAAATAAATAAATAAATAAATAAAATTGCACCCCCAAAAATCAAATACCTGGGAATACACCTGACCAAAGAGGCAGAGGACATATATGCCAAGAACTATAAAACATTCATCAAGGAAATTTAAGAAGATGTAAAGAAATGGAAAGATACTCCATGCTCCTGGATTAGAAAAATTAATATTGTAAAAATGGCCATACTACCCAAAGCAATCTACAGATTCAATGCAATCCCTATCAAATGACCCATGACATTTTTCACAGAACTAGAACAAACAATCCAAACATTTATATGGAACCACAAAAGACCCAGAATCGCCAAAGCAATCCTGAGAAACAAAAACCAAGCAGGAGGCATAACTCTCCCAGACTTTAAGAAATACTACAAAGCCACAGTCATCAAAACAGTGTGGTACTGGTATCAAAACAGACAGACAGACCAATGGAACAGAAGAGAGAACCCGGAAATAAACCCCGACACCTATGGTCAATTAATCTTTGACAAGGGAGGCAAGAACATAAAATGGGAAAAAGACAGTCTATTCAGCAAGCATTGCTGGGAAACCTGGACAGCTACATGCAAATCAGCGGAGCTAGAACACACCCTCACACCATGCAGGAAAGTAAACTCAAAATGGCCGAAAGACCTAAATATAAGACGAGACACCATCAAACTCCTGGAAGAGAACATAGGCAAAACATTCTCTGACATCAACCTTCAAATGTTTTCTCAGGTCAGTCTCCCAAAGCAACAGAAATAAAAGCAAAAATAAACCAATGGGACCTAATCAAACGGACAAGCTTTTGAACAGCAAAGGACACCAAAAAGAAAACAAAAAGACAACTTACAGAATGGGAGAAAGTAGTTTCAAGCGATGCAACGGACAAGGGCTTAATCTCTAAAATATACAAACAACTCACACAACTCAACAGCAAAAAAACCAACAACCCAATGGAAAAATGGGCAAAAGACCTGAATAGACATTTCTCCAAGGAAGATATACAGATGGCCAACAAGCACATGAAAAAAAGCTCAACATCCCTGATTATTGACTATTATTTTTAAAATCTGGGGTTCCTGCTGTGGTTCAGTTGGTTCGGAATCTGATTGCAGTGGCTTGGCTCTCTGCGGCAGTGTGGGTCAGAACCCTGGCCTGGTGCAGTGAGTTAAAGGATCCAGCATTGCTGCACTGCAGCCTAGGTTCAGATTCAATCCCTGGCCCTGCAACTTCCATATGCCATGGGTACACCCATTAAAAAAAAAAAAAAAAAAGCTACTGTATGGAGTTCTCTGGTGGCCTAGCAGTTAAGGATTTGGCATTGTCACTGCTGTGGCTTGGGTTAGAGCCCTGGCTCAGGAACTTCTGCATGCCACAGGCACAGCCAAAAAAAAAAAGTTACTATGCATATTCATGTGTAGGTTTATGCATGACCATGACGCTTCATTTCTCTGGGATGGATATACAAGAGTAGGATGCTGGTCATGTGATATGCGCACGTTTAACTTTATAAGAAACTGTCAAAAATGTTTTCCAAATTGGCTGTATCATTTACACTCCCACTAGCAAGGCTTAAGTGATTCAGTTTCTCCATATTCTTACCAGCATTTAGTATTCTCACAAAATTTTGTTTACTTTCTATTTATGAATTTTTTTTTGTCTTTGTGTATTTTCTAGGGCCACACCCATGGCATATGGAGGTTCCCAGGCAAGGAGGCGGATCGGAGCTGCAGCCGCCAGCCTACACCACAGCCACAACAATGCAGGATCCGAGCCACGTCTGCGACCTACACCACAGCTCACGGCAACACCAGACCCTAACCCACGGAGCGAGGCCAGGGATCGAACCCACAACCTCATGGTTCCTAGTCAGATTCGTTAACCACTGAGCCATGACAGGAACACCTATGATTTTTGTTTCAGCCATCCTAGTGAGTGTGTAGTGATGTCTCGTTGTGGTTTTGATTTGCGTTTTCCTAATGACTAATGATGTTGAGCAACTTTTCATGTGCTTATTTGCCAGCTGTATTTCCTCTGTGGTGAAGTGTCAGGTTAAACCTCTTTGCTCAATCAGATTGTTTGCTTTGCTTTACGGCTAAGTTTGGAGAGGTTTGTCTGTTTGTTTGTTTAATATTTTCTGGATACAAGTTCTTTGTTAGATTTGTGATTTGCAGATATTTTCTCCCAGTCTGTGGCTTGTCTTTTTAGTCTCTTTATAGGTCTTTTGCAGAGCAAACACTTAAAATTTTTGAGGTCCAGTTTATCAATTTTTTTTTTCTTTTTCAGCTGCACCCATGGCCTATGTAAGTTCCCAGGCCAGAGACTGAATCCAAGCCTCAAACTAGTCCAAGCTGTGACCTATGGTGCAGCTGCAAGAATGCCGGATCCTTTAACTCACTGTGCCAGGGTGGGGATGGAACCTGCACCTCTGCAGTGACCCGAGCCACTGCAGTCAGGTTCTTAACCCACCGTGCCACAGTGGGAACTCCCCAACTTATTATTCTTTAATGGTTATGTTTTTTGGTGACTTGCCTAAGATCCATAAGGCCAAAAGCTCTCCCTCCTATGTTCCCAAGGTCATATACTTGTCTGCTTTACATTGAGACTTGTGGCTCATGTGCAGTTGATTTTCGAATAAAGTGGAGGGGACTGGCCTGAGGGGATAGGCTTTCCTCAGGCCTCCTTAGGTCCGCATTTCTGGGCTGCGGCCTGATCTAGTGCCTAAGCGATGAGGAAAAACAAACATCTAGAGAGCTCACCGCTCAATCATCTCTTGAATCCCGGGGCCCCTCATTGGTCCTCCCTCTGTTCTCCACCTCTCAGTCTCAAATACACAGGGACCTGTGTATTCAGCCAGGGTTTTCCACGTAACCAGCGGGACGGGGAGGCGGAGGGTGGAATGCAGTTACTCCATCTTGGCTGGACCCGGACACCCCTCCCTTTAAGTCTTTAATTCACATGGAATTTATTTTGGTGAATGGTAGGGATCCAATTTCATTTTTTCAGTGTGCATAATCAGTTGTTTTGTTATCACTTTGCAAATAGTCCATTTCCTCCATCTCAGTGATCGATAAAGACAGCTCTTACCTTAGTCCGTTCCTCAGAAATGTCTAGGGTTTTTGTTTCAATTTTTATCGAAATATATTTGATTTAGAATGTTGGGTTGGTTTCACATGCACAGCAAAGTCATATGCAGTATATATAATATATATATTCGTTTTCAGATTCTTTTCCATTATAAGTTATCACAAGCTATTAAATAATAGGTCCTTGTGTTGTTATGCAGTAGACCTTTGCTGTTTTATCTCTTTTATGCATAGTAATGTGCATCTGTTCATCCCAAACTCCTCGTTTATCCCTCTCTCTCCTTTTCCCCTCTGGTAACCGTAAGAGTTTTTTCTCCATGTCTTTCTATGTGGGTCTATTTCTGTTTTGTAAATAAGTTCACGTGTGTCATTTTTTCAGATTCCACACATAAGTGACATCATACAGTATTTGTCTTTCTCTGTCTGACTTACTTCACTTACCATGATAATCTCTAGATCCATCCATGTTGCTGCAGATGGCATTATTTCATTCTTTCGGTGGCTGAGTAACATTCCGTTTTGTATATGTACCACATCTTCTTTATCCATTCATCTGTCGATGGACACTTAAGATGCTTCCATGTCCTGGCTATTGTAAATAATGCTGCTATAAACATTGGGGTGCAGGTATTTTTTTTCTAAGTAGAGTTTTCATCTTTTCTGAATATATACCCAGGAGTGAGACGGCTGAATCATATGGCAGCTCTATCTTTAGTTTTTTAAGGAACCTCCATACTGTTCTCCACAGTGACTGCACCAATTTACATTCCCACCAACCGTGTAGGAGGGTTCCTTTTCCTCCACACCTTCTCGAGCAAGAAACGCCTCAGTTTTTCTCGGCCAGTGGTTCTCTCGTCTAAAGTTTTGAATCTTCTTGTCAAGTACCAACAAGAAAAACGCGTTGAAATTTTTATTAGAAATGCACTGAATCTGTATAGTAATTTGGAAGAGAATGTTTGCATTGTTGAGGTTTCCAAACCATAGATGCCGCACATTTCTTTACTTAGCCTTCCTTAACACCCTTGCATGTCTCTTTTCAATTTACTCTTATTTATTTTAAATTTTTTGATCATAGGAAACTCTGAAGAGCTTGGAAAATTGGAAAACTATTGGCACCAATGAAAGAATTCAGTAAAGTGACTGGGCCCAGACTAAACACACAAAAAGCCAAAGCTTGCTTATGATCTGTCAATAATGAGTTTGAACACAAAGGGGAAAATCTCCTATTCGCAAGTGCAATATAAATTATAGAAAATATCCAAGGGAGGATCTTTTTAACCTAAAACATTCTTTCTAGTCAACCAGCAAAATCCTGATCTCCCGGGAGGAAAATGGGTCAAAGATTGAATAGGCGCTACACACAAGAAGTTATGTAAATGAAGAGCACACATAAAAAAGCCCAACCTCACTTGCAAAGAAAGAGATTTAGACCATGGCGTGTTTTTCACCCATAAGCCTGTCAATGTTTCAAAGAGCCGGCCTTCGCAGTGTGGGAGGGGAGGAGGAAGCCATCTGCCTCCTGCGCTGCTGATGGGAGTATACATGCTCAGGTTTCTGTGGGACGCTTGGCCACGTGCAGCCAACAGTTGGACCAGACGTTAGTTCCAATGAAGTCAGGAGACCAGCCGGCCTCGCTTTCCTTATCTGCGAACCAGGGAACGGAGTGCTTTCCGCCTAGACGTGTTACCAGCACTAATGAAACCCCGCCCCTAGGGCTGCTCACTTGTACGATGCTTTGGGTAGATTCACAAAGGACATCCCCACTCCCGCAGTTGTCCAGGGCTGGGCCAACGGGCAGGACCTCGGTGCCATGTAAAAGGCGCCGCCTCTTCCTCCAGGTGGACACAGGCCTGCACCAGGATGCTTTGTCCTCAGAGTGGAGCGTGGGCTTGACTCAACACCCACTTTGCGCCCCCCTCCCCGCCCCCCGCCACCCTGGGGTTGGCACCTTTGTTCAGTACACCTATATGCTGGCCCTCCCGGCGTTTTTAACAAAAGTCTAACTTTTCATCATCGTGACATGTCATCTGTTACTATGTCCAAGGACGTTCAACGTAGTGAGATTATACTGGTGAAAAATTGAAGACAACATAAATGTCCAATAACGTGAAAATAGTTACACTAATTTGGCACAGTCATATAATCAAGCCGGTTCAATTCACTTTTTTTTTTTTGTCTTTTTGCCATTTCTTGGGCCGCTCCCGTGGCATATGGAGGTTCCCAGGCTAGGGGTCGAATCGGAGCTATAGCTGCCGGCCTACGCCAGAGCCACAGCAACGCTGGATCCAAGCCATGTCTGCGACCTACACCACAGCTCACGGCAACGCCAGGTCCTTAACCCACTGAGCAAGGGCAGGGATCGAACCTGCAACCTCATGGTTCCTAGTCGGATTCGTTAACCACTGCGCCATGACGGGAACTCCAATTCACTTTTCGAAGACTGTTGGATAATATTGGGAGACTCTCAATAAGCATTAACCTATCAAGATCCGAACTGGGTAATGAGTATGATCCCAATTTTGTAAAAATTCCAGTAAATGTACATATATATGTTTGTATGGACATACATATGTATATACGTGTGCATATGTATATACAAACATATGTACATAAATGTAAATATCTACCAAAACGTGTACGTTTCACACTGGTTGGGAGGGTTAGAGCTGATTGTTATTTCATATTTGTACTCTTTCTCATGGTTTTACAACTTGTTCAGAACGTGCGGGAAAAGCCATCCAAAAGGCCTTTTTCGTCCACGACCTGCCTTCCCTGCCCTGCGGCTCTGGCCCCCGCAGGTGCTCCGGCGGGGCGGGCGGGGAGGCGACCGCGGCCGGGACGGGGCGGGGGGGGCCGGGCCGGGGCTGCTTTGCTGTCCGGCTCCGAGCCTCCGTACCTCCCGCAGTCTAAGCGGGCTGCCTGTGCGCCCGCCGGGCCGCTCTGCACGTTCTCACATCAGGAGGAGCCCGGGGCTTTTCAGCGAAGCCTTGGGACCACCAACGGCCCCGCAGAGGGGCCTCGCCGGCAGCCGCCTGGGGGTGGGAACCGCCTGGAAGGCGGCGACGGGCGGGGCCCGTCTGCCCGGCCTCTCCTTCCCCTGGGTTCTTCCGACGCCTTAAAAAGCAAGAAAAACGGAACCCTAAGGCAACTGTCTTATTTGTTCGGGAGCCAGGTATCTAGGGCTTGCTCCAGGCACTGCGACGTGTGCCCAGAAAACGTGGATGGAATCCATTCTGGCATCAATCCCGCTCCCACGTCTCTATGCACAAAAGCGCGTTACTTTTCCTAGGATTTGAGGGGAGACAGGTTTTGGGAAAAATCGACGCATGGATTGGGACAGCTGCTCCGAAAAGGTGGACAGATTCAGGGAGCCACTTTCCAGCAATCAGTGGGTGGGTGAGAATAACGGACCATCTCAAGTAAGAGGGTTGAAAGAAAGAAGCCCTTCGCTTCTTTATGGGTTCATCAGGATAAAAAAGGTCTAGCCAGGAGGCGAAAGAAAAAGGAGACGTGGAGAGAACATTCTGGAATCAGACCCGCTGGGTTCACATCACCCCAAACTCGCTAGCCGGACCTCTCTGTGCCTCTGCCTTCCTGTCTCTGAAATGAGCTGAATTATAGAGCCTACCTTCCCCTGGAGTTGGTAGGAGAGTGATACAGACTGCTGCTCATGGTAAAGTGCTCCCACCGGGTCTGTCCCGGGTGCGAGGCCCAGCAGTGGGGTCGGCCTGCACTGGGGCAACGTGGGCCCTCTTCCCCCACCCCCCACCCCAGTGCCTTGATCCTGATGCTTCCCCCTGGTCACCTGGCACGGGTTTCTCATCTCACATGTCAGTCTGCTCAGAGGCAGACCCCTGGGTGAGGCAGAAAAGCCACTGGCCTGAACATCCAAGCCCTGGGTTCCGCGTCCAGCCCCAGCACGCGCTTCCCTTGACGTGGCTTTGGCAGTAATAGCTGCAATCTGCTCCTCTCCCAAATGAGGATAATCATCCTCCCCTTTGTCCCTATCAAGGGCCGCTGTGAGGATCAAATGAGATAATGGAAGGGAAATAATTTTGTAAAAGAGGGGTGATTAATCCGTGACAGGCCCAGTGAATATTTTCGCATAAAAACTGCCTCAATTTTGTACTCAAAGGGTGTTCTAGTCTGTATCATCTCTCGCAGAGTCCTTATCTGGTTCTGAAGCGCTGTAATACCTAGTCACGTGGATTTGCAAAATCATCTGCAGTTGGTTCACTCCTGTCTTTCAACTGAACAAAGGTGTTATATATGTATTTTGCAGAACCGGAGCTTTGTGGCATTCGGCCTATATTTCTACCCTAAATCTCTCTGTCCTTGAAATGATCCAGGGTAGAGGCTTTCGTTTTCTGCCCTATGTTCTCTTCCCCCAGGAACCTATCCAGTAAAACAAATGGCAGATCTAAGCCCCATCTGCAGAAGGATGCTAAATCCCCGGCCGCTGGGCCGCACAGGTAAAGCTGATGCTCCTGCCTGGGCTTCCATTGGGGTGAAGACAGGTAAGGGCGCAGCAGTGCCCTGGCACTGAGTGGGAAGCCAAGAAAAAAGCAGAATGCCAGCAGTGCCCACAGAAGCCGGCAGTGCAGCTACTCAGCCAAGTGCGGCGCTCTGTCCTTTTTCTCTAATTTGATTGCGTGTCTTTGGGCCGGTATCTCAGCTTTGTCCTTTGTTGTTCTGTAATTTAACTGCCCTCTCCTTGAAAGAAATGACTGTGGACAGCTTCCTTTGAAGACGTATTTCTTTCTTTTTTTTTTTTTTAAATTGTATTCAATTGTTATTTCCCCAATACATTTTTTTTTCTACTGTACAGCGTGGTGACCCAGTTACACATACATGGATGCATTCTTTTTTCTCCTCGCATTATCATGCTCACTGAGAATTATGTCTAGTCATTTATGAGACATATTTCATTAGTGAAATCCCGGGCCTCCTACTTTTCCCGAAGGGTTCCTTACTTTTCCTGTGGAATATGTCTGGCATCTTTCTCATGTCAGTAAAGTGGCTTTGATATTTAAAACAGGAAGGTGGGCCACTCCCACAACCACCTGAGAGACCAGCTGAGTGGCACAGACTCGTTGGGTGGGGCTTTTCCAACAATCAGCCCTTCTGGGGTCAGATGAACACAGCCTGGAGCTATGCGGGCACCTCTCCGCAACAGAAGTGATGGCACAGGTGGGGAGAGGAAGTGCTTCCGGGGCATTCATTTTCCAGGTGAGGCCTTCGCAAGCACAGACAAAGCCTGTCCCCAAGCCGCCACTTTTGGGTGGGAATCATCTTGCAACTGTTTCAACAAGCTTTCTAGAGTTTTAAATGAAATGACTGTGTGGGCTTTTGACTTGGCAGTAAGCAAACAAATAGAACACTGCTCATTTTTTTATGGGACTTTGTGTCTCAAATCTCAGGCACACGGAGGGGTGGCAATGGTTTGATGTACCGGCAGTTATTGAATTTACCAAACCAAGCGCTTATTTTGAGCAGGGACTGTTCCGGCTGTTCTACAACCATGAACCACCCACTGAATCCAAGTAGCCTTAGCTGATGAGAGCACTGGGGTACTTTTTTTTTTTTTTTTTTTTCCTGCTGCGCCCACAGCATGCAGCAGTTCCCAGGGCAGGAACCAAACCTGAGCCACAGCAGTGACCTGAGCCACAGCAGTGACAACCCCAGATCTTTAACCCGCTGAGCCATCAAGAACTCCAAACTGGTGTACTTTTGAACATGGCAGAAAGAGCTGTTTAATGAGTATGCTGGGACGGTGGCATAAAAGGGCCTCTCCCTAGCCGCCAGGACATATGCTCGCCCTAATGAAAATTAATAAGAACAAAAGCAATGGTAAGATCAACTGCCGGTTTCCTCCTCCCCCCAGACCCGAGATGCTGGTCTGCTCTTCATGCTTCAGGAAACTAAGGCTCCAAGAGCTTGAGTCACTTGCTCACAGTCACACAGTCCAAAGCTCGTGCTCCTCAGGCTCCCCTGGGTTGCCTCCCCTTTTACTCATCCCCTGTGCTCATGGAATGTTTCCACATGGCTCAGTGTGGTGGGGAGGGGGTTTGGGGAGGGGATCTGGGAGCCCTGGCTCCCTTCTCTCAGCGTCTCAACCAAGGCCTCCTGCAGGCAGGACCCCCGGGATCTTTCCAGCTCCCTGCTCTTCAGCTCTTCTGTCCCCAAGACCATTCTGTTTTTTAGAAAAAAAAATTTTAAATCACATCAAATAAATTTATTTTTAAAATGAATAGGCGATAAAAATTCTTTTGGTCAAATGTCAAAGCAAAATTGCAATTCTTCAGCAGGACCCCCACGATTTATTTGAATGGGTTCAAGTTTGGAGAAAGCTGTCATTCGACTCAGGGCCAGAAAGTAATTCCTTTTTAAAATGTTTTTTCATTTTTAAAATTATCATTATTATTATTATGCTCTTTAGGACCGCATCCGAATTATGTAAAATATAGACGGTAAACATAAAAGCAGAAGAAAAAGACCCAGTTCTACCACCTTTCTGTGGCAGAAAGGTCCTGCGTCTCTCTGTGGCTCCGGTCTCTCACCTGCCTCTTGGTTACCTCTCTGCTTGGGGTGCGCTCAGAGCTGCTCCTCTGACTTCCAAGCAGGCCTGTGGGCAGGCGCCGAGTCTGTGGCAGTTTCCCCATCTCTCAGCCAGGGTTTGTGTGGAATCCTTTCCATAGGAGCCCTGGGGCCAGATTTCACCTCGGGGACAGCCCCCGTTGTTATCAGGAGGTTTGGGGCTCGGCGTGGGCCCCCCGTGTAACATTGCAGCCCTGGGCACTTTCGATGGATCACCCACACGGCACCTGCAGTTAAGGAAGAGCTGCCCCCCACCACCATGAGTGTCCATCTGGGGCCTCCGGGAGTTGCCTTGGGTAGAGCAGAGGCCCTGGGATAGCTTGTCTTGATAGCTTGTCTTGACTGCGGGAGAGCAAAGGTGGGCGGGTCAGATCAAGCCAAGCAAGTGGAAAATGGGCCTCGGAGACCTCTGCCCAGTCTTCCGTGATCATCTATGTGGGAAAGAACCGGAAAGGGAATGGATGTGACTTCAAGAAAACTTGAAAAAATATGGGAGTTCCCACTGCAGCTCAGTGGTAATGAACCCAACTAGGATCCATGAGGAGGCGGATTCAATTCCTGGCCTTGCTCAGTGGGTTAAGGATCTGGCGTTGCCATGAGCTGTGGTGTAGTTCGCAGACACGGCTCGGATCCTGCGTGGCTGTGGCTCTGGCGGAGGCCTGCAGCTGCAGTTCCTATTGGACCCCTAGCCTGGGAACCTCCATAGGCCACAGAAAGGTGGTAGAATTGGGACTTTTTCTTCTGCTTTTATATTTACTGCCTACTTTTTACATAATTAGTGTGTATACATTTTATGATGGAAAGTCAGTTTTATTCTGGAAATGATCTTAGTAAATACAAACAAGAAAAGAAAAAAAAAAAAAAAAAAAGAGAGGAAAGGTACCAGAGAGTCAGGATCGGATTTGCTGGGTCTGAGACTCATGTCGGTCACCAGCTGCCTGCGGGCCTTGGCCTTGGCCCTCCTCTTTCCCTCCTCTGTAGAAGAAGGCAGGTGAACTGGGCCGTCCTGGAGCAGGCTATGGTCATCAGAGCCAGGGGACAGGTCACTGGGGTGTGGGCGGAGGGAGAGCTTTGTCCTGAGTCTTGGCAAGAGATCAAAAGGCGGTTTGCTTCTCTGCCCTCACTGTTGTTACGCTAGATGTCATTTCTAGGCTTATGGTCCTCTCTAAATGTCACTGGAGTCCCAGCTAGAATCTCTGCTCTGCTGCCTGCCTCCTCGCCAAGCCCGGAGGCCTGGCCTGGGCAAGCCCAGCAGAAATCCCAAAGCCCCTGGATCTCTCCTTCTTAATCACGTGTCTTTTCTTCTGGATCTTGTCAAGCCCCGGCAGCTCTCAAGAACCAAAGATATCTCCCCAGTAGGAGGGCCTCCAAATCCACAGGAAAGTGACAGTGGACAAGCAAAATCGTCTCCCTTTCTCCCTCCCTCTCTTGATTTTTTTTTCCTATTTTTTTCAAGAAAACATCTTATTATATCTCCATAGCGAGTAATACATACCCACTGCAGAGCAATGAGAAAATAAAGATTTGGGTATATCTGTACATGGTAAAAACCTACAGCTGGTGAAAGGCATCATGTTTTTTTTTAAAGCCTAAGGTAGATCTACATGTCTTGACACGGAACCATGTCCATGACATGTTGTTTAGTGAAAAAAGCAAGTTACAGACAGTGTGTATATTGTGTATATATTGTGATCCCATTTGTATTAAAACACACATATGTATGTTTATACGCACATACATAATGTCTGGAAAAATATATACCAACATGTCCACAGGGGTCCTTCTCTGGGGAACAGAGCGGTGAGAGCAAAAGCCTCTATGTACTTCTGCCTGGTCTGAATTTTTTACAAGCCAGCATTACTCTTATAATTGGAAAAAAAAAAAAATCTAAGAAAGCAAAAGAAAAATGAAGGCCAGAGAAGAGCCAGTGTAGATATTTCTACATTGAAATACAAGAGAATATCAAAAGCCAAAAGGAGAAAAGTTATGTGTCATTCTTTGGTTTTTGTTTTTTTGTTTTTTGTTTTTTTTGTCTTTTTAGGGCCACACCTGCGGCATATGGAGGTTCCCAGGCTAGGGGTCCAATCAGAGCTGTAGCCACCGGCCTACACCACAGCCACAGCAACTCGGGAGCCGAGCCGCGTCTGCGACCTATACCACAGCTCACGGCAACACCGGATCCTTAACCCACTGAGCAAGGCCAGGGATCGAACCCACAACCTCATGGTTTCTCAACGGATTCATTTCTGCTGCTCCACGGCGGGAACTCCTCATGTGTCATTCTTACTCCTCCTTCCCGCCTTGAGGCTATCCCTGTCAAATATTTTCTTGCATGGCCTAATCTATTCTTTATCTCCACTATGCATACATTACTTTTATTTACATACAAGGGATGATATTATGCATACTATTTCCTTTTAACCTGCTTTTCTCACCTAACGCTACAGCCAGAACGTCTTTCCAGGTTGATAAAAATACGGCTACAGTGAGCACTCCCTGGGCAGTTAACTCTTTGCACACATCTGCTATTATGCCCTCAGGAGACATGCTGAAAAATGAAAGTGCTGGGTACAAGGATGTGTCGTGCTTGTCAAGGATTTTCATCTGTGACAACCAGTTGCTCTCCAGAAAAGCCTCGCCCTTGCTCCATCCCCCAGGCCCCATCATTCATCTTCTCTACGGGTTAGTTTCCCTCTTTGAAAATTTTGTTCATTTGGTAGTTGAAAAAAATCTATGTGGTTTTAATGCTCATTCCCTTGATTACTCCTAGGGCTGGACATTTCTTAATGTTTCTCAACCCTCTCTTTGTCTTTTGATAAGTTGCCTGTCATGTATTTTTCCACTTTTCCCACTGAGGTGTTTGTCTTTTTTCCTTGATTTATAAAGTCTCCTTATATATTAAGGATATTAACCACTCTTTTTCATATATGTTCTTATTTACAAGTGTGTTACTTTGGTTTTTAACTTTATGGTTTTCTTCCTTTTTTACGGCACAGAAGTTTTTAAACTTAACTACACTTACCAGTCTTTTCCTTTTTGATTTCTGTGTTTGGGGTTATATTTCGAAAGTCCTCCCCGTTCTAAGTCTATACGAGCATTTACCGATCATTTCTTCCCCTGAGACATTAAACCCTTCCATCCATCTGGATCGTGGTGCGGGGTGCAGGCTGAAATGGCCTTTTGGGAAATGGCTCGCTAACTGTCCCAACACCCAAAGTGGCAGTCCCCGCTCTTCGGTTCCCGGGAGCGCCACCTTCAGCTTATCTGCCGAACAGCTCCCGCGTCGGGGGTGTGGCAGGGGCCTGCTCTCCGGTTAGACTATTTGGTCAAGACTAGAGGTTTGGAGGGGCTCCTGGCTTTCTCTAGAGCTTTCTGTGCCATGGTGGTCAGAAGTGGATCCATCAGGGTGCGGAGGAGACATGAGACAGGCTGCGAGGGGACTGGGTGCACAGCCATACACCCAGAAACGCCCTTCGCCCAGTATGGTCCAGCCAGGCACACGTCCAAACCTCCAAGGCACCAGCCCCTGCCAGGTGGTCCCCCAGGTCCACACGGAGACAAAAACGCTTTCGGCCGGCTGGCGCCGGAGGCCTCTAGGTGGCACTGCGGAGCCGTTCTGTATCGCCTGGAGGGCACAGGCGGGAGGAAGATGCTCGTGGGCTCTCTGGGCACCCTCGTCCCCCCGGGGTACTCCGGGAGCCTGGGCAGGGGGATGCAGTGAAAGGCCGCCGCTCCCCAAGGCCACCACCTTGCCTTCACCGCTGTGCGGGGCACGGAACTTGAAAGGGGCAGGCATGACTGGGGCGCCAGAGGCAAGGCCATTACAAAGGTGTAACAATTTGTAGAAATCAGCCCAGCAGCAGCAGTGGGGACAGCTCGCTGGCCGGGTCGCCTGCGTTCTGACCTCGAGGACCAGGCCAGATGGGGGAGGGTAAGGGCCACAAAAGGGTGGGATTCGTAGGGACACCAACAGATGCTCAAGGAGATGCTCATGGTGATACCTACATCTTCACAGTTCTGCATGACCTTACAGCGACCTTCACAGTCAAGATCGCCTTCAGGGAAGGCAGCTCCGGACAAAACCCTCTCTGCTTTCTAAATGTCTAAGGATAGGGCTGGGGACACAGCTCGAAGAAAGTTTTTCGAAGAACAAGCTGAAAACCCCCTTGATGGGAATTTGAGCAAGCTCCCCTTCCTCTCTGATGGCCAACGGTCGAGTTGTGCCAAATAGGAGGATTTAAAAACATTGCTGTGCCGCGAGTTCATCGAGCTGAGATCCTGGGAAGAGCTTTCTAGATGGCAAGATCTGGCACGTTCTCAGGAGTGTTGGGAGAAGGTATGTGTATCTAGGCACGGGTTCCAACGTGGCTGGCAGTCTAGGGAGGAGAAGGCTGGAAGCAGATCGTGCTGGATGCAGGAGGGTTCACAGCAGGCAAAAAAAGCCGATTAGTGCTGCCTTTGAAAAGTGCATTCAGAAGTTCTGTCTGGCTGCAGCAGAGGGAACCCGAGTTAGGAGGCAGAGGAATGGCTGAGTTGAGGCGGCTGAAGGCTGTTGCAGCTGTCCAGGCAGGAGACAGTGAGATCTGAGATACACTTTGGAGGAAGCTCTGGGATTTATTGATGGACGACATTCACAGAGTGAGGAAAAGAGAAGAATCGAGGCTTGGGATTTAGGTTTTATCTTGAATATGACCAGGGAATACCTGGGAAGGAGTGGGGTTTGGGGGTGATATTGAACAAAATTAGTACTTTATCTCTGCCAGGCATTGGTTAGGTGCTTTATGTACAGTAATGGATTTAATCCTCCTAACAACTGGTGAGGTAGGGGCCATGTCATCTGTAAAATGGACATGATAACAATGGCCCCTACTTTGTCATAACCCTGGTAACCATGTCCATTTTACAGATTACTGGGTGACCTTGGCAAATCATGCCCTGTGCTATGATGGATATGTATGTTTCCTGGAGCCACAAGAGGCCTCAATAAATGTTTATTATTATTATCATCATTATTTTTATAATTATCATTATCAGTATGTGTAAAGGGTATAGAACATACACAGGAGTTCCCGTCGTGGTGCAGTGGTTAACGAACCCGACTAGGAACCATGAGGTGGCGGGTTCAGTCCCTGCCCTTGCTCAGTGGGTTAAGGATCCGGCGTTGCCATGAGCTGTGGTGTAGGTCAGTGGCTATAGCTCTGATTTGACCCCTAGCCTGGGAACTTCCATATGCCGCGGGAGCGGCCCTAGAAAAAGCAAAAAAAAAAAAAAAAAAAAAAAAAGACAAAAGGACATACATAACGAGCCTAAAGATAACAGCTATCATCATCACTGGAATGTTCTACAGGTCTGCCTCTTTCAGTTGATTAAACCGGAAATGTGGAGTCAGCCTCTATTCCCCCATCTTGGTCCGCTGCCACATCCAATCAGCACCAAGTCTTGTTCATGGGGCTTTTAACATAAACTGTGAATTCTTTCTCTCCTGCTTTCTGTCCCCACTACCACGTCCCCCAACAAAGCCTCATCTCTTCTCGCATGGGTGATGGCCACAGCTTGCCAACTAGTCTGTTAGTCCTCGTCTCGGCGCCCTCTGGTCCTTGCACACATGCGCCCAAGCTCCATGAAAAGCACAGACGTGAGCCTGTCACTGCCGTGCTGAACACACCTGCAGGCCTCCTCCAGCAGACACAGCCCCTGCCCCCCAGCAGGCCACGGTCCTTTGGGGAGGATGGGCTTTTGAAAAGCCACTTTTGGTGCAGGCAGAGATGGTGAGTTGCAGAATCATGGAAGTCCCGGGAGTTGTGGGAGCAGAGATGATTAAGGAAGGCCTCCCTCCTGGAATAAATGACATGTAAGCCGAGATTTGAAAGATCAGGGGGAGGCCAGCAAAGAAAGAAATGGGAATTCCAGCACGTGACAAGGCACAATGGTGTGAGGCTGAGGAGGCCCCCAGGGCTAGGTTGTGCCCCTTCTTGTCGCCCTTGCTGATGAGTTTGGATTTTTATCCTCAGGGCCACAGAAAGCCCACAGAAGAGTTTCAGACAGGGGGGCAGTACGGTCATATTTGTGTTTCTAAAAGGTTCATTCTAAAGTAGCATAATAACCGCTATGGAGAAGAATTTGGCAATATTTAGCAAAGTTGCATTTCCATTTATCCTTTGAGCCAATAATCCCACATCTATGACTCCATCACAAAGATACACTGACAAATATATGAAATTATATGTGCACAGGCTCTTTATTGCAGCGCTATTTGTAACATCCAATGTTTGGCAACAACCTAAAGTCCATCAGTGGGGGACTGGTTGAATAAACTAAAGTCCATCTACATAAAGTTGCACCAAAAAAGAATAAGGAAGGTCTTGATATACTGCTATAGAGATATCTACAGAGGATATATAGCTGAGTAAAGAAAGCAAGGTGAAGAAGAATGTACCTAGTATGAAATGTTTCATGTAAGGAAAATGGGGATTTGCTGATATATCTACGTATCTTCAAAACATGTCTCTATATATCTCCAAATCCCCATTATAGATTAATGCATAATGTATTAATATATAATGTATTATAAGATATGTAATATATGTATTAGAAGATATATCTCTTATAGAGAGAGATGGTATGTATAATAATACATGCACACCCACAGTAGTGAAAGTGTATGTATGTGTTTATATATACACAGACACACAGACAGAGAAGTGAAAGAATAAAGAAAAAGTAACAAAAACTGGCTACCTGCAGGTGAAGAGAGAAAATGGGGAGAGGTGACAGTGACGAAAATGAAATCTCTCTAAATCTAATTTGGTTTATAGTCTTGGATTTAGAGCCGTTTAATATTTCATGTAATTTTAGGCAAAAATTAAATCAAAGAGAAAAAAAATCAATCCCTTAAAATTGAAAACAAATTCAAATAAACCTATCTCTGTATCAAGCTGATGGCATAATCATACAAGACAGAATAATTTGAAGATTCTGAAACACAGTATGGTGATTGCATATCCCTGGTGGAATATATAGAAGACAAATAAACAGAAAAGTATTAAGTTGCAGTCTGTCTTCTGTTAGTGGTTATGATGGTATTGCTGTTTTTACAGGGACATACATCTTAGAATAAAGCAAATGATATATATATATATATATAAACAAATTATAAGGACTAAAACTAGAATGAGGAGTGGACAAGAAAGTTACCAATGCTCACAAAGATGGAAGGCCAGCTCTGAGTTGGCTCAATCTCTCTTTAGATTTAGGTGATGTGCTCTTACCCACGATGCCTGCAAGAAGTCAATCTCGGTGTTCCCGTCATGGCGCAGTGGTTAACGAATCCGACTAGGAACCATGAGGTGGCGGGTTCGGTCCCTGCCCTTGCTCAGTGGGTTAAGGATCTGACGTTGCCATGAGCTGTGGTGTAGGTTGCAGACGTGGCTCGGATCCTGCGTGGCTGTGGCTGTGGTGTAGGCCAGTGGCTACAGCTCTGATTGGACCCCTAGTCTGGGAACCTCTATATGCTGCGGGTGCGGCCCTAGAAAAGACAAAAAAGAAAAAAGAAAAGGAAGTCAATCTCTCTTTAGGGAGTTCCTGTGGCTCAGTGGTAATGAACCCGACTAGGATCCATGAGGATGTGAGTTTGATCCCTGGCCTTGCTCAGTGGGTTAAGGATCTGGCGTTGCCGTGAGCTGTGGTGTAGGTTGCAGACGTGCCTTGGATATGGCGTTGCTGTGGCTGTGGTGTAGTCTTGCAGCTGTAGCTCCAATTCGACCCCGAGCCAGGGAACTTCCATATGCCATGGGTACAGCCCTAAAAAGACAAACAAAAACAAACAAACAAAAAACTGTATGGGGGGCTGGGGGGATGTGCTGGGGGTGGAGATGGAAATGCTATAAAATTTGGTTGTGCTGATCGTTGTACAAGTATAAATGTAATAAAATTTATTGAGTAATAAAACAATAAAAATAAACTGTATTCAGGAAGATGACATCATCCAGCTCCTCAGACTATCTCTATATATTCACACATACGGCTAGCATTCAATAAAAATTACCAAGCATATAAGATAAAAATCACATGACCAAGAGGCAAAAGAAAAAGTAAACCCCAGATATTGATCTACAGAAGATACAGATTTCAGAGCTACCAGACACAGACCTTAAAATAACTGTAAGTAATAGGACCACGAAATCACACAGCTAAATGTTATCACATGGCTAAAGATTATCAACAGAGAACTGAGAATCATAGAGAAGAATTAAATGGAAATTCTAGTGCTAAAAAAAATACAGTAACAGAAAACGAAGTGTTTGATATAAGCGGTTAGCAGCAGATTAGACATAAGTGAAGGAAGGTCAGAAAACTGGAAGAGAAATTAGAAGAATAAAATTCATACCAAGTCATACACAAAAAATGAAAGGGCAAAGAATACAGAAAAGTGTGTAAAAGCTATACAGGACATGGGTAAAAGGTTTTATGCATTATTTTCCAGAAGGAGAGGAAAGACAGCCAACGGAATATAGAAAGTTTTTTTAAAAAAAAAAAATCCACAAATATTCCAAAACTGCCAAAAGGCATCACGCTAGAGATTCAAGAAGTACCGCTGACATGGAAAAACACAAAGAAAACCACACCTAAGCACATCATAATAAAACTTGAAACCAAGTTTTCTTTCTATTAGTTTTCTTTTTGTTGAAAGCCAGAGACAAATTGAAACATTAAAAATGATCAAAAAAGATGCATTGCCTCAAAGAAACAGTCGTAAGCTTCAGAGCTGACTTCTCAACAAAATATACTGGAAGCCAGCAGAGGAGGGAATGAGAAGGGAATGATGTTTTCAAAGCCGTGGAAGAAAAAACTGTCAACCTCGAATGTGATATAAAACAAAGTTTTCTTTAAAAATGAAGGTGAAATAGAGACTTAAAAAAAAAAAAAAACCTGAGAATATTTGTCATCGACAAAAATGCAGCAAAGAAAAAACCTAAGGGAAATATTTTAGGTAGGAAAAAAACTGAATGCAGATGGAAGCATGGAGATACTGGAAGAGATAGAGAAGCAATAGGAAAGATAAATGCACAGGTAAATCAAAATTAAGATGGACTCATTAAACAGGAATAGTAAAACCCTATATAGCATTTAACATACATGCAGGAGTTCCCGTCGTGGCGCAGTGGTTAACAAATCCGACAAGAACCATGAGGTTTCGGGTTCGATCCCTGGCCTTGCTCCGTGGGTTAAGCATCCGGTGTTGCGGTGAGCTGTGGTGTAGGTCGCAGAAGCAGCTCGGATCCTGAGTTGCTGTGGCTGTGGTGTAGGCCAGCGGCTGTAGCTCTGATTGGACCCCTAGCCTGGGAACCTCCACATGCCGAGGGAGCGGCCCTAAAAGGACAAGAGACAAAAAAAAAAAAAAAAAGAAAGAAATAAAAATAAAAACATACATACATAGTTAAAATATAGGACAGCGGTAGCACAAAAGATGGGACAAGAGTAAATAAAATTAGTGTGTTCTAAGGTCATGATTTTGTCCAGAATGTAGTACAAGTGGTAGCTGCTGTTCGTCTTTGACGTCTCAAGGAGACAGCTGTGCACTCTAAAAGCGTGAAAGTGACAAATTCTTGTTATGTTCATTTTATCATAATTTTTAAAAGAGTAGTGAATGCACATCGAACAAACTGTAGAGGGGAAAATGAACTAAGAAAATCCGAGAAGGAGGGAGAGAGAGGGTGGGAGAGAGAGAGAGAGAAAGCATGATAAAATAAATGTGACACAATGGTTAACGGTTGGTTAATTTGGCTGAAGGGTATACAGGAATTCTTCATACTGTTTCTTGTAATTTGAAATAATATCAAAATACAAAATTAAGGGGGGGGGGAAGTTTTCCTATATCAAGAAAGCAGAAGTCACTCTCTCCAAGACTTCAGTGAGTAAAATGTCAAAATGAATAAACTGCGGCTACACAGGATGACATGGCTGAACTCACAAAGAATATTTAACAAAAGATGAATGGTTATTTATTTGTTAATATATGTAAGATCTGAATGTAGGCAAAACAGTGATATGATTATATATTAGAAAATAGGATACTTTGGGGGAGGAAGGAGAAGGTAGTGATTCAGAGGGGTGCGGAGACCAGCTTCTGGTTTGCTGTTAAGTTTTTTTGGTCCTGGATGAAAATTACAAGGGCATAGAATGATAGCTCATTAAACTTACGGGCTGTAATCTTTTCTGCATCTATGCTATACTTTAAAAGTTTTTTGTTAAATAAAAGTGTAACAAAAGAGAGTAAAAAGCAGAATAAAAAAATAAATAGTATTATGTAAGATTTCAACCCCGAATACCGGCAATTACTTAAAATATAATCGAGCTGGTCTAGATACCTCAGTTAAAGATGAAAGTTGTCAGAATGGGGAAAAAAAAAAAACTGCTCACAAAAGACACTTTTTTTTTTTCTTTTTAGGGCCACACCTGTGGCATATGGAAGTTCCCCAGCCATGGGTGGAAACAGAGCTGCAGCTGCAAGGCCTGTGCCACAGCCACAGCAACACCAGATCCAAGCTGCATCTGCGACCTATGCTGCAGCTTGAGGCAACACAGGATCCTTAACCCACTAAGTCAGGCCAGGGATCAAACCCCCATCCTCACAGAGACTATGTTGGGTCCTTAACCTGCTGAACCACAATGGGAACTTCCAAAAGACACTTGAAAATGAAGGATATAGAAAGATTGAAAATAACAGAATGGAAAAAAAGAACTTTATGCACAACATAACCGAAAGAAAGCTTTTATAGCTGTGTTAATATGATTTAAGGTAGACTTTAAGGTAAGAACAATCCCTAGAAATAAAATAGAACATTACAGAATAAAGTTTTATTTAACAACATATAACAATTTTAAACTTGCAAGTACCTATTAACATAGCCTCAAATATATACAAAGCTAAAACGATAGAAATAAAAGGAGATGCAGACAAATCCATTTTCGTGTTGTGAGCATTTCAAAAAGAATAGTCTCTGCTGTTTAATTTTTTTTTTACAACCTCCTTTGTACATTGCACTGAAGATGGCACTGTGGCAACAACCACACACTGGATGGAATTCAGCCAGATATAAGAAACAAAAGTATCCATATGACTGGAAATTAAAAAATACAATTCTAAATAATCCTAATTTAAAGAAGAACTCCTGAGGGAAATCAGAAAAGATTTAAGTGAGTGACTATTTAAAAATGGCATATTAAAACTCATGGGATGCAGCTAAAGTCAGGCTTAGAAGGAAATTATAGGCTTAAATGCACATATTACAAAAGAAGTCTAGAAACTGAACATGTCTCAGAGCCAGAAAATAAAGTGAAAATAAAGTACAAAGAAAAAAGAGGGAAAGAATAATGAAGTTGAGAAGAAATTATTGAAGCAGAAAGCAAACATAACAGTGGACTGAACGAACAAAGACTGATCAAGAGAAAAAGAAAGAGGACACAAATAACCAATATCAGGAATTAAAAAGAGACCATTATAAATTCTACAGACCTCCACTTGAAGAGGTTCCCGTTGGCCAAAAACAGGGTAACCTCAGCATCAGAAAGAATCACTGCAATGGATTGAAACATAACTAATATATAAAACCTCACGAATTCATAATAAAAGCTCCTGAGTATTCTCGAAAAGGATAATGAAGCCCAATACTAATCATGCTTCCGGCTTTATTACTGATTTAGAAGAAATCAGAAGAACAAACACCTTCAATGCGTGATCTACCAAATCCAGAAAGCAGGAAATTAGATAAATGACCCAATTTATTCAATAAATAAATAGTATGAAAAAAGGAGAGGTAGCTGTTATAGGGTCGAAGAGACACAAAGAGTATCAACCAAATGTAAAAAAGACATTTAGACAATCAAGGGAAAATGAACATGAACTGAGTCTTGGGTAATATAAGGAATTATTGTTAATTTTATTGGCTGTGATCACAGGATTGTGGTGGTGTTTTTCAGAAACTTCTTATCTGTTAGAGAGACAGCCTGAAGTACTTACAAGTGAAAAGATACAAAAGTGTGTGTGTGTGTGTGTGTGTATGAGAGAAGGAGAGCCAGAAGCAGAGACACAGACACACATACTCACGGACAGACACACACACAGACATAGAAACACACAGAGAGAAATGTGTCTGGAAAAAAGAACAAGAAGTTAATAGTTGTTGCAGCTGGGTAATGGACATAGAAGAGCTCATTATATCTTTGAAAATGTTCATAACAAAAGGCAAAAGAAGTAAGTTGCTTTCGATACTTTATGATGAAGAGACTGATGGGGGCAACTCACTGTAAGAAATAAATTGTACATCATGACCCGAAACACACAAACATATACGTATGTAAAGATATAACAAAATCCAATGAAACTGAATATAATCAGTCTGATATTTTCATTCTATTTTACTTTTTAAAAATTGCCAGTCATTGCCCACTAAATTAATTTTGTGATCTTTTAATGGATCCTCACATAAATTTGAAAAACCCTGGCGTAAAGGAAATTATCCCTCTAGTTCTGAAATTCTGTGATTTCGGGTAGCAGGGGTATATTCTCATGACATGAACAAAATAGAACATGGGCTTCAAGGGGTAAAACATACGGACACTTCAAAGGGTCAGTGGCACAGGGGGCTGAGGGGAAGCCTACCACTCACAGAGGCTATTCTGTTCCTCCCCGCTGTCCTGCCTGTTGCCTCAGTCTTTTGGACCTAAATCTCTCCAAGTTAGTTTTAGATCCTTTCCTACGGAATAACTTGGATGTCTCATACAGGTGTGTCTTTCCCGCTTGGAGGTACAATTCCTCCTTTGCACCATTGGCCAGACGTCAGGGATCTGTCGCGTTTGGCTTGTCTTTGGCTTTTTATTGGCATAGGTCAGGTAATGACAGCCTGCATTCACCCACTCTTCAGTCAAGGCAGGCAGATAGCTTGAAGGAGGCAAGACTCAGCTTCCCATGCATTATCTTAAAGGAAAAGCTTTTCAATGAACTCCGGAGATAATTTCCTCATCCCCTCATCCCTCCCCTCATCCCCGTGGTGCAGAACAGTAGAGCCTGTGGGCTTGGAATTAAAACAGGAAACCAACTGTTGGCATTCAAAGGAAATGCTGACCTTCAGAGAAAGAAAGGGAGGGCGAGGGGAGCAAAGAACGGGGTTGGAGGAGAAGGAGGAAACAAGCAAAGCCATTTGCTACAGTAGAGCATCCACCAGCTAGAACAAAGGAACAGAGGTATTTCAAGATTTATCCTGTAACCAGGCAGGCCCATACAGCTGCTGGGAACTTGAAACCCTGCAAAGCCTGTTTTTGTTTTTTAGATAGAACCACAGAGCAACAAAGTTGGAGGGGATATGCCCAGTTTACAGATGGAAAACTTGGGGCACGGCGCTCTAATTTTCCCTGTTAGATTCATTTCTCCTCTGGAAGGACTTGTGGGCAGAGGGCCAGGAGCATGCCCAAGAGACTGACAAGGGGTTGGGGAGCCTGGGCCTCAAGGGACAGTTAATCCTAAAGCCGGCACCCGATTTTCTAGTTTCCTGCTCCTGGGGGATGAACTGCCTGTCTGTCCCCCCCATCGCTCCCATCGTCAACCAAATAAAAAGGACACAAACAAGCATACCATATTAGAAAGAAAAGGCCCAAGACGTGAGAGCCCAAAGGATTTAAGGCCTAAGCCACCCAAGAATTCCCCCATTTGTCTAATTGCTCCCAGAAGCCTTGTTGCAATTTGTGTCTGTCCCTGAAAAAAAAAAAAAAAAAACAACAACAACAACTAATGATCATTATACAGGTGGCCCTGTTTAGAGGAGGAGATTTTCACACGTGTGCAATTTATTGTTAGAAACTAATGCATTCACATAATTTCACAGTCTTGGGTAAACAAAAGGTCATAGCCTTCGGATGTTCAGATGATTGAGTCTGCTCCTAAGATTCCTACTGTGTGGTTCTCCAGCCTGGGCATGACCTCTTCCGTGGCAGGGAGCTCACCACCCCCTGGAGTTAGCTATCCAGCTAAGTCTAGCCTTCAGAGAACATTGACGTGGAGAGAACTGGAGTCACTTGTTGTATATTCATCCAACAGTGAAAGGACCAGTCTCTTCCCTCTTGGAAAAAGGGCCACGGATTTTCATGGCCTCTGCGGCTCACCGTCAAAGCATTGTCGGTCTGTCTCATCAACCAACTGAACAGCAATCAGTTCCCGACTGGTCCCAAGTCAGTTCTTTGCAAAAGAAGAGGTGCTTTTGATTAAATTCAATTAAAAAGTATTTGCGGGAGTTCCCACTGTGGCACGGAGGGTGAAGGATTCAGTGTTGCTGCTGCAGCTGTGGTGTAGGTCACGGCTGCAGCTCAGATTCATACCCTGGCCTGGTAACTTCCATATTCTGCTGGTATGGCCAGAAAAGGAAAAAAAAAAAAAGGGCAGTTTAGATGCTTATGAAAGAAGTGGCTACATCACTCAGGCTGTTTGTCCTTCACTCTATGCATGAGGTTCATTGAAATCAAACCCAACTTCCATGTTTATTTCACTTCGGCAAGGATTATTAAGTGCTGTTCATGGATGGTATCGGCCAGTCACTCAGATAGTCAGTGCTCCCTGATGAGGACCAGCAGCATTCAGGGGTTCTCCATGGAGACAAGGTCTTTCTGTTCTTTTCAGTGTCATTAGTTCAGGGAGGAGTCATGACAATATGGCCCATGAGGTCCTTGGATGATAAATCATAGCTGGGGAAGAACTGGTTCATTCCAGCATCAGTCTATGATTTTATGCAGCTCTCAGGAGCTAGATATTTACTAAGGACTGAAACAGAATATGAAGAAGGAAGATTTGGAGATACATAACCAAACTTGGCTCCTTCCTGCACACTGTGAAACCGTCCTGCTCCCGAGCACTTGCCTTTCACTCGAATGGTTTTCCTTTCCTCTCACCAAGTCTAAATTAAATCACATCCTTATTTGAAGGCTCAATCTGTAAGCCCCTTCCTCTTTCAACTCCCCCTTAATTGCCTCCGTAAAAAGTGAAGTTTCAAAATGAAACGAAAACCTAGCCACCGGGAGAAAAAGTATTTGCAAATGACGTGACCAATAAGGGAATAATTTCCAAAACATACCAACAGCTCATACAACTCAATGTCAAGAGAACAAACAATCGAATCAAAAAAAGGGCGGAAGGCCTAAACAGGCATTGCTGCAAAGAAGATCAGCAGGCACATGAGAAGATGCGCGACATCGCTAATTATTAGAGACGCGCACATCAAAACGGCAATGAGGTATCGCCGCCGCGCACTGGTCAGAATGTGTGGCCATCATCAAAAAGTGTCCGAATAACAAATGCAGGAGAAGATGTGGAGAAAAGGACGTCCTCCTACATCGTGGGGGAGAATGTAAATTTATGCAGCCGCTTGAAAAGCTAAAGAAAGAGTTGTCATATGATCCAGCAATCCCACTCCTGGACATCTATTTGGAAAAGACAAAAATTTTAATTAGAAAAGGTACATGCACCCCAGCGTTCGTAGCCACACTGTTTACAATAGCCAAGCTGTGGAAAAAAAAAAAAACTAAGTGTCCGTCGACAGATGAATGGATGAAGATGTGGTACATGTATGCAGTGGACTATTACTCAGTCATAAAAAGAATGAAATCGTGCCATTTGCTGCAACGTGGATGGACTCTGAGATTACCATCCTAAGTGAAGTAAGATCAAGACAAATACCATATATCACTTGCATGTGGAATTTTTTTAAAAAATGATACAAATAAACTTATTTCTAAAACAGAAACAGACTCATAGGCATAGAAAACAATATTATGGTTATCAAAGAGAAAAGGAGGAGGGATAAGTTAGGAGTATGCGATTAATAGATACACACTGCCATATATTAAATAGATAACCAACAAGGACCTACGCTATACCGCAGGGAACCGTGGTTAGTATCTTGTAATAATCTAAAATGGAAAAGAATCTGAAAAAGAAAAAATATATATGCATGTGTGTATAACTGGAACATTTTGCTGTACACCTGAAACCAACCTAACATTGTAAATCAATTATACTTCAATTAAGAAAAAATTTTTAAAAAGTGAGTTGTCCCCTAGTGACGGAAACAAATACCATACGATATCACTTATAAATGGAATCTAATATATGGCACAAATGAACCTATCTACAGAAAAAAAAAACCCCAAAAAACTCATGGACACGGAGAACAGACTTGTGGTTGCCAAGGAGGAGGGGGAGGGAGCGGGAGTTTGGGGTTAATATATGCCGACTATTGCATTTGGAGTGGTTAAGCAATGAGATCCTGCTGTATGGCCCAGGAAATTATATCCTATCACTTGTGATGGAACAATGATGGAGGATAATGTGAGAAAAAGAACGTATATATGTATAAGTGGGTCACTTTGCAGTATAGCAGAAATTAACAGAACATTGTAAATCAACTATAATAAAACAATTTAAAAAATAAAGTTTACATTGTAACGATTGGATGTACCAAAAAAAAAAAAAAAAAAGGTCTGTTGGCTAGCTCTGGACAATGTGAGAATTGAATAAGTAAAAACCAGGCAGCTGTGACCCTGGACAGTGAATGGTCTAATAATGATCCACTAGCTTTTGTACACCATGTGTGAAGCACTCTGCTAAAGATTGTGCATGTACATCTCAGAGAATTTTCCAATTACTAAGTTAGACACGAATATCCTCTTTTGATGGATGAGGAAACTGAGGCCCAGAGAGGTCAAGTAACTTACCCAAGGTCACACAGCCAACCCAGGATAAAGCTGGGATGTGAGCCCAAGTCTGCGGGATTCAGAAGTCTGATAGCTTGATCGCTGCACCATACTGCTTCTCACATGCCTGCTGCCTGTTGCCATGCTAATCACGCTGCTATTGCATCTGACCGAGACAGGCGTCTGTCCCTGAGATCCATCTCAAGGATGAGATAATGAATGACACGAAACCAAGAAATGCTACTTGGCAGATGAGGAACAGAGAGAAGTCCCATTCTCAAGACTCTCCTTGTAACAAGGCTTCAACTACCCTGCGAGTCATTTCCAGGTTTCTCCAGTCCTCACATACGGACCACTATGAAAAGGTGGCTCTCGGGCTCCCTCCACTCTCACAGCTTAGCCGAGCCCGCCCCCCCCCCCCACCCCGTGTAGACTGGAATGAGTAGATGACAGCAGTCCATAAAGTGAAGAATAGCGTTTCGCAAAAAAATGACCAACAGAGGCTTTCTCAAATAAAATACACTTTATCATTTCTTCAAGACTTGGCTGAATTTTGAAGAAATATACCCCCCCCCCTTTTCTTTCTTTGGCCATGGCCGTGGCATGTCGAAGTTACCAGGCCAGGGATCAAACCCGCACCACAGCAGTGACCCAAGCTGCTGCAGTGACAACACCTGATCCTTAACCCACGAAGCCACCAGGGAACTCATCGGGAAAATATATTTTGATATCGAAAGACAAAGCTGAAATGTCTTATGGCTACAGACTTCCCATTTCCCCCTGGTAGGAATGAACCACTCCCTTGGCTGGGTTCCCGTGGCACATTGTTTGTGTTCCTTTTAAGAGACCGTCTCACAGTCTGTCAGGGAGTCCCAGTTATTTGTGTCCTTGGTAGTCACGATAAGCCCGAAGAAGAAAGAACCCTTGGCAGCTCCCACAGAAGCTGTTGCTGTGCCCCATTGCATGGTGGGTAGGCGTAGGCACTGATCAATGCTTGTTCTTCCCGAGAGAAGTCATGGCAAGCCCATCCCAACTTGAGGGGACCCCTAAGCCCCATCTCTCCTTGACCCTTCCTCTGCTCTCCACCAGCTCCTCCGCTTTCCCCATTCCCACCATTACCGTATCGCATCATTGTCTATTTACTGGTCTGTTCTGTAGCCTGAAAGCAGGTTAAGGGCAGGGATCCTGTCCAATCCACCTCTGAATCTCCAGTATCTCAAACATGGTACCTCATGAGTGTGTGATGAGTGAATGGAGCAAAGGAAGAAAGGAAGGAGGGAGGAATGGGCCGAAAGAGGGAAGCAGAGAGGGAAGGAAAAAAGAAAGATGAAAGGAGGGGGAAAAAGATGCCCGGAATATTACGTCCTTTGCATTGAGAGAAAAGCAGTGCCCTATCCTTCCCCAAAACAGGGGAGCTGAAAAACAGAAACTAGAGCAGGCGGGAGGAGGAAGAAGTGATCGGTTTTTCTGCAAGAAGAAATACTCCTTAGCTTTGTAAGAAAAGGCAAGAGGGCTGGCGTGCAACAGCAGAGACCGTGAATCCTTGCTTAGAAGCATGCTTTGTGGGAAAATCACGCAGCAACGTTTGCTGCTCCATTTATGAAACACCCAGGATCCAGCTTGGTCCGACTCAGGGCCCTCAATTTGAGGAGAGATCTTCACCCACTCAGGCTACATAGGATTGATCTCGAGGGTGTGGTGGCGTGTCTGTTACCACTTGTCTAAAACTTACTGCCCCTTGACACTAAGTCAGTCACTCCTCTTAGGAATGTGGCGTGTTAGGCATAGTATGGGTATTGCAGAAATATTTAATGATTGATTACATTGCAGAAATTGCTCCAAGAAAGAACACGTCGAATCCTAAACTTAGAGAAAGATGCTAAGGGGGGGAAGAGTGCCTTGGAAGTCAGTAAAAAAAAAAAAAAAAAAAAAAAAAGTTTGGATTAAAAGGGAAGAAAGCAATGAGATGGCAAGAAAAAACTGTCCATTTGAGAGAATCTGTGCTTCAATTTTCCTGCAATTTAACAGAAGGAAGATCCTGACCAAAGTGTTCCCTTCGTTAATCAAAAATCAAATAAGAGAAAATGAGCTTTCACTGAAGCAGTCCTCGTTTTTTTAATTAAATGGACATTTTTATTGAAATAAGCTTTTAGGACTACAAAAAAATTATTGTATTTATTTTATGAAATTATAGTTGATTTACGATGTTCTGCTGATTTCTTCTGTACAGCATAGAGACCCGGCCAAATATATATATTCCTTTTCTTTTGTCTCTTTTTTTTTGTCTTTTGTCTTTTTAGGGCCACACTGTGGCATATGGAGGTCCCCAGGCTAGGGGTCGAATTAGAGCCATAGCTGCAGGCCTACACCACAGCCACAGCAACACAGGATCCGAGCCGTCTGCAACCTACACCACAGCTCATGGCACCACCAGATCCTTAACTCACTGAGCGAGGCCAGGGATGGAACCCACAACCTCTGACGGTTCCTAGTCAGATTCATTTCTGCTGCGCCATGATGGGAACTGCTATATTCCTTTTCTTATATTATGTTCCATCGTGGTCTACCCCAAGAGAGTGGATAGAGTTTCCTGTGCTGTACAGTAGGACCTCATTGCTTATCCACTCTAAATGTCATAGTTTGCATCTACCAACCCCAAACTCCCAGTCCATCCCATTTGTGCCCCATCCCCCTTGGCAACCACAAGTCTATTCTCTATGTCTGTGAGTCTGTTTCTGTTTTGTAGATAGGTTCCTTTGTGCTATATGTTAGATTCCACATGGAAGTTATATCGTCTGGTATTTGTCTTTGTCTTTCTGACTTAACTTCACCTAGTATGAGAATCTCTCGTTGCATCCATGTTGCTGCAAATGGCATTGTCTTGTTCTTTTTATGGCTGAATAGTATTCCATCGTATATATGTACCACATCTTCTTAACCCATTCATCTGTCGATGGACATTTAGGTTGTTTCCATGTCTTGGCTATTGTGAATAGTGCTGCAGTGAACATAGGGGTGCATGTATCTTTTTCTTTTTTTTAATTTGATTTTATTTTTTAAATTATTTCCCCAATACAATTTTTTTTTCTACTGTACAGCATGGTGACCCAGTTGTACATGCATATACACATTCTATTTTCTCACATGATCATGCTCCATCATAAGTGACCAGACATAGTTCCTAGTGCTACACAGCAGGATCTCATTGTTAATCCATTCCAAAAGCAATAGTTTGCATCCATGAACCTCAAGCTCCCAATCCATCCCACTCCCCCCGCCCCTTGGCAACCACAAGTCCCTTCTCCAAAGTCCATGATTTTCTTTTCTGTGGAAAGGTTCCTTTGTGCCATATATTAGATTCCAGATAGAAGTGATATCATATGGTATTTGTCTTTCTCTTTCCGACTTACTTCACTCAGGATGAGAGTCTCTAGTTCCATCCAGTTTACTGCAAATGGCATTATTTTGCTTTTTGTTTTTTTATGACTGAGCAGTATTCCATTGTGTATATATACCACATATTCCTAATCCAATCATCTGCGGATGGGCATTTAGGTTGTTTCCATGTCTTGGCTATTGTGAATAGTGCTGCAGTGAACATGCGGGTGCATGTGTCTTTTTCAAGGACAGTTTTGTCCGGATACATACCCAAGAGTGGGATTGCTGGGTCATATGGAAGTTCTATGTATAGTTTTCTAAGGTACCTCCAAACTGTTCTCCATAGTGGCTGTACCAGCTTCCCTTCCCACCAACAGTGCAGGAGGGCTCCCTTTCCTCCACAGCCCCTCCAGCAGTTGTTGTTTGTGGACTTCTTCATGATGGCCATTCTGGCTGGTGTGAGGTGGTATCTCATGCATTTCTCTAATAGTCAAGGATGTGGAGCATTGCTTCATGTGCCTGTTGGCCATCTGTACATCTTCATATCTTTTTTAATGAAGGTTTTGTCTAAATATATGCCCAGGAGTCCTCGTTTTGAGTAGACATAGAGGAGAACTTTCTCCAGGAACTCTAAAAAGATCAACTAAAGAGACCACGAATTCTTCAGCTACGAACATGTTCAAAACAGAAACAGCCCTTCACACACTCTTGCTGGGGCAGCCTGTCACTTTTCCGAGCGAGGTGTTGCTTTGAAGGGAGCACCTTAACTCTGCTGAAGCTCCGTGTGTTCACCATGAAAATGAGGACTCTCTACGTCACGAGGCTGCTGTGAGAGCAAGTGTTTGCAAACTCTAAAGCAATGTGTATGTGTTCGCTATTGTTTTGAATTCTAGAGGTTAAAATCATCATGGCCACCCTTATCTCGAACTCACAAAAGCAGACAGCCCAGGCAATCTTTTCAGGCTAAAGATCAAAAGCCTTGTCTTGTCACAGAAAGTGCCCCATGAGGACGGCCTCTTACTTCCTGTGCAGTCTCATCTCTTCTCCTGCCCCCGTTATCATCAAATCTGATATTTCAGCTGTATTCAAATAACCTGATGTTCCCTAAGTGCCCTGAAGCCTCAATGACTTCATGAAGCGTTTCCTGCCTGTACCTTCCCAGGTGCACAGACTCTCTTCTCCTATGGGCTCATCATGTGTATGTAGAGGTCTACCTGGGCCCCGCCACTGGATTTCTCTCTTTGCCTGTTTATCTCCTCCCCTAGACCAGAATCGCCTTGGGGGCTTCCATCCTTGAATCTTCCCAATGTATTGCTGGATCTGCCCAATGTGGCACCCAATGTATGAAGGCAACACAATTCATTTTCATTTGCTGTTGCTCTGTGTGGTCTGTACTCATAGCAAAATGTTTATCAGTTTTGGAGATTGCTTTGTGGCTCAGTGGTAACAAACCCGACTAGGATCCATGAGAATGTGGGTTCAATCCCTGGCCTCGCTCAGTGGGTTCAAGATCTGGTGTTGCCATGAGCTGTGGTGTAGGTCACAGACGTGGCTCAGATCCTGTGTTGCTGTGGCTGCGGTGTAGGCCCAGCAGCTGTAGCTCCGGTTCAACCCCTTGCCTGGGAACTTCCTTATGCTGCGGGTATGGCCCTAAAAAGAAAAAAAAATTTTTTTTTACCAGTTTCTTGGCTCATCATTGCTTCTTGTATTTCACCCTTTCTTCCTAAGTTTAGTTTCCTGGCTGAAGTTCGTATTTTACTACATCTTTGAGCAAAGATCTATGTCTTTGTCTCAATGTTTTATGTCCAAGCTATGGCATACCCTGTCACATAGTGTATTCTCAGTAAATAAATATTAAATGAGAGAATGAACCGTCAACTCTCACAGTCTTTATTTGTATGACTGTTCTACATACTTTATATTTCTATATATATTTTAGAATATGTTTGTTAGATTTTACCAAAAAAAAAAAAGGCCTCTGAAGTTTTGATTAGGATGGTGTTGGATCTATAGATCAATTTGAGGAGAAATAATATCTTGATAATATTGTCTTGCAATCCATGAACATTTATTTAGATCTCTTTAAATTTTCTCTGTAATGTTTTGTACTTGCAATGTGGAGAACGGGTGTATTTCTTTGCTAAATTTATTACTAAGTTTTTTATGGTTTCTGATGCTATTATAAATGGTGTTTTAAAAATTGTAATTTTCCACTTGTTTGTTGATAGTTTATTGCATATTGTCTGCTGCTACACTGTTGTACTTTGGTCTTGTATCTGTGGCTTTGCTAAATTCATGGCTTAGTTCTAAGAAGTTTTTTAGATGCTTTAGAAATTTTTGTGTACATAATCGTGTTGCCTGTGGATAAAAACAGTCTTACTACTTTTCTATTCTTTTGGTTTTTACTTATTTTTCTCAACATTTTGCACTATTTAGACCCTCCGGTGCAATATCAGATGGAAATGGTTAGACTGGACATCTTTGCCTTGTTCCTGATCTTAGGGGAAAAGCATTCAGTATTTTACCATTAGATATGGTGTTTGTTTTGGGTTCTGAATATATAGACTTTAGTAGATTCTCAGTACTTCTGGTTTGCTGAGTTGCTGCTGTTGTTTTAAATAATGAATACATGTTGGATTCTCTAAATGCTTTTTAAAGAATTATTAGGTAATAATATTATCTTCCTCTTTATTTGGTTAATGTGGTGAATTACATTGGTTGATTTTTTTTTTTTTTTGGTCTTTTTGCTATTTCTTGGGCCGCTCCCGTGGCATATGGAGATTCCCAGGCTAGGGGTCGAATCGGAGCCGTAGCCACCAGCCTACGCCAGAGCCACAGAAACGTGGGATCCGAGCCGCGTCTGCGACCCACACCACAGCTCACGGCAACGCTGGATACTTAACCCAGTGAGCAAGGGCAGGGACCGAACCCGCAACCTCATGGTTCCTCGTCGGATTCGTTAACCACTGCGCCACGACGGGAACTCCTCCATTGGTTGATTTTTGAATATTGAACCAGCCTTCCATTCCTGGAATAAACCTCACTTGGTCAAGATATATTATCTTTTTTCCTTTTGGTTGTGCCCATAACATGTGGAAGTTCCCGGGCCAAGGATCGAACTTGAGCTACAGTAATGACAATACCAAATCCTTAACTGCTAGGCCTCTGGAGAACTGCTTATTACCCTTTTTATATATTGATACCTTTGATTTGCTAATTTTACTGAGGCCTCATATGCTAAATAACGTTTTTATTTTTCTCCACTTCCGAATGATAATTTAGTTGAGTGTGAAGCTGAGTATGACATAAGGTTGATATTTTTTCCTTGAGGACATCGACAATATTCATGTACATTTTGACGTGTATTTGTGCTGATGAGAAGTCTACATTCAGTCCAATTGTCATTTCCTTGAGGGAAATATTTATTTGTTCTCTCCAGAAGCTTTTAAGATTTTTTTCCCCTTCTCGTTAAATGTCCTAAAATTTCAACATAATGTGTCTGAAGGCAAATGTGTTTTATTTATTTATTCTGCTCAGAACTCAGTGTGATTCTTCCATCCGAGGACTTGTATCTTATTTTCAAAATCTCTGAGTCTGATTCTGTTTTAGAAATAATTTATTTTGTATCATTTGTAATTGGATTCCACATGTAAGTGATATTATATGATATATGTCTTTGTTTGACTTCACTTAATGTGCCTCTAGATTCCCTAATGATGTTTTCACATTTCCTATTTTTTGATATCTCTGTCTTGCATTCTGGGCGATTTCATTAGCTGTCTCTTCCATATTGCTCTGTTCTTTCACAAAGGCTTTTTTTTTTTTCAGGCCACACCCATGGCATATGGAGGTTCCCAGGCTAGGGGTCGCATCAGAGCTGCAGCTGCCGGCCTACACCACAGCCACAGCAACACGGGATCCGAGCCGTGTCTTTGACCTACACCACAGCTCACGGCAGCACTGGATCCTTAACCCACTCTGTGAAGCCAGGGATCGAACCCACATCCTCACGGATACTAGTTGGGTTTGTTACTGCTGAGCCACGACGGGAACTCCTCTCTGAGGCAATTACCATTTCTTTCAGATTACTCAATTATTTCAAGATTTTAGAGTGATAGTTTTTCTGTTATGTCTGTTGATTCTCCCTCATGAAAGTTCATTTTCTTGCATACTTTATAATTTTCATTTTAGGATGAAACCACTATTTATTATGTTGGAGGATAATGTGTCCTGGTTTTTAAAAGAGTCCCTGAACATTGGCTTGGTGCTTCCTTTTGCCCAGGGTCCCAGGGGTTTCAATAGGTTTAGACAAACTTGTATTTATTTATTTTTTTTTTAGGGCCACAGCTGCGGCATATGGAAGTTCCGGGGCTAGGGGTCCAGTCGGAGCTGTAGCTGCTGGCCTAGGCCACAGCCACAGCAACGTCAGAACCGAGCCACGTATGAAACCTACACCACAGCTCGCGGCAATGCCGGATCCTTAACCCACGGAGCGAGGCCAGGGATCGAACCTGAAGCCTCATGGATACTAGTCAGATTCTCTTCTGCTGAGCCACAAGGGGAACTCCCAGACCAACTTTTGTAATAGTGCCTTGACTTGTGGTTCCTGCCTCATGCAAATGGTGTAAAATCTGACCTCTATATCCATGAGAAGTGTGACATCTGGGGATTTTGATTTTCCATGGGGAACATTTTTCCCCATCCAAAGCTTGGATGGACTTTAAGCTTCCTCCCTTCTTCTCTGGTTTGAGCATGTATTTT
The DNA here is from genome assembly GCF_016906955.1 of Phacochoerus africanus. Taxonomy (NCBI): domain Eukaryota; kingdom Metazoa; phylum Chordata; class Mammalia; order Artiodactyla; family Suidae; genus Phacochoerus; species Phacochoerus africanus. Next base: position 126,905,683 of record NC_062560.1, on the reverse strand, counting down.
CTACTGTGTGAAGCACAGGACGACTCCAAGGCGGGAGGCTTTATGCAAAGAGCTCTGTTCTAACCCCCCTACCAAGCATGGATGTGTTTTCTTTTTTCTTTTCCTTTTTTTTGGTCTTTTTGTCTTTTCTAGGGCCGTTTCTGTGGCATCTGGAGGTTCCCAGGCTAGGGGTCCAATCGGAGCCGCTGGCCTACACCAGAGCCACAGCAACGCGGGACCCAAGCCACGTCTGTGACCCACACCCCAGCTCACGGCAACGCCGGATCCTTAACCCACGGAGAGAGGCCAGGGATCGAACCCGCAACCTCCTGGTTCCTGGTCGGATTCGTCAACCACTGTGCCACGACAGGAACTCCTCTTTTCCTTTTTAGATGTGTATTCTTGGCCACGTCTCCTCCGTATGCCTGAGGGCTACTCCAGGATCAGCTGATCTTCACTGCTCTAGGCTGAATTTGTCTATCTTTGGAGTGCCCGGAGATTCCCATGTTTTAGTTTGGCATTTATGTATGTATGTATGTATGTATTTATAGAAAAGTAGAGAGAATAGTATAATAAATACCCAAAGACCTATACCTTAGCTTTAAAAGGGTGTGTGTGTGTGTGTGTGTGTGTATGTGTGTGTGTGTGTGTTTGGCCACATTTACTTCATGTGTTAGACTTCTGAACCATTGCACAAATTGTTTCCAAACTACATTTTATAGCGGGTTTTTTTTTTTTTTTGAAAAACTCAGGAGCCTGTGAAGACTCACATATTATATTTTTGTTCAGTCTTTTTATTCTGTCTTCATCTGGAACAATCCCTATAACCAGGCTTCTTGTGTTGTACATTGTCTGAAATTCTCGCGTTGTCTGAATATTTCCTTGTGACTGTTTACCTTAATCTTCTGCATCCACATCTTCTGTAAATTGAAGGCCAGGTTTAATGGCTGGATTTGAGGCAATAATGTCTCATAGGGGATGCTGTGTGGTGGTCCCATCCTTAGGGAGCTGGGTTAAGGTAAGAAGCCTGATCCCTTTGTTGTAAAGTTACGTTGTTTTTCTCTTGGGACAGCAGGTCATGTGTGAGGTGCTGACTACGGATTACAAGCAGAATTGGGCTGCGTTTTGTCCGCATTTCTCTGCATTTGTGGGAAGAGGAGGGATCCCATTAGCTTGGTAGTCCAAGGATGGGCTCTTGGGGAATTTAGAGACAAGAGGGCACACTTCTCGTTAAAGGAGCAGACAGTCCAGTCGGGGGAGATGGCCCCAGGACACACACGGGTATGTCTCTCCTCTGCCCCTCGGCCTGGACTGAATCGCCTCCCTCCTGTGCCCCTTCTGCACGCAGAGCCTGTGTCTGACCCTGGCAATGGGGATTTGCACAAAGCGTGCCCCTTGCCCTCTCAGGGCTGGAGGTCTAATTGGAGAGACAGACACATAAACAGACAACGGCAGGCCGGCTGGCCGGGCGCTGGAGCAGAGGAGAGAGCAATTTCCAAAGCCCCTTCTCCACGCAGCTGGCCAGACCCCCAGCCCGGCGAGCCCACGTGGAAGTAAGCACCCCTCCCCTGGGCGCACCCAACACTTTCTCTGCGCCTCCCTCGCACTACTCAGCATTACCATGTCGCAGTCCTGTCATGGATGCACAGGCCAGGAGCTCCTTAGATGGATGGATGGATGGAAATCCATCCAGGGCTCCCACAGAAGCAGCCACTCTTTTTGACATGGTCAGGAACACTTTCTTGGATGCCACTACTATCTGACCGCTCCCCACCCCGGGAACACCCAGAATATTCCAGATGGCTTTTGGGGAGTGCAGAGGGGGCACCTTCCCCCGACTGGACGCTCCACATTGTCAACAGCAAGGCTGTGACCTGAGCTCCTGCAGTTGTGTTGTGGGGTCGTGGTGGTGGTTGTCGTTTGCATTCCAGCCCTGTGAATACCCCTCATTGTAGCAGCTCCAGCTTTTATCCCCAAATCTCCGGAGCGGTCCAATCCATTTCTGATTAGGAATTAAACATTTTCTACTCTGGCCAAGCTCTGCTAATCCAGGGCAGTGTTTAGTTTATTGCCTTTCAGGCTTCGTGTTTTTTTGAGTGACTGAGCAGGCAGACATGTCCATTCACTGTGGGGAATTTCCTGGAATTAACAGTACAGTAAAGAAAAACCTTGGCATCAAAGCATTAAGGCAACTACAGCTAAAAAATAAATTTTAACCATGGTATAAAGGCAAATGGTTAATCCCAGTTTGCCATTCATTTCAGCTTCTAATCAGTTCCTTCTGTGGAATAAAGCACACGTGAAATATGATCTCCCAACGATTCATTCATAGCAAAAGGTCAGTGCTTTGAGGCATGAGCAGCGTCTGGAATCTTTCCCGCCTTTCGGGTCTCGACACAGCACTATGACCTGAGCACGAGCTCCTTCTGCTACTCGGCCCGCTTTCCCGCTTCAGTCTCAACTTTAATCAGGGAATCACAATCTATTATTTATGCTTCACACAGAAGAAAAGGGTGTATACATCCGTGAGCCTGGTGTCACCCATGGACCAATTAGGAAAACAAACAAACAAACAACCTAAGAGATTCCTCCAAGCTGAGTAGTCATCCTACAGTTTGTGCCAACTTCAACACAGCCCAAATGTTTCTTTAAAAATAAAATGGGCCCCTTCTAGGAGAACCACCTGGGCTGACTAGGAAGGTAGCACTTATCGGGTTCTGTGCTGATTGCAGATTAAAAGGAATGAAGCAAATGCTCTGATAATGCCTCCGTTCTGCCCATCTTCCCAGCGCATCTAAGCCCAGGTGCAGAGAGGGGTGCGGAAGCCATGTGGCTCGGAGCACCCCCTTTCCACTAGGATGCGCACCTGTCTACGTGGAGCAATCTCCAGGCCCCTCTCAGGACGCCCTCTGGGGATAATGGCTGTACTTTTGAGGGTGGGCCTCGCTGTGCGTGCTGTCGCGGCGGCTGCTGAGCCAGTGCATGGCAGTGCTGGATGCCAGGTTGCCAGGGGAAACCAAGAAGTTCGAGGTGGTTCCTGCACATGAGTCAGGCCCAGGTGCTCTGGAATGAATGGCTGGCCTCAGCTCTCATGTCTCATCATCCCGCCCTTCAGGCTGCTCACGTCTGGAACTGTCACTGCCCCCACTTCCACCAGGAAACAGAAAAATGGAAAAACCTTCCCTATAGGAGAAGCCACCTTGAAGGTAGCTTTTGTTTTGAGGGTTGATGTGTGGATGGTTTTTGTGCCTTTGGTGTCGTTCTGCAGGGCTAGGGTTAGGGAACGGTGACAGAAGCCAGGTATGCGCTTTGCTTGTATGACAAATGTCCTTTCTGTTGATGACAGGCAACTTGAGGGACACCCATGAGTTCTCATTTTTCTGTTTGCCTGCCATACCTCAGGAGCCTTCAAGAAGCCTCCAGGAGTTCCCACTGTGGCTCCGAGGGTTAAGGATGCGGGTTCAGTCCCTGGTCTCGCTCAGAGGGCTAAGGATCCTGCATTGCTATCAACCGGAGTGTAGGTCGAAGATGCAGCTGTGATCTGGCATTGCTGTGGCTGTGGTGCAAGCCTCAGCTGCAGCTCTGCTTCGACCCCTGGTCCGGGAACATCCCTATGCAGCAGGTGCGGCTGTAAAAAGAAAAATAAGCCTCCAGTTGAGGATCCAAGCAAAGCTGGTTCTGAAACAAGAATGCGCACCGTCCCCATGAAACTGGTGTTTCCTTAGACTTCATGCAGGAGAGTCTTATGATGGGACCACCAAAGGCTGAAGAAGCCAAGGAACTTGCCCATGATGTTACATCAAACTGGCTCCAGAGCCAGAACTGGAACTCAGCTCTGCAGTCCCCGTGGTCAGTGCTCCCTCCTGCCAGCGCTGCCAACCTCACCCCTCCGTCAGGGGCCAGGGATGTTCAGATGCAAACTTACTCTTCTCAGGCACTCCAGATGCTTCTTTGCCTCTTCACCCAAATGATTCCCACTTCCTCCACCCCCTGCCCGACCCCAAGCCTCCATCTTAGACGACATCCCGAAATGGGGGGAGGGCCTTGCATTTCTCATAAACACCTTTTTGAAAAACCTTCCTGTTAATTTCCGGTACAGGTCTCTCCATGGGCTGCGGCAGGAGACAGTGTCTTTGTTGGGAAACCTTAATTAAACTTTGCACAGGGACGTGGTGAACTCTCAGCCTCTGCAACCTGAGACCACCGGCATGAAGACCAAAGCTGTCATGGGATACAGAGCGTGACATTCGTGACTAACCCGAGTTTCCTCTGCCTGGTTCCCCTGAAGAGTGGCTGGGCCTCGTCTCTGAGCACAGAACACAGTTACTTCCTCTTGACAAGAGTGAGCTCTGAGGGGATGGCATGGGAGAGAAGGGAAGAATATAGTCTACCCTGTTCTAGAACAAACTGGGGTGAAAAAGTGTCCACTCTGAAAGTGACCCAGCTCGTTGGTCATATCACTAGAGAGGTGGATTCGGCGGAGACAGGGCTTTGCTCTGCCAATTTAGGGAACTACTCCCTGGTCCACCAGCCTCCCCGACTCGGCCGCTTAGGTCAGAGGTCAGGATGAAGAATGGAGTTGCCATGAACCTGTGGAGCCAACGTGTGCAGGAGTTTGGAAGCTGCTAACAGTTGGTGGAACCCTAAAAAAAAAGGAGTCCCTCTTTCTCTAGAAGGGTCAGAGCAGAGACATAGCCACCTCAGAAGATGCTGGAAGGGTGGACATGGGTTCACATCACTAGAGAAAAACACAGAAGAGTTATTACAGAAGCAGCTGAGCATAAGGTCTCAACTTCACCTAAGATGGGGCACAGAGAGTGGGCTGATTTGCTGAAGGTCACACAGCCAGGACTCCATCTCCAATCATCTCGCTCCCTAGAGGTCAAGGTCTCTCACCTTGTTCCCGCGGGGATGGTGGATTCGAGAGGAAACCATACTAAGAACTCGGCTGAGACGTAAACATCTGGGTGAAAGAAAAGAGGGCTTCCTTGCATTAAGTGTTTGTGTCCTTGACAAGGGAACATTCATGACCCGATTCGTCTGTCTCAGATCCTTTCCAATGGTGGGTTTCATGATCAATGACCAAAGAATGAAAAGTAAGACAGACAGAAGGCGACCGTATTTCTAGAGGTTGGGATACTTGCAGATACTTGAATAAGCTGTCCGATTAGATCTGATTCTACCAGTTAGCTGCACTTCCCACTTGCCCTGAGTCTTTCCAGAGAATTTCCACGTTTCTTTCCCACTTTCTCATCACAAGGACAATAACAGGAATGATGGCAGATGCTTATATACCACTTACCATGGGCCAGGCATTGTTCGAAGCACTTTGCAAATACTATGGCATTTCATTCTCCTCACAACCCGTTGAGATGGGTACTGATATAAACCCCATTTTACACATGAGAAAACACAAGCAGAGAGAGGGTAAGTAACTTGCCTAAGGTCACACAGCTAGGAAGTAGTGGAGTTGAGATGTGAACCCAGACCATTTGAGTCCAGAGTCTGTGCACTTAAGCCCGAGGAGGAGGGCACGAAAAACTAGAAGAGAATATCCTTCCCTTGCAAACAGATGTTGATGCTATTCTAAAACCAAGTCCTGAAACTGCAAGTTTATTTGCTGGTCAAAAGAAAAAAAAAAAACTGACCTCTTATTTGATTGACCCCCGATTGAAAAGAAGAATACAAAGAGTTCAGTGCAGCATCTGGAGGAGGAGAAGCCTCTAGATAATATTTACTGAGTAAATATCAGATGAATACATATAGGAATGAACATATGGGTAAAATTCCCTGCACTTACATGTAAAACACTGCATTGTCCACACATTTGTCCTTGATAACCCCAAAGTCAAAGCTTATTTGGATCATGGGAAGAGCTTCCAGAAGCCTGAACACTTGGGTGTAAACTCCACTTTTGTCCCTAATAAGCTGTAGGCTTTAGATAAGCCATTCAATCCCTCTGCTCCCTGCTATCCTCTTCTAGAAAATAGAGATAATAAGTTCTGCCTTGCAGGATGCCTGGATAGGTTAAAAAAAAAAATTGATTTGAAACCACTTTGGCGACAGCCAAAGGCTAGCCAGGAGTCAGATCCCCCACCAGCCAATAACACTCCTTCTTCCTCCGCACAGCCAGGGGCCCCGGAAGCAGCCCTGCCAAACTGCAGTACAGGCCAGGCCACTTCCCTGTGAGCTGGGCAGGTAGCTAAACCAGTTAAGCCACGATCTTGACTTCAGAGAAAAGAACTAAAGCCCTTAGATGGGACATGACTTGCCCAGGGTTGTGAAGCGGTTAGCGGTGGCAGGTTGCTATAGACCCGTGGCATCATTTTCTACTCATCCCGGAGCCCTCTGGATTTGTGGAGGCACATGCACCCTCCGCACACCAAGGCACATGGGCAGGAGAGACTGTCGAGACAGCTCTAAGGAGAGACACTTCCTGGTTTTCTTACATAGAAAAGACTGACAGACTCTTGATTCTCTCTGATTTATGTTCATTGATGTAAGTTGTAGGAGTTTGTAAAAGACAGATTTTGTTTCATTCTTGGGTGAACATATGCTACTAACTTCAGTTGGAAAGAATACGCACAGCCATGAGATCTCTCCCAGAGGAAAGGTCTGATCACTGGTCCCAGGTCTCAGGAAGCAAGGCCGCTGGAGTCCTGGGGCTGAGACTTAAGTCAAGGCAGGTCCCCTGTGGAGACTGGCTGTTCATCCCGGAGGAGTGTCACCGAGCCTGGGGGCTAGACTGGGACAGTGGAGTGAGGTCAACAATTCCTGGCGTAGGAGACACTGAAATTCACATCTTTGTTTAAAGTTAGCTTGGGACGTTCCTGTCGTGGCTCAGTGGTGAACGAACCCGACTCGCATCCATGAGGACGTGGGTTCGATCCCTGGCCTCCTTCAGTGGATTAAGAATCCGGCGTGGCCATGAGCTGTGGTGTAGGCTGCAGACGCAGCTCGGATCCAGCGTTGCCGTGGCTGTGGTGCAGGCCGGCAGCTGCAGCTCTGATTCGACCCCTAGCCTGGGAACCTCCATATGCCAAGGGTGCGGCCCTAGAAGACAAATAAATAAATAAATAAATTTAGCTTGGTTTTCAATCTTATGGTTTCCATAGAGGAATCCGTGGGGGGAGGAGGGAGAAATTAGGGGGATAGTAATAATATATACACTTATGGTATAAAATATATAATTAACAAAAATCTACTGTATAGCACAGGGCAATCTACTCAATAGTCTGTAATAACCTATATGGGAAAATAGAATGCAGACTACACACACACACTGACACACTGACACAGTTGTTTGCTGTGCATCCGAAGCTAACACAGCATTGCAAGTCAATGCTACTCCAATAAGATTTTTTAAAACTAAATTTAATTTTAAAAAGAAATTTAGTTTTGTTTTGACCAGTGCAAAGGATTTTCTCCAGCAGCATCGCCAACGGAGAATCAAAGAGCCTCTGTCCTGGAAGGGTCCTCCGAGGTCCCTTTGCCTAACCCTTTGTTTTACAAGAGACAGAAGAAGAGAAGGCACACAGACGAGAAGAAGATGGAAGATGGAGGTGGACACGGCAGGGCTGCAACCACAAGCCAAGGAATGCCTGGGGCCACCGGGCGCTGGGGGCCGTCAGGAAGGATTGCATCCTAGAGCCCCCAGAGGGAACATGGCCCTGCTGACACCTTGATTCCAGGCTTCTAGTCTCCAGAAGTGAGACATCGAACTTCTGTAGTTTTGAACTACAAATTCGTGGTTCTTTGTTACGGCAGCCACAGGAAACTAACTCACGGGGTAGGGGTCTGTCCGGCAGCCTCAGAACTGTGCTCTGCCCAGAGATGGGGCCACTTGGGCACATGCGTGGGACACCAGTGTCGCAAGGCAGGGAGACAGCAGCAACTAGATCACATTATCACATCCTCCCCGTTGCTGCTCCAACTCCCTCCCACCTTATGGCCAATCCCCCCCGCCCCACCCCGCCTCGGCCCAGTGGAGAGCAGGCCCCACTTTCTGTCCTGGTTGTTACAGCAGAATCTGCATCCAGGGCAGAGGCTCCAACCTAGAAGGCAGCCCAGTTCCTCTAAAACTGGAGCCATGCCATCTTCTTGCCCAGCCCCACCCTGTGGCCTGAGTCCTTCTTTCCAAGGCAACGTGCTGATGGAGCCCCCTCCTACCTGCTGACCAGATGAATTTTCCTTGGCTGGTCCAGAATGAATTATACTTTGATGTCGATAAACTCTTTAATTCCATTCACCACCTGGAAGCCTAAAACACCCTCTGTATCCTACTAGCTACCTGGGTACTTCGTTTGGTTTTGCCATCCTCTCAAACATCAGGGTAGATGTTTCGGGGAACGAATCTAGATCCTGATCCGTCCTTTCTCTCCCTACTCACACGTTCGCCAGATCTTAGCTTCGGACATGACTAGGCCCCTGCATCTGCCTGTTCCTGAATTCCCTGTGTATTTGGTTTGATCTTCTCCTGGTGCCATGCACCATCTTTCTGTTTCTGGGCTGTTCCCCTTCTCTGGGGCCTGAAACTGCAGGGAGCGCCCCCGGCGCTGGTTGGCTGGGAGCCATCAGAAGGCACTTAGAGCTTTATTCTGAGGAAGGACAATGACTTAAATGAAGTTTGGGGGCAAGGGGGGCCGCCAACAACTCATTTGCTATGTTTTCTCCCCCTGGCATATGTCAATCCCGTGTGGTATTTCCGCAGGGCCCAGCCAACCTTGTTCGTTGGACGAATTGCTTTCTAATGAATAATGTTCATTTAGGAGTTCCTTGGTGGCTCAGGGGGTTAAGGACCTGGTGGTTGTCACGGCTGTGGCTTGGGTCGCCGTGGTGGCGCGGGTTCCAACCCCGGCCTGCAAACGTCCACTTTCTCCATGCCTGGTGAAAAACAAAAACAAAACCAAGACAAAAACAACAACAACGGTCCTGCTCATGTATTTAGCAAACGTCAGTGGCGCTAAGGAAATCACTGGGGCGGATAAAGCAAGCGAGTGCTTTCTGAAAAGGATGTATGTCCATCACTGCAAATATTATCAGCCACATTTGAAGGACATCTCCAGATGTCTCAGGAGTCCCATCAGCTCTTTAATGCATAAGATGCTTCAATGCCCCCCACCTCAATTCTGCTAATATCCTTACAGCAGGTCACGTGAAAATCCTCTCTAACTGCAGTGCCGAAGCCTTGTTTTGGCACAATATGGGTTAATGAAAATTGAGCTGTATGGAGTTGAAAGTAGGTTTTCAATGCAAGAACCATACTTTCAAGAGGCCCAATCTCTTTAGAAAATAATCAAATGCCATAAATTCAAAAATTTTGACATAGGGATGGGATTTCACCTGAGTCTTAAGCTAGTTTGTGCCAAAAGCTAGGTGGGGACACATCTGTATATACGCACATACTACTCAACTCTCCCATTTATCTATCTCTCGGGTTGGATTTAAGGTGTATGTCATAATTCAGTTAGGCTTTGATCTTTGTATTTAATGGCTTGGAAGTTCTGAATTTTAATTTCAGCTGGGACTTGGCCATAACAAAGGAAAAAGCAAAGATTGATGGAGACTAAGAAAACCATATGCAGGCGAGTCCTCATCCAATACTCCACTCGCTTGGCTGTTTCTGAGGAGGGCTTAATTTGTGCCTTTAATTACAGGTTGGGAAAAGCCTATGGTTTTAACTGTGGAGGGCCCATGCCTATAGCCCCTTTGCACGATCAAGGCCCTGTGGCTCAGGGTGAGGGATGGAAGCCTTTGCGGGAGAACAGCTCCCAGTTAGGTTGAATCAAACAGGTGTTCACCTGGGGGGTAACATTTAAAGGGGGGTCTAGACCTCGGTAAACAAGATAAATAATATTTTCATGCCATGTGCTAAAAATCAAAAGGAATGCAAAAAATTCCATGATGAACAAACCTTCAAGCTTTAAGATAAAGACAGGCTCCAACGCTGCCCTTGCAGAACCATGTCTCACTTTGTTCACCCTCGCCCTGGCCCCGTGTCCCATAAAATCTGCTTTGCAAGAACAGGCACCTCCCTCGCAGGTATAGTTGGATTTGCTGCTTTGAAATTTTTTTTTTTTTTTCTTTTTAGAGCCGCACCTGCGGCATAGAGAGGTTCCCAGGTTAGCGGTCCAATCGGAGCTACAGCTGCCGGCCTACACCACAGCCACAGCCATAGCCACGGGAGATCTGAGCTGCATCTGCAACCTACACCACAGCTCACAGCAATGTCGGATCCTTAACCCACTGAGCGAGGCCAGGGATCGAACCCGTGTCCTCATATACTAGTCGGGTTCGTTAACCACTGAGCCACGACGGGAATGCCTGCTTTGAATTTTTTAAAATATTGCATCACAAATCAGGTGTCACCTCACACGGGTCAGAATGGCCATCACCAAAAGTCTACCAATAGCAAATGCTAGAGGAGAGGGTGGGGAGAAAAGGGACCCCTTCCTGCACTGTTGATGGGAACGTAAGTTGATGCCGCACACCGGCATGGAGGTCCCTTGAAAAGCTAAAAATAAAGTTGCCATATGATCCAGTAATCTCATTCCTGGGACTATATCTGGAGAAAACTCTAATTAGAAAAGATACATGCACCCCCATGTTCACTGCAGCACTATGTACAATGGCCAAGACACGGAAGCAGCCTAAGTGTCTATTGACGGATGAACGAACAAAGAAGATACAGTATTTGTATACATATTCTGCACAGCCACAAACTAAGAATAAAATAATGCCATGCGTAGCAGTACGGCTGGACCTAGAAATTATACTAAATGAAGTTAGTCAAAGGTAAATATCATACGAGATCCCTTATTAGTGGAAACTTCAAAAAAATACAAAATACCTCATTCACAAAACAGAAATTGACCCACAGACATAGAAAGACACAGAAAACAAACTTATGGTTCCCAAAGGGGAAAGGTGGGGGAGGGGAGGAATAAATTAGGTGTTTCGGGTTAACAGATACACACAGTATATGTAAAAGAGATAAACGACCAGGACTTAGCGAATAGCACAGGGAATTCTACTCCATATCTTGTGATAACCTATAAGGAAAAGAATCTGAAAAAAAAAATATATATGTATAATTGAATCACTGTGCCATACACCTGAAACTAGTACATTCAAAATCAACTGTAATTAAATACAATTAATTAATTAATTAAAACATTGCATTCAATTTACTGATCCTGACTGCCTTGTTTAATTTCATGCCCAAAGCGAGTGCCTCATTCACCTTACCGTGTTCCTAACAGATGACTTTTCTTCCGCTGATCTCTATCCCCGGATAGGTAAACTTTATGTCGATCACGTCTGAGATGCTAGGTTAGGTTAGGTTAGGTTTACGCCACAAGACTCAGGAGTTAAATGAGAACCGAAAGGGCCTTTTCACATAACCACTGCTGACACCTAATAGTCTCATTTTATGCTTTTCTTTCAAAAAGCAGCAGGAAGGGCAAAGACAACATATGTATCCTTCTCTGTGCCTTTTAAACCATTTCTAGAATTTCATGGCTATCTGTTCAGCAAAGCAATCCTAAATCGAGACATTATTAAGGAAAAAAGCTTTTAAATGTCAAATTTCAAGCAAGTGAAGGAACCAACTCCTTTCTCGGTTAATTTGCTTGATTCATTAAACCAGGCCCATCAAAGCAGACAGAAGCCTCTCTTCCGGGAACTGATGGTCCAGCTAGTTCTGTTCTGGCGGGCACTCAAGCCGCTCATGACCAACCTTGAGGCTGTCAGAGGAAGGTCACCCTAGGGGGCTGGTAAGAGCGCGGGCCCTCCACGACCTCTGTTCTCTGCACACGCCACCCCGTTGCTTAGCTTCCAGATCTTACTAATGCTATTCCTTCTGTGTGAAACGCTTTCCTCCTGGCCTCTCCTGGCGTTTGCTTCTATGAGCCATTTTCTGCTCAGCGCAGGCTTCGGGGAAAGACGGTGGAATAGCATATGTACGTCCAAGTTCACTGTCTCCTTTAAACAGGAAATTTACAAGGGCAGGAAGAACAGGAAGGAAGACAAGCACGGCAACATTTTAGCCACTCAGACAAGCTGCATCCAGGTGGGCAGTGGGGACACGAGAACCCACAGGCTCAAGCTCAGACAGTCCAGGTACCTCTGGAAGTGGGGCATGAAGTTCTGCTCCGGAGGGAGCTAAATAGAGGATTTCTGGGCTGAGGGACACCAGAGACCACTGGGGACAGTACTCGCTACCCCAGACAGGGGCTTCTGTGAATACATGGCTCCCAGATGCTCAGAGTAGAGGCCTCTGCTACCTGGATCCTCTCCGGTCCCACAGCACTGGCACCTCAACCTTTGCCTTCCCAGGCAGGGCACCGAGAATGTCGGAGGGCTGGCATGTGGCAGGCACAAGAGGGAAGCACCGGGAAAGTCTGCAGACTGAGCCCGGAGGAGTACCCAGTATTCTCTGTGCAGTGAGTTGGCACTGAAGGTGTGAACAGAGGGTGACGTAATGAGCGGAGGAAAGAGATGTGGACACTGGGTGAATATTTTAGGTTTATTGTCATCAAGTACATTTCACATCGCTGTGCAATCCATCTCCAGAACTCATTGCATCTTCACGAACTGAAATCTGTACCCAGTAAACACTAACTCCCACTCCCTCTTTCTATCCACTCCTGGCACCCACTCTTCTACCTTCTGTCTCTAAGAATTTGACTTCTCTAGGGACCTCTTAGAAGTGGAATCATAGAGCATTTGTCTCTGGGGTCTGACTTATTTCACTTAGCATAATGTTTTCCAGGTTTCAAGGTCCACCCACATAATGTCCTTCTTTTTCAAGGCCGAATAATATTCCATTGCATAGATAGACCACATTTGGTTTATCTGACTATCTGTCAATGGACCCTTGAGTTGCTTCCACTTTTTGGCTCTTGTGAATCAAGTGGCTATGAACACAGGTGCAAAAATATCAAGGTCTTCTTTTATCATGTAGCATTTACACACTGCAATTCCAAGAAAGCCTTGATCACAGCCTCCACAACAACAGGCAAGTCCTTTGGGAATCTCCAGGTGGTTCCAGCATTCCCAAGGGTGCAGGATGCAGCTGGGAGGCCAAGGGCCTGGTGTTGACTTCTAGCTCCTCCACCTACAAGGTGTGTGCTTTGGGTGCTCTCGTGCCTTTCTAAGTCTTAATTTCCTCCTCTGTAAATGGATTCTCATGAGTCCCACTCTGCCAGCCACCCGGGCTGTTGAGAGGGCACATGGGCTAATAGGTGCAAAGCGTGGCACTCGTGGGGACACAGCTGCTGCCACTGCCTACAGGAGGCAGCAAAACAGCCCAAGTGCTAGGGTCATGGAGCTGAGAGCAGGTATGGGCAGGCGATGCCAACCTAAGGAGGAGCTGTGGGAACCTTTCTGGGCTCAGATAGCTGGAGCACAGGGAGCTTGGAGCTTAGGGATACAAATCGAGGAAGTTGGGGGGATTGAAATGTCAAAAGCAATCGATTGTCTTAATTGCTCCATAGCTAATGTGTTCCTTTGCTTCTTAACTAAAGTAACCTGATAAATATGCATTTATGATCATTGGGACCAAAATCCAAGAGTAGCCATGGCGCACGTGGCATTGCGGATCTCATAGAAGGGGGCGTTGCGTGACATGGTGACATTCCTCCTTTAGGGCCAAGACTCAGGAAATAAGGGCTTACTCTGAGCCGCCTGTGCCCATGGTCTGTCATGGGATGCTGTCATCTTGGAAATGTCCTCTCCCTTCAGCTAAGGACGTGGGGTCAAGGCTATGAGTCCAGGGGGAATAAGGCTGCATACTTGGCCATGTCCTGAAGTCTTTTCCCTTTCCTTTCCTTCAATTAAAAAAAACTAGCTGCTCCTTCACCGCCTAAAGACCATTGAATGTTTTGGAGCCTGAAATAGGTAAACGCAGCCCAGTTCTCTCATTTCCTTCCCTGGCAGGGAAATGAAGGGTGTTGGCAGCGGCTCTTTATTTCTTGTGAGCAGCTGCCCCGGCACCACCCAGCTGCCCAGCACGGCCCTGGCTCTACACGCTCAGTGCGTCCAGAGGCCTTGACAACCGAGGGCCCCGCCATCCAGCCTGGGCTCATGTGCCTGCACCCAGCCCCTGACTTCCTTGGTGAGTTTGGATCTCTGGCTGCTCACCTGCCCCAATGGTCTTTCAGTCCCAAAGGGGCTTCCCCCTGTTTCCTCCTGCCCTTATAATAACACTAAGGGGTGGGTGTGACTGTCCCATTTGAAGATGAGGAAAGGGAACCTATAGGACGCATTAGGTCCTTCCCACCCGACTCTGCTGCTTCCCTGGGGAAGAATATGGCAACAATGTTTTTTAAAAAAGAAAAGAGTTTGGAATTCTGGTTGTGGCTCAGCGGAAAAGAACCCGACTAGTCTCCATGAGCATGCAGGTTCGATCCCTGGCCTGGCTTGGTGGGTTGAGGATCCCGTGTTGCCATGAGCTGTGGTGTAGTTCGCAGATGCGGCTCGGATCTGGCATGGCTGTGGCTGTGGTGTAGGCCTGCAGTTGCCGTTCCAATTTGACCCCTAGCCTGGGAAACTCTATATGCCGCAGGTGCTGCCCTGAAAGAAAGAAAGAAAGAAAGAAAGAAAGAAAGAAAGAAAGAAAGAAAGAAAGAAAGAAAGGGAGTTGGCTTTCTTCTCCCCGGGGCCTTTTTTGTCCAATATATTCAAATTCTTCATAGTCTCAGGCATGGATGGGTGGAAATTGGTCCTGTGGTCCTGCACTTCTTACATTTACTGCAGATGTGACATCTCTGGGACCTGCATCTCTGAACAAGGCTTTTCCTTCCTCTACAAAGTGGCAAAGCCTAAGCCTGCAGTCAGTGCTTCCCTCCCCCATATAAACACTTGGAAGCCCTGCCCCAGGCCCCTCTGCTCAGACCATCTTCTCTGGTCCCCAGCTGTCCAGTACAGTCCAGTGCCCACAGTTATCCCCAAGGCAGGGAGCTCAGAGCAGTCCTGATGCGTCTTCAGCAGATGCATCTCGGGCTCTTTTAGTCCCTGGGGCATTGTGCTTTCTATCTGAGAGACACACATTGAGACCTTATCTCCTTCCTGGACCTAAGAGAGCTCAAGCTGGGATCTGGGTCAGTTCTCCGTGTGTGTGTGTGTGTGTGTCTGTGTGTGTGTGTGTCTGTGTCTGTGTCTGTGTGTGTCTGTGTGTATGTCTGTGTAGTTAGGGTGGGGTAGGCTTGGAGTGAGAAGACTAGAATAAGTCCTCTAGCTGTGCTGTGCTGTGGCCAGTGGTTAATTACCAGGGTGCATGTTCAGCCCCTTTGATTTTGAGATGAGTCAGTGTGCACAGGAAGGGCTATCCCCCAATGCACAGATTTTCTGGGAGGAAGCCATGTTATCTCATGTTATGGCCAAGCTCTCGGTTTGTCCATCTGTAAAATGGGGACACATGGCATCCTAACCACCTTATGCAGACTTAGGAGGCTCTAACAAGCTCCTGATCTAGCCAGCGTGAAGCCGCTTTCTTCTTCCAGACCTCATCCGACGCACAGCCTTCCCCCTGGTGCCCCGCACAGTGGCTCACACTTCCCATCCCTGGACTCAATGACAAGTGACTCCCCCCAACTCAGGCTACCAGTATCCCCATTGCCATGCGTGGGGCTCAATGACTTTCCACTGCTGTGCTCCAGTGCTGTCGAAGCTCTAGGTTCTTGATCTTTCTTGATTTCTTCCCAAGCGCTCAAGCTAACTAATTGGCATATACCCACTCGCTTTCACAATCAACACACACACATTCTGGCACCACTGTCCATTCTCCAGGGTCCTAGGAGCCACAGCAGTGACAACACCGAATCCCTAACCCCCTGAGCCACCAGGGAATTCTAATTCTGTGCGAGGCTTCCTGAATATTAACTTCTCTTAGCCCATCTCTCCCTTCCCCCTGCCAGCACTTTCCTTCTTTATTTATTTTCCTTTTCTTTAGGAATCTTTGCTTCTTCTATGCAATGATTTATTTTCTTCCTTTCTCATATATTCTTTCTCATCCCATTTCTAAGATAATTACAGTGATTACTTTTTTTCTCATTCTTTTCTTGTTAAAAGAGATGAAATATTGTTCTTGTGTATTTGATAGCTGGGTCTTTTTTATACCATTTTTCTGAACAGTTATTTTTTGTGAGTTGTTCACAGGAGTCCATATTTCCATAAGGTTTTAAAAGTGTATTTCTAATTGCCTTATACTTTTCCATGGTAACTAAAAACCACAGGCTGGAAACTGGGAATTTATGAATGGCACTGGCTCAGGCTACAACAACAAATTAAGCTTCTTAGATCAGTTTGAAAAATGACCTACTTTGGCAGATAGCTGCAAAATACATGGGTTGCTTTTTTCCCTATTTTATTTGCTAAATTGTAATAAAGTTTATTTTTTCCATTGATAAAGTAACAGATGCTCATTGTGAACATTTGAAAAACACAGAAATGTAGAACCAAAAACATCTCTAGTTTCACCTCTCAGAAGTAATCACAGTTATTAACACTTTGTATTTCCCCTGCATGTCACTATTTAAAAGAATGCATAACAAATCCACAAGGCTGTAAACTCGCTGGGGTAGAAATCATGTCTTTTTCATCTAGAATATTTCATGGTACAAACAAGGAACGCCATAATTGTCTACAGAAAGATAAAGCTTGGTTTTATATATTTGGGTTTTTAGCTTATGAGGACTGTTCTGATACCATGTTAAGTCTGTATAGAATGTCAGAGAAGCCACCCTACCTTCAGTTGAGCAGGGCTGGGAGACCGTCAGGGCAGTTTTCATCATGACTCTATCTCCAGCCCCTTCATCATATTCCCATAGCATCCTGTGCACCTCTCTTTACAACTCCCATCAGTTTCAGTTGCTTCTTTCCTGCCTGCCTTTGCAAATAGGGAGGCCCAAGAAAGAGAGTTCTCTCTGTCTTGATCCCTGCTGTATTCTCAACACTGATCTTAGTGGCACATAGTGGGTACTTGATAAAGATTTGTTGAGTGATGGAATGAATGAATGAAAGTAACAGTCCCTGAAATTAAGTAGCTCTCATTCTGGTTGCGAGGATGAGATCACTTCCCAGATCACTGAAGCACAACCCAAGCCCCTATCTCTTCTCTCACTGCTCTTTTAGGATGTCCTATGAAATAGACCGGGTAGACCCCTACTTTCACCCCTAAATTGTGGCTGGGGAAGCTGAAGTTCAGAGATGTAACAAGACTAATGACTGGCAGAGAAGGGACTAGTCTGGTTTGTCTGACTCTAGATTCAATGCCCTTTCTACATCACCTTACTGCCCACCTTCTAGCTTAACCAACTTTCTCTCCTTCCATGACCCTTCGACACAAGCATATTTGATTGGAGGCCAGCATTTAGAATTGCATCAGTTGGCCCTGGCCTACAGCCACCTCAGGGTGGATGAACTCAGGATCTCTGAGCAAATTAGGCTGTTCGAGATCCCATCAGCATGACTTTCAGCTCGCCCTTTCTAGAGAATGGACCCTTGAACTGAGCCTTGATCACTTAAGAAGCATTTGCCAGGCAGCTAAGTTGAGAAAGAAGAAAGAGCTATTACGGAAGAGGAAAAACCAAAGTCTGTGCAAAAACATGAAGACACGAAATGGTGTGATGGTTTTAGGGGCTGCTGTGGGCATGGAGTCAAGAGAACGAAGGGGAGAGGGATGTGAGCTGAATCAGGGTACTGGTATCATAGATGAGAGGGTAAATGTGAGAGATATTTAAGATAAGGAATGTAGAGGATTTGGTAACCAACTGGATGAATCAAGGATCAATTCTGGATGTCTGACCTAGGTCACTAAGGTGGTGTGTCGTTAAACCCGATAGAACTTATGAGAGAATCATATATGGGCTGAGGGGAGACTGAACAGACACGGGGAAGACCACATTAACATAAGCAAGACTAGAACATGAAAGGCCTTGAGAGTCCGGCTATAGGGAATGTGAAAGTGTTTTAATCAGGAAAGTGATGTTACCACATTGCCTTTGGGGATGTGCAGAAATGAGGAGGACGGAGGAGTCAAGGCTGACTTCCAAGTTTCTGGCTTGAGTGCCCGAGTGGCTGGTAGACTTAACCACTGATGCCGGGAACACAAGAAGAAAGCAGATTGAGAGGGGGAATGTGGAGTTCAGTTTGGGATATGTTGAGTCTAGGAGGAGATTCCAGGAGATGATTGAATCTATGAGTCTGGGTCTCAGAATGGAGGTTTGAGATGAAGTTTAATACAGACTCACTGCATAGATAGAGGCATCGACACCATGGGAGATGATCAGATTTCCTATGATCAGGGAAAGGAGAGACAACAGCGCCCTAGGAAACAAACATTCAGAAAAAAGTGTAAGGACTTATAAAGGAGACAGATCAAAAGTTGGAAGAAGGAGTTCCCCTCATGACTCAGTGGTTAGCAAACCCGACTAGCATCCAGGAGGAGGTGGGTTCGATCCCTGGCCTCGCTCACTGGGTTAAGGATCCGGCATTGCCGTGAGCTGGGGTGTAGGTCGATGACACAGCTCGGATCCCATATCGCTATGGCTTTGGTGTAGGCCAGTGGCTACAGCTCCAATTAGACCCCTAGCCTGGGACCCTCCATATGCTGCCGGTGCGGACCTAAAAGACCAGAAAAAAAAAAATTGGAAGAAAAACAAGGACATGGTTTTATGGGGCAAAGGAAAAAAGGGTTGTTTCAAGAACAAGGGAGTGGTCAAGAATATTTAATAGCATAAATATTAAGGCCAGAAATGTGTCCATTTCAATTTTTTAGTTGGGAGCTATAAATGACAGTAATGTTAGCAGAGTAAGGTAAGAGCTTGATGATAATGGGTTAGAAAGCAAATAATGGCAACACACAGAAAATACAGTTGAAAAACACACCATTTACAATTGCAACAGAAGTTATAGGATGCTTAGATGTAAATCTATGAGAGTGTATTAAGATATTTATAGATAAAATTCTACAACAGTGTTTTAAAAAAAACAAAAAAGATGACCTAAGTAATAAGAAGATACATTATGTTCACGCATGCAGAAACAATATCTTAAAGGTGTCAATTCTCCCCATTACTCAACCTATTCGATGGGTTTTCATTCAAAATAGCAACTGTTTTTTCTGACACTTGAGGAGCTTATCTTTAAATTTAATGCAGAAGAGCAAAGGGCCAAAAATAACCAGCAAAATACTGAAAAAAACGGTGGAGACCTTCCCTACTAGATATCAAGTCTTATTATAAAGCTCTACGACAGTGCGATATTCCACAGGGATAGACAAACAGATCAATGGAAAAGCAGAATGAGCTCAGACCACATCCAAATATATATGGAAACTTGATAGACAACAGGGACAGCGGTACGAATCAGAGAGGAAAGGAACAACTACTCAATAAATGATATGCAGAAAATTGGTTATCCACAGAGAGAGAAATATAAATGCGTGTGTGTGTGTATATATATATATATATATATATATATATATATATACACATGCCTACCTCAAACCAAGTACAAAAATAAACGCAAGCGACCTATAGTTCTAAATATGAAAAGCAGATTTTAAGCATTTAGGAAAAAATATAGGGAAATATCATTATGGCCTCAAATTAAGGAAAGGATTCTCTTTTTTGTCTTTTGTCTTTTTAGGGCCGTACCCACGGCATTTGGAGGTTCCCAGGCTAGGGGTCTAAACGGAGCTGTTGCTGCCGGCCTGCACCCCAGCCACAGCAATGCCAGATCCAGGACGTGTCTGCGACCTACACCAGAGCTCCAGGCAACACCAGGTCCTTAACCCTCTGAGCGAGGCCAGGGTCGAACCCACAACCTCATGGTTCCTAGTTGGATTCGCTTCCACTGTGCCACGACGGGAACTCCGAGGAAAGGGTTCTTAACTGAGTCACAAAAACACAAACCATAAAGAAAAAAAATGAGAATTTTTGCATATTAAGATGAAAATCTATTCAACATAAGACAACAAAACCGGAATGAAAAGCCACAAATCAGAAGAAGGTATGTACAGTGTATATTACTTTTAAACATTAATATCCAGAATTAATAAATAACACATGATATCGATTAAAAAAAGACAACTCGAAAAATGGGCAATTAGAATTCCCTGGTGGCTCAGAGGGTTAGGGATTCGGTGTTGTCACTGCTGTGGCTCAGGTGACTGCTGTGGCGTGGGTTCAATCCCTGGCCTGGGAATTTCTACATGCTCAAAGGATAGCCCCCAAAAGGGGCAATGAATATTCGCAGGTAATTACCAATAGTAGAAACTTAATGGCTACTGAATTTATGAAAATAAGTTCAACACACTAGTCGTCAAAGAAATGGAAAGTAAAACAATAAAATACTATTTCACATCCTTATAGTTGGCACATATTTAAAAGTCTGATAGTATTAACATCAAGGAAGTAGAGGAACAGAAAGTCTCAAAAACCGATGGTAAGATGGCACAACCTAGGAGAGCAGTGTGGCAATATCCGGTAAAGGTGAAAATCAACACACAGCAATTCCAGATCTAAGAAAGAAATATCCTAGAAAAACACTTTCCCACGGTGCACAAGGAGACTTTTACAGGACTCTTCACTGCGAACTTTTCTGTAATAGCAAAAATTTGGAAACCCCAAAAGCAGAAGAGATAAATAAATTGAGGCACATTCATTAAACAGAATAGTTTAGGGAACCAAATCGCAATGTATGTGTTTTAACTCAACATGTTGTATACCTTAGATTTATACAATGTTATATGTCAGATATATTTCAATTTTAAAATAAGATGGTAGTTAATTATTGGACCTCCAATATTTTGTGTCTTAAAAAGGATCTCAGGCAAATATGTTAAAATCTTAGGATCTGAAAAAACCACGAGGTGGGCACAGGGTTATTTTCTATGTATTTCCCCATATTTTTCTATATACTTGATATACTTTGTATTTTTAATAAAGAGTTAAGAAAGTTGAGTAGCAGGAGATAATTGAGGAAAATAACTAGGAATGAAAAATAGAAAAATTTAGACTTAATTCTGTACCAAATGGAGAGTCATGGAAAGTTCCTGATCAGAAGAGGGCTGGGATCGGAGTTATGCTTTAGAAAGACGCCCATAAGAAGAGTAGCCAGGAGGGCACTGCCATGGTCTAGATAGGAGATGTTAAAGGCATTGAAATCAGGGAAGAAAGAATGATGCGTTTCTAAGACACTACAGACGGAAGAAACGGGATTTGACTTTCAAATCCGACCTAGGAAAGCCTGCCAAAACTTTTTATATCTTGAAAATCTTAGCAGAGAGTGAGCCAGCAAACACCATCATAAATTATGGAACCAAGCCCTGGGTCCCTGGGGGTTGCAATAATAAAAAGAAATATTTCTTGAACAGCTCAGTTTTCGTCTGGAAATTTATGATACAGAAGCAAGAAAAAGAAAAACACGTGCTTCCTTTGTGCACAGGTAAGAGGGCCTGCAAACAGCCCGTCCAAGAACACAGGGAGCTGCCCATCTTCTCCTGGATGGGATGCCCATCTTCTCCAGGCTGAATACACTCCGAAATCACTTCCACATAGAGAGGAGCATCCGTCAGAAAACTGTTGGCCAGAATAATGGAAGACACCAAAGTGTCCATGGATTGAAGAATGGATGGATAGATATTTCACATACACATTCACACACAAACACACCGTAGACGAGGACTCAGCCCTTAGAAGAGAATGGAATCTTGCCACCACATGTATGGACCTAGAAGGTACCATGCTAAGTGAGATATGGCAGGTATGAGAAACGTCAGATAGTGAAAGAGGAAAGAGAAATGACTTACGATGTCCCTTCTACGTAAATTCTACGAAACAAAATAAATGAACAAACACACGAAAATAACTGGTTCTTCTTCTCGCTGCTTACCTGCCCAGGGCGTAACATTGGTTGTATTTTGCCTCTTCAGACCCAGAAACCACTTTGGTTTTCAGCATTTTATAATGACTAGGTTGGTGAAACAGTCCAAACAAACCTCAGCCTAGAAAAGAGTGCAGCTGCTTTCTAGGGCCAGTGTTGCAGGGCACAAGGACTAGGGTTTGGTGAATACTTTTGTGACCAGGCATTAGGTTAGCTTATTTAAAGAGACCTTGTGTTGATTTGCCAGGTTTTGCTGATTCCTGCTTTTATTTATTTTTAGTTTTATTTTAGCTTTTTTAGGGCCACACCAGCAGATTTATTTATTTATCTACCTATCTATCTTTTGGGGGCTGCACCCGCAGCATGGGGAGATTCCCAGGCTAGGGGTTGGATCGGAACTGTAGCCACTGGCCTACACCACAGCCACAGCAACGCCAGATCCGAGCTGCATCTGAGACCTACACCACAGCGCATGGCAACGCCAGATCCCTAACCCACTAAGTGAGGCCAGGGATTGAACCCACATCCTCTTGGTGTTAGGTAATTGGTGGTAGCATGGTGGACGGCTTTACCCGCAGGAGAGCGTGGTGATGGGAGTTCCATGAGAAACACCGCAGCAATTCAAGAGAGAGGTGCTGAGGCTGGAAATCAGGGCTAGGGACGATGGAGAGAGGCGGGGCCAAGGCATATTTAGGTGGTAGCATCAGCCGGATGTGGTAAAGGGTTCCATGGAGTTCGTGCCTGCTGCCTTGTCCCTGCCTTTGCACTGCCCAGTGGTTTCTATGAAAAACGTCACATAGGACTTTTTTCCATCTGAGTGAGGGCAGAATTGCCGTTCAGCTTCGGCCCCTCCTTTTCTTTTCGGCGACACACCCGGTCCTGCTGTCCTTTTGGGCTGCTGCTGCACTCGTGCATTTCTGAAGTTCAGTATTTGAGGTCATTTTCCCCAATAGCCTGAGTCTTTGATCTTTTATCATTTCAATTCCTTTCAATGAGCTCTTTCTTCGCAAGGAGGATTTACACTCCATTTCTGTCATTACAAACTTAGTCCAACGGGTCCACACCTCTAAGAGAGCAAGAGTTGAGACATATTTCTGGTGCCTTTCCCATGTCATCATATGATTTTTCATGGTTTTTGCATTTCTGTGTCCTCATGCATCTTCTCCACTCTGTCAAGTTCCCCACTATATCTTTACTGAGAGTGGATGTCAGTTTTTGACGGGTCGAGCTCCATCAGCCCCAGAACTGAAGACCTTCCACTCTTATGTTTGACCCTACTGGGACCTCGAACTCTAGAGCCAAGCCTGGCGTGGGGATGGGCACCCTAACAATCTACCTCCCCTGCGCTACCACTTTTCTGCAGCAAGTAGACTCTGGAACTCCCGTTGTTCCTCGGCACCCCCAAGAGATGGATCCCTGTGCATCCAAAATCCAGAATGCTCAAGTCCCTTATACAAAGTGCTATAGTACAGTCAGCCATCCACATCCGCATATGTGAAACCTGGGAACCCAGAGCGCTGACTGTATGTGTACGTGAGCATCATGAAACACAGGAAGCAAACCAACTCTTCCTCTCGGTCTGAATTTCAGCTTTTGCAAAGATATGAAAAATGGAACAATTTTCCTAAGGAGGTCATGTTTGATACTTAATAAACTTTCATGAAGAATGATGAAATGGTGGAATGTTAAATCTTATTTCACTACACCCATTTGTTTAATCAAATTCACCCAGATTAGCCTCTGCGTCTTTAGGGCCACAGTTTGCCATAACCATCACTCCCAAGTTCCCAGAAAAGGTCTGCATTTGACAGGAGACTGATATTGGCCAGGATTTGGTGTGGGTGTGGGTATCTGAGCTGCATTGATTGAACTCCTGCCAAAGTTTGTATATATCTTCCCCGAAAAGGCTATTCCAGACCCAGGGCTGGTTTCGATCACTAACAGATCTGAGTTGTTCGTGGCAAGCAGGGTGTGTGTATGTGTGGGTGTGGTGTGGTGGGGGCGGGGGAAGAGCAGATCTTGCTGGTGGCAGGAGTGATATTTTTGTTTTATTTCAACTGATTAATAGGTTCAATCTGAGAGTCATTTTGGTGTTAGTACCCCCCCCCCTTTTTTTTTCTTCAAACAGAAATATAGATGCATCTCTCTGACTTTTGACTTTTCTCTTCCACTGAGGTATTGTGTACTTTTTGCATCTTCATATAAATAAGTGATACAAAGTACAATAAAAAAAAAAAAAGACACTTGGGTTGGGAGTCAAAAGACCTAGGTTCTCATTTCACTCTTCTACTCACTTTCTGCGAGATCTCGGGCAAGTCACTTCACCTCGTTATGCCTTAGTTTCCCTGTATGTAAAACAAAGGGTGTTGGGCGACATGATCAAGAAATTCACGAGTCAAGGGAAGTATATCCTGATTCCTCCCTCAAAGATGGTATTGGTTATGTCTGGGGTGACCCGCTTTCGAAGATATGGAAACAACCGCTGTATTGATGGAAACCAATCCTGTCGAAAAAACCGTTTCTGCCTCTATACGCTGAGCTGAAGACCTCAGCGTTCACTTTTATTCCATTGTTCCTCTTTTTTGCCGTTGCCCTGGGAGTTGTCCGAAAGAATGAGACCCAGAGCTACCTCCTCCCAAAGACCGCCCACTGACCAGGTGCATTCTGCCCCTAATTCCTCCTCGGGGCTTTTCGTCACTGTTGGGTGCCCTGCCCTCCACCCCGGCAACCCTGAGCGCATGCGTGGTAATGGACACATAGCCTTTTTTTTCCATCAAAATATATTTTAATTTTTCTTATTCAGTGACTGTCAGATTTTACTTCAAATTCTTTCTTTTTTTCCGCTTTTTATGTATGTATGTTATTATTATTATTATTTTCATAGGTATTTCTCCAATACAATTTTTTTCTCTACTGTGCAGCATGGCGACCAGTTACACATGCATGTACACATTGTATTTTTTCACACAGTCTCAGGCTCACACATAGCCTTTTTAAGTGCACACCGCAGAGATGCACACTGCTCAGCTCAGTCTGCATGGGAGACCTTATGACGACAGGATAGAACCAGGGATTGTATTTCACAGGAGCGGCAGTCACTCCATCCTCCCACCTCAGCTCCAGTTTAACATGAAAAATAGGGCCGGTCATATGCATCTCAGAGGTATCATTTCACAAATGGAGACAATATGTGTAAAAACTCCATATAGTCTCTCAAAGCAGCAGGAGAGTGTTGGTTATCAGAGACCTTTATCCCTGAGTAGGAATTTGAGCTCATCTAGTGAAGCCCCACTTCATAGATGAGGAAACTGAGACTCGGAAAGGGCAAAGGACGCAAGATAAACATCACAAGAAGGGCCTTTTGCTTTCTTCCTTCCACACAAAGGATGATCACGAGTGAAGGAAAGACGGTCTGGGGTAAATACGGCCTTGGCCTTGCCTTCCCCAGAGGCACTCTCTGGCAGAGCAGAGAGGGATGTAGGCAGACATTGGCAACTCTGACAGTTTAGGTGGAATAATCACTGCAAACTCTCCCCTCGGAGGCCAGAGAGGGAGAAAGAATCAGACTCATAGATACACAAAAACTTGGCAAAGGGTTGCATTTCATAAATAAAAATATTGAGGAGACACTAGAGTACTAAAAGGATTCCTGCCTCCTTATAGCTGAGGTTACCCTGTGATATATTACACTTTCAAATCTAGTGGACAAATTTTACATTCTCTCTCTCTCTCTCTTTTTTTTTGTCTTTTTCTAGGGCCGCACCCGTGGCATATGGAGGTTCCCAGGCTAGGGGTGTAATCGGAGCTGTAGCTGCCAAGCCTACGCCAGAGCCATAGCAACCTGGGATCCGAGCCGAGTCTGCGACCTACACCACAGCTCACGGCAACACCGGATCCTTAAACCACTGAGCAAGGCCAGGGATTGAACCTGCAACCTCGTGGTTCTTAGTCGGATTCGTTAACCACTGAGCCATGACGGGAACTCCAAATTTAACATTCTTAAAGTCTGCTTCACTCATCCAGCATTCAACAAGGGCTTACTGGGCACTCACTGTCTTGGGTGTTGAGCCAGGTGCTAGGGAGGGGACAGAGGCACAAATAAGTACTCAGAGTTCAAGAGGGCAAGCAGCAAAAGCGACGTCTGAACAAAAGGAGGTAGTTCTTGACCTGAGTCTTAGACAGGTACTCACTCAGTAGAGAAAGAGGAGGCTGATCACAACTGCTTCACAGACATCCTCACACTTATTCCTCTCTTCTCACCAGTTAAGAAATGAAGACATGGGGGTTCAGAGATATTAGGTAACTTCATATATCTAGGTCCAGTAAAAAATGGAGCCAGGATTTAAATCTAGATCTATCTGATTCCAAAGCCTCTTGTCTTAACTACTACTAGAGTAGATCGGGAGTTTGGTCAGACGGTCCAAAAGCACAGAAGCCTGAAAGAACCAGAATGATTTCTTCCAGAAATAAGAAGTCTTTCAGCGGTGGGACTGGATTCTATAATCAGTAGGGAAGCAGGGCATGTGTATAAAGAAGGGGGTGAAGTGATGGGATGGTGTTTTTGTGTCGTTGTGTTTTTGTTTTGTTAGTAGCACCATCTTGGGGGCAGTGTGAAGAATAGATTGTCAGGGGATGAGGAGAAAGTGAAGGTCCAGGCAAGAGACAGGTGCCTTGAATTAAATGTAGTAGCAGTAGAGAAATAGGGAAATGAACAGATCTGAGAAGGTGCTAGGAGACAGAAGCAATAAGAGTTGATGATAGAGACTAGGATGCCTCCCCGGTTTCCGGCTTAGGTGGTTAGCAGAAGATGCCGTTCATCAGGATAAGAAATAACAAGGCATTTAAGGGGAAAACCATGCTGGGTTTGAAGGACATTTGGATGAAGACCACTCGTGGGCAGTTGGGTGTCCATGGTCACACATGAAATTTATAACTGAAGCCACAAAAATTGAGTGAGCTTGCCCTGTAAAATGTATAGTCTGGGGAAAGAAGACAGTCTAAGGCAGGAGAATCCAAAAAAAAAAAAAAAAACCTGGCATTTAGGAGTTAAGGAGAGGGAAAGAAGCCTGCATGAACTATAGCAGGAGCACAGCATATGTTCCAAGGTCAACAGCAGGGAACCACTGGGTGTCCCACAAACCACAGATAAATAACCATGCCTAGAGTAGGTTCAGGATCCGTAGGGCCAGTAAAATTCCCCCCACCCCACATACCTACCCCAGACATACTGCAAATGCTATTTGTTACCTAAACATATTTCACAGTCATCATTGTTGCTGTTGGTGAGCCACCAGGGAAAGTTTGATTAAAACTTTGATTAAACATTTGATTTAAAGTTTTCATTCCTTCCATTGACTCACATGGTCTTATTGGCTCTTCCCCTTATTATTTCTGTACAATTCTGAGATTCTGTCATAGCAAACTGGAAAACAAAAAAGCGATTTCATCGAACGGATTTGATGATTCATTTGCCTTCATCAGTTTTCTACATTGTAAAGTCAACATCAAGTTCTCTTTAAAAATGGAAGCACAATGACCATTCACTAGGCAGCACTCCCCCCGCCCCAGTCTAAGAACACAAGTCTTCTCTCCAGAAAAAAAAAAAAAAAAACTGAATGCAATGCAGAGGTTAGGCAAGTCAAAAGAATCCAGGTTGGGGTTGTTGCACTCACATATTGCTGAAGGGGGTCGCTTTGGGGCTTATTTGTCCTTCTTTAGGACATCTAGCCCTGTTGCTATGCAAGGCAAATCAATGTTGAGTCACATTTAGTCATCATTGATCAATCGTTCCATGATCAATCCAGATTTGTTCTCTTGAGAGTTTTTAAATAAGTTCAGCTAAAAGGGAACTTGCTGCCTGTCCGCATTAACTTTTGCAGAACAATCTTTCTCCCTCTCTCTCTGTGACATGGTGTTGATACATGACAATAACCAGAGACTTGCTTATTTTAAAATCAGAAACCCCAGAGAGTAGCTTTTAATTTCAGCACCTTTGTTATGATAAATTCATTTCAGCAGAAACTTTCTTGGCCACGTCAAACTTTTCATCACTTCTGGGAGAAGATGTGTTTTCTTATGAGCCCATTGGGGGAGGGTGCGGGGACAACACATCACAGATGTGGGGTTATGTGCTTGTCACCAATTCCACTTTTTCAGGTCTTGAATGATGTTGGGTCCACCGCTAGGCCCATCCGCTTACGTATCGTCTACGAGATCAAGGTCAGCCATGGTTATTCTCTCTCTCTCTCTCTCTCTCTCTCTCTCTAAGATGAGGATACAATGGATGAATCAGGCCAAAGCCAGTCCCAGAGTTACAAATGATCCTCTCATTTCTTTCTCACTGCACCTTTGCTCCTGAGCCCTCGTTGCAGTCCCATTCGGCTGCAGTGAAAATGTTTGTGAAAATGACTTGACACTTTCTCACAGCATGTAGGTTCGGCAGGACAGCGGTCAGAGGAGCACACAGGGAGCGGATGGAAGATGGGGGTGAGTTGTCTACTTGTTAGCGCCACTCTCAAGGTGAATTTCTTCAATTGGATGGCTTGCCTCCTAACAGTAGGTTACATTATAACTGCCCTAGGTTTTTTTTTCACTAGAGAGAGTTAGGGAGCAAGCCTAAAGAAACAAAAAGCATTCAGTACAGCCTGGGAGGACTGAACACCAGGAATGGGGGCAGAAGCAGATGACCCAGTAATTATAACATAAAGAAAACACCATGGAGTTCCCACTGTGGAGCAGTGGATTAAGAATCCAACTGCAGGAGTTCCCGTCATGGCTTAGCGGAAGTGAATCTGACTAGTGTCCGTGAGGATGCAGGTTCAAACCCTGGCCTCGCTCAGTGGGTTGAGGATCTGGCGTTGCCGTGAGCTGTGGTGTAGGTTGAAGACATGGTTCAGATCTGGCGTTGCCGTGGCTGTGGTGTAGGCCGGCGGCTACAGCTCTGATTGGACCCCTAGCCTGGGAACCTCGCATCCTTTGCCTCCTCCTCGTTGGAATCGCCCTCCGGAGGTTTGCAGACTTCTCTCTCACAGCACTTCCCACACTTTGCCTTAGATTTGTGCCATTTGCGAGCTTTTTCTAAAGTGAGCTGACCACCCCTTCCCTGTCCATAGTGACTTCCCGAGCTCACCCTCGTCCCCCCTGTACGTGCCCAGGGGAGTCTCACAAGAAGCAACTCAGGCTCCATTTACACAGAACACAACACTTGCCACCTGCGGGACCTGTTCCATATTTTGGAACCCTCACGATGGTCCTTTCCGGGGAACCCCTGGGGCTGGCGGCTAAGCTGGTGTGGCTTAGCGGTCACAGTAAGCTTGGAATAGGTGAGGAGGCGGAACTCAGCTCAGCTTCTCACCTGAGCTGGGAGTCTCCTCCACAGAGTCCTTGCCAGAGGGACTCAGCATCTATAAGCGCCGCCCGCGGCAGGACAGGCACCTCTTCTCCCATGGAGTCAGTTGGTACCCATCTCTGCAGCCCTGTCGGTAGGATCGTTCTGGGATCGAGCTAGAATTTGTCTCCCTCATGTCTCTGGGACCTCGTTCCTTTTCCTGCCCCCCAAAGTCACACCACAACCACTCTGTCAGTCAGTTGCTTTGGAAGTTTGGTTCTCATCAACTCTTTGGTATGTGACACAAATGACTCAGGCAACTGTACTTCTTGTTACCATGCCCACCAAATCGGAATAGCCTTTCAGCTACTTGACGGATTAATGAGCCCACAGCCCCAAGGGCTGGCAAGGATTTATTCTTGTTTCCGTGTATAGATACTATCAAGGCGAGAGCCATGGCTCGTTACATGCCTAAATGGTCTATGGTCTAGCATCTACCCACTCACAGTGCACAGCTGGGGTCGACTTCTCCGCAGCCCGGGTCTCAGTGTGAGCACTGCCTTCTCCCTTCCATGTCATACAGTCTCCTGGGAACAAATTCTTCCTCCTTCTCTATCTTCCTCTAGACTTTTCCATGAGTCGGCCTAGCCCACTCTTCAGAGATGTGGGACAGAAGCTGGCCTGGAGGCCCTGGACAACCAGGGTTTGCTACCAAGGCAGCCATCCCTAGTACTCAGTGTGACCTGAGCTTACAACTGGATCAATAGACTCTATAGAGCTTTGGTAGGTTTTCTGCATATTGACACAGAAAGTCTTCAGAGCCAGAAAAATGACCATACCTCTACGGTTAAGGCCTAGAAAGAAAACGTCCAATTTAAAATTTGAACCAAGAGTTGTAAGAAGACGGCATCTGGACAGTTTGTCGAGGGGCTCAGCATAAGCGTTGTCTTCACAGAGGTTCTAACTCCACTGATTCCATTCTATTTGCTGCACTATTTTGTGTCTGAGGCCAAGGATGAAGCACATTCAAATTCAACTCTCACCATTGACTGCTCCAGTCACTTAACTTCTCTGAAGCTCAGTTACGTCGTGTGAAAAGTCAGGACAGGAATCTCTGCCCCGTCGACCCCAGGGTCGGCCTGAGGAGGCTGTGAGGCAAAACATGGGAAGACTCTGATTGGCTGTCCTTGACGAATGTCTGAAATAACACAGAGGCTGCTTCCTGGGGCTGCCAATGAGTTAATGCTGAGCAATGAGAATGACGTCCAGGCCCCAAACGCCCCAACTCACCCCTAAGAAATGACTTCCTGCACACCTTCCTTTTCATGGTCATTTAAACAAAAGTATGTGTTTGTACCTGTCTTCCTGAGCAGTGCCTTGATCCTTAAAACTAGACCTGACCTACTGGCCTGTGGCAAGAGGCACTAACTTGTCACCTTGGTGACGTCTGCAGCTCCTATCCTTCGAAGGTAAAAGGGGGCTGCAAACAAGGACACGTTGCTGCACGTTTTCGTTTCAATCGTGTGAGGAAAAAGCAATTCATGTGTGATAAACAGCTTCTGTTCTGTTTAAACTGTTCTGTGAAAAGTCTGTTGCCCTAGGCCTAGGGATTTGCTGAAGTCTTCCAAAGTTGCATTGTCTTGTGTGAGTTTCTTCTCTATCTCATGGTGGATTCACCCAATCGAAGTACATTTCATGCAGGAATTGGCACAACTCTCTCACTTTAAAGAGATTTCTGGACAATTCCAGAACCTACCCCCATCTTTCTTCAAAGTGTGCCCTGCCCAGGAACAAGCCAAATACAAATCCTGATGCTTTGACCTCTATGCTTCTCCTGAAATAACATCACTAATGACTCTTTGTGACTATGGGAGGCCTTTGAAGAGAGATTGAGTTAAAGCACTGGCAACACATATCCATGAGTCATGTAAAAACAGCCCAGTGTGAAATGTTTATTCTTGCACACAAGAACAATTTCATTAATAGTCCTTTGATTGATATGTCTGATATTGTCATAAAGACCTGTGTAAAGGGACAGTCTGTTTATAGAATTATATCACATTATATTATATTTATATCATATTTTCCTATTGCGTAACACTACAAAAAAGCAGATAAGTGCTCCTAATGGGAAAGAGCAATTTATTCTCAAAAGCACACTTTAGAATATAATGAGATTTTTAAAGAATATGTATTAAAGAAATCTACTAATTTTATTAGCAATAAGTTCTCAAATAACACTGGAAATACGTGCTAAATATTATGACCTCATTCCATGAGTCACTGATGGGTACTTGGGATGAATTTCCCCCCCCCAAACCAACTCCTAAATGGGCTATTTAGAATGCCTCCTGGTTCATCTAGGAAATCTCCCAGGGTTTCTGGCATGTTAAACAAGATGCTTTTCCACAAGAATTTGGAAACAAACCAATCAGAATGTGTTAGAGTGTATATACCTTGCATATCAAAATGTTCCCTAAAACCATAATTTTCACTCATGCACAATATTGTATGAATGTTTAAATACACTTTATTTACTTATGTATTTATGTATGTATTTATTTATTGTCTTTTTAGGGCCGCACCCACAACATATGGAGGGTCCCAGGCTAGGGGTCGAATTGGAGCTACAGCTGCCAGCCTACACCACCGCCACAGCAACACCAGAACTGAGCCACATCGGCAACCTACACGGCAGCTCACGGCAACTCTGGATCCTTAACCCACTGAGTGAGGCCAGGGATCGAACCCATATCCTTATGGATCCTAGCTGCATAGACTGCAGCTGTGGCTTGGATTCAATCCCTGGCCCAGGAACTTCCATACGCCTCAGGTGCAGCCGAAAGAAAGAAAAAGAAGAAGGAAGGAAGGAAGGAAGGAAGGAAGGAAGGAAGGAAGGAAGGAAAGAAAGAAAGAAAGAAAGAAAGAAAGAAAGAAAGAAAGAAAGAAAGCAAGCAAGCAAGCAAGCAAGCAGAGCAAAGCACTAGGGTGGGGAAGCAGACCTGAGCAGAGAGAACCACAAATTGCAACACAGAGTTAAACTGTCAGCCAAAACAGCAAAGTGCTCTGGAGCCAAAACTGCCTCTCAGAGGAGTCTCACACTGGGCAGGAATGCCAGGCCCTGGTGCCCTCACTGTGTGCAGTCACTGCCTGAGAGCTCCCCGGGAAGAGCACAGCCTCATCTCACCAGCTGTCAGCTCACTGCTCTCCTCGAAGCTTAAAGGCACATTCTTCCTTGAAGGGGAATCCAAAGGACACAAAGAGAGTGGATCTTGGGTCTGGACAGAAAAGATCAATTAAGAGGTTGGGATTAACCGATACACGCTCCTATATATAAGATAGAAACCAACGAGGACCTACTATGTAGCACAGGGAAGTATACTCAATGTCTCGTAATAACCCATAATGGAAGAGAAGGTAAAAAAGAATATTTATGTGGATATGCATAACTGAACCACTTTGCTATACGCCTGAAACTAACATAACATTTTAAATCAACTGTATTTCAATAAAAAAAATTTTCGAAAAGACATTCAAGGAGTTCCCATGGTGGCTCAGTGGAAATGAATCTGACTAGCATCCATGAGGATGCAGGTTCGATCCCTGGCCTTGCTCAGTGGGTTAAGGATCCGGCGTTGCCTTGAGCTGTGGTGTAGGTCACAGACGCAGACTGGATCTGGCGTTGCTGTGGCTGTGGTGTAGGCCAGCAGCTACAGCTCGTATTTCGACCCCTCGCCTTGGAACCTCCCTATGCCGCGGGTGCGGCCCTAAAAAGAAAGAAAAAAAAAGAAAAGAAATTCAATGTGAGTAAAATAGTATCATCTATGTTAAATTAAGATTGCTAAATCAAATTATATTTGTTAAGTCCTAAAAGAGAGAGAGAGAGAAAAGACCAGTGAGTGAGGTATCTAGATTTTAATTACTGAATATTTTCCTATGGAACTTCACCTTATCAAGATATTCTCAGAGGCTCCCAGTTTGATCAGTCCTAAACTATTAGATTACACAGATTTAATTCGATAAAAATCAGATTAGTAGAACTTTGCCCGAAAAAAAAAAAAAAATCACAGGCTGTTGTCACCATTCACATTATCCGATCATTTGCCGAGTTTGCTTTCCTGCATGGATCTGCCACTAGAGAAATGTGTAAAGCCCTCGAGATTTAAGGCTGCTTGAGACTTCCACCAGCCATCAAGCTCAAATCTCTGTCACTCTAGACTTCTGACAACGTCTAAACCAAGAGGTTATCCAGCCCCTACTGGATCATCCCCAGAGATCCTTGGGAACTCGCTACTTCATGAAATAGCCCCTTCCATGGGAGTCCAAAGTCCCTGACTGCTACCGAGCTCTTCCCTGCAAGGAAGTGGGCTCTGCAATCGTATGCTGATTGAAATAGTTCTCCCAAACCATCATCTGGGTGTCAGCGGATCTTTGACATTCTGATAACACAGTAGTTTTCCTTTGAGGAAGAAAAAAAAGAAGACCTGGAAGTTTCCATTGTGGCTCAGTGGGTTAAGAACCCAACATAGTGTCGGTGAGGATGGGACTTGATCCCTGGCCTTGCTCAGTGGGTTAAGGGTCCAGAGTTGCCGCAAACTGTGGAGTAGGTCACGGCTGCAGCTCGGATCTGGCATTGCTGTGACTGTGACATAGGCTGGCAGCTGCAGCTCTAATTCGACCCCTAGCTGGGAACTTCCAGATACCGCAGGTGCGCACCTAAAAAGGAAAAGAGAACAAGATACGTGATGTAAGAGAGAACCAAAGTGAGAAGAAAACCTGAGAGCAAAAGAACTTCAAAATGTGAATAAACTCGTGGTCACACTTTGACATTTCTTATCCAGCTGTTGACTTATACATTTTATCGAAAATTATCCATTTTTAAGCTGGGAATTACATACATCTCAAACAAGATGGTTAGTCCCTCTGAGAGTTTATAAAGAAATCCTTTCCTTCTACAGACATTCTTTCCCCCTTAACAGAACCATTTCCCTTCCTCTCATTCATCCCCAAAATATAGTCAAGAACTTGATGTTATAATTCTGAAAATTTTAGACATCAAAGGGAGAAGTGCTGAGAAACTTTCAGAAATACTTTGCATGTTCAAAAGGTCATTTTGAGCCATCTCCCCAGCTTATAGCTTTCTTGGGGAACACGTACCAAAATGGTACAAAGGTCTATTTTGAGGAGGCACGGGGAGGAATAAAGCACATTCCAACAACTCAAGCAGCTTACTTTATTTTTTAATTTTTATTGTATTTTTTAAAATATAGTTGATTTACAATGTTAAGTCAATTCTGCCATACAGCAAAGTGACCCAGTCATACACATATATACATTCTCTTTCTCATATTATCTTCCATTCTGGTCTATCCCAAGAGATTGGATATAGTTCCCCGTGCTATAGAGAAGGACCTCGTTGCTTATCTATTCTAAATGTCATAGTTGGCATCTACTTCAAGGAGCTTACTTTAGAAGGCAAAGGTATTTCCTGAGTAAAATGCAGTGAATGATTTCAAAGTCTTAATGATTCAGCAGCCTAAGGGTGTGTTCTGAAGACTCTGAGAGGTGGTGACTCTGATTAATTTTCACTGCCTAAGTATTCACTAGGGATGCTCCACTAACTTGCCTTAGGCATGCAACTCTCAGGGTCTTGATTTTTCCCTTCAAGTTTCAAGTTGTATTTGAAAACTCCCACTTCACAGAGATCAAAAAAGCAAATACAAAACTGGAGGAGGCGAAGAGAGGGCACAGGAAGTCCAAATATTACAGGTGGTCTTTGGGAAGCTGGAAAACTAGAAACAACACTGAATCAGTTTTTTGATAGACAGAGACCATCACCGCTGGGACCTGACATGGGCAAAGCATCAGTCTCTTCATTAGAAGGCTGTCTTTTGTCTTGTTAGTTAAGTGTCTTTTACTGGATGCCAAGTCTTTTGCAAATAAATACACCATGGGTAACAGTGCAGCATGGCTACAGGCAGGTCTAAAATGAATGATCAAGATGACTGCATCTTTAATATCCTTGAAATACTCGATTGGACTCCTTTTAGCCACAGGCTATGTTAAAACCAGTTTTTGTACATGGGGACCTGTGAAATCATTGAGTGAGCACCAATGGTCCGATATAGGAGAGGGTTAGGGCCCCTCCCAGCAGTATTGATTTGGGATTCCTTGAGAAACCAGCTGTGGACAACATCAAGCAAAACATTGATTTTTCTAGAAAATTTTCATCATAGATGTAACAGGGTTTAGACGTTCCTCTATCTTCAAAATGAAAGCAAAGGCAGGCAATGAGGTGAGGTGGGGGTGCGGATTACCAGTAAAGACCCATCAGTTCACCCAAAAAGGCAGTGACATGCAGTGGAAAGGTACATGGCTGAAGTTTAGGTAATACCTATCAATGAGTAGCTGGATAATCTTAACGAAGACACTTAAACTATTTTACCCAATCTGTAAAAATGAATCAGTTGTGAGGCTTATATGACATAATACTTAGGGAAATACTCTGCAAGCAGTAGAAGTGTTTTTCACACGTGCAGGACCTCGTCACACATCGCTATGGCCCAGGCACGCCCTCATAGAGCAGAGACTTAAGTATACAAGTTAGGAGGCTGGTGCAGGTCAAGTGCTTAACTTCTTTGTGCCCCCATTTCCCTGCCTGTAAAATACAGGTAATGCAGACACTTACTTTATAAGATTGCTATGGGGATTATATAAGACGAGAAACATGGAAGGTGCATATATCATAATGCCTGGAACACACAGTAAATGTTCATCTGATGTTAGGTGTTGTCGTTGCTGTTGTTATACACTGAATTGTGCCTTTGTCTACTGACTGCCTTGGGAGACTGTCTTCCTGTTCAACACCTGGGCATCCAGTCATGACAGTGGTGCTCATGGTGCTGGCTGTGACAGCGATGACACTACTGTGTGTCAAGATGCTTCTGCTCACACCCGTGTTCCATACCTTGCACACTCACTGTATTAGGTGGCCAGCTCAAAGATCCTTATCCCTGCTTTACAGGTGAGGAAACATGAGGTAGAGAGATGTGACGATACGCCCAAGGTCACACAGCTAACCGAGAGTGGCAGAAGCACTGGTATCTATACCCTGCGCTTTTTTTCAGTATCCCTTGTTGTCACCCCAGAGAGAGGGAGTACCACGTGTCTCATCTACAA
Organism: Phacochoerus africanus; assembly: GCF_016906955.1. Lineage (NCBI taxonomy): Eukaryota > Metazoa > Chordata > Mammalia > Artiodactyla > Suidae > Phacochoerus > Phacochoerus africanus. The sequence continues at coordinate 126,869,310 of NC_062560.1, read as the reverse complement.
GGCAAATATGCTTTCCTATAATGCTTTTATAAGCCAGAAAATAGCCCCTGCTCTTCCCCGAGGACATCAAATTGGTCACCGATATCATTATAGCAATAAAAATGAATATGATTTACAAATCTCATGTACCTGCAAGAGATGCAAATTAAATTTATAAAAAGAGATAATTATCCACTTATATGCTTTGCAGCAGTATGGAAAGATACCAGTAATAAATTCTGGAAAGCATAGGTGAGGAATGACTTTATTTCTCAGCTAGAAGACATGTAAATCAGCTGGACCTTTCTGGGCAGACACTGTGAAGTTCACAGGTCCCCGTTGCCTTGTTCCTCTTATGCTGGTTCCTGAAGGGATGATTCTTAAGGAAGTTTAAACGAGAAAAATAAAGCAAATGATATTAAGAATGACTTCGTCAGCTGAAAGTTTTACTGCAGCACCTTGAAAATAAGGAGGGGGGACATCCTTTTTTATATGACTTAACAAAGTCTGTTTTTAATGACCACAGAAAAATATACTTTGATCAAAGTTCATATATATGAAACTGCACCAATATACAGAATCCCATGTACAATGCAAAGGAAAATGCGCACTCAGAGAAATGGAAAGTGCACAGTTTAGCTCTCAAAGGTATGATACGTAAAGTAAATAAAAAGTCAGAAAATAAAGGTTCTGTTTCTCAAGATGCAAAAAAAAATGAATCAGAAAAACTTGCAACAGGAAAGTGAGAAAACAAATTAATCAAGTACCTTAAACTGGAAAGAAAGATAAAGGCTAAGATAAAAGAAAACAGGAGAACAGCAATAGAATAGTGCTGAGAAAGTGTGAAATAATCAGACTGTGGGCCACAGATGAAAAGGTCATCCTTGCTTAAGGAGTGTCTGTGGTTTAGAAGCTTTAAAAAAGTATAAAAGATAAATAATGGGCCTTGGCAAAATCTGAAAGGAATCCATATCGATTACTCCCAATAATAGCTGTGACCATCCTCTAACATTCTAGCCATTAACCTCTCAGTCACCAACATTTTTTTTTTCCAGTCAAGCCCTGGAAATCAGAAATCTACTGCATTTCTACACATTGACACTGAACTATCAGAAAAAGAAATTAAGGAAACAATCCCATTTACAATCACATCAAAAAGAATAAAATACCCTAGAATAAGCCTACCTAAGGAGGTAAAAGGCCATTACTCTGAAAACTATAAGACACTGATGAGTGAAATTAAAGATGACATAAACAGATGGAAAGATATACCATGCTCATGAACTGAAAGCATTAATATTGCTAAAATGACCATACTGCCCAAGACAATCTATAAATTCAACTCAATCCTTGCCACAATACCAGTGGCATTTTTCACAGAACTGGAACAAATAATTCTAAGATTTATAGAGAAACACAAAAGACACTGAATAGCCAAAACAATCTTGAGAAAGGACAAAGTGGGAGGTATCGTAATCACTGACTCAAGACTATACTACAAAGCTATAGTCATCAAAACAGTACTAGCACAAACCAGACTCATAGTTCAATGGCACAGAATAAAGAGCCCAGAAATCAACCCACACTTTCATGGGTAATTAATGCACAGGATACAAGAATATACAGTAGAAGAAAGCTAGCCTGTTCCATAAATGGTGTTGGGAAAACTGTACAGCTGCATGCTAAAGTATCAAACTGGACTACGTTCTCACACCATGCTCAAAAATAAATTTAAAATGGATTAAGGAGTGATGGAGTTCCCATCGTGGCTCAGCATAAATGAATCTGACTGGTATCCATGAGGACACATGTTGGATCCCTGGCCTTTCTCGGTGGGTTACAGATCTGGCATTGCCATGAGCTGTCGTGTAGGCCGCAGATGCAGCTTGGATCTGGCTTTTCTGTGGCTTTGGCTTAGGCTGGCAGCTCTAGCTCCAATTTGATACCCTTCATACGCCATGGGTATGGCCCTAAAAATACAAAAACTTTAAAATAAAATAAAATAAAATGGATTAAAGATTGAAATATTTCACCTGAAAGTATAAAACTCCTATAAGGAAACATAGGCAATTCTATGTAGTTCTATTTTTACATTGGTCTTATTAATATTTTTTTGGATCTGTCTCCTTAGGCAAGGGAAACAAAAGCAAAAATAAACAAATGGGACTACAACAAGCTAAAAAGCTTTTGCACAGTCAACAAAATGAAAAATCCACCTACTTAATGGGAGTAGATATTTGCAAATGATATATCTAACAAGGGGTTAATATCCAAAATATATAAGGCATCCATATAACTCAATACCAAAAAAAAAAACCAAAAACCAATCTGATTAAAAAATAGGCAGAGGATCTGAACAGACATTTTTCCAAAGAAGACATACCGATGGCCAACAAGCACATTGAAAAAGATGCTTGACATCACTAATCATTAGGAAGATGCAAATCAAAAACCACAAAGCGATATCACCTCACACATGTCAGAATGGCTATTATCAAAAAGACAACAAATAACAAATGTTGGTGAGGATGTGGAGAAAAGGGAACCTCATGCACTGTTTATGGAAATGGAAATGTCACACCACTCTGGAAAATAGTATGGAGGTTCCTCCAAAAATCAAAAATAAAACTACGTATGATACAGCAATTCTACTCCTGGGTATTTGTCTGAAGAAAAATACAAATGCTAATGAGAGCAGGTATATACACCCCTAGTTCACTGCAGCCTTATTTATGATAGCCAAGATATGGAAGCAATCTAAGTGCCCATCAACGGAAGAATGGATAAAGATATGGTATATATATGCCCATTGCAATTTTACTCAGCCATCAAAAAAATGAAACCTTGTCACTCATGACAACATGGATGCAGGATATTATGCTAAGTGAAATAAGTCAGACAGAGAAAGAGAAATACTGTGTGATTTCACTTAGGTACGGAACTTAAAGCAAAACAAAACAAAACAAATGAACAAGCATAAAACAGAAAGAGAGTTCTAGATACACAGAACAAACAGATGTTTGCCAGACAGGAAGGGGGTGGGAGGAGGCAAGAAATACGTGGGGGAAATTAAGAAGTGTAAACTTCCAGTTGCAAAACAAATGAGTCACAGGTATGAATTGTACATTGTGGGGAATATTGTCAATTACTATGTAATATCTCTGTGTGGTGACAGATGGTAACTAAAGTAATTGTGGAGATTTTTGAAATGCACAGAAATATTAAATCACTATGTTGTGTACCAGGAACTGACATAACGCTGGAGATCAATTATACCTCAAAAAAAGCTAACAAGCTCATAGAAAAAGAGATCACATTTGTGGTTCCAGAAGCGGAGGGGAGGGGGAATAGGATGAAGGCAGTCAAAAAGTACAGACTTCCGGATGTAAACAAATAAGTACTAGAAATGCCATGCACAACATGATAAGTATAATCAAATTGCTGTGTGTTGTGTATGAAAGCTGTTAAGAGAGTAAATCCTAAGTGTTCTTATCACATAGAAAAATAGATTTTTTTTTCCATTTCTTTAATCGTGTATCTACATGGGGTGATGCCTTTTCACTAAACTTATTGCGATAACCATTTCATGATGTATGTAAGTCAATACAACTGAAGAAAAAAATTCTAAAACAAAAATAAATAAATAAACCTCTGCATCGCCTGAGGATGATGAAGTGCCATGAAGGGAGACTTATGATTAACACAATTATTACAGTTTGTGTACAGAGGCTCAGAAAGAAGAGGAGAAAGCACAACATCTTGAATACTGATTTCTGATCCATAACCAAAAGAGAATATAATTTTTTTAAATCCATCGTGTTTCCGGTAATACATCCCATCATAATATCAAACTAGATGAACTTTCGGCAGTTAGAAATTGTTGACTTCATTCCAGGAGGTAATCACATTTCTGCTGAGGACACCATCCTGTGGCTACCTGGGTAATGGTTTGACATTTAATTAGAGGATTAAAAAGCATCTTCGTCTCTTTCCTTCACTATGCAGAACACACGGAAGAGGGAAGGGAATGGAAAGGGAAATTAGATATACAAACTATGTGGTTTAATCTATTAAAGTAGTGCTTCATTTATCTACCAGCATTGCTGGAAATGAGGTATTCCTCAGACGTGAACTTTGTACATAACTTAATATAACCCCTTTTAAAACCAAGAACACTTTAAAATCATTTTAATCATTCTTGATGAAATCTGCAAGAGGCTTACAAACTTGCTTGTTAGTTAAAGTGAATAATATTCAAAGTCCTACTTTCTGCACAGCCCAAGGCTCATCATTCTGAAATAAAATTATTGCATTGAGCAGTACACAAGACAGCGTCCAGGAACTATTTGCCCCATGTTCTCAATGGTCCTAAACTAGTTTTCTGTAAGTTTCCTCCTAACTAGACCATCCATCACCCCAATTCGCATCCTGCTTGATTCCTCAAGCACTGCCCTCTGCTTCTAAAGTGGCACAGCTGGGAAAACAGAGAAACAAGCCTCATTCATTCATTTACTCACTCTTTAAGCAGTTTGAATCACCAATATGTGCAAAGTGGACACCACGGAGGGGAATCAGACATTGATCCCATTCTTGAGGTGCTTCCGATCCAGTGGCGAAGAACAGCTGTGTGCACAAGTGCAGATGATGTGTTACAGGCATTTTGAGGAGTCACTTAATGGCTGGAGATCAGAGAAGACTACTTAGGGATGGAGGCATTTGAGTGGGGTTTTGAAAAGTGTCCGGGTTGGAAATAATGGAAATGGAAAGGTCGTTGAAGGCAGAAAGAGAACTATGAGCAAATTCTCAAGACCTAACACATAAAAGGTGCCCAATAAATATCTGACCCCCCACAAATGAATGGAAGCAATGTAGGCTTGTCATTTAAATGGGAGATTGAACTGGAAAGTTGGACTGGACTATGGAAGTCCTTGAATGGCAGACTGAAGAATCAAGACTAATTTTGTAGAAAATAGAGAGTCATTGAAGATTTTGAGCAAGAGATTGGCAATCAAAATTATTACTTCGAGTGATTGGCAATAAGATATGAACAATGGCCGTGGCACCAAGAATTGGGGGTAGAGATATCATGCAAGTGGAATTGACAGGATATGTCTATGAACAAGGCATAGAAAGAAGTCAAAGGTAGCATTTGATCTTGAGTCCCCAAGGTTCATTTGACTGTAACAAAAATATAAGATATGTTAGTAGGACGCAGGTTGGCGGGAGGAAGTTTGAGAGAAAGGAGATTAATGAATTTCCATTTGAGTACATTGAGTCTGACAGTTCAAGGTGGACACTTGGATGGCATTCTCTGCCCAGTAGGCAGTTGGAGCTCCTTAGAGATATTGTGGCTACCTAAGATTTGGGAATGAAGACCATAAAGATGATAATTGAAGCCATGTGATTTTCAAGACAAAGAGTGTAAAGAAAGAAAAGAAGAGTGTCAAGGACAGAATCTTAGGGAAACAAATCTGTATTTAGGGACTGGAAGGAGAAGGAGCCAACAATGAGTTCAGATAAACATTGTTGGCTCTTTAGCATTGTATCCAGAGAATTGTAATCGATGAATGAAATCTATGAGTATATGAACATTGTGACAACTCTTTTAGCTATGATAAAAAAAAAACAAACCCTTTTTAAAATTTGTTCCTGGACCGCATGCATATTTTCACATTCCTATTATCAAAGGAACCAACAAGTACTTCTTCTTTAAGAAGGAAGAAATTATTGCTCTGAATTTACTTTGTCTTCCCAAGGCAAGCAAAGAGAAGAGCATTCTGGAGACACTGACAATGTCAGTGATGGCAAGGGAGCTGGTGAAGGCAGTGACGTTAGTGACAGGAACTCAGTAACAGCACAATGTTCAGTTATTCATGCATGCACACATTAATGCAACAAGCCTATGCTGAGAGGACTGCTATTTGTCACTATGCCACTGATGGCGGTTGAGAAATGAACAAGACAAACACAGTCCCTGCTGCTGTGAAGCTGCCATTTACATCAGGGTGGGCAGCCCAAGACATAAAAATAATCAAGGAAGGTAATTTCAAAGAGTTGTAAGTGCCGTGCAGTGTACAAAAACAACATGATGTAACTGGGAGTGATGGGGTGGTCAGAGAAGGCATCTCTGCAGAGGTGACACTTAACTGAGATCTTAATGACAAGAAGGCACAAGTTAGGCAAAGATTAGTGGAAAAAGTACTTCAGGAAGAAGGTATAATAAATTCAGAGGTAAAAATAAGCTTGGCATATTTGAGGAACAGCAAGGCCAGTGAGGCTGGGGTGTGATGAGAGTGGCAGGCGAAGAGATTGCAAAAGCTAGATCATGAAGGGCCTTATGAGCCAAAGGAATGAGGATAGAGTTTATTCTGAGTTATGGGAGCCCATTCGAAAGGTTTTCAGCAGAGAATAATAAAGATTTTGTTTTTAACTGGGTTGTGTTAAGGCTTTGCTTTCAGAGAGCAATACCAGGCCGGGAAACAGCCAGGAAGATCATCAGGAATAGGAAGAATAGGAGAGAGTCAAGAGGACCCTAACTGGAGTAAAAGACGGATCTCCTTGAGGTTCAACATTCTTCTGGATGCACTAGACCCCCTACACATGGAGGATAAAAAGATCGTAGAGCAGAAGCTCAATAAATGTTTAATGAATAAAGAAATTTGAGGTGAAGTCCAGGTTTGGGGGCCCAAGGCAGAGACAGTTAGGTAACTATTTGTGCTGACATTCAACAGTATAGAATGGAATGTAGCTTCCCAGGCAATGACTATATTTCTAAGTCACCCTTACATCGGGGGGGGGGCCTTATGCCTATTTTTGACAATGGAATATGAACATCAGTGATATGTGTCTCTCTCAGGTCAAGATAGTAAAGCCTTGGGGAAAGAAAGGTATTTAAGATGGCAGCATAATGAAATGGCAGGAACTTAGAATTTCTGATTCCCTATTCAGAAGAGAGCTACTCAGGAGAGCCACCTTATCAGGAACATTTACATTGCACTTTCGGTGTCTAGAAAAAAACCTATCGCGTTAAGCTACTGAGATGTGAGGGTGTATTCATAACTGCAATATAACCTAATCTATCCTAATGTCGCCTCGGTAGCTAAACCATGGGACTGACTGAGAATGTTCATGGAGAGTATGAGGACACCAATATTTTTTGCTTTTTTTTTTTCTTCTAATTTGAAAAGAGCCTCTGGCCCCCATAATGGCAAATTCTTCACGAAGGGCATGAAAGGCTGAATAGACCGCACTTCTGTTTTCCTGGGAGCCAAGAAGACAGGCTAGGAACTACTACGGTTTCTCTGAGGAGAGTGAGAAGTGCTGCCAGGAAGATGTGTCCATTGCTGGCTCAAGTTATAACCAGCAACTGAGCTTTGGTTTCACTTTAGTCTTTACAGTCCCATCTATTAATGAAGTGAAGGCTGAGGCAGTTAGGTCGCATAACATTTGTTCTTGCTCTTTATAACTCATATGTTTTATGTGGCCTTGGGCACAATCATATTTAATATAAAACCTATTGCACCAATGAAATGAATTTGAATATGCCATCAATCTGTTATAGTCTCATTTTTCAGTTGATTGTATCATATGCTATTAATGTGCATAAAGGGAAGCCATGGGGCCCTGGAACCTAGTCACTGTTTTGAAGCAATTATAAAACTGTAGCAACTGCTAAAACTTGGACTGGTCAAAATAAGAAAAAAGCCAGGATCAGCAAATCGGGGATTTTTTTATTATTATTATTTTTGTTGCTGTGCTTATTGTTGTTCTTCCTATAAATGTCATTTGCAGTGCCCCCGAGTTTCTCCCAAACTTGGACATTAATAAGGATTTTTATGAAATACCAGTTGGCTTTTCACAGCTCTCAGGGCATAACAGGTTAGAGATTTGCTAGTCAGACTGATAGGATATGGCTCTAACACCAGGTCAAAGTAGATTTGATAGGAGAGTCAGTCATTGGGATAGTGACCTTAGTTGACCTGTGGGGGACCCTAGTGAGAGTAGAGGGCCCCTTGTTGGCATATTTCTCCTCTGCAAAGGTTCTCTTGACCCTGACACCCCCATCTGGACCCTGAGGCTCACTTGAGATCCCAGTTCTGAAGATGTGGAGGGGACCACAAACAGAAGAATTGGTTGAGCCGCTCTCATAGACAGAGTCACAGAGGACACAGACAAGAGGAAGCAAAGGCATCCAGGCACCAGAGAGAGTTTTGAAAAGATTTGGAGAATGGAAAGGCATTTGTCCATTTGGGGACTGCAAATAACCAGTCAGTCCAGATAACTGATCAGTTCCCACAGACAGAAAGAGGGAGAGGGAAAGATGGAAAGAGGGATAGTGGGAGAGAGAGAGAGAGAGAGAGAGAGAGAGAGAGAGAGAGAGAGAGAGAGAGAGAGAGGGAAAGAGAGGAGATGAGGATGAATATGTAGGAAGGCAGCATACAGTGGAGTGCATTATAAGCAAGCATAAGGGTATTGATATTTATACTGTAGGCAGTGGGAAGCCATTGCAAAGAGTTAAGTTAGAGGAATGACTTGTTCAGAGGCACACACCTCATAATCAATAACAAAGACTCACATGTAACCCAACACTGTTGACTTTTTTCTTTTTTTTTTTTTTTTCATTTTTTAAAGTTCTACTGAAATAGAGTTGATTTACAACGTCGTGGGAATTTCTGCTATACAACATAGTGATTCAGTTATACAAATACACATGTCCAGTCTTTTTCAGATTCTTTTTCCATATAGGTTATCATAGAATATTGGATAGAGTTCTCCCAATATTGGGTTTCCATTGACCATCCATTCCATATACAATAGTATTGATATGCCAATCTGAAACCCCCAATCCACCAACACTGTTTATTTTGAAAATATTGGCAACTGTCCTTCCCCACATGTTCCTCTTCCAATCTTGCTTCAAATTCTGACTCTAGGGTCCATCTTCTAGCTATAATCCTACTTCAGACATATGCAGCTGATCTTCTTAGCTTCAGATTCTCTGCTCCTCCATAAGATCTGTTTCTCATACTTAACTCTCTGGTTTAATACTAGAATCTTGGACTGTTTGGGACAGGAGATTGAGCTCTGGCGAGCCCCGGTCCACTGAATATCCACTGGTTCCACTTGAAGTTGTCAGGAAAAATAGATTAAAAATGCAATCAATGAAATAAGACTTAGTCCATGGAAAGATGATGTGGCTTTGGGGGCAACTACATAGAACTATCCTAGTGACAGAAGGAAATTTGGTGTAGCGGGGGCTTATAGATTTTTAGAACACATAGTGAGAATGCCACAGCATGGGGTCACAAATTCATAAACACTTCCAGGTGACTCTGAAGCCAGTAGCCCTGGGACCACACTTGGAGAAACATTGACCTAGACTGGAGGGTGCTTGTGGGAGGGGATGTACACTAGGACTAAAAAGGACAGGGACAAGTCCCCGGGAGCCTTCCATGCCAGGCTGCGGAATCTGGACTCAGCCTAGGACCTTGGACTTCCTGCTCTAGGTGACTAATGGAAAGGAAGGGAGGCCGCGTGGCCCAGGAGAGAGCCATCACTAGGACCTGGGCCTGGTGGGAGCATTGACCTTGATAAAGAGGGCCGGAGGAACCAGCATGGAGTCAGGGAGCCCAGCCAGGGCGCTGGTGCAAGGGTGCCAGGGAAAGCGTGGCGACCAATGAAGGCCTGGGCTGGGGACACTCTCCATCCACATGCATTCCTTCTGGACGCACATGGGAAGAAGGGGAGAGTTGTTTCCCAAAACCTGGGCCAGGAAGGAAGAAAAGAAGCTGCTCTTCCCCTGATGGCATGTGGAATTTGCTGGTGATTTATTGGCATTCTTCCCAAAGCTGGAATTACCCAAATAACTCACCAAAGCCACTCAGAAGGGATCTGTTACCACAGTACCCCAGCTTCTAGGGATTAAAAGTGGATGTCTTTGGGGGGGGGGTATCATGTTGCCTACCACAGCCACTAGTGGGAGACAGATGAAAAGGGGTCTTATTTTACTTCCGAGCTGAAGCGCAATGTCAGAATTAATAGTCACTGGCTGTTGCACAACAGCACGATCTCTGCTTCCGTCGTAGGAGGGACTTCTCTGCAGAGGCTAGCACTTTGGCCCTGTAAGATATATTTTTCTTTTGTATTCTTCACCAGCCCAGTCAACCAACACCCATGTTTGAGTACTTACTGCTTAGACGATACTATGGCGAGTACAGTATGGAGCTTACTGGCAGAGTGTTGAAAGTATCCATCATAAAAAAAAAAAAAAAAAGCACCTTTTTATTGTGGAAAATTCTGAACATGTACAGGAGTAGTGAGAACAACTTAATGATTATGCATGTAGCCATTACCCAGCCTCAGTAATGATCAATGTCTGTGCCAAATGCTTAATCTCCAGCCTCAACTCACTTTCTGACCCTCTCTCCTTTTGCCTTGAATTGCTTTGAAGCCAACCCCAAAGCATCATACCATTTCATCTTGAAATACTTCAGTTCTCATTTTTAGCAGATAAGTCCCTGCCCTTGATTTTGTGAGAGCTGGCATTGCCATCAACTGCTTGTATAATATTGGACAAGAAGCGGCCCCTTTGAGCCTCAATTTCACATTTCCGTAAAATGAGGGCTTTGGGCTAGATGAGTCTGAAATTTCCACCAGTTGTTCTTCTGGGAATCCTGAGTTATTATTTTTCCTATTTTTCAGCTTTGTAATGTAATTTTCCTTATTAAATACACCTCCTAGAGAAAAAATATCTTCTGTATTTGAAAAAAGAGATTCCATACATACATGTCCTATGGCATATAGCTAAAGTTACACAATGGAATGAGTCTTGTCCATCTGTTCTGAAGCTTCTTGTAGAGCAATATATTTGAATACTTTAAGTCATAGAGAATAGGAACAGCTCAACCCTGTCTACTCTGCCTCTCTGCAATCAAGTGGGAAATAATTCCTATGGTAGAGCAAAGAGTCAAACATTTTAAGTTAAAACTTTGAAAAAAATAACTGTTATTTAAATTATTTGATTTCAGGAATCACACTAAGATAGAATGGAGCAAGGTAAAGCCTTGCTGAAGCAAGCCCTAGTTATCTATATGACAATTCACTGAATCCCCAATCCGGTCACTTCAACTTTCCAGAACATAGTCAAGAAAAAACAAGTAAGAAAAAGAAAAACATTTTCCAACTTCCACATCTCAAAATCAAATATCTATCGGTAATGAAAATAGATGTTACACAATTTACATGCCAAGATGTACTTCCCTTCCAGCAGTGCCTCAGAGGCCATGGACAATGGCTTGACTCTCTCCGATATGTCTACAGACTCCAAAAGCAGGCCCAACATGCCAGGCTGTGGGGCCGATCCAAAAACTGGGGACCACTCAGAAGCTGCATGGCAGGGCCCAAAATGTCAGCTGAAGGTCTGGCAGAAAGGCAAGCTAATCACACACACACACACACACACACACACACACACTGACCTCTTGACTTTAGCTTGGTTATTATTATGCACTACTGGTTCCCTTAGTCAGCAGGACCACTGCAAAGGGCTCTTTAACCTGCTCACTGGGTTAGCCTTTGGCTAAGCAGCTAGAGAAGGCTCTTCCTGTCCATGGGTCTAGTTATGCGAGGAAGCTCTGAGGATCCAAGGGCTTGGAGAAAGGCAGTGAAGGGTCATCTGGAGCCAGAGACACATATCTGGAGAGCAGATCTCAACCAAAGTTCAGAGAAGAACTGATTGATGACCTCACCATACCTGGAAGCTGCCTAGCCTGAATCTGCTCTAGGTTGCAAGGCCGCCATCTGTCCTTCAGCATACGCAACCCACAGAAAAATGCCTGGGAGGTTGGGTGCCCTCATAAACTCTTCCAGAAAGAGGATGAAGGACAAGTCATTAAAGTCAGGATCAGACACCTGCCTTCTATGAATTTGTTTCTCTGCTCTTTGATTTGTGTCTGCGTTATTTTCTCTGTTTCCTAGTGAGCATCCTTCTCTGAAAAATGCCGAGCTCCTCTTAAATGCTCATCAGTCTGGATGGAGAGAGCGAGGCAAATCAGTCCATCGCTGAGGTCCTGGCCATGGGTTGGATCAAAGTCTGGGGGCCTTCTAGTCAGACATCAAGGAACTCAGGCTCGACTCTCCCAGAAGGTCCGAAGCAAAATAGGGGTTTTGTACATGATAGGAGGTGGCGTGAGGCAAGGTGGAAAAGTAAGTAACAGTAAATTTGGGGAGAAGCTGTGAGCTTCTGGTTAAGAAACTTATACGTCATTCTCTAGGCAATGAAGAGCCTTTATTTATTTACTTATTTTTGGTCTTTTTTTTTTTTTTTTTGGTGTGTGTGTGGGGGCGCACCCGCAACATATGGAAGTTCCCAGGCTAGGGGTCGAATCGGAGCTACAGCTGCCAGCCTACACCACAGCTGTAGCAATGTGGGATCTGAGCCCTGTCTGTGACCTACACCACAGCTCATGGCAACGCCGGATCCTTAACCCGCTGAGCGAGGCCAGGGATTGATAGGAGGTGGATCCTAGTTCCTATGGATACTAGTTGTGTTCCTTACTGCTGAGCCACGATGCGGACTCCAATGAAGAGCCTTTAAAAGTTACCTTGAGGAAGTAGTTCCTGCAGGGTGCGCCAGGTGGATCAGGGGAGGGGCCAGGAATGGAGAAGAGCAGCCAACCAGCCATGAGTGCCTTATGAAAGCATATGTCAGGACTCTGCTTATTCAAATAAACTCCCTTCCTCCCCGAAAACTTCTTTGGAAATCCACTTGGGAAGTGACATGGGGTGTGACTTTGAAGCTTAGGAAAATAATTAATCGATTTGGATTGATAACAGCAAATTTGAAGGGTTTTTGTACCTAAACCAAACAGGCAATATCAGAACGAGATATTGCTTAATCACTCGCTTTTATAGGATATTAATTATGGGGGGGAAAAAAAGAACAAGAAAGATTGTCTTGGTAAGACGCTAATAGTGCAATGGCTCACCAGCCCCATTCGCCTCTCCACTGCATAGCTCTTAAGGAATTCCAGAGTCTATTATCAGCATGGTTTAAAGACTAATGAAGAAACAATCTTTTTGTAAAGCAACAAAGAACAGAGTTTGAAAGCAGGTCCAGGAGAATGTAAGAGGAAACACTTGGTCCAGTGAAAGGCAAACTTTCCTATGGACATGCAATTAAAAAAAAATACCATACATTGCTTCTCAAACTTTAAAGCCTCTGCTTTCAATGCCTGTTCTGAGGGCAGCACTTTGCTAAATGCATCATGTGTGGTTAACTGGGGTGATTTAGTAGAAAACACTTCTAAAAAAAATGAAACTCAAAGCAAGAGAGTTCAGAGCAGTTTTACTACATATTTTCTAGACTTCGGAATAGATGCTGAGGTTGCTCTCAAACAGAATATGAGCTGTACTCATTTGTTTCAAACCCGTTGGGTGAGGGGATGTGGGGGTGTTCAAGGGAATTGCTTTGTAGAGGAGAGAGGACAAGGAACCCAAGTCCAGACGGTCCTCCAAAAAGTGCGTTGTTCATGCCATTTAAAAAGAGATATTTCATAGGGTGACAAAGTGATGTCAATTAGGCAAATGGCAAGAAAAGAAAAATCCTAGAATTCTGTCTCTGATGTTTACAAACTCTTGTAGCCTTGGGCAAGTCCTTTCATGCTTCTGAGCCTATTTTCCCATATGCAACCTTTAAATAATAAATCCCTTCCTTGTCTACAGAGCAGAATGATTGGCAAGCTCCGAAGACATAATGTAGCACTGCTTATGCTGAGGTTTTAATAAATATGAGCTGTCATCTTTTCTCTCCCCTACTAAATTCTAAGCAGTTTGCATCTTACTTATTTCTTAAAAGAAATTGCCAGCATTGACAGTCTGCCTGATGTTTATTTAGTCGTTCGACAAACATTTAATTAGCTCTCTGTACCTAACAAGTACAAAATCAAGTGGGAAAGAAATGTTAGTACTTTGTTTGTATATTACACCTTAGGCACTTCATAACTGCTTGTTAAATAAGTGGCTGAAAGATGTTATTTTCTTTTTAGAACCATTAGCTCGGAGCTATGGAACTTGGAAGCCCCGCTGCCCTCTTCAGTGCCACTTCTCACATCCTAAACAGCTCTGGCCCCCCTCTTGGAGTCCTCGTCTCCATCCCAAACATTGCCATCATCTTGAGTGACCTTGGCATCTGTGAGAATGATCTACTTAGCACCCAGGCTTCAGCTTCCTGAACTGCTTATCTCTAGTTCCTTATTCACTCCATCACAGCCACGGTTACTCTGGAAATTATCATCGCTCCCATCTGTTCCCCCTTTGGAATTAAATGTATATGGCTTACTACTTGACCTCCTCAACTTGCAGCTTGTTAATTCATTTATTTCCAGCATATTGGTTATTCCGCTATCTCAGTACTTCTAACCAATGATGCTTTAGATTCCTTATCCATTAACTCTCTCCTGTCACCTTCACTTCCCTCCTCCCCAGCTCAGTCCATGGCAGGCAGGGCCCTTCTCTGGCTTCAGGCCTCAAGAAGCTCCATGCTCTGAAGCACCTTCATGATATTTTCTGTCTCCTTCCAGTGTGTGGGACTAGCCAGGGCCAGTATTGCTATCTAGACAGGGCGCTCTGAGCGTAAAGCAGGATCCACATGGGCCTCAATCCTCATTCATTGTCTTAAGAGCATTCTCTGACCCTATATCCCACACATGGCGTTGACCAGATGCCAGAAGAAATCCTGAGCATCATACTTACAGTGTTTCCTAAGGTTCTATGGCCAGGCCTTGGTTCTAGGCCTGGTAAGAAGATGCCTCCCACCAAGTGGCGTGATGTTGAGCAAGATAGGGTAGCGTAGTGATGTTGATATGCCAATTTGTGTGACACTCACTCACAATGGACACAGGATGGGTTCAGGGCTCTGGAGTCCTGATGGCCCACCACTGACCCTGGGGCTTGTGCAGTGTATCTACTTTCAGACCATGGTGCCATTTTCTGACTACAGCACTCAATGGTAGGGGAAAGTGGTGGCACGTGTCATTTATTCTGTGTACCTCCTCCACCCCCGCCAACCACTGCTGGTACCCAGAGCAGCTCTTCACCCCTTCTGCCAGCTTCATGCCATTTGTCAAGCTGTCTTCTGGGAGTGGCTAAGTCTCTCGCTCTTCCGAGGGTTTTTTTTTTCTTTCTTCTATTGGCCACACCCACAGCATGTGGAAGCTCCTGGGCCAGGTCACCACAGCTGCAGCAACACTGGATCCTTGACCCACTGCGCCAGGCCGGGGATTGAACAGGCACCTCCACAGAGACAAGCCATATGGTGATGGTGATGTCTGCTCTCTCAGGTTGGTACGAAATCCTGCCAGAAGATGGAAAGACAGTTCTTATACGAATGGGACCACTCTTTACCATGCTTTGTTAACGGCGCCTATCCTCCCTTCTGAATGCAAGGTGTAATGAACACAGGGTAAGGTCTCGTTCCAGGACTGCAGCGATTCCACCCTAGGAAGTTCAAGAGAGGATGTAGTTGGAAGGTGTGTTGTTCTCCCTCCGCACGACAAAGAGCAAACGGAACGTGACCAGAAAAGGACTTAGCGTCCACATTTTCCTGCACTCTCTGGGGAGGGCGTGCACTTGGGGTCATCCTCCATGCGTCACAGTCACAGCGTCGGAGTCCGTTCAAAGCCGGTGTCTACCGGCCGCCCAGTGGGTAACGGCAGCATCACCGATAAGGGTGTCGCTGGCATTAAGCTGATGACCTCAGGGACCTGCAGAGCGGAGGAGATCTAGATTGTTCCAGGGCAGGCAGGCTCTGAAGAGCCATGGCACGTGAGGAAGGACCACAGGGCTGGCTTTGCTTCTCTGTGGGAGATGTTTCTTTCTCCACACGCAGTGCACTGGGCAATTAGGATGAGGAAGACGTGGTCCTGGACCTGAACAGGAAGACACGGAGCCCGAATCCTACCTGGGCTTTCATGCATACTGTTGGGACAATAAGCAGACAGGGAACTCCCTCCTCGCTCCCTAGTGTCCTAAATCTTCAGTGACAAATCCCTATACATCACCTGGATCCAAGAATTTTAGTAAATATGTTTTCATTAAATTGTTTATAAGGGCCTACAAAGAAACGTGCCTAGGTCCTGCACACTCTCTTACCAACCTTCTCAGCAGCCTCACTCCATTATCCATCTATACATTGAAAATTTCCAGACGTCAAGGAATCCAACCATAAGATTCCTCTGGGGCTGCCTTTATGCTGCTGAGTGATACTAGAGAAAAAACCCACATAATATAAAGATGGGTACAGGCAGACCTCATCTTACTGTGTTTCACGTTATTGCACTTCACAAATATTACATCTTTTGCAAACTGAAGGTTTGTGGCAACCCTGTGTTGAGCAAGTCTATTGGCACCATTTTTCCAACAGCATTTGATCACTTTGTGCTTCCGAATCACGTTTTAGTAATCCTCACAATATTTCAAACTTTTATAGGTATTATATTTGTTTTTGCATTCTTTGATATTACTATTACCATTGCTTTGGGGTGCTATGAACAGCACCTATATAAGAAGTTAATCAATAAATTTTATGTTCTACCAACTGGCTGTTTCCCTGTCTCTCTCCCTTTCCTTGAGCCTCCCTATTCCCTGAGACACGATAACATTGAAGTTAATAACTTTACAGTGGCCTCTACACATTCAAGTGAACGAAGAGTCACATCTCTCACTTTAAACCAAGAGCTAGAAATGATTAAGTTTGATGAAGAAGGCATATTGAAAGCTGAGACAGGCCAAAAGGTAGACCTCTTGTACCAAACCATTAGCCAAGCTGTGAGTGCAAAGGAAAAGGTTTTGAAGGAAATTAAAAGAGCCACTCTAGTGAACACACAGACGGTAGGCAAGTGAAACAGCCTCATTGCTGATGTGGAGAAAGTGTTAGTGATCTGGATAGAAGACCAAACCAGCCACAACATTCCCTTAATCCAGACCCTAACCCAGAGCAAGGCTCTAACTCTTCAGTTCTATGAAGGCTGAGAAAGGTGAGGACGCTGCAGAAGAAAATTTTGAAGCTCGCAGTTTGGTTCATGAGGTTTAAAGAAAGAAGCCATCTCCATAGCATAAAAGTGCAAGGTCATGCAGCAAGGGCTGATGTAGAATCTGCAGCAAGTCATGCAGGAGATCTAGCTCAGATCATTCGTGAAGGTGGCTGCACCACACAGCAGAGTCTCAATGTAGATGAAACAGCCTTCTATTGGAATAAGATTCCACCTAGGACTTTAATAGCTAGAGAGGAGAAGTCAGTGCCTGATTTTAAAGCTTCAAAGGATAGGTTGACTCTCATCAGGAGCTAATGTAGTTGGTGACTTCCAGTTGAAGCCAATGCACATGTGCCATCTGAAAATCCTAAGGCTCTTAAAAATGATGCTAGGTCTACCCGGCCTGTGTTCTATAAATGGAACAACAAAGCCTGGTTGATAGCACATTTGTTTACAGCGTGGTTTACTGAATATTTTAAGCCTACAACCGTGTAGTTGTTCTGATCTACTGCTCAGAAAAAAGATTCCTTTCAAAATATGACAGCTCATTGACAATGCCCCTGGTCACCCAAGGGGTCATCTCAACTTTCAGCTCTTATTGCTTCAGAAGTACATTTCATAAGGCTGTAGCTGCCATATGCAGTGATTCCTCTGATGGATTTGGACAAAGGAAATCAAAAACCTCTGGAAAGGATTCACTATTCTGGATGCCAATAAGGACATTTTTGATTCACGGGAAGGGGTCAAAATATGGACATTCACAGGAGTTTGGAAAAATTTGATTCCAACCCTTATGAATGGCTCTGTGGCATTCAAGACTTCAGTGGAGTAAGTCACTGCAGATGTGGTGGAAACAGCAAGAAAACTAGAATTGGGAGTGGAGCCTGAAGATGTGGCTGGATTGTTGCAATCTTGATAAAAGGAGGAGAAGTTGCTTCTTCTGGATGATCAAATAAAGTGGTTGCTTGAGAAGGAGTCTGCTCCTGGTGAAGATGCTATGGGGATTGTTGAAATGGCAACAAACGATTTAAACTATGATGTAGGAGTTCCCAACTTGGCGCAGCGGAAACGAATCCGACGAGGAACCATGAGGTTGCGGGTTTGATCCCTGGCCTTGCTCAGTGGCTTAAGGATCTGGCGTTGCCATGAGCTGTGGTGTAGGCCAGCAGCAACAGCTCCGTTTAGACCCCTAGCCTGGGAACCTCCATATGCCGCAGGTGCGGCCCTAAAAAGACAAAAGGCAAAAAAAATAAAGTAAAAAAATAATAAAATAAAATATGATGTAAACTTAGTTGATAAAGCAGAGGCAGGCTTTGAGAGGATCGACTCCAATTAAAAAAAAAAAAAACATTCCGGGGTTCCCATCGTGGCTCAGCGGTAAGGAATCTGACTAGGATCTATGAGGATGTGGGTTCGATCCCTGGCCTCGCTCAGTGGGTGAACGATCCGGCGTTCCCGTGAGCTGTGGGGTAGGTCGCAGATGCGGCTCGGATCCCGCATTGCTGTGCCTGTGGTGTAGGCCGGTGGCTGCAGCTCTGCTTCGACCCCATCATTGCTTTTGGCCATTGCTAGTCTTCTCTATTTACTCGGGCTTTTGCTCCCTGAAGGTCGATTTTTAAATGTTCTCTCACTTGTCCCTCATTTCCTTCTTCCTCCCTCATGCTCCCCATATCAAATTTGCAATGGGTTCTCCTTAGCCGTATTATTTATCCTCATCCGCTTTTTCTTTTACTCCCGCGGAGTATGTTCCTCTTGATAAAGAGCCTCCGTATTTTCAGTAAGAATTATCAGCAAAGTCAGAAAAGTCTTCAACGGTGAGCGAGCAGGCTCGACAGTCACCAGTCGACTGGAAAAGGTCCTACAGGTCTCTGGAAGGTAGGCTCAGATGCTAGTCAAGATTTATTTATTTATCTATTTTTGCTTTCTGGGGCCACACCGGCGGCATCTGAAAGTTGTCAGGCGAGGGGTCGAATCAGAGCTACAGCTGCCAGCCTACACCACAGCCACAGCAACACGGGATCCGAGCTGCATCTGCAACAGAGTCCACAGCCCATGGCACCATGGGATCCTTAACCCACTGAGCAGGGCCAGGGATCAAACCCGTGTCCTCATGGATCCTGGTCGGTTTCGTAACCTGCTGAGCCACAATGAGAACTCCTGGCAGTCAAGTTGTAGATTACATTTTTCCTTCAGAGATAAAGAAATCCTCATTCTTACTCATTCAAGAAATACGTATGTTAAAAATTGAGTGCCAAAGACTTGAAGGACTGACTTAAATCCCCTGGAAATATACGAGAGCAAATTCCAGGTCGGCCAGAGATTTCAATGTAAAAATAAAACTATAAATAGGTAGAAGAACAGACAGGTGAATATTTTTATACCCTTAAAGTGAAGAAGGCAAACTTTTCTACCATGAATTAAAGAAAGGAAACATTAAAAGACTGATAGATTTCATTACACAGAAATCTAAATCTTTTGCACAACATACAGAAACAAAAAATTGTAAAAAAAAAAATTGCATCATACATGATGAAAAAGTTGAGTGAATATTTTTTTTTTGGTCTTTTTTGCTATTTCTTGGGCTACTCCTGTGGCATATGGAGGTTCCCAGGCTAGGGGTCGAATCGGAGCTGTAGCCACTGGCCTACGCCAGAGCCACAGCAACGCGGGATCCGAACCGCGTCTGCAACCTACACCACAGCTCACGGCAATGCCGGATCGTTCATCCACTGAGCAAGGGCAGGGACCGAACCCGCAACCTCATGGTTCCTAGTCGGATTCGTTAACCACTGCGCTACCACGGGAACTCCTTGAGTGAATATTTTAAAACTTAAAAATCTATATGAAAAAACATAAAGTTCCCTTTGTGGTTCAGTGGGTTAAGGACCCTATGCTTTCTCTGTGAGGATGCAGGTTCGATCCCTTGCCTTGCTCAGTGGGTTAAGGATCTGGCATTGCCATAAGCTCTTGTGTAGCTCGCAGATGTGGCTCAGATCTGGTGTTGTCTTTGCTGTGGCGCAGACCAGCAGCTGCAGCTCCGGTTTGACCCCTGGCCCTGGGAACGTCCATATGCTGCAGGTGCAGCCACAAAAAGGAAAAAAAAAAAGTGTATAAGAAAAAGACAAACAGCCTAACAGAAAAGTGAGCAAAGAACACGAATGAAAAATCACCAAAAGTTAATAAAGATGTGAAAAGATGTTTAATCACACTATTGTTGATTTGAATACAGATTAGTGCAAATTTTAGCGCAGGGCAATCTGGTGAAGTGTGTGTGAAACAGTCAGGAATGCAAAAGCCTTGTTTGTAAACAGCAACATGTTAGAAAACTGTCCGTTAGTGGGATTTAGTCAACTAAGTTACGAGTGTACCAATGCAAAGGAATACTACGAAAGCGTTCGAAATGATGACGTAGATCTGTGTTTACTGATATGAAACAATGTCCTCAGCATAGTATTAACTGAGAAGCTCGGGTTACAAAGACAACATGGACAAAATAACTTTTCTTTTTCAAGAAGAAAGTTTTGTTTAGACATGATTAAAGCCTGTGCCTACATCAAAATTTTAATTACAGTTTCTGTAGTGCGGGACTGTGTGATTTTTCACAGTCCTCTTTATATTTTTTGAATTGCAAGTTTTTCGTGATAATGGTGTGTATTCATTTAACACACGTTCTTTGAGTGCTTATATATGTCAGGCACTGTCCCAAGAACTTTACAAAATATGAACTCATTTTCCCAGAACAGAAAAATGTAAGTAAGAAAATATTTCCACGTGGGGGGCGGAGGATGCTGGGTAACATGAGACGCTCATAGAAGAAAGCCTCCATGTTTTGACTCAAAGCTATCTCCTTTTAATGACACAACAAGGTCAGCAGGTCATGGGAGCCCCATTCCTTTGCCTTTCTCTGATTCCTTTTAATGGTGGGACAACTAATTAGTCATTAAGGATTAGCCAAAGAGGGCTTAAGCGGAGGAGCATGCTGGAGCTGGGGGAGGGGGATTTGCAGTCACACAGGCCCAGCTTGGATTCTGGGCTCCACGACTTAACAGCTGCGAGATTTGGGGCAAGTTGCTTCATTTTTCAGAATCTCAGTTTCCTTATCTGTAACACAGGGAGGGCAGCTAGACTTTATATATCATGAGGCCACTACCGCCTCCATTTGAGCTCCCTCGCTTGCCCCCCGGCTTTAAAGAGCTAGGAAGGCTGGCCTCCATCCTTCTGAAATCATCCCAGGACTCTCTGTCCTGGGCCACCTGGACTGTAAAAAGTGTTCTCATCCTTTGATGGCTGGCTTCCCTCCAGAACAAGCTGTGAAGACAAGCTTGGATTATTTGCTGGGATCTGGAATTATTGGTGCTTGGTCTTGGAGTTCTTAATGTTTTGCATTTTGGAATGTGTTTGCTGTCCTTTCTGTTAAACCTGCCCTGGAAGCACCATCAATAAACAGGGCGTTTGATTACCACATGGAGAGTCTGCTTGATACGGTTATTCTCCAGCTAGAAATGCTTCCCAGGATGGATCGCTTTCGCAAATTGCAAGCAAACGCCAAATCTTTCTTGGTCCCCTCCATCTCAGCTCCGAATTGCCCAAGAATACCTCCTCCTCCTCCGTAGCTCCCCACATTTCTAACTCTTCTCCTCCTCACCCTCCCCAACTTACTATCGCATACTTTTGAATATAACGCAGAGATTTGGAACATAAATGACAGGGCTTAGGGCAAAGGCCAAGGTCCTGCCATGGGTTTGGCCTGACCCTACCTGGAGGTTTGGATTTAGTGATAGTGGAGGCTTCTATACTACAGGTGGCAAGACTGAAGTCCAAAAAAGCTCAGGGTTTTGCCAAAACTCATGGGAGTTAATGGTGGAAACAGGACTGGTTCAAAAGGCAGCACAGAATGACTTTATTGGTGTCAGCTCAGCCCAACTCTACCTGTTTGTTCACTCAAAAAATATTTATTGGGGAGAACCCGTCATGGTGCAGCAGAAATGAATCTGACTAGGAACCATGAGGTTGTGGGTTCGATCCCTGGCCTTGCTGCTTAGTGGGTTAAGGATCCGGCATTGCCAAGAGCTGTGGTGTAGGTCGCAGATGCGGCTCGGATCTGGCGTTGCTGTGGCTGTGGCTGTGGCTGTGGCAGCTGTAGCTCTGATTCACCCCCCAGCCTGGGAACCTCCATATGCCACGGGTGCGGCCCTAAAAAGACAAAATACAAAAAGAAATGTTTATTGGACGCCTACTTTGTATTCGGTAGTAAGGATGTAGCAGTTACCAAGATACACATGGTTGCTGTCCCCACAGAGCTCACAATCTGGGAGGGGAGACAGACTTGGGTCCCAGAATAGTTAAAGAGGTGATACAGCGTGGTACCTTAAGGCACCAGCTCTGCTGCTCTGTCCAGTGTTTTGATAATCCTTGTGCCGTTTAATAGCTGCATGAACTGGGGCAATTTCTTTAACTTCTCTGTATCTCAGTTTCTCCATCTCTAAAATAGAAACATCAATAGAGTTTTGTCGATAAATCACTAAAAGCAAAGCCTGCCACATAGCAAGTGCTGAGAAGTATTAGTTAGTCCGGTATCATCACTATGAAGCCACATAGGGAAATGCACTACGAAGGAGAAGCCCCTTTTGCGTACCCAAAGTAGGCATTCAGTATCCTAGCTGGAGCCAGCAGAAGGTGGTGGAGAGCCAGGGGCTGGCAGGAACAGGGTCCATTAAAGCTCCTTCTCCATGGCTTATAGAAATTTGGAAAGGGCCCCACTGGAACTGGCTGCAAAGCCCAGGTGACCTGGTCAAGCGCTTTCACTTCTTGGGCTCTGGTTGCCATAGCCGTGATGGGAGGACACTGAGTGACCTCTGTGATGGCTGACAGCTGGGTCAAGGGGAATTATCATGGCCCAGTGTTGAAACGTTATGGAAGAAACCACTACACAGATTTACTCTCCAAGTTGTCCAGGGGCCGGTCTTGTTCTTTCTTATTTAATGAGTTCTCTTATACAGCTTGATGCTTTTCAAAGGATGCCTGTGAAAGGCACTACTAAGGCATAGTCTTCACGGCTTTCAACAATTAAGTCTTGTTATTTCTTTACTTCCAGACCACCTCTGCAGCTGGTCTCATAAAGGCAATTGGATTAGTTTAAAAAAAAAAAAGAAAAGAAAAAAAGCGCTCTCCCTTTGCTTGAACCATCCTGCCATTATTTTTCTGCCCTTTTTAGGATGCTTGTCACTCTCACCCCTAAAATCCAGTGTTGAGCTTGTGCCTTAGAGACAGGGAACAACTTGAGGATAGGGATTCAGCTTCTTTCCTCGTGAACCCCTCACACTGCTCAACACAGAGCCTTGAAAAAACAGAGACCAAGATAACTCTGTGTGTGTGTGTGTGTGTGTGTGTGTGTGTGTGTGTGTGTGTGTGTGTGTGTGTGTGTGATTTTTCAAAACCGTTCTATATGGCAAGGATTTTGATGTGCGGATGTTGACTACTTGCATTAGAGTCACCTGGGAAAATGGATTTGGAAATGTACATTCAAGGCCTCCTCCCCGCCTGAATGAATCAGAATCTTGGAAGAGAAGCATTTTTAATAGTTACCCTAAATGATTTCAATGCATCCTGCAGTCCGGCGACCACTGGGTTAGATGTTCTAATTAT
Source organism: Phacochoerus africanus (assembly GCF_016906955.1). NCBI lineage: Eukaryota > Metazoa > Chordata > Mammalia > Artiodactyla > Suidae > Phacochoerus > Phacochoerus africanus. The sequence continues at coordinate 126,845,656 of NC_062560.1, read as the reverse complement.
GTACTTGAAGGCTCAGTGGAACAGCAATTCATTTTCCCAGTTGTCAGCTAGAGAACTGATCTAAGTGAGTTTTAAGGTCCTGTTCAGCGCTGATGTGTTCTGCTTCCAAAAAAAAAAGGAAAATCTCTTTCTTTTTCCAACTACAAAAATTATCTGCAAGTTTATCTCGGCAGAGTTAACTTATTAAAGCAAACTATGGTATCAGATCCCTTCTGAGTGGCTTTGGTGAGTTATTTGGGTAATTCCAGCTTTGGGAAGAATGCCGATAAATCACCAGCAAATTCCACATGCCATCAGGGGAAGAGCAGCTTCTTTTCTTCCTTCCTGGCCCAGGTTTTGGGAAACAACTCTCCCCTTCTTCCCATGTGCGTCCAGAAGGAATGCATGTGGATGGAGAGTGTCCCCAGCCCAGGCCTTCATTGGTCGCCACGCTTTCCCTGGCACCCTTGCACCAGCGCCCTGGCTGGGCTCCCTGACTCCATGCTGGTTCCTCCGGCCCTCTTTATCAAGGTCAATGCTCCCACCAGACCCAGGTCCTAGTGATGGCTCTCTCCTGGGCCACGCGGCCTCCCTTCCTTTCCATTAGTCACCTAGAGCAGGAAGTCCAAGGTCCTAGGCTGAGTCCAGATTCCGCAGCCTGGCATGGAAGGCTCCCGGGGACTTGTCCCTGTCCTTTTTAGCCCTAGTGTACATCCCCTCCCACAAGCACCCTCCAGTCTAGGTCAATGTTTCTCCAAGTGTGGTCCCAGGGCTACTGGCTTCCAACTGAATCAGAATTGCTCAGGGTGAAATTTAGAAGTGTGTGCTTTAAACCAGCATCCTGGGTGATTCTTATACATATACCACCTACATTTCCAGCCCTCTCCTATCAACATTTAAGCCCACATTACTCCCATCTCTTGCTTGGATTGATGAGCCAGCCGCTGAACCTGTTCCCTGACCCCTAAAATTGGAGAATCACCGGTTTAGAGAGCAGGTATACAGTTTGGAAATAATCTAAAGAAAACTCTCAAGGAAAATTGAAGTCTAGTTTGAAAGGAAACAAGAAGCATGATGACTGTCCAATGCCTTGGAAGAAGGGCTAAGAAAATGGCTGGTACCACAATGAAAGGAGTATTCATAAAGCCATTTTTTAGAGAGGGGAGGAGAGATATTAGTAGCTGGAAGTCATTGGAACTACCAAATGCTGATGGTCACGTGATTATGCCGTGAAATCTGGCCAGACCAGGAGGTGGAGCCCTAGAGAAGGAACCAACCTCTGATGGGTAGACTCCGCTTGAGAAATTGCACATCCTTCCATTGTAACTCAACCCCATGAGGGTAGCAACTGTGGCTGTTCACCACTGCTTGCAGCACCAACCTAGAACCTGGCATATAGTGGGTGCTCAATAAATATTGGTTAAATAAGTGACTGAATGACTGAATGGTTGTCCAAAGATAAAATGGGAAAGCTTTTTGTTTCTGTTGCACAAAGTGAAATCCTTTGATCACTGACAAATTAACTTATTTTCTTCTGGACCATGTAACACAGTCTCTCTAGAGAGATTTGGCTTAAAGGATTGCAAAATTAGAAAGTAAGAGAGAAAAAATAAATGTGTCATCATGTCACTGTGCTTTGATCACTTTCTAGAAAGGGAGCACACAGGCGTGTGCTGTTCTAAGGAAACTAAATGAGGGGTTTTGGAGAAGAGGGTGGTTTGGGATTTTCACTAGTAACTACTTTGGAAGATATTGATTCACTCCAAAAAAAAGAGAAGTTCTTGCATCCATGAAGACATCTGACGTAGGATGCCAACTGTTGTAGGTTGAGCTGTGTTCCCATAAAAAGAGAAGTTGAAGGCCTAACTGCTGATACCTCGGAAAGGAACCTTAGTTGGAAAGATTGTTAAAATGAGGTCATTGGGATGGACCAGAACCAACATGGCTGGTGTGCTTATTGGAAAAGGGAAAATTTAGGCACGGACACCTGGAGAGAAAAGACGGTGTGAAGACAAAGGAAGAGAAATCATCTATAAGCCAAGGAATGCCTGGATCAGATTTTCCCTCCCAGTCCTCAGAAGGAACCGACCCTGCCCACACCTTGATTTCAGACTTCTCTCCTCCAGAATTATGAGGAAATAATTTTCTGTAGTGAGTAATGCTTTGGTACTTTGGAACAGCAGCCCGAGAAAACTAATATACTCACTATGGGCTACAAGATACCTAGAAGTAATGTTCTTATCGCAAGAATGCACATCACTGAAATGCAAAGAGCCGCATGAGAGGTATGAGAAGGGTTATAGGAATTCAGAGGACAGGGAGTGTGTACAGGTGTTGGGGGAAAGGCTCTTGGGGAGGACTTTCTGGAGGAGGTGTCAATGGAGCTCCACTCTGAACATGAATAAAATTTGGCCGGGTAGAGAAGGAAGGGGGAAGAAGAAGAATCCTTTCATTTATAAAATCTTCAGTAAGAGATTCCTTCAAATAACTAGCTCCTTTATTGTATTCAGAATATGACTTGAGATACAAATGCAAAATCATGTTAACTGTTGAAGCTGAAGGATGAACATGGGGATTCATTATATTATTCTATTTTTATGCAGGTTTACATATTTTCATATGAAAATTAATATGTATGTATGTATTTCAGAGCAATCACAACTTTCTTAACATTCAAATGCAGCAGCATAGCTTTTGGACCACAAACTAGTTAGGTATTAAAAGCAAAATGTTTTCTACTTTGGGTATTAAAATCAAAGCATTCTCTTCTTAGATATCAAGAGGAATAGTTCACTTACCAGCTTCTTAAATTCAAATTGGTGAGGCCACAGGGAATGTGAGGACATGAAAGTATGGACCAGCGGCATCCTTCGTCTTGGATTTTAGACCCTAGTTTCCCTACCGTTCTATGCTGGGCCTCCTTTGGATGTTTCTAATTTTCATAATGGTTCTACATTGGTTGCTTTTCAACTAAGGGTCATCATATTTCCTTGGTCATCTCTAAAGACGTGCGGAGAGTCTTAAGGAGGAAATTTGCCTTAATTCTGAGGCAATGATGCCCTGTTCTTTGCTTGTTTCCATGTGATCTATATCCATTAAGCACAATGAGGATAAAGAGTTTAACTTTGTTATTAGAAATTGAGTTTTTTTGGAGCTCCCATTGTGGCGCAGTGGTTAATGAATCCGACTAGGAACCATGAGGTTGCGGGTTCGGTCCCTGGCCTTGCTCAGTGGGTTAGGGATCCGACGTTGCCTTGAGCTGTGGTGTGGGTCACAGACGTGGCTCGAATCCCGCGTTGCTGTGGCTCTGGTGTAGGCCGGTGGCTACAGCTGCAAATGGACCCCTAGCCTGGGAACCTCCATATACTGCAGGAGCGGCTCAAGAAAAAAGGCAAAAAGACAAAAAAAAAGAAAAGAAAAGAAATTGAGTTTTTAAATTGAGATAAGCAGAGAAGTGTGCCTAAAAAAAAAAATAAATCTGCCTTTAAACATTTATTCTGAGGTCGTTTGCTAGAGGAAATATTTTTTTCTTAAAGTAGAGGTCTGCTAGTGCAGATATATTACATATATATTATAACATATATACCTGATATAAACGGTGTGTAGCACATAATTTACAAACAATAGTAAAATATACATAACCCCTTTTTTTGTGAATTCCACATGTCCAATTGATTTTCCCAGAATACATTTGTTAATTTTTGCCAAGCTCTTGCATCCACAGAAAATTTACGGCTGCAAACATAGCCAACCATGATTTGACAAAGGTAATTGCATCCCAATCTGCTAACCGCTTTCCCAATAAATTTATTGTCATTAACTCTGATACATGATTACAAATAAGCTGTATTTCACTCCCATACAAATTATATTCATTAAACTGGAACATCTTTCCGTTTCTGCATTATGTATGGCAGAAATTCACTTTGTCTATAATGTGAGTGACTTTTTGCTGCATCAGATGATAGTTTTCAAACACCAGAGTAATATTTCAATATTTCCTTATTTTTGTGCTATTCAAAATGATATGGCTACAAACACATTTATAAAATTTTACTCAAGTATGGTTGATTTACAATGTTGTATTAATTTCCGCTCTACAGCAGTGTTCAGCTATACATATACATTCTTTTTCATATTCTTTTCCATATGGTTTATCACAGGATGTTGAATAGAGTTCCCTGAGTTACACAGTAGGATCTTGTTGTTTATCCATAGTCTACATATAATAATTTGGCTCCACAACCCCAGACTCCCAATCCTTCCCTTCCCCATCCACACAAGACATTTTTAAGTTTCATTTGCATTATTAATATTTTCACCATCACCTTCTTAAGCCTTGGAAATAATTCAAGCCCTGAATTATAGTGTTCTCTGATTCTCATTGTATAAATACTCTCATTATGCCTGATTTCGAACTAACAATAAGATGTCATTGAATATGGAGTTGGGAAGAGATGCATGGTGGCTCACCATTGTGCACCATCTCCATTATACAGATACAATAAAGAACGGCAGGACCATACAGAATAATAAAATGTCCTAAATGCGTAGGCAGTGATGAGTTTGGAATATCCATTCCCTTTGAATATAACTTATTTAAATAAATTTTATGTAGTTGAATTTTTAATAATGAGTATGTTTAATAACCAGCTCACACATGCCTGTAAATGTAACAGTTGGCTCTCATGAGCAGGTACGAGCTGCCTCTCGCACACCAATTTCGTACACTCCCATAAATTCCACCTCTAAGAAATCAGGGAGTTCTTGTCGTGGCTCAGTGGTAATGAACCTGACTAGGATCCGTGAAGATGCAGGCTCGATCCCTGGCCTCGCTCAGTGGGTTAAGGATCTGGCGTGAAGGTCGCAGATGCGGCTTGGATCCCACGTTGCTGTGGCTGTGGTGTAGGCCGGCAGCTACAGCTCCAATTCGACCCCTAGCCTGGGAACTTCCACATGCCACTAGTACGGCCCTAAAAAGCTAAAAAAATAAATAAATAAAATAAATAAATAGATAGACAGATAGATAAAAGTCAGAATTCTGGGTAGATAACCTGGCAAAGACACTTTCTCTAGCCCCTCTCACTTTTATTTAAAGCAAGTAGTTTAAAGAAAAATGTTAAACAAAAACTGAGTTCTCATCTTGGCTCTGGGGAAATGAACCCGACTAGTCCTGACTAGTATCCATGAGGATGTGGGTTCCATCCCTGGCCTCACTCAGTGGGTTAAGGATCTGGCGTTGCTGTGAGCTGTGGTGTAGCTTGCCGGCACAGCTTGGATCCGGCGTGGCTGTGGCTGTGGCTGTGGCTGTGGTGCAGGCTGGCAGCTGCAGCTCCAGTTCGACCCCTAGCCTGGGAACCTCCATATGCTGCAGGTGCAGCCCTAAAAAGACGAAAAGAGGAGAATTTGACCCACCTGTAGGCAGCAGGATGGCTGTTTGGGGATTTAACAGCTCAGATGCAGGTGATGGCTGTTGAGATGGATGAGGATTCAGGGTCAATTGCCAAGGAGAACAGCCAGAAAAGATGAAAGTCTAGCAAGTAGTGGGCCTCAAGTGCAAGATTAAGCCCTTGGGTTTCTCAGCAGTGGAGAAGGGTCCTCCAGAATTAAGACATCTTGCGGGAGATGCTCCTTGGAAAATCTAGCAGATAGCTTTCAGTGCTTAGTAGGTCCCCAGTCCCCATTTTGAGAAGGCTAAGCGTAGGCCAATCCCGAACCCCCAGTCCATCCCTCCCCCCACCATCTGTCCCCCTTAGTAACTGTAAGTTCGTTTTCAAAGTCTGTGTGTCTGTTTCTGTTGTGCAAATAAGTTCATTTGTATCCATTTTTGAGATTCCACAAATAAAAGGCATCATGTGAGGTTTGTCTCTTACGGTCTAACTTCACTTAGTCTGATAATGTCTGGGTCCATCTGTGTTGCTGCAAATGGCATTATTTCATCCTTTGCAAAATTATTTTAACCGTTTTAAGTGTACAGGTCAGTGGCATTAAGTGCATTCACACTGGTGTGCACCCGTCCTCACTGTCCATCTCTAGAACCTTTTCACCTTCTCAAACTGAAGCTGTGCACCTGCTCTCCAGACTAAGTTGACTACTGAATACGACGGACCACTCTCCAATTGCTTTCAGCCCATCTTTGCAGGGTGGGTACAGTGGAAATGTCCTTTCGGTCCTCTATTTCGTCTTCTTTGGGGGGAAAGTGTAATTTGCTTTAAACACTGTTTCCTTTTCATATTCAGTTTGCTTTTCATCTTCACAATGTTGCTTTCTCCCTCCAGAATTCACCTTCACAATCCTACGTCTTGAAACCCTCATCTTGCAGGTCCTAGAAAATGCAGACTGCGTGAGAAAGGCAGCCTCCCCTTCTGGCTCTCCTCCCCGCTGCCCCTTGGCCTCCCCCACAATACACTGTCCTCTTTGTATTCAGCCTTGTCCTTATGCTGAAGTGACATCCCTTTTCTCTTCTCCCAGGGCCCCAGCGGCTACCTCTCTGGCCTTCTGCATTCTTAGCCCACTCGTTGTCCATGTTCCTACGCTAAGTTGTGTTTGTGTCATTTTAATGAGTCCATGGAGGCTGCCTTTGAACTCGCTGCAGTTCTTTTGCTTTCCCCATCTCAGGCTGGGGGCGACCTCTCGTATTCTCATTCCATCTGGGCTGGGTCTGCTGAGCTCATTCTCTTGCCTCTTTCTCTTCAATGGACTCTGGAAGCCCTCCTCCCTACCTCTGCCACCCCCTCCATCCTGTCCCTTCCTGCTCAGCGGATTGCTGCAAAGCAGCCTCTTCTTAAGGAGGCGAGGGGCTGAGGCTCCTGGCTTCTTGTCTGTGGTCTCCAGTGCAGCTGTTTTTGCTGGGAGCCCTCTTTTTTCAGCTGAGCTCTGTTTCTCTCCTGCTGAAACTTGAAATGCAGTCTCTTCCTTGTTTGTCTTCCTCTTCTCAGAGACACCAAGGCCACTCTCTTCTTCCTTTTCTCTTTGCTCTCTGCCATTCGAGGCTGGCCTTGGGATCCTGCCTCTCTCCCTAGACCAAGCTTATGCTCAGTGCCCTTCTGCCAATGTCACAGCTGAGTCTCCAAAGCCCCTTGTCCCATCAGTGATTTCTTCTACCAGACCCATGTCCCAAAGAGAACAGATTTGTGGTTGCCGAGGGGGAGGGAGAGGGGGGTGGGATGGACAGGGAGTATGGGGTTGGTAGATGCAAATTATTACATTTGGAATGGATGAACAATGAGATCCTACTGTACAGCACAGGGAACTATAGCCAGTCTCTTGGGATAGGATATGATGAAAGACAGTATGAGAAAAAAATGTGCATACATGTATGACCGGGCCTCTTTGCTATACAGCAGAAATTGACACAACTTTGTACGTCAACTACATCCTAATAATATTTTTCTTTTTTCTTTTTCTTCCTTTTTTTTTTTTTTTTTTTAAGGCTGCACATGTGGCACATGGAAGTTCCCAGGCTAGGGGTCGAATCAGAGCTACAGCTGCCAGCCTACACCACAGCCACAGCAATGGGGGATCCAAGCCACATCTGTGACCTACACCACAGCTCACGGCAACGCTGGATCCTTAACCCACTGAACAAGGCCAGGGATCGAACCCACCTCCTCATGGATCCTTGCTGGGTTTGTTACCACTGAGCCACAATGGGAACTCCTCTAATAATAATTTCTTAAAAAGACCCATGTCCTGTCTTTGGGTCTCCCCAGTACCTGCACTAAAAACAGCTTCCAAACCAAAACTGGAAAAATGACAGCTTTTTTTTTTTTTCTGACTTAGGCTTTCCAATGATGAAGTGTCGCCTAAAGCAACAGAGACTAAATCCCACGGAGTTCTTATGATGTGTTCCAGGTGGATATTCTGGGAAATAAACCCCAAAGAAGTAAGTTTCCTTCCCCAGACCCAACTCTTGCCTGACTCAAGCTGGAGAGCCCCCACTCACCCATCCGGCTCTGTAGGTCAGGCTTGCATGCTCAGGCCAGGTCCCATAGCTGTCTGCTTCTTGTCCTGTGACTGTGCCTGTATCTACAATGGCTCACTATTCAGGTCCGTGTTTCCTTCCTGCAGAGAATGAACAGACTCCCTGGCGATGGTCTGCCAAGTGGAATCAACCCGCTGCCACTCCGGCCCCTTTTCTCCTGATATGGTCTCCACCACAAATCAAATTTCTCTGCTCATCTGAAGCTGCCATCAAACCTCTCACCCCCTGGGATGTAAATGACTGTTAATCAGTCTCATGGGTCAGTTGCAATCAAATTAATAAGTAAGGGCCCCACCAGATTGACTCTGGCAGAGCAGCTGCTCTAGTCTGCCCTTTGGACAAAGCTTCCCCTGAAGAGGTCTCCAGCTTTTGTTGCCCACCCTGCAGAAACTGGACATGGTTTCTCACTTCCCCTGGTACCTTCCTTCCTCTCAGTGCCTTTAGTCAGGACACTGCAGACATGACAGTGTTATCTTGGAAATGCTTTACTTTGACCTCCCTTCCTCCAATCTGCCTCGGTTCTTGGAATTTTCCTTATCTTGCCTCTTCCAAGAGTTCTTGCTTACAGCTGACTCCAAAGCAGGTGTTGGAGTCAAGTTTCCTTTCCCATCGTGATTTCGACCTACCCTGCCTGTCATCCTCTTCTTCTCCCTCGGGGTTTGGCTGCCTGAACTGCTACTTCTTCAGAGCTACGTATGCTCCTTTTCATGGTGGCCATGTTGTCTTCTTCCCTGTATTCATGGTTTACTTACGAGGACACTTGTTCTAACCTTCCAGCGCCCCTTTGGGTAAAGAGGGCAGGGATCAGGTAGCATCTCAAGCTTGCATTTGGGAAAGGTGAAGCCCAGAGAGTGTTCATGATTGGCCCAAACTCCCTTGGTGAGTTGGTGTTTGGGGCAAAACTATGACTCAGGCTTCCTGGCTCTTAGCTGGGTAGCCTGTCTAGTAGGTGCTGCCACGACGCATTATCTAAATAACTTCTGACTTAGACCAACCATCTATGAATAACCCTCATTTCCCGGATCTTGCCTGCCACTGAGAAATGGAGGGTCTGGTTACAGTTAAGAGTCTCTAAATGACTTGAGCTCCCACCTAGAGTTTCTAGCTTTTAAGAACAGATCTGCTGCCAATAATTGGGTATTAAGCACCCTATGCCCATTGTGTGCCTTGTTGACAGTAAGTTCCTTGAGCAGAAGAGCGGCACGCTGGTCCCCCTGCTCTTCATGCTTAGCACTCCTTGCACCCACTTGGTGGGTTTATCACAGTTCCTCCTTTTGCAGAGATTATTTAGGTTTGCTCAAAGTATTCCTTTTTTTCTCCCTCTTTCCATCTCCCTCTACAATAGCCCTAGTCCCAACATTAATTTGCTGTGAGAGCCTGAGACAGTCATTCCGTCTCCCTGTCCCTGATCTGCATATCCTATCCCTCATTAATAGAGAAAAAATGCAATCCATTTTATCTGGACTGGCCTGAACACCAAAGCAGAGGTTTGATGAACAGCAAAGCTAGAAGGATTTAGAGAGAGGCATCCAAACTGTATCAAAGAACACACAAGACCTGAATGAATGCGTTTGATATGCCTGATTCCTGAAGTCTTTATATCATCAAGATGCAGGGGTTTTTTTTTTTTTTTTTTGGCAAACTGATATAAAATGTAATTCCAATGGGAGAATCAATGGTGATTTTTTTTTGAACTTTACAAATTGATTCTGAATTTCTTCTGGGAGATTTGATGTAATTATAAATAAGAATTGTTTTAAAAAGTAAAGGATAACACAAGTGCCAAATATTAAAATCTATTATAAATATCACACTCTATTAAAACAGCATAATACCAGCACGCAAATAATCAAGTAGATCAAATAAACAGAATAAGCATTCTAGAAACAGACTATGTATCTGTCTATGAATGAGTTAAAAAGCAATATGGAAAACTATGGAATTTTATGAGAAAATATGAAATTTTTTCTTACATTGAAGACAAATATTCAAACCCAAAAGCCATAAACTGAAATATTAACAATATGACTATAAAGAAGATTTTAAAACTATATGGTAAAATACGTACAAACAACACGAAATGACAAGCAATAGAATAGGAAAAATATTTCAACACATCTAACGAGAGGTTAATAGTTCTTCCATGCAAAGTATTTCTACAAACAATTCAATCAAAAAAATGGTAGAACGCCAAGAAATCATTTGCAGATTTTAAAAAAATAATACAAGTAGCCAATAAATATATGAAAATATGTTTAGCTTTACTAAATAAGAACATAAAAATTAAAATAATACACTATTTTTCCAGTCAGATCAGTAAGCACTAAAAAGGTTGGTAACATCACATATTAGCGGGTGTGAGAGGAACTGGATATTCCTGGACTGTTAAACAGAGTGTGTGTTCGCACCTGTGTGTATTTATATATGTGTGTGTGTGTATATATATTCATGTATATATGAAGCTGGGTAATATGTAATATAGTGTTATATCTTCCCAACACTAAAATTCCATTTCCAATCATTTATAATCCATTCTACAAAAGTATTACCACATATATATAAAAGTATATGTATGAAAATGTTTATTGTAGCCTTGTTTTTAGTACCTAAAGAGGGAGGCAGACAACCTAAGTGTCTAGCAATAGGAAATGCTTCAATTTTTTACAATATGTCCATAAAACGAAATATTAGGAAGCCAGGAAGTTCCTCATGCGGCTCAGTGGTAACGAACCCGACTAGTATCCATGAGGATGCAGGTCCAATCCCTGGCCTTGCTTAGCAGGTTAAGGATCCCGCGTTGCTGTGAGCTGTGGTGTAAGTGGAAGATGCGGCTCAGATCCTGCACTGCTGTGGCTGTGGTGTAGGCCAGGAGCCATAGCTACGATTCGACCCCTAGCCTGGGAACCTCCATATGCCGCAAGTGCGGCCCTAAAAAACAAACAAAAAAAATTTTTAATTAAAAATAGAATATTAGGGAGTTCCCGTCGTGGCGCAGTGGTTAATGAATCCGACTAGGAACCATCAGGTGGCGGGTTTGGTCCCTGCCCTTGCTCAGTGGGTTAACGATCCGGCGTTGCTGTGAGCTGTGGTGTAGGTTGCAGATGCGGCTAGGATCCCGCGTGGCTGTGGCTCTGGCGTAGGCCGGTGGCTACAGCTCCGACTTGACCCCTAGCCTGGGAACCTCCATATGCCGCGGGAGCAGCCCAAGAAATAGCAACAACAACAACAACAAATAGAATATTAGGAAACCATAAAAAAGTTTGTGGGGGGGAGTAGATGGATATGTCCTGTAAAGACACTAATGATATCTTATTAGGTGAAAGAATAAAGTACAGTTTTATATATATGTATATACATATATACATATATATAAAGCTGAATCACTTTGCTGTTCAGTTGAAACTAACACAATATCACAATAATGTAAGTCAACCACACTTCAATAAAAATGGACATATTTCTGTCTATTTGCATGTAAGTATGGACTTACAAGCATAGGCATGGTCAAAATGTTTCTGTCCCAAAATGTTTTATGGCTTAACCTTACGCCTTTGATATGACTGGAGGAACTAAAGTAGGCACGCTCACTTTTTACTTTATATTATCTCCTCGAGATGGCAGAGTGAAGGCAATCTTTACATTTTTCTGTTTTAAAAATCCAAAGAAAGTCAGTAAAAGCGTCAAAACAGTGAGAATAAAGAGTCAATAATTTCATTCATTCATTTCATCACTGTCTGAGCCCCTACTTGAGGACCAGGCATGACGCAAGGTGCTGGGGATACAGTGATGACTAAGCCACGGTGCCTGCCACCAAGGAGGCTAAATATGCACGCGTGTGCATAAGGTAGGAGTGAAGGGGTGAGGGTGGGAGGGAGAGAGAGGGAGAGATAAATAAGCATACAATGACACTCCGACTGAGAGAGAAGTGACACCATCAACTTTTAAACAATAAATAATGAGGACAATTTTGGAGGCCAGAGGTGATCATGAATTCGGTTTGGGACTTCCGGACTTGGGAAGTGCCTGTGGGACATCCAGGTGCAAATATCCAACAGACTGATAACTGGTTCTGGGGATTGAAGGGAGAGATTTGGGCCAAAGATAGGAATCTCAAGAGTACTCTGCCTGAGGTGATAATAAGTGTAGACAGTAATAAACTCATGAGTGTAGACAAGATCACTTGGGAATCCACTCTTGAAAGGGACCTGCTCTGACCAGTGCAGACACCTGCGGTGGATGGTCCACAATTAGTAACAGAGAGGTCATTAGGTGGTTTGCTATTGGGAGCATGTCCAGGGGCAGAATCCAAATTGTGATGCTTTCAGAGTGAACAAGATCATGGACTTGGAGAAGAGACTTGTGGCTGCCTGATGGGAGGGGGAGGGGGAGGGAGTGGGAGGGATCGGGCGCTTGGGCTTATCAGACACAACTTAGAATAGATGTACAAGGAGATCCTGCTGAATAGCATTGAGAACTTTGTCTAGATACTCATGTTGCAACAGAACAAAGGGTGGGGGAAAAAATGTAATTGTAATGTATACATGTAAGGATCACCTGACCCCCTTGCTGTACAGTGGGAAAATAAAAAAAAATTATAAAAAAAAAAAAAAGAGTGAACGAGAGATGAATTTGTGGACTGCTTCTTGTGAAAAGTTTGGATAGGAATGGAAGGAAAGGATTCTTCAGCAGGTAGTTAGAAGAGAGTTCTTTTTATCATGAAACCACTCAGAGGAGAAAGTACCCTTGATTCCTACTTTATATTCTGGGTTTGTTTTTTTTTTCCACTTTCTATAGAGCAAGCATTTCCTCATATCAAGTCTTTTTAAATATTATTTTTTTGAATTTTTATGAAGCATTCGTATAGCAATACCATAATTACTTAACTAATGCATCGAACTAAATGGTGATTGGTGAACATTTAGGTTATTCACAATTTGAGGCTATTTATGCATAAATCTTTGAACACATCTCCGAAGGGGCTTAGGATGTGTGTCAATGAAAGTGGAATTCCTGGGCCAAAGTCTATGAAACATGTTAAGGCACTTGCTGTGCATTGCTCGTTGCCTTTCAGCAGAGCCTAGAGACTGTTCTTTTTTCCTCACACCTCTTGCCACAACTGGGCATGAGCACTTAAAGATAATCTTTCCGTTGGATGGATAATAAAGATAGTATTTTTAAATGTCTAGGTTTTTACTACTAATAGGGTTTTCACGTTCATTGGCTTTTTGTGAAGCGTCTGTTCTTACTGACTTGTCAAAATACTTGGTACATATGCATTGCAAATATTGTTCCGACTCTGTCATTTGCCCTTTAATTTCACTTTTGGTGATTTTCTTGACTTGTGGTTCTTTTTTGTAATCAAGTTGATCGAACTTTCTCTTGATGGTTTCTTCCCTTGCTTTCAAGCAGAAAATGTTTTATTTACCCCCAAATCACATTATTATTCACCTCACTGCCTCCCTACATCATAATTCCTTTTTGTGTATGGAACTCTTTTTGCTTTCCTTGTTTAAATTTGCTTTTTAGGGCCACCCCAGCAGCCTATGGGAGTTCCTAGGCTAAGGGTCGAATCGGAGCTACAGCTGCCGGCCTACACCACAGTCCCAGCAATGCGGGATCTGAGCTGCGTCTGAGACCCACACCACAGCTCACGGCAATGCCAGATCCTTAACCCACGGAGCAAGGCCAGGGATTGAACCTGCATCCTCATGGATACTAGTCGGGTTCGTTACCACTGAGCCACGACAGGAGATCCTGCTTTCCTTTATTTTTTAAATTAAAAGTGTATTTCATGCTTATTCCAAAACACAGAGAGATTCTGTGAGGGAGTTTTTGCTTTGTTTGGTTTTGTTTTTATGATCATGTGTCAAAGTGTCATTGTAACATGTCATGCGACAGAAGAGGCCTCCAGTGAACTTCCCAGTTATTTTTATTAGGGACATTTTTATAGAGAGTTTTCTTAAGAGATCTGAGTAGATGTTATATTCTGCAACCGGATCTTTTAAACTGGTACTATCTTAAGGCTAACCTTCCATATTTATACATATGTACCTATCGATCTCATTTTTTTCAAATGGTCACATATCAAATTTTTTAAACAACCAGAGCTTGTTTAGGGGTATCCTGTAAGGTCTATCTTTAATAATAAATGTTTATACCGTATAGTTAACCAGTTATCCCAGCGCCATTTATGGAGTAAGGCATTCTTTTTCCGGATCGGAAATAATACATTTAGTGCCTAATACATTGTTGTATCCTGGGGCAGTTTTGTTGTGTCTTTGTCATATCTTCAAACACCTAGAAGCACCAGTTTTGGAGGGAGGGAGAGAAAAGGAGCCCAATGAAATCCTCATCTTACGTACAACTCAGAGATCCAGCAACATCAGCCTAGTTGTTTTTAACTGTACAGGGTTTTGTTTGTTGTTTCCGTTGGGTTTGGTGTTTTGGTTTATTTCAGTTTAGCGGATTTCATGGTAGGACTTAAAGGAAAAGATTTATGCTTAGTCTCCAAATGTCAGGGAGAGACCAGGTATACCCGGTTGGGTGGCACTGCCCCAGACCCTGAGGCCGACTTGGGGAACGTTGTGACTCCTCTAGCATGAGCAAGAATTAAGCACAAACAATCATGGAGTTTTCCTGTATTAGGAAAAGTCGGGGGAGGAGACTGGGGGGTTGGGGGGTGGTCCCTGGACAGAGACACACACACCACGCACACACTTGCTCCTGTGCGACACTCAGCACATCACATGCTCAAGAAGGCACCAGTGGGGCTTTCAAGGACCTCAGATCAAAGAAGCCTAAACTGAGTTTTATAAATCCCAGAGAATTTTTCATTTCCCACAAATTCAAATCAGGGCTCTCGTCTTCTCAATTCACCCAACCTACATCATGCTTCCCAGGCTCCCCATCATTATTAGTTTATAAAGATTCATTGATATTCAATTAAGTAGTTCTAATGTTCTCAATGCAGCCCTAGACAGCACTTTATAAAAGAATACATCCGCCCTCTGGAGACAGCTGGGGAAGCCAATTAGTCGGGGCAAATTTGCATATCAATCCAGCTGTGGAATGAAGTCAGCCTTGTTCACCAGTCACAATGTGAAGAGCAGAGGGAGGAATCCAAGTGCTCCCTGGTCCTTTATTCCCTCACCTCAAGTAAGCCACAGCTTTCATTAAAGGGCTGTGAATAGTGGGAGAGAAAACCCATAAATGCTCCCATTCCCTGCCAAGTAGGCGCTATCACTTAGAAGCAATTATTAATGGGGAATGTTTAATGCTCTCCCAAAGGTTGGTACTAATTCACATAAATATTGTATCACTTAACAAAGGAGTTTTGTTTCAGGGGTTGAAAAATTGAGTAATAATTCTGTTGTCGAGTTAAACTTCAATATAATTGGGGCTCAATTTTCTAATGAGGAAGCGCTTTGATAAGACACAAACAGCAACTTCCAATGACCATGGCTTCACAGACTATGAGAGTCGGAAGGGTCCCTAAGCTCACCGAGCCAAAGCCGAGATACCTTCACAAGTTCTGCTCGAGAAGCTTCCAAGACAGCCTTTCGGATCTCTGCGGCAGCCCCTCTAAGAGCCTATTTCCCAGAATTGGATACAATACCTGAGGACTCTTCTGATAGGTCAGAGCAGGGCAAAACTCCCACATCCCTCTTTCTAAACAACATACCACTTCGTGCAGCTTACGATCAGGATCCCCTTTTCACAGCCACGGCACACAGCTGAGTCACTCTGAGTTTTCAGCGAAAACCCTGAAATTAGCAGTGTGGCGTCAGAGAAAGCACACGAGCGCGTGACTCAGTCAGATGCAGGTTTGAGTTGTGCTTGCAACACTAAGTGAATGAATCTCTCTAAAGCTACAGGTCCCCATTTGTCCATAGTAATCTGTAGCATCCTTTGAGATGCTACATCTCAAAGCAGAGTGAATTCAGCGGGATCGTTACATCAATTTAACAAATTCCCAAGTAAAATCCCAACTGGCTTGCTGCAGAAATTGACAAGATGATGCTAAAATTTATAAAACAATATTGAACAAGAACAAAGGTGAACAATTCACACTACTTAATTTCAAGGCAGTATAGAACTGGTATGATCAAGACAGCTCGGTGCTGAAGGATGAATAGAAATATAGATCTACAGGACAGAATAGAGAGTTCAGAAATAAAACATTTATGATCACTTCCTTTTTAAAATTGAGATATAATTCACATACCATAAAATTCACTATTTTAAAGTGCAAAATTCAAGGAGTTCCCTTGTGGTGCAGCAGGTTAAAGATTCAGCCGTGTCACTGCCGTGGCTCAGGTCGGTGCAGTGGTGCAGTTTCAATCCCTGGCCTGGGACCTTCCACAGGCCACAGGCACAACCAAAAAAATAATAATAACGTGTAAAATTTAGTAGTTTTTAAGCATAGTCATAAAATTGTGCATCCATCACCACCGTCTAATTCCAGGACATTTTTATCATTCCAAAAAGAAACCGTACTCATTAGTAGTCATTCCAAATTCCCTGCTACTCCTAGTCCCTTATTACTGCTGACCTCTTTTGTCTCTATGGATTTGCCTATTCTGGGCATTTCACATAAATAGAATCATACCATACGTGACCTTTTGTGTCTGGTTTGTTTCACTTAGCGTAATGTTTTCAAGCTTCGTCCATGTTATAGTATGTATTAATAATTTGTTATTTTTTATGGCTACATGGATGTACCACTTTTGTTTATCCACTTGTCAGTTGAGGGATATTTAAATAGTCAAAGGTTTAGAATAGATATTTCTCCAAAGAAGCTATTCAGATGCTCAGTAAGCACATACAAAAAACAAACAAACAAACAAAAACATGTTCAATATTTTCAAGTGATTAGGGACCTACAGCTCAAACACTACGAGATGGTGCTTTATACGCACTAGAATGGCAGTGATCAAAAAGACGTAATGAATGAATGATCAATTGCTTTTTTGAAGTGCTTGGTCCAGGGCCTGCCCCAACAGAAACACAGCCTAGACAACAGAGCCTATTGGCTTTCCTTCTCCTGTGCCTGGAATGGACCCTTCTATAAAAATATAAGGACAACCATTCCCAAGATTTATCACTGTTTCATTAACCAAACTCCTTTTATCCTAAACCTCAAGTCAACCAGGCTAAATTACTAAATTAATGGAAAACAATCAAAATCAAATATGTGTGATATGACAAGAACAACTCAAAGGGTCAGATTTAGTCCTACAATAGTCTTGTGACTTTAGAAAGGTAATCTTTACTACACTTGAAATATCTGCCCCTAGGACACAACCCACATCTAACCTGAAATTCCCCAATAAGAGCCTTGAGACTACATGTTCTAAGTTTCTAGTAATAAGTTCTTGAAAGATGCAGTTTATTTCCCCTGGACCTCAGCTAACTCATTTGTAAAATGGTGATATTAACTACTTCCTTCACTCCATAGTGTTCTATGAACCAAATAGATAATGGATATGAAGATATTGGGGTAGGGATTGCAGTAATGCAGTAAATCATGTCAAATAGATATTATCCCGCATTCTGATAAAAGACTTTTTTATTTCTAAACGGAATGATGCCAATCGTAAGATGGTTGTTGTTCCAAATGTCCCAATTTTGAAAAACGAAATACTGACCATTCTGTATTGTTTTCCTAATTTTTTGAAAAGTAAGATCTATTTCATCTAACCTAAGATCTCATCCATGTTAGGCTGCGTCCCAATTTCGGAGATGTTAAAACATGAAGAGAGTGTGTCTTCGAGTCTATGGAATGGTATAGCTCTCTTTTCGATCTATAAAATTTTACAAATGCAGGTGACTATTATTGGGGGCTAACAAGAGTCTGAGGTTTATTAGCCAAAGAGACTGGGTAACAGTCATCAATCAGTTGTTGCACAGCTCTCATTGTTCAGGAAGGGAAACCAAGGATCTGAGAAGGAGAAGATTTTTCAATGATCTCAAGGCCAAATACGTATCTGCTTCCCCTGGAAAATGTCCCTCTATCATGGTCTTACCCTAAATGGAGTAAAAGAGGGCTCGGGTCTGAGAGGGCTTGGTGCACAATCTGGATGGTGGGAGACCGAGGTTTTCAAGAGCCAAGGTGATGTCCTTCTCCACTAAGCCCATCCCAAGATACCTTCAGTCATTATAAGAGCTACATACATGGTCTCAGATTCAGGATAAAATGAACAGCCTGGCCAGATCGTAATTATGAAATGTCCAGGAGCCCAGGGTAAATGGAGTTGGAATAACAAATTAAAAGAGTATTGCTTATCTTGGCTTTGAGTCAAAAACAAACAGAAATGGGAAGTTAAGGTAAAAATATCTGTAATCCCATCTTCAATTTATTTCATTTTTTTCTGAATGATATGTTTTTTACTAACTAAGCAGACTTTTTCGAGTATTTTTTTTTTTTTTACTGCAGCAGGCAGCAGCTTGGTGTGGGGTCTCTGTTCCCAGACCAGAGACTGAACCTGAGCCACAGCCATGAAAGAGCTGAATCTTAATCACTTGACCACCAGGGAACTCCCTAGACTTTTTCTAGTTTATCTCAACAGTCGGCCACCCCAGGTTCATAGAAAATTTAGGAAAATCTAAAAACTCTTAAGTCACAGATGAGTTTGAGAACATCCCTGAGAAAACTTCCTGGGGAAAAAAAAAAAAAAAAAAAAAGATAATCTATTTTGTTCCAAAGCCATCAATAAAAGTTTGGATCCCAACAGGAGTTCCACGTAAGTGCTGCTCACCAGTGGTCCAGAGCAGTAATTCCCAAATGAAGGCGGAGGAGGCAATTGTGTCCCCAAGGGGACGCCTGGCAATGTTTAGAGACATTTTGGTGGTTGCGACTTGGGAGGTGTGCTACTGGCATCTAGTGGGTAGAGGCCAGGGATGCTACTAAACATCCCACAATTCCCAGGGCAGCCCTCTGCCACACACAGAAACTGTTTCCAGCCCAGAACACCGATAGCGCTGAACTCCAGAAGTCCTGTTCTGGTGGGACAACTGTTCACTCATCAGATCTTACTGTGAATCTCAGCTTTTCACTTAGGGGCAGGGTATCAGCAGATCTGTGAGCCAGTTTTCGGAGAGAGATGCTCAAGTAGGTCGCGGCATTCTCTCACCCCGCAGCTGTACTGCTTACTAAGTCCGTGACTTGGGGCAAGTTAGCTAACCTTTGGGGGCCTTCGGGTCTTTATTTGTAAAACAGAGTTGTGTGAAGTGCTGTGGGGGTTCTTAGGAGATGGCACCTGAGCTGGGCTTCAGAAAGGCTGCTTTTTACCATCATGAGATAAGGTGGGAAAGTGCCCAAATAAGTGAAATGGATACTTTTGTGGCCTGGGGGCCTGAAGGAAGGGGAAGTTGTTCTGACAGTTTTAAAAAAATTTTTGTTGGAGTATAGTTGATTTACAATATTGTGCTAGTTTCAGGTGTACAGCAAAGTGATTCATATATATATTCTTTTTCAGATTTTTCTCTCATATAGGTTATTACAAGATATTGAATATAGTTCCCTGTGCTATACCGTAGGCCTTTCTTGATTATCTATTTTTTATATAGTAGTGTGCATATGTTAATCCCAAACTCCTAATTTATCCTTCCCACCTTTCCCCTTTGGTAACCGTAAATTTGTTTTTTATGTGTCTATTTTATGAGTCTATTTCTATCCTGAAAATAAGTTCATTTGTGTCATTTTTTTTTAGATTCTGCATGCACGGGATGTCACATGACATTTGTCTTTCTCTGTCTGACTTATTTCACTCAGTATGATAATCCCTATGTCCATCCATGTTGCTGCAAATGACTTTATTTCATTCTTTTTTATGGCTGAGTAGTATTCCATTGTATATATGTACCACATCTTCTTTATCCATTCATCTGCTGATGGACATTTAGGTTGTTTCCATGTCTTGCCTGTTGTAAATAGGGTTGCTATGAACAATGGGGTGCATGTATCTTTTTGAATTAGCATTTTCCCTGGATAGATGTCTCCTGGCAGTTTTGATCTCACTCCCACTCCCTCCAGCTTCCTCCACTCTGCAGTGGTCTGATGGTAGACGAGTGTGCCAAGGAGCAAATAGGCCAGTGTGCAGCAGTTGAGTTGTCCCTAAAACATTGCATGGCATCAGGATGACAACCAATCACCAAATATGACGAAATCCCTACTATGTGCTAGCCCCCAGGCTAACCAATATGGAAAACAAAGGGAAGAGAAGGGGAAGGAATTCACATTCACTGAGCACCTACTCTGTCCCAGAAACTGGGATGGGGCTATATGTTATTCCATTTAGTCCTTACAATGCCCTGTGGAGGGGAATTACTGTGTGTGTGACCAGACCCAATTCTCAGGTGAAAACCTGGGTGTAATGAAAGAAGTCCCTTGCCAAATTCACACAGTTGCAAAGTCAGAACATGCAACTAATTCTGTGACCCTGAGCAAGTCCCTTCCTCTCTCTGGGCCTCGGTTTTCACACGTGGAAAGTGGTGGTTTGGAACTGGATCATATATCTCAAAGTTTCCTTTTATCACTGACTTTCTCTGACTTTATTTAAATTGAATTAAAAGAAAAATCTCTGGCATTTGTATTCTTTCAGTGAATTGTCCAGAAGTCGTTGTGACAGAATTCCTCTTTCCAATTTGGCAAACGGGTTAATTTGCAAGTGAAAAGTGCTGTCTCCAGCGGGAAATGGAAAACTGGGAAATTTGTCAATTAGCTAATGGAATAAGCATGTGAGCCTGTGAGCGCGCATACAGGCAAGCTTGTGTAGTAGCGCAGATAGGTCTTAATGGCAAAATTAGACAAATAAATTACTTCTTCTGAGCCTTTACCAGAACTGTATTAGCTTATGATGTTTTGTTCACAGTTTCTTTAGTAAGAACATCTGATTTCATTTTCATGGAGGCAAATCCTTGAACAAATGACTATTAATTCCTGGAAAATTCATTCATTCAATAGAGATATGGCAAAAGCACAAACTATGTACCAGACACTGTTCTAGGTGTTCTCGGTGTAAAAGATAGATTCAAACTATGATATTTAGAATGGATAAACAATGAGGTCTTGCTGTACAGCACAGGGAACTATATCCAATCTCTTAGGCTAGACCATGATGGAAGATAATATAAGAAAAAGAACTCACATATATGTATGACTGTACAGCAGAAATTGGCACAGCATTATAAATCAACTATCCTCTAATAAAAATAAAATAAAACCAAAACATGCAAAATGAAGGGAGTTCCCTTCATGGCTCAGCGGTTAATGAACCTGACTAGTATCCATGAGGATGCCGGTTCGATCCCTGGCCTCACTTGGTGGGTTAAGGATCTGGCATTGCCATGAGCTGTGGCGTAGGTCGAAGACACGGCTCGGATCCCACGTTGCTGTGGCTGTGGTGTAGGCCAGCAGTTGTAGCTCCGATTCGACCCCTAGCCTGGGAACTTCCATATGTTGCAGGTATGGCCCTAAAAAAATAAAAATAAAATAAGAAAGCAAATGAATAAACCGATAAGAAAATCACAGAGATCTAATAGTTTTATAAAGGAGATAAAATGGGATTATATAAAAGAATGTGAAGAAAAGAACGAGAAATATGAGATGCTAACCCACTCCCAAGATGCTAACCGACTCTGAGATGGGAACAAAGTCAAACACTTTCCAGCCAGAGACCCCAGCTCACCCGCAGTCGCATCCAGTGCTTTAGGGTTTCCAAAATACACATCCATCACCTCACTTTGATGCTCTCGACAGCCTTGTGGGGTAGACAAGGAAGACTTCATGAGCCCCATTCTATGGACGAGGAAACTGAAGCTTATTAGAAATTAAATGTCTTAGATGCTAGTTAGTGAGTAACAAAGCCAGGAATACATCCTCAGGTTCTCTTGACTCAAGAGTCAAACTCTCCTTTCCCTCTACCTCATTTCTTCATGTCTTTTAAGGCCAAGGCTGCCATCAAATGTTTGGTAGTTGAATAAAGATTTTCCACGAAAATACAGTATCTTTGAGGAAACATTTCACTTAGATCTCCCCCTAAAGACCAGTTGGGCAGTCTGATCTCTAATTTTTGCAAAGGAGTGTATTCTCTTTCACTTCAGTAGACTCTCATAGAAGACTAGCGAGGAGTAAAGCAGGGAGAAGTTCTCAGGCTGACTTTTTGTGCCTGAATCTTGCATGCTTCTTTGTTTTCTTGCCAAGTCAAAGTCAAAATGCTGGCAAGAGTGGACCATAAGTGGTGTGGCAATGCCATTTGCTGCTCCTGAAGCAGCGGTTTTTCAATACATCCTCAGTCCCTGATGCCCTATTCTGCTCTCTTGACGCCTCGTGAGTTCTAACCATGCCCCGGATGTGGGCATCTGGCTTTGGCTTCTTGCTGCTCCTGCCAACCAGCTAGGGTGGCTGTGTTACTCCACTCTCTTAGATACAGTTTCCTCATCTGTAAAGTGGGAGGATAGGGTTAGAATACAGGAAATATAATCTAGTGGAGTAAAGGAGCATAGGATTGGGAGACAGTGGGGTGTTTGAGAATGAGGAGAGGGCTTACAAAATCTATTCTTGGTTCCCTAAAGCAAGGGTTAGCTGTGTAGCCTAGGCAAGTTGGTACACCTCTCTTGGCCTCAGCTTCTTCATTTGTAAAATGTGGTTGTAGAATGAAAGTCTCTCCAAGACCAACACAACACTGAGATTCCATGTCTCAGCAAGCAGAAATGAACGTGTCCACTACCTGCCCACTCCAACAGTGGGAGATGCCAGGAACAGAAGGATGGAGGAAGAGGATGAAGAACTAGCTGGCAGGAAGGGCCAGGAGGAGCATGTTTTTTTTTTTTCCTTTCTTGGGAGAATAAATAGACTAAAAACACAGGAGCCAACTTATTTCAACTAAAATCAGTTGGAAGAAAAGAAAAATGTTGAGCATTGGCAAATCAAATCAAGGAGCTTTAGCACTGCAACTGGCAGAACACATCGGCTGGGCTCTGGTAACCCTGGATGGACAGTTAGGAGGGCCCTGAGTGAAACCACAATACACCAAGTTGCTATCATGGAGGTGGGCTCAAAAAGCCGGAATCTTGAGGTGAATATGCCTGTATCATTATGCTCTTCTGCAAGAGCACTTCAGCTCTGCTTCTTGGAGACTCAGGTCAGCAAAATCAGGAAATTTGCCTAGCCTCCATGCAATAAACCAGGTTGTAGAAGACAGATTTTGGAGTAGGCATGGCCCTCAAGAAGATTATGTGAGTTGATCTATATCAGATTTTTTAAAGCTCAGTTACATTATTTATAATAGTGAAAAATTAAAATTCATCCAATCATCTATCAATAGGGAAATGACTACATACATTGTGATACCCATCAGCAAAAGACCTCTGGGATGGAGTCCAGTGGTGGTTAGTGTGTCCTAATATGACTCATTATGAGTGGACCCATATATGCCTATTCTCTACACCGCCACACACACAGACACACAGTCAGACACACACACACACACACACACACACACACACGAGTATGCACACATGTATCCCAAGCTGAGTCCTTTCCTGGTTCCATTTCTCTTAGTGGTATCTCCATCCCCCCAGGATCCTGAATTAGAAACGTAGTTATCATCCCCCCCACACACACTTTTCTTTCTCTCTTTCACTCCACGGTTCAGTCATTCACAAGATGCTTTCTTCAAGATCTCTTTCTGATTTGTTTTTTCCTTTCTATGCCCCAGCTTGACATCCTACAAACTAATCATTGTAATCTCCCAACTCCTCCTCCTGTCTCCAGTTCACCTTTGTTTCTAATCTAGCCTGTATACTCATTTTAAATGAACCTTCTAAAAACAATACATTCCTAATGTCACCTTTTGGCTCACAAATGCGCAGTGCTTGCCATTGTCCTCAGCACTGATCTCTAATTTGTTAGCCAGGTTTTCAAGGTCGTCCTTAGCTAGTCTTTATTTGTCAAGCCTCGGCTCCCACTGTGTACCTAGCTGTGAAAATAGGGGAGGTATGATTTATAAAAAGAGAGGCTAAATCGCCCACTGCTCTTACTCATGGCCTTGTTGTACTTGCTCTCAGAAGGAAGAAAGAAATCTGAACAAGAACCACGATACTTACGCTGGGCTCTATAGTGTATGATGTCATTTGCATATACCATTATCGTTGAGATTGCAACTATCTTGTCAGTAGGTGTTATCTCCATTTCAGAGATGAGCAACCTGAGGTCCAAAGAGAGGAAGTGACCTGTCCAAAGTCATACAGCTAAGAAATGGTGGAGCTGGGCCCATCTCTCCAGTAATTTCTTGCCACTATCCTTTACTGTCTTGCCTCACGGTCCATAGTCACCTACGTCCCATCCCCAAATCACCCACAAGTGGATTCAGTCCACTGCTCCCTTTCTCACTCCCACAGCAGGACCTTGGAGCAAGTGCTCCTAGGAAGTTACCTACCCATGCTGATGCTCTCACTGACGATCTGGCCTGTTCACTTCCAGACACTTTCTCAGGACCTGCATCATCAGAGTCGTGGTCTCTTATCTGGCTCCATCTTCTCAGCATACGAACATGCTCACCAACCCACATGCCCCACTTCGGAGAACCCATCTCTGAACCTTGTATGATGTGCTAGCTATTGTCAAAACTCCTTCCCTCCTCAGCAAAATTTCTTGAAAAAATGTAGATCCTGGTCATTGTATCTTTTCCCTTCCCTCTCATTCGTGGTTCAGTCCATTGCCATTCTGAGTACAACCTTCACTCTTCTTCCTGAAACTGTTCTTAAGGCCAAATTCAATATCAATTCTCATCTTATTGAGCCTGGCAGTCGTGATCCCTTCATCCTTTAAACTCGCTCTTTTGCCCTTGTTTCCAGGACACCACTGGCCCCTCATTTTCCTTCTATTTGTCTAGTGGCTCCTTCCTAGTCTCTCACCCACACTTGTCTTCTGCATGCTCTGAGAAAATACCTAGCTGTCCAACTGTGAACAGCCTTAAGTAGTAGGGAGTTCCCCATCACTAGGAGTGTTCAATCAAAAGCTAAATGAGTATCTGAAAGAGATATTATAGAAGAAATCCCTACACTGAGCGAGTATTAAGCTCAATTAGATGACTTTTAAAATTCTTTCCAACTCTAAAATTTTATGAGTCTCTATATAAAGTGCCAAATAAAAGATCTGGTCAAAGAAATGCTCTAAGAATTCAGAGGCAGGAGAAAGCTACCCTAGTTTTAAGCTAATTGAGTCTGAGGGGAGGTTGGCGAATCCTAAAAGACATAATAATTAAATGAAGCAGATCAATTTCAGTCTATCCCAACATAAAAGCTTTCCAAAACTATTGGCTGGGGCTTTTACAATTGCTTTTCTATGATGAGCCAAGGAATGAATTGGATTTTACAGCTGAATTATATAAGTGATAAAATACCTGTCTAGGCTGTCCCTTTGTCCATCGCTCTGAACAGACTGAGGGTTGAGAAGAGTGGACCGAATAACTCTTAGCCTTTGCCCAAGCTGTGCCCTCTCCTTGCACCGTCCTTTTCCTTCTCAGGTTAATAAAACCTTGTCCGTTCATTAAAAAAATTCTAAACATGAACTACCCCATTTCAATATGGTTGGATAACACCATTGCCATGAAACACCATCCAGTAATAGGCCACTGGCTAATGCTACTCTTTTCTCCAATACAAAGACTCATTTGCTTTGGTGCATCACTATGTCAATCTGGGTCTGTCTGAAAAGCAAGAGGCGAGAAGTGGAGAGACTCCTCCCACGCTTTAACCTATATTCTCAGTCCTCAATTCTTTCCAACACCACGCCTCCTACTCCCTTACACCACCCTACAATAATGTTTGCTTTCTGGGGACCCTTTAAAGAACTACGGGTTTCCTCTAGAGCTCTAAGGCTCTGTGGAAACTGGTGTCAGAGAGGTTTTAGCTAATCAAAATTTGGGTTGCATTCCTTCTGCCGTTTTCTTGATAACGAGATTGCCATCTCAACATGTCTGCGGTGCTTCCAGAATATCCCCTTTACCTTTCGAGTTGTTTTGACATTACCGAACTCTGAGCTCTGGCACCTTGAGCTGGTAAATTTGTCATTTTCAGGCATCACTGTAAGGCTGGAAAGCAACAAAATCAAAATCTTACAGCTGCAAGTCTTAGAGCATACTGTCTTCTGTATTCTGGGTGCTCATAGAGGTTTTTCAGTGCCTTTAGGTTATTGTTTTAAATCATCCCTGTGGGAGGGTTTGTATTACTGCTTCATTCCTTTGACATCGCCACCCCCTAAGTATTTTAGGGCTGAGGAAACAGAGACCTACATAACTCTCAGTTAAAAGCCCAGGACGAGAGAGGAAGCAGAGTTCAGTTAAGTGTTATTAAAACTTCAAACCAGTCCCAAACACTGAGGTCAGCACCTCGCCCGATCAATGTAAGAGAAGAAACAGGAACGGGTACGTGGCTCTCTTGTGTACTAAAAATGAGAAGAGGTAGAAATTATGACTTTTTTGTCTTTCTAGGGCTGCACTTGCAGCATGTGGAGGTTCCCAGGCTAGGGGTTCAATCGGAGCTATAGCCGCCGGCCTACACCACAGCCACAGCAATGCCAGATCCAAGCTACATCTGCGACCTACACCACAGCTCACAGCAGCACAGGATCCTTAACCACTGAGCAAAGCCGGGGATCAAACCCACATCCTCATGGATACTAGTTGGGTTCGATACCTCTGAGCCATGACAGGAACTCCGAGGTTATGACATAAAATCAATTAAAAACAGATAATGCAAGCAGACCCACCATTGAATGAAAGGCACAGGCTTTCTCCTCTATTTCCAGATAAAACCTGAATTTGCACAAAAATGATGATCAGTGGAAATGAAGAATATGAAGCACCAGAAAAGTACCAGCTCTCCAGGGAAAAGACAACTGAGACCAACATCAAGAGGAAATAGATGTGAGAGTTTTGTGACAGAGCATTTAAAGTAGCTAAAATTGTTCCCGTCGTGGCTCAGTGGAAATGAATCTGACTAGTAGCCATGAGGAAGCAGGTTCGATCCCTGGACTTGATCAGTGGGTTAAGGATCCGGCGTTGCCGTGAGCTGTGGTGTAGGTCGCAGACGTGGTTCGGATCCCGTGTTGCTGTGGCTGTGGTGTAGGCCAGCGGCTACAGTTCTGATTTGACCCCTAGCCTGGGAACCTCCATATGCCACAGATACAGCCCTAAAAAGACAAAATAAATAAGTAAATAAATAAAGTAGCTATTATTAACTCCCAAGAAGTGAGGGCAAACATGCTGGAAATAAAAGGAAAGATTAAAAAGGTCAGAAAAGAAATAAAAGCTATAAAGAACAGCCAAATGGAAAGTATAGAGCTTAAAAATAAAATAACAGCAAAACAACCCAAGGAAAAAACCCTTACAGGATGGGCTTGATAAAGACAAATCAAGAGGAATCATTCAGTATGAATGACGGAATAAAGAGATTTTTAAAAAGATGAGCAGAGACTCAGGGATCTGTGGGACAAAACCAAAATCTACATAACTTTCATGTCACTGGAGTCCCTGGAGGAGAGGACAGTGCTGTGCAGAACAAATACTTGCAGACATACTGACCAAAAACTTCCCAAATTTGGTTCAAGATATAAACGTGTATATTCAATAAATTCAGGAAACCCTAAACAGGATAAACTTAAAGAAAATCATGTTCTGACAAATCATCATCAAACTGCTCAAAACTAGACATGAAAAAAATATTGAAATTAGCCAAAAAAGAACCCCACTCGCTGCTTAGAGAGGAATAACAATTTGAATCATATAGTCTTTTTTTTTCTCATTGGAAATCTCAGAAGTCAGACATGGCTCAACCTCTTTCATGTGCTAAAAGAAAAGAACTCTTGGGAGTTCCTGTTGTGGTTCAGCAGTAACGAACCCGACTAGTATCCATGAGGATACAGGTTCCATCCCTGCCCCTTCTCAGTGGGTTAAGGATCCAGCATTGCCATAAGCTGTGGTATAGGTTGCAGATGCAGCTCAGATCCTTCGTTGCTGTGGCTGCAGCGTAGGCTGGCATTTGTAACTCCGATTCCACCCCTAGCCTGGAAACTTCCGTATGCCATGGGTGTAGCCCTAAAAACACCAAAAAAAAAAAAAAAAAAAGAAGAAGAGAAAAGAAAAGATTTCTTAGTATAGACTTCTATATCCAGTGAAAATATTATAAAGACAGTCTCAGATGAAGAAAAATTAAGAGAATTTGATGCCAGCAGATCTGCTCTACAAGAATTGCTAAATGAATTTCCTGAGACAGAAAAGAAAACCAGAAGGAAATATGGGATATCATAAATGAAGGGAAAGTAACAGAAATGTTAAACATCTGTATAAATATAATATTTTTTTGTCTTTTGAGTTCTTTAAAAAATGTCCATTGGTTGAAAGAAAATATTATAACATTTACTGATGGGGTTTCTAATGATTATAAATATAATACATGAGATAATTACAATAATGAAATAAAAGGGAAAGAAACCTATATGGTGTTATATATATGTATACATATATACTATATATAGAGAAATATAGTACATTTCTATATACTAGGGATATATATGTGTGTGTGTGTGTGTGTCTCCTAGACAAACCACTAAGGAAATTATACAAAGATACATAGTCAAAACAAAAACAGATGCAATAAAATTAATACTAAAAATGTTCAAATAACCCAAAATAAATTAGTAAAGGCAAACAATGCAATAAAAAATGGAACAGAGAACAAATTATTGAATGATAGACTTAAATCCAATTCTATCAATAATTGCATTGAATGTAAGTGATCTAAACACATTGATTAAAAGATAAAAGTTGTCAGAATAAATTTAAAAAATCACCTAATTACATGTACTCTAAAAATAAACTCACTTCAGAGTTCCCCAGCAGCTCAGTGGGTTAAGGATCTGGCATTGTCACTGCTATGGCTCAGATTCAATCCCTAGCCCAGGGACTTGTGCATGCCACAGGCACAGCCAAAAAAACAAACAAACCAAAACGAAAAGAAAAAAAAGAAAAAGAAACTCACTTCAAATATACTGATATATATAGACTAAGAGTAAAAGGATAGAAAAAGATATATCATGCAAACTCAATACTGATACCAAAATGTGAAAAGGACTTTACAAGAAAAGAAAATTACAGACCAGTATCACTCATGAAATAATTGCCAAAAAAAAATCATAGGGAAGATACTAGTAAATGGAATCCAGCAATATAAAGGATAATATAATATCCTTTTGATAAAGGATAAAGAATAACATACTGTCCTGAAGTTGAAATAGTCCCAATGATGCAGAATAGGAAAAGAAGCTGTAGTATTCAGTACTCAAGACATTGTGTTACTAGTATAATAATATAGATATAGATCAAAAGAAGATATAGGGCCTAGAAAAAATCCTTATGAAGATTTTTGACAAGGATACCAAGGAAATTCAATAGAGTAAAAATCTTTTTGATAAACGGTTCAGGGACAATTGCATATTCACATGCAAAGAG
Organism: Phacochoerus africanus; assembly: GCF_016906955.1. Lineage (NCBI taxonomy): Eukaryota > Metazoa > Chordata > Mammalia > Artiodactyla > Suidae > Phacochoerus > Phacochoerus africanus. The sequence goes on along the minus strand of NC_062560.1, from coordinate 126,816,181 downwards.
ATGAAACCAGACTCCTATCTCACACCATACATAAAAATTAACTCAAAATGGACCATAGACTAAATATAAGAGCTGAAATTGTAAAAATCTTGGAAGAAAATACAGGCATAAATCTTTGTATGACCTGAGGTTAGGCAAAACCTTCTTAGATATGACACCAAAAAAAATTGACAAAAGAACAAAAATCAGATAAATTAGACTTCACCAAATTTGAAAACTTTTGTGCTTTAAAGGACACCATCATGTTTTAGGGGAACCCAGGATTTGTTTCAATCGGATGTGCTAAGACACATGGACGCAGAGATGACTGTCATGAAGGAAGAAGTTTACACTCATGGATCCCTAGAAATAGGAGGCATTGCATGCCATGCAGGGGGGCCACATGGGGAAGCAAGCAGTTGGTCAGGAGGCATGGGAAACAGGAGAACATAAGGGTAAGAGACTTTATTGAAGTTTCCACAGGAAGAAATGGGCGAAGCAGGGTAAGCAGGCTTAGTATTGGCTAGCTTGAATAATTTCAGCAGGCTCTGGGGCATAGGAGCTGTGCCTAGTAATCTGGTTCCTGCCCCTAGGATGAGAACAGAAGAATATTGCATCTTGGGGTGTGGACTCTAGAGTAATTGGGTTGTATATGAAAGGCATGATCACAGGAAGTCATTCAACTTTCCAGGAACTGGCTGGCCCTCTAGCATCAGCAAGGGCCCAAGATGCCAAAGCATCAGAAATAGGTAAAATTAAAAAGCATAACACACTTCCACAAAGTGAAAAGACAACCCACAGAATGGGAGAAATAATTGAAAATTGCATATATCATAAGGAACTTTTATAGAATATTTAAAGAACTCTTCCAAGTCAAAAAGAAAAAGAGCAATACCCAGTTTCAAAATAGGCAAAAGATATGAATAGACAGTTCACCAAAGCTATAGGAAAGATACAGGAAATAAGTACATGGAAAGTTGTTTAACCTAATTGGTCCTTAGGAAAATCCAAATTAAAATCACAATAATATTACATAACCATTAGGATGATTATAATAAAAAAGAAATATTACAACCATTAGTGAGAATAGACGGAAACTGGAACCCTCACATTTTCAAAAATGTAAACACAGAGTTAACATGTCCCCTAGCAATTCCACTCCCAAGGGTATATACTCAAAAGAATTGAAAACCTGGGTCCATGTGAAAACTTGTACACAAAAGTTTATAAGAGCATTGTTCATAATAACCAAAAAGTGGAAACTCCAAATATCCATCAACTGATGAGTGAGTAAGCAAAATGTGGTCTATCCGTACAATGAAATATTATTTAATAGTAAAAGGAATGAAATATTGATACATGCCATGAAGATGAACCTCAAAAACTTTATGCTAAGTGAAGGAAGCCAGATACAAAAGAAACACATATTGAACAATTCCATTTAAGTGAACTTTCCCCCAAAAACATGAATGTTTTGAGACAGAGAGTAGATCATTGCTGGAGCTAGAAGTAGAGGGTAACCGCGAATTTCCATGAGTGATCTTTTTGCGGTGATGGAAATGCTCTAAAACTGGGTTGTGGTTGATGCTCAAAAAACTCTGTAAATTTACTAAAAATCATTGGCTTGTACACCTTCCACCTCAAAATTTGGGGATCTCCTGTTAAACAACTTCTGTGTGAAATGGGAACTACAGAATTAAAAAATAATAATGACAATAAGAGCACTACGTATCAGAATCTATGAGATTGCATTTAAGTCATCCTTAAGATCTGAGCTCATAAAACTAGAAAAAGTAACCAAAAGAAAGCTTAAAGAAGGACATAATAAAGATAAAAGCAGAAATGAATGAAGAATATAATAGAAAAAACAGTGGGTCAAAAAAATAAAATTACGGTTTTGTACAAATGAACAATATAGAAAAACCACTAACTTTATCAAGATAGAAAATGGAGAAAGGAAGCATAAATACGCAAAATAAGAAATGACAAGAAATAACCATTGAAAACAAAAGAAATTTAAAAAATCATAAGAGACTCTATGGAAACAAATTTGAAAACCTATAGGAAATGAATAATTTCCTAAGGAAATCCAAATTACCAAAATTGGCCCTATTAGAGTTAGAAAGATTTTGAAACAGATCAATTTCTATAGAAGGAATATCTAACACGAAGTTATTAGGGGACAAGTCCACACACACACACACACACACACACACACACACACACACACACAGCCAGGCTGAGATGATTTCACAGGGAAAGAGATAAGATAATATCCATATCTCAGAACCCCAATGAAAAAAAATAGACTCTGAAGGGATCAGAGAGTTAAACGTAAAAAATCAAACCAGGCAAAAGTACTAGAAGAAAACATGGGGGAAATAATTTTGAGCCTTGGTGCAGGAAAAGGCTAGCAATGGCTCAAATTCCAAAGGCAATTAATAATTAATAAATTTTATTACCTCTTCAAAATTTGCATGGGAAGTGCACCATAAAGTCAAAAGGCAACTGACAATTGGGTAGAAAAGGGTTGCAACATATACCAGGACTGATAAACCTAATATATGAAGAAATCATGAAAATTGAGGGTCACAGGAAGAGCAGAGAGTTCAGTGTAACTAACTGACATACCGAGTGTGTCAAGGGAGGATGACTATCAAGCTAAGGTTAGGAGGAGCACTGGAAAAGAGACATACCTAGATCTGTAATTTAGGAAAAATAATAAGTTGGCTTGGTGCAAGCAGATTAAAAAGGCAGGGAGTGGGGTTCAGAGGCTCTTAAAGGAATCCATCCAAGAAATGGTGGTGGTTCAAAGTAAGACTGACTATGAGGATTAAGAAGAAAAGACAAATTAAAAAGCTCTTGATTATCTTTTCTCTGGAAAAGTTCATTTGTGCCGTATATTAGATTCCAGATATAAGTGATATCATATGGTATTTGTCTTTCTCTTTCTGACTTGCTTCACTTAGAACACTGTAAATCAGCTATAATGGAAAAAGTAAAAATAATTACGGAGTTCCCGTCGTGGCTCAGCAGTTAACAAATCCAACTAGGAACCGTGAGTTTGCAGATTTGATCCCCGGCCTTGCTCAGTGGGTTAAGGATCTGGCATTGCCGTGAGCTGTGGTGTAGGTCACAGATGCGGCTCAGATTCGACCCCTAACTTGGGAACCTCCATACGCTGCGGGAGCAGCCTAAGAAATGGCAAAAAGACAAAAAAATAAATAAATTAAATTAAATTAAAATAATTATGAAAGTGTTAAAAAAAAAAAAAAAAAAAAGGCCATCGAGAAGTTCCCGCTGTGGTGCCATGGGTTAAGAAGCCAACTACAGTGGCTTGGGTGGCTCCAGAGGCATGGGTTCAGTCCCCATCCCAGGACAACAAGTTAAAGGATCCAGGGTTCCTGGCCTGGGAACTTCCATATGCTGCAGGTGTGGCCATAAAAATAAATAAATAAATACTTTTTTAACAAAGCTATTGAAGAGGCAGAATTTACTGGATTTCTAAACCACTTGGATGCGGATGAGGTGGGAGTCCTGAATGAAATAGAAGATTCCAACATAAGCAGTGAGGTAGACGGTAGTGTCACAGAGAATGTAAACTTTTCAATTCTTTCTCAGGATTAAATATGATGATCCATGTGAATTGTTCAGTGCTGCCTGCCATACACAGAAATTACAAAATGAGGTTCTCCATGTCCATGATTTTCTTTTCTGTGGAAAGGTTCATTTGTGCCATATATTAGATTCCAGATATAAGTCATATCATATGGTAATTGTCTTTCTCTTTCTGGCTCACTTCCACCTAGTGTGAGAGTCTCTAGTTCCATCCATGGTGCTGCAAATGGCGATCCTGCTGTGTAGCACTGGGAACTCTGTTGGGCCACTTGCGATGGAGCGTGATAATGTGAGAAAAAAGAATGTATACATGTATGTGTGACTGGATCACCTTGCTGTACAGTAGAAAATGGACAGAACACTGTAAGCCAGCTATAATGGAAAAAAATAAAAGTCATTATAAAAAATAATAAGGTTATCTGTTGTTGTTATTTCAGGCTAAACTGGTTAGATTAGTCCTAACCGAATTCATTATAAAGTATTCTTCACAATACATATTGACATTCTTGAGTTCAAATTGTACAATTTTCCAGCTTCGTAACTCTAGACAAGTTTCTTAACCTTTCTTTGCCTCCACCTCTTCCTCTCAAAAAAAAAAAAAAGTAATAATATCAACCTGGCAGTGTTTCTGTGAGAATCAGAGCTAAAAGCAGTAAAATGCCTTGAGTGATACAAAAGGCAACATTGTTGGTTTCATGTTTGCCTCTGAACGAAGACAAAGGATTTGCCCTTGTTTACCTGTGTGTTGCCCATAGACCCCACGTGCCCTAGAAGAGAGTCTTTCATGTAATACATACTCAATATAACAAATCTATGATGATTGTTTTCTGCTTGATCTTTTTTTCCTGGTAATCGGACCAAGCTGTGAATTTTCATAGTTTCTGACACTTCCTGGTAAAACTTTTTGACAACTGCCCCTATCTCCACTTCCAACCCCATACGGGAGTTCAATAGCAGATTCTCAGTCCCTGCCTGGCTTGGCTGTGATGGAAATTACTCAGACTGCTGAACTTTTTCTGAAACGGTTGCTGATCTCCAGAACGTCGACCGGAATTAAGAATAGTCAATTAATGGCATGGTCAAATAGCTTGAATTTAATAAAAGTGCACCATAGCCACCGGAAAAGGCATTTAATTTCATCTGAAACATTTGCACAAGAAAAAATGTCAACTCTCAGGCATGACTTGTGATTAACAGCGCTATAAAAAATAAAGAGCAATTTGAGATTTTTAAAAAATTAAGTGCCAGGGACCAAAAACCCAAGAAAAAAGTGCGGAAGTATATAAACAGACAATTCAACAAAAAAGTATATTAAAATGCCCCTTAAATACATGAGAAATGTTCAAATTCGGTACATAATTACAGAACTGCTGATTAAAACCACACTGAGGGAGTTCCCGTTGTGGCTCAGTAATGAATCTGGCTAGTAATGAATGTGGCTCGGTAATAAATCCTACTAGAATCCATGAGGACTCGGGTTCGATCCCTTGCCTCATTCAGTGGGTTAAGGATCCAGTGTTGCTGTGAGCTTCGGTGCAGGTCACAGAGGTGGCTCAGATCCTGCATTGCTGTGCCTGTGGTGTAGGCCAGCAGCTACAGCTCCAATTCAACCCCTAGCCTGGGAACCTCCATGTGTTCCACATGCGGCCCTAAAAAAGCAAAAAACAAAACAAAACAAAACAAAAAAACACCACTGAGATACCATTTCTTACCTATCAAAAGGGCAAAAATTTAAAAAGTGTGATAGCAGAATCTGTTGATGAGTCTGTGGGGGAAACAGTGCAACACTTCCAGTGGGAAATTGGCCTTTCAACCCAGAAACCCCCTTCTAAGAATCTATGAAAATGAACGTCCAACACGCCCCAAAATACCTATGCCCAAGGATGTTTATTGCAGCATAGTTTGTAATTGCAAAATATTGGAAACAACTGAAATGCCCACAGATAGGAGAGGGCTTGAATAAATTATGCAACTGGCAGAATGGATTCCTATATCTCAGTTTAAAAAAAAAAAAGGAATGAAGAACTGCTCAAGAGAAGAAAATCAAAGTGCGGGAGAGCACTTTCAGAATGGCAGAGTCTTCCAAAAATGTGCTTCTCCATAAAAGCAAGGAGAACACTGCAAATACCGTTGAAATCAATTTATTCAGAACTCGAAATTAACCCAAGTCTTGCAACAACCCAAGGAGGATTTGTTTAAGAAAAATGACTGAATCATGCTAAGAACAGTGAAGTTGGTGGTACTTTAACTTGCCCTAATTCCATTCCCCTCCCTTAGTTCCTCAGTAGCTTTGAAAAACAATAACCTCACTGCTACGGGTAGTTCTGAAAAACAGAAACCTCGGGGCCAGTGGAGGAGATATAACAGGTTTGGAGTCACAAAAATCTCTTTGTGTGGATGTTAGTACGTTGCGTTTTTCAAGGAATTGGTCCAATTTCATCTAGTTATCAAATTTAGGGGCATAGAAGCGTTCATAGTATCCCTTTATTATTCTGTTAATGTCCATGGGATTTCAATAGTGATGACTGGTCTTTCATTGCTGATACTTGTGATTTTTATTCTCTCTTTATTTCTTAGCCTGGTTAGAGATTTACGAATTTTATTGATCTCTTCGAAAAACTCGCTTTGCATTTCATTAATTTTTTTTTTTTTTTGGTCTTTTTGCCATTTCCTGGGCCGCTCCCACTGCATATGGAGGTTCCCAGGCTAGGGGTCGAATCAGAGCTGTAGCCACCGGCCTACACCAGAGCCACAGCAACGCGGAATCCGAGCCACGTCTGCAACCTACACCACAGCTCACGGCAACGCCAGATCCTTAACCTGCTGAGCAAGGCCAGGGATCGAACCCACAACCTCATGGTTCCTAGTCGGATTCGTTAACCACTGCGCCACGATGAGAACTCCGCATTTCATTAATTTTAATCTATCAATTTTGTTTTCAATGTCATTGCTTTCTGATCTAATCTTTATGGTTTCCTTCCTTCAATTGTTTTAGACTCATTCTTCTATATCTAATATCCCACATTTACAAACATATATTCATACACCAATAAAAGTATTATTCACAATAGTCAAAAGGTCGAAACAATACAAACTTCCATTAATAGATGAAAGGAGAAACAACATGTACAAAAGAATATTATTCAGCCTTAAAAATGAATGAAATTCCGATCCATGCAACAACATGGATATACCTTGACAACTATGCTAAGTGAAAGAAATCAAGCATAAAAGCTACATATTGTATGATGACATTTATATGAAATGTACTAAATGTATAAATCCATAAAAGGCAAATAGTAAATTAGTGTTTGCCATAGGGGAGGAGGTAAAAGGAGATAAATGTAAGAGGTACAGGCTTTCTCTTGAGGTGATAAAAATATTCAAGAATTAGATTATGATGGTAGTGGCTGTGAAGATACTAAAAAACAAATCGTTAGAGATAGACCCCAAGATGGCAGAGTAGGAAGATGCTAAGCTCACCTCCTTTCACAATTATATGCCAATAACATGGATAACCTAGAAGAAATAGACAAATTCATGGAAATATACAATCTCTCAAGATTGAACTAGGAAGAAAGAGAAAAAATGAACAGACCAATTACTGAAATAGAATCAGTAAATGGAAAAGTCCCAACAAACAAAAGTCCATAACCAAAAGGCTTCACAGGTGAATTGGACCAAACATTTAGAGGAGAGTTAACACTTTGAAACTATTCCAAAAAATTGCAAAATGAACACTGCTGAACTCATTCTATGAGGCCGCCATCACCCTGATACCAAAACCAGGCAAAGTTATCACACATAAAAAAAAAAAAAAGAAAAGAAAATTACAGGCCAATATCACTGATGAACATAGATGTGGCTGCAGTGTAGGCTGGCAGCTGCCGCTCTGATTCTACCCCTAGCCCAGGAACTTCCATAAGCCCCAGGCACGGCCCTAAAAAGAACAAAAAAGGAAGCCAAAACCAGTGACATATATCTCCAGAGGTTAGAAAAAGACCAAAATATACCCAAAGAGAGAATAAGAAAATGATAAAAACAAAAGCAAAGAATAATTAATGAAGCAGAAATCAGATTATTCAGTAGAGAAAAAAAAGAAGCAGACACAGATGTAAAGAACAAACTAGTGGGAAGAGGGGTGGGGGGGGATGGGAATTAAGTGGCACAAACTACTAGGTACAAAATAAATAAGCTACAAGGATATACTGTACAACATAGCAATATTTTATAATCACTATAAATGGAGTATAATCTTTTAAAATTGTGAAGCACTATGTTGTATGCCTGAAACTTATGTAATATTGTACCTCATCTGTACCTCAACTTTAAAAAAAAATCAAACACTTTAAAATGATAAAATTTATAGTGTATAAATTATATCTCAATAAATATATGTGTCTTTATCTCCTATAGAAAGTATTACAACGTGTGTCTTCATCTATGCTTTATGGTTTCGCTAACAAAATTACATACCATTTTATTATCTGCTGTTTCAACTTAATATGGATTGAAGATATTCCATATCATTAATCTTTCTATGACAATTTTTAAAAAGAACCGCTGACACATCCAACATTATGGATGCCTCTCAAAAGCACGTTTTACCAAAATTAGCCAGACTCAAATGCATATATATTATGCCATTCCTCTTCGTGAAATTCAAAATGGCTCAAAACTGATCTGTGATATTAGAGGTTAGACTAGTGGTCAACTTTGGAGGAGTTATTGACTGAATTGGGGCATTAAAGAGTTTGGGGGGGGTGCTAGAAGTGTTCTATATGTGCTTAGCAAGTGTGCATATCATGACATGTAAACTATAGTTAAATGAAAGATAAAACACAATGTGGCATTGGTATAAGGTTAGACGAACAGACTAATGGAACAAACTAGACAGTTTGGAAACAGCTTGATGATTAGATAGATAGATAGACAGACAGACAATTTTTATTTTATGTGATTAACCAATTCACAATAAAGTCTCCACTACAATTCAGTTGGGCAAAGGGTGACCTTTTCAATAAAAGGTGATTAAATGAAAATATGAACCTTGACTATATTAAAAAGATGAATCTTGACCCTCCCACCTCACGCAGCAAATGAACTTGAAACAGAAAATGAACTTGAAATTAAGCATAGACTTAAACGTTAAAGGCAAAATAATAATGTTTCTGAAAGAAAAACTAGGAGAATACATTCATTATATTAGAGTAATTAGAAGCTTCTTAAACAGAAAGCAGAGCTATAAAAGAAAAAAACGATAAATTGCACTTCACAATACTAAGAACTTTTGCTCATCAAGTAGAGAGAGGAAGTTCCTGCTGCCTTGCAGTGGGTTACGAGTTCGACTGCAGCGGCTCTGGTTGATATGGAGGCACGGGTTCAATCCCCAGCCCCAGTGCAATGGGTTAAAGGATCCGGTGTTGCCTGCAGCTGCAGCATAGGTCACAACTGTGGCTTAGATTCCACCCCTGGCCTGGGAACTTCCGTATATTCTGTGGGTGTGGCCACAAAGTTAAAAGAGAGAGAGAGAGAGAGAGGGCAAACCACAGACTGAGAAGATGTAAAGAACTTCTACTTCCAATAAGGAAACTGAAACCTCAAATTTAAAACAGTCAAGATCTTCACTAAAAAGAACATCTAAATGGTCGATGATCATGTGAGAAGACGGTCAACATCATGGCTCATTAAAACGGAAAACCGAAAACACAATGAAATGGCAGTTAGACACCCAGTGGAAGAGCGCTGCTGGTGAGAATATAAATTGCCTCAAGCACGCCGGGAAAATATTTAGCAGTTTTCAGTATAACTAAATACACTTAGACTCATGACGCAGCAATTCCACCCCTAGCTGTATTTCCAAGAGAAATAAGTTCCTATATGTACCAAAAGACACATACAAGAATGCTCATCAACTGCTTCCCTCATCATAGCTCCAAACGGGAAAACCCCTCAAGTGTCCATCTAGAGTAAAACTGATAAGATGGAATATTCAATACAGTGGAATTCTACACAGCGATAGAGAAGGATGGGCTGCTGCTACCCAAAGCAATACAGATAAATCCCATGGACAAGACAGTGAGCTAAAGAAGCCAAATATAAAAGAGTACATGCTATATACTTCCATTGAAAAGAAGCGCAAGAACCAGTAAAATTAATCTGGCATAAAGGAATCTTCTAAGTGCTGGATTATTCCACATCTTGATTTGTGTGTTGGTTACATAGGTGTGTACATATGTAAAAATCCATTGAACTCTGAAGATTTGTGTACTCTACTGCATATAAAATAATTACTTAATATGAAATTAAATTAAAAGACATGTACAGGAGTTCCCGTCGTGGCGCAGTGGTTAACGAACCCGACTAGGAACCATGAGGTTGTGGGTTCGATCCCTACCCTTGCTCAGCGGGTAAATGATCCGGCGTTGCCGTGAGCTGTGGTGTAGGTTGCAGACGCGGCTCGGATCCCCCGCGTTGCTGTGGCTCTGGCACAGGCCGGCGGCTCCAGCTCCGATTGGACCCCTAGCCTGGGAACCTCCATATGCCGCGGGAGCGGCCCTAGAAATGGCAAAAGACAAAAAAAAAAAAAAAAGACATGTACAAAAATCTTTAGAGAAGCATTTTTCATAGCGGTCCAAAATCAGAAACTGCCCAAAGGTCCATCAATAGTCAAATCAATCAATCAATAAATTGTGGTATATTCATACTGTAAAGTACTACCTAAAAATGAAAAAAAATACCCTCCCCAAACTGCCGATACCAAAAAAAAAACATGAATGAATCTCAGAGACGTCATATTGAGCAAAAGAAGCCAGACTCACATGACTCAGCAATTCCACTCCTAGATATATTTTCAAAAGAATTGAAATCAGGGGAGTTCTGGTTGTGGCACAGCAGAAAGGAATCCGACTAGCATCCATGAGGATGCCAGTTAGATCCCTGGCCTTGCTCAGTGGGTTAAGGATCTGGTGTTGCAGTGAGCTGTGGTGTAGGTCGCAGATGCAGCTCGGATCCCACATTGCCGTGGCTATGGAGAAAAAAGAATTGAAATCAGGGACTCAAATACTTGTAAATCAATGTTCAAAGCAGCAAAAAAGTGGAAATAGACCAGATGTCCATCAGTGGATGAATGGGCTAATGCAACGTGGTGTATCCATACAATGTATTCAGCCATAAAAAGAATGAAGTTTTGACACCTGCTACGACATGGATGAACCCTGAGAAAATTATGCTCAGTGAAAGAAGCCAGACACAAAGGACAAATAATATATGACTCCATTTATACTAGGTACCTAAAATAGGCAAATTCGTAGAGACAGAAAATAGAATAGAGGTTACCAGGGGCTGGGAGAAGAGGGAATAGGGAGTTATCATTTAGCAGCTACAGAGGGTGTGTTTGGGAGGACGAAGAAGGTCTGGAAATGAGTAGTGGCTATGATGGCATAGCACGGTGAATGTACTTAACGCCATTGAATTGCATGCTGTATTGCACAGGGAACCATGTCCAGTCACGACTGATGAAACATGATGAGAGATAATATGAGAGAGAGAGTGTGTGTATCGATGTATGACTGGGTCACTTCGCTGTACAGCAGAAACTGACAGAACAATGTAAACCAACTATAATAAAAAAAATTTTTAAAGACGAAACACTATTTTAAGAGGGGGAAAATGCCAAATTTTATGTTGGATGTATTGTGTCACTAGTTGAAAAAAGAAACTGGACACCGAAAAGTATATACTGCATGCTTCCATTTATATGATGTTCTGGAACAGAAGAATAAATGTATATGGTGCTAGAGGTCAGACTAGCGGTTGCCTTCGGATGGAGCATTGACTAGAAGGTGCGAAAGGGAGCCTTCTGGAGGGTCAGGGTGGTCATTACACAGGTGTAACCTCTGTAAAAATTTGTCAGACTTTCACTTTACAGTTTATACATTATATTTCTACTTAAAAAGAAAAAAAAAGGTAGAAACCGGGGGAAACGGCCATTTAAAATTTGCTGGCATTTCTTTATTCCTTCATCATGGAGACAGGCTCACCTGAAGGCAGATTCTCTCCTGGTGACAACGTCAAAGCCCCTTAAACCTGACTACCGAGTTTCAGTGTCTCAACTAGGTCACTCATAGTGGGCAAGGCTAGTCTGAGACGTGTTCCTGAGGCTTCCTGACTTTGGGGGTGGAGGGGCATGGGATAAGGGAAGGAGGGGCAGAGAAAAATGTTTCTGGGCTATGTATAAACTGAGAAGGCACTGAGCTTCCACTGCTGCTTGGCCCCGTGGGAGTGGAATACAGATGGGGGTAGAGATGGGCAGGCAGGGGTGATGAACGCAACTTATAGGTAGGCAGCGAAGCTGAAGTGGCTGCTTCCACGAGACCTTGTGGACCACTGGGCATCAGCAGTGTTGCTTCGGGCACCTCAGAGAACAGTGTGAAACAAAGCTGTGAAAAAAAAATGCCAAGCGATTTTTTTTCCACCTCTCCCACCACCTCTCGGATCCCCCTGCACCTAGCTTGGAGCATTGAGATGCGGCATCCTTGGGCACGGGCAGAGAGGGAGGAGGTGGCAAACATGGGAAGGGGGTGGCCCCTGTAAAGCAGTGTGTGAGCACATGAGTAAGCACCCTTTTGCGTGTCCGGGAATATTTGGCAGGAATGTCGCACGGGAGATCAGCCAGACATGTACGGCAGTCACTCTGTTGGGGCTTGAACCACCGTAATCTGGGCATCAAAAGCTAAGATGACCTCGGTTTATAGTCACGGTCTCCTTAAACCTGCATAGAACTAGTTAGGCATGAGTCTTTGGGTCTCTGTATGTGTGTGTGTTAAGTGTATATATTTTCTTAATCAAATGGATATCCTACTGTGTATGACTTTGAATCCACTTTTATTTTTACGTAGTGGTTGGGGGGGGGCATTTCCTGGTCATTAGAGGTTCTTTTGAAAAAGACTGTTCTTCTGAGGCCGGGAGACTTGCCCGTGGCTGGGGTCTTGACACCTCCCAGTTAGAGGGGAACCCACCTGTCCTCCTGCTCCCCACCCTTATGCCTCCCCACCCCCATGCCTCCCCACCCCCACACCGGATCGTGGGCTCTGCTATTTGGTCCCAGCGGCCTCTGGAGTTGTGACATTACTGGGGGTCGGCTCCATTCCTTCCATGGGCGTAAAAGACGACTGTTTTCCGAAGTCTTGGCAGGCAGGGTCCAGAAGTCCAAGAGCAGGCAGGTGTGGACATCCACGGTGGCTGCGCTAGTGAGAAGAACACCCCACACCCCCGGAGCCCTCCTCTGACCCCACCCCACCCCCACCTTTTGGGACCTGCCCCCAGGGGTTAGGAGAGAGGGTCCTGGCATGGAGTCTCCGGATCCCCCAAGGCGAATGCTTTTCCACCCACCCCCTAACCCTCCCCGCAAGTAAATCTGATAGAGGAAGCGAATCTATCCACAAATCACACAGCAAAGCCACAAAAGCACTTTTATTTAATTGCTACCACAAATACAGAATTGAATTAAGGCAGTATAGTACATCTCCACTTGCCCTTACAACATTCTGTACAGTAAACTTTGCTTTAAGTGTCAATTTCAATCAATAATGGAGATCTTTATTAAACAATGTTTTCCTGAATTCTAGGGAAAAATCATCTCCTGGGCCGCCAAGAGTGCTGATAGAAGACATCTCCCATTTAACACTGTAGATCCCGGAGCCTCAGCCAAGGCCGTACTCCGTTCACTTCCGGCTACCAGTTATTACCTCAAATTCCCTTTCGAATAAAAAAACAAAAATATAAAAACCGACTGTGTTAAAGCATCAGGCTGTTTAAAAAAAAAAAATCTCCGACGTAAAAGAGTAGCTGTGAATTATAAAATTAAAACACGACTGTAATGGACCCTAGCAACCGGAAGTTTGGATTCGGGAGAAACGAGGTTATGGATGGATGTGATTCTCTGAAGCTACGTGAAAGAAAATCCTGGCAAATACTAAAAAAGGGACGTTAACTACAAATAAGGTAAAAAAAATCTCATCATCTGCATTCGTGTTTGACTATAAAAATCAGCACCAAAGGTTGCATTTTCACAAAATAGAAACAATTTGGTGCTCCCTATCTGTCCTTTTGCCATTTGATCTCATAGGCATACATGGTTATTTTAATAAGAGCTTATCAAATTGTGTTCTTCAGGTACAGGTCATATTCTGTTGCTGGAATTCAGAAAAGAGACCGTTTCAAGTACTTGTACTTTATCGCAAATACCTTTCGGACTGCCGTTAAAAGTACAATAAGGTGTTACACACTTAAAAACACAAAAAGCTCTGTGGTCACATTCACTTTACAGAAGGCACACGGTTGCCATTGCGCATGCGCTCCTCCCCCACCCCAGGATGGGAGAAGAAAGCAGGAACCAGGAGGAGGAAATGAGGGGAGGGGAGAAAGGGCGACAAAGGAGGGGAAATCAAAGTTCAAGGCTCAGCCAGAGAAGGAAAGGGAGGCTCAGAAGTCAAACTTGAGGGAAATTTGGTCTCTAAAATAGCAAGCACACACACAGGCTCACACGTTTTCAGAGTACATGATGTGAAGGAGGAGTGTGCCTGAAAGCGGGGTGTAGCTCACACCGTGTCTGCGTGTGTCTGTCTGTGTGGGGATGCACTAAGGTGTCTCACTTCGTGGTACGTGTGCTAGACCAACTTAAAGGGGCCCAGTGCTTGGCCACCCCTAAGAGCATCCTTTTACAGAGCCATCTCATCAGAATCAGCTTCGACATCAAGAACCTCGATTTCATGGTAATCACTGGAGGCAGTGGTGCCCACGGTGGGATCAACAGGGGGGGCAGCAGCAGCGGCAGGCTCCGGGGAGCTGGCAGCAGACTCGGAGGACTCCGTGGAAGGGCTGGAGGCAGGCTCGGGGAGGCCAGTTACGTCACACTCTAGGTGGCCAGGGGCAGTGGTCTCGGGGTGGCAGGAGGCAGCGAGCTCGGGCTGGCTGGAGAGGGTAGGCTCCAGGTGGCTGGTGGCAACAGGCTCAGGAAAGTCAGCAGTGGTGGGCTCGGGGTGGGTGGGAGCAGGCTTGGTGGGGCCAGAGGTGGGCTTAGGGCAGCTGGTGTCAGGGCTGAAGGCAGTCTTGGAGTGGCTGCCAGCAGGGATGTGGTGGCCAGTGACAGACTTGGGGTGGCTGGAAGAAGACTTGAAATGGACAGAGTCAGCCTTGAAATGGACAGAGGCAGGCTTGAAATGGACAGAGGCAGGCTTAGGGTAGACAGTGGCAGACTTGGGGTGACCAGAGGCAGGCTTGGAGTGGCCAGAGGCAGGCTTAGAGTGGCCAGAGGCAGGCTTGGAGTGGCTAAAGACAGACTTGTGGTGACCAGAGGCAGATTTGCGATGGGCAGAGGCAGACCTGGAGTGGCTGGAGGCCGGCTTGGGGTGGCCAGAGGTGGGCTCAGGTTGGCCAGCTGCAGCATCGCCAGGTAGCGGAACATTCCGGATGCTCATTGGCACTTCCTCCACACGGGCACGGGCTTGCTCACGGGCTTGCTGGCGGGCTCGGTCACGGGCACGGGCACGGGCACGGGCGAGGGCACGGGCCTCCCTCATCTCACGAGCGTCAGTGATGAGGCCAGAGATGAACAGGATAGGATGCCGCATAGCATGGAAGATGGTCCAGTATTCTCTTCGGAAATTCTCATTGAGGAGCCCGTAGATCACAGCGTTGAGGCAGCTGTTGAAGTAGGCTATGAAGTACGCTGCAAGATAAAGCCAGTTGGGGATCTTGCCTGCCATCTCCTTCGGACTGACAGCCACCAAGACCGTGAGCACGTTGATAGGGCACCAGCACACTGCAAAGAGGAGGAAGATCACAAACATGGTTAGAAAATTGCGAACCTCAGCAAGCTGGTTGTCAGGATTCTGCCCAGCCGGGTCACGGGCTGCCAGCACTTTGGTCCAGATCCTCACGTAGCAGAAGCCCACGATGACCAGGGGGAGGACAAAGTGGATGCAGACGATGGTCACGGCGAAGATGGGGTTGTTCAGGTAGTTGAAGATGCAGGTGTAGGTGCGAGGGTCATACTCGATGGTGCCAATGTACATGTTGGGCAGGACAGCCATGACGGTCATGGTCCAGGTGACGGCCAGGTAGATGCAGGTGTTGCGCACGCTGAAGATCCGCTCGTACTGGAGGCTGTGGCAGATGTAGCAGTAACGGTTGATGGCGATTGCCACAATGTTGAAGATCGAACCGACCACACTCAGCCCCGTGATGAATCCAACCATCTGGCACTGTAACTGGCTCAGATCCCAGCCCCCAACTGCCATGGCATGCAGCATCAGAGGGTAGGGGTAGACGGCCACCAGCATGTCGGCCACAGAAAGGCTAACCACGAAGATGTTGCCTGGAAAACAGATGGGGGGAGGGAAGGGGGAGAGACAGAAGAATAAATGGTTAAATCGGGAAATCTACAAGTGTCAGCCGGAGGAAAAAGCCAGCCAGAGTCGTGACAATTTAGAATTTTTTGGAAGAAGTAGAGTTGTGTTTTTATTTTTATTTACAAGCATGTCCCAGGGGATTCTGATGCACCAGCAGGTCTGGGAGGACCTGTCCTTTAACCCCCTTATTTTCCTTTCAAACGACGTCATCTTTGCGTTGGGAAAGAAGTGACGTCACAATGCAGTAAGCGCAAAAGCCTGCTGAGGACCTCTTCACACACACACACACACACACACACACACACACGTGTGACCTCCAGTTTAAAAAAAAATGCAAACTTTCGTGGGGGAGGGGGAAGAAGACAGTAGAGGGGGATAAATAAAGAATCCCTCCCTCTGCCTTCTCTAACTTACCATTGCATTTACGACAACGCAACCACGTCTAAAGAGAGGTGGCCAAGAAAGGGCATTAGAGGCAGCGCTTTCTTAAACCATCTTTCCCAGTGAGATCAGATAATAACCTAAGAGCTTGCCCACTAAATACTTACCGTTTCCGAAGTAACCTAAGAGTAAAAACTGAGGGGAAGAGGTCGGGAAGACCCTGCAAATTGTATTTTCAGAAATGAGCAAGGAGAAAAAAAAAAATAGGAAAATCTATGCAAGGATTAGCAGAAGCGCCTGCTTCACGCGGGTCTCCGCGCAGAACCGCGCACTGGCAGTTCGCCGCCCCGCACACGGGGCCCCCCCGCCCCAGCCCTGAGCTTTGCTGGAGCCTGAGGGCTAAACAGGAAAATACGGGGGCGGGGGGAGTGTGCTGCCCCTACTCCTATTTTGTAGGGCGGCGGTAGGAATTTTTTTTTTTTTAAACCTGTAAGGCCAAGTGCAGGCGCAGGGCCCTCTTAATCAGGAAACACCTAGTTGCTAATTAGCATTGGTTTGGCAAAATATTGCACTTCATCTCGGACTTGGAGAAAATGAGCACTTGTTAAAAGGCCAAAGGAATGGCTCCTTCTGCCTCCTTCCGCCAGCGCTGCCAAGGGGCGGCCTCAGCTCTTCCTCCCCTAAAGGTTCTTTCTAGGGTTTTCCTTCAAAGTAATGAATTCAGAGAAGAAAAGCGGGAAAGAGAGGGCAAAGCGCTAACAACAAAGCCGCAACGACCATAGAGACCTTTATTTGGATTATAGAAGGAAAAGGAGAAAAGAGAAAAAAACGGGCTGCGCAGGTGCCCCCCGCCCGGGGGAGGGGAGAGGCTCCCGGTTCGACACCTGGGGACCGCACTGCGGAAGCGCAGGTGAGGTTCAAGGGTGCAGCCTCGGGTCTCTAGGGGACTGAGGAGAAATCATTTCGCACCCATCAGAGTTTAAAAGAAAACTTTTTAATGTCTGTGTGCTCGTCTGCGTATTTAGAAACTTGTGTGGGGTTTGTGATTCCTCGTCCAAGCAGAGTAAGCCCCCAGAGACTGGCCGCTTCCTTTCCCCGGCACCCCGCCCGCCGGGGTCCCCTGGGTGCCAGAGCCCGAGACCCTGCCTTCTCTCTCCCCCTCAACTCTCCGGCCCCCAGCCTGCCCGGACCCAGGCGGCGGAGACCCTGGGCGCCTCTCCCTCCCGGGGTCTGAGCGGGGAGCCTGGGCCCCCTCCCCCCTCCGCCACATCCCCTCCCGCTCCCTCTCCCGCCCAACCTGCAAACGCGGATCGCCGCTCCGCAGCGTCAGCCGCCCCCGACCCCATCACGGGTCGCAGCGCCCTGCAGCCTCCTGCACTCGCCCCCAGGCGGCTGGCAGCCGGCCCCCCTCCCCTAGGCACTGGCCGGCTGGGAGGGAAGTCTCGCTCGCCGCCCCACCAGTCCCAGACCCCTGCGCTGGGCGGTCTCCCTGCGCTCCCCGCCACCCGATCTGGGCTCTCCCGCAGCGCTCCCGCGACCCTCACTGGTTCTGCTGTCCTCTGTCCCCGCCTCCCCCAGCCGCCCCGGGGCGCCAAGCTCCCGAACCTCTCCGCTGCCCCGCCCTGCGACCCCCAGTGCCCCGCTTACGGACCTCGGGATCTCCGCCGCCGCCGCCGCCGCCGCCGCCGCCGTCGCTGCCACCGCCTGCTGCGCCCAGCCGGCCGCTCGCCTCTCCGCCCTGCGCCCTGGGACGGGCGGACGGAGCTCGGCTCCGGCGGGCTCAGACCGCCCTGCTCCACACTCAGGAGCGGGGGTCTGAGCTCCGCCGCCCGGGAGCTGCCCGGGAGCCACAGGGCTGCGGCGAGCGGGGGGCTCGGCCGGGCTCGGGCGCGGCCGCCGCGCTGCGTTCCGGCAAGCGCCGCCTCAGCCGCGGAGAACTTAACTTTACCGGAGCGGGTCGCAACCCCGCTGTTCCCTCCGCGTCAATTCCTCCCGCGCTGCTTCGGCGCGGCCACCTCTGCGGCGTCCGGCTCGGCGTGCTGTCCCCGGGCGGCCGCCGGGCTCGCCGCTCGGGTGCCGGCTCCCTCTGCAGCAGGTCCCCGACGGGGCAGGGCTCGGCGGTCTGCCGCGCACCGCGGGGACCCGGGATTTGCCCTTGGACACCCAGAGCCTCTCCGAACCTCCACAGCCTGGAGAAGCTCTAAGTTTACGGGGTCCCCGGCAGAACGTCACCGCTCGGGCTCGCAGGGAAACGGGGAGCAGGGCCGGTCCACGGGTTCCCCGTTCCAGGAGCCGAAATTAACACCCCAGGGGTTGCTGCACGCTGGGTGGGGAAAGGGAAGGGGGGCTTACCAGAATTTCGGAGCTTCTTGTTCTTTGACACAGCCAAAATGACCATGGAGTTGCCGATCAGGTCTACGACGATGGTGATGACCATTGCGCAGAACATAAAGACGATCAGAGCCGGTGGGTAGTCTGGCTGCGGGAGTTTACAGCCAATACAGCCGTATGGGGTGGGAACCGCTAGGGTTGGCCCCATGTTGCTGCCGGAGACCGCTAGGTTCTCCGCTAGGTTCTCCCGGCCGGTTCCGGACATCGAACACCTGCTTCGTCGCCAGGAGCTTCGGGAAAGCTGCCACCTCTCCAACGACCGGAGAGCAAATGACAGCACTCCCGCCCCTCTCCGATGAGCTTTTAAAGCCTCAAGAGGCGGCTAGCCCCACCCCAAATCCCTCCCCCCGACCAATCAGAGCACCCTGACCACCCCCGCTTTGATTTCCAACTCGCCTCGGGCAAATCCACATCGAGGTGTCATCTTGCTTCCGACTGCCTTGTATGTGCTTCCCCGCTGGCCGCTCCCCCTCCCACCACCATCTCCTAGGTACCCTGCGTCGTGACCAGCTCAGAATCCGCCTCCCCCTCACTAGACACCGCGCATCCGTTTCCAGCAAGTTCTCCCTCCTCTTGCTACGCAAACACCCGGGAAAGCCCCGTAGATTGCATAGCGGGGCTGAGGGGTCCCTCTTGGGGCCCATTGCCAACCCTAGCCGGTCTGGAGCCCCCAGCGGAGTGTGAGGGGCGGCCGGTGACCTCTTGAACTGTAGATATTAACCCCTGCAGTCTCCTTGAGATGATCATTCCACCCCAGCGCTCCCGCTTGTTCAGAGCCTTCTGTACTGCGCGGGGAGCTGGGGACAGCTGCAGGGGGGCTCCCATTCCCAACCTGGGCCCCCAATTGCTAGGACGTTTAATCCCCACGGCGGTGCCTTAGCAGCAGCGGTGGGTGGCCACTCAGTCCAGTCCCCAACTTGTGTTTTCTAGGAGCAGCTGTCCCCTATGCCAGCCTCTGGGAACAGGGATTGAGTCCGTACTCTGGGAGTAAGGGCAGGTAGCTAGTGGCCGCTCGCCCCCAACTTCGGGGCAAGCGAGAGTGAGAGCTCATCCCCTTCCCCGCTGCCAGGCACCCTGGCTTCGGGAGCTTAGAGGCTGCTCTGGGAAAAAGTAAAACGGCGAAGGGGGTGGGAAAAGCCCCTCTCTTGGGCCGCTGCTCCCGAAAGAAAGCCGGAGAGAGCGGCTCCGACTCCAGCCCCTCTCTAGGTGCTCCGCGGGCTTCACAGAGTGGCGCAGGGCGCTGGGCTAAGCTCCGGGAGCTGTGCTGGAGCGGCGGGTCAGGCGCGGAGATGCCCGGCTGCGCAGCCTAGAAGCCACCGGCAGATCGGCGGCCCCCCGCTCCGGGCATAATTCATCTCAGTCCTTCTCCCTTGCTGGGGGTCTCATTTCCGTCTCAACTGGACCATGCTGCCCCCCTTGTCCCCCGGATCTCCCTTCCCAGGGGTCACAGTCCCTCCGTAGTGCGCCCTGGTTCTCAGAGCGCACAGGCCAGGGGAAACCCGAAAGGTTCGGGCTCCAGCGGCGAGATTCAGATACTCCAGATACTCGCTCCCTCAACAACCTTGGTCACAGAGGTGGATTTTGTGCAGGCTACTAAAAGTTAGGACTCTTATCGAGAAGCCGCCCAGAAAATGTCAGCAAACACCTTGAAACTTGTCCCAAACTAGCCTTCTTGGTGCAATGGGGGGGGGGGGTTGCACTGTCCCGGAGCGCCCCCGTCTGGACATAGCCGCCCTCCTGCCCCGCGGGGAGGGGGCGGACAGAAGGGGGGTGGGGGCTGGGGGCTGGGGGCTGGTTCTGCCAGGGACTTCAACATTCAGGGACCTTTAAGGGAAAGATAGACGCGGCTGAAAAATCAAGATTGCGTGCACATTTTTTTAGCTGAAAAGCCCAAACTGGCAATGTGTTCCCCTTGTTCGAAAATGAACCCCCAGCCCCATCCTGCGCACGCTACTACGGAGAAGAGAATCCGCGCGAACAACAGTCTCCCGCCTGGAGCTTTTGCTCATTCTTTATCTCGCGGCTCCTCATCGGCTGGAACCCGGGCCGCGCGCTCTCAGGGCTGGACTTAGCCAGGATTTACCGTAAACGCAGCCCCAGAACAGGCTCTACTATCCTCCCTAGGCAATCGTGAGCCCCGAAAAGAGACCGATGCCCAAAGCCTGTCCACACCTTGGAAGGAGGAGTTGATTCATACCTGCTGCTGACGCTGGTTCCCCGGAGGGTTTGGATTCTTTTACTTTGGTAAAGAGAGGTTTTTAATTCACATAAACAAAGATTTGAATGAAAAAAGAAAAGCAGACTTTTGATGACTTAGACACGGGAGGGTCCCCAGCCCAAGCTCCCTCCACTCCGCGCCCCCTCCCGTTAACCCCTTAAAGAGAGATGACAAAACTTCTCCAGTGCACTGCATTTCTGAGACGAGGTGGGCCCGGACCAATGGAGGCCCAGGACCCTGGGAATTCTAGATGGACGTGGCCTGGATGTCCCTGCGACTGAGGAGAGAGGTGACCTGATAACCCGACCCCTGACCCCTGACCCTGTTCGGACACTGCTTGACCATGAGCGCATGGGGCTTGGATTTTTCTGTAGTAGACAGGTGGGAGAGGCAACTATCTAAATAATCGAGGGGGAACAGAATTCTGCATCTGGTTAAATTAATTTTCTTATTTTTATGAACTATCGTAATAAAGATTCTGAACATTGTCCCCATCCTAAGAAAAACAGATGGATATCAAATCGATTAGATGGATACATATGAGGAAGGAAGCCAGTCTGACTCTGCAAGGGTAGGACAAGATCCACCTGCAATAAGGTCAATGACTTTGGAACAGTTAAGGGGGGGTGGCTTTTTATTGGGTAAAATGCAGTGTAGAGGGTTTGCTTAAGCTTCCAAAAGATTCTTAATTAAGTGTCTTTTTAAAAGGCTGCTAGGAAGCGCTGATAACTGGGGATGGAGAGAAATGCTTTACTGGGGATTTGAAAGCTACTAAGATATAGATTCAAAATAGAGGAGACCTAGGATGTTCCCTGGGGATCCCAAGAAAATCTCGGAAATCCACGTGGAGATTGGGAAAGAGAAAAAGCAATGGAGAGTGGTCAGGGAATTCGATAGAGAATTTGCAGTACCGGAACCCAGCGTGGTCCCACTGTGGTTCCTCCCAGATGTCACTTATTATGAGATGAGGGAGTCTACATAGGCTCCCAAAGGACTCCTGGTACTGAAAGCTCGGGCTGTCCCTGGCAGAGATGAGGCCCAGGGCCATGCTGAATGGAAGGAAGGTAGATAGTAAAAGGTTCAAAACCTATGTCCACCTGGGATCAGAACTGCACAAAATAAATATACGTAAATATTAAAAAAGAAAAGATTTCCCCCCTCTTCTTGCTGATACAGAAAACCTTTCATCTCAGCCTCTACACGCCTCATCTTTTGAAGAACTGAAGATCCGGACGGGCCTGGCAGTCAGTGTGGCAGCAGGCAACGTGGCACTCTCTTTAAATGAAGGTGAGGGAGAGCGATGGAGCAGCTTCTGCTCAGAAAGGAGTGCTTTTGCTCTGTGCGCACAGGGATAGTGTCACGTCTTCAGATCTCTTATTACGAAGGCCGTGGCAGAGGGTTACTTTCATCATACTTCTAGGCTCTCTGTTCAACCTTCAAGTACTGCAATGATAGCTTGCCTGTAATTAGAGTATTGTAATTTTAAATAGCCTATTTTTAAAAGATTTTACAGCCGCACACGCAGCATATGGAACTTCCCCGGCCCGGGACTGAAGCTGAGCTGCAGCTGCGGCAATACCAGATCCTTTAACCCACTGCGCCAGGCCAAGGATCGGAGCAGCCCCTCCGCAGCAACCCAAGCCACTGCAGTTGGATTCTCGGCCCACTGCACCACAGCGAGAACTCCTTAAATAGCGTTTTATAGGTTTCAAATTCACATCAAACAAATATTAGTGCCATTTAGCAGGTGGGGAAACAGGCTCAGAAAGGGGAAAGGACTTCCCCAAGGCCATGCCAAGGTTAGTAGAGGAGCCCAGGCCTAAACATAGGCCCAATACCCCCTCAGCCTAGGGCCTTCCTCCCACAGTCCAGCTTTGTAATAGAGGGTTTTGCTCTCAGACTTGATAGGATGGATTCTGTGTTCTCCTTCTCGTGGTCCTATTTTTTTGTCTGATTATTTTTATTGAGATATAGTCACATACAACAGGCATCCTTTTGGCATGCGGAAATTCCTAGGCCAGGGATTAAACCCTTGTCGTGGCAGCAACCGGTGAAAATGCCTGCTCCTTAACCCTCTGAGCCACCAGGGAACTCCCCACCGTTACAGTTTATTTTATTTTGTTTGTCTTCTTAGGGCCGCACCCGCAGCATTCGGAAGTTCCCAGGCTTGGGATCCAATCGGAGCTACAGCTGCCAGCCTACGCCACAGCCACAGCAACATCAGACCCGAGCCTCATCTGCAACCTACACCACCGCTCAGGGCAAAGCCGATCCTTAACCCACTGAGCGAGGCCAGGGATTGAACCCATGTCTTTATGGATACCAGTTGGGTTCATTACTGCTGTGCCACAAGGGAACTCCCACGGTTACCCTTTTAAAGTGCACAAATCAGTGTGGGGTTTTGTCCCTTCGCTAAGTTGTACAACCATCGTTACTATCAAATTTCAGAACCTTTCCATCAACTCAAAAAGAAACCCTCCTGTGTCCATTAGCAGTCCCTTCGCATCCCCTCCAACCCTCCCCGCAGCTCCTAGGAACCACTAATTGGATTTGTGTCTCATAGGAATGGAATCAGACAATATGTGACCTTTTGCGTTTGGCTTCTTTCCCTTCGCATAGTGTCTTCAAGGTTCATCCACGTTGTAGCCTATATTAATACTTCACTCCTGTTTATGGCCATATAGTATTCCTTTGCAGCACATTTTCTTTATCCAGTCATCCATCAATGGACCTTTAGGGTATTTCCACATTGGTGCTGTTACAAGTTATGCTGCCATGCACATTTTCAATTCTCTTTTAGTGCCCGAGCAGCCCCTGGCCCAAGTCAGATAAACAGAGGGCCTCTTAGTGCCAGTTCACACCTCCTCCCTCACCCAGGGAGGGCAGGACGGTCAAGGGCTGCCAAGCACTCCAACCTGCTTGGCCAGTGCTCCTCCGATGCTACCAGATCATCTGAAAACTGGCAAAGTAAGAATTTGGCGCAAACCCAATTAGAGTGAAAATGTTTTTCAGTTTGAGTACAAGCAGAACATTCTCCATTTGTTCTTGCACCTTTGGAGATGTCTCATCTCTTCTTGGGCTAGTACACAGGCATCTGGAAGGTGCTTTGCCCACCCAGGCGTTGCTCTCCCATTGCTCCTACCCCAGCACCGAGCAGATGCCTGATGAATGGAGACTGCATTTGGCTCAATTCTTGAATATGAAAACAAGCTCGGACCCCGTTCTGCCAGGGACCAGCTGTGTGACCTTGGGCTTGTGACTTTGCCTCTCTGTTTCAGTTTCCTCAGCTACACAATGCAGATAAAAATAGTGACTCCTTTCATAGAGGGCAGAGGCTCTCTGAGACATCGAAAACCCTGTCCCCAGTTGGCTCTTGCTTTTAGGCGCTAATTCCTGGCAGAAGCCACTCAAGGGGCACTCACCAGCATCCCAGGCCACCATGACATGTGACAGCGTGTTAGATGGAAAGGAACATACAGAGTCACTGGCCTTTCCACTGCCCCCTGCGATGCCTCCCTGATGGAATTTGTCTATTTTCCACAAGCAGAAACAACCAGATTTCTGGACATTGGGCAGAAGGAAAGCATGGAGCATGGTTGGTCTAGAGACACGCCAGACCTGAAGTCCACAGGGGGCTGGGGGAGCTCGGGCAGGCGAAGCTGGGTATCAGCAGAGTGTGGGGCCAGCGCAGGCAGAAAAGTACAGTCCCGGGTGGAGGGTCGGGGCCAGGACACCAGGGACAAGGCTGTGACCTCAAAGAAACTGGGCAGGGATTTAGACAGGAATCTAGCCACTGGAATGGGAAGCCGCCCATGTCATGACATCAACCTTCTCAAGAGCGGTTTAGGGCAGGTGATTTTTTTTTTTTTTCCTTCCTAAACAGACGGTGTCTGGTCACATTTACTTTACCAACGTGGAGACGCTGTTCTCATTTGTTAAATGAACTGGAGAATGATGGTCCCCTCCGAATCCTCTGGGCTTCATTCATCATGGCTGGGACCTCTTTATCTTCTCCCCTGGTTGAGTCATTAGAGGGAGCAGGACACATCCATTTTCTTTAGTGCAATCAGGGACTCACCAAAATAATTAGCAGCCGGTGTTTCCAGAATCTTAGTGCCTGATAAAGACTACAGGTTAGGCGGTGCAAATCAAAGGGTTACCAGGGAGAGAAGCGGCACATTAATTACTTGTAGTAACACATGGACTCCCTTCCCCTTTATTCAATTTACCTGATAATTAGAGCTTAATGAACAATATCCATTTTCCTAGCTCCTCATTCCAGCCAAGCATGATCACCCGTGCGTTTAAAGACTGTCCCTCTTATTAATCAACCTTCTGACTGGTGGCGCAACAAGCAGCTTGTCCTGGGAGCTCTGCTCCAGCGCCCTCTATTGCAAGGCACAGGACGTGGGTACCCATCAGGGGCCAACCCCACCCTCACCTCGGGACGTCCGCTGGGCCCCTATTCATTGCTAATGTGTACGTGTGCTTCCCAGACACCAGCCACAGCCCTGAGTGCTTTGTCTGTATATTCTCATTTAATCCTGACAATAGGTCCATAAGCTAGGCACCATTCTATCCTTGTTCAGAGATAAAGAAGCCGAGGCCCGGAGAGGTTGTGTCACTGGTCCCAGGTGGCACAGATCATAGAGGATAGAGCCAGAAGTCTGGCGTAGATGGTCCGACTCCAGAGCCTGGGGCTTATCCACGATGCCTCACTGATTGGACACGTGGTTCCTGGCTCTCTGGTGCTGGTTCTCCAGCTGAGTGTGTGTTAGAGCCACCAGGAGGGTTTAGGGGAAATGCAGCTCCCTAGGGCTGCCCCGGGAGATTCTGAGGTTCGGTAGGTAGGTGCGAGATGGGGCCTTGGAATCTGCATGTTTCCCAGGTGACTCCCAATTCGAGGGGCCCAGGGACCCATCTTATTTTTTTAATGAATTTTATTTTTTCCATTACAGCTGGTTTACAGTGTTCTGTCAATGTCTACTGTACAGCAAAGTGACCCGGTCACACATACGTATATACATTCTTTTTCTCACATTATCCTCCATCCTGCTCCATCACAAGTGACTAGATACAGTTCCCTGAGCTACACAGCAGGATCTCATTGCTTATCCACTCCAAAGGCAAGAGTTTGCATCCGTTGACCCCAGACTGCCAGTCCTCCTAGGGACCCATCTTAGAGAACCCCCTGTTCCAAGACCCAGTCCTCCACGTAGCCCCTGGCGATTTAGGGAAGTGTAGACCTGGCAGCCGGTGACCCAGTGCCGGTCTGCCCCTGACAGTGAGATCTGCTTGTTCTAGTCCATAAACGGTCGCTTTGGTCCTCAGGCTATACCCCACCCAGCACCTCAGCTCTGGTGATGAGGATCCTGGCCCAGGGCCTGATAACAACCTGTTCGGCTCCCTGGTAACAGGACTACCTCGCTCTCCCAGGACCAGAGACGCGGCCAGGCCCCCTTCCTGCTGTTAGACTCACCCTGGTGGGCTGCCTGCGTTAAAGATGAAAATATGGGACGCCCGGTTGAAATTGAACGTCAAATACTGATAAAATCTTCACATAAGTATGTTCTGGGCAATATTTGGACATACTTATACTAGAACTTATTCCTGGTTTATTAGAAATTTAAATCCGAGTGCCCTGTATTTTATCTGACTGAGGGCCGCAGCCCCTGGCTGATCCCAAATAAGTCGAATGTGAGGACTTGGCCTTGTCTGGTGAAGAGACTATTGATTCAAGCCTGGAGGAGCCCAGTTTGCCCTGTGGCTCTCATCTCGCCACCCCCGCCTCCAGGAGACACTGGCCCGTGCAGGTTTCTATTAGTTAGCACCCTTTGTTTGCACAGGAGTTTCCTGAAGCATCCTAAAAATTCCTTCCCATTTGCCTGCAATGCACAGCACCGTGGAGCTGCCCCTTGTCGTTTAAGGCATTGACATTTCTGTATTTTCATTGGGGCTCGTAGTTGAAACCATCGCATGTTTTCTCCAGGTGACGTCTTAAAGGTATAAACCTCTGATGGGAGGAGGGGGGGATTCTATTCTTTAAAGTTTTATTGAAGTACAGCTGATTTAAAATGTTGTGATAATTTCTGCTGCACGACAAGGTGATGTAGCTATACAGGTACACATATCCATTCTTTTTCGGATTCTTTTCCCGCGTAGACCATCACAGGACATTGGAGAGAGGTCCCGGTGCTGTATACAAAGTCCCCATTGGCCAGTCCTTCCATATACCACAGCCAATCCCAAACGCCCAGTCCATCCCTCCTACCCTTATGCTGTCCTGGTTGGTAACCAGAAGCTTGTTGTCAAAGCCTGTGAATCTGCAAATAAGGTCATTTGTATCATTTTTTTAGATAACACCTATAAGGGATAGCATATGATATTTATCTTTATGTGTCGGCCTTACTCGGTGTGAAAATTTCCAGGTCCATCCATGATGCCGCAGACGCCATTAGTTCATTCTTTTTTATGGCCATGTAGTATTCCATTGTTTATGTGTACCACATCCTTTTTCCATGAACATTTAGGACATTTAGGTTGCATCCCTGTCTTGGCTGTTGTGAATAGTGCTGCTATGAACCTTGGAGTGCCTGTATCTTTTCGAATTGTGCTTTTGTCCAGGCAGATGCCCAGGCATGGGACTGCTATGTCAGATGCTAGTTCTATATTTGGTTTTTTAAGGACCCTCTATGCTGTTCTGCATTCCTACCAACAGCCCTGGAAGCCTTAGATCTGAGGGCTTCTTTGCAGGATTCCCCCCAAACAATGTTGCATATTCCATGTAACCTATAGTCTAGGTCAGATC
The DNA here is from genome assembly GCF_016906955.1 of Phacochoerus africanus. Lineage (NCBI taxonomy): Eukaryota > Metazoa > Chordata > Mammalia > Artiodactyla > Suidae > Phacochoerus > Phacochoerus africanus. The sequence goes on along the minus strand of NC_062560.1, from coordinate 126,788,373 downwards.
ATCTCAAGGCTACCTCTAAATCTGGTGCACCTCCTTCTAGCTATGTTTACATGATGCTATAACAGACCAGCAGCTGGGAAACCTTTGTAGTTTTACTGAACTTCCTCACCTTAAGCAGGGGTCAGGTTAGGCCTGTGCACACTTACTTCTGGATCCATCCCAGGCAGAGGGAGCTCAGTGCCTGGAAGGGGAGAGAAGAGGCTGCTTTTTCTTTGCTGACCGGGGCCTCAGTCGGCAGGACCTAACGCCCCAGGTAATTCAGTTGAGCAGATGACTGAGTTTCAGTGACACTTGCCTGGCCGGCAAGTCTCTGACCTGAGGGGTGCCGGATGGACTGGGTGTCAAAAAGAAGTCCCTTTACGTTTCCTGTTCTCACTGAGCCACACTCATTTTCACAAAATGACCCATAAAAAGGGGACTATCCCTCCCCTTTGGCCTTAATGGAAAACGGAAGTAACTTGGTTGGAAAGGGGGTTGAGGTGACCACCGCGCCCTTCCTTCCACCCCCAGCCCCGCCCGCCGTGTCCTGCGGTCTTGGAGAAGGAGAAGGACGGTGCCATGGCCACAGTCCCGCTTTACCAGGGGCCTCTGCGTGTCAGGCACAGGCTCTCCTCTCATTTCCTCCTCCCCGCACACCAGGGGGATGGCGTGATTGTGAAGAAGCAGAGGCTCTGAGTTGGAGGGGGGCCCTCTTTCCCATCAGGTGCGTACCCCCGTTCCGCTAACTTCCTCCCTCTCGTCTACACCTGCGGTCAGGATAGACAGGGGCTCTTGCGGTGGGGTGGGGACGAGCCCTGACTTGTCAAAGCGACAGGGAGGGTTTCCTCTGGGATGGAAGCAGCTAGGTACAAGTGCCGTCCTCGGCATGGGTCACAACTACCATGTGGCAACATGGCTGAGGGAATCTGGAACATTCTTTCGAGCTCTCCTTTGACCTTGCCTTTGAATAGGGACTGGTTAGTAATATGGCGTCCTCACTGCATTCCTTCTTTCATTCTTCATCAATTTCACAACTGTGATTTTCTAATTTCTTTCCAAGAACCAACTCTTGGCTTGGTGGACCTCTCCATTGCGTGCTTGATTTCTACTTCATTAACTTCCTTTATATCTTCATTATTTTCTCCCCTCTACTTTCTTCGGGATTAATTTGCTGTTCTTTACTAATTTTTTAGGTGGAAGCCTAGATAATTAATTTTAGTCTTTTTTTTCTTTTTCTAGTATTTCCATTTAAGGCTATAAATTTCACTCTAAGCAGTTCTTTAGTTGCATTCCACAATTTTTAATACGCAGCATTTTCATTATTATTAAGATCTAGATATTGTTTCCCTGAAAATACCTTTTGTGACTCATGGGTTCTTTAAAATTGTTTCTTAATTTCCAAGCTTATGGAGGCATATTATAAATTCTATTTTTGTTGTTTTTAATTCCATTGCAATCAAAAGCAAAGCATGTGATTTAAGCCTTTTAAATTTGTCAAGACTTGCTTCATGGCCCTAAATATGGTCAACGTTTGTAATTATGTGCTTAGCACTACAGTGTATTCTGCAGCTTCGGGATGCAGCATTGTACATGTGCATGTTAGGCCAAGTTATTAAACTGCGTTCTTTTAATCTTCTTATCACTGTTGACTTTTTGTCTTTTTTGCTTCATCACGTTCCAGCATTTAGTTGGGTTTTTTTCATTCAGACTCATATTCGTAGCCTGGATATTAAAATTGCTCACTGTGTGAATTTATCAATTTCCATGTATAGTTCTAGAAATTATTACTTTGTATATTTTGACCTGGGTTATTAATTCTATACACACTTGTAATTATTGTTGAAGTTTCTATCATTGCAAAGCAACTTTATACCCAGTCTCGCTTTTTGCTTCTTTTGCCTGGTATTGGCTGTATCGCCAAACCAGCTTCTTTTAGTTACTGACTTCATGTATGTCTTTTTCTATCCCTCTAAAATTTCAGCCTTTCTGTATCTTTCTTTTGTAAATGAGTCTCATCAGTAGCATTCAGTTGGGTTTTTTTCATTCAGACTCATATTCATGGTCTTTTAACTGAAGCATCTAGTTCACCTACGTCAGTGAATGCCCAAAACAGTGCAGCAGTTAACAGCCCTGGATTCATTGAACACTTTTTTAGTCATTCCATTTTATTCCCTGTCCCAGTTTGAAAGTTATCATCTCCCACTGTAACCTAGATTTGTGGCTTATTTATGAAGTCCGGAATTAATCAATACCTTTACCCACTTCCCGGACGTATATATCACTGTTTTCATTTGTACTTTTATCTCAAACCTCAGAAGATATTACTATCATTCCCCTTAGTAGGTAGTCCTTTAGTTTTACCCACAAATTTAATACTTCCTTATTCTTCATGCCTCCTAACCAGTCAGATTTTCATTCTCAGTTTTCTATCCTTCTGCCCAAAGTATGTCCTTTAGAATTTTCTTTCTTGAGTATCACCTGTGATATATTCCCTTCGTTTTGTCTTTTTAGCCTAATTCATAAGATATAATTTTGTTGAATGGGCGGTCGTTTACTCTGAACACATTAAGAGTGACATTTCACTGCCTCGTGTTTTAAATCTGCTGTTAAGAAATCAGCTATCAATGTAACTGGCACTTTTTGAAATAACCTCTTTGTTTCTTCTTTGCTTGCTTTGAGGTTTTTTCTGTTATGTTTTTGAGTACTTCAGTTTCCCCATAATGTGTAAAAGTTAGATTTATTTTCATCTATTCTTCTTGGACGTCACCAGCCTTCTTCAATCTATAGGTTATTATCTTTTAATATTTCTGGAAAATTCCTCATCAAATATTGCCAGTTGCCCAATTCCCTCTCACTCTCCTCTCCTTCTTGAACGCCAAGTAAACATGTTAGACCTTCTCCCTCTGTTATTAATGCCACTTGGCCTCATTTCCATATTTTCCATCCTTTCTGTCTTCCTGGTCTCCATTCTGGATATGTACTAACTCTTCCTTTAGCTCTAATTTATTAATGTATTTTTTAATTTCTAGACATTATCTTTGCTTTTAAAATCTCCTAATTTTTTCGATACCCTGTACCAAAAAGAAATGCTTAAACTAAATTCAGATTTGGAGTCTTATGAACTAAACAGCTGTTGCAAATTTGGCTTTCAGATCCACAGCAGGGCCACCTCGTGATCACAGCTCCTCAAGTGTTTTCCCCCTGCTCTGCTCAATGCCAAGGTAACTTTCCTTGCAGTCACCTAGGAAAGGGGCAGGTTTAATTCTGTTTTATCCTTGCATCGAAGTTACAGTCCTGCGGGGTCTTGGTTTATTGTGAAGAACGTTGCCTATGAGACTTCTCACCATGGTCCACTCTTGGTCTTTGGGTTCTGTCCCCCTTCCTCCACGAAGCTGTCAAACCCTAAGTTCAAGTTTGCCAGAATCAGTAAATACTCTCAGAGCAAAGCTTTCATTCCTTTCACCGTGCTGAGTTTTCGTGTTTCATTAGATTTTACACTGGTAATTATTTTCTCTGCTTTTACGATTGTAAAACTAGGAGTTCCTATTGGTAAAACTAGGAGTTCCTGTTGTGGCTCAGCGGGTTAGGGTGAGGATGCACGTTCGATCCCTGGCCTCACTCAGTGGCTTAAGGATTGGGTGTTGCCGTAAGCTACAGTGTTAAAAAACAAAAAACAAAAACAAAACAAAACAAACAAAAACTGTGGCCATAAGGGGAAAAAATGAGATTTTTTCTTTCTTTCCTTTTTTTGTTTGTTTGTTTGTTTTCTTTTGTTTTTTAGGGCCGCACCTGTGGCATATGGAGATTCCCAGGCTAGGGGTTGAATCAGAGCTACAGCTGCCAGCCTACATCACAGACATAGCAACGCCAGAGCCAATCCACGTCTGCAACCCACACCACAGCTCACGGCAATGCTGGATCCCCGACCCCCTGATCAAGGCCAGGGATCAAACCCACATTCTCATTGATACTAGTCAGATTCGTTTCCACTGTGCTACAACAGGAACTCCAAGGTTTTTTTAAATATATGTTTTATCTAAGTTCTCTGGTTGTTTTTCAAACATGAATCGGCCCAATTAACCTAGCTTGACATATCCCTGAAATCGGAAGCCCTCAAACCGTTTTTTTTTATTTTTACGGCTGCATCCACGACATGCAGAAGTTCCCAGGTCAGGGATTGAATCCAAGCTGCTGCTGCAACCTACGCCACAGCTGCAGCCACACCAGATCCTTCAACCCCCTGCCCCAGGCTGTGGATGGAACCCGAACCTTTGCAGCGACCCAAGCCACTGCAGTTGGATTCTTAACCCACTGCGCCACTACAGGAACGCCACCCTTTCATTTTTTGTAAGGAGGGTTTTCCTCCCCAGAAACAGAGGCCAGTGGCTTGCAGTGCTGCGGTCCGACTTCTCTCCGTGCCGGCTTTCAGACCATCCTCCTCTCCACTTGGTCAGTGTCACTTTTCTCTCTTGCCCCCTGGCATCTCCAAATCCCCTTGTTTGTAGACTCCAGGAGGCGTTTGCACTGGCCTGGCTTTGTCACTGGCCTTTCATGTGCCTTATGCCCTCTGCAGGGAGTCATCATCATCATTGGAAGCTCTCTGCCGTAAGGCTGGCTCATGTTCTCTTTGCCGTGTTGATTTATTCTTTTTTGCCTTAAATCGTTTTAGTGGAATTTCACCAGGGCTTGAAGATAAACAGAAGAGCTCCATCTGTCATCTCTAAATGGGACTCCCCTTCACTCGTCAGCCACTGTAAGCTGAATGTTGCCTCTGCCACTCTCCTGAAAGTTCCTTTGGCAAGGGGCACCCAACGACAATGTCCATGTGGCTGAATTCGATGGGCAGTTGCCATCTCTCACCTTCCTTGATTTGCTCCCGTTGTAGCTGATGCAATTGACCAGCGCCTCTTCCTGAAACACTCTTTCTTTACATGACCGCATATACTGTCTGGACTTGCCTCTCTGGGCTTTGTTTGCCAGCTCTTCCTCCCCTAAATGGCATGGAGAGGTGCACTGAACCCAGGCTGAAAGGACCTGATTTCTTTTTCTGACTCTCTTCAGTTTGCACAAACGCCATCCACTCTCTGGACCTCAATTTATAATGTCTAGAAGCGCTCACAGTTCTAAGGTTTTATAATGTCATAGATTTGAAGACTTTTTCAGGAATGGAAATGATAGGAAATAATTGCTATGAAAGCTGAGTAGGACCAAACCAGTTCCAGCCAACAGTATTTAACGCTGCATTCTGGCAAAGGAAACTCCCTCAGGGGAACAAAGGCCCTTTAGTGCTGCGTAGCTTTCCTTTAGCTGCGTAGGACGTGTGACCAGATGTTTTTTCCTAGCACCCCGTCCTGTGTGGGACTGTGGGCTTAAACAGAAATATTTCATGAACTTACCTGGTGCCATGTCAGAAAGAGGATTAGCAAAGGAATCGCAGCATCACTCCCCTCCTTGAATCACAGTGGGATTTTTGACTCCAAAATAGATTTAGAAGACCCACTTGAAAATCTGTCCCGAGCAGAGGCTCGTGAGTCTTTGCATTTATTAATTTTTTTTGGCCACACTCACGGCACACAGAAGTTCCCAGGCCAGGGATGGACCCCAAGCCGCAGCAGTGACCATGCCTGATCCTTAACCCTCTAGGCCATCAGGGAACTCTAACCTGCTTTTTTATAATTAGCTCTTATCTGTGTTCCCAAAGCGATCATCGGGGTTTTTTTTTTTTTTTCCATTTTTTAATTTTTGTGGTAAAGTATCTGGAGTTCCCAGATGTGCTGGCATTTTTCACTAGCTGCATTTTCTTCTGTGATGTGCTTGTTTGGGCAAAGCAAACATTGTGTGTGCTCCAGCGGGAGAACAGGACATCTAACTCATCTCTGGTGATACTTGTGGAGAAAGAATTGAGGGAGAACATATCCACAGCACCCCCAGATGGTTCAAACCGGATTTGTGACCCAACACCATCCAAGAGAACTTTCTGTGATGATAGAAATACGCTTTATCTCTAATTTGGTAGCCACCATCCCTGTGTGACTGCGGCTCACTCGAGATGTGGCGACGTGACCAAGAAAGTTATATTTTAATTTCCTTTAATGCTTAAATCATTTCGATTTAGATGGAAACCACCCCACGCGACTGCTGTGGCTCCAGCAGCCTTCTGCACAGGTCTCGAGAAGAGGCTTTGGTTTTTCCATCTGTACTTTCTTGGGGACAGGGTGTACGTGACAGGAAACAAATGATCTGGATTCTGGAGACTGTGCCCCGCCTCCTGCTCCCACTGCCACCCCCTAAGAAAGGGTCCTGGAAAACATCCCCCGGTGGTAGGGAGGCAATGACGAAGTCCGAATAGCAGGCCAGGCTGTGTGTGCAGTGAAACGAGAGGGGACTCTCAAGTCCAGACCCACCCGTAATATTTTTCAGAGCCCAGGACAGAGAACACATGCCGAAATGAAGAGGAGGCTACATTGAAAAAACAAAACAAAAAACAAATAACAAAACCCAGGAGGGTAGGGTAACATTGAAGCTTTCTAGACTCTTCAGAATCTATGCTTAAACTTGATGGTGTGGGGAGAGCCGGCCCCCATCTCCTGACTTGACCTTGTTCCTGTTCTCTTCCCACCACCAGTCCAACCAACACTGCCGGGGGCTTCATTCATGTATGTCCACCCGTGTCTACACTCCCCCACAAAGCTGCCTCTTGGCCTCCTCTTGGCTCAGGCCACCCTCAGGAAGACATACCCGGAAGCAAGCTAGGGGCCGTTCAGGCAGCGAATTCTGCTGTCCTGGCTTATTTGAACATGGTCTGAAAGCTCTGGTCTAGCACACCCCTTTGACCCTTTGGACTCCTTACTCCCATGGGCCACAGATATTGCTCGGACTCTCCTCTAGCCATGCATGCCACTCCTGAAAGGGCAGATCTCAGGTCAAAGGTCACCTCTGCCCGGTGCTAAGGCAGTTCCAGCTGCAGTGCCCTGGGGAATGGTGGGCACAGGATATCCAGCAAGGAGAGGCAATTGGTGGAGTCAAGTGATGCTGAGGCTCTGGGGGTAGTGAAGGCTGAGGAAAGGCTACTGGATTTGACCGTTAGGGGGTCCCCGGGGGCAATTCAAAGGAGGGGAAGACAGAAGCTCGCTTTCCAGCATTTGTGAACGAGGGCTCAGTGAGAAAGCAGAAACAGGATGTGGAGACCACTCAGCCGAGAAGAGAGGAAGAAAGAAGAAAGAAGGCAGTAGCTAAAGGAGGAGAAGATGTGGAATGGAAGGTGTGGGCAAGGTGGTTCCAAGGCCAGAACCAGCTCATGAAGACAAGGATTGCCGAGAAGCTGTGACGACCTGGTCAGGCTTTGCAGTCCGTCTGTATCATGCGTGCAATCTGGGCGACGCTGAGCAACAGAGGGAGGGGAGGAAGCTGCCAGGAGGGTGGGCAATGGGCAAGGAGGGGCTTCCTCAGAACCGGGAATTGGAAAAACAGGAACACTGAGAGGAAAGGAGCCAGAGTATTTGCAAGTGGCCTCCTGTGCTAATTGAAAAGTCTGCGCTCAGGAACCCAGCTGGCAAGCAGGCCAAGTCATCTGTCCACCCAGGACCAGACAGCTCACGCTGGGCTGAAGAGCGTTGCGGACTGAATTGCGTCCCTTCTCTGCCAAATACACCCAAATTCATTTGTTGAAGCCCTAAACCACCCCCCCCCCCCGATATGACTGCATTTGGAGTGGGGGCCTTAGGGAGTCAGCTAAGGTTGAATGAGGTCATAAGGGTATAAGGGTGGGGCCCTGATCTGATAGGATCTGTGTCCTTATAATAAGAAGATGGAGGCCAGATCTGTGTGTGTGCGTTTGCTTGTGCACAGAAGAAAGGCAACGTTAAGGACCGAGCCAGAAGACGGACACCCAGAAAGCAGAAAGAGCGCTCTCCCAGAAACCAACCCTGGCGGCTCCTTGATCTTGGACTTCTAGCCTCCAGAACTGTGGGAAAATAAAGTTCTGTTGCTTAAGCCACCCGGTCTGGTATTTCATTCTTACAGCTCAAGTTGACCGATACAAATAGTGTCCCCCCCAATTCATGTCCACCTGTTGTTTTGAGTTCCCCAGTTTGTAGGCATTTGTTACAGCAGCCACAGGAATCTAATCCAGTGGGAGAGCTCCAAGCTCCTTCTGTTCCTTCTACCACCCCACACTGATTCCCCAACTAAAATTGATTCCATTTCTGAATTCAGAGGCCATATTAATGGGTTTTTTTTTTTTTGCATCCTTAGGGGACACCTTTGGGGATAGACTCTGCAGCCATACTGTGTGGGTTCCAATCCTGGCTCCACCATTTGCTAGCTGGATGATTCTGAGCAAGCGAGTGAGCCTTTCTTCTCTCAGTTTGCGCATCTGTAAAGTGGACTAACCTCATAAATTGCTCTGGTGATTAAATGAGTGGCTGGCCACAGAGCACTTGGAATAGTCAGTGCCTGGGACTGGGTCAATGCCGGACACCTCATCTTGGTTACTCACAGTGTTCTCAGTGAAGAGGTACCATCATTTCTATCGAGGTGGATATTCACACCGCTTCCAGCTCTTCGCTAGCACACATGCATCGCTTCAACGAACATCTTTGCCCGTGCCCTCCATGTGCATATCTAAGAGGATAAGTTCACGGGGGTTGAGTTGGTGGTGCTGGTTTTCCCTGCCACCAACTCTGTCTGGTCGAGACTGTTCACCCCACCTTCACTCCAACACCAAGTTCCTACAAAATATTTTAAGATTTTAATAGCATTGCTTTCAATATTGTTATGGATGTCGTGGTCCGGTAGGCAGGGTTCTTCTTTTCTTTTGCTAAATACCTGCCAGTATCAGTTTATAAATGTCTTTCATGGTTGTTGGTTAATGGGAAGAGGACAGCTGTCTCAGATTCCTCTCTTTCATGGTTGGTTTTCACCAGCCAGGTCGTCGCGGTTCAGAAGCCGTCATGAGAGCATCTGGCCACAGCGGGTGCTCGGGATGTGGGAGCCCAGAGGGCTCAAGCCCTGTTGGGATGGAAAATACGTGCACTCCCTTCCGACAAGAACAAGAGATTCAGAGCCTGTCATGCTCCGTATTAAGCTAATGGAGTTCGTTCTATTTTCAGCTGCACCCCACTGTCTGAACCCTTGTTGAATTTGCAGTGGGGGTCACAGGCACACGGGGTGGCTTGCAGGGGGGTCACTCAACACATTGGGAGAAGGACAAGGTTCATGCTGTAGAGAGGAGCTTCCCGCCTTCCTCTGTGATTATCGTTCCAGCGCCCAGTTGCAGCAGCGGAGAGCATGAGCCGCCACATGAGCCCTTTGTCGTCTTTAAAACTCCTGAACAGATGCCCTTGACAAGACAGCAAGAACGGCCTTTGCAAAATGGAGATCACTCGCTCGTTAGAAAGGGAGAGGTGGGGTAGTGCTTGCGTTTGTTTGGGGCTCTTTGCGGTTGTTCTCCTCCCTGTGCGCCAGAAGGAAGAAATCACTGCATCTGGAAAAATACAAGATGGTCACAGAATCAGTAAACTCGCTTCTAGAAAGAAAGAAAGAAAGAAACTGGGACTTTGCTTTTGCCAACCACCCTTATCAAAGTGTCACCACTGTCCTCCAAATGCCCCCTTCGCCTGCGCTCCCTTCAGAAAAAGCCTCTGGGCCCGGGGACCTGATTTTTGCTTGCTTGCTTCTTCCCTGGGCTTCTAGCCTCCCGCACAGGGGCTGGAGCACCACAGCGGCTCGGGACATAGGTAATGACACAGAGTCTGGGGCAGCAAGGTGGGCAGGGAAAGTGGGAACCACCTGGAAGCTGGAGCACCCCCACCCTCGATTCTTCATAAGGACATTGTCACTGAACTAAAGGCCCAATAGCTCAGCTCCCTGCCCCAGGTATTTCAGGGGTTCACTGTGAAGAAAGGTTTTTTAAAAAAGTGATGAAGAATATTGCATTTCTCAGAACGACAGGGTAGTGAAACAGTCAAGAAGCGGAGTAGAATCCGTGAAGCTGGGCTAAGGTTTTCACACACACACACACACACACACCCCTCTACAGATCAAGCTGAGTGTGCTTAATTACACACACACACCTACAGATTAAGCCGAGTGTGCTTAATTACACACACACACACTTACGGATCAAGCCGAGTGTGCTTAATTACATACACACACACACACACACACACACACACACACACGGAGGAATTAAAAGAGGAAACGGGAGTTTTGGTTTTCTATATGCTTTTCAGATTTATCAGATGGAGCCTTACAGCAAAGTTGCAGCGATGAAAAGTTCTAAAAGAAAAGATTTCCTTCGTTCGTGGACAGAAGGTGACATCTGAGGCTTTCCCCAGGGCTCTCTGGGTTACAGACGCTGGCTGAGTCAGAATGAGAAACCCACGCTCCCCCCCCCTTGAATTGTAGAGCGAGGGGGTGGTGGAAGGTGGCCCCTCCTGCTGTGTGCAAAGGGCTTGCAAATAAGCCCGATCATCCTAACAGGCGAGGACCTGAGAGCCCGGTGGCTGCCCTGTGGGAGCGGTGGGCAGACATTCTGAGAGCTTTCTGACTTGGGAATGAGCTGATTTGAAAGTCACATCAGATGCGATCGTGGTTCCTTCCACGTTGACTGAGTCATCTGTGCTGACGAGAATGTAATGACACAGGCTCCACTGGCTGAGCCGGGCCGTCAGCCCTCTCCCCAAAGGATGGCGGGGACCGCTGGGTAGAGACTTTCTTTGCGGCATTTAAAATCCCCTCCTCCCCACCCCCGACCCGATCCCACTCCTCAGGGGGAGTTGGCTTGATCCCCCCAAATCCAGTCTTTCCTACGTGTCAAGGGTTCCCTAAAACGGTGTCTATGTTCATCACTTTGTTTCAGAGAAAAAATACCCAAGAAAAGCAGAGGTTATTCATTGGGGCGGGGGTGCAGGGGGGGGATTAGAGACCAAGCTTAGTCACACCTGAAAAGCCCCACTCTATATGCAGGCACCCCCAAGACACCAGTGGAAAATCACTGAACAAATAAGCCCACTGGTTAAGCAACAGCACCCCCAGTGTACAGCCATCAGGATGGATGGCTAGTGACGCCGGCACCCAGGAAAAGTACTGGTACCCAGCCGGCGCCGGCAGTGTGATTCATCACCAAGAAAGCAATTATGCCTGCCTGCTACCAACTTCCCAGGGACACGAATATCTGAGGACTCGCTGCTGCTTGTTGGAGTGAGGGCGCGGGGGTGGTGGCGGGGGTGGAAACGCTAGACCGCAATCAGAACTCCGAGACTCAAGTCCTGGCGAGCTCTGTGACCCTGAACCTGTCACATCCCCCCCCCACCCCGCCCCCAGAGCCTTTATTTGTCTTCACAGGAAAGTGTTCAGTTCTGCAAGATGAAGGAGTTCTAGAACTCTCCTGTACAGCATCGTGCCCACAGGCAACTCTACAGTTTTGTTAGGAGGAAGCTTCGGAGGGCACTAGGTATGCCTATGACCTTGACCGTGGGGATGGTCTCATGGGTGTTTGCGTATTCCCAATTCATCAACTTGCACATATGAAATACGAGCAGTTCTTTATGTATCAATTATACCTCAGTAAAGCTGTTATTCATTTTTTGAATAAAGGAGAGGCGACCAGGGGGGAAGCCTTAATGGATGCCATTTCATTTTCTTATTCTCGCATCTATTCATGCCCTCGTCATTTCCTTCATTTAATAAATATGTATTATGTAATAAATAAATATGTAAATATGCTACATGGCAGGAGTTAGGTGCCCAAGACCTGAGTGATTTACTGTCTCTAAGCTTGGACTGATTTTATAGAGTCCATTTTCATCCTAGCTCTCTTCCGGACAGGGGAGGTCCAATTTAAGGCAAACCCCTTGCACAGAAAAACTTCTCCAAATTCACAGGTGCTCCCCGTGAATTTGTAGCACATGGAACTGATGGCGAATCCATTTCTTTGTGTCAAAATCTGTACACATGGGCCTTCAAGAAAATGTCAGCATGGAGAGGAATACCCAGGGACCCTGCAGACCGCCTTCCCCAGTGCCCACCAGCTGTAAGGGGGAAAAAAGGGTTTCTCTGGTGCTAGAGGCTATCCTGGGAGGCCAGGCTGAGTCCTTCTGAGAGTGGGGATAGGAAAGGAGAGAGAGAGCCTTTGAAGGCGATCTATCTGGTACAGCGGAGATGAGGAACGGGCCACCTAGGGCCCTGTAGCAGCAAAGCAATGCCTAGCTGCCCCCAAAGGACCAGGATCAAGCCTGACTCCCCTGGATGAGAGCTGGTGAGAAATGACGCAGGCTTTGAGGGAGAGCTGGTCATTCTTGGTGCAGGAGCGCCGTCTAGTGTCCAGAAGAGGCATTGACAGTCTAGAAGAACTTAAGAGTCCGTGGGAAGCAGAGAGCCTCCGGAATCCCACAAGAGTCTGCTGGCTAGTTTTCCTTGATTCTCACCAAATTTTCCCTCCAAAGCATGAACACTTGTAAGAAATGCAATATGCCTGATCTTGATGTAGCTCTGTGGATTTCCAGGCGTTCTGGGCAGAGGTCTGAGTCTGAAGCCTGAAGAAGTGGAACCAACAACACAGATTATCACCCATGAGCCAAACCTCGGGGAGTGTAGGTGAGCGCATGTGGGTGGGTGCACACACACACACACACACACACACAGCCGTGCTTGCCATTTTTCTTCATAATCTACTAAGTTTTATCATATATGTATTTGGGGAAGTCGATTTATAGGTATTTCTGAAAGTTTGGAAAATATAAAAAAGTAAAGCTTCTGGCCATGAAGGCGTAACCGAATCTGGAATTACTCGTCCACCATAAATAACTCGAAACTCATCTTATACATTAGACAAGAGGCGGCACGTGGCTCTGACCTTTAAGGGAAGGAAATAAATGAGATGACTCCAGACATGGGGGGGGCGCAGGTAGAGCAAAGAAGATTTCTTGGGTCGAAGAGTTGGAGGTCAGAGTTGAGGAGGCAGAGGCAGCTGGAACACGTGGGGCAGAGCACCTGAGATGCGGGAAGCACGTGGAGGAAGAGGGCCAGCAATCTGCGAAGGGCTCTCCTTGAGTCTTTACTGCGTACTGGACTGAGCAAAGAACAACCTGGAAGTTTTAAGCAGAGCTATTTCCGCCATGATTGTCCAGAGCCCTGGGTGGAGATTTCAGGGACATCACACCTGAAATCACAGATATCCCCAGAGTAAAGGCTCTTTTTCTTAAATTCTTCTTACCATTTCCTCTACCTATAGAGTCTTGTGGGTAGATGCTCTGGTCCTTGGAGCACCCCACTTCTGGTGCCACATGCCGCATTCATCAGGATTCTTATGTGAAAGCACTAGGAGCTGGCTCTTCTATGGCTTATATGTGGAATCTTAAAAGAGAAAAAAAAAAAAAGAGGCATTCCCTTGGTGGCTCAGCAGAAACGAGGCCGACTAGCATGCATGAGGACGCAGGTCCCCTCAATGGCCTCACTCAGTGGGTTAAGGATCTGGTGTTGCCGTGAGCTGCGGTGTAGGTTGAAGACGCAGCTTGGATCCCACACCGCTGTAGGCCGGCAGCTGCAGTTCCCCTTCGACCCCTAGCCTGGGAATCTCCACATGCTGCGGGTGCAGCCCTAAAAAAAGACAAAAAAAGAAAAAAGACACAAATGAACTTATTTCCAAAACAGAAAGAAACAAGAGATTCACAGATATAGAAAACAAACTTGTGGTTACCAAAGAGGAAAGGCGGGAGAGATAAATTAGGAGTTAGGAATTAACATATACACACTACTATATATAAAATAGGTCCATATATAGATATAGATATATATATATATATAGAGAGAGAGAGAGAGAGAGAGAGACAATATATACACAGGGAACTATATTTTGTAATAACCTATAAGGGAAAAGAATCCAAAAATATATATATATAAAGTATATATATATCCAAAAAGTATACGTATATATGTATGTATAATTGAATCATTGTGCTGTATGCCTGAAACTAACTCGATATTGTAAATCAGCTATACTTCAAGTAAAAAATAAATTAGGAGCTCCCTTGTGGCTCAGCAGGTTAAGGATCCAGCATTATCTCTACAGCTGCTTGGGTCACTGCTGTGGCAAGGGTTCGATCCCCGACCTAAGAACTTCCCTAAGCACAGGTGTGGCCATACATAAATAAACAAATCATTTTTTAAAAAATAAAAATGCATCAGCCTTATGAAAAAGTGCGAAATAATGCCATTTGCAGCAACGTGGATTTACCTAGAGTTTATCACACTAAGTAAAGTAAGTCAGAGAAAGATAAGTATCATAGGCTATCACTCATATGTGGAATCGAATTTAAAATGACACAAAAGAAGTTATTTTTTAAACAGAAACAAACTCACAGACGTTGAGACCAAATGTATGATTACCAAGGTGAAACCATGAGGGAGGGGTAAATTAGGAGGATGGAAATAACACATACACACTACTAGGTATAAAATAGGTAACAAGGACCTACCTGTATAGCACAGGGAAATCTCGGTATTCTATAATAACCGATATGGGAAAAAGAATGGATATATTTGTGTATGTATAACAGATTCACTTTGCTGTACACCTGAAACTAGTACCACATTGAAAATCACTTATATTCCAGTAAACATTTTTTAACAATCGATGAGGCTTAAACATAACAGCTAAAACTATATAACAAACTCTAAGACGAAATCATAGGTGTAAATGATCTTGGGTTGGTCAATGGTTTCTCAGATTTGACCAAAAGCGTATGTGACAAAAGAGAAAAAAAAAATAAATGGAGCTTAAAAATTTTTTTAAGTCATTTAGGGAAAGGACATTTGGTAAATCATGAAGGCACTGGAGAAGAAGGGACTCCAAGAAGTAGACTCAAACTGCGAGGCCAGAAACAACGAGTTAAATCATACCACAGAGCTTCTGATGGCAATCCTACTACTGCCCCGAGCCTTGGTCTGGCTACAACCACCACCGTCAGAGGGAGAACTCTCTGCTGCCCCAGTTCTTTAGGATCCTAATGCCAGGTTCAAAGACCTGAAAGGGGGTCTCTGATTGGTTGAGCCTAGGTCATGTGCCCCATCATACCTGCAATGCTGGGAAACGTGACATTTTCATCTTCTCTAGCGGGCTGTGGGCTCTGCCTCTTACACCAAGAGTCCTGAGGCAAGGAATTCCCCAAGCACGGCAAGAGGTTGGTGCTGGGTGATCCTCCAAGATGAAAATATCCACTTCACTATTATAACTTCAGCCGCTACGCAGCACATAGGAGGCAATTAATGACAATTTGTTGGTAGAGTGAAGAGCATGGAAGACGGAAAGTGACTAACATGAGTCTACAGAAGGTGGTCAGATGAATGGAAAGGGAATAGCATCAGTCCCCCGTACAGGACACAAGAGAGCAGCTGGGTCGGTGATCCCGGCATGGCAGCGTGTGCACGTGCAGAGCTCATGACTGGGCAAGGCAACGGTGGCTGGAAGAGCTAGGGTACCAGTGAAGGCCTAAAATGGACCATTTCTGTGTAACATAGTGCCGGGGAGTTGGGGAGGAGGGTTCACTGGTCTAGGATGGAACCCTGAGAGGTATCACCTCTTATGTGTACAGGAATGAGGCATTCAGGTCGTATTGCCCCAAGCCACGCAGGCCGGTTCTTGACGCTTGCACCTGAGAACAAAAGTCCACCTTAGTGGTGCATGAGCTTGAGGGTGTCTTGTCACATGTGGGGCCCGCTCACCAGTCCCTGGGGCCCTGTAGCTACATCTGAGGGTCTGTCAAGAACTCCAGTGGTAAGTACTGAGGCAGGTGAGGGCACTGGTTCTGTGCCTGAGTGGAGCTTCTTCCCGGCCAGGGAGTCGTAATGTCAACTGCTGGAGAGGAGCAGCTCAGCTCCCTTGGGGCAGGTCAGTTATTAGAGCCAACAGAGCATGGAAATGAGGGCTGAGGTTCACGAACATTAGACCCTGCTGGTTGACCTGGGAGCTCCCCGTCTGAGACAGCTGTGTTGCGATGCTGCCTGGGCTGCAAGTCATCCAGGCTTTCCACCTCCAGCCTTTCCAACATGAGTTTTCTGGCTTCCCAGCCGGTGGAACTACTCAAGGCGATTCAGAAGTTCGGAAACCACTGGTCCAAAAGTAGGTTAAAGAATAAATTGGGATGCCATCCACACATAAACAGATCAAGAAAATTAAGAACGATGGAGGTATTTTAATCACTGGAAGACAACTCAGGTATTGTCTGGAACTAATAACTTTAGTGTCACTTTTGCAAAATGTGTGATGGTTAATTTAACATATGAACTTGGCTGGGCAACTTGATGCCCAGAGAACTGGTTAGGCATGATTTCTGGGTGTGTCCAAGGGAGTGTTTCCAAAATTGATGAGCGCACTGGAACAGCTGGACTGAGCCAAGCACGGCTCACCCCTCCGTGTGAGTGGGCCCCGTCCAACCCAGCCAGGGCCTGCGTAATCGTATCTCTTTCACCACTCAGACAAATACAGTTAAGAAGCACATCCAGCCCCGGGGACGAGCCAGGATATCAGTCGGAGCCCAACCAGGAGGGAAAGAGAAAAGACATTGATTTCAATCAGAAACATTTGCTATAAAGAATTTAACTATTTCTAGAAAATTCTAAGAGGGAATAAAAGAGGACTTTAAAGACTATCCCAGGCCTGAGGGAGAGTACCCAAGGAAGGAACAAATGGGGACTTTGGGGGGGCAGGGAGTCCCCCAAGGGTGGGAGTCAGACCTCATTGAAGAGGGTGTGGGGACAAGGTCACTCAGCAGGAAGCTTCCCACTGGGATGCCAGCAGGCTGAGGCCGGCATGAAGGAAACCATTTCCTAGATTTCCAATAACTTCTCCAGGAAGCTGCTCAGGCAGAGATGGTGAACATTCTGGAAAGCCAGCTAGGGTATCTTCAGAACTTGACAGGATGCTGATGAATTCTCCTAGAAACTGGGTGCAGTTCCCACCAAACTCACAGGGAATCCCCCGGGCAGGGAGCAGGTGCTGCTGGGCTTGCCTCAAGGAAGGCAGATGGGGTGACAGGAGGGAGGGTGGCTGCTGCAACTCACCAGCCCAGTGCGCTGGGAGCAGGAAGAAGCAAAGCACACCAGAGCCAGGGAAAGAAGCCCTTTGGTCCTCCAGGGTCCCTCCAATGCCCTGTACTGGAAAAGCTCCAGGTGACACCAGCTGGCCAGGGGGAACTATTCCAGGATCCCAAGCAGGGAAAGAAAGTTGGATTTGGGTCTGCTCATAGGCACAGCTAGGGAGGCAAGAGAATGTGACAGCTGAGCGTGGAGGCTCTGGCACTTGCTATCTGCGTGATCCAGCCTTTCTGCACATTGGTTCCCTCATTCTATAGCGGGGATGATTGCAACACCCACCTGCTGGGGTTGTTGTCAAGATGAAGTGAGATAGCAGATGTTAATCCGTGTCCGTCTCTGTGCACAGTGGCATGATTGGCGCTATATGCTAACTGACTGGGATGACAAGGCCGGGCCCCCGCCGTTCTGGTTCCTCAAGACGGCTGCCGGAGGAGTTTTGCCAGGCCGTTCAGGGTCCGTGGGATGGAGACGGCTCCTGACTGATGTCTCCATTCGGGCCCTTTCCCAGGAGCCCTGGCCAAGGGGAGTGCCACGTGTTTTCTCATAAAGGGCACTGGCCCCTGGTATAGTGGTGGAGGGCTTGATGAGCCCCTGCCATACTTTGGGGGTTTTATATGGAGCGAGATAAAGCTATCCATGGTTATTTTCTTATTGAAGTATAGTTCCATGTAGAAGGGCTCCTTGGGGAGTTCTCGTTGCAGCTCAGTGGTAACAAACCCAACTAGTATCCACGAGGACATGGGTTCAATCCCTGGCCTCACTCAGTGGTTAAGGATCCGGCGTTGCCGTGAGCTGTGGTGTAGGTCGGCGACGCAGCTCGGATCTGGCATGGCTGTGGCTGTGGTGTAGGCGGGCAGCTACAGCTCTGATTCGACCTCTAGCCTGGGAACCTCCATGTGCCAGGGGTGTGGGTGCAGCCCTAAAAAAAAGAGACGAAAATAAGTAAATAAATAAAATACTTTGTTGCTAAAAATGCTGTCATCTGACAACACAAGGTTGCTGCAAACCTTCAATCAGTAAAAAACAAACAAAAACGCAATGCCTCCAAGGTGCAATAAAGCACTTTGTAATGCAAGGAAATGAGATACGCCTGTGCTTGTCCTCAATTCCTCCTGACGTGACTTATTTGGTTCAGAGGGCACCTGGGTCTGAAACGTGGAGCTTTTTGGGGGACCATCACTGGGGCTGGACCCCACCCCAAACAGCTATGCTGAGATAATACTAGCAGGCACTAGCCGCCGTCCCAATTTTACAGATGAGGTACAAGGAAGCTGGGTAACTAGCTCTGGTTCCTGAGAGGCAACAGCAAGAACTTGAATACGTAATCACCCCTGCCCCACCAAGCACTGCTGGCCTGATGGGCCCTGTGAGCTGCGTGGCCCTGGGTGATGTGCGCAGCACCACGGCAGTAGAAGCCTAGCCTGGTGACACGTCCACTCTGCTGGCATCAAGCTCCCCAGTGCCTCTGGGGTGGGCAGGAGCCAGGCCGTCCTCTGTGCTCTGATCTTCAGGGATCCAGCCCTGGGGTGGATTGACGGGTGATCCCAAAAGACGTGTCTCCCTGGAGCCTATGAATGCGACCTTATTTAGAAAAAGGATCGCTGCAGGAGTTCCCATCGTGGCTCAGCGGTTGATGAATCCAACTAGGAACATGAGGTTGCGGGTTCGATCCCTGGCCTTGCTCAGCGGGTTAAGGATCCGGCGTTGCCGTGAGCTGTAGTGTAGGTCACAGACGTGGCTTGGATCTGGCATTGCTGTGGCTGTGGCCTAGGCCGGCGGCTGCAGCTCCAATTCAACCCCTAGCCTGGGAACCTCCATATGCTGCCGGAGCGGCCCAGAAAAAGTGTCGCTGCAGATGTAATTCAGTTAAGGGTCTCAAGGTGAGGTTATCCTGGTTCTGGGCGGGCCCTGAAGCCAATAACCATTTTCTCTATAAAAGGAGAGGGGGGAGGGGAGAAGGTGGACGTCGAGATGGGGGCCGAGGCCAGAGGGGCCCTAAGACGAGGAATGCCAGCAATTGCCAGCAAACACCAGAAGCTCCGAGAGAGGCCAGGAAAAGATTCTCCCCCCGAAACTCCACGAGGAAGCGAGTCTGCCGACACCTCGCCTTCAGACGGGCAGCCTCCAGCACTGAGAGCAGAAATTGTTCTTGTCTTAAGCCTCCCAGTGTGTGGACCTTTCTGGCAGCAGCCTCAGGAAGCCGACTCAAAGGCTGAGTCGCTGCGTGTGCTCAGGGCTTTGTGGCCTTTCCTTCAGCCGGCCCCTGTTGGGGTCTAGGACAGCCCCCCGCAGGCTCTGCTTTGAGGGCAACCCCAGGAATGGAAGAGCGGCCCAGGCAGGGAAGGAGCCAGGCCTGAGTCCCCAACGAGCCGCAGCTGAGGCTCATAAAGCCGCCCACCGACCGGGCCGCTCCAGGTGCCTGGAGGTGAGGCCTGCCCACCTGCAACAGCAGAGGGTGAGGAGAAAGCTGAGCGAGGCCTCTGTCTGTCCATCCCTGGGTCACGCTGAGGAGGCTGGAGAGCGACGCTGCGGCTCAGGGGGTGTGGCCCCCTCAACTCCCAGAGCCAGGTGAGTGAAGCACCGGCTAGGGAGGCCTGGCAGGGGGGTCCTTGGGCCTGAGCTGACTGTGAGGGCCCCTCCTGTGCGGAAGCGGGGTTCCAGGTCAGCCGGAGGCAACAGCCTGGAACCAGGCCACAAATGGGGGAGGGTGGAAGGTGCCGGCCTTCTGTGCCTGAGCTGAAGCGAACTTGGCAGTGGGAAGGCACCGCTGAAGGGAAGCTGGCGGCACGAACCAGGTCTCCTCCTGCCTGTCTGTGGCCCCAGGCCAGCGTGCTGGGAGCAGGCCAAGCCGCCACTGCAGGTCCACTTTCCTGCCCCCGCCCGCCCGGGGCACCTCCAGAGATGGCAAGGGGCTGTTTGAGCCCTGGCCAGTGTTCCCAGAGCTGAGGACTGTTGCCCTCCATCATGATGGAACGCACCAGAAGGTTCCCAGCTCCTCTGAGCCACACTGGAGGGCGGCTACATGAGCCTCAGCTGCAGCTCACTGGGGACTCAGGCCTGGCTCCTTCCGTGCCCGGGCCGCTCCTCCATTCCTGGGGTCGCCCTTAAAGCACAGGCCGTGTAGCGCAAAGAATCAGAGCTCAGGGCCTGGACCCTGAGCCGGCTTCTCACAAACACTAGACCTGCCTGAAGCTCGTGCCCCTCCCGGGCCCCACGGGTGAGAGGGCCTTCTCTGCTCCGTGGTCAGAGGCAGCAGGGAGGTGAGCAGTTTGTCCAGAGATTCAGCCTCCACAGATAAATCTGTGAGGAACCGAAATGGCCACCCAGAGCCCCTCACCGAAGCCACCGTTTTAAGGGATAGCAGTGGCCTCTACAGCCCCCGAAACCTGTGGTCCGAGAACATGGGGGCCGTTCAGTCCCTGTGGGACCCGTCTGAAGCTCGAACCCCAGTGCCTGGCCCGAGACCCCAGCCACCCTGGGCAGCCCCCAAAGGGGCAAAGTGTGGGAGGCGCTCTTGTTCTGTTTTCCAGAAGAGTCGATAATACGTCCAGGCTGGGAAGTGAACACTCTATGTTGTTCCCAGGCCACCCAGGGCCATTTGATACCGAGAACATGGCCCTGGGGACGTCTAGGGGCACTGCTGTCCCCTGAGATGCCACCACTACAGCTACTGGAACTCAGTCCAAAGGCAATAGCCCTGATGTCACAGACACGTCGCCCTTCCCCAGGTCAGAGCACCATCTTGAATAGGCGGGTGTCCTTGTCACAATCACACACTCACTCCATCCTAGGCACTGGGCCGCTATCTGTTCAAGCTGCCACCCTTCCTTCCAAAGAAAAATGTCTCCAGGAGAAGTCTCCCATGCACCTTCCAATCCCAGCCCTTGAATTATATCCCCACTCGGGAAAGTTCTCTTCGCAGGTTTTCGCGTTCACATGCAGGCATCCAGTACCTACAAGGCTCCCCGGTCCCTGGCCAGAGCAAGGACATACAGTCGGATAGACCTGGATTAGCTACCCAGGATCACCGCAAGAAGGGGTCTACACCTTGTAGAAGATAGCTTCTCTCTTGACCTGTCAAGAAATGTGTCACAAACCCAGCCTCAGGCTCAGCTAGGGGGGTGATAACGTGGTGGCTAAGAGTGCGGCTCTGGAGCCAGGGCTGCCTGGGTTCAAATCCTGACACTGTCCCTCATTCGCTGGGTGATGCTGAGCCAATTACTTCACCTCTCTTTGCTTCAGTTTTCAACAAAACAGGGATGCGAACATTACCTGTCTCAGGGTCACAGTGCAAGGCGTGTGCGCACACGATGGAATTCCAGCACCCTGTGACCGCACCTCCACCCCAATATCTCCTGGGCGACATAGCTGGTCTGCCTGTGTCACTGCGCAAGTTAACCTGCGGTGGCTCATTGCTTCCTCCCCCGACAGCAGTGCGCAACGGCAGCTCGTGCTTCCCTCCCTAGCAGGAAGACCCCTGGCCACCCGCTCCCCCCCTCGGGGCAGGGCAGAGCAGAGCATGCCCATTTGCCATTCCTTCATTCAGCAACATCTGCTCAGCTCGGCAGGATGTACCATTGCGAACACGAGACGGGGACCTCTGCCCTCATTAAGCTTCTCTCTCGCCCGGAGAGACAGGCAATTGGCTAAATGAAACCTACTGAGGTCAGATGGCAGCAGTTACTATGGAGGAAACAAAGCAGGGGAGGGGAGATTCGGGAGGTTGTCATTTTAATAGGGTCATTGGGAAAGACCCCACTGAGGTGACATTTGAGTGATACCCTAAAGGAACTACCAGAGAGAGCCCTGAGATTGTAAAGAGCATTCAGTGCAAAGGGAGCAGCCCGTGCAAAAATCCTACCAGGGAACAGCAAGGAGCTGGGTGGTTGGAACAGAGTTGAACACAGACAAATGGTAGTGTTTTCATTAATGGGTGTCTTGGTCTATTCGCACTGCTATAATACCATAGGCCGGGGGCTCATACACAGCAGAAACTTAGTTCTTAGAGTTCTGGAGGCTGGGAGTCCAAGATCAAGGTGCTGGCCGAGTTGATGTCTGGGCAGCCCCTTCCATCCGAGTGGAGATGTTGAGTGGGCGGTAAGCTAAAAGACTCTGGACTAGGTTGGAGTAGAAATTCAGGAGTCAATGGACTATTGATTGTATTTAAGGCCATGAGACGAGGTGAGAACAGCAAGGTATGATCAGAGATAGAAAAGAGAAGGTCCTGCTGTGCGCTCTGGGTCACTGTACCGGTACGACATGGAGAAGATGATAAGCCGCGGAAACTGAGGAGTGGCCAGTAGGAGAAAAGGCAGCAGAGCGTGATGTTCCGGCAACCTCGCCACAGCCAGACACACACACACACACACACACATCTGGCCCCCTCCTCTGAACCAGCACGAGCCTGCACCCACCGCCGAGGTCCGAGTCCCAACCTCACGGGCACCAGCCGTCTGCACCGTGTCCCCAGAAGTCCTGGCCCAGGTTCACAGGGCCCCTCTTGTAAATTTCAGGTTGCCACACTGTTCCCTGTTCCCTCGGCGCAGGGGTGGGAGCCGCTTCTCGCAGTCACTTCCTCGATGCCTCAGTGTTCCCTTTTTAGCCTTTTGGTTTCCCACTTCGCAGCCTTATCCTAGATCACAGTTCTCAGTTCTAATGTCTGGCATGTTTTTGTCTCCCGAACAGATCCTGGTGGAGACAAGGTCATTGGGAGAGAGACCATCTGGTCAGAGAAGTTCAAGGAAAGGGGACACTACAGTGTTGGAAGAAGCAGGTAGGTTTCCTACTAGAATCACCAAAAATAGTATTAGAGGGCGTGACAACGAGCCAGGAACTCTGGTGTCCGAGGAATGGAGGGGAACGGTCCAGAAGTCTGGAGGTGGCTGCCACAGAGAGCAGCAGTAGGTGGTAGAGCTGATGACAGGAGATTCTAAAGTGACATCAGGATCGAGCACCATGGGGGACGGAGTCAGTCTGGGGATGTCCTTTGCCTCTAGACGAAAAAGCAGCAGGGGTCCTGGAACCCAGGGGGTGCTTTGGGTGGTGCTGCTGCCCACAGACCCCCTGCCATGAGAGGTGATCTGGGCGAGGGCTGTGCCCGGTCAGCGGGCAGCAGAAGGTCTGAGGAGGGATGCGAGGGCGCCATTCCTTATTCCTGGAGGAAGCTTGCAAACGCCGGGGACATGGGACTGCTGCCCTCTGTGGCTCTGTGTCCACTCCCAGCCTGTGCTTGCATGGGGGCAGGGCCCTCGAAAAGGTAGCGAGGAGTGCGGGCTGCACCGCCATCCTTGCTCCTCCCAGCTGTCCCCTGTGATGGAGCAAGGTGGCACCGGAGCTGCTGCGCCTCCTTGTCTGGCCCAAGAGCCACCCGCCCCAGGACAAGGGCTTTTACTTATCATTAGAGCATCACAGGCATGCCCGGAACAGGGGCATCCGGAAGGTCCTCCTCCGGCCTTCAAACCTGTACTGGCACCAGAGCGGGCAGGGGCCAGGCGGCAGCCTCATGGAGCCTCAGACGCTACGCAGCTCTCTATCTGGAGGGTGCACCTCGGTCCCCTCGGTGGCCGCGGCACTGGGGAAGACCATCAGCAGGACTCTACCTGCTAGAGGCTTTCTGGCCACAGAAAAATATGCCCCCGCATGATCAGGCAGCCCAAGTGTTCTTGAGTAGGGAATCCAGGGCTCGGGGAAGAGAAGGCCATGGGGGCTTTGCAAACCAAAATCAAATCTTACATCGCCCCAATGAAGGTGTCCCCAGGACTGCCAGCCAGGCTCACGCAGGAGGCTCTGGGAAGAATGCATTTCCATGCTTCTGCAGGTCCTAGGCCATCCACTCTTGGCCACGGTGGGACTGGGGTTCACCTTTCCTTGCTGGCTGCAGCTGGGGACTGCCCTTAGCTCCTAGAGGCCTCTCTGTTGGCTTGGATTTGGGGGCAGGGGGGTTGAGATATAATCAACATGTAACATGGTGTAAGTTTACGGTCTACAGTGTGCTGGTCTGACAGGTGTGTGTGTTGCAGTGCGATGGCTATAGCAGCATGAGCTGCCACCTTTATCTTAAACGTGGTCCCTATGTCTCAGAGACAGCAGTGGCCCAGCCAGTGCTGCTCATGCTTTGAGCCACTGTGATCTCACCTTCTGCTGCATCTTTTCCAACTCCAGCCAGAGAAAATTCTCTGCTTTTAAGAGTTCATGGGGTGGAGTTCCCATTGTGGCTCGGTGAGTCAAGAATTTGATATAGCGTCTGTGACAATGCGGGTTCAATGCCAGGCCTTGCTCAGTGGGTTAAGGGTCCGGCGTTGCCGCAAGCTGCAACATAGGTCATAGGTGCAGCTTGGATCTGACATTGCTGTGGCTGTGGCATAAGGCCGGCAGCTGCAGCTCTGATTCAGCCTCTAGCCTGGGAACTTTCATATGCTGCAGGTGCAGCCCTAACAAGGAAAAAAAAAAAAAAAGAGTTCATGGCAGTTGGGAGTTCCCTGGTGGCTGAGCAGTTAAGAATCTGGCAGTGTCACTGCTGTAGTACAGGTTCAATCCCTGGCCCAGGAACTTCTGCATACTGTGGGCTCAGCAAGAAAAATGAGTTCCTCTTGTGGCTCAGCGGTAATGAACCTGACTAATATCCATGAGGATGCAGGTTTGATCCCTAGCCCCACTCAGTGGATCGAGGATCTGACGTTGCAGTGAGCTTCGGTGTAGGTCAAAGATCCAGCTCTCATCCCACGTGGCTGTGGCTGTGGTACACATTGTCAGCTTTAGCTACAATTCGACTCCTAGCCTGGGAATGTCTATATGTACAGGGGCAGCCCTAAAAAGCAAAATCAATAAGTAAAACAAGAAGAAAGAGGAGTTCCCATTGTGGCACAGTGGAAAGGAATCCAACTAGGAACCATGAGGTTGTGGGTTCGATCCCTGGCCTCACACAGTGGGTTAAGGCTCCCGCGTGGCTGTGGCTGTGGCTGTGGTATAGGCCGGCAGCTGAAGCTCCAATTTGACCCCTAGCCTGGGAACCTCCATATGCCTCGGGTGTGGCCCTAAAAAGACAAAGGAAAAAAAAAGGCCCTGCAAGTGGCCCAAGCCCCCCGCCCGAGCCCCACTCTGGCATGTGAGCCTCAGGGGCAGGTGAGCCTCGCCTCAGCCCCTGTGTGCTGGCTGTTTCCTGGGCCTGAAACACTTCCATGGAGCTTCCCACGCCTGGGTGACTGGATCTCATGTCACCCAGGACTCTGCTCAAACATCCGGGCCTCAGGAGGCGCCGGCCCTGACCCTCACGGGCCCCAGTCTTGAGCCTCCTGGTGCATTTGCGTCGCAGCCCTCAGCCGCCTGGAGACCTCGGGTGTCCTGGGGGTGGGGATCTCGTCTGTCTTGGTCACCTTGGGCTGCCCAGCCCCCAGCGCGGTGCCCCACACAAAGAAGGCAGCCCCGTGGGTGTTGGATCAGTACAAGGAGGAGGCCCGGGGCAGGGTGGATCTGGCTGCGTAAGGTAAGGTGGCCCCAGGCCGGAAAGCCAGGTGGGGTGGGGGACACCTGTGAGTCTGCTGCATGGGTCATAAGACAGATGACAGAGCCTGAGCCTAAATGGGCGCTGAGGGCAACGTGCCAGGGTCCTCCCACTCACCTGTGCCTTGAATTCAGACTTGGCCGCTCCCTCGCTGCCTGTCATTAGGCAGTCACTTAACCTCCCTCTTCCTTGGCTTCCTTGTGTATAACCCGGAGCAAATGGGGAGCTCCTGTCGTGGCTCAGCAGTTAACGAGCCCCGCTAGTATCCATAGGACTCAGGTTCGACCCCTGGCCTCGCTCCATGGGTTAAGGATCCAGTGTTGCAGTGAGCTGTGGTGGTATAGGTCACAAATGTGGCTCAGATCCTGCGTGGCTGTGGCTGTGGTGTAGGCTGGCAGGTACAACTCTGATTTGACCCCTAGCCTGGGAACCTTCATATGCTGCAAGTGCGGCCCTAAAAAAAAAAATTTCTTAATCCCCCCCCCACGGCCAATTAAGGCCTAAATGGGAGAAGTCCCACCATGCCTTGAGGCCACCCTCTCCATCCCTCAGAGCTCCCTTAGGGAGAGCTCCTCCCTCCCTTCCAGGCGGCCCGTCCCCTGGGCTCTAGATCCCATGATCTCCAGCCTCCCCCTTTCTTCTCCGAGAGGCAGTGTCATGGGCTACCTAAGAGCACGGGTTCTGGGGTCACCTGCATGGCTCAGAAGCAGCTCTGCCACTGATGAGCCAGGCCACCCAGGGTAGGTCCGAGCCTGGACTTCCTCTGCTGTGATCTTGGGCTGAGAATAACACACACCGACCTCAGAGGGCTGGAGTGGGGATGAAGTGAGCCAATGCACGGATGGCTGCCTGGGGACGAGTCACGGCCCCGGCCTCTGCCCAGGAGCGCACGACAACCTTGTCCCTTGACGCCACATGCCCCTCCAAAGACGAGCCTGTGCCCCTTTGCTCCGCTTCTGCTCCTTCCCTTCCTTCCCCAAATCTCTCCATCTGGCCGACAAGCCCACCGCCCCGACGGAACCAGTCTCCAGTGAGCTCCATCTGGCCAAACCCAAGGGGTGCGCTCGTGCTCATCTTCCTCTCTCACAGCAACACTTGACACAGCTGAAGACTCTTCTGGAAACACCCATCCCTCAGCGCCATGGCCCTTGCGTGCTCCTGATTCGCCTCCTCCCCTCTCTGGCTCCTCCTCGGTCTCCTGGGTGGGCCTGCCTGCCTTCCCGTGCGGGGCCGTCAAGGGTTGTGTTTCGCTCCCAGCCCTCTCCTCTTATCACTTGATAGCTTCTCCTGGGGTGACTTCATAAACAAACAGCTTCAGCTCCAGGGCAGAGCCCAGGAAGCAGTGCCTCGCTTCAGAGCTGAGAAGGATGGGGAGGTTATCAACGGGCCTGCCGTGGGGCCACGTGGTTAGAGGATGGGGCGGCCTGGGAAGAAGGTGGGGTGTCGAGTCGCGTCAAGTGTCTGTTCCCCCGACAGTGCTAGAGCTGCACGGGAGGCCCACCGAGCCAGACTGGACACTCCCTCTTGCACCAGGGCCTTCTGCCCAGGGAGCCTGGGCCGCCGCCGCGGCTTATGGAAGCTGCTTGTAAGGACATGGGGTACAGGCTGGTTCTAAGCAAGTCGGGGCCCACGCAGCGACAAGGAGTAAGCTACAGGCAGAGGGTGACTTCTCTCATTGGAAACGAGCTCCGAAACCCACTCTCGAGTCTCCAGCAAGGTCAGTGGAGGCAGCTGTGCAGAGTGGTGAGCCTGGTAAAACCAGTCTGCCCAGTTTCCCGCTTGGATGTCTGGCCTGGGACACAGGCCCTGGGACTGGGGACCCTGAGACGACGGTCGACACCTCCAACGGTGTCCTGGATGACCCGGTGTTCCTCCAGATGTGGGGTGGTGGTGGAGGTGTTGCCGAGTACCTCTGGTGAGAGCCAGCCTTCCTGCAGCGTCCTGATGGCCTGGGGACAACGGCAGGCTGACTGCCCACATTCAGTGGCTGGGAAGCCTGTGCCGTGCAAAATCCCTAAAGTGTCTCCAAAGACCCTGCCCGCCTGCGCCACTTGGCGTCTGGCCTGGCAACTGAGGCCCTGAGGCCCACTCGGTGGCCTGGGAGATAGCTGACTCCTGTTGTGAGGGTGGCATTTTGTTTCTGGGAAAGAGACAGGTTGGTAACGGCAGGAGAACCAAGCAGTGTCCCACCAACAACGCATACTCATCAAGACCCGCATCGTTGCTCTTCTTCATTTGCTTCATTGTGCTGGGTATGGGGTGGTGTCACATAGTTGGGTTTTTCTACGAAAGTGTAGGTCGATGGACAACCTTGTGTTAATTTCTGCTGTGCATCAAAGTGACTCAGGATATTGAATACATTGAATAGCACAGGATATTGACTAGACAGTAGGACCTCATTGTCCATTCTATGTAGACTCGTTTGCTAATCCCAAACCCCCAATCCTTCCCTCTCCCCCTTGGCAACCACAAGTCTGTTCTCTATGTCTATGAGTCTGTTTCATAGATAAATTCATTTGTGTTGTAATTTAGATTCCACATATCAGTGATGTGATATTTGTCTTTCTGATTCCACCTCGTATGATCATTTCTTTCTAGTTCCATCCATGTTGCTTAGGTGTTTAAATTTGCGTTTTTCTGAGGATTAGTCAAGATGAGCCCATTTCATATATTTATCGGCCTTCCGGTGTCATCTTTGTGAAGTATCGCTTCACGTCTTCTGCTCAGTTTTCTACTGGGTTTTCTTTCTCTCATTATTTGCAGACCTTAATTATACTTTTTTTTTAACATGACTCCTTTACCACATCCAAGTGTCTCCCACTCTGCGGCATGCATTTTCAATTGCATCTTCTCTTTATTATGTCTTTTAATTAACAGAAATTATTGATTTTAATGTAGTCCATTTTATTGATTTTTTTTCCACTGGAGTTAGTGTCTCTTATGCCCTAACTAAAAATCTTTATCTACCCTAAAGTCATGCAGATATTATTCTGTCTTCTATAAGAGATATTGATTTACCTTTCACATTTGGATATTAATACACCTGGAATCAATTTTTGCATATGGCGCGAGGTGGGGTCCAAATACATTTTTTCCCCATGTGGATATATCCAGATGGCCATTTTCCAAAAAGGCCATCCTTTCTCCGCTGAACCTCAGTATCATCTTTGACATAAATCAAGTGACATGTGTCAGGTCAATTTATAGACTCTTTAGTCTATTCCATTGCTCAGGGTTTTTTGTTTTTTTTTTTTTCATATCCCTGTGCCAATAACACATCAACATAATTACTGTGGCTTTACAGATCCTGCTATACGATGTAACCGCCTTTGGCTTTGTTCTTCTTCAGGATTATCTTGGCGATGCTCAGCCCTTTGCATCTCCATCTACATTGGATAATCAGATTGTCAATTCACAGACACACAAACACACACACACACCCTACTGTGATTTTTATTGGCATCACATTGGTGCATAGATGAATTTGGGGAGAATTACCACCTTAACAATATTGAACTTTCCAATCCATGAACGTGCTACATATCTCTATTTCTCTAGATCGTCTTTAATTCATCCGCAATGTTCTGTCATATTCAGTGTAGCAATCTTGCACATCTTTTGCTATATTAAATCCTGTGTAATGGATGGGTTTCTGATGCTACTATAAATGGTATCATTAACATTTTTTTCTATTTGTCGCTAGTATATAAAATGACTTTGCTCATTAATTCTAATAGTTCATCAGGAGATTATAAAAATTATGTCTGCCCCACGTTTTAACTTCAAGCATTACTAGACACTGCATCACTCCTCGAGCCTCTGTGACCTACCATATCCCAATCTGCTCTGTACAGATCATAGCATCTATGAGAAGTCCTTTTTGGGTGGAACCTGAGGCTCATGAGTCCTGTGCCTGGGTTTCTTAGGTCAGGAGCCTGAGATCTTTAACCAAATGAAATTAAGAAAGAAATAAAACCTTTTGTAAGTGTGTATGTCTTGTCAAGTACTGCCCTGAGGGACTCCCATTCCTTGCAGGTATCAACCAATTTAATTTCCTTAACGGCGCTATGAAGTAGGTACTATCATAAGCTCATTGAACAGGCAGGGACACTGAGAGAGAAGGCAATTTTCCCAAGGTCAGCCAACAGGTTAGTGGGCTAAGCTTGACACCACTGGGTCACTCCCAGTCTACAGAGTTAAATTCTTCTGCCTGGCTCTCTCCACCTCCGCATCCTGAACCCTGGCTTTTCCTCAAGTCACCAGGCCACCTGCAGTTGGCTACTTCTGAGATTAAAGGTGGGGGGCAATCAGGGAGAGCTTCATGGAGGTGAGCTGGGCTTTAAAGGTTGAGGAGGATTTGAGCATGTCAAGATGACGTGGGCGAGAGTCTCAAAGACACGGAGCAAAAACAGAGGAATACAGAGGGATGGGTGGTTCTCAGTCTAGGACTGGTCTTGATGGGATCCAGAGTGTTCAGACCAGTTGTCATCACCAATGTGAATTTTGCTTTTAGTGCTTTTGTCAGAATAACCATATATATATATACACACACAAACACACACTGCTGTTGATAGCAGAGTCATTTGAAAATGCCCTCTTTTCACTGTTCAGTCACTGCAAAGGGCACGCGGCTCCTGCAGTATCATTACAAACTTCAATTACTAATGAAAATAGTTGAGTGTATTTGTGTTGCAGAGCTATGGCAACAAATTTGCTACAGCCTCCCTCCATCACTGTAATTTTGTCTGGCCTCACAACCTCCCATAGATTAGTAATAGCACAACAGAATACCTGTAAGCATTTATCTGTGTGCTCAGAAAAAGTAAGGTTTGCATTTCTCTGCTTGGAACCAAGGATCTGCAAGAGAATGGTTGCACATAGGGCTGCGGTGCTCAGAGGACAAAGATCAAGAACTACTGCCTTAAGAAGCAGTGAAATGACGTCAAAAGCGCAAGCAACAAAAGAAAAAAGAAATTAGTTGGACTTCATCAAAATTACAAAAGATAGCCCACAGACTGGGAGAAAATAATTGCAAATCATATATTTGATTAGAGTCTAGTATCCAGAATATATAAAGAACACTTACAGCTCAGCCATAAAAAGACAAATCACCCAGTTAAAAACTGGGCAGGAGTTTCCGTTGTGGCTCAGGGGGGTAAGGACCCAGTGTTGTCTCTGTGAGGATGTGGGTTTGATCCCTGGCCTGACTTGGTGGGTTAAGGATCCTGTGTTGCCTCAAGCTGCAGCATAGGTAGCAGATGCAGCTCTGATTCAACCGCTAGCCTGGGAGCTTCCATATGCCACAGGTGTGGCCATAAAAAGAGGAAAAAAAGGTGGGGGGCCATAGATCTAAAGAGACATTTCTCCAAAGAAGATACCCAGATGGCCAAGAAGCACATGAAAACATGCTCAACAGAATTAGTCATGAGGAAGCTGCAAAGTGAAACCACACTGAGATCCCACCTCACCCCCACCATGAAGGCTATGATTTTAAAAACTGGAAAATAACACGTGCTGATAAAGAACAGAGAAATCAGAACTCCTGGACATTGCTGGTAGGAAAGTAAAATGGTGCAGCCACTGCGGAAAAGAATTTGGTAGCTCCTTAAAAAGTTAAACACACCATACAACCAGCAATACCACTCCTAGTTATAGACCCATGAGAAATGAACACATGCCCACACAAGAACCTGTACACAAGTTTGCCTAGGATTGCTATTAATGACATTGCCCATACCAGAGTTCCCGTCGTGGCTCAGCAGTTAACCAACCCAACTGGCATCCCCGAGGACACAGGTTCGACCCTGGCCTCGCTCAGTGGGTTAAGGATCCGGTGTTGCCATGGGCTGTGGCGTAGGTTGCAGACATGGCTCGGATCCTGTGTTACTCTGGCTCTGGCGTAGCCGGTGGCTGCAGCTCTGATTGGACCCCTAGCTTG
This sequence comes from Phacochoerus africanus, assembly GCF_016906955.1. Taxonomy (NCBI): domain Eukaryota; kingdom Metazoa; phylum Chordata; class Mammalia; order Artiodactyla; family Suidae; genus Phacochoerus; species Phacochoerus africanus. The sequence goes on along the minus strand of NC_062560.1, from coordinate 126,756,862 downwards.
GGAACCTCCATGTGCCGTGGGTGTGGCCCTAGAAAAGCCAAAAAAGTTAATATTCCCCATATGAAAACAATCCAGCTATCCATCAATGCAGAAACCAGATGTGGTCTCTTCATACAATGGAATATTACTCAGCCATTAAAAGGAACAAAGCAGTGACACCTGCTACAACATGGATGAACCTTGAAAACATATGAAGTAGAAGAAACCAGACACAAAAGGCCAGATATTGTAGATTCCATTTATATGAAATATCCAGAATAAGCAAAGCATAGAGGTAGAAAGCAGATTTGTGGTTGCCAATGGCTGGGGGTGGGGAGGAATGGGGGTGGACGTTAAAGGGAACGGTTTCTTTTGGAGGTAATAAAATGTTCTAAAATTGATTGCAGTGATAACTGCACAACTATGAATATGCCTGAAAAATAAGAGTGTACTGGGTTGTACCCTTTTCTGGCCACACCCACAGCATGTTGAAGTTTCCAGGCCAGTGACTGAACCTGTGCCACAGCAGTGAAAATGCCAGGTCCTTAACTGCTAGGCCACCAGGGAACTCGCCAGATTGTGGTCTTTAGAAGTGAATTTTGCGGCGTGCGAATTGTAGCTCAGAAGCTGTTATTTAAAAATGCAGCCAGGTGACAGTTCAGAGTCCTGAACAGTTGTACTGCCTTTGTCAGATTGGCTGCAGGTTGGTTTCCACGGCACATTACCAGCCCGTCATCACCAGCCTCCCTGAGCCCCTTGCCTGATGCCCTTCCCCCGCCGGCTAAGAGGATCCCGTTCTGCCCTGTGCCCTCGTGATACTGGGGACATTTCTAGGTCCTACTTGTCTGCTCCCCTAGTTGGTCACCACAGCCAATGACGATGGAAAGTCCATCGTTACTGGTTGCATGGATGTCTCCAGATATTTGCTCTCAGAGTCTGTTGGTTTGGAAGTTTCTCATTCTTCAATTTATGCCCCTCGTATCAGCAGCTCCAGCTACAAGGGCCTTCATTATAGCCTAATTGCCAGGGCCACTTGCCCTTATTTTTTATATTAAAAATCCATTTGTAAACGCGTTTCAGCAGCTCCACCACCTCAGCCTTGTTGCTAATTCAATCTCCCTCCCCCTCTATTAGCGCCGCAGGGGGCTGAGCAGAGCAGGAGGCGCCGGGCTAATCAGATCACTCCTTGGTCTGCACATTAGGCTCAGCAGGAACTCGGTGGGGGTAGCGGGTCAGACCTGGGGCGGATTAAATCTTCCCCCAGCCTCTGCTCTCAGGACCAGCCAGGGGCGGGACTCGGAAACAGATGCTGCGAGCATGGACCGCAGCTTGAAGGGGCTGACGGGGATCAGCCTGGGCCACCATTAGGCAGGGCAGCTGTAATCGTGGGCGCTGCCAGGGTGGGATTTGATGCTGCTTCTCATTTGAGCCGTTCGCGCCACCACTCAGACACCCGTCTCGGTAAAGTCCCTTCACCTCCCTGAGCTTCACATTCCTCAACGGGGGGTAAAAATCCCCACCTACGGATCCCTCCGAATTTTGATGCGGGCCAGAGGAAATTAAAACAAAACAAAACAAAAACTGGAGTGTGTCTTACTTGTCAAGCCCCGCTCGAGGGAGGACGGGTCTGAGCCCTTGGCATGCATTTATTTAATTTCCTCACCAGCACTAAGAGGCAGGTACCACCATGAGTTTCTGGAACAGACAGGGAAACTGAGACGGAGAGGGCACACCTTTCCCAAGGTCACGCAACGGGTTAGCAGCCACGGCTATCACATATGGCACCATCGGCCATTCCAGCTATAAAATCAAACTCCTCGGCCCGGCTCTCTGGCTGGAGGGTCTCCCCACCTCCTGCTCCTGAGCCCTGCTTCTCAGCAGGTAGGAGAGAGGTGAGCATTCTTCTCAAAGCTCCTCCTCTTGAGCTCCCCTCCAACCTCTGGGCTCCGCTGGCCTACTTCACTCCTGGTTGCTGCCATCGAATGGCCTCCTGCTCCTGTCCCTGGAGACTCAGACTGCAGGATCCTGGTCTTCCTCCTCCCCCAAAGCCAGACCATTGTCTTGGGTGACTTCAATGTCCAGGAGGACAAGCCAGCCGCCATACGGTACCTACCAGTCCCGGATGAGTCAGGGAAGCAGAGCCACGATGGGAAATTAGCCCTCACGAGGCGACGGGGGTGCTGGAAAGTGAAGGTCTGGAAGGGAGAGGTGGCGGATCAGAGCCAGAGCTACTGGGCTCTTCCCCTGAAGCGCTGGTACAGCGAGCCAGACAGGGGGCTCCGGGGGTCTGAGAAGCTAAGTACGTTCAGCTGCTTAAGTCAGCCAAGAGTTTGTGGGGAAATCTATGAAAGCTGCCACCTCTGTGTTCTGTCACCTCTGGTAGGTCCACAACCAAGTGCCTGGTGGTGGGCCCGAAGCCCCCGGCCACCGCGGGGAAGAAGAGCTGGGGGTAGAACAGAGGAAAGCAGCCAGGACAAGCTGGAGCCCTTTAGGCACCTGTGCGTCCATCTGTCACCACATGTGACCGCGAAGACGTTCAAGGAGCGATGGGCTCTTCTTCTCATCACCAGTGACCCTCCCTCTACCCCTCCTCAGCTACCCCTCCCACAGTCACGACCCAAATGTCCTCAATCTCTGAAATTCCTTAGGCGGTCATCACGTGATCCGGCCACCGCCCCTTAGGTTGTTCTCATGGGGGGGTCTCTAAAGCACCCCACCCCCATCATTCATGCAACAAAGATTCATCGAGCCCCACTCTGCATCAAGCACGGGGTTAGACGCTGGGACGCAGTGGCGAACAAAGATCAGAACCTGTCCTCACGAGCTTCCAGTCCAGTGAGGGAGCCAGGTTCTGATTCTGCAGTCCCTCAAAGAAATGAAGAGTTTGTAAGAAAGACCCTCTGACGGTAAAGACGAAAGAATAGCCTGGGAGAAGGTGTCTGGGTCGGGGGCACGAAAAGGCTTCCTTCTGGATGCGATGGTCACTTGTAGATGCTGTGCTAGATAGAAATGACCTAGTGTGGCTCAGCAGTAACGAATCCGACTAGTATCCGTGAGGACTCAGGTTCAATCCCTGGCCTCGCTCAGTGGGTTAAGGATCTGGCATTGCTGTGAGCTGGTTGCAGACGCGGCTCAGACCCTGCATTGCTATGGCTGTGGTGTAGGCTGGCAGCTACAGCTCCGATTTGACTCCTAGGCTGGGAAATTCTATATGCCGCAGTTATGGCCCTAAAAAGAAAAAAATATATATTTCCTTGTAATAAACAATACAGGCCACAGTTGTTCACATATTTGTGTGCCACGGGGCACCCCGAGAGTGGACTGCGCTCCTGTCCACACAAACAATTCAAGTCACTGAAATCAGCAAGTTGGCACAGTCTGGCGGCCAATCATTCTGGCTCTTCGCTCCAGGTGGGAGGGGTCTTCTCTCCAGATGGAACCCCTGGAACAAAGGTGTGGCCCTGGGGCCCTGGGATGGTTCCCATAGGCAGGAATGCTGGAGCATCTCAGGACATCTGATTGATCCCATGGGTGGGGGCAGAGCAGAGGAGCCAAGAACCTGGAGAGGAGCGAATTGGGGACCCCAGACCCAAGCAGGTCTCTGTCCGGGTGCGGGGCTCCCTGGAACTGGTTATGGGGCTTCCTTGGAGGAAGGCACTGCAAAGCCTGGGACCCCTGAGACACAGGGCCCAGGAGCAGGGCCTCTGCTTGCCCAGGTTTGAGGGCAGGAGCCACTAGAGCCCTTGCCGGGTGGATGCTGTTGCCTCCTTTGAACCATCCCCAAAGCTGACACTCGGAAGAGGAAAGGCATTCTGTGACTCTGTGTAGGGACGGATTTCCAAGAGATGGTCAGGAAGGGACTGAGGAGACGAGCAAGCAGTTGAGACAGCGAGAGGTGCACCTCCGTCCCGGGGCGCCGCCAAAGACACCAAGAGGGAAGGAGAGCGCAGCCTGCAACGCGCAGGACGGCCGCAAGGTGGCGGGCACGTCCGCGCAGCCCCGCGGAGGTCCCGGCGCTCCCGCCCCGCCCACCCGCCCTTGGCCGCGGCGTTTGCCTTCCAAGCGCGGCGGACACCGCGTGAATTATTAAAGCCCTGACTCCGAGCGAGCCTGCGCTCCCGCATCGGCGCGTCTCGACCTCTGCGGAGCTGGCTCAGCGCAACGCGAGAAGCCGGCGTCTGGCTAAGCCGCAGTGCCTCGGGTTCGAGGCGGAAGGCCTTGGGGGTCACCCGGGCCCACCCTCTACTTCAAGGGAGGCATCCAGAGGGGACGGGGTCCTTCCTCACGCTCCAGGGTGGGGCACCCAGGACCGGAAACCCAGCGACCTGCCTACCGACCGGTCCAGGACCCTCTGCGAAGTTCTGGATGCCCCGGTCTGTACAGTGGACTCAAGGTCCCCATTGCAGAGCTCCCTATCCAGCCCTTTACCTGGCGTCTTGCTGCCACTCCCGCCAGAGACCCCCTAAGTACGCTCCTTCCTCCCCCTCCAGAAAGGCTTCAGCCCGGGCTGCCTACTGACCCACTTCCCGGAACAGCTCCAGGGCACAGCCGACAGGTTGGGAGGGGCCAGGGGCGTGGGTCTTTCCAGATTTCAGCTGGGGACACACCAGGCAAGCCCAGCCGAGCCAAGTCCTGGGCGAGGTTTGAGGCCTTCTCCATTCTCCCTGTGTCCTAAAACCTTCCCGAGACTGCCAGCACAAGCCAGGGGGTGCTCAGGGGGAAACTGAGGCAGCTCGTCGTTAAAGAGGAGTCGGCCTACCTTCCCACCGGCCTGCCAGGCCTGGAATCTGATACCCCAACTGGGCACCCAGGCCCTTGGCCCCGGCCCTCAGACCCTGAAGGGATTCATGTTTATGCTCTTAAGCCCCCAGCAGTAGCCTCCCCTTAGGGTCTGCCTTTCTAAGAAAAGGCTGAATGTCTCTCTGTCTCCCTCTGTCTCTGTCCTGTAGGGTGCCCCATACACGGCCAGCTCCAGATGAGTTGGAAGCAACACTGAACCCCAACCTGCCAAAACCTTGTCCACGTCCAGCCTTTCAAGCCTCCCCTGCGCAAGGCCTGCCCTGGAGGCAGGTTTCTCAATTCCGCCATCCCCTCTCACCTGAATAACTATAGGAGCTTCCAACACGTGCCGCCTTAACAGCCCCTTTGCAGCACCACAGCCGGAGAGATGGTATTAAAACACAAGCCAGGCCCCCTCCCTCCTCTGCCGAGAAGCCCGCACCAGCTCTCCCATCTCACACGGTGAGAGCCAGCGTCCTCACCGCGGCCTGCCCACCCCATCGTCTTCTGGACCCCCACCCCCCCATCCCCACCCTCCCCTCTCCTTCTACCCGGCCCCTCCCTCGGCCCCTCGCTCTCTGAATCAGCCGCACAGGCCTCTTTGCTGTTCCACCAACAGGCCAGGCACATTCCTGCCCTGGGGCTGTGCTCAGGCTGTCCCCTCTGCTGGAATGCACTTTCCCTGATACCAGCTTCATCCTTCCAGGCTGCTCAAATGTCACTTTATCATCGGGGCCTTCCCTGACCACCCTGTTTGATACTCATGACCCCTCCCATCCTGAAGTCGAGTTGATGTACGAGACAGTGGTCATTTCTGCTGCACGACACAGCGGTTCAGTGATCCATCCATCCATCCATCCATCTTCCAGTTTCTTTTCCCACGTAGGGGATCACTGAATATTGGGTAGGGTTCCCTGTGCTAGACAGCAGGTCCCTGTTGGCCAACCATTCCATAGACCTCAGGGTGCATATGTCAGTCCCAACCCCCAGTCCATCCGTCTCCCAACCACCTGTCCCCTTTGGTCACCATAAGTTTTTCAAAGTCTGTGAGTCTGTTTCTGTTCTGCAAATAAGTTCATTTGTATCCTTTTTTTTTTTTTTTAGGTTCCACAAATAAGTGATATCATATGATGTTTGTCTTTCACTCTCTGACTAGCTTCACCTAGTGTGATAATCTCTAGGTCCATCCATGTTGCTGCAAATGGCATTAGTTCATTCTTTTTCATGGCTGAGTACTATTCCATTGTATGTATGTACCTCATCTTCTTCATCTGTTCCTCTGCTAACCACGCTCTTGTTTCCTCCTTCATGATGCCTCCTGAATGTCTGTCTACCTGCATTCCTGTAAACCTCGGAAGGCCAGGGATCTTTGCTTCACTGATGTATCCCAGGTGCATCTAAACCAGTGTTGAGTGAAGGAATGAATGAGTATGTCCTATGCGTGCCCTCCTTAGAAGCCCTAAGAGGCTGTGTGCTTATAAGGCCCTTACCTTGTGACTCTGGATGTGGCGGAGGAGTGTTTAGCTGGTTGAGGGAGGAGCAGGCTCGCGAGGGGCTCACAGCCAGCCCCACAACTCCTTTTAATCACAGGCTGCCTCCCATCATTGTCACAAACAGACGTGGATTCGTGGGGAGTTGCGGTGCTGGGGGGTGGTCAGTGTTGTCGGGAGCATCCAAACACATTTCGGGGATTAGAAGCTGCCATTTCACCAGCTGATCCCGGGGGGGGGTCACCACCCTTTGGCTAAAATTGTTTTTTTGTGAAAGTGGGTGCTGAGGTTTAAAAAAAGAAAAAATTTGCAAGACCCTTTAGAAACACAAGCCCACAGTCCTTCGTCGGAGGGGCCCGAACGGAAAGCGGGACAATGATCCCAGCAGAGGGACTTGCGCCATCTGACACCTCATCCAGTTGCATGTGGGAAACCGCGCCGGCAGGACAAGCTCAGCCTGAGGAGTGTCCCAGGGACTCTTTCTCGAGCAATTGATCCTCCGTGTGCCGCGCGTCATCGGCAGCAGATGTGCCCCTTGTTTTCCTCATTAGGGTGATTTACTGTCTTCGGAGCTCATTCAAGACAGAGGCATGAGCCCACTTGGGTGTGCGTCCTGGGGGGAGGGGGGGAAGCGGGGCAGACGTCCCCTCTACACTGGTGCGGTGGGTTCCTGCTGCTGCCACCCACAGAGGCCCTCCCCCCTGAGAGCACCCAGTGGGCTGAACCCGATGGGTTGGGCCACTTCGGGAGCGTTGCTCACCAGTCCCCCCTTCAACACACACACACACAGCATCTGCTTCTTCCAACCCAGACACAGCCTCATTCCAAACATGACTGACCAGCTCCACTCAGGATCCTGGGAATCACGTTCGTGTAAGAGGTTTGTGTGTTTTAGAATTTTCTAGTCCACAGTCATGTAAATCCAGATTCTCGTCCTCAGGGCTTGGGATGTTTTACCACACACACGCACATATACACACTTTTGGTTACACAATCACACAGACATGAATTTACCCATGCACGCACCTGGTCACTTACATACTTACCCTGACCCTATATGTACTCACACCCACATACAGAAAATCACAGACACAGATGCACGGACACTCTCAGGTTCACACACCTGCATTCACCCATGTGTGCTCCCAGCATGGGTGCCTTGGGCAATGTTATTTCCCTGGCGCTCTTTCCTCTGCCCTGTTCCATGGGACGCGAACTGGGGATGGGAGGGGAGAATGGGAAAAAACTGGAGAAACGTCCGGGCTGGCACGTCTCCATCTTTTCTGATTTGGAATCTCCTTTCGTACTAATGCTAACAATAGAACATGCATAATAAATAGACAAATTTAGACTTTTTCCATTTTAAGAAGTGACATGGACTCTTCGTTTTTATGTGTATTAGTTATGAAACACAAACATGTCTTGTCACCGAATCTCTCTCAAATGATGATTAGCTTGAAGATCAAACGTATGTTATTAAGACGGAGATTACATCCAATCACGTGTCACAGGAGCAAAGAGATGCACAACCTACTCTTGTGACACAATGTTTGAGATTCTTTTATTTTCACTTGAAAAATCAGTATTTTGGAGTTCCCCAGTGGCTCAGTGGATTAAGGATCTGGCATTGTCATTGCTGTGGCTCAGGTTCAATCTCTGGCCCTAGAACTTTGGCATACCATGGGCATGACCAAAATAAATAAATCATAAGAAAATAAAATCATTATTTTGCGGCTGCCCCCATGGCATGCAGAAGTTCCTGGTCCAGGGATCAAACCTATACTACAGCAGTGACAATGTCAGGTCCTTAACCCACTGAGCCACCAGGGAACTCCAAAAAATCATTATTACTTTCAGTTTGCAGATCTTGTGTCTAAATGATTAGCTAAGAAATGACATTAAGGCTGCTAGTTTTAAGGACTTTTCTCCAAAATAATTTGCTAGCCTTTATTCCAAAAAAAGAAAAGGTTGAATGGGCTATAATTGCCACTCTATTTCCTCTTTTTACCCTTGATTTTTTTTTTTTTTTACGGAATAGAAACTTGTATTTGACTATCAGGTAATCCTTATGTCTGTGCCTTTAAGCAATGGCCCTCTACAGATATAAAATAAACAATATTTTATTTACATAAGAATAAAATCAATTTACAAGTGTATAATGAGTCCAAATGACCATGGGGGATAGTGGTATTTAGCTGAGTTATAAACTGATATTAATCATCTCTACGCTAAATCCCACACATGTTCACTTAATACTCACTGAGATGCTTTCAAACCACTCTGGTTTGAAAGGGGAAAGTGTTTACATGATTTTAATGAAGTAACCTTTAATTGAAATCGAACTAGGAGTTACGGTCGTCTTCAAGTCTAGAAAGTGAACCAGGCTGAGTGGCAGAGTAGGAAGATCAGAAAACCCGGCCACGTGTCCTGACTCTGCTACTCACAGTCTTCGTGAGCCTCTGTCCTCAGACCTAAAACGGAAATAATAGCAGACACCCCCTCCCCTCCCCTTACCTTAATGATTTGTGTCATGGGAACTCAAATGTGTCAGATCTGGAATCCTCAACCCTGCGACCTTGGCCAAGGGTTTCTGAGTGGTGTCCAGAGCTAGCCCGGGTGACACCATAGCCCAGACCAAGACATTGGGTGTAGGCATGGCCAGCAGGGGTCAAGAGCCACCTTGATCCGGAGGACTGAGGGTCCTCACTGCAGCTAGATTAGTTCACACCAAAGGATGTCTGCGTAGTCCCCCGACGTCTGCTGCCATGGGTTTAAGAATGCCCCTGAATCGCCTGTGGCTTTTGCTAGAGCGATGGCCCTTTCCTTACAAGAAAGTACGCTGAACACAGAAGCCAGAGAGGTGAGCCCTTTCCCTGTAGGGGGGAAGAATCCGAAAAAGAATATCTCTGTGTGTGTGTGACTGAATCACTTTGCTATACACCTGAAGCTAACACAACTTTGTAAATCAACTATGCTTGAATTAAAAAAGTAAAAAAAAAAAAAAAAACCCACCCATCAATGACAGAGACGGCAAGAACAGGGGATGCTAGGCCCAAGTGGCACTTGAGACACTTCCTGCAAGCAGCCCAGAGAGTCACGAACCTGGGTCACTCTCTGGTCTCTAGAAAATAATACCACAATGTTACAAGGATTTTGCAATGAAAGAAAAACGTCCGTAGCCCCTATTCTCACAGTGTTGTCTCCCTTCTCGGCCTCCCCAAGAGCAGCCACATGTTTGTATTGTTATTACCATCGGATACAAACGATCTTACATTCTGCTTTTTCTCCCACCCCCCTCCCTGCCAAATTGCACGATCGATATTTCCATATTGCTACACTTTTTGCCACTGTCATATTTTTAAGTAACTTCTTTTTTTTGGTAGTGAAAGTAACGCATGTGCAGTTCAGAAAAGAGCAAAAGTGCATACACATCCCTGTAAATCGCCCTCTTGTCATGTAAGGTGCTGGCGGAAGATTCTATCTGCTGCCCCAAAGAGGGAGCAGGGAAAGAGCGGGCATCAGGAACAAGCAGCGCCGGGGCAGGGCATGTGGACGGCTCTCTTCCTGCAGAAGCTGCCAGAAGCCACATCACCCCCTCAGCCCACAAGGCCTCACCTGAGCTGGTGTCCATAACCTCTCTGAGGTCACCTCCTCCCATCCACCCCCCCCCCCCTCCTCTCAGGATACCAGCCTCTTTGCTGCACCTCCACCATTTTAAGCACCTCCTGTCTCAGGGCCTTTGCGTGTGCTGTCCGCTCCGCTTTTTACACTCTTCCCCCACCTCCTCCACAAACAGCACCTCCTCGGACAGACTTTCCTTGACCATCGAATCGAAAACAGCACACTTTGTCCCTGGCTCCACCTTGATCATTCTGGATAGCACATATCCCTTGTTTAATGTCACCCCACACTAGAAGGTCAGCTCCCAGCGGGCAGGGGCTTGGACTCTGTCATCTGCTGCTATATGCCCATCCCTGGCAGACTACCTAGTTGTTGAATGAGCAAACCCAGGTCATCCAACCTCAAATGCCAGATACCAGAAAAGAACGCATCCACCTTTCTTTTTTTCAATTTTATTGAAGTATAGTTGATTTACAATGTCGTATTCAGAGTTCCCGTCGTGGCGCAGTGGTTAACGAATCCGACTAGGAACCATGAGGTTGCGGGTTCGGTCCCTGCCCTTGCTCAGTGGGTTAAGGATCCGGCGTTGCCGTGAGCTGTGTTGTAGGTTGCAGACGCGGCTCGGATCCCTCGTTGCTGTGGCCCTGGCCAAGACCGGCGGCTCCAGCTCCGATGAGACCCCTAGCCTGGGAACCTCCATATGCCATGGGAGTGGCCCAAAGAAATAGCAAAAAGACAAAAAACAAAAACAAAAAGTTGTATTCATTTCTGCTCTACAGCAAATGACTCAGTGATAACGTGTATGTTCTTTTCCACCAGGGTTTATCACAGGATATTGAATCTCCTTCCCTGTGTTGTTTATCCATCGTCTATATAACTTTCACCTGCTAAGCCCACACTCCCAACTGACCCTTCCCCACCCCACCTCATCCCCCTCGGAAACCATAAGCCTGTTCTCTAAGTCTGCGAGTCTGTTCGGGAGACGAGTTCATTTGTGTCATGTTTTAGATTCCACGTATAAGTGCTAGCATATGCTATTTGTCTTTCTCTTTCTGCCTGACTTCACTTAGTATGCACATGGCATTATTTCATTCTTTTTTTATGGCCGAATAACATATATGTACCACATCTTCTTATCTTTGGCTATTGTGAATAGTGCTGCTATCAACATAGGGGTGCAGGTATCTTTCCGAAGTAGAGTTTTCTCTGGCTATAGGCCCAGAAGTGGGTTTGCTGGATCATATGGTGGTTGTATTTTTAGTTTTTAGAGGAACTTCCAAACTGTTTTCCATAATGGCTGCACCAACTTGCATTCCCACCAACAGTACGGGAGGGTCCCTTTTCGCCACACCCGCTCCAGCATTTGTTACTTATAGATTTATTAATGATGGCCATTCTGGCCGGCGTGAGGTGGTACCGCATTGTAGTTTTGGTTTGCATTTCTTTGATAATCAGTGATGGTGAGCATTTTTTATGTGCCTGTGGGCCATTTGTATGTCTTCTTTGGAGAAATGTCTATCCAGGTCTGCTGCCCATTGTTTGACTGAGTTGTTTTTTGTTGCTGAGTTGTATGAGCCGTTTATGTATTTTGGAAATTAAGCCCTTATGGGTCACATCATCACATCATTTACAAATATTTTCTCACAATCCGTAGTTTGTCTTTTTTTTTTTTTTTTTTTTGTCTTTTTAAGGCCGAACCCACGGCATATGGAGGTTCCCAGGCAAGGGGTTGAATCAGAGCTGTAGCCGCCGGCCTACGCTACAGCCACAGCAACACAGGATCCGAGCCACATCTGCAACCTACACCACAGCTCATGGCAACGCTGGATCCTTAACCCACCAAGCGGGGCCGGGGATTGAAACCATGACCTCATGGCTACTAGTCGAGATTGTTACCACTGAGCCGCAATGGGAACTCCCTCTTTTTGTTTTCTTTATGGTTTTCTTTGCTAAAGAAAGCACCCACTTTATTCCCAGAAGGAAAATAATTTTATCGTGTTCTCTGATTATAAGGGTAATATATGATCATTGTAAACCTTCAGAAAATAGAGCAAAGTGTTCAGAACAAGAGGAACAAAACACGTCGTCTGATTTCCTAAGACGATCCCCATTACTAATTTGATGTATTTCTTCTTCTTCTTTTTTTTTTGTCTTTTTGTCCTCTTACGGCCGCACCCGCGGCATATGGAGGTTCCCAGGCTAGGGTTCTAATCGGAGCTGTAGCAGCCGGCCTACACCACAGCTGCTGCAACACCAGATCCGAGCCGCGTCTGCAACCTACACCACAGCTCACGGCAACGCCGGATCCTTAACCCACTGAGGGAGGCCAGGGATCGAACCCACCACCTCATGGTTCCTAGTCGGACTCATTTCCGCTGAGCCACGGCAGGAACTCCCATTTTGATATATTTCTTCTCTCTCTCTCTCTCCTTCCCTCTATAGGTAGGTGAATAGAGAGGTAGTAGGTAGATGACAGATAGAGATAGGTAGGTAAGTGTAGAAATATATACACATACCTCATAAATGGAATTCATGCCGTACAAGCTATTTTGTAAGATTGCTCTGCACTGAGGATCCTTGCAACTCAATCTTTGCCCATATCCTGAATTATCCCCTAAGGATAACTTTCTAGAAGCAGAACTGCTGGGTCAAAGCAAAGGAACAGTCACATGGCTTAAGCTACAGGCTGACATCTTGGACCCACACCATCGCTGGCTGTTCTACTTTCTTAAAAATACGTGCTCATTTGATAGGTGTTACTGCTTTCATTTGCACGTCTCTGGTTATTAGGGAGGAGGAACTATTTTTCACATCTGTGGGCCACTTGGAATTGATGATCTTAGTGGGGTCACTGTTATTCTGGGGCACATGGCTGCCCTGTCCTTCCTGAAGGGCCCCCGGCCCTGGCTTTGTGTCCTGGCTGCCTCCCAGACTTGCTAGGTAACTTTGGGACAGAGGTTACCTTTGCTGAGCCACCATTTCACTGACCGTAAACAGAAGATACCACAGACCTCATAGGATTGGCATGGGGTTAATCACATGGTATGTGTAAGGTATTTATTACAGTACCTAGGGTTTAGTAAGTCCTAATACAAGTACAGAAGAAAAAATAAATTGGTGTTACATCGCTGTCAGTAGAGTCTCTAGGGTTTCACAATTAGCTGCCATTTGAGCTATTCCTATGGAATTGTTTTTTTAAGTTGGGAAGCTTAGCAAATCTTTACTAGAAATATTTGTTCAATTTCATCAGGTATCTCTTTGACATCTACTGCCGTTACCACGTGCTCAGTCACCTTTGAACTATTGGCTGATGCGATTCATTTTAACGGTGCTTTTTCCGACGTTGACGTGCCCTTGCGTTCGTGTATTCATTCAGTGAGAAAATATTTATTCCGCAGCTACTATGTGCCAGGCAGTGTTCTGGGCTCGAGGAATACAACACAACAGCAAACCAGACAAACCAAGTCTCCCCTCTCTTTCTCATGGTAGAGTCAATAACGAGGCAAATATGGAATGTGCATGCAAAAGACAAGAACTCCCTTGGCGTTGTTTGAAGAATGCTGAGATGACCTGGGTGGCTAAGAAGGCTTTGGCGAGTGTAAGGGAGGGAGTCTGATTTATGCGTGAAAAGGATCCCTCTGACTGCTGTGTGGGGAATGGGTTGGAGAAGAGCAAGAATGGAAGCACTTGTCCAAGTATGAGCCAACAGAAGACTTTGGCTCGGACTGTATAGGTAACGGTGGAGGTGCATGTTGGACGTATTTGAATATATTTTGAAGACGAAAGCCCACCAGATGGGCTGTGGGAGCACGAGAGAAACAGAGGACTCACAGGTGGCAGAAAGGAGAAGTGCAGGAGAGGCAGGCTGTGGAGGGAAGATCAGGTGTTTGCTTTGAGACATGTTGAGTTTGAGATGCCTGTCAGACCCGCAGGAGGAGAAGTCAGGTGGGCATTTGGATACACGCATCTGTAATAACACTTGTCAAGTGTGTCTCGTCATTTATTATTGTGCTGAACTCGTTTGCTAGCATTTTATTTAGGAATGTTTTTCTTCTTGGTCTGCACTTTCTTTTTTCTTTTGGGGCTATCATTTTCGACTTTTGAAGCCCCCACTATGCTACAGACTCCGATCTAATTGGTCTGGGTTAGAGCCCAGGAATCTTCCTTTTAAAAGTAGTCCAGGAGTTCCTGTTGTGGCTCAGTGGTCACGAACCCAACTCGTATCCATGAAGATGCGAGTTTGATCCCTGGCCCCATTCAGTGGATTAAGGATCTGTCATTGCCGTGAGCTGTGCTGTAGGTCGCAGACGTGGCTCTGATCCCACCTTGCTGTGGCTATGGTGTAGGCCAGCAGGTGTAGCTCTAGATTGGACCCCTAGCCTGGGAACTTCCATATGTCGCAGGTGTGCCTCTATAAAGAAAAAGAAAAATAAAAAGAGAAAAGTCCGTAGGACTCTGATGCAGGTGGTTCAGGGCCCATTATTAGGAAACAACATGCTTTAATATTTTCAATTTCTTGCCATGTTATTCATCCATTCAACCCTCTATCTATGCTTTGGTCAGTTTTGGTCATTTATATTTGCCTATAAAATGCTCCATGACATCTCAGATTTTCAAAATTTAAGCATAGACTTAACATAATAATATCTTTTAATTTAAAAGAAATCTCTATATCTTGACCAGAACTATCCTTCTGAGCCATATGAACTTGTATGATCCTTTTGTTTAACTGATATTATTTGCCAGAGTTTAGCCAATTTTATCTCTTCAAAGAACAAGCTCTTCGATGTATTTGTTCAATTGTCTTCAACTTCAGTAATTTCTTTTGTCTTTATCAATCGCTTCCCTTTATTTTCCTTGGGTTTTTCATTATTGTTGATACTGTGATGATTTCTAACTTCTTGAATTCAATGATCAATCTTTTCTTTTTAGTCTTTCTTCTGTATTTACAAAAGGGGCTGATGTCTGGGAAAGTTGCCAGGATTTAAGTGTGCCTTGACAGAAATCTCCCATTGAAATGAACAAAAAGGCCCAAAGAGAGAGGAAAAAATTTTCTCTGGTGAATGCATATACCAGACACAGTATAACCTGTCCTAAAGCAAAAGAGGATTCTAGACGACAGCACGCAACCCTCCAGCTCCTGGGCGTAGGACAATGAAGACAATTGCAGCTGGTCTCATGATCTCTCTCTGGTGTGGAGAGACAGGATATGTAAAAAGTGCTTACAAAGAAACACTCCTCTCCTTAAGCCCTTTCCTCCACTGAAAAATCACTGGGTCATTGAGTTCCCATCATGGCTCAGCAGTAAGGAACCTAACTAGTACCCATGAGTATGCCGGTTCGATCCCTGGCCTCCATCAGTATGTTAAGGATCTGGCATTGCCATGCGTTGTGGTGTAGGTCACAGAGGCGGCTCGGATCTGGCATTGCTGTGGCTGTGGTGTAGGCTGGTGGCTACAGCTCCAACTCCACCCCTAGCCTAGAGACCTCTATATGCAGCAGGTGTGGCCCTAAAAAAAAAAAAAAAAAAAAAAGAGAGAGAAAGAGAAATTTTTTTTCTGCTAAAAACCAGCTTTTGATGGTGAAAAAAATTAAGGGGCATAGGGCTTTGCCACCTAAGATGGAGGCAGGTGGCAGCAGAATTAAACACAACACCAGCCACCAAAACTGATAAACAGAAGAACAAGCTGCAGGTGATCAATGGATATATCAGGACTATCAATTGTCAACAGCCAAGACAAAAAAAGTAGCAAACATAAGACTTAATACCCTTGATCTAATGGCCATACGTAGAGCTCTAAAGTCAACAGCATGCTCTCAAAAACACACAAAACATTTACGAAAATTGGCCATAAAGACAGCCTCGCCAGGAGTTCCCTTTGTGCCTCAGTGGTTTAAGGATCAGGCATTGTCCCTGCAGTGGCTCAGGTCACTGCTGTGGCTCAGGTTCGATCCCTGGCCCGGGGAACGTCCGCATGCCTGAGTACAGCCAAAAAAAAAAAAAAGATAGCCCCCTCAAAATTTCAAAGAATCCATACTATATCGACCACATTCTGTGATCACAACACAGTTATAAGTGAATATGAAGAAATTAATTAGAATTCAGATATTTGGAACTTAAACTCTTCTAAAGAATTCAAGGGAGTTCCCATTGTGGCTCGGCAGTAACAAACTCAACTAGTATCCATGAGGATGCGGGTCCAATCCCTGGCCTTGCTCAGTGGGTTAAGGATCCGGCAGTGCTGTGAGCTGCAGTGTAGGTCGCAGATGCAGCTCGGATCCCGCGTTGCTGTGGCTCTGGTGTAGGCTGGCGGCCGCAGCTCTGATTCAACCCCTAGCCTGGGAACTTTCATATGCCACTGGTGCGGCCCTTTAAAAACTTCATGGATTAAAGTAATCATAAGAGGAATTTTATACTGTTTTAAATGATGAAAGAGACACTCGAGGTGAACAGAGCCACTCCAGGTGCCTCCAGGTCCCATAGCACTCTTTCAGTGCAGCCCCCATCAGAGTCCATCTACCCTGTCCAGACTCAGCAATCCTCCCCAAGGAGGTGGTGCTGGAGCAGGCGACCAGGGGGCCGCACCCTGGGTCCTCTGCTCAGTGGCCCTGCGTCGGCCATGCCCTTGATGCTCTCCCTTCAGGAATGCCACATCGCACGCCCCATCACCAGCCAAACAGCAGAGGAGGAACGAGTGAGATGTAATGGGATTCAGTGTATGATTCAAAGAAGTGATATCAGGCTTAAAACAAGGAATTGCGTCAAAGGGAAGAAATTTCTGAACTACAGGCAGAAATCAAGAAACAAGATCAGTCATATTTCTCCCGCATCTGAGCTTGAAGTGCTCTCTGTAATGACACCCTCGTGAGAGATGGAGCGATCCCGAGAGCAAGCCTTGGAATGTGATGCATTTGAGTGGCTCTTCAGTCTGAGCCTAAACCCTCCTATACATCAAGGAATATTCCTCCAGAAGAGAGGCCTCAGCCCTACGGCCCATGTGGCCAAAGGTTCAAACCGAATTTGGATCTACCGAGCTAAGGGAGAACTCACACAGCTGAATATCCATGTAGGAGTAGCAAAAGTGGGACGACCTTCAGAGGAAGCCCCGATACGACTCGACGTCAGAATATCAACCCTAGAGAGAAGGTCCTTGTGTGCAATGACTGTGGAAAATCTCTCAGCCCACACTCTGTTCTCCAAAACCATCAGAGATTTCAGGGCAGTGAAAAACTTCACAATGCAATAAAAATGATAACGCTTTCCAAAGGTGTTCAAACTTGCTGGGGCATCGGAGAAGCCCCAAGGGAAAACTAGCACGTGAGTCCATTTAAAGGGAATCTAAGGAGGGCGAAAACCTATGAATGCAGTGCAAGAGGGAAGGCTTTTAGATGGAGCTCCACCTCATGAAACATGCAAGAACTCATCCTAGGCCCTTGATACGATGTTCACACTTTTAAACGCCATAGAATAGACTTCACCCTGTTGATACTGTGACAAGTACAGGAAAAGCCCTCACCCGGGGTGCATATCTGAGGAAGTGTCAGAAAGTTTGCCTCCGAGGAAAACCTCTGAATATCACGGCGCTGGAAAACCATTCGACCAGGTCTCAAATCTTATTCACATTGGAAAGAAGCCCTTCAAATATAATGATTGGGAGATAGCCTTTAGCTTTATAGCTCAGTCTTTTCAGTGTAGAATTCACCACACACGTATATTATAGATGCTGAAAAGCCTTTCATTACAGTTTGATCATCAATCTGTCCTTAGAAATCATCAGATAATCCAGAAACCCTCTGAATATGATGTCTGTGGGAAAGCCATCACAGTTCAGCCCATCAGGGAATTCATTCTGGTGATATCTTATGGGTTTAACGAATGTTAAAAAAAAAAAAAGAAAGAAAAGAAAAGAAAGAAAGAAAAGACCTTCAGCCAGAGTTCAACCCTTATTCAGCATCAGATAATTCATAGTGGATTGGAATGTAGAGTGAACGCAGGATGGTAAAACCTTCAACAGAAGCCCCCAAATCTTGTTCATTATCAGAAAAGTCCTACTGTAGAAAAACTTTCTATGGGAATAAAGACCTCTGAGTTCAAGGACGCTCCACCTAACGTGAGAAATCTGCAGTCCTTACTTGGCATCAAAAGATTTACACCAGGAGCTCCCTGGTGGCCTAGTGGGTTAAGAATCCAGCGTTGTCACTGTGGTGGTTTGGGTCACTGCTGTGGCATGGGTTCCATCCCTGGCCTGGGAACTTCCTCGTGCCCCAGGTTTGCCAAAAAAAAAAAAAAAAAAAAAGAAAGAAATTTACACCAAAATGAATCCTTTGGGTATGCTAATTGTGGGAAAGCTCTCAGTTAGTCACGAAAAATACTGAAGCATTTACTCTTTCACCCCAGATAGTGGCTTGATCAGTACAATGGATGTACAGAAATCTTGTCAACAGTTTCATTTTCTGACCTTTTCTCTGACACTTTAAAGTGCCTTTTTCTCCCAGTTACCCAGGCTTGAATATTTTAGGTCTTATTTCATGATTCCTTTATGCATATGCCTAACCATTCCACAAAACCTGCGACTGTGCCCCTGAAATGTCTCCTGTGACCTCTGCTTTTCTTCAGCGTATAAACACAGTAATACATTTGTCGGAATTATGAAGACCGAATGTTTGTTTATAAATAGAGTTTATAATTATAATCTAGTAAAACAAACCAAAAAGTTTTTTTAAACCCAATAAATAGGAGTTTCCTGGTGGCTCAGTGGGTTAAGGATCCAGTGTTGTCACGGCTATGGCTCGGGTCACTGCTGCGGTGCTGGTTCAGTCCTTGTCCTGGGAACATCTGCATGCTGTGGGTACTGCCAAAAAAAGAAGAAAACCACTAAATAATGTTGAGAACAGTACACAGCAGACCTTGTGGGATTCAGTGAGAATTTATAGCTTAGAAAATAATAAAGGCTGAAAAGTCAATAATGTGAGTGTCCAACTTAAGAGTTGGAAAAAATCAGAATACACCAAAAGAAAATGGAAGGAAGGAAAAGTGAACCTAAGAGCAGAAGAGAATGAAAAGAGACGCAATAGAAAGAATAAACAAACCCAAGGGATAAAGGAAGCCAAACAAAATAGACTTCTCAGAAAACTGATCAAGAGACGAGCAAAGGCACAAATAATGTTATTAATGAAAACACGGCTAGAACTACAAATGAGGTAGACATTTAAAATATATTAAAAGAATGTGTTCAACAGCTTTATGCCAACAAATTTGGATATTTTTGTGAAATGGACAAATTCTTAGAAAATCGATCACCTATTAAACGGACTTATGAAAAAATAGAAGGTCTGAGTCCTCATTCTGTTTGGGTCATCAGCTGCCGCAGTGAGGGTGGACCGCAGCCACCAAAGAAGAGAACCCAACAAAAACAAGGTATTTGGCTTACGACGAGTATTTATTGTCATCCTCAATGACATGCAGGTCAATTGCAGTCTGACTGATGTAGGTTGGGCTCCCCGACTGGCCCTGCTTCAAGCTATGGGTTGGCTGTGCTTGGTTCTAGGTGACAGGCTGGGGTCGGGTGTGTTCCATAGGTGATGGTTCCAGGGCTATAGGCTGAAAGGGCAGTGGCCACGTGGGACAGGTTTTTCTCACTGAGTCTCACTGGTGCCCAAGAAAGCAAGCCCAACAGAGCAAGCACATTTCAAGCCTCGGTGGCTTGGTGTCCACTAAAGCAAAGCACATGGCAAGTCCAAAATCAAGCAGCAAGGACACGTACCCCTCCTATCATCGAGCCAGAATGACAATGTCGATGCGCAATATCCTATTACAAAGGAATGACTCAACTTTCCATTTGCCAGAGTCCTTTAACTAGTAAGAAGCGGTAGTTTGAAAATCTTCCTCTGAAGAAAATACTAGGCCCCAATGATGTCACAGGGATATTCTATGAGACTTATAAAGAGCAAATGATTCCACACGTATATAAACTATTGCGAGAGAAGATAAATGAAAATTACAGGCCCATTTCATGCAAAATTCTAGCTAAATACTATTGAAGATGAAATATAACCGTTTACAAAAAAAGACAGCATACCTTGACCAATCTAAATTTGTCCCAAGAATACAAGGAATTTTTTTTTTTTTTTTTTTTTGCCTTTCGGGGTCACCCCCGTGGCATATAGAGGTTCCCAGGCTAGGGGTCGAATCGGAGCTGCAGCTGCTGGCCTACACCACAGCCACAGCAATGCGGGATCGGAGCCGCATCTGCGACCTACACTGCAGCTCATGGCAGCGGTGGATCCTTAACCCACTGAGCGAGGCCAGGGATTGAACCTGCGTCCTCATGGATACTAGTCAGGTTTGTTTCTGCTGCGCCATGACGGGAAGTCCAAGAATTTTGTAATATTAGAATTTTCTTTTCTCTTCCAGCTTTATTGAGATATAATTGACAAATAGCATTGTGTTAGGCAGAAAGTGTGAAATGTGATGACTTGATATACATTATTCATTGTGACATGGTTGCCACATTGAAGTTAGTTGATACATCCATCATCTTACAGTTACTACTTGTGTGTGTGCCTGTGTGTGTGTGTGTGTGTGTCTGAGAACAGTCAAGATCTTCATGTAACAAAGTCAACTACACAGTGCAGTATTGTTAACTATTGTTACCACGCTGTACATTAGCTCCCCGGAAGTTATTCATCTTAAAACTGAAAGTTTGTACCCTTTGACCAACCTGTCCACAATTTCCCCACACCCCCAGACACGAGCAACCACCATTCTACTCTCTGTTTCTATGAATTTGGCTTATTTACTTTTTGTTGTCTTTTGTCTTTTTAGCGCCACACCCGAGGCATATGGAGGTTCCCAGGCCAGGGGTTGAACCGGAGCTGCAGCTGCCAGCCTCGCCATGGCCGCAGCAACATGAGGTCCAAGCCGCGTCTGCGACCCACACCACAGCTCACAGCAATGCCGGATCCTTAACCCACTGAGCAAGGCCAGGGATTGAACCTGCATCCTCATGGATGCTAGTTGGGTTCGTTAACCACTGAGCCATGATGGGAATGCCTGAATTTGGCTTTTTTAAATTTCACATATAAGTAATACCATACAATATTTTTCTTGGACTGACCTATTTCACTGAGCTCACAAGGTCCATCTATGTCATCAGAAGAGACAAGATCTCCTTCTTCCGCGTGGCTAAATTGTGTTCCATTGCATAACTACTTCTTTATTCCTTCCTCCATTACAGACACTTAGGAGGCTACCATATCTTGGATACAGTGAAAGGTGCTGCAATGAACATGAGGGTGCAGATATCTCTCCCAGATAACGATTGCATTTCCTTTAGATGTGTACCCAGAAGTAGAAGTGCTAGGTCATAAGAGAGTTCTATTTTTCATTCTTAAAGGAATCTCCATACTGTTTTCCATGGGGGTTGTACCAACTTCCATTCCCACCAATGGTGCACAGGCGTTCCCTTTTCGCCACATCCTTACCAACTTTTCTTTGTCTTTTTGATAATAGCCATTCTAACAAGTGTGAGGTGATGTCTCATTGTGGCTTTGCTTTGCAGTTCCTTGATAATTAGTGATGTTCAGCACCTTTTCATGTACCTATGGGCCATCTGTATGTCTTCTTTGGAAAAAGGGTCAGTTTAGGTCCTTTGACTATTTTTAAGTCAATTATTTGGAGTTTTGCTGTTGAGTTGCAAGATTTCCTTCTATATTGTGGAAATTAACCCCTTATCAGATGTATGGTTTGTGATTATTTTCTCCCATTCTGTAGGATGCCTTTTTACCCTGTAGGCAGTTTCTTCTGCTGTGCAGAAGCTTTTTAGCTTGATGTCGTCCCACTTTATTATGTTGAGGTACATTCCTTCCATACCCAATTTGCTGAGAGTTTTTATAAACAAATGTCAAATTGTGTGAAATGCTTTTTCTGCATCTATTGAAATTATCATATGATTTTATCTCTCATTTTATTAATGCGGTATATCACATTTATTGATTTGCATATGGTGAACCATCCTTGCATCCCAGGAATAAATCCCACTTGATGATGATGGATGATTCTTTTAATGTGGTGTTGAATTTGGTTTGGTAGTATTTTGTTGAGAATTTTTGCATCTATACTCATCAGGGATATTGGCCTTTAGTTTTATCTTCTTTTAGTGTTTTGTTATGGTAATGTTGGCCTCATAAAATGAATTTGGGAATGTCCCCTCTTCTTCAGTTTTTTTTTTTTTTCTGAAGAGTTTGATAAGAATTGGCATTAATTCTTCTCTAAATTTTGGTAAAATTCACCAGGGAAACCATCTGATCCTGAGGTTTTTCTTGTTTGAAAGTTTTGGCTACTAATTAAATCTCCTTACTCATTATTGTCTATTCAGATTGTCTGTTTCCACATGATTCAGTCTTGGTAGGTTGTATGTTTCTAAGAACTTATCTAGGGGGGAATCCCATCATGGCTCAGCAGAAACGAATCTGACTAGCATCCAAGAGGTCTCAGGTTTGATCCCTGGCCTCACTCAGTGGGTTAAGGATCCGGCATTGCCATGAACTGTGGTGTAGTTCACAGACACTGCTCAGATCTGACATTGCTGTGTCTGTGGCATAGGCCAGCAGCCACAGCTCCTATTCAACCCCTAGCCTGGGAACCTCCATATGCCATGGGTGTGGCCCTAAAAATAAAAATAAAATAAAAATAAAGAAAAAAAATTTATCTAGGAGTTCCCTAGCAGTGCAGTGGGTTAAGGAACCAGCATTGTCACTGCAGTAGCTCAGGTTACTGCTGTGGTATGGATTTGATCCCTGGCCAGGGAACTACCATATGCTGTGGGCATGGCCAAAAAAATAAATAAAATTTAAAAAATAAAAATAAAAAAAATTACCCATTTCTTATAGATTGTCGAATTTGTTGGTCTATAATTGTTCATAGTAATCCTTTTTTTTTTTTTTTTCCTTTTTAGGGCCACTTGTGTTGCATATGGAAAGTTCCCAGGCTAGGGGTTGAATAGGAGCTGTAGCTGCCAACCTTTGCCACAGCCACAGCAACACAAGATCCAAGCTGCGTCTGTGACCTATGCCACAGCTCAGAGTGACTCCAGATCCTTAACCCACTGAGCGAGGCCGGGGATCAAACCTGCATCCTCGTGGATGCTCATTGGGTTCATTACCACTGAGCTACAGTGGAAACTCCCTCATAGTAGTCTTTTATCATCCTTTGTGTTTTGGTGTCTTTTACAAATCCAAATCATTTATATAGGCAATGTGTCCTCTTTCATTTATAATTTTGAGTCTTCTCTCTTTTTGTCTTGGTTTGTCTACCTAAATATTTGTCAGTTTTGTTTATTTTTAAAAAACCAACTTTAGGGAGTTCCCGTTGTGGCGCAGCGGTTAACGAATCCGACTAGGAACCATGAGGTTGCGGGTTCGGTCCCTGCCCTTGCTCAGTGGGTTAACGATCTGGCGTTGCCGTGAGCTGTGGTGTAGGTCACAGACGCGGCTCGGATCCCGAGTTGCTGTGGCTCTGGCGTAGGCCGGTGGCTACAGCTCTGATTCGACCCCTAGCCTGGGAACCTCCCATATGCCGCGGGAGCGGCCCAAGAAATGGCAAAAAGACCAAAAAAAAAAAAAAAAACTTTAAAACCCCAACTGTTATTTTCATCAGTATTTTCTATTGTTTTCCTATTCTCTATTTTCACTTATTTCTGTTCTGATCTTTGTTATTTCCTTCTTTCTGCTACCTTTAGGCTTAGTTTGTTCTTCTAATAACTTGAGATATAATGTTAGGTCGATTACTCGGGATCTTTCATTTTTCTTAATGAGGGTGATTATAGCTATAAATACTCCTCTTAGGACTGCCTTTACTGCATCTTATAAGTTTGAGCGTGTTCTATTTCCATTTTCACTTGTCTCAGGATATTTTTCTTTCCTTTTTTATTTCTTCTTTGATCCATTGGTTGTTCAGAAATGTGTTGTTTAATTTTTACATATTGGTGAATTTTCCACTTTTCTTCTTATAACTGATTTCTAGTTTCATACCATTGTGCTTGGAAAAGACTCTTGATATTATTTGAATCTTCTTGAGTTTGTTAATGTTTATTTTGAGGCCTGACGTATGATCTGTCCTGGAGAATATTTCATGTATGTTTGAGAAGAATGTGTATTCTGCTGCTGTTTAGTAGAATGTTGAGCATATGTCTGTAAGGTTCATTTTGTCTTTTGCGTTTCTTAAATCTCCTTTTTCTTTATTGATTTTCTAACTGGATAATATACCCACTATTGAGAGGGGGGTATTAAGGTCCTCTATATGGACAGTTAAATGGACCATTGGAACTAGTGATACTAGTGACTGATTCAGATATATATGAGCATTTGCCATATGAAGGAGGGAGTATGGCAAATCAATAGAGGAAAAGGGGTTATTTGGTAAGTGGAGCTGGAAAAGTGGTTGTCCATATGAAAAGATTACATTTCATCACTACTTTATACCACAATGAAATGAATTACCTTATATAACAATTAACTCTAGACAGATTAGAATTTGATTATCAAAAGAAAAACATTAAACTTTTCGTTCAGACTAGGGATGAATTCATTTTCACTTTAGTGTGGTGAACCAGTTATAAAAACAAAATCCACACTGATAGATCAGGAGAGGGAAGTTAAGATGGAACTCGTTGCAAAGGTGTTGGAAAGGTGAAAAGGCAAACAAAGGACAATGCAGAAAGTCCCTTCCACCCCTACGGATGGAAGGAAAGGGAGGAAATGATATCACCAGAGCTCAGGAACTGGGGTCACCCAGTAGGAGCTGGAACTGGAGAGCACAACTATTCAGTTAGAGCAGAAACAGGCTCGCCTGGTAGGAACTGTAACCATGGAGGAGACACGGCCACTGCCAGGGACGCCACCCAAAGCAAAGAGAGGAGAGGGGAAATACGCTGGCTTCTCCCTCCTCTTGCTTTTAAATATCAGACCAGTTCCTCCATTTGGCCGAACTCTAGCTGGCAGCCAGTGGGGGTGTGAGCCTGAAAGATGCCAGCCCCTGATGATTCAGAGCAGAGCAGGGAGAGGGCAGAGAATGAATCTGAGCGCAAACAGGCAAATGTCCAGCACAGGTTTCTCAGTCGCCAAAAGCAGCAACAATAAGAGAAGATAAATTTACAACATCAAAATACAGAAGTTTGGCCCATTGAAAGTCTCCTGAAAGACGATGAAAAGACCAGCTACCAATCGGGAAAAGACATTTGGTAATACATACAATTGACAAAGGAATGGTATATAAAGGACTGCAAAGCAATAATAAGAAAAAACTCCAGGAGTTCCCGTCGTGGTGCAGTGGTTAACGAATCCAACTAGGAACCATGAGGTTGCGGGTTCGGTCCCTGCCCTTGCTCAGTGGGTTAAGGATCCGGCGTTGCCGTGAGCTGTGGTGTAGGTTGCAGACACGGCTCGGATCCCGCGTTGCTGTGGCTCTGGCGTAGGCCGGTGGCTACAGCTCCGATTCAACCCCTAGCCTGAGAACCTCCATATGCTGCGGGAACAGCCCAAGAAATAGCAACAACAACAATAACAACAACAACAAAAGACAAAAAAAAAAAAAAAGAAAAAAGAAAAAACTCCAAATAACTCAACAGGTAAATAGGCAAAAGACGTGAGCAGACATTTCATAAAAGAGGAAACACATATGGCCAACATCCATACAAGCAGATGCTCCAGCTCATTAGCAATCAGGGAAATGCAAACCAAAACTACAGTGAGATGCCATTTTATACTCCATCCATTGGCAAAAATTAAGAAGTCTGACAAGTGTTGGAGAGGATGAGGAACATCAGAATATCTTATGCTTTTCTGATGGCAGTGAAAATTGGTACAACCACTTAGCCAAAACCACTTGGCCTAATACTGTGAAGCAGGATGTCTGTATACCCCACCGTGTAGCAAACACTTCTAAGTACAATAGGAGATGCAGAAAAATGTTCACAGCAGCACTGCCTGCAAAAGCACAAAACCAAAACAACCTAAATGACAACAGGAGAATGGATAAACAAGGTATGGTACTATTATTCAACAGTGAAAACTAATGAACCAAAATCTTAAATAGTAACATGAAAAAAATGTTAGTAACAATGTTGAGTGAAAAAAGCAGGCTAAGAAGTTTGCATATGTAGTATGACCCTCTTTTAATAAATTTCAGAGCTAAGTAGAAATGACAATCTATTGCATATATGATAAAATTATATATATTTATGTGCATTTCTATTATAAACACAAAAATTCAGGATCGTGATTACCTCTTAGTCATGGAAGAGATGGAATAGGATGGAAGATGAGCACAAAGCCAGATGTCAAATATGGGTAACATTATAATTTAGTTCTCAAGGTGGATATAAGGATCATGGGTGGTCTTTCTATTATAAATTAAATAATTAAAATGACTATATTAAGGCCATGAAAAAAAGCCATAGCGATAGTGCATTGTAAACCAAGGGTTATGATTCATCCAATTCTTTGTAACAGAGTTCTAAAGAGAAGAAAAAGAATTGGTTAACAATTCTGTTAAGCATAGCAGATTGAACAGATGAGTTTATTCTGCTCCCTCCAGCAATCTTGTTCCAACTGAATCTAAAGTGATGTGTGTGTGGTTTTTCTTTAACTATTATAAACTCGCAATGGCAAAAAGAGCAAAAGAAAAGATCTGCAAGTGAAATATCAATGGTTGGAAGCTGGAAAGTGGACACAAGAGAAGTGGCGGGCTTAGCCAGGCAGAGGAAGCCATGAGCAGGGAGAAGCAAACTGATTTCCAGAGAACCCAGAAAGCCTTCAGAATTGGAGATGCCAGGTACCAAGGAAGGCAGGGCGATGCACCAGGCACTGTGAAGGATGGGAGGGAAAACAGAGAGATTAGCAAACGTACACAACAGGTGGTAAGTCCCTCCCTCTTCCAGCTCCCAGAACTCTGGAAGCTAAGACCACTAGGTGACCAGCTTACCCCACCACACACACACTACACAGATTCCAGTGGAAACAGAAAGACACATTTCACACAAGCACTAATGTGAAGAGAGATGCAGCAAAACATGGCAATAATGAAAGAAGGGAAGGAGATTATGGGAAATGAAAGAGGAAAAGGAAAAGCTATTGGTAACTTTTACAATATGATAACTGGAATTTAAAATTCAAGACAAAGTTTGAAGACAACATTGAGAAAAATCTCTGAGAAACAGGGAACGAGAGAGAAGGAAGAAAATATTTTAAAATTAGAATA
This sequence comes from Phacochoerus africanus, assembly GCF_016906955.1. Classification (NCBI taxonomy): domain Eukaryota; kingdom Metazoa; phylum Chordata; class Mammalia; order Artiodactyla; family Suidae; genus Phacochoerus; species Phacochoerus africanus. Next base: position 126,729,736 of record NC_062560.1, on the reverse strand, counting down.
GCCATCTAAGAGGTCCAACATTCAGCTAATAGGACTTCTAGAAAAAGAGAACAGAGTAAATAGGGGAGCGAGAAAATAACAATGAACTTTCTCAAAACTAACGGACATGAGTCTTCATGAAGGATGTAACATGGAAAAGGTCCCCACCAAGTACCCATCAAAATAAATGAAAAAATCCCCACATGAATATACAGCATCATGAAAGCTCAGAATACTGCAGACAAGGAGGAGATCCTAAAAGCTTCAGCAAAAGAAAAGTGGTTCCAGAGATTGGCAATCGAATGATGTATGACTTCCCAACTGCAATAATGGGAGCTAGAAGACAATGGAGGCATGCCATAAATTTTTCAGAGAAAATTATTTCCCAGTTAGGGTTCTATATCCAGCAAAGTATCAATCCCATGTGAGGGAAGCATAAAGCTATTTTCAAACATATACAAGTCCCCAAAATATGTAATTCCTAGGTATCCTTTCTCAGGAAGCTACTAGAGTACGTGTGCCCCCAAAGGGAGAATTAAGACATCAAAGAGAATAACACGGGATCTAAGAAAATGGGGGAGAGGGAGGGAGGAGAAAGAAAATTACAGGAAGCCATTGCAGGAAGGCTGCCTCCAAGGGTGGAAGGTAAGGAAGCCAATCTGATGTGCAGTGCTGTGTTACAAGGACCCTTACATCTCTGATTAGAAAGTCGGCAAGGACTTTCACTCCTGGCCCAGTGTGTTAAGGATCTGGCGTTGTCACTGGGTACAGCCAAAGGCGGAAAAAAAAGAAAGTCTAGAAGAAAACTTAATCATAGGTGCAGAGAAAGTGAAAGCCAGACAACTAAAGGCAGCAAGTTCTGACTCCAAGAAAAATCAAAAGATGTGTTGCAATGCCGAAAAGAGATATTGCACAGCTGAGAACAATATCTACTTAGTCATAACAGCGTAACCCCTGAACATTTATTCCACCAAAGATTATGATAGAACTGGAATTCCCGTTGTGGCACAGCAGAAATGAATCTGACTAGGAACCATGAGGTTGCAGGTTCGATCCCTGGCCTCACTCAGTGGGTTAAGGATCCTGCATTGCTGTGGCTGTGGTGTAGGCCGGTAGCTACAGTTCCAATTTGACTCCTAGCCTGAGAACCTCCATATGCTGCAGGTAAGGCCATTAAAAAAAAGAGAGAGAGAGAGATTATGATCGAACTGTATTGGCAGCAGGGAGAAGAGGGAGTAAGGGGGTGGGTGGGGAGAGACACACTAGCGAGAAAGGGACCATTTCTCATCTTAAATAGCAGGGCCTTAATAAATCACATCTAAAATGAAAAAGCAAATATTAGTACGAGAATGTTATTTTTGAACGTGGAGGGTTAATACCAGTTTAAAAAGATGTGATTTGAACGTTGTTATCTCTGGAGAGTGGCGCTCAGGAATGAGGAGGAAGATGGGCCCTGCTGTTTTCAATATTAATCTACTTACATAAACACAATTAACATTCTAGCTGAGAGTGCTAGGATTTTTAATTGCATTTATGTATTACTTTGATAAAACCTATTTTTTGCTTTTTACGGCTGCACCTGCAGCATATGGAGGTTTCCAGGCTAAGGGTCAAATCGGAGCTATAGCTGCCAGCCTACACCACAGCCACAGCAGCACCAGATCCAAGCCACATCTGCAACCCACAGTGCAGCTTGTGGCAATGCCAGATCCTTAACCCACTGAGCAAGGCCAAGGATAGAACCCTCAACCTCACCGAGACAATGTCAGGTTCTTAGCCACAACGGGAACTCAAAACATATTCCTTTAAAAAACTGAAAGTTCTCCCTCACCTTCTCCACCCCCAGAGGCTACCACTGCTAACTGTCGATTTTTTCCCCCATCTCACACCATGTCCCAAAGTCAACTCCAGATGGATCACAGGTTTAAGTGTCAACAGCAAGACGTAAAAACTTTTAGGAGACGCAGCTTTCTGACTTTGGGGGGCGGGGGGGGGGGGAACAAACTTTCTTAACCAAGATCCAGAATGCACTAAACTACGAAAAGACTGATAAATTAGAAAATTCTCTTACACAAAAGACCATAATCGAAACGAAAGGACAAGTCCAAGATTGGGAGATTTTTGCCACACATATAAACAACAAAATACCCAAGGCAAAGAATTTACAAATCATTAAAAAATGGATAGGAGTGGGTTATCCCGCTGTGGCACAGTGGGTTAAGAATCTGACTGCAGTGGCTTGCATGGCTGCAGAGGCACGGGTTTGATCCCTGGCGGGCGCAATGGAATCCAATGTTAGCACACGGTAGTGTAGGTCACAGATGCGGGTGAGATTTCAATCCCTGGCCTGGGAAATTCCATATACTGAGGGTGCAGCCAAAAAAAAAAAAAAAAAGAAGAAGAAGGCTAAGAGCTGCAATGAAAACAAGCAGAGGATATAGCAGGTATTTCACAGGAAAGGAAATATGTTTAATTTCTCTGTGTCTCTGTCTCTGCCTCTGTATACACACACACACACAGGGTCCACCTCATTACTGATCAGGGAAATGCAAATCAAGAAAAGCTGGAGCGGAGTTCCCTTAAGGATCCAGCGTCGTCACTGCTGTGGCACAGGTTCCATCTCTGGCCTGGGAACTTCCACATGCTGTGGGTGTGGCCAAAAAAAGAAATGGAAGCTGGCAGCTTCCTCAGATGTTTGCTGCTGTAGGAGGCCTTCCCTGGCCACCCCACTTAGAATCCTAGCTCCACGTGTTCCCTGATTGATGTAGCACGCATCGCCATTAATACACTGTCTACTGGATGTGTTTATTTTGTTTATTTCCTGTTGTCTTCAACCCACTAAAATGTCAACTACAGGAGGGCAGGGACTTTTATCTGGCACAGTGCCTGGCACTCGATGGACTCTTAATAAATATTTGTTGGAGTTCCTGTTGTGGCTCAACGGGTTACCATCCCAACTAGTATCTATGAGGATGCGGGTTCGACCCCTGGCCATGCTCAGTGGATTAAGGATCCAGCATTGCCATGAGCTATGGTGTAGGTCACAGACGTGGCTTGGATCTGGCATTGCTGTGGCTGTGGCGTCAGCCAGTGGCTGCAGCTCAGATTCAACCCCTAGCCTGGGAGCTTCTATATGCAGCAGGTGCAGCCCTAAAATATAAATAAATAAATAAATAATTTCTTGATTGAATGGATGAATGGATTAAATAAAATAAGAACTCAAAAAACTTAATAAATAGGAAAAAATGCAAAGGTCTATTGTGAATAAATTTTCTCAAAGCAATAACTGAATCTGTAGGTCATAAAAGCATACCACATATGAAGAAAAAAATGGATACAGAATCATCCCTTTGGAGGCATGTCCTGAGTAAATTATTTAACTTGAAATATAACAAGAGAGTTCTTCAGATAGTCAAGCAGAAAAAGCAAATAACCAAAGGGAATAAAAATCGGACTTCCCTGTGCTTCTCCATAGAAACTATCAGTGCCAGAAGACAGTGGGGCCATGTTCTACAAAGTTCTGAGGGAAAGAAAGTCTGGCTCTAATATATTACACCCAGCCAATTTATTATTCAAGGGTAAATGCTATTCACAGTCAGGAAAGACTCAGGGAATTGGGTATTCATTAGCTCTTCTTGAAAAACATACCCAATGAGAAAAATCTTGCCAACCAAGAGGTAGGTCAGAATTCAGAAACAGACATAGCCATGAGCATTGAATCCATTAAATACGAAAGACTATTGACTCTCTGCTGAGTGACCAGAGGAGTCGCACTCTAGCAGAACGAGGTGCATTATGGCCATTAACAAAGTAAAGCCAACAGAACCAACAAAAACTGGAACGTGGAAAACAAGAAAACCTACAAGTCTCAGCATCCCTAGCGGGGCATCAAGGGAACCAGCTACGCAGATTTGAAGAGGGAAGGGGAGGGGAGGGGCGGGGAGGGGAGGAGAGGAAACGAAAAGTCTATTTCCAATCTCTTAAGCCTCTTTACCCCCTCCTTGTCCCCCAGAGGGGACTCTCTGGGGCTCACAGACCTTGCGGGGACACACATTTACATCGAGTTCAGCTTTATTTTTACACCAGCTCCTTTTTATCACTTAAATGCAAGCAGAACCGAATTTCACGCTTTTTATTAAAAATCACATGATCGCCATGATCACAGTATTATTAAATTCTTTCTAGATAACTTGCTGTCTTCTTCCTGGACCTGTGTATAAAAAGATGGGCGGGCAATGAAGTCATTGGTGATTTATTTGTTTCTTCATTGTAACGCTTAAACTGCTTCAATTTTGTAATTGTAACCTACTTTAGAAAAGCAATGAAGTTGTTATTCTTTTAAAAATACAAAGAATGGGGGAGTTCCCATCGTGGCACAGTGGAAACGAACCCTACTAGGAACCATGAGGTTGCGGGTTCGATCCCTGGCCTCGATCAGTGGGTTAAGGATCCAGCGTGGCCGTGAGCTGTGGTGTGGGTCGCAGATGCAGCTTGGATCCCGCATTGCTGTGGTGTAGGCCAGCGGCTGCAGCTCTGATTGGACCCCTAGCCTGGGCACCTCCATATGCCAAGGGTGCAGCCCTAAAAAGCAAAAAATAAAAGTAAATTATACCAGAGGATTACATATTGTCTTAATATATACATTAAGAATGGGAGTTCCCTGGTGTCTCAGTGGGTTAAGGATCCAGCATTGTCACTGCTGTGGCACAGGTTTGATCCCTGGCCTGGGAACTTCTAGATGCCACCAGTGGGGCGGCCAAAAGAAAACGTTCACGAATGAAGAAGCATTCTTGCTGTGTGCAAACCAACACATAGAAAGCTGTTTATGGATGCATTTTTTATAATAAGGAAAAATGCAAACAACATGGTGCAGTGGGTTAAGAACCAGCAGCAGCTGGGGTCGCTGCAGAGGCGCGGGTTGGATCCCCAGGCCAGCGCAGTGGGTTAAGGATCCAGTGCTGCCACATCTGCGGTGTAGGTCACGGCTGTGGTTTGAAGTCCATCCCTGGCCCAGGAATTTCTGTACGCTATGGCCATGACAAAAAAAAAAAAAAAAAGGTAATATTTCCAAAAAGGGCAACTTAAAAAAATTAATCATACGTGGAAAGATTGTCGGGACAGATAGATGAAAAAAAGCAAGCTACAAAACAACGTTTATAGTAAAACGCCATTTGTAGTTTGTTTAACACACACCAAAACTCCACATGTCCGTAGATGGGTTATTGCAGAGGAGAAGGTCAGGAGAGAGATGCGCCAACCAGATAAGTTCGATTCACCCAAGAGCAGCCGGGGATGGGGCCGAGGGCTGGCTTTATCTCTGAAGGATGACATTTTTAAAAGGAGGATTTATCGTGTATTAATTGCATAATTTAAAACGCCTTTGTTTTTAAGACAAAATGTTCAGCTTGATAGTTTAAGGCTCATAGAAGGGTCAGCGCTGACAGCAGAAGAATCATGTTCTAGTCTGGACCCAGCATAAAGGGGCGGGAAGAATCTGTCCCCTGGCTCCCCAGATGGGGTGCTGTGGAGGAGGTGGTAGCCCAACGATGGCGGGGGCGGGGGGGGCTCCCATTAGGGCCACAAGACAAGGAAGCAAGCCTGCTGCGAAGAGATCGAGAAGGTAGCAGCTTCTGTTTGCAGCGGAAGGGGAGGTCTTGGCAAGAGCCTGATGGGAAGGGGCACGAGTTGGGAGAAGCCGGGGGAGGAATGGCCACAGCGAAAAGGGGATGGCGACACTGGGTGGGAAAGGGGCTTGTCCCTCCCGAAGGGTCTGAGCATTGCAGTGATGAGCAAGCTGGCTGGAAACGACTGGTCTCAGACATACCCGGATGGGCTTATGTCTCACTTACGCCTGGCAGCCCCAGATTGGCAGCAGGGCATCAAGGAGCCTATTCCTGGCAAGGGCTGCCAAGAGGTTTGTGGAGGGCTGGCAAGAGCCCTGCTCACCGGATGAAAGGAGTGGCAGCAAGGCGGTTGGGATGGTGGCAAAGGCCATTGATCCCTTATTTGTGGGTGTGATGGATCTCGTGTTTTTTTAAATAAAAATAGCAAACACATGTGGTGCTTACTGTGTGCCAGGCCCTATCTGAAATGCTTTGCATATGTAGTCAATCCTCACAACCCCCCTAGGAAGTAAATCTATCCCCTTTATACTGTTGTGGCAACGAAAGCACCATGACAGTGAGCGACAGGCCCACGACCCCATAGCTTGGACATGACAGAGCTGGGATTCATACTCCAGCAGCCTGGCTCCAGTATCAGGGCTCTTAACCATTACGCTCGTTACAAAAATATTATAATTTAAAAGTTCTGAGATGCATTCGTTTCACCTCTGAAATTGAGATGTGTCTGACAAGCAATGCTACTTCATAGTTTAGCTGGCGACATTTTCACGTTGTTGGGGGGTATAATGCAAAAACATGGTGCTTCTTAAATTTAGGGATACAGAGAATTAAGCTGTCATGTTATCCATTCTCTTGAAATCACAATGTCGTGGCACTTTGCACACCTTAGTGCTTGGGGAGACCTTCAGTACCAATCAGACCCAAGATGGGGCTGAGTGGCATGACGGTGGCATGATCAGAACTTGGCGGCCCGCCTCCTGAGTTTCATTAACACACCCTTCTGCAGCCGATGCCAGCAAGATACTCAGTGACCAGGTAGGACAAAGGACATGACCACAGCGGCCAATACTGTGGACCCAGAGGGCAACACAGAGACTCCCACCTGGATCTGGGACGCCCTCTCCCTGAGGATACGTAAGACTCTCCCCGTGCCAGTGCCATTTTGGATAGCAGAAGTATTTGGAGACGTTAGGCCAAAAAGACTGAGCATCAGAATTCCTGTTGTGGCTCAGCAGGTCAAGAACCCAACATAGTGTCTGCGAGAATGCAGGTTCGATCCCTGGCGTGGCTCAGTGGGTTAAGGATCCAGCACTGCTGCGAGCTGCAGTGTAGGTGGCAGATGCGGCTAGGATCCCACGTTGCTGTGTTCAGCCCCTTGCCTGAGAATTTCCATATGCCACAAGTGCAGCCCTAAGAAGAAGAACAAGAAAAAAAGACTGAGCATTTAGTGAGATTAAAGTACCTAAAACGTGGCTTTAATCTGAAGGAGAGTTCATTTCCTTTAGTTACCGAGTCCACAGTGTTTCTCTTCGACATCAATAGAAACAGGAGTTTCAAAGTAAGAGAAGTAGAATCATAGGAAATTAGGAAGATGAACTTCTTTGCATATCTGGGAATGGTGAGTGTAAATTTTCAATCTCCCATCATGAATTATTTCTTCATGTGTATCCTTCGTCATTACTGAAAAGGAGTGAAGACAGACTAAAGGATTTGGAGAGAAGGGCCCTCAGGAAGCCAGGGATGCTCGCAGGGGCGTGTACACCTGGGTCTCCATCCCTTAATCTTCCCGAACCCCTCTCGTCTCACCACCCACCACTCACAAGCTGCCTCAAGTGCAAGGCAGACAGTGCCAGCTTCGCCAGGGAGCCCATCATGTCCCCTTCTGCTGGTACACACTCAAATAAATCTCCTTGCTATTCCCCCTTAGTATGCCACACAACTTCCCTAAATACCGGGAGAACAAAAACCAAGGGAGAGAAACAGGCAGCACTTATTCTAGGGACTCCGGTTTCCTCAAGTGGGGGCAGGAAGGACCCTGGGGAGGGGACTTGGATGCTTTGGCCGGCCCGTAACCCGTGCTCCATCTTCAAAGAATGCTGCGTTTCCCCTTTAAGGAACTCCTCCTCCTCAATTAATATGGTCCTAGAAGGAGGGGACTGTTAATCTTATCTCAGACTAGCCAATGAGGGCAACCCATCTCCTTAGCCGCAGGAATTGATCTGGGGGTGAACACCTGACTCAGGCTGGGCCAACGAGACTCTTCACAGAGACGCGCGTGGTGGTTGAGGATCTTTCTCTGCTAGCATCACCAACACTAAGAACCAATTAACTGCAGTCATTAGTGGCTGTCCACAGAAGAATTAAACTGTCTGCAGCATGCGGACTTCCTGTTGTGGCATAGCGGAAACAAATCCAGCTAGTATCCATGAGGATGCAACTTCAATCCCTGGCCTCACTCAGTAGGTTAAAGATCCAGCATTGCTGTGAGCTATGGTGTAGGTCACAAATGTGGCTTGGATCCCATGTTGCTGGGGCTGTAGTGTAGGCCAGCAGCTGCAGCTTTGATTCGACCCTTAGCCCGGGAACTTCCATCCGCTGCGGGTGCAGCCCTAAAAAGAAAAAAAAAAATTGTCTACAGAATGAAGTCAAGTTTTGAGAAAAAAACATACCAGAACAAGGAAGGAAGGGAAAAGCCCTTAGGCCCCTAAAGTCAGCTCAATCCCTGGACTTCCCAGTCTAGTGAGCTTTTTTCTTTCTTTTTTTTTTTTTTTTAAAGGGCTGCACCCACAGCCAAATGCCCTTTTGCCCTCAAGCTAGTTTGAGGTGGGTTTCCATACTTATCACCTAACTTGTCCTGACAACAGCAATGCACATACATGGCTACCCAGAAGTCTGTGGATCTTCACCCTGACACTAACACGGGCCAGCTACTCTGCATTGGTTGCCCATAGCTACCGGCCCAAGCTGATTTCCTCACCCTCTACTCTTTGCTTCTCTGTTCATGGCTTCTACACTCTTATGGATCATGCTCCCTCATAACTTCAGCCTCCTCAGAACTTGGCAGAGGTACAGCACATCTCACGGCTCCTTTGATCTCTGTTGACCTCATCTGCTTCCAACTTCTGGTCCCACTGCTCAGTGCCTTATCCTTCAGAAGTTCCCAGCCACAAGTTCCTTAGACAACCATGCCATCTGCAGTTCTATGTCATAGGGCCAAAATTGATAGAACTGAAAAAATACATACAGAAACATCAGTAACCCTCCATCAGTAATTGATACATCACACAGGCAGAAGATCAGTAGACCACAGATGACCTGAGCAGTGCTATCAATCAGCTTGATCTAATTGACAATTACAGAATACTCCATGCAGCTCTTTCAGCACCTAGTGCAGCCATGGCTCATAGTACCCAGAAGCATCTGAAGTGTATAGCAGCTCCAAAGCAATGGATGCTGAAAAAAAAACTGCCTAATAATATCCTTGCTCCTTGTCCATCTACTAATCCCCACAATCTGAGAGAACACCTGCCCCTCATCATCTTCCTAAAGTAACAGACTTAAGTATGTCCCAACATGGGGCAAAGAAGATTTGCATGCAGCCATTCATTAAGATTGATGGTGAGATCTGAACTGATATCACCTATCCCACTGGTTTTATGGATGTCATCAGCACTGATGGGACCAATCTATGACACCAAGGTTGCTTTGCTGTTCATCAGATTATGCCCAAAGAGGTCACACGCAAGTTGTGCAAAGTGAGAAAGATCTTCGTGGGCACAAAAGGAATCCCTTCTCTGGTGGCCAGTGATGCTCAAGTTATCTGCTACCCTGATGCCCTTGCCAGGGTAAATGACACCACTCAGACTGATCTGGAGACTGTGTACGGCGGCAACCAGAAGCGCTAACCTGTGAAGAGTTGGTATGATCACCAACAGAGAGACATCCTGGCTCTTTTGATATGGTTCATGGCAAAGATGCCAACCAAAGGCAAGAGCTTTGCCACCTAGGTCTCCAACATTTTTATTGGCAAAGGCAACAGACCATGGATTTCTCTTCCCTGAGGAAAAAGTATCCACCTCACCATTGCTGAAGAGAGAGACAAGAGACTGGAGGCCAAGCAGAGTGGCAAGTAGAATGATTTATATCAGGTAATGTGATTGGAAAAGGTTTTTCTTAATTAATTATAATGTAGCATGAAAATAAAATAAAATGATCCATTTAACAACCACAGAATACACATTCCTCTCAAGCTCACCTGGAACATTCACCAAGATAGACCTCATCGTGGGTCATAAATATACCTTAAATTTTAAGGGAATAGAAATCACACAAAATATATCCACATACCACAGTGGAATTAAATTAGAAATCAAAACAGGTAGCTAGAAAATTGTCAAATTAATTTAAAAACCAAATTAATTTAAACCTTTATTTGAGCATTTAAAAAGAACGCTCAAATAAATCTAAAAAAAAAATTTCTTTTTCTTTTTTTTTTTTTCTTTTTAGGGACATACCTGCAGCATATGGAAGTTCCCAGGCTAGGAGCTAAATTGGAGCTACAGCTCCTGGCCTACACCACAGCCACAGCAACATGAGATCCAAGCCTTGTCTGTGACCTACGCTGCAGCTCACGGCAACCCTGGATCCTTAACCCACTGAGCGGGGCCAGGGATCAATCTTGCATCCTCATGGATACTAGCCAGGTTCTTTACTACTGAGCCACAATGGGAATTTCCTAAAAATATTTTTAATTAAATGATACAATTTATCAAAATCTGTGGGATGCAACAAAAGCAATGCTTAGAGGGAAACAGCATTAAATGCACATACTAGAAAAGAAGAAAGATCTAATATCAATAATCTAATCTTCCACTTTAGAAAACTGCAAAAAGAAAAGCAATTTAAGCCTAAGGAAAGCAGAAGAAATGAAATAATACAAATTGGAGCAGAAATCAATATGAAATTGAAAACAGCACCACAATAGAGAAAATCAATGAAACCAAAAGCTAAGTCTTTGAAAGATCAATAAAAATGAAGAAACCCTAGCTAGTCTAACCAAGGGGGAAAAAAAAGAGAAGAAACAAATTACTAACATCAAAAATGAAAGAAGAGCCATCACTACTGATCCCATGGACTACAGAATAATAAAGAAATACTATGAGCAACTTTATGCCCACAAATCTGATAACTTAGATGAAATGGATCAATTCCTTAAGAGATATAAACTACAAAGCTCACACAAGGAGAAATAGAGAATATGAAAAAAAAAGTCTATTTTTTAAATTGAATCAATAATTATAAATCTTCCAAAACAAAAAGCATGAGACCCAGAGGGTGCAACTGATGAATTGTACCAAACATTTTAGGAAGAAATGATACCAATACTCTACAATCTCTTCCAGAAACTAGAAGCCGAGAGAACACTGTCTAATTCATTCTATGAGGTCAGAATTATACCAGTACCAAAATCAAAGATGTTACCAGAAAGGAAAATTACAGATCAATATTGCTCATGAACATAGATGCAAAAATCCTTGACAAAATATTAGCAACTCAAATCCAGCAATACATGAAAAAATTATATACCACAGTCAAGCGGGATTTATTCCAAGTATGCAAGACGGGTTCAAGATTGAAATCAGCTAGTATAATCCACCAGATTAACAAGCTAGGAGTCCCCACTGTGGCTGCTCATGGATAGTAGCATCCATGAGGATGTGGGTTTGATCCCTGGCCTCGCTCAGTGGGTTAAGGATCCGGCGTTGTGATGAGCTGTGGTATCGGTTGCAGATGCAGCTTGGATCTGGCCTTGGTTTGTCTGTGGTGTAGACCAGCAACTGCAGCCCTGACTTGACCCCTAGCCTGGGAACTTCCATATGCCGCAGGTGCAGCCCTAAAAAAAGAAAAGGGACAAAAACAAGCTAAAGAAGAAAAGTTGTACAATCATATAAATTAACATAGAAAAAGCATGTAGCGAAATCCAATATTCATTGATGATTAAAAAAAAAAAAACTCAGCTAACTAGGAATAAAGGATTGATTTCAATTGTTCATTTTTTCCTTAAGGTTTTTTGGATCAAAGCTTGTCTTCTTTATTACTAGTTATTTTTTACTAAGTGAAAAATACGGTTTATAAAAAATTTGATACCATGATATTGTGAAGCTGTGGTTAGTGATATATTCCATTACAGTTGTGTTTCTGGCAGACAACCAGGCTAGGAACAGAGTAGCTTAATCCAATTAGGGATTGAGATGATTTTAAACTGATATTCAGTCCTATTTAGGATGAATCTAGTTTTGGTTAGTTACTTTTTTTCCTGCTCAAAGTCCATCACTTTATATATTTTTTTTAGTTTTTTTAATTTTTATTTTTTTTATTATAGTTGATTTACATAGTTTGGGTTCACCTTTACTCTTGGGATGTTACCCTTAGGATCCCAACTCAAAACCTGGGGGATGGGAGGGTGTAACCAGGGCTCCTCTTTAGTGGGTCCTGAATCTCACAAGTTCTCTTCCTCTCAGCTCTGGCTTTTTTAATTTTATTTTTTTAGTGCTGCACCCCACAGCATATGGAAGTTCTCACTAGGGGTCGAATCAGAGCTGCCGCTGCCGCTGCCGGCCTATGTCACAGCCACAGCAACACGGGATCCAAGCCATGTCCGTGACCTACACCACAGCTCACAGCAACGCCGGATCCTGAACCCACTGAGTGAGGCCAGGGATCGAACCTGCCTCCTCATGGATGCTAGTTGGGTACATTTCTGCTGAGCCACGACAGGAACTCCCAGCTCTGGCTTTCAGAATGGGCGCTTCCCCACCCTGGGGGAAAAGCAGAGCCATGCCAGGCTCAGGTCTCTGGCTTCCCTTCTTTTTTCAGTTCTTGTCCCTGAAAGTTCTCCGTGCCTGTAGCCCTCGGATGTTTTCAGGTAGATCATCTTAATACTTTTCTCATTGTGCTCAGCTGGAGAATTGAATTGCAACAACCTAGTCCGCTGTTTCTGAAGGCAGGGTTTTATCTCTGCATTTTAGAATATGTTGACGTCTTCTTTTGGGGCCAATATATGTTCATTTTTTGTGAATGTGCAGCAGTGCATATAAGCTGTATTACATGGTATAGAGTATGACATAGATCAATAAGATATTGTGATAGATGGTATTATTGTTCTTATTTGCTGCCTTCCACGTAGAAAGACTACAATTCCTGCCTGCTGCTACATGACTTGAGCCATCACTGGCTATGCCATTGCTCTTTTCTCTCCATCACAATGCGGTTAGGTCCTGGAGAGAGGCTCCTCCTTGAGTTTGGAGCTCAGAATAAAGAAAACAGATGGAGAAGAGTCAAAAGCAGAGTTCCCGTGTGGTGCAGTGGAAACTAGCATCCACAAGGATGCAGGTTCAGTCCCTGGCCTCACTCAGTGGGTCGGGGATCCGGTGTTGCCAAGAGCTGGGGTGTCGGTTGCAGACGAAGCTCGGATCCCGAGTTGTATGGCTGTGGTTTAAGCCGGTAGCTGGAGCTCCAATTCCGATTCGACTCCTAGCCTGGGAATCTCCATAAGCTGTAGGTGCAGCCCTAAAAAAAAAAGAAAAAAAAAAAAGAAGAAGAAGAGCCAAAGTCTACAGTCATCAACGTGTAATGCGATGGAGAAGCAAACATTTGCTGTTGCAAACCACTGGACCTTGGAAGCTGTTTCTTATCACAGCAGAACCTGGCAAAAGATGGTGGATCTGGATAGACATTATTCTATTCTGTAGATCTTCTATATACTTGCGAATCTTTTGTCCTCGTGTTCTTCTATGTGCTGAGAGAGAGAAATTTCTTTACTACAAATGTGTTTCGATTTCTCCTTGCATTTTCTGTGCTTTTTTTCCTGCATGAACTTCGATCCTCTCCTATTGGGTCCAGTTTTTCTGGACGATTAGAAAATTGTGGATCCTACCCCTTCCTTTGTTTCTTGATTCAACCCGCTCTGACGATAAGAATGTGATTCCTGCTCTCTTGGAGTTTGACTTCACCTTTGCCCGAGATCGTGCATTCTTATTGACCAGGACTGAGCCAGGCAATGTCATTCCTAAGACTGAAGGGCTTGGGGACCACTCACCACATAGGATAGAAGAGGGATAATAGTCATGAGATTCCTAATAATAATAACCCCTATTGAACGCTTAGTATGCTTCAAGCACGCTCTTCTAAGCCCTTAATATGTTAAGTGTCTGTGTCATTATTTGAGGAATGTATTATTGCTCATCGAAACCCTGGGAGGTAGGTGTTACTAGCCTCACTCCAAAGATGAGAAACTGAAGCAAGGAGAGGTTGAGTAACTTGCCCAAGGCTATACATCTAGCAGGTGGTAGGCAGAAAAGGAGCAGCTGTTGGGCCAACAGAAAGGCATATATGTGCTATGGTTAGTAAAACGGCGTTAATTTTAGTCCAGCTGTAGCGACGACGGAGAGAACCCAGGGTTCTGCCTCCCAGCGAGGATCCGCCAGCTCCCTCGGTTCCCGGAAACAGTCATGTCCGCGGAGGGAGGGGCCGGCTGGCTTCCGGTCCGACTTGCGGCTTTAGGTAGAGTGCGTTGCCACCTCTCCTCACTTCCACTCTGAACCTCAATATTTTGGTTCTGCAAACGCGAAAGCAAAAAAATCCTGGGGTTTGGTGCTGTACTGCCTCCCCATAATAGCCGATATTATTATTACTATTATTATTATTACTACTACATGGCATCCCTGCTCATTCCATGTGGTTCAGAAGGGTTCACCATCCCCACTCCTCTCGAGCCCCCGGGGCGGTACTACCTGGCTGTGCCGCTCACGTTCATGGACACAGAGGCGTGGACGGCTTGCGACGGCTTTCCTCCCCCCCACCTCCCCCCTCCTCACTGTCTCGCTCTCTCCTTTGTGGGAGGTAGAGGTGCACCAGACTCCTGAAGGCAGACACCACCGCCTGGCACAAGGCCCATCCACCCTCTGACTCCCCTGGGCTCCTCTGGCATCGTCGCCCTGGCACCTGCAGGGTATGGCCTTCCAGCAGCTGCCAGTTGCCCAGGGCAGTAATCCAGGCCCCTGATGCAGTGCTCATGTGCGCTTTTCTCTTCTCCCTGGAAGTGGATTCGGCACGTGGTACCGTCCGTGCCAGGCCAGGCTCTTTTCATGTGACGTCGGGCTCTGGTCAAGTGTTTGGGATTAGGATGACAAAGGGCTGTCTGTCCTCAGACCCCCCAACATTCCCATCAGGCCCTTGAGAGTGCCCGCACATCGAATGGTTCCTTCATGCCTCGGTTTCCCGCTGGGGCCATAGAAGCGCAGGGGGATTGAGTGACTTAGTCACATCCACACAGGTGGACAAAAGACGAGAACGTCCTCAGATTTTCCGACTCGAAGACTCGTGCTCTTGGCGCTACACCCAGCTAAGCTCCGCAGAGCGATGCCAGGCTGCAGGGATGGGCACTGAGCGGGGAGCACAGGCCTGGTGAGTAAGTCTGCTCAGGCCGTCGCAGCCAAATGCAACAGACTGAGTGTTTCAACAACAGACACTTATTTTCTTCTAATTCTGGAGGCTAAACGCCCAAGGCCAAGGTCACGTGGTCTTCCTTCTGTCCATGTTTATGTCCCAGTCTCCTCTTCTTCCAAGGATACCAGTCAGGTGGGATTCGATCCTGCTCTAGCGGCCTCATTTCACCTCAGTTACTTCTTGCCAGAGCTTCTCTCCAAATAGAGTCACATTTTGCGGTCCTAGGTGTTCCTTAAGACTTCGGCGTAGGACTTTTGAGGGATCCAAGTCAGTCTGAGTCCATCCCACCCTCCCGGGCTGTCAGCCTCAGGCAGGTCCCAGACCTCAACGTTGCCCCCGCCCCCACGAAGCCAGAATGCCCAGGTCTCTAAGGTTCTGTTCAACCCTGACCCTCAAGGCTGTAAACCCTCGCATCAGGGTTCATGGCCGGGCAAACTTCCAAGGGAAATGTTTAGGAGAGGATCAGAGACCCTGCATCGAGGCCCATCAATTCCACAGCACCAGAGCAAGGCAGAGCGGTGGGCCAGGGTGATGCAAGGAGTAGCCACCTGCTGGGTATGAGTCAGCGTAGTGATGTGCGGGCCCCACCCTTGGGCTATATCAACAGAGGCAAGGAGTTCAGAACAAGGGAGGGGAGTCCAGTGTTGAGGAGCCCAGGCTTTAGAGTCAGCTGTGTCTGCATGGGAACCCCCACTTCGCTGCACAGTAGCGTGGACCCCGGGCAGGCTACTCAGTCTCTCTGGGTGTCTTCTATAAAATAGCGCTAATAATGCTTAACTCACAGGTTTTGCGTGAGCACTAAATGGGATCTTTGTCGCGAAGTGCTCAGCAGAGGGCCTGGCTTACCCGCAGCCCCCGGGGCCGGCAGGGTGGGGCAGGCCTCGGGCCCCCCAATCTCCCTTCAGGGCCAGGTGGACTCTCAAGTGTCACTTTCCCTGAAGGTCCCTTCTTTTTTTTTTTTAATTTTTTTTTTTGTCTTTTTGCTATTTCTTAAGCCGCTCCCGCGGCATATGGAGATTCCCAGGCTAGGGGTCGAATCGGAGCCATAGCCACCGGCCTACGCCAGAGCCACAGCCACGTGGGATCCTAGCCGCGTCTGCAACCTACACCCCAGCTCACGGCAATGCCGGATCGTTAACCCACTGAGCAAGGGCAGGGATCGAACCCGCCACCTCATGGTTCCTAGTCGGATTCGTTAACCACTGCGCCAAGACGGGAACTCCTGAAGGTCCCTTCTGTAGGAACTGCCTACCATCTGAAGAGAGCAGCCTGGCCCCAGGGCACACCCCCTGCAGGGCAGCGCCAGGCAGTGACCAGAGGATGGCCCGGCCCCTCCTCAACCCATCCCGGAGCTGCTTCCCGCCCTTCCTTTGCCCCGATATGGGTCCCGAGAGCACCCTGAGCTCTGCCCCAAGCCAGTGTCCCTGGGAACCCAATTGATAAGAGTGCCAGTAATGACACAGTAGCACTGCCGTGGGGACATCACTGACCTCACTCCCTGGAGCTCTGCCTTCACTCATCCGCACCAAGCACCCTCCTCCTCGGAGCCTTCGCACATGCTGTTCCCTCACCTTGTCCTTCAGCCCAAAACGACAGCGCCACCTCTGCCATGTGGTACCAGCTGGCCTTTCCCCTGATTTAGGTTTATCCACAACCCTCACCACTTTTCAGGGCGCTGTGGGGTACGGTTCTTCATCGTCTCTATCGCAAGCACCCCCCAACTAGGCCAACAGCTCCACGAAGTCAGGGAGTGTTGTCTGTTCGCCGCTGTCTTGCCTGTCGACCCAGCACCTTGATAAGACTTAGTGCATGGAGGGGTGGCTGGCTGGCGAGTTAACCCCCCTGGGAATGGGGACAGACAGAAGATCTCCTGAAGGAAGGGCCCCCCAAGCTGAGGGAGAAAGCCCATCACGACCATAGGGGGCACGACCACAGGGGGCTTTTCTCTGAAGCACCTCCCGGCAGCCGAGCACAGGCGTTTGACTTGTGAGTTTCCCACCTTCGACTTTTGAGTAGGCTAGAAGGGGGTTGGGGTGTTTTGGTTTTTTGGTTTTTTTCATTTATTTTAACAGCCCCACAAAAACATATTTTTCGTTTTTTTCACAAGTGTGAGCACTTGGGGAATGTGGGCGGAGGCAGAGGGCCCTGGGGCCTGGTTCCTGGGCCCACGCACATACGTCAAAGGCATTCACTAAACAGGTTTTACAGCAAATAGAGATCTTTGCTTTTAACATTTTTGGAGGCAGCCCCCTTCAAAGCAGACAAGCCCTTCCTGCGATGGGTAGAATGCACTGTACTGTCCTGGTTGAGTTGTCCACGTGCGAGCCTGGTTTGAAAAAGGCAATAAACATATTTTCCATAAAATCTCTGCAGTGGCCTGGGAGATAGGATGGAATGTTCTGGTTAGTACAAGCGTCTTCCAACCAGAACTCTGTCTTGCTTTGTCACTGAGGAAGCACTCGAGTGTCTTGCAAGCCTCCCAGTCACCTTGAGATCCTTAATTGTCAGTGACCATGGGAGTCTGAGAAAGGCGGACATAACTGACCTCCGGCTGGCAACGTTCTGTGGCCTAATTTATAATGAACTCACTAAATGCAAGTCGGTTCTTTATGAACCTGTTGCCCACGTACTTTCCTATGTGGTGGTTCTCAGGGGTGAGGGGAGGGGTGGGATGGAGAGAAGCCCCCTCGGGAGGAGGAAGGCCTCCAGGTATCTGGGGAGCGGGGGGCTTTGCAGTGTGAATACCCCCACTCACCACGGCCAGAGACTCAGACCCTGGCACAATTGATCACAAAGCACAAGCTCTGGGCTCCTACCCCCACCCATCACCTCCTGGGAGTCCCACACTGGGCACCTGCTGGCTCTCTACACACCTGCTGGATGAGCTTAGACATCTTTGAGCTGCAGTTTCCTCTTCGGAAAAACGGGACTCGTAACCTCAGCCCTGAGTACCTTGTCTGAGTATTTTCTACATGCAGGAAGGATGGGTACTTGCCCGCAAAGCCACCGGAAAACAGTCTCCTGCCCGCTCTATAGTGCCATCTCTGGTCAGCCTTACACATGTCACCCCTGGGTTGGCACCGTCTTCGTGGTCACAGAACTTGCCACCAATGGGGAATGGGTATTGCTGACAAAATCAATAAATGCTCTAAAGGGCCAGCTGCCCCTGCCAGACAGACTCCATCCTTCGATAAATTCCCATATGATGCTTCTGACCTTCAGATCATTTTCAGTTTTGTGGGTCCAGCCTGCTAGGAATGGCCCCTTTGGACTCAAATTCTATTTTGGTTTCCCAGGGTGTCCGTCCTCTTCCTACATTGTCGTTCAGGGCCAGCAAATCTGCAGAAACTGAGTTCAAGTTCACGCGTTTATCTGTTTCATCATTCTTCACTCAGCAAACGTGCTGAGGACCTGCTGGGAGGCGAGCATTGTGCCAGGCTGTGGGACACGGTGATGGACAAAAGAGGTAGAGTGTCCACCCTTATGAAGAGGGGACACCGAAAATGAACAGAGACATGGTTATTCAAAGACCGCGACAATTGTCATGAAGGAAATGAACAGGCTGCCGTGACAGAGGACAGAGGCAAAGGGTCGTCGACAGAGAGAGCAAACTCACAGGCCATTCGCTCAGGCTGAGAAGCCAGACATGAGAAGAGTGGGTGAAGGACATTCCAGGCAGAAAGAGGAGCAGGTACAAAGGCCCGGAGGCAGGAAGGGGTGAGGAGAAAAAGATGACTGCCCTAGTGACGGGAGGTTGCGCCAGCACTCCTGCCCTTCCATAGGCAACAAGAGTCCCCATTCTCCACCCTGGCACAAGATGGTGAGGGGCCCGCTGCCAGCCTGGCCTCTTCATGCTGGATGCCAGCTCTGGGATGGAAGTGGCTTCCCCACTGGGCTGGAGAGATCCAGTGGAGGAGTAACAGGTGTTACCTGTGACGATATCTTTGAGAAAGCACCACCTTCTCTTAAAAAGAACCTCCCAGGAGTTCCCTGGTGGCTCAGAGGGTTAAGGAGCCAGTGTTGTCACTGCTGTGGATCAGGTCACTGCTGTGGTGCAGGTTTGATCCCTGGCCCCAGAACTTCTGTATGCCATTCATGCTGCCAAAAAAAAAAGGAACCCCCCCCCCAAATTCCTGGTCATCACTAGACAACTTCCAGGGTAAGACAGGGCAAGGTAGGCTCCGACACTCACTCTGATCATTTGCTTGTCCATGGATGCCCCTTGCTTGTCACCATTGCCACCACCATGCCAGCCTCTGAGGGACACTGCTCTTTTTCAGCCCTCTGAACACATGTCCTTGTCCTCAGCCCTAGGACACCACGAAGATGAGCTTAGGGATCTAAAGAAGACTCACCTGAGGGCTGATGGGTAATAAAAAGAAACACAGAGAATAACGTGTAATGAGACGCGGCTTTATCACTTTAGCATATGGTCCACCACAGTGTCTCCCTTCCTAACAGCATCTGCTTCCCTGCACATGGAATGTCGTTATCTCTTGCCGCAAACGAGAAGGGGGCGGGGCATAGAATCTGTGTCCAGAGAGGGACTCTTTAAAACCGAAAGCAAGAAAGCACCATTACTATTTGGGCTGGGCAGTATGTATGTGTTGCCTTGGCCAACCGGTCACCCTCCCAAAGAGAGACGCAAGGGAGAGAAAGCAGCAGCCCCTCCCAGGCTTCCTAAGGCCTCTTGTTCTCCAAAGGCTTCCGGCTCTCTTTCCAGGGCACACAGTGGAGTGGGTTCCTAATACCCTGCGATGAGGAGTGACCACGTGACCTGCCCTGGCCAATGGCACGTGAATACAAGCGTGGCATCTCCGTGCCGGGCAGACACATGAAGAGCTGGTATACGACAGGCCATGCTTCCCTGATCCTGCCTGGAGGCTAGTGGAACCGTGGGCAGAGTGCCTCCCTCGGCCTGGGCTCTGAACGAGGACAAACACTCCCCCTCACGCGTGGTCCACACAGTGGCTAAGCGAGCAAGAATTCCTTGCTAAGTTAAGCACTGAGATGTGGGGGCTCTTTGTTACTGCAGCGTCATTTAATCCAACCTGACTCGCCCACCAAGGTCCAGTCCTAGGTCCGAAGAGCCACCTCGTCCCCTCTGACCTTTGCCTCACGGGCCTGTGCCCGGGGTTGCCCTGGAGCTCCCTTCCCCAGCTAATGGCAGTGGCCTTCTCCACTAGCCCCAGTGAAAGCCCAGAGAAAAGCCTCCGGTCTGAAGGATGGAGTCAGGAGCTCGTCAAGGTCAGGGCTCGGCAGGGACATGAAGGAGCCAGGCGACTGTTAGGTGGTGAATCACGTCCCCCCAAATTCATATGAAGTCCTAACCCCCAGACTCCAAAAGGGTGGACCCTTATTTTTGTTTGTTTTGTTTTTTGGCTGCACCCATGGCATGTGGAAGTTCCCGGGGCCAGGGGTCAAATCTGAGCTGCAGCTGCAACCTGCAATCTGAGCCTCATCTGCTGCAACACCAGATCCTTAACCCACTGCCTCACGGTGGGAACTCCAGGGTGGACTCAAATTTATGTGCCTGATGTCCTTACAAAAAGGGGACATTTGGACGCAGAGGCAGCCACACGGGGAGAAGGCCATACGAAGATGAAGGCAGACATCGGTGACGTTTCGACCAGCAAAGGAATGACAAAGCTTTCCAACAACCAGAAGCCAGCAGAGAGGCCTGGAAGAGATCCTCCGTCGCAGCCGTCGGAAGGAACTATCCCTCTGCCAAAACACTGACCTCGGATGTTAGCCCTCAGGACATGAGGGCAATAACTTTCACTTGTTGAAGCCACCCAGTTCGCGGTCATCTCCTACAGCAGTCTCAGGAAACTAACATAATGAGAAGCAGTGGTGGAACCGGCAGCAGAGCGAACGGCCAATTTTAGGACCTTTGCTGCAAGTCTCAGAGCACATACACAAGTACGATATAGACCTAGACACAGGCACAGATCAAGACACGGTTCCAGATACAGATACACGGAGAGAGAGATACGGGTACAGATAGACACCCAGATGCAGGGGCCTACAGAGAGACAGGCATAGGTACAGATACGAATGCAGATCTAGGCAGGATAGAGGTAGAGACCCGGCCAAGAAGGGCAGGTAATAATGCAGCTACAGGAACGAATAGGGCCCTGATAGAGGTAAAGCTAGAGAAATCAATACAGACACAGGTAGCTATAGCGACAACCATAGAGATACACATAGAAAACCAGGCGAAGGTTCAGAAAGAGTCAACAGTATAGACACAGATAGAAACCCAGATACAGGTAGAAATACAGAGCCAGAAAGACCTACAGGGAACAGGGCAGACAAAGACACATTTGTAGATAGAGACGCAGATATGGGGACAGACAAAACTACGGGTACAGGCTGATAGGGACCCAGACACAGGTAAAGAGATCCATAGATGGATCCAGATAGAGACCCAGATACAGGAACAGATAAAGACAATGGGCCAGGTACCTAGTGAGCGACATATTTAATTGCAGGTAAAAACACAGATGCTGATTCATAAAGAAACGCAGACAGGAGTTCCCGCTGTGGCACAGCAGGTTAATGATCCGGCGTTGTCTCCGTGGCAGCACAGGTTTGATCCCCAGCCTGGTGCTGTGGGTTATGGATCCAGCATTGCCTACAGCTGTGGCATAGGTCACAGCAGCAGCTTGAATTCGATCCCTGGCTTGGGAACTTGCACATGCCTTGGGGGCGGCCGAAAAAGGAAAAAAGAAACGCCGGCAAACGTACAGGTAGATAAAGACCCACTTACAGATGCAGCTGGAGAGACAGATGTTGGTCTCATCAAGAGAGACCCTGGTAAAGACACGTACTGAGGGGTTCCCATCATGGCTCAGCGGAAATGAATCTGACTGGCATCCAGGAGAACACAGGTTTGATCCCTGGCCTCGCTCAGAGGGTTAAGGATTCCGCGTTGCCGTGAGCTGTGGTGTAGGTTGCAGATGCAGCTCGGATCTAGCGTTGTTGTGGCTGTGGTGTAGGCCGGCAGCTTGAGCTCTGATTCGACCCCTAGCCTGGGAACCTCCATACGCTGCGGGTACGGCCCTAAAAAACAAACAAATAAATAAATAAATAAATTTTTTAAAAGGCATATATTGAGAATCAGATATAGCTACTTGTAGAGACACAAATACCAGTACAAATAAAGACACAGAGACAGGTACTCACACCGATAAACAGGTACAGTGAGACAAACAGATACAAGCACAGACAGAGACATAGTTATGGGTACAGAGACACATGCAATCACGGATAGAGGAACCAGTAGCCACCTATGGATACTTACAGTGACAAAGATATAGGCGCAGGTACAGGCAGACATAGCTAGTTAGAGAGACACAGGCACGAGTACGGTTAGAGACAGATACAGTTACAGGCAGAAGCCCTACAGGTACAACAAGAGAACTGGATGCAGGTACGGAGGGAGACATCGATTCATGGGCAGAGAGAGACCAAGTACTAGTTCAAGAGAGAGACACAGTCTGAGATGCAAATAGAGACACAATCACAGGCCCAGGGACATACGGAGACAGAGATACAGATGCAGATAGAGATGCTGACAGTTAGAGCGAGAGACTCACATAGAAATACAAAGAGACACAGATACAAGCTCTTCCAGAAAGTCAGAGGTGCAGATAGAGACGCAGATAGAGGTAGAGCTAAAGAAAAGGGTACAGGCCCAGTTAGAGACACAGCTACTGGTACAGATTGAGACACAGAAAGAAGTTTTTATAGCGACACAAATAGAAACATAGATACTGATACTTACAGAGACACACATCCAGACACAGGTACAGCTACAGGCCCAGATCCAGACCGTGACATAGATGCAGGTACAGAGGGGGGCACAGATGAGGTACAGACAGATACGCTTCTGCCCCGTCATTCAGATCAGGACCCAAAGGTGGGCTTAATGTCCTCAGGGAGGGACCACGTGCTGCCAGGTGACGCTATCATTGATCGGGATCAGAAGTGGCTTTCTTTACTCGCTGTATCTTCTCTAATGAACGTCTTACTGGTAATGAGAACTCTAAAGATAACTGGCCTTCCCCTTTCAGTTGGGCAGCCTGGCAGCCTGTGATAATCCTTCTTGTCCACTGGAGCCCAGGGGTTCTGCAGATTCGTATATTTCTTGACCTTGTTTTGCTATTTCACGGCTTTTTGTGTTTCCTCTAGGCATGCTTCTCTGTATCTGTTTTATTGCATTGTGGATATTCTAAGTAGCTCAAAGTCATTGTCAGGATTAAGTCAGATGTCAATCAGTGAGACAGAGGCAGCGGTTCCAACAGACCAGGGTCAGACCACAGCGCTGCCACTTCCCAGGGTGACACTTTGGACGTTCCTGCTCCCTTAGCTAGGCCTTCGTTTCTCCATCTGGAAAATGTAGGTGGTAAAACCTCATTCTGGGGTGCTTCGGACAATTAAAGGAAATAGATGATCACAACACCAAGCTCCACGCCTAGAACACACCCCACGGTCAATAAAGATTTGTGCGTTTTGTAGAGATGGGTGGTGTTTCACTTCGAGGAAGCAACTGCTGCCCACAGTCCAGAAAGAGGATTCTGACGCGGGAGGTTTGAGCCGACTTGGGATTCCCAGTAAGGGTGTGTGCTTCTGGGAGGAGCCTGGGGCTGTGCTGGGACAGGTGGAGGGAGCTCCCGCTGGGGGTCCCGCTGCCTGCCGGGAGGGCACTAGACGATCTCCAAGGCTCCCTCCAGAGCTAAGACCCCCCTCCCCTGCCCCTGGAGATGCTCAAGCCACCCGGGGGGCAGCGGGTCCTCCTGCTCCATCCTCCGCCCGGGGAGGAATGAGGCCCACGGGGCGTGGGGAACAAAAGGCAATGATTAACGAGGCTCAGGGCAAGCTGACCCAAAGCCTGAGCCCAGCTCCCGCCAGCCACCCAACATAGAAGCCTCTGCCCGCGGCCTCAGCCTCCTTTGGCCTCCTCCAGAGCGCGCACGAACTCGCTCTCAGCCACAGGGCACGAGCCCGATTCCCAGGCCCCGGGGGGGGACCTGGCTCAGGGCCCCAACGCCGCCTGTCCCCCCTCCCAGCTTGCTCTGGGTCACCCAAGGCATCATGGTTCAGGTGTTTCTTTAGCCCTTTAGTCCATGTCCAAGGCTGAGAAAACACAGAGGAACGAAAAGAAAATCGTGCCCGCCCCGCACCACCCACACCGAGCCACAGGCGACATTTTGCCGTGGGCCCTGCCAGCCCCGACGCTGTCAGGTGCGGGAGTTTGGACCCAGGACACGGTGGTTTGGGCAGGTCAACCACGGTTGAGTATCTACAGCCGCACAGGGCTCGTCCTGATGATAGAGGTAAACACATAGGTTTTTTTCCAAGTGGGATCAGAGCATATACCCAGTTGTCCATCCCACGTCAGTGCCTGAAATACATCGTGGACACAGCTCCACGTTACTACGGAACCACTAGCAGCATCGTTAAGGACGTATTCGTATTTCGATATATAGCTATGCCATCGCAGCTATACCTGTGGGAACCAAGGAAGCAGCACAAACCTTAGTGCCTTAAAATAACAGCGATGTGGTCTTTGCCGTGATGTTCCTGCTGGGCTGGCGAGCCTTCTGCTCGGCCCTCCTGGGCTCACTCGTGCAGCTACAGACACCCGACAGCTTGACTGGGGCTCGAAGGCCCCAGATGTTCTCACTCAGGTGTCTGCCAGCTCGCGCTGGCTGCTGGCCGGGGCCCCACACTTCTCCATGAAGCCTCTGCGACAGGGGTCCCTGAGACGCCCCTCAGGCTTGATGGCTCACTAGACACCCTCGCGGGGCTCGGAAAAGCTGGTCGAGTTAGGCTTGTGGTTTATTATGGTGACAGGATGCGGACCAAGATCAGCAAAGGAACAAACTCCAACAGGAACCAGTCACATGCTTCCCAAAGCATCTCCTCCCAGTGCAATCTCAGGGGCACCTGTTTACTTCTCCTGGCAACGACGTGGGACCACACACGCCAAGTGCGGCCAACCAGGCACGCTCCCCGAGTCTTAGGGTCCAGGGTGCTTCCTGGGGGGTCAGGCACGAAGACACTCGGGACCCACGTGACTGACCTCAGCCACGCAGACCCCAGCTCCGCAGAGGTCAGACTGATAGAGCGTGGCCCAGAGCCTCGGGCAGCCGTAAACCCTGGGGGCAGCCTGGTCCAAGGGCTCGGAGCTGCCTCGCAGGAGCCAGGCGAGGGCCAGCCCTTTCTCTGGAGCAGGCAGCTTTGGAGCCCCCCATGCCTGCGAGGTCACCCCTTAACTGCGCACCTCTCATCCTCCGGGACTGGAAGATAACCTGGTGGTCCAAGGATTCCAAGAAGGTGAACATGGAAACTGCAAAGCTTCTCAAGGCCTGGCCTTGGGACTCACACAGCATGTGACCTCTGATACACGGCACTGGCCGAAGCAAGACCCAAAATCCAGCCCAGAGTCAAAGGGCTGCAAGAATCCATTCTGCCTCTTGCTGGAAGAAGCTGTGGGGAGGGACCCGGGCAGGTGTAATTCAGAGAGGGCGCTATGAGAACAACATGCTGCGTAAAAATTCTCCTACATTATTACCATTATGAGCAAGGCCATGGCGTTCCCGTCGTGGCGCCGCAGAAACCAATCCGACTGGGGACCATGGGGTTTCGGGTTCGATCCCTGGCCTCACTCCGTGGGTTAATCGGTGTTGCCGTGAGCTATGGTGTAGGTTGCAGATGTGGCTGGGATTCCTGAGTTGCTGTGGCTGTGGTGTAGGCCGGCAGCTAAAGCTATTCGACCCCTAGCCTGGGAAACTCCATGTGCCACAGGTGCAGCCCTGAAAAGCAAAAAAAAAAAAAAAAAAAAAAAAAAACAAGGCTATGATAATCAACCTTTTTCAATTGTTTTTTTGTTGATAATTAATTTCCTTTGAAAAAAATGTACTGTGGAGTTCCCGTCGTGGCTCAGTGGTTAACAAACCCAATTAGTATTCATGAGGACGCAAGTTCGACCCCTGGCCTTGCACAGTGAGTTAAGGATCCGGCGTTGCCGTGAGCTGTGGTGTAGGTTGCAGACGCGGCTCAGATCCTGAGGTGCTGTGGCTGTGGTGCAGGCTGGCAGCTGCAGCTCTGATTCACCCCCTAGTCTGGGAACCTGCATATACCGTGGGTGCGGCCCTAAAAAAGACAAAAAAAAAGGAAAAAGAAAAAAATGTACTGTGAGGAGTTCTTTTGTGACACAACGGGTTAAGGATCTGGCCTTGTCACTGCTATGGCTCAGGTCACTGCTGTGGCGCAAGTTCCATCCCTGGCCCAGGAACGTACACAGGCCATGGGTGCTTAAAAAAAAAAAAATACTGTGAAATATTGCATACATAGAAAAAAAGATGAAAATAACATAAAAGGCCATAGGCATAGCTGGTTTTAAGATGTATAGTCTTAAACCTGCGTGGACCTCTCCTTGGCAAGCGTGGGGTTTACATCAATAGGACGTAGGACAAACACGGTCACTTCCTAATGGGGTGTCAGTTTCTGCCACTTAAATACATTTGATGTGTAATTGCGGAATTTCTGGGTGCTACAATAAAGGAAAACCAATGGGAAAAATCTGTCAATCTCTCAAAATCTTTGACTCGGATAAGTAGTTGGAAATCAGAATGAAAATATATTTTTTTACCTAATACAAATATGTTTTTGAACGGGCTGTGTTGTTAAAAGATCTATGAAAGTTGGCTTTTTTTTTTTTTTCTGTCTTTTTAAGGCCAAACTTGCGGCATATGGAGATTCCCAGGCTAGGGGCCGACTCGGAGCCGCAGCTGCCAGCCTACGCCACAGCCACAGCAGCATAGCATCTCCGGACCGCGTCTGTGACCTACACCACAGCTCACGGCAATGCCGGATCCTTAACCCACTGAGCGAGGCCAGGGATTGAACCCGTGTCCTCATGGATACTAGTCAGATTTGTCTCCTCTGAGCCACAACGGGAACTCTGGAAGTCGGCTTTTAATAAAAATCTGAATTATACAAAACTTTAAGGGAGAAGAATATGGTGGTACGTACTTATATTTTTGCTGTATCTCCCCTGCTCTTAGGGTAAACCCCAAGAATAAAGCATATGCACTTTCCAAACATGTTGCTAGAGTCTTTTAATAATGTTATCTGGCTGGAAATGTGGGATTCATCTTTTATCTGTGGCTATCAGTAGCTCTTTTTAGAGTAAGGATATTAGCCGGTTCTCTGTCTACTTAGGTTTAAAAAGTGTATCTGGCTTTCTCCGCCTAAGGCTCTGGTGCAGAAGGAATGATGAGTGGTTCTTAACTCCCTTGTGTAGATGAGGAAACTGAGCCAGAAAAGCCTGTGCCTCTAAGCACAAAGCGAATTCCTAGAGAAGCAGCGGGTGGAAGCCAGGCTTTTGTCTCCCAGCCCAGGGCGCGTCCTCCAGACCACAGCCTTCTTGCAGCACTGACATTCTAGAAGGAAAGATGACCTTCATGGGACTTTGACCTGAAGCCTGGAGCTTAGCCCCCACAGCCCAGTCCTGTTAAGGGGAGAGTGAACAGCCCTGCTGGGTGAGCAGCAGGGCTGAGGGCCTGGCAGGTACCAGGCTTTCTACTCTCACTGGCCACAGTGAGACGCCGGGTTTGAGGAAACGAGTGAGCTGGCTAAAGGTCAAAGCCTGTAAAACTGAAAAAGAAAAGACCCATTATTCCCTCCCTCCCCCTGGAGGTTAAGCTCCACCAGCTAAGCATCCTTTGTACTTGGTTTGCAGAGGTCAAAGGGTTTAGAGGAGAAATCCATTTATCTTTACTTTTCTCAAGTGACTGTGGTTAACCTGTCACCAGGGCAGAAGACCTTGCTCTACCAGATCGGGGCACCCGCTAGTGCAGGTCCGAGCCAGCTTTCGGCGGCTGCACTCTTCGAGCATCGGCTCCAAGCTCTGTTGAGAGGCACCCGGCAGGTGCTTGCCCTCCCCCGCTCCAGACGGCCCTTGCTGGGAGCTCCCTTGTTTAAGAAGAGGGGAAAGTGAACCTTCTCGTACTGTTTTCCACAGCTCCACCGCCAGCGTCCTCAGACCCCCAGACCGTTCCCCGCCATCCCAGAACCTCAGTTTCCCACTCCGAATGATCAGGGTCTGAATTTGACACCGTCACAGAGTCCTGCCAGCCCTGGCTTTCTGGGATTCTCTGCTTGCTCAGCTAGGATGTTTGAGGACCTGGTTTAGGTAAAGCCAAGAGCCCCTCTGTAGGAAAGTCCTGGGCATCAAGCAGAAGGCTTCAGGTGAAGCGGGCAGAGGGCAGGTGCTGTAAGGTGAGGTCAGAGGACTCGGTAAAGCTTTCAGGGGTTCGGTGGCAGCAACGGAAACAGACCCAGACAAACCAAAAGCCCCAGCCTGGAGCTAGGGCATGCTCCTAAAAAGAACCAGGACTGACCATGCTTATCTACTGAAAGAACCCTGCCTTCCACGGAGATGGCAGGGGTCTCCTGGAAGGAAAAAGGCGTCTCGGACTGCCTGACATGTGCCACTGGGGAAATGCAAATCGAGACCACAAAGAGAGAGCACTTCCCACCTATGAGGATGACTCGAATAAAAAAGGCAGAGACAACACGTGTTGGCAAGGATGGGGAGAAACTGGGGCCCCCACACACTGCTGATGGGAATGCAAAAGGGCACAGCCTCGGGGGAAACAAGTTTGGTGGCCCCTCAGGAAGTTAAACATCAGTCGCCACGGGACCCGGCACTTCACACCTAGGTACACATCCAGAGAACTGAAAACACGTATCTGCACAAAAGCAGGTGTACAAATATTTGGAGGAGCGTTATTTTGTATGTCTTTTACGGTAGCATCATTGATAATGGCCAAAAAGTGGAAAGCACCCCAGTGCCCATCAACTGAGGAGTGGATAAACATGATGGGGTGTTCCCGTCCCGGCTCAGTGGAACCCGACTAGTATCCGTGAGGATGCAGGTTGGATCCCTGGCCTCACTCAGCGGGTTGAGGATCCGGCGTTGCCATAAGCTGTGGTGTCGGTCGCCGACGCAGCTCAAATCTGGAGTTGCTGTGGCTGTGGTGTAGATTCAGACACGGCTCGGATCCCATGTGGCTGTGGCTGTGGTGCAGGCCGGCAGCTGCAGCTCCGATTCGACCCCTAGCCTGGGAACCTCCACATGCCACCAGTGCGGCCGTCAAGAATAAATAAACAAATAAACAAACAAACACGTAGTCTATCCATACGGTCATAAAAAGGAATGAAGTACTCATACACGTTACAACACGAATGCACCCTGAAAACATGCTAAGTGAAAGAAGCTAGACAGAAAAGGCCACAAACTATATGATGTAATTTATGTGAAATGTCCAGAGTAGGCCTATAGAGACTGAAAGATGATTGGTGGTTGGCGGGCCTGCTTGGATGGGGGATGATAGCTAAAAGGAACAAGGTTTATTTATTTATTTATTTATTTATTGTCTTTCTGCCTTTTCTAGAGCCACTTCCCACGGCACATGGAGGTTCCCAGGCTAGGGGTCGAATCGGAGCTGTAGCCACCAGCCTACACCACAGCCACAGCCACGCGGAATCTGAGCCGAGCCGTGTCTGCCGCCTACACCGCAGCTCATGGCAACGCCGGATCCTTAACCCACTGAGCAAGGGCAGGGACCGAACCCGCAACCTCATGGTTCCTAGTCGGATTTGTTAACCACTGCGCCACGACGGGAACTCCAAGGTTTTTTTTTGAGATGAGGAAAATATTCTCAAGTTGACCATGGTGGTGTCTGCGTAGCTCTGTACGTGGGCTAAAACCCATTGAATTGGACAATTTAAAGAAATGGATCGTATGGTGTGTGAGTTTTATCTCAGTGAAAGAATTCATAAAAAGACTCTTTACCAGGTCTTTCTGATAGGGTAGGCGTGAAGATTCAATGAGAGCAAAATCTTTTTTTTTCCCTGCCCAGGCCAGGGATTTATTGGTTTGCTGTCGTATTGTGAAATAGAATATGTGTACAGCAAAGTAAATAAAGCTTAAATATACAAGCTAACAATCTGTGGTTAAGCAAGTGCCTGTGCGATTATCATCCTAGTCCAGAAATAGCAAATTGGAAGTATCCAGAAGTCCTCCCCGGTGCCCCCTGGATCAGCCTGCTCAGGCTGCCATAAGCAAGTACTATAGACGGAGGCAGCTTAAGCAACATCCATTGAGTTCCTCCCGGTTCTGGAGGCCAGAAGTCAGATCAGGGTGTCAGCAGGGTCGATTTCTTCTGAGAACTCTCTCCTTGGCTTCTCCGTGTTGTCACATGGTCCCCCTCTGCGTGTGTCCCTTCTTCTCCTGAGGACACCAGTCATGCTGGGTTGGGCCCCATCCTGAAGACTCTAGCTCCAAATAGGGTCGCATGCTTGTTCTGAGGCGCTGGGGCCTAAAGACTTCAACCTGTGAGCTTCCAGGACGCAGCTCAGCCCATAAAACCCCTCACAGGATCCATCTTCTTAATCTGCCGCTAAGGGGAAACAGCATGACCGCCTTTAGGTTATCCACTGCCTGCTTTTCCTTATAACCGAGCCATCTCTGTCTCCGTCTCTAAACAGCGGGATGTGGCTTTGCCTGTTACGAATTTTGGATAAATGGAAACACCCGGCTTCTTCCCCTCAGCACCCTGGCTGTGTCGCTAAGGGTATCTGCAGTTCCTTCCTTTCCGCTTCGTGCCCGTTACAGACAGGGCCACTGTGAATCCTTCTGCAGCGCGCACACTGAATTTGCTCAATGAAGCCAAGCCAAACATCCCCCCCCCCCGCCCCGCTGCCGCCCCCCGCCCCGCAGCGCGGGGGCTCCACTTGCTCCACATCTTTCTCAGTGTTTAGGATGGTCAGACTTGTTCATTTCAGCCCATCTGATGAGTAGCTGATGGTCTCTCATTGTGATTTAAACATTTCATTTTTCGGGGAGTTCCCACTGTGGCACAGTGGGTTAAGAACCTGACTACAGTGGCTCCAGTCACTGCAGAGGGGCACGTTCCATCCCCAGCCTGGCACAGTGGGTTAAAGGATCTCATGTTGCCTCGTAGTTCACAGCCATGGCTCAGCTTCAGTCCCTGGCCTGGGAACTTCCATATGCCATGGGTGTGGCCATAAAAGATAATAATAATAAAATAAACATTTTGTTTTCATTATTACTAACAAGACTGAGCACCTTTTTATATGCTATTGGTCATAACTGTTCAAGTCTCTTGCCCTTTTTCCTACACCGTTGTCTGACTCATTAATGTGCAAGTGTTCTTTATATATTCTGGATGCAAGCCCTTTGCAGTTAGATACAATGCAAATATCTTTTCCCCTTCTGCGGCCTGCTTTTTTTTTTTTTGTCTTTTTAGGGCCAAACCCAGGGCATATGGAAGTTCCCAGGTTAGGGGTCCAATCAGAGCTGTAAGCTGATGGCCTATGCCACAACAATGCCGGATCCTTAACCCACTGAGTAAGGCCAGGGATGGAACCCACATCCTCATGGATATTAGTTGGGTTCATTTCTGCTGAGCCACAACAGGAACTCCTGTGGCTGGCCTTTTAATGCTAATGTCTTTTTTTTTTTTGTCTTTTTTGTCCTTTTTAGGGCTGCCCTCGCAGCATATGGAGGTTCCCAGGCTAGGCATCTAATCCGAGCTGTTGCTGCCAGCCTACACCACAGCCACAGCAACGCCAGATCCGAGCCTCGTCTTCAACCTACACCACAGCTCTCGGCAACGCTGGATCGTTAACCCAGTGAGCAAAGCCAGGGATCGAACCCACAACCTCATGGTTCCTAGTTGGATTCATTTCCGCTGCGCCACGATGGGAACTCCAGTGCTAACGTCTTTTGATGAACAGAAGTTCTGAATTTTACTGCAGTGCAATTCATCAGTCTCTTGTGGTAAATGTTTGTTGTGTGAGTCTTGATTACAAAGTCTTTTCCGACCCTATTTTATGAAGACATCTTCCAATATCACCTTCTCAAAGTGTTCTTGTTTTACCTTTTAGCCTTGGGTCTACAAATCCACCCAGAATTTGTTTTTGTGTATGGTGCCAGGCAGGGCTTTAATCTCATCTCACTGTCTTAGCACAGTGACACATTTGTCACAGATCAAGTGTCCATATATGCTCTTGGTGGAGTCTGGACTGTGACTCTTTGTCCTAAGCCTCCAGCTGCTGCTTCTAGGCCAGCAAACCCCACACATCCCCGGGCAAAAGCACTTTCAAGAGCCACTCTCTAGTTAGCTCACTGGTGCTCTGACAGTGATATTTTCCAAGATTTCGTCCAGTTTTTTTTTTTTTTTTTATTCATCTTTTTGTTTAGGAGGTTCCCAGGCTAGGGGTCGAATTGGAGCTGTAGCTGCCAGCCTACACCACAGCCACCGCAACACGGGATCCTTTACACACGGAGCGAGGCCAGGAGTCGAACCTGCATCCTCATGGATGCTAGTCAGATTAGTTTCCCCTGAGCCACGCCGGGAACTCTTGTCCAGTTTTTTTCAACAGGAGGGTTGCTTCAAGTTACCTAGTCTTCCATGATCAGAAATGAAAATCCAGAACACGTGCATGTTTTTTTTTCCTTTAAAAATATGTGTAGATGGGTAACTTTTCTAGCAAAGCGATAAGGAATTGTATATAATTTTGTATAAAGTCTGCTAATCATCACTGTACATCTAGATGCACTTGTATATATGTATATACCCGCATATCTAGCATTCAGATCAAAACGCAGGGTGTTTTCAGCACCCCAAAAGAGTTCCTGATGCCCCGTCTCAGGAATCTACTACTACCCATTACTTTTGCTCGTTTTGAGCGTCATATAAATGGAATCACTCAATATGTATTTTCTTCCTTCAACATTCTGTCTGCAAGAGTCACCCGTGCTGTCGAACAGACCTGTATTTCATTACCTGTCGTTATTGCCCAGGCCCCGTGTTTCCCTTCTCCTGTTGATGCGCTTTTGTGTCGTCTCTAGTTTGGGCTCCTGCAGGTAGTGCCGTAATGCACTTGGTGTACACAGCTCGAGGTGGAACTTCTGCTTTGTAGGACAGACAAATGTTTCGGGGTGGGGCTTTTTTGCAATTCATATTCTTTCCAGCTTTATTGGGACAGAATTGACACACAGCACTGTACACATTTCAGGTGTACGGCGTACTGACACGTCGTGAAACGATTGCTACAGTAAGGCTGGTTAATTTCCGTCTTCTCACACATAGATACAAAGAAGATGAAAAGTTTTTTTTCCTTGTGAGGAGAACTCTTAGACATAATCTCTTAACAACTTGCAAATATAGCAAACGTTTGGTTCTAATAAATACTACCAAGCGATTTTTCAGAATCTGTACTCTCACCAGCAGGAAGCCACTGCTCTACACGGTCTGTTGCCAGCATTTGGGGGTATCTGCCTTTTTTATGTCAGCCATTCTGGTGGCTTGCAGGGCTATCTCATTGTAGTTTTAAGGTGCATTTCCCCTCCTAGCTCATGAACATCTTTTCGTGTGATGACTGGCCCCTCTGATTTTTTAATGGTAGACCTTTCATTTCCTTTGTAATCTACGAATGATTATTTACATCCTTAAGTTTTGCTTGGGTCGATGTTGGTATTTTATATTCTGCTAGGAAACCATCAGGTTTTTTTCCTCTACACTTTCAAATTCATTGCCATAGAGTTTTTGTACCAGCTTTATTGAGATACAATGCACATGCCATTCAATTCACCCATTTAAAGTCCATGGTTTGATGGGTTTTCCTATGCAGAGTTGTGCGACCATTACTGCTAATATCTAATCGTAGAACTGTAATTACCCCTCCCCCAAAACCCATCAGCAGTAACTCCTCATTTTCCCCCTCCTCTCCCCCCCCCCCTCCCCATTTCTCAGCCCCGGGCAACTCCAATGCCCATACGATGGAATACAGTGGTCAAAATGAATGGACGAAAGCAACAAACAATATGCATGAATCCTTGTGATGTAATTTTCTGGGGAGAAAAAAAAAAAGCCTTAAAAGAATGCACATAGAGAAATTGTCTTATAGCGCAAGGAGTTGGAGATCCAGCATTGTCACTGCAGTGGCTTGGGTCGCTGCTGTGGCATGGGTTCCATCCCCGGCCCAGGAATTTCCACAGGCCCAGGGAGCGGCCAAAAAAGAAGGAAAGAAAGGGGGGGGGGGGAAATGCATATAGAATGGTACCTTTTGGTAAAGTTAAATACAACTGAAATTTTCTGACTGTTTCCTATGATCCTACCTCCTCGTAGTCGTAGTCGCACCTCTGGGTCATTTGCTCCCCGGGAGTGGGGGCTGGGCCCAGTAACTCGTTGCTAAGAAACAGAATATGGCAAAAGTGATGGGATTTCACTTCTGAGCTTAGGTTCCAAAGAAACTGTGGTTTCCGTCTTGCTCCTACACTCTCTCTGGCTCTTCGCTCTTGCATCCCCTGGATGGATCCAGCTGCCATGTTGTGAGCTGCCCTGTGGGGAGGCCCACGTGGCAAGGAACTGAGGTCAGCTCCCAAGCAACAGAGGACAAGAAACTAAACACTCCCTGGAACCATGTGAATGCGCTTAGAAGCAATCCTCCTCCAGACGAGACTTGAGATGACTCTAACCCTGGCCAAGACCTTGAACCACATGGTCTAGCTAAGTGGTCTGGATTCCTGACCCAAAGGGCTGGGAGATAATAGATGTTATATTTTAAGCCACTAGCATTTAGGGCGATTTGTTCTACAGCAATAAATAACGAAGCCACCTCTCACTACAGGAAACTGCTTGCAAATTCCCAGGACTCAGCAAGCTGCTTCTCCTCTATGCTTTTCTGTCTGCTATCCCCTCGGCTCACCCCTCTTCCCTAGCTTAACCCCTCTGCCGTGGACAGAAGCAGCCGAAGCATCTCCTCCTCCAGGAAGACTTCCGTATTTGAGCACTGTACCAATCTCTCCTCCTCCTTATTCCCAGGAACGCCCCTGCCGATGTCTATCAGCAGAGCTACTGGATTTTGCTTGCCTGTGTACTTAACTCTGCAGCCGGCTCTGAACAGCCAAGGACCAGCATCATGCTCTGGTGCCATGCTTGCCATATCCTCAGCTCTTGGTGGGCTACTTGGCCCATCACATGTGTTCCCTCTGGGCAGGGTGGGTCACAGCCCAGACTTTGGAGTCCTCGGTCATCACCTTGAGTCCTGGCTCCACCACCAACTATCTGTGTCACCTGAGTCACTTAGACTCTCTAGAACCCAGCCCTTCTCATTCCTGGAGGCGGGGGCCCCAGCAGGAAGGGACCTTCCCATTTGTACCCTTCCCCCTGTCCAGACACCGCGCTGTGTATTTGATGTTCCCTCTACAATCCCGAGCCGCCTCTTGGTTTGGGGATGATCTTCAATATCTAAATCGAGGTAGAAACTTCAGGGATGATGCTCCTCAATCAGCTGCTTTCATTTGATAAATTAAACATATGCAGAAGAGAGTTTCTCAGTAGCGAAGTTAAAAGCAGCTCCGGCACAAGAGGGTTGAAAAAAAAAAATCGCGGCTAGCCCAATATTTCTAAGTGACATATTTCAGCCTTCTGTTAATGTTTCATCACTGAAATATGAGCCCTTTTTCATGTAAATGACTGAGGTTTTGGACAGAGGACAAGGAGCATCATATGTTCTATACATCTTGCAATGGGAGCTGTCAAACATGCATCCAAAAGCCTGTTAAAACAAAAACCCACCACAGGCTCGGAACAAAAATACACAGCCCAGGAAAATGTGCAGCTCATATTTCCTATGTGGATTGAGGAAAAACCAACTGTGGCCTGCGGCTAACAGCAGGAAGGGTCTTTGAGCTTTTCCTCAAATGCTCCTAGTTTAGAACCAGATTTGAAAGTCTGAGTGTGGGAAGGGAAGCCCTCTTCTAGCGCAAAGGGATCTCGTTGCCCTCCAGGGAAATTTCCAGCTCCGACACTCTGGTGAGATCTTACCGGAGCCGACAGATCCTTACCAGGGTGTCGGAGCTGGAAATTTCCCTGGAGGGAAACTGATGGGGGAAACAGACAAACCCAAAAGAGCCTGCAAAATGCAAATTCCAGCCTGGTCCTGAGAGGGAAGGAGTGAGGCTGACAGCGTGAACGGTCTGTGATTCCAAGTCCCAGATGCTCCCTTGTGGGGAAGTGCGACCTTGGACCCGTTACCTTTTTGAAGGCTGCTAAGCCCTGAGACGATTCCCTCTCAAACCGGCTTCTCCTCAGGGACCCTGTCGTCGAAGGACTCTGCCATCCCGCCCGCACCCCAAGTGAGACAAACAGGCTCATTCTCAACACCTGCCTTTGCCTCATCACCCACACCCAGCCCCCACCAAGTGCCCCCGAGCCAAAGTATCCCTTGAATCCAACTACCCTTTTCTGCCCCCGTGACCACCACTGTGTACACACCCCAGTGCCTCTTACGCTGGCGGACTCCCACGACCACCCTGGAAAAAGCTATATGTGTTCACAGGTTCATTTTCCCCCTGGGCGCGTGGGATAACTGCATCCCCCATCTGCCCTTGCAGCTCAGTTGGGGACCATGGAATGTGAGTGAAAGTGAAGCAATGCCACTTCCGGGCCTCATTCTAAAGCCTATTCTCCAAAAAAAATTTTTTTTAATTGACTTTTTTAAAAAGGGAGTTCCCAGGTGGCACAGGGGGTTCAGGATCCGGTATAATTACTGCTGTGGTTCGGGTCGCTGCTGTGGCACAGCTTTGACCCCTCGCCTGGGAACTTCTACCTGCCTCGGATGTGGCCAAAAAAATAAAATAAAGTCTATTCTGCAGTGACACAGAGGTCGTGGATTGAAGATGGCTCAGCACCAAATGGAAGGAGCCCAGATCCCTGAGTCACAATGTGGAGTGCTGCCTGCCAGATCTGACTGGACCACAGCATCAGTGCCACGGGCCCCATCCACTGCGTCAAGTCACTAGGAATCGAGGGTTGCTTCCACTCGTGCCCCTCCCCATGTCTTCTAATCAATGCCCCTCGTAGATGCCCTCATAGTTCACCTACAAGGCATATCTGATCGTGTCACCACCCACCACACCCCAAACACCAGCAGATGAAAAGTCTTCCGAGTTCCCTGGTGGCTCAGTGGGTTAAGGATCTGCTTTGTCACTGCTGTGGCTTGGGTCACTGCCATGGCACAGGTTCGATCCCTGCCCAGGGAAACTTCCACATGCCATGGGCATGGCCAAAAAAATTTAAAAGACAAATTTTTAAAAAGTAAAGACGATAACCACAGTATAGGAGAGTCTAAGAAATAACTAGAAATCACTAGTTAAAAATAAAACCCAAAAAATCTTCAATGCTCACCCTTGACCCTAGTAAAGTTCAAAATACTTTTTAAATTTTTTATTATAGTTGATTTACATTATGTCAGTTTCTGCTTTACAGCAAAGTGACCCAGTCTCACACACACACACTCTTTTTCTCCTATTATCTTCCATCATGTTCTATTGCTTTCTTAACGCCGCACCCGCAGCATATGGAAGTTCCCAGTCTAGGGGTCCAATCAGAGCTGCAGCTGTCGGCCTACACCACAGTCACAGCAACACAGGATCCAAGCCACATGTGCAACCTACACCAGCATGAATGAGGCGAGGAGTGGATCCAAGATATTTTAGGAAATACGGCTGGCAGGATTCGGGAATGGATTGCCTGCAGAGGGGGAGGAAAGGAGCCTGGGATGGAGTTCCAGACTGCAGGCTGGGGTGAAAGACAGACTGGGGAGAAGACGAAGAGCCTAGGTTTGAACACATGGAGTTCAAGGTGCCTGTGGGTCATCCAAGTAGTTTGTCAAAGAGACAATTGGATCTACAGGTCCGGCGCTCAGGGGATCGCACCCTGTGTCTCGCCTGTATCTTAAAAATAACAGCAGCAGGAGTTCCCGTCGTGGCGCAGTGGTTAATGAATCTGACTAGGAACCATGAGGTGGCGGGTTCGGTCCCTGGCCTCGCTCCGTGGGTTAAGGATCCGGCATTGCTGTGAGCTGTGGTGTAGGTCGCAGACAAGGCTCGGATCCCAAGTTGCTGTGGCTGTGGTGTAGGCTGGCGGCTACAGCTCCGATTCGACCCCTAGCCTGGGAACCTCCATATGCCGCGGGAGCGGCCCAAAGAAATAGCAAAAAGACAAAAAGAAAAAAATAAAATAAAAAATAACAGCAGCAGCAAACGAAAACCCCACTCGGATTCTGCTCCTCATCCCACGCACCCCCCACTCTGCCCCTGCGCAGCCAGGCTTCTCCCATCAAGTACTAACCAGGCCCGACGCTGCTCGGGTTCCTAAAGGCGGCGTCCCCGTTCCAGGCTGCTCTGCCCGCATAGGAGACTCGGGCCTCCATCAGCATCGCTCCCCGAACCAGCCGTGTCCATAAGGAGAACTCGGTTCCCCAGGCTCTCAAATGCAAAACCGCCTTTCCACCACCGCAGGGCCCACTGAAATCTGACCCTCTTTACAATAGTCACAGAGTCCTACAACCATCGCTGCTGTCTAATGTTACCGCGTTTTCCTTTCTCGGAAAAGAATCCTCCTGGAGTTCCCTGGGAGCTCAGCAGGTTAAGGATCTGGTGGTGTCACTGCACAGATTTGACCCCTGGCCGGGGAACTTCAGCATGCCACGGGCACGGCCCCCAAAAATAAACCCTCCTACCTCTTAGCCCTCAATCCTCATTTGCCCCCAGAAGCCCCTAGGTCCTGACAAGCACTAATCCACTTCCTGTCTCTAGGGATTTGCCTATTCTGGGCATTTCATATAAATGGATGCATACAATTTTTTCGCGGCCTTTTGTGACCAGCTTCTTCCTTTCCCACAGTGTTTTCAAGGTCCATCCGTGTGGTACCTGTGTCAGCACTTCATTCCTTTTTATGGCTCAATAACATTGCATCGTACGGCCAGGCCACACTCTCTTCCCACGCCTTACTCGACGGCGTTTGGATTGTTCCCACTTTTTCACTATTATGAACAATGCTGCCCTAAACATCCAGAGACTAGTATTTGAACACCTGTTTTCGATTTGTTGGGTGTATAGCGAGGGATGGAGGGAATCGCCGGGCCAGAGACTGTGTCCATTTCTATGCATAACTTGGATTTTACCTTCCCACCAGCAAGGTGCCAGGGTTCCGATGTCCCCACATCCTCCCAATACTCGATATTTTTGTGTGATGATGATATGCAGGCTAGTGGGAGTTAAGTGGTGTCACATCGTGGTTCAGATTTTGCACCTCCCCGTCACTTGGCCATCTTATTTGGAGAAATGTCTATTCGGATCTCTTGCCCGCATTTTAATTTGGTTGTCCTTTGATTATTGAGTCCCAACAGTTCTTAATGTGTGTTGGCTACTCGAGTCTTATCTGAGGTATGATTTTGTAAATATTTTCTCCTGTTCTGTAGGTTCTCTTTTCGCTTCCCTGATATTGTTTGATATGGTCTTTGATCCATTTTCAATTTTCTGTATGTGGTGTGAGTTGTGCGTCAACATTTCTCTGCGTGTGAATACCTGGTTGTCCCAACACCATTTGCTTAAAATACTACTCCTCCCATCAAATCGTATCAGTACCCTTGTTGAAAGTCAGTTGGCTATAGCTATACAAGGATGCTTCTGGACTCCCACTTATAATCCATCGGTATAAACATCTGTCCTCATGCCATTTACCCTATTGTCCTGATCCCTGCAGCTCTGTAGTAAATTTTGAATTCAGGAAACCTGTCGTCCAACTTTGTTCTTTTTTAAGATTGGGTCCCTTGAATCTACAAAGCTGGGGTTCTGATAGGGATTACATTGAATCTATGCCTCCATTTCAGAAGTTTTGCCATCTGAGCAATATTGTCAGCCAAGCTATGAGCACGGCACGGCTTTTCATTTCTTGAGGTACTTAGTGGCTTTCAACGATGGTTTATAGTTCTCCACATGTACATTTAACACTTCTTTTGTTAAGTTTATTACTATTTCTTTTTTGATGCACTTATAAATGGAATTGTTAGCTTTCTTTTCACATTGCTAATACAGAGAGATGCAACAGGAGTTCCCACTGTGCCTCAGCGGGTTAAGAACCCAACTAGCGTCCACGAGGATGCGGGTTTGATCCCTGGCCTCGCTCAGTGGGTTAAGGATCTGGGGTTGCTGTGACTGTGGCATAGGCCAGCAGCTGCAGCTCTGATTGGACCCCTAGCCTGGGAACATCCATCCATGTGCTGCAGGTATGGCCCTAAAAAGAAAAAAGAAATAGAGCCGATTTTTGTATATTGATCTTGTGTCCTGTAACTCTGCTGAACTCATTTATTTGTTCTGACAGTTTTGTTTGGAAATTCCTTAGGATTTCCTACATACAAGATCATGTTACCTGCAAATAGACACAGCTTTGTTCCTTCGTTTGCAGTTCGTTTTTCTTTTTCCTGCCCAATCGCCCTGGCTAGAACTTCCAGCGCAATGATGAATAGAAGTGGCCCAAGTGGGCATGTTTGTCTTGTTCCTCTATCTGGGGGAAAGCTTTCAGTCGTCCGCTGAGTATGACCTGAGCTACGTGTTTTCCTCGTTCTCCTCCATCTGGCTGAGGAAGTTCCATTCTATGCCCACGTTTTCTGAGCGTTTTATTTTTACTGACACAAGGGTATTGGATTGTAGCAAAGCCTTTTAATGTATCTACTGAGATGTTTCCCTTATTTTGTCAATACGGTGTCTCAGCTTCGCTAAAATCTTAGAAGGATGCTCAAGATACAAAACAAGGGATGCGCGGGGGTGTCTGAAGCGGGAAGGGAAGCCTGAGACTGCAGCTGGCCCATCAACCGCACCCTCCCAAATAGGCTTGGGCTTCACATGAAGCTAAGCCAGGGGCCGGGATCAGCAAGTGGCCTCGGTGGCTCTCATCCAAAACTCCTTGTTAAGCCTGGCTCTGCCGGCCAACTGAGCCCCGGCCTTCGGCCTCGGGGAGTCCTGGTTGGCAGGGCTGGCTGATTACAAGTACCCAGGCACTTTATCAACAGCAGCTCATTAGCACCCTGCAAATTGCATATGCACCCTGGCGCAGGGCTCCAGAACCAACTGTCTAGCCCCTGGCCGAAGGGTTGGTCTAGGTAGGGGCCTCAGAGGCCTCAGCACTTGCTCTGATGGTACCTTGCCGCTAAGTGTTAGTTCGGATCGATACCGTGAAGCTTGTACTTTTCAAACCTTGACTATAATCAACCCAATACGGAGGTTCAGTACCTCGAACAGATTGCAGACAGCCCACTGATGACGTTCTGGGAAGACCGATTAAGAAACTTTATTACAGAAAATGAATGCATCCAACGTCCCCAAATACATTTGTGACAAGAGACACACAGGAGACACAGACAATAGTTGCTACATCACAGCCTTGTTCTTTTCCAAAGGATAAAAGCATCATTCAAGAACAGGGGGAGGGTCTTAGGAGACAGGTGTTTGGAGAAGGCAGGTACTATCCTCTGGATTAAAAAATAATAAACAGGTTGGCGTTGCAGGATCACACACCGTGGGCCCAGAAGTCAGGCTCAGCCGAAAGCCATCGCAGAGAAGCTACAAGGCATCACTCCGTTAAGAGGAGCAAGGGGAATGGGTGGAAAACCTCAGCGTCTCTAGCTAATGGGCCCAGTGGCGTTGAGTCTCTTTCCAACTAAATGCTTAATCCAAGATCCCTCCTAGTCTTTGACCTTCCGCACTTGGCTGGTCTAGTTACCGCCAGATGGAGGGGCACCGCGTGGAGAGAAATCGCTCCTTCCTGACCAGGAGTTGAGCTTCCCTCCTGTATGACAAGGTGGGTCGCGGCGCCCGATTCTTGGCCTGGCAAGTTCTGTGTCAGGCGGCAGAGGCTTCAGCCTACAATGCCAGCGGCTGGAGGGAAGTGACAAGGGCACAGCTGAGACGGGGAGGGGCACTCCTGGAACCAGTGCCTTTGGGCAGATCTCAGGACCAAGGGGTTTTAAATGAGTGGTCATTTTCTAGAACTAGAAGAACACATTGAGAACAAACAGTTGTGACGTGGGAAGGAATGGCTATGAATACTGATCAGAGACCCGGCCAGCGACCACGACCCTGGCAGGGTGGCGACAGTGCCCGAAGACATGCAAGCTTCTCAGTAGTGAATTTTGAGAAAACTTCTCTTTCGTGTTATTACAACACTCCTGAGTCTTCCACAGGATCAAACTTATGCAGATCAACACCAGGCAACAGTAACACCCACCGGCAACACAGTTTCCCCTAGTGGCAACAGTTCCACCGCGGGTACACAGGAGCCCTCCAAATGGTATTTCCTATCACCACCTGCCACTGCGGCCGTCACCCCGCCCCCCAACCCGGACTAAACGCTACCCCTTCTGCCAAGGGCAACGGCAACGAACCGCATAAACCAAGCTTCTTCAGTTTTAAGAGCATTTTAGCAAAAATCTTACGTTCCTCCCCGTGCATGAGGTCAAACCACTGGTGGACCCTCCGACTTTCCTTCCGACGCACGGATGCACGAGGGAGGAAAGCCGGGTGCCCCACAATGACACCTTCACAGGAACCCTGTCATCTTCGTTGCCCTGTTTGGCTTCTTGAAGAGGGAGGAAAAAAGGATACTGCTCCCCACTCCACGCAGCCGTCACGGAGGTCCCGAGACAGAGATCCTTGAGCAGAACAAATGTTGACATGTGGGGGCAGAGGGGAGGGAGCGGGGGTGAAAGGAAAAAAAAAAAAAAAAAGCCTGGAACTTTTGCTTTTAGGCAATGTATTTGGCCCTCCAGTAGGCGGGGGCGGGGGGACCCCTACACAGTAGTCAGGTTCCATTCTCAACACCCACCTTCCTGCACCTCCTAAGGCTGCTAAACCTCGCCTGGGCCCTCACTCCTCCATTCAACAGTTCAGACTTCATCTTAATGCCTCTCAGACACAAACAAAATCACACAGTAGCTTCGAGTAGCCCTCTTCCTCTCCGTCCTCACTCAGCAGGCTGGCTACAGTTAAGTCAAAGAGAAGTTAGCGGATTTGCTGGGAAGCGAGTCACCGAATCAAGGGAGCGGCTTGTCTTACTGCTCAGACTGCTGTGAGTCAGAAATTTAGACTGTTATCGTAGAGAACAATTGTAAAAATGTAATACTGTTTATTTAACTTCCAAAACATTTCAGCATTCTAAACGTACAAAAAAAAAAAAAAAAAGAAAAAAGAAACAGAACGTGGTAAATTGTGTTTCGTACAGAAGGTTCATGAACTTTCATTGATGCAGTGGCTCTTTGCTGACAATGAAGAGTTCTACAGTTTGTTTAAAAAATAAACAGTTCAAAACAACCGCACTTCAACTAAAAAAAAAAAAAAAAAATCCAAACCACTTCTCATGCCAGCTGACCCCCCCCCCCTCGTCCACAGCTAAGAATGGCAGCAGGATGCTATGTCACTATATACAAAAACAAGACAACCTGAAGCTAAATGGATGCCCACTGCAGTCCCCAGGTCCAGCCTCAGTGCACGCCCTGAGCTATGGCCCCTCAGAAAGGCACCTCCCCCACGGCCTCCGCGCCAAGCAAGGAGCATCAAGAGTGTCTCGGTTGCTTTGTTCTTTTTACAAACGATAGGTATGTACAGTTGAGAACTCGGGATTCTAGCCAATAACCATAGAGTGAACACCACCTGACAAATTAAAAGAAAAAAAAAATGCCAGAAACATCTTTAAATGCCTTGTCACACCAACAGCAAAGTGCACAGAGTGAGGAGAACACGAGAGCCTTTTCGTTTTAAAAATGTTTGGAAATATGTACAACTTTGATACAGGTTCTGGGTGCTCCAGACACCCATGGCCACTTCATGTAAACCACTGACAAGCTCTAGAGCACTCTGAGACTACGCTAGGATCATGAGCCAAGTGGGTAATTCAACCTAACGAGGGCAAGAGACACGGCTCGGCTAAGAGGTGTGCCCACCGCGGCGCTCCCTACTCTAAGGTATTCACAAGGAGACAGAGCAACAGTTTCTTTATTCATCCTCCTCCTCCTCCTCCTCCTCGTCGTCGTCGTCCTCGTCGTCGTCCTCGTCGTCCTCTTCGACCTTTTTCCGGGCGACTTTGGCAGGCCCCTTGGCGCCGTCGAACTTCCCCTTGGACTTATAGTCCGCCACATCCTGCAAGAACGGGGACACGTTCCAGGTGAGCCCAGGGGACAAGCGAAAGCCGTCCCCGCCTCAGAGCAAGAAAACAGGGCCGCGAGGTGGGGCTGCTCTCCCAAGGTGTCTGTTGCCAGATTCAAAGGGGGTTCTCGGCCATTCCAACTGCCCAGGGGATGGGCGCCTGAGGGCCCTTGAAGTCCCGTCAAGAGCGCAATCCAATCCTCTGCCCCCGGGGGGTCCCAACCACAAGGACCTGTCAGCGCGCCCGGCCAGGGCGGCTCCCGGGGACCCCGGCCCGTCGGGGGGGCGGGGGGGGGGGGCAGGCTCCTGTCCCCTCACCTTCTCGTACTTCTCCTTCAGCTTCGCCGCCTTGTTGATGTACGGCTGCTTCTCGCTGTCACTTAAGTTATTCCACATCTCCCCCAGCTTCTTGGCCACGTCTCCGATGGAGATGCCAGGGTTGGTAGACTTGATCTTGGGGCGGAATTCTGAGCAGAAGAGGAAAAACCCAGACCTTGGGGGAGAAAAATGTATGAATTAGACGAGGAAGCCCCCCACCC
This sequence comes from Phacochoerus africanus, assembly GCF_016906955.1. NCBI lineage: Eukaryota > Metazoa > Chordata > Mammalia > Artiodactyla > Suidae > Phacochoerus > Phacochoerus africanus. The sequence goes on along the minus strand of NC_062560.1, from coordinate 126,684,995 downwards.
TCACCCCCGAGAACAGGAGCTGCAGTGGAAATCCCATGTCCCCCCGAAAACACCCAAACTCGCGCCCTGTGGCTCCAGAAATACATCGTTTCTGCGTTTTAAGGCTCAAAGCACAGGATGTTTTGCAGAGGTACCTCCACATTTGTGAGGGAAAGTGTCTTTTAAAACAGGAAGGAAAGCTCTTAACTGTTCTCCTGAATCCTAGAGTCACTTACGGTGGCCTCTTGGGGGCATTAGGGTCCTTCTTCTTCTTGCCTCCCTTAGCTGGCCCGTAATCCTTCATTTCCCGATCATAGCGCACCTTATCTGCCTTGGCCATTTCATCAAATTTAGACTTCTCCTTCCCAGACATGGTCTGCAAAGAACAGGACAGCTGCTCTAACCACTTGCAAAAGCGGGTGGAGGCCTTCTACCCTGCAGAGGCTTCAAAATAAGAGCGCGTGCACGCGCGCGCACACACACACACACACACACACAAACACACACACACACACAAATTCTAAAGAGAGGCAAGATGCATCTGAGCAAAGAGGAAGAAAACAGCCTCCTGGGGCTGCACTGAAGGTGAATCACCAGCGCCCGAGATCCAGGGAAGGGACTAGCTTGAAAGATACAAGAGAAAAATACCTTCCACCTCTCAGAGCACTTCTTGGAAAATTCGGCAAAATTGACAGGGACCTCGGGGTTTTTCTTCTTGTGTTCCTCCCTGCATGTCTGCACAAAGAAGGCATAAGCAGACATCTTGCCCTTTGGTTTCTTGGGATCACCTTTAGCCATCTTGACTGATGGGCGGAAGAAAGAGAGACAAAGAAAAACAAACGGGATGAATCCACACAAGATATACCAGAGGCTGCCAGCGAGGAAGAGCCCCCCACCCCACCCCCCACCCCACGCCTAATGCCCCTGGCAGCTGGAGGCAGAGCAGGGAGGAAATCAGTTTCCCTGTCGCTTGTCATTTAACTTTTGACCAGCATGAAGTGCGCTGGTTGGCAAGTTACTTCTCTGAGAGCGATCAAGTTCTGCGAATGGAACCGACCCAAGTGGGGTGGCTCAGAGCTACATTCGGAACGAAGACGATTTGGAAACTACAATCACAGGGTGGGAAGGGCACGGGGAGGACGCATTCGTAAGAGGTGCAGGAGCTTGGAAAACCAACAGCTTAAGGCGCACTGGTCATCTGTTTTATTCCTACGCCAGAGACAAAAATACTGTCACCACTGCCAAACACAAGATCAAAGCAGGAGAACTCTAAATAGGGGACATTTGAAATTTCACTACTGCTGATGCCTTCTAGCTTAGAAAATGGCTTTTAGGAGAAGGGTGATCTGGCAAGTGAGCAGCTCTCCCCTGTGCGATGAGTTCAAACCTGTCACTTCATCATTACCTAAAGGGGGAGGGGACACCAAAAGGGCCAGTCTTGCTCATCGGTAAAGCGGAACGCATGTCCAGCCAGGAATACTTTCTCCAAAGTTTCCAAATAAAAATGCAGCTGTGGCGTGTCATCGTCCCTGTCCCACCCCCCCTGCTTCCCGCCATCTTTTCCTTTTCCCACACCCAAGGTCACCATGCAAAACTAAAGCGCTCCCCTTCGCAGGGACCGACAGAGGGGCTGCATTAGGGCCCCGCAGCGGCTGCGCCGGTGCGGCGGGACGAGTCGCGGGGGAGCCCGAGGCTGGCGGCGGGCGGCCGGGCTCGGCCCCGTGCCGGGTCACCCGGACACACATAATTCACCTTCCATTTTGTCAAAAGCTTCCTGATGAAAGAAAGTGCCCCTGAAATCCGCCGCTGCCACCCCCGGGGGGCCAGCGGGGCCGGGGGCGGCGGCGGCAGCGGCGCGCCGGGGGCGCGGAGCCGGGCGGGCAGCGCGGCGGCGGCGACCGTGGCGCCCGCCGTGCCTCCGAGCCCCGCTCGCTAAAATGGCTGATCCGCGCGCGGCCGGCGCGGGCGGCGGCGGCGAACAAAGCGGTCCGGGCCCCGCCGCCACCGCCACCGCCGCCGCCGCCCGCTCGCCAGCCCCCACCCCGCCCCACCCCGCCCGGGGCTGCGGGGGCCGCGGGCCGGACCTCACCCCCCCCCCGCCGGCGCGGGGCGCACTCCTCGGGATAACAAAGGCGCCCGTGCGGCCATGACGCTCGGCCGCGCCGGGGCCCGCGGCGGCGCCCCCGGCCCTCCAAGCCGCCGGCCCCAGGCCGCGGGCGCCGGGGCCGAGGCCGGAGCCCGCCCAGGAGCCCTCGCCCGCCCGGCCGCCCTCCGCTCGCCGGAGCCCAGCACCGCGCCAGCCATGTTCGCGGCCGGCGGCGGCGGCGGCGGCGGCGGCGGTGCCCGGCGGGCAGGCGACGAGCGGGGGGCGGCCGGCCCGCGCCCTCCCCCCCGGGCCGCCGGGCGCTCCCGCGACGGCCATGTTAATGCAGAAGCAGCAGTGCAGCCCGCGGGTCCGCGCGGCGCCCGCCGCGCCCGGGAGCGAAGTTTGCCTGCGCCGCAGCCCCCGGCAGGCAGCGGCTGGCCGCCCCCCGCGGAGCGCGTCCCGGGCCGGGGAGCGCCGGCCCCCTTCCCAAGGCCGCCGCCCGGCGCCGGGACGCGCGCCGCCCGAGCCGCAGCCGCCCCTCGGCTCGGGCCGCCGCTGCCGCTGCCGCCGCAGCTGCCCGAACATCTGGCTTCAGGGGGCCGGGGTCCCCGGGCCGCTGCCCCGGGGGGCGTCGGCCGAGGGTGGCTCCGCCGAGGGAGCCCAGCCCCGACAGCGGGGAGCTCGGGTTGAAGCACAGAAAAGTTGAAACACCTGAATTGCTTCTGCCTTCCCGCACCTAGCGAGAGGGAAGGCGAAGGGGGCGGGAAGGGCGCGGGGAGCAGAGGCAGGGGGCGGCGGCAGCGGAGCGCGCTCGCGGCGGCGCGAGCCGGAAAGTTGTGCGGTCGCGGCGGCGGCGGCGGCGGCGGCGGCGGCGGCGGCGGCAGCGGCCGGGCGGGCGGGCAGGCGGGCGGTGCGAAACGTACCTGTATTGTTCGCTAGTCTGGGCAGCGCAGGGCACGACGCGCGGCTCAGCGCTCCACAGCCTCGCGCTAGCTGCCTTCACGAGAGCCGCCTGATTGGCCAGCGGGCTCCGCCGTTTAAAACAGCCTCCTCGCCCGGCCATTGGCTGCGGGCCTCATGAATATTAAGCAGGCGCGGGCGCCCATTGGGCGCAGCCGCTAGGATCATTCATTCAAACAAAACGACCCGCCGGTGCTGGCTTCCGAGGCCAAACCGAGGAATAATAATAATCTCGCTTTCCCACCTCCCCCCGCACCCCCTTCTTCGAACCGACCTGGGATCTCAAAGGACTTAGTAGAGCTGGCCCCGCCATTCCCAGCGGCCTCAGCCTCTGATGTTTGGAGGGCGAGGTCGAGCCCGGCTGCGCCGCCCTCTGTTCCCTCTGCGCCGCGGCCTGTGCGCCCCCACCCCCGACCCCTGGCCCCCAGGCAGCCCCCTTGCCCCGGGACGCCTCCGGGGACCAACCGCGAGGGTCGACGGTCCTCCACCTCTGCCGAGCTCTGCCGTGACTCCGCCGCAGGGGCCTGGCGGCAGTTCGCTCTTGTATGCTAGGCGGAAGGCGGCTACTAGCTCACTGAGACCTCGGGGGTTTTGGCATTCTCACCCCGCTGCCCCCGCCCCGAAAGGACCTGACTCTGCTCCCGCGGATCGTGCTCGACTAGGCCCTTTCCACTAATTGCCGGAAAGTCAATTTGTGCCGTAACTGCAGAAACAGCGAGCTAGGTGGGCTAGAGGAGGAAAAAAGAGTTTGGCAAAAGAAGAGAAATCGTGAGAAGTGGTAGTTTTACGGGCAGGGAGTCCCCTCTTCACTGCTTCACTTCAGGCCCGCGTTCCCTTTGCTCTTCGGACACACACCCTGTTGAAGAATAAAAGTTCTGGGAACGAGTGAAGGGGATTTGACTTGGCCTTGGCTTTGTCACTGGGTGGTATGGCCATGAGCAAGTCACTTTGCGGGGGGGGGGGGGGGGGGGGGCGCATTCAAGGCAACGCTTTTCAAAGTGTGGGAGGGTGGGGGCGGGAGCAGTATCACCTCTAAGGGATGTTTGAACCTCCTGGGCAAGCCTGAGCCCCAGCAGCTGGCACTGCGGGGCTCTCAATAGGGATCCGATTGTGACTAAAGGGCAAAGATACTGTTGCTTTTAACAAGAGCTACAGTATCAGGTCACTTTCCTGGGTCTCCGGCTTACAGACTCCCAGGAGTGCAGACTTGTTAAGGCTCCCCGGTCTAAACACCTGTCCTGTTAGAGCCAGCCGAGCGGCTGCCTACCTTCAGCTCCCATACACTCCACTCATCGTGAGCTTACCACCTCCCTTTTGGGCTCTCTTCTCCATCTGGGGCTATCTCTGAGCCATGGGGTCACCATCCTACACACATTTCAATCCCTCACCCTTCAGATATTTCTTTGGCATGTCAGGTCTCTTCGAAGGGCAGACAGCTCCAGCTTCTTCTCCAACCAGGTTCTCAGGGTCCAACCTGCCCAAGCCGCTCCCTCCTCTTCTGTTTCTGTCCTTCCCAGAGAGGAGCAGGGCCTCCACGTGTGACCAGTACCTCCCCTCCGCTGAGTGCCCTAGCCTCCCAGTGCAGTCAGGCCGTTCTAGGCTAGAAATGAGAGGTGGGGGGGGGGTCTCAAGCGGAACTGGAGTCTCCTCCTGGTCCAGCCACTGCCTGGGGTCCTGGCCATAGTGGGAAACTGCCCTTAGCAGTTGGCCGGCACCAAGTTGTGGGAAGCAGGGTGGCCAGTCTCAAAGGCCACCAGGCACTACTTGGTGGGCCCCTGAGTGGATGGTGAGGCGCACACGCACAAGCCCAGGGAAGTCCCAAGCAGCACATGTACACACTCACACCAGGGCACACCCAGGGCATTCCCGGAGGCAGCAGCTTGAAAGCCAAACCTCAAGACCCCCTCTTGCCCGCCCGCCGCCAGAGCCCTCCCTTTGGTCTCCTGGGAACTTACTTCGAATGACGAAAGGCTTCTTACTCTTCGGAGGGAGTGTTTCCATGCCTGCTCCTGAGAGAGCCTTTCTTCCTAATCAAGCTGAGGCCCTCAGCCTGAACTTAAACCTGCGGTCCCAGTCATCAGAACCTCACAGAAAGTAACTATGACATCGCCCAACTGTGTCAGAGACCTGCAGATGGTTGCCATGGCTCCCTGATCTGCCTGTACCCCCCCTCCCCCCCTCCCTGCCAACAGACAGATCAGCCCCCCCCCCCCCCCCCCCCCGCAACAGACAGATCAGCCCAGGCATCCATGTCTCTCTCAGGCCCAGTCTCCCCAAGTCTTCCATCCCTTCCCCTGGGGCCTCCGCACACACAGCCAGGCGGTGCCTGGCAGGGTCCCACCTCAGGAGACACCCTCCTCATTCAATCCCATGTACACATATTGAGTGTCTCATAGGAAAGGAGGGAGATGAGGTGAACTGGGGGTGGGACCGGAGGGCAGTGGCTTCAGGCTCTGTCACTGACTTCGTGCTGGGCCTCCTGCCATGTCACCTCACCTCTCCCAGCCTCCGTGTCATCTCTCAAAGGCGACTCGCCGTGCCATGGCCTGGACTCGGGGGGTTCCCAGGCAGGTGGCTCCTTCTGTCTGGAGCCAAGTTCCGTCCCTGGAAAGTACGTTAACCACATCAGGCCGCCGTGAGGCCAGCCTCATCCACACGGGAACCCCGGAGCAGAGTCCCCACAAGCCACTTCACTGTCTGGAGAGGTTAGGAAAACATGGAAAGTAAGGAGGAAATGTGACGGAGTGTGACAAAGAGCTTTTCCGTTCCTGTCAGTTCAAGACCCCTCCCCCAGCGATTAAGGGGAATCCTCGTCATTAAACAAAATGAAATGCTGGGCTCTTCCATCTCAACCTAACTTGTCCCCACCCCGGGTCTCTTTTTGAGCACCTAGGGCTTAAAGGTGACACCCCCAAGGCCCACCCAGGCCAGCCTCCTTCTAAGAATCAGCAGAGGAGTTTCCTAGTGGCTCAGTGGGTTAAGGATCAAGCATGGCCACTGCTGTGGCATGGGTTCAATCCCCAAGGGTTGAGGCCGGATGGTAGAATCCTTTAAAATATGTTAAGGGCGCTTAGTGTGAAGACCCACAAAGAGCATGGCCTTCCAATAGGGGTATGGGAGCCAGGCTTCACAGGTAGGGAGTCTTAAGCTTCCCAGGGCCCTTGCCTCATTCTGCTCACTCCCAGATGACCTGGTTCAGGGCCTGGAGACCCCCCCTCTCCCACCCTCCTCTGCTCTTGGGTGGAAATTACATGCCAACTAGACTCTTTCTCCCAAGCAGAGGAAAGTGTCTTCAGAGGCAGCCAGGGTCCCCAGCGCTCATCTGACGGGCACTGCCGAGCAGCGCAGCTGGGAAGCCCTCTAGCCCAGCCTCCACCAGGCACAGAGGGCCCCACGGGAGTCGGTGGCCGAGCCAGGGCTAGAAGCCTTGTCTCTTGACCCTCATTGTTCCACTTGTCTACTTCTTAATAGCTCAGCTTGGAGCTCCCTGGCGGCACAGCGGGTTAAGGAGCCAGTGTTGTCACAGCTGTGGCGTGGGTGGCTGCTGTGGCACGGGTTCCACCCCTAGCCCGGGAACTTCCACATGCCGTGGGCGTGGCCAAAAAATAGCTGAGCTGCACTGCGGGCGCAATGGCCATTGGTGAGGTGGTAGGGGCAGCCAGCGCCCTCCAGAAGAAAGGGTTCCAGGCTCAGAACAGCCAGGCAGGTGGGGCCAGCCAGCGCCACCTCTCCTGCCCACATAAAGCCAAAGGTCAGCAGGGGAGGGGGGAGCACGGGAGCCAGCACTGTTTAGCATGACACAGCCTCACCAGTGCCACCAGGCCGGCTCACCCTTCTCTCACACTGACTAGAAGCCAGAAGTGGGTCAGCAACCAAAGGATTTCCTCCACGTTACTGTCCACACCGCTGTCCTGATCCGCACGAGCCCATCCAGAGTCAGGCACGTGTCAGGCAGGCCAGGGCTCGTGGGAAGACGAACATGAAGCGAAGGGTCCCTGCCCCCCAGACACCCAGTCCTGGTCCAGCTCTGGGTGGGAGGGGCAGGGAGGGGAGGGGACAGTCAGTGGGGTCACCTCCACTGACCCAGCCCATCGGGGGACAGCCCTGCCCCGTCGGGCCTTGAAGACTTTACTCACTGCTGCTGGGCGACCGGGTCTAGACCCCCTCACCTCGAACCCCCTCCGAGCTAGACAGCAGCGTTCTCAGAGCCCCCGTCCCCGAATTTCTGAAGGCTGAATACCGCAGGCCCTTCGGGCCGCCCAGCTCTGACTCACTGAGCAGCTAACCGGCCAGCGCCCCCGTCTTTGGGAAAAGATGGCAAGTGTTTCTCTTCACCTGAACCCAAGGGGTTCCCGCCCTGCAGAGAGGGAGAGGGGGAGCCGAGGATGACGCGGGATTTATTTTTTTATTTAATTCTTTGTCTTTCTGGGGCCGCACCCGCAGCATATGGAGGTTCCCAGGCTAGGGGTCGACTCGGAGCTGTAGCGGCCGGCCTACACCACAGCCACCGCCACACCAGATCCGATCCACATTTGCGACCTACCCCACAGTGCATGGCAACATCAGATCCCCAGCCCACTGAGCGAGGTCAGGGATTGAACCTCGTCCCCGTGGACCCTAGTCAGGCTCATTCCCGCTAAGCCATGACGGAAACTCCAGAGTTGCTATTTTTAAAATGCTCCTCATGCCCTGTCTCTGGGCCTAAGTTTCCCATTATGGAAAGGGGGAGCAGTGGCTGGTCCCCGAGATTTCTTAGGGCATCATTGTTCTTAGGGTGGTGGCTGGTGTGGCTTCGCGGAGAAAATGATTCCCTATCTTCCTCCGTTCCCCTCCACGCCCCCCCCAAAACCCAAATGCACCTAAATGTGGCCTTGCCAGGCCCTCCGCATGCCCAGGCCTCGGGGGAGAGGGCTTTAGAAACGGGCCCAGTGGATGCTGATAGAATCTGACTCTGACAAGGACGGCACTTGTCGTCACCGAAAATGTCACCTCCTCCACCAACTTCAGCCTGTCTGCCCCTGTCCCTCCTCTGCTCAGAAACGCCAGACCTTTATCTCGTCCCCTCAGGGAGCAGCCCAAGTCTCTCCAATAACTCTCAGGGGCTTTCGCAAGTCACCGCCCCCCACACCCCCCTCCGTCTCGCCTCACTCAGCCCCCCTCTTCCCCCTAAATCTGCAAGACTTCTGCCCTGGCCCGCTTTAGGTCTTTGCTCTATAGTGTCACCTTCCCTGCCCACCCTATGGAAAATGGACACCCTCCGTCCGTCCCTTGTCGCCTGCCCCCCTCCGCCCTGTTTATTTGTCTACACACTTGACGCGAGCTCAGGCGCTAACGCATCTCCCCACTGGACGGTGAGCCCCACGAGGGCAGGGACTTCTCTCTGCTCCGTGTTCTCCGCTTTCTTCCCAAGCGTGTAGCCTGAGCGAGCCAGCAGTCCTCTCAGACCTGTTAACAAATGAATGAGTTTGCCAATGAGCTTGACCGCTTTCTGAAGGCAGAGTCCCCAACCTCAGGCAACTTGCAATCTACAGAGAGCAGCAAAGTAGAACTAGGGAAGGCCGGGGAGGAAGGAAGGCCTCAGTTCGGCTTGTGATGGGACAGGGCTGGGAAGGCTGTGAGGACGGGTTCGATTCCGCCCTGGCTGCGGCTCAGATCGGTAACTTCCACCTGTTGCATGTGCGGCCATTTAAATAAATAAATAAATATCATCATAAACCCCCCTTGGTTAAAAAAAAAAAAAAATGAGCTGCTCCCGAGACACAGAGGTGGTCCTGGCAGATGCCGTCATCCCCAGGGGAGCCACGGCAGGCTTCGGAGCATGGATTGACCCAATCAGAGCTCTATCTGAGAAAGCGCTCCCTGTTGCTGGTGGGGAGTGGGGGGGGGGGAATGGGCAGGGGAGGGCCTGGGCCTGGATTTCCGACCTGGGCACTGAGGGTGGGGAAAATAGCTGAATGGGTGCCCCGCCCACCTCCCTGCAGGAGCACTAGGTCCTGCCAGCCCTCCTTGGCCTCTCTTTGGATGGCAGTGGGGATGGATGGCACCCCCCCCGCCCCGATACCCACCTGCTTCCCTGGGAATGGGATGCCCCCCCTCGGAGCAAGTGCTTCCCTGCTGTTCCCTCGGCTTCGGACCCCCTCCCCCTTCCGGTGCTAGTCCTACCCACCAGCGGTGACACCTCTGCTCAGCCTCCACCTGGTGAGGGGACATCCCCGTCCACGCTTTCCTCCCTCCCTCTGGTCTCCTTTGTAGCATTTTCCACAAGTGTCATTTGGCCACTCTTTGGGCAATTGCTGATTCAATGTCTGTCTCGATTGGGCTTCTGCCCATGGAGCACGTGCCTTGGGACCCGGGAGACACTCGGAAAAATCCTGGAAGAATGAAAGGAGGCCTGCCTGAGAGAGCCAAGGCGGGCCTATGTACAGAAGGCTGGTGCGGAAGGTGGCGCCCTCTCAGACAGCGGGGAGAAGTGATGAGAAAACCAGAGGACTTAACTCTGCCAAGGCGGGGGAGTTGCTGGGCACCTACCCCACTCCTAGAAGGCCGCCTGGTGCCACAAAGCAGGGCTGGGCACTGGAGGGAGCGGGGGGCTTCCATTTCTGAGGACAGAAGTCCTGGGGTCCGGTGGTGGATTTGCAGCGCTAACTGGGGCTTTGGCTTGAAAAAGAATAGCACCACACAGCATTTAGGTGGGGTGTGCGGGGAAGCACGGGAGCCACGTCCAGCCGTGTGAGGCAACCAACCTCGCCTCTCAGCTCCTGGGGGCTTCCTTAGCAACGCTGAGAGTGGTAACAGTACCCATGTCATATGTTGTTGGGGGGATGCTGCGCCTCGCTCAGTGCAATGTCTGGCACAAAATAAGCGCTTGAGAATGGTTCAGTCTCACAGTCACCTTTTGTGTGAGTTCCCGTTGTGGCTCAGCAGTAACGAACCGACTAGTATCCATGAGAATGCGGGTTCAATCCCTGGTCTCAGGCTCAGTGGGTTAAGGATCCGGTATTGTCGTGAGCTGCAGTGTAGGCCACAGATACCACTCGGATCCAGCGTCAGCTGCAGCTTCCAGTTCAACCCTTAGCCTGGGAATTTCCATGTGCCACAGGTGTGGCCCTAAAAAGAAAAAAAAAAAATGGTCACCTTTTTTTTTGCTTTTTTCTTTTTCTGCTGCAGCATATATGGAAGTTTCTAGGCCAGGGATCGAACTGGTACCTCCACAGAGACAAGCCAGATCATTAACCCAGCGTGCCTCAGCGGGAATTCCTCTAACGGTCACCTTTGATCTCACTCTGAATTCTTCAGATGATGCAGAGGAGCAGCAGTCAGAGGACCATCCAAACATGGGAGGCACAAGCCTGGACCACATTTTTCCGCAGCCCAGAAACAGCTGCCATGCTGGGAGCTGCGTCTTCCCCAGCAACTGGACTCTCTCTGGGCTCTCTGTGACCTGCACCCTAGGATGGAGTCTAGCTGCATCTGAAGGCCCGCCCGCACACCCACCCCAACCCACACCACTAGCAAGGGGGCCCTGAGGACATGGTACTGGTCCATTCATCTCCGGGTGGCCCCACCTCCAAGGCCTGGCACAGAGCATAGACCCGCCAGCGAGACTTTGCTGTGAGGAAGCGATTTGTCCAAAGGTAGAACGAATGCGTATTTGTGAAATGGACCTTCTGAGTAATTGACAAGGGCCAAGCTCACTGCTGCATTTGGAGGGGCGGGTGGTAGGCCCTGATGAAGTACTGGGCACACAGCTCTGCATTTCCACATGCCAAGCCACAGAGGTGTCTTCCGAGGACTAGTGTCCCAGGAGCACAGCCAGGGGCTCTGCCCTCTGCTCCTCCACAGCTTCAAGGGGCCTCGGAAAATCCCTAGACACGTGCCGGCCTCACTGGCCCTCACTTTGCCCTTCCGTAGAGCCAGGCTGGGTGTCCCACTGAGCTTTGGGGCGCTGGGGGGCGGCGGCCCCGACCCCCATTCTCAAATGCCCAGAGGAATGAATAGGTGGAGAGACTCTGAGCAGTGAGGCGAGAAAAGGACGGTTTTGTTTGCTTGTCTTTTTCGGGCCGCACCCGCGGCACATGGAGGTTCCCAGGCCAGGGGTCTAATCAGAGCTGTAGCTGCCGCCCTACGCCAGAGCCACAGCCACACGGGATTGGAGGCGCGCATCTTCGACCTACACCACAGCTCACAGCAACGCCAACCCACTGAGTGAGGCCAGGGATGGAACTTGCGTCCTCATGGATATTCGTCAGGTTTGTTTCCGCTGGGCCACGACAGGAACTCCGGAAAAGGATGTTTATATTCATAAACTATCGCCTTCGGTGACCTTTTCCAGTGATTCTAGACGTATGCTGGGCCTCTCAGATCAGCCTACTTTAAGATGTTTCCAGCAAAAGGCTTCTTGTTTTCCCTGATTTATTTTCATTATCGTCTTCACTTTCTCCTTCCTCTTGGATATGTTTATACCTGGCCCCGTTCATCAGAAAAAAAGAACAATCAGATGGAATGATAAGGGCGAGGAACCGCAAGCATCAACTACAAATGGCCCAAGTGGAACATGATGATAATGATAACGGTGATGGGAGCGATGCTGCCTCACATCTTGTTCCTTAACAGCTTGCAAGGTGCGCACATTTCTGCCATCTCACCGGCACCCCCACCAAGGTCCTGAGAACTAAGTGGGCATGTGGTGAGAAAACTGAAGCCCAGAGAAAGCAAATATTTTTGCCCAAGGGCCCCAAGCCCTCAACAGGAGAGGTGGGAGTCGAAGCAGCATCTCCTGCCTTCTGGTCGTTGAAACAGGCTTCACTCTCCAGTGTTCTCAGGGGCTGAGGGCAGGGCAGCAGAGATCAAAGGGCCTGAGGGCAAGCGTTGAACTCATCAGATGACTCTCTCCAGGGTGTCCCAAACCGAGTTCTTCCCCCATATACAGCCCCAGAAAGTGGCACCACCATCCCCCACCCCCCATTCCTGCCCGGCCCCCACCACCCCTTCATCTCCCACACTGTCTCCCCCCCCCCCCCCCCGTCTCTGAATATGTCCCCAATCCAGCTGCTTCTCCCCACCCCCGAGCTGTCATCCTCTCTGCCCGGTACCTCCACCACCGCCCCGGACGGGTCTCCCTGCTCAGCCTCTCATGTTATTGGCTCTCCTCGCCAAGGGACCTTTTAGAAATGTACATTTCTGTCTTGTCACTGCTCAGTTGAAAAGCCTTTCATGACTCAGTGTAACCTTGAGCTGCGGAAGCCCCAGAAAGACCCCTCAAGATCTGGATCCGGCCAGGTTCCTGCCACCCCCCCCCACCTGCCAATCACAGACGGAGGTCCCCTGAAAGCCCTGCTGTTCTAGTTATTTCTGTGTCTGCCTGGCTGCTCTACCAGACCTGGAGCGCCCCAGGCTTAGAACTGCCTCCCCTGCTCTCTCCCTGGGTTGGGCCCCCACTGAGATCTCCGGGTCAGATTTGAGCCAAGTAGAATTGGCTACATGGTTGTATGTCGAGGGCTGAGGGGCCGGGCTTTGGTGCCAAGCGCAGCGATCGAACAGCTATGTGGATAAGACAAGGGTGAGCAGGGAGACCTGCAGTGGCCTCGCGCTGCCACCGCTGCCACCGCCGCTGCGGCCTCTGGGACATGCTTCCTGCTGGTTTCCGGCCTTTAATCTGAAGAGCTGGATGATGATAATGAGGACGATAGGCGATAAGCCGGGGAATGCATGGAAAGCCAGTTTCTGGAACACTCGATGGGGGGCCGGGGGCGGGGGAGGGGGGGCATCTGGAGAAAAGAGCATGTCAAGTCGTGTGTCACCCTCTCTCTCCTAGATCTTGCTCCGCGATCTGGCTCGTGATTATGTGATGAGCTCAGCATATGTCGCTAGCTGATTTAAATATTTATGACGGGTTTTCAAATCCCCTCTTAGCATGCCAGAGTGTGGCCACTTGAGAATCATAAAACTTTACAGGTGAAAGGGTCATTAGCATCTAGTGTGAACTTTGCCCTTTCTAGATGGGGAACTGCTTCCTGGGGGCGCGGGGGGTGGGGGTGGGGGGGAGGCACGTCGCCAGCCCTCCCGCGGGAGTCTTGCTTTACCCAGGCCTCTTGATTGACTCCTAGCCAGATGCTTACCCTTCCAACTGAACTTCCCCACCAGAAACTCAGAACTAGACTTGGAGCAGGACAAAGTAAAAGTCAGCTGGGATGAGGATGCCAGCCTCCAAGAGCACATCCTAGGGGAGCTGTGTCCTGGTGGGCTTCTGCCGTGGTGAGCTTACAGTTTTATTGTCATATCGGGCTTTTTGCTTTTGTGTGTCTTTTTAGGGCCACAGCTGCAGCACATGGAGGCTCCCAGGCCAGGGGTTGAATTGGAGCTGTAGCTGCCGGCCTACACCACAGCAATGCAGGATCCAAACCATGTCTGCGACCTACACCACAGCCCACGGCAACGCTGGATCCTTAACCCACTGAACGAGGCCAGGGATCGAACCTGCGTCCTCATGGATGCTAGTCAGATTCACTTCTGCTGAGCCGTGACGGGAACTCCTGTCGTATTGTCTTGAGAGGTCTGAATACAGAGTTGGACTAGAGGTGCATGGTGGGCGCTGAGGTCAAGAGCACAGGCTTTGGGGGGAATCCCTGGTGGCTCAGTGGGTTAAGAACCTGGTGTTGTCACTGCTGTGGCTCGAGGTCCCTGCTATGCCACGAGATCGATCCCTGGTCCCAGAACTTCACCTGCTGCAGGTGTGGCCAAAATTTTTTGAAAAAGAGCACAAGCTTTGGAATCAAGAGGACCTGGGTTCGAGTCTCAACTCCATCCTTTCCTAGTGCCTTTGGGCTGGTTGTTGAATCTCCCCATGGTCAGTTTCCTCATATGTAAAATGGGTCTGATAATACCCACCTTGCAGGAGATAAAGGACGGAGGACCCTTAGCCTGTGTCTGCACAGATAGGAAGCACTCAGGAAATGTGGCTGTGCCGGAATGGCAAAATTATGGGCAATCTTTTATTCTATTTCTTTACACTTTTTGACACTAAGCAGGAGTTACTTTTATGATGAGAAAAAAAATAGAAGGGGGAGAAAACTACCCTTGCAAAAAACATTTTTTTTCAAATAGATTCTAGAAGATACTGCTGCCAAGCCTTGCAAGTATTCTCCCTATCGTCAGAGGGCAGACAGATGTGGCCGGGTCACAGGGCAGAGCAAAGAGGTCAAGCTGGGGGACAGGTGCCAGGACTATGGTTTTGTGCCCGGGGGCAGCAACTGGTGCTCTCCTCTGTGCATCTTCTGGCAGCCGGGCCAACCAAGACCTAACCAACTCAAAATTCCCATGAGACTTTCCCAGAAATGAAAACACCCGGGGAGACCCTTGGTGGCCTGGCGGGTTAAGGATCGGATCCACCGTTGTCACTGCTGTGGCCCGGGGCACTGCTGTGGTGCGGGTCTGATGCCTGGCCCAGGAACTTCCGCATCCCACGAGCTCCACCAAAAAAATAAATATAACCCCCAGGTCGGGTGGGGCGCTCAAATCTACATGCCTTCGTGATGGAATGAAGTTCGGGTTTCCTGTTTCTGAGCCGAATGAAAAAATAAAGCTATGTTTTAAGGTGCTTTAAGGCATGGAAATACAGAAAAGGCTACTAGGATGGGAATTTGGAGGGGGGGTGAACTCTGGCAGCTTACTGTTGAAAAGGCCTGTGGCAGGGTGCGGAATGTGCCCCCCACACCATAGATACCCTCACCCTACCCATCAGAACCTCCGAATGCTAACCTGTACGGGGGCGGGGGGGGGGGGGAGTCTCCGCAGATGCTGCAGCTGGGATAAGGCTGAGGATAGTGAGGTGGGAGATTATTCTGGATTACCTGGACGGGCCCTCCTGCAATCACATGTGTCTTTGTAAGAGAGGCAGAGGGAGATTACACGCACAGAGAAGGACATGTCAAGACGGAGCAGGCAGAGGTTTGAAAGGCGAAGGTCTTGAAAGTTGGAGAGTCAGCCACAAGCCAAGGAACGCCAGCAACCGCCAGAGGCTGCAAGAGCCTGGGATGAAACCTCCCTGGAGCACCTGAATGTCAGTGCTGTGATGCTGATTCCAGACTCCTGGCCTTCAGAACCACAACAGAGGACATTGCTGGGCGGTTTTTTTGTTTGTTTGTTTTGTTTTTTAAGCCACTCAATTTATGGTAATTTGTTATGGTGGCCACAGAACACTGATAGAGTCCATTTAGTCCAGTGGTTTCCATACCTTTTCAGCAGCAAAATCAATGCCTTTCGGAATGAAATTCTTTGCCACAGCCTTTTGAGACAACAGATGGAAGCAGAAGGGAAATAGCTTAAAGGGGGGCAAGATCCCCACTGGCTCGGACTCCGCCTTTGTCCACGGCGGCTCCTGAAGCCCCTCCCAGAACTTTCCACCAACAGAGTGTAAAAACACACACCTGGTCCCAAGCACGCACTGAGTGACAGGCAGGCGGGCAAGGCACATTTGTGGGGATGACGTCGCTGCACGGTCCCTCTCACTTCTTCCCTTTCCTGGTGGACTAAGCTTCCGTCTTCGCAGCAAATAACTAAGCATACATTGGCGTCTCTAGATGAGGGTCGGTTTTGAACAGGGACTGCCCACTGTGTCCAACGTGGCGAGGCCCAAATGAAATATTGGTTCGCCAAGAGCACAGACCTTGAGCAGGCTGTTAAAGCCTCTTTGGAGATGAAAAACCAGTGCTGATTCCTCACCTGTGTTTGGCAATTTAGTCTCGCCGGGAGGCCGGTAACGGGAGTGAGGGGGTGGCCGGGAGTGACTAGCAAAATGAAGCCGCTGTGGGTGTACCCCGATATCCGAGTCCTTAAGTGGATCCGAGAGAGGCCAGACGAGCGTGCCGCTGAACGTCCCAATGAGATTTCTCTGGTTGCCAGCTTCAGAGACACTCAAGGTCGGTTGTGCTAAAAAGGCCTTTGTGGGGCATAAATATAGTACTCGCCCCCTCTCCCTCTGGCCATGGCACTAACAGACCAAACGTTAAAAATTGGGTGGCATTTTCAAAGGGAACATGACAGGGAACTAAGAGGAACCCAGTGGGAAAGAAGCAAACAGGATCCAACCTCCCTCCCCAGGGGTTCAAAAGGCTGGTCATTTACCAAAGGGATTCAGAATTCGCGCGGATGTAGATGGCCGTTTCCAGGGCCACTGGCCTCGTGCTAATTTGTACTCCTGCTACTTGACCAAATGGCATCGGGAGAAGCATTGTCTCTGGGAAGCGGGAGGCTTCTGCGGGTTCCGAGAACCAACAAAACCACGAGCCGTCTGAACCCAGACCGAGGGGGGCGCCAGCAGCAGTGTCAGCTGCCCGCTCAAGACTGCTGGGAGGGAGCGCTTGGCACAGCAGATGCACAGCAACTGTCAGGCGACAGCAAAGGGCACTCGCAGGGCTTTCTTTGTTCCTCGGGTGCTGTTAAGGCGGGCATCCTCCCTCCACTCTGGAGGCCGCATGCTTCCTCCCTTCCGGAAAGGAAAAGAAGGATGAGGACCACTGGCCGCCGCCGCCCACTACCGCTGCGGCGCAAGGGACAGTGTATCTTTATGCAAAACGTGCCAAGGAACTTCCAGGGTGGAGCAGCCTTCACGGAAAGTCTCCGCTGTTGATTTGACCCTCGGGGAAGGACAGCCCTCAGTTCATGGCACCACCATCCCCGATGCGATGAGGTCCCTCTCGGGCTGGATCAATCCAGCCAGCCAGCCCTTGTAACTCCTGTTTCCCACTCCGCTTTCCCCCCCTTCAGCAGCGCACTTGAGCGTGTGCGCTAGCAGAGGGGTAGGGTGGTGTGTGTGTGTTTGCAATAAGCATAAGTGACATCATCCTGGAGAACGCGTGCAGCGTCTTCCTGGGTACCACTTCCACCCTGCCCCAGGTGTGTGACAGCTCCGTGCTGCTGGGGGCTCCTCTGCAACGTCTCCTTTCCCTCGGTCCTGAGCTCCGAGGTTGCCTCTGATTCTCCACTAGCACAGGCGATGCACGATCAGCTCCTCCCTTGTGTGGGTCCCTATAGGCTGCAGGCTGCGTAACGGCCCCCAAGGATATCAGTTCCTAATCTCTGGAAACGTATACGGAAATAGGACTTTGCAGACTGATTAAATCCAGGGTGGCGCCATGCGATTGCACGAACTGGGGGGGAGGGGGAGGCTTCAAACAACACACAGCAGTTCCTGTTGTGGCTCAGCGGGTTAAGAACCCGCCTGAGATCCATGAGGATGAGGTTGCAATCCCTGGCCTCACTCCGTGGATGAAGGACCAGACATTGCTGCAAACTGTGGCGTAGATCGCAGATGTGGCTCTGATCCTGCATTGCTGTGGCTGTGGTGTAGGCCGGCAGCTGCAGCTCCAATTCAGCCCCCTAGCCTGGGAACCTCCATATGCCGCAGGTGTGGCCATAAAAGAAAAGACAAGCAACAAACAAACAAAAAAACAACAGACACTTACTCTTTCGTGGTTCCGCAGGCTCGTCGTCTGAAATCAAGTGTCAGCAGGACAAACTGCCTCCAAAGGCACTTGGGGAGGATGCTTCCTGCCTCTGCTGGTTTCCGGTGGCCTCAGGCCTTCAGTCCTGAGCTTGTGGGCAGAATCCTTCCTACTCCGTCTCGTCTCCCATGGCCTCCCTCACATGCATCCTTCCCTCCTTTTATAAGGGTGCCAGTTATTGGATTAAGGGTCCCTCCTAATCCAGTATGACCTCCCCTTAACTGATGACATCTGCAATGACCCTATCGGCTAAGAAGGCCACTTCCTGAGGTTCCGGGGGAACACAAATTTGGAGGAGACACTATTCAACCAGTACACATGTATCCTTATAAAAGGGAGGCCAGGTAGATCTCTCTGTCTCTCTCTCTGTCTCTCTCTCTCTCACACACACACACACACACACACACACACACACACACACACACAGGAGAAGGCAATGTGAAGAAGGAACAGAGAGAGATGGGAAGATGCTGGCCTTGAAGACGGAAGGGATGTGGCCAAAAGCCAGGGAAGCCTCCCCTCCTAGAGCCTTTGGAGGTAGTGTGATCCTGCTGCCGGCTCGACTTCAGCCCAGTGACACCGATTTTGAACTTCTGGCCTCCAGAACCACACCTTTCTATTGTTTCTAGCTACTAAGTTTATGATCGGTTGCTACCGCAGCCAGGGTAACAGCCTCTCTGTGGGCCCGCAGGAGAATTTCCCAGGGCCGTCCCTAGAAGGCGGATTGCTGGGGCAGTGTGGACGTGTACACCTGACCTGACGAGGTGCCGCCAGGTGGCTTTCCGTAGTGGGTGCCACAATCTAGCTGGACGCCGTAGGACCACACAGTGGTGCCCCTTTCTCCTTATCCTAGCCAACACTTGGCATCAGAGAGCGGCTTTCTGCCAATCTGACGTGTATGCATCCTAGCTCATTGTTGTAATTTGCATTTCTCTGATTACTAATGCATTGGAGCAGGTCTTCATGTAGTTACTTGCTCGCCTTTTGGGTTTCGCCTTCTGGGAATTGCCTATTCATATGCTTTGCTCATTTTCCTGTCAGGTCTTTTTCTTGTTGGTTTGCAGAATTGTCTTGTATGTTTTATCCATTAATCCCTTGTCAGCTTTAAACAGCCAATATCTTCGCCCATCTGTCGTCTGTCTGTCTGTGGTGTCCTTCATGGAAAGAAATCCTGACTGTTGCTGGAATCACATCTATATCTAAAATGAGGCTGCCAATGGGGCGGGGAGGAGGCTACTGCTCAGGGACTGTTGTGCAGACAAAGTGTGTGTGTGTGTGTGTGTGTGTGTGTGTTTGCACACTCGCACACATCTGTGCACCACAGGTCATGCAAGAGCAAGCATCTCCAATGGAATGTCAGCCCTCAGGGCTCAGTGCATTGCCTGCCCTTTGGGATGAACTGGTCCCCTGCTCCTCCCGCGAAGACAGACAGTCGGGCACTGTGGTTCTCAGACTTCAGAGGGATTCGCATCCCCCAGAGGGCTTGCTAAACCCCGGATTCCTGGGCCCCCCCCCCAGCGGTTGAGTCCATGAGTCTGGAGTAGGGCCTGAGGATCTGCTTTCCCGATCAGTCCCAGGGACCAGACTAGGATCAGGCCCCAGAAAAGGCCAGTCTGAGGGGTCAGAGGCCACACCACCTTGCAGTTGGCCCACCAGCCATGGGACATCTGGAGAGGATGGGACAGCAGCTTATAATTGGCTGAGTGGCAGTGTTCAAAGGAAGCCCAGGGGGTACTCAGGCCAAGGACTGCGCAAGGGAAGAAACTGAGACCCGTAGGACCAGTGACGTGACCACTGCGTGCTCAGACCCGTCTTCATTTCTTCGCTGACTCACCTCGAAAGGACACACGCGGGCCCCTCCACAGTGTGGGGACTTGGTCCAGCGGAGAGGAGCGCACAAGTACCTGGAAAGCATCCATGGGACACAGCAGCGCAGCCTCCGCCCCATCCTTTCTCCAGAGCGCTGGCTGGAGGCGAGGGGAGCAGAGATGGTGCACAGAGAGGGGTAGGGAGAAGGAAGGAGCCAGGGAAAGGGAGCTGCCGCCGGCGTGGCGAGGGACTGTCCCGAGGGTGCTCATCCCAGCTGGGCGCCCCCAAGAGGCTGCCAGGGGAGGGGGAAGGGCCCCTGGGGTCCCCCACCAGAAGGGCGCTAGGCACCAGGAGGACACGGGCGCCCAGAGGCCCGCTCAGGCTCGGGAATAGGGAGGAGAGGCTTTGGAAAAGCAGCAGCACGGCAGGCTGCTCCTGACACCCTTGCTGCTGCCCAAGGGGCCCTTCCCTCCCCTCCCCTCGCATTCCCCGTCTTGCTTTCAGTTCTGCAAGTCCAGCCTTCTCAGCTTCCAGTGAAAAGACGACCAGGCTGGGGGGATCGGCAGGCCGTTCAGAGAGCCCAGGGCCCTGGGATCCCCCTGTCGTGCGGGTCTGCCCCCCTCCCCCACTGGGCACCTGCCGGCCCCACCGAATGAGATGGGTCATGGGCCCTGCTAACGGTGCTCAGGACTGTGTGCTCGGCCACCACCAAAGGGCTGCCATGGGGACTCTACTCCCCCCTGGGGCGCTTCCCTCAAGTGGTGGGGAGCAGGCCAAGAAAAAGAGGGCAGGAGGACGTGGCCTGGAGTGACCCTGAGACTAGTGGCTTGCCAGCCTCTTGTCTCCTGAGCCCCCCCCCCCCCCCCCCGCTGCCCACGGCCCCAGCAGCTGCCACCGCCACCGGCTCCCAGGCCCTGCTGGCCAGCCCAGGAGCTCCTGGGGACCTCATGCAAATGGACTCCCGGAAACCTGCCTCTCTCTGTGTCTCTGTCTGTCTCTCTGTGCCTCT
The DNA here is from genome assembly GCF_016906955.1 of Phacochoerus africanus. Classification (NCBI taxonomy): domain Eukaryota; kingdom Metazoa; phylum Chordata; class Mammalia; order Artiodactyla; family Suidae; genus Phacochoerus; species Phacochoerus africanus. Next base: position 126,664,651 of record NC_062560.1, on the reverse strand, counting down.
CTTTTCATTCACGCAAACATCTCCCAGGCCCTGAGCTGGCCCTGGGCTCTCTCCCCGTGGAGAGAGGGAGCCGTCATTTCTGCCTTCTGGAGTTTCCCCAAACCCTGACTCCTGGCTCCCCTATAGCACTGCCTCAGCCAGATCTCCTGGCTGCTGGCTCCGGACAGCCCCCTCCAACAAGCTGTCGAGCCAGCCGGGCCTCTGGGCTTCACAACACGCTCAAGCCCTCCCCGGAACCAGAACCAACCCCCCTCCCGGACCCCCGCTTCCTCCCCTGCTACCACAGCACAAGCCCCTGCCGGCTTTACCTTCCTCCCCTCCCAGCTCCCCTTCTTGGTCTCACTCAGAGTCCTCCCGCTTAACTTGCCCTTACAAGTCCACGTCCCAGTGACAAGTGTGGATGAGGATGCGGGCCCCTCCTTCGTGGCTGGCGGGATGTCAAATGGATACAGCCTCTGAGTTCTTCAGTTAGTCAAACAATGTTGCCACTCCTAGGTCGAGACCCCAAAGCACCAGAATGGGGACCAGGAGTTCCCGCTGTGGCTCAGTAGGTTAAGAACCAGACTGTTATCCATGAGGATGCAGGTTCAATCCCTGGCCTCACTCACTCAGGATCCAGTGTTGCTGTGAGCCATGGTGTAGGTCACAGATGCGGCTCGGATCGTGCGTGGCTGTGGCTGTGGCCAGAGGCTACAGCTCCGATTAGACCCCTCGCCTGGGAACCTCCATATGCTGCAGGTCCAGCCCTAAAAAAAAAACAAACTTTTTTTTAATAAAGTAAAATAAAACAGGGATCAGGAGTGTCCACCCCACCAGGGATCATGCCTGAATGGTCATAGCAGCAGGACGCATCATAGCCCTCAGGTGGAAATAACTGACCTGTCCATCAGTCATGAGGTGTAAACAAACGCAGTCTCTCTCTGTACAATGAGTCAGGCAAAGGCATGACGCACTGACCCTGCTACAACGTGGAGAAACCCTGAAAACATGACACTGGGTGAAAGAAGCCTACCCCAAAGACCACACAGTGTAGGATTCCATTTATAGAAAGTGTCCAGAACAGGCAAATCCACAGAGACTGAAAAGCAAAGGAGTGGGTGCCAGGGGCTGGGCCGGGGGTGGGAGGGGTGGAGAGTGACTGCTAATGCGCATGGGGCTTCCTTTGGGGGTGATGAAGTAGTTCCGGAATCTGATAGAGGTGGTGGTTGTACAACGCTGTGAATGGATTAGATGTCCCTGAATTGTACACTTCAAAACGGGGTGCTTTCTGTTTTGTGCATTTTGAAGAAAGAAAGGAAGAAAGGAAGGAAGGAAGGTAGGAAGGAAGAGAAAGAAAGAAAGAAAGAAAGAAAGAAAGAAGACAAGAAAGAACGGAAAGAAGAAATAAAGACAATGCAAGAACGAAAACCACGCAAGAAAAGACCGAAGCAACAACATCAGGTCAGCCCACGACAGCAAAGAAAGAAAGAAATGAAGGAAGAAAGAAAAGGAAAGAAAAAGAAAAGAAGGAAGAAAGAAAAAAGAAGGAAGGAAGGGAGTCGGCGTCCAGCTCCTCTGTCCTCAGCCTTTGCCTGGCTCCGCACCCTTCCTCTGCCTTCAACGCTCAGCTCAGGTGCTGGGTCCTTGGGATGCTGTGCAACCTTGCCTCCCGCCCCCACCGTGCATCTTCAGCAGCCAGTGTTTCCAGAATAAACCTGAAACACCATCGAGGCTCAGTGAATTTCTCCCCCACTTCCCCATTTCCAGGTGGTGAAGTGGGGGCCAGCAGGGGAAGGGGTTTGCCCCAGGTCCCAGGGCGGAGTGGAGACCTTGGCTCCAGCCCTTAGGTGTGGGCGCCCTTTTATTCTAGTGCCTTCCTGCCCTCTCCTCAGCATCTTCTGGCCCTCTCCCCCTCCCTGGTTCCTGTTTCTCATCCCAGGCCACTCCTGGGTGCTTGAGTCAGATGCTGCCCTGAGGCTCTGGACTTGGTGCCTCCCTCACACTCCCTGCAGGACCAAAGGCCGCTGATGAATGGCCCCGGGCGGTGCGACAGCCAAGCCACGGCCGAGTCCACACTGAGCACAGGTGGGACAGGAAGCCTGAGGGTGCCTGCTCCTCCGCAGGACTCGCTGCTTCTTTCCGCCCACTGCACTGAGCACAGCGTGTGCTGCTCGGGGCTGCGTTCTGTTCCCATGGAGGGGACACCTGCCCAGAGCCTGTGAAGTCTGCACAGCACCACTGCTGCTGCTGCTGCTGCTTTTTTTTTTTTTTTTTTTTGCTTTTTAGGGCACATGGAGTTTCCCAGGCTAGGGGCTGAATCAGACCTGTAGCTGCCAGCCTATACCACAGCCACAGCCACACAGGATCCAAGCTGCATCTGCAACCTACACCACAGCTCAGGGCAACGCCGGATCCTCAACCCACTGAGAGAGGCCAGGGATCGAACTCCGTCCTTATGGAACCCAGTTGCTACTTGGGTTCGCAACTGTTGAGCCACAATGAGAACTCCCCGCAACAGTGCACTTCTAACCTGCTCTGCAGAAGGAGCCCGCATCCTGGGAGAGGCTCTAGGAGTGAAACTTTCTGACTTGACTTCACTGCTGTGTTTCTTCTCCGGGGTCCAGGCCACTCATGTGTCCTCAGCCCCTGAGGAAGGCACCCTGGCCTGAAGAGAGCTGGTTTCTGGGCTCCTAGGGGAGCCCTCCCCAGCTCCGTGCCAGGAGGGACCGGCTTAGCTTCCTGGCTTTAGCTCCCACACTGGGGAAAGCAGAGGGAAAGCCAGCAAGAGATCAGAACTCAGAGCAGAAGTTCCCGTTGTGGTTCAGCGGGTTAAGAGTCCAACGCAGTGTCGGTGAGGCGGCAGGTTCGATCCACAGGTCACAGACACGGCTCAGATCCTGCATTGCTGTGGCCGTGGGTAGGCTGGTAGCTGCGGCTCTGATTCAGCCCCTGGCCTGGGAACTTCCAAATGCCGCACATGCTGCAGAAAAAAGAAAAGAAAGAAAAGAGAAATCAAGGCAGTCTTCCAGTCCGGCCCCTGTAACCAGGGTCTCGGAATAGTGTCGGGGGCTGTGGCTGAAGCACTGCCCCCCCCCTTTTTTTTTGCTTTTTAGGGCCACAGCCTCGGCATATGGAGGTTCCCATGAGGAGTCGAATCAGAGCTACAGCCGCTGGCCTACCCCACAGCCATAGCAACGCCAGATCTGAGCCGCATCTGCAACCTACACCACAGCTCACGGCAACGCCAGATCCTTAACCCACTGAGCAAGGCCAGAGATCGAACCCACAACTTCATGGTTCCTAGTCGGATTCGTTTCCGCTGCACCCCAACGGGAACTCTGCTGGGGCCACTTTAACGGTAGCGAGAGGAGGCCACAGCCTTCAAAATGCTCCAGCAGGCCTCATGCAGACCCAAATTCCACCATTAGGGATGCAATCCTTTGAGTGGAACGTTGCCCCTTCCCTTGCCCTCCTTTTAAACTCCATAACAATGTTTCTAATAATGCTCGGCATTGGTATAACCGAGACATCCCTGCTCCACGAAGTCGTTGTGCTGATGCCTGCAGGCAGGCAGGCAGCACAGGAAATACGAATCCGATGTTCTTGCTGCAGAAACCAAGGCCCAGAGAAAGCGATCAACTTACTTTAAGGAGCCCGGCTAGCCTAGTACTCACGACCTTGGACTCAGCTGTCTCTCTTCCCTACAGTTCACAACGAACTGTAACAGCTTCTTCCCTCCATACAAGGACAAGTAAACAATTAACTCCAAAACAAACCTTTGCTTGGGGCCCAGAATCCACAGAGAAGCCACCGGGTTTAGAGTTCAAACTGCAATTCATTCAGCCAGCGCACAAACATCTTTTTGAACACCTCCTGCGAGCCGGGCTCCAGGCTAAGGACTGGAGGGTTGTGGGAGACTAAATAACGCCCCCGGAGATAGCCAGGCCCTCATCCCCGTTACTGCGGCTTTATATGCCACGTGGGGTTTTGCACATGTGATTAGCTTATAGGGATCTAGTGATGGGCGCTTGGCCTGGGTTACCCAGCGGGGAGCTAAATGCCATCACATGTGGCTTTACAGAAGAAGAGGAAGCCGTGTGAAGATGGAGGCAGAGACTGGAGTGATGTGGCCACAAGCCAAGGAATTCTAGCAGCTACCAGAAGGTGTAAGAGGCCAGGAATAGATTCTCTGATAGAACCTCTAGAGGGAGTCTGACTCCGCAACACCTTGATTTCGGCTCGGTGAGACCGTTATGATTTTTTTTTCTTTTCTTTTTTTGGCTGCACCCATGGCATGTGGAAATTCCCAGGCCAGGGACTGAGCCCACGCCACAGCCGTGACTCAAGCCGCTGCAGTGACAATGCCAGATCCTTAACCTACTGCCCCCCCCCCCCGAAAGGAACTCCTGAGCCCCATTTGGGACTTCTGGCCTCCAAAACTGAGAGAGAATAATTGTGTGCAATTTTAAGCCACTGACTTTGTGATAATTTGCGATGACCCAGCTACGAGGACCACACCCGGAGGGTTAAACGGATCAAATCTGCAGCAGAGGCAGTAAGTGCCCAGGTGCCATCACTTGTCCCACCATCCTGGACCAGAGGGGTTCTGGGAGGTCACCGGCCACTTTGAACACACAACAGACCTAAAGCTGCCCACTTCCCTCTGCTGGGTGCCAGGTTGAGATCTGGATTTCCTGCGATAGCTTCCTGGCCCTCTCCCTCTTCCAGCCACTTGGGTTTCAAGATCACTTCGCCCACGTTTGGTTCCTTCGCCTCTCCAAGTTTGGTAGCCTCCTGGCTCTGCCATAGGGGGCCGCTGTGAAAATTCGAGATGGCAGATGGGAAACCACTAGGGCAGTGCCTGCCCGGGAGCGGAGGCTCCGTCAGGGTTAACTGCCTTTACGCTTTGGTTTTAACGTCCATTGCTGTGGTCAGCTGCATACCCCCCCGCCATGTGTCTATGCCCTAAGCCCCGTGACTGTTACCTTACAAGGCCAAAGGGACGGTGCTGATGCGATTCAAATAAGGACCTTGAAATGCGAGCTGGCCCTGGGTTATGCAGACGCATAAAGGGATAAGGGAGGCGGGGGGTCAGGCAGAAGACTGGATGACCCAAGTAAAGGTTGGAGCGATACGGTCATGTCCCAGGGAACACAGGTGGCCTCTAGAAGCTGGAAAAGGTGAGACCCTTTCCAACTTTTCATCATCAGAAGGCCAGTAGCACTAAGAAACAAATAGGGTTGTCTTTGGATATGTGGGAGCCTTTCCTGACTGAAGCCAGCGCTCGCCTGAGCCGCGTGTGCCCCTTCTCCTGCCCACACAGACAACCGTGCCAGGGCCTGCCAGCGGGATCCCCAGGCCAGGGGCATCAGTCTCCCTTGGGAACATGTAAGAAATGCACAGGCCAGGGCCCCACCCAAGACCCACCGAGTCAGAAGCCCCAGGCTGGGGCCAGGAGCCAGTGTTGATGCCCATATGCCCTCAAGCTCGTTTATGGGCGTGTCTGCCACCGCTCCCTTCCGCACAGCAAGCGGGGACTTCTGTTACCGTCTCATCCTGGTCCCGGAGGGACCTTTCTCAGATGGGCCCACAGAGCAGTTGTCCCAGCGGCCCCTGGGCCACACTGCCGTCCTCTGGCTTGTACGTCTTTCCACCCTACTGTGCTTCCTGTCACCTGCCAGGGAGTGTGTGTGGTTGTGTGAGTCTGAGTCCGGCTGTGTGCGGGGCGTGTGGGTGTGTGAGGGTGTGTATGGGAGCACGGATGTGGGTTTGTGTGTAAGTGCAAACGTGTATGTGTGTGAGAGTGGGCATGAGCATGCTTGAGTGTGAGGGCCTGGGGGGAGGGAGGCTATCTGCCCTTGACCATGAGATGATAAGAATGGGGCTTTCAAAAGCACATGCTGGGCATGCGTGGTGTGAGTGTGTCTGGGGGCAGGAGTGTGTGGGAGAGGGTAGGAGGGAGGGGGACACAGGAGGGAGGGAGCCCCCAGCGCCCCCCCAACCCCGAGTACTGCCGCCTCTGGGGGGCGGGCAGCCAGAACGTGGCTCGAATTGCGTGGATGTTAATGATGCCCAGCTTTGGGCCAGGCAAGGTGAGTTGGCCTGGCTGCCGGCCCTTCCCAGCTTCCTCCCCCAGGCCTGCCATCCCCTGAGCCCCGCGCCCGCGGATCAATGAATCGACCGTCCCAAGTCACTAAGTAGGATGTGACACGGCTTTCAAAGTCAGCAACAAATAATCACTTACTGCTGACGGTCTATAAAGCACAGGTTCGTGAATTCATCCGGCATATGGCCTAAGGCGGCCCGTTGCTTAGGAAGCCGCATGCAAAGCCAGCCTGAGAGTCTGTTGAGCTGGGCGCCCTTGCCACCGCTAGGGAAAGCTGCTCACCTGCTTGGCAGGGAAGCCTTGTCAGCCGCTGGGGGCAGCAGGTGCTTGGCTGCTCCTGGCAGTGATGGGGAGAAGCTCTGCGCAGTGCCCTCCCCTCTGGCTCCAGCCCCTGCTGTCAGGAGCACCTAGGAAAGGGACCTCTCAGAGAGTTCTGGGCCTTCCCAGGAGAGCGGACAGTGGAGGAGTTAGGGGTGGGCTCCGGGCTGTAGGCAGGGCAAGAAGAGTCATCCTGGTGCCATTTTGGAATGGGAAGGCATTGAGCGCCAATGCGGCTGAGCGCAGGATGCCCAGGGAGGACCCCTCTGAAAGCCACTGGGGGGGCTTGACCGGGATTTACATGCGACTCTTCAGGAATGTCTGAATCCTCGGGTCCTTCTGCAAATCATGGTCACCTGCTTGGAGGGGGCGGAGCTCGAGGACGACAGAGTCCACAGTTTGAATGGAGCCCATATAGACAAGCCTTACTTCAGGTGGGAGAGGGCGGGGATCTTCCTGCTGGATGACCTCACAGGAGTGCAAGTGACAGGCCTAGGGCCACTCCAGAGGTCCAGGAGGGCTCAGACCCGCTCCTCCCTCGAGGATGCGGGCTTAGACTCCACCGGGGACCAGCTCAGGGTGGGTGACTCACTGTTCAGAGAGGGTGGCACTCTCTCCCGTCCTCTCTCGCTCCCTCCCCAGCTTCTTCTTGGTCAGCCCCAAGCTCCCACCACCCTGGTCGCCCCGGGAAGTAGGCCTTGGCCTTGGGCCCCACATCTCTAGCCCTCCAAGAGCTCACCCCTTCTCGTGGCCTGATGAGTGACCCCCTGTCGAGTGTCCCTTCTGTGTTCTGTATCTTCACCTGCCTGGGGCACAGGCGTCCCTCTGAGGTCCCGCTGTCACCTCCACATCAGGAGGTCCCTCCCTTTCACCTCCCGCTACCCTTCCCCTCCCCCGCAGCTCTTCTCCCAGCCTCCCAGGCTCTGTCTGAGGCCTCACCGTTCAGGTTGGTCTCTAAGTGCCACAGAAAGGAGAAGGTTTCCCTGACCTTGGCCTCCGCTGTGGTTCGCTCCTCTCCGGCCCCTGCCACTGCCTCAGTGTCCACCTCTGTTCCCTCTCACTGGCATCTGGCCTTCTAACTGGCCTCTGCCTTCAGTCTTAGCCCTGCCTCCACCAGCTCGCCCCTTCCCCTCACAGGGGCCCAGGACTGCCAGAGCCTCTAAAGAAAATGCAAATTTGATGTGCTCACTCCAGCTCACACTTCTCCATGCTCCCTCCAGGCCACAGGACCTGTGGCCCTGGACCCATGAGGAACTTCCCCCCCCCCCCCCGACGAGGAGAGCTCCGCTCCCCCCCAGCAGTCAGGGGCCGCCCCCGGGGTTCTGTGAGCCCAATTTTAATTTTTCTTTTTTGTCTTTTTTCTTTTTAGGGCCTCACCTGCAGCATATGGAGGTTCCCAGGCTAGGGGTCGAATCGGAGCTACAGCTGCCGGCCTACACCACAGCCACAGCCATGCGGGATCTGAGCTGCGTCTGCGACCGACACCACAGCTCACGGCTACACCGGATCCTAAACCTGCCGAGCGAGGCCAGGGATCAAACCCACATCCTCATGGACGCTAGTTGGGTTCCTTAACCACTGAGCCACGACGGGAACTCCCATGAGCCCCCTTTTAAGTGCTGATTCACATTTCTCAGGCCTCAGGCTCCCCTTCAGCTCCAGCCCCACACGTTGCTCAGGAGAGGGACAGAGTCTCCCTGCCACTCCCATGGCCTGGGTGAGACCAAGGGAGGGAAGAGGGGGTTCAAGGTACCACGCGGGTTGGTGTCGAGTACAGCGGCGTGGGGCAGGGCCAGGCACGGCGGGCAGGCGCCGCGGAGCCACTAGGAGACAAGTGTCATGGGCGGGGGGGGGGGGGGGGGGTCGAGTAACTAAGCTAATAGGAGGGGAAGTGCAAGTGTAAGAAGAAACTTGGCGTCAACTCCTGGTTCGAGGGACAAAGATGGGGACGCAGACGTGTGCCGTCCTGGCCCGCGTGTCCCCGGCCGGCCGCTAAGACGGCCTAGACGCAACGACGTCTCAGTAACTAGCGCACCTAGCCCCCAGACCTTGGCTTCCACATCATGTGAAGCGGACCAGAGTTTAAAAAAATGGATTCCCTGGGGCACTGAAGTTGCCAAATGAGCCCAGAACATCCTGTATATAATAAAGGCCATATGTGACAAACCCAGAGCCAACATCCTTCTCCATGGGGCAAAGCTGAAAGAATTCCCACTGAGATCAGGGGCAAGGCAAGGATGCCCGCTCTCGCCACTACTCTTCAACATAGTTTTGCAAGTCCTGGGGGCGGGCTCAAAGGCTGACAGGAAAACATTCCTGTTAAAAGGATGCAGAAGCCAGTTTGAAGGAGCTCCCACTGACCAAGTCTGGAACAATAAGAGCATCAGAAAAAAAAGGGAAGGGTTCTCTGGTGGCGCAGGGGGTAAAGGATCTGGCATTGTCACTGCTGTGACTCAAGTTGCTGCTGTGGCTCGGGTTCAGTCCCTGGCCTGGGAACTTCCGCATGCGTCAGATGGAGCCCCAAAAATGATCGTAATGAATGATCTATAACCCATTGAATAAAATGGGAATTAATGAGCCCCTACCGATATAAACAAACAAAGAAATACATGGGCAAGGACGGAGAGCCTCTTGCCCGGTAGAATGCCAGCTGATAAATGTGGAGAGAACGCGGCGTCAGGAAGTCATCCCTGGAAACCATCACCATCATCATCGATTCAGGCGACAATGACGAATGGATGCTAAACGCAGTGGGTGCAAGTTTAATGAGGAACAGATAGTTATATAATCTCAAATCGCTCCCCTCAATACTTACTAATTACTCACTAATTAATACACATAAAATCCTTTCTAGTTCAGCCGACAGTGGAAAAACCTGGCAAATGACACTTCATTCGGTGATCTACGTGGACTGGATCTTGGACCAGAGAGGAAATCAGGGAAAAAAAAAGTGTTCTTTTTTTTTTTTTTTTTTGGCCAGGGGTTATTATTGTTCGTGGTTTTTATTTGTTGGTTTGCTGTTTTGTTAAAAGAACATGAATTCTGGGAGTTTCCGTCGTGGCACAGTGGTTAACGAATCCGACGAGGAACCATGAGGTTGCGGGTTCAATCCCTGGCCTTGCTCAGTGGGTTAAGGATCGGGCGTTGCCGTGAGCTGTGGTGTAGGTCGCAGACGCGGCTCGGATCCTGCGTTGCTGCGGCTCTGGCGTAGGCCGGTGGCTACAGCTCCGATTCGACCCCTAGCCTGGGAACCTCCATATGCCGCGGGAGCGGCCCAAGAAATGGCAAAAAGACAAAATAAATAAATAAATAAATAAAAATAAAAAAATAAAAGAACATGAAATCTGGACAATCGGAGAAATTCGAATGGGGTTTATGGATCAGGTAGTAGCGTTAAATGTTCATTTTCTGATTCTGACGTGTATACTGTGATTACATAGGGGAGAGTCCTGGATTTTAGAAAATACACACGGAAGTGTTTGGGGTTCTGAGCATCCATCCCATCAGCAACTTACCTTCCAATGGTTTGGGAAAAAAATAAGGACATCGTCGAGAGTCATTATTCTCCGCAGCCTACAAGGCCTCTCAAAGATGTCTTCCTATAAACTCTGGGAACGCTTGGGTACCATACGCTACATGGCCAAGGAAACTTAGCAGGTATCACTAAGGAGAGGTCCTGGCGGTAGGAAACTTATCGGGGATGACCTGGGTGAACCCAAAGTACTTATAAGAGGGAGGCGGCAGGGTGAGAGCCAGAGAAGGAGCTACGACGACGGAAGCTGGGGTCAGAGCCATGCGGGCCCAAGACCAAAAATGTGGGCAGCCTCTAGAAGCTGGAAAAGGCAAAGCATTAGACTGTCCCCAGGAGCCTCCAGAAGGAACACAGACTTGCCCACAGCTTGACTTTACCCCAGCGAGACCCATTTCGGACATCTGACCTCCAGACCTGTCACATCATAAACGGGCGTTGCCTTAAGCCACTAAATCGTGCCAGTTGACGACAGCAGCAGTACCGCTACACCCCGTTTTCTCCGCAAGGCGCCTTCCAAGGCTCCAACTGTCTGGCTCAGCCCACATCTGCCACCTGAACCCCGACCCCTGGGAGGCATTCAGGAAACATGTATTTGAATTCACTCAGCTCGGGGAGGGAGGGAGGGCCGGAGGGGCGTGGCAAATGTGTGAGGTGTCCCTGGGGGCCCTCCGAGGGGCTCAGGGCTCCTGTGATGGCTGTGGCATGGCCAGGGCGGCTGTGGCGGGTGGGGCCATTTTACTGTCAGGGGAAGGAGTCTCACATCCAAGCGCTCTGCCCAGGAAGTCTCTGGAGCCTTCGGTGCCCCTCTCTCACCTGTGCCAGTGTCAGCCGGGCCCAGGTGACAGGCTCCAGACCTGCAGGGTCCTGGAGCTCCCCCTGCCAGGGCAGAGATGCTTACACCGCACCAGAGCTGGAAGGCCCTGCAAGGAGCAGCCGAGGCCGCTCCCTGGTGCCATCTTTGCCACTTTCCAGGTGGGCTAACGAGGCCCTGAGAGTGGCTTGTGCACGGTCCCACAGCCGCTCAGTGGCGGAGCTGGCCTCAGGACCCAGGTGGTTGGCACCCTGGTCACTGAGCTTTCACTTCCGAGAGCTGGGAGAGGGAAGAAAAGGGACATTTTGCAAGTCTGGGTATATCAGACTATGAGAGCAATGCGGAGTTTAAAAGGCATGTCCAGGAATTCCCTGGCTGCCTAGGAGTTAAAGACTTGGCATCGTCTCTGCAGTGGTACAGGTTGCCCCTGGCTTGAGAACTTCTGCATGCCATGGGGCATGGCCAAAACATTTTCTTTTAATTCAAAAAAAAAAAAAAAAAGCAGAGTTCCCGTTGTGGCTCAGTGGGTTAAGATCCCGACACAGTGTCCATGAGGTTTCAGGTTCAATCCTTGGCCTCACTCAGTAGGTTAAGGATCTGGCTTTGCCATAAGCTATGGCATAGGTCGCAGATGGGGTTCGGATCTGGTGTTGCCATGGCTGTGGCGTAGGCCAGCAGCTGCAGCTCTGATTCAACCCTTGGCCTGGGAACTTCCACATGCTGCAAGTGCGACCCTAAAAAGAAAAAAAAAAAAAACAAAGGCATATCCAATGACAGAAACATTCTAAAAAGTGATTGTAGTGGTGGCTGCACAACTATACAAGTTTCCTAAAAATCACGGAATTGTACACCTAAATTTACGGTATCTACATTAAACCTCAATAAATCTGTTTAAAAAAAAAACACGTAAAGACATTATGACTTTTTTTTAGAAAACCCATAAAGAAACCTATTATTTTCCCAGCACAGACTACTGGAAGTACAGGCTTGCATTAATACTCATGAGATGTGAATTTAGAAAACTGGGGACCCCTCCAGGGCCCACCGGGGCATGCGCTGTGGAGATGCAGCGAGCTACCATTTGTCTACGGCTGCCTGTCCCTGCCTCTGGGAGCTCACAGAAGCATCCGGAAGGACCGGGATCAGTGTTCCTGGGGGAACGGACCAGGCAGCAGGGACTCCAGAGTGGGAGTCCAGTGAGCCAGAGGTCGAGGACTTAGGTCCCAGTCCCCTGTCCCCAGTCTGCGTGGAGCGTGCTGGCCACCACGTGTCCCCTGCAGCTGCCCGCCTTGGGGGCTGCGCGCCCGGACCTCCCCCAGCCGCCTTCCCTCCTTCCCCTCAATCCATTACCTTCTGTTTACAGCCTCTTCAGACAGTTTTTCTTGGCACGATGCCAAGCCAATTTGAATTAATTTTCCAAGCATGACCCTGTGAGTCACTATATTAAATGCCTTCCAGAGCATTCTCATTGCTGCACACACACGGTGCATTTGGCCAGCCATCCGCAAGCACAGCCAGCACCCAGCCCAACGGGGCGGCACCCAGCACCGGCAGCGACCGGCCCAAGAACAGTGCCCATGCGGGCCGGGCACAGACAGACCCCTGGCACCATTCCTCTGGGATTTCTTGAGACTTTCAAGGGCGGCGGGTCAGCTGAGGAAGGCATGCCCCATGCTTGGCTTTCCTAAAAAAACAAAACAGCCTTATTGACATATAAGCCCCGCATGTACAACTCGCCCATTCAAGGTGTACAATCCGATGATATTTAGTAGATTCACAGACACATGTAACCAACACCAAAGTCAAATTTGGAACATTTCTGTCCCCCCTCCCCCCCAATGAAACGTCATCCCCCGGGCAAGACCAGGCTTTGGGGCTCCTTGGAGTTGAGGGGAGACTATAGCTCTGCGGTTCCTGGAGCATTCAAAGGTGGGGTGAAAGCCATGCCCTTCACGCCGTGTGGACCAGCCCCCCTCCCCCCACCAGTCTCTCCCCTAGGGGGGGGCCCTGCCCCCCAGAGACCTACCCTTCCTTGTGTCTCGGCCCCCACCCACCAGGCCGGCCTCCCAGGAGGAGAGGAGGAGAAGGCAGGCTGCCCGTTTAACTCTTAGGAGGAGGCTGGAGGGAGCCCGTACCCCAGGGAGGAGAGGTGCACACAGGGGCAGCCTCCACGTCCTGATGCTGCCGCCGCGTCCATCTGCTGTCAGCATCCTCCTTGCCAGAGCAGTTGGCCTTTGTCCAGTTTGGAGAGCGGCGTGGACGGAGCTGGTGGGCAGCCCCCCGGCAGAGCGGTCCCCAGACTCACCGCGTGACGCCTGACGCCGCACCGCCCACGGTCGGAGGCTGAGAGGCCGTCTGGCCTGGATCGACCCAGGACCCTCCAGGTGCCGCTTGCGTCCCTCCAGGGACCCACTCCTCCCTACCTCTGCCCAACATCTTTCCGTGGGGCCTCTTTTTACTGTCAGACATCAGGGAGCAAGTCTAACTCCTTCTCTCCTAAACCGCCTGAGGAGATCTGAAGCCAGATACCAACCCCCCTTGAGTCTTCTCTTGTCTGGGATGCGACAAACAACCACCGCCAGGGCCGTACTTACAGCAGCACTGCCTGCGTGTAGTCGTCTCTCCCGACAATCCGCACAGCTACTCTGTGCGGCGGGTGACAGCACCCGCCTTCACTGATAAGGAAACTGAGGCACCCAGACGGTTGGCAACCAGGCCGAGGACACTGGCTAGGAAGGGACGGAGCCGAGACTGGAGCCCAGGTCCCCCCGACTCTGAAGCCCATGCTCTGCACCCGGCGCATCCACTGGGCACCCTCTGTGCTGCCCGTGCCGCCAGAATTCACCATCACCAGGTGGGCAATTCCGTGGTTTTTAGTGTATTCATGGGGTTGCAGAACCATCACGGCTATGTAATTCTAGGACATTTTTCATCTCACCCAAATGAAACCTCATACCCATTAATCTGCCGCCCCCCATTTCCCTCTCCTCCAGCCCCTGGCATCCACTCATCTAATTGCTGTCTCCTATGGTTCGGCCTATTCTGGAAGGACATATAAATGGAATCACACCATAGGTGGCCTGTTCGTTTATTTCTTTTATTTATTTTTATTTTTTGTCTTTTGGCCTTGTCCAGGGCCACTCCCCGCAGCACGCGGAGGTTGCCAGGGTAGGGGTCGAGTCGGAGCTGTAGCTGCCAGCCTACACCACAGCCACAGCAACACGGGATCCGAGCCGCGTCTGCGACCTACACCACAGCTCACGGCAACACCGGATCCTTAACCCACTGAGTGGGGCCAGGGATCGAACCTGCAACCTCATGGTTCCTAGTCGGATTCGTTCACCACTGAGCCACGATGGGAACTCCTAGTGGCCTCTCGCATGCGGTTTCTTTCACCGAGCAGGATGTTTTAAAGCTTCATGTGTGTCGTAGCGTGTATTGGTATTGGTACTTCATTCCTTTTGATGGCCGAATTAGAGTCCACTGAATGAATTCAGGGCACTTTGTCTATGCAGAGTCATTGTCAATGGGTATTTATGTCATTTCCACCCTTTAACTATTACGAATAGTGCTGTACTGAACATTTATGTACAACGTGTTGGAACACCTGTCTTCAATTCTCTTACGTATGTACTTGGAAGCAGAATTGCTCGAGTTCCCTTGTAGCTGAGCTGGTTAAGGATCTGGTGTTGTCACTGCTGTGGCTCTGGTTCGATCCCTGGCCGGGGAACTTCTGCATGTCGTGGGCATGATCGAGATTTGCTGGGTCGTGTGCTAGTTCTATGTTTAAGTTTTTGAAGAACGGCTAGCGTGTTTTCCACATGCTTTCTCTTTCTAGATTGTGTCCTTTGAAGCACAAAAGTTTTCAATTGTGATGACATCCAATTTATCAACGTTTTCTTTGGTCTCTTGTGCTTTGGCATCCTGCTTAAGAAACTATGGTTTAATCCAGGGTCATACGGATTGGCACCTAGATTTTCTTCTAAGTGTTTTAAAGTTTGACTTCTCATATTTGGGTCTTTGATCCATTTTGAACTTAATTTTTATATATGGTGAGAAGTAGGGGGCTAAGTTCACTCGTTTGCGTGTGAATATCCAGTTTTCCCTGCCCTGCTTGTGGAAAAGACTATTCCTTCCCCACTGAATTGTTGTGGAACAATTTAGAAAATCAATTGGCCGTAAATAGGGGAGCTTAATTTCTAGACTCTCAACTCTATTCCACTGTTGTACACGTCCATCCTTATGCCAGTATCATACTCATGCAATTTTTTATTCAGGGCTATTGAAACAATATAATGGCATGAAATACCCTCACCAGGATATATCCTTTGAGAAAGGTATGTTTTTAATTTTGAAGGAGTCTAAGTTATCTACCTTTTTTTTTAAGGCTGTGCCTGCTGCATATAGAAATTCCTGGGCTAGGGGTTGGATTGGAGCTGCAGCTGAGGCCTACGCCACAGCCACAGCAACACTGAATCTGAGCTGCATCTGCAACCTGCGCCATAGCTCACGGCAACACCAGATCCTTAATCCACTGAGTGATGCCAGGGATCAAACTCACATCCTCACGGACACAATGTCAGTTTCCTAACCTGCTGAGCCACCGCAGGAACTCCGATTTATTTATTTCTTTATTTTTGATAGCTTGTGCTTTTGGTGTCATATCTAGGAAACCATTGCCAAGGATGCGACAATTTGCTTCCATGTTTTCTTTTAAGAATTTTATGATTCGAGGAGTTTCCGTCGTGGCTCAGCAGTTAACGAATCTGACTAGCATCCATGAGGATGCAGGTTCAATCCCTGGCCTCGCTCAGTGGGTTAAGGATCTGGCAGTGCCGTGAGCTGTGGCGTAGGTCGCAGATGCAGCTTGGATCCCTCATTGCTGTGGCTGTGGTGTAGGCCAGCAGCTACAGCTCCGATTCGACCCCTAGCCTGGGAACCTCCCCACGCTGCGGGTGTGGCCCTAAAAAGAAAAAAAGGAAAAGCTTGGGGGAGAAAGTTAGACTCCACCAGCAGGGCCTGAGGAGCCTCTCACCCCTTTGGAGGGAGGAACTGACCACTGGATTTTTTTTACCATCTCCCACTCCAGTCCCCTTTCAAATGAAGAGATAAGCATGTAGAGGAGAGGTGACTGGCTGGAGGTCACCCAGCCAACAGATCCACAGCTGCACCCCAATTCATGTTTCCTGCCTCTGAATCCCACGTCATTTCTATTCTGCGACAATGCCTGCCTCCAACAAAACAGATAGGAATCATCAGGGAGCAGGAACCCAGTGGGGAGAGATGAAAAGAAGGGGAGCTCACCGCGGACCACTCGGTGGGGCCCAGTTAGCAGTGAGATTGGATGTAGGAGAATTTCGGGGTCTTTTAGGAAAACTGGAGTGAATGTTTTGCAGTGCAGGGAATTCCTAAGAAAGAAGGCCCTGCACAGAAAGCATCAAGGAGTCGCAATGACTTTAGCCGCTCAGAAGGCCGAAGTAATGTAGCAGCGCTTTGCCAGGCCACGCGCGGCCTGTTCAGACACTATCAGGCACTCGCCCTAAGAACCAAACAAGAGCAAAGTAAACGGGCTTCCACCGTGGGAGGGGAGATTCAAAATAGTCCGAAAGGAGAGCTTCTAGGAGGGGAGTTGTTTATGGAAAAGATTCCTTAGTGATGACCTTGAAACAGCCCATCAGCTGGGCCCCGGTCAGCCTTGAGCCAGTGGCGACCAAGCACCTAGTGTGTGCAAAGCGGTGTGCCAGGGACTGCAGGCACCAATTCCCACTGCTGGTGGCCTGCACACACAAAAGAAGGAGAGGCATCTACAGAAGGCCCAGGAGGATCAGGCTGCAAAATTTCCTCCATCCATTTCTCACGGTGGCCTCTGAGAGACTCCGCATCAGATGCTCCATCTAAAAAGGGACTTCAGGAGTTCCCGCCGTGGCACAGCAGAAACGAATCTGACTAGGAACCATGAGGTGGCGGGTTCGATCCCTGGCCTCAATCAGTGGGTTAAGGATCCGGCATTGCCATGAGCTGTGGTGTAAGTCGCAGACTCGGCTCGGATCCCGTGTTGCTGTGGCTGTGGTGTAGGCTGGCAGCTTCAGCTCTGATTGGACCGCTAGCCTGGGAACCTCCATATGCCGCAGGTGCAGCCCTAAAAAGAAATAATAATAATAATAATAAATAAAAAGGAACTTCAGGAGTTCCCTGGTGGCTCAGTGGGCTAAGGACTCAGCTTTGTCATTGCTATGGCTTGGTTTATAGCTGTGGCGAGGGCTCGACTCCCAGCCCGGGAACTTCCACATAGTATGGGCAAGGCCAAAAAAAATCTTTTTAAAGGAACATCACTGTGGTTGGCTGAAGAATGGCCCCACAAGATGTCCATTCCTAACCTCCAGAATCTGTGACTGTTTTATTTTATGGCCAAAGGGACTTTGCAGATGTGATTATTAAGTCATGGATCTTGCGATGTGGAGATTATTTTGCGTTACTCAGATGGGCCCAGTGTAATGACAGGAGTTCTTGTAAGAAGGAGGCAGGAGAGTCAAAGGCAGTGAGAGAGGTTGGAAGACGCTATGTTTCCAGCTTTGAAAGTAGAGGAAGAGGACGTGAGTCAAGTAACACAGTCCGGCCTCAGAAAGCTGGACAAGGCAGAAAAGCTAGAAGGAACCCATTCTCCCCGAGAACCTCCAGAAGGAACCCAGCCTTGCCAACACCTTGGTTTTAAGATCCCTGATATCCAGAACTCCAGGACGATCAATCTGTGTCACTCACGGTCATTCAGTTTGTGGTGGTTTTCTACAGCAGCAAAAGAAACTAAAGCATGCACTAAGCTAAAGGCCAGCGTTTATACTAAAAAGAACAGAACAGAGTGGGGTAGATACCAGTTCTCCTCAAGAACTGGCGTTCCCATCGTGGCGCAGTGGTTAACGAATCTGACTAGGAACCATGAGGTTGCGGGTTCGGTCCCTGCCCTTGCTCAGTGGGTTAAGGATCCGGCGTTGCCGTGAGCTGGGGTGTAGGTTGCAGACGTGGCTCGGATCCCGCGTTGCTGTGGCTCTGGCGTAGGCCGGGGGTTCCAGCTCCGATTCGACCCCTAGCCTGGGAACCTCCATATGCCGTGGGAGCGGCCCAAAGAAATAGCAAAAAGACAAAAAGACAAAAAACAAAAACAAAACAAAACAAAAAAAACCCTGTACCCACTGACTATCACTGTCTTTTCCCTCCAGCCCATCCCCCCATCCAGCCCTAAGCACATCCTAATGTCCTTTCGGCCGCTGTAGATTTCCAGTGCTGGACTTTCCTATGAATGGGATCTTATGATACCTACGTGGTCTTTCATGTCTGGCTTCTTTCATCCCTGTCGTAGCGTGTCCTAGTACCTCATTCCTTTCGTCTGACCGAATGATATTCCGTTCTAGGCAGAGACCACACGCTGCCTATCCAGTCACCTGTCGATGGGCATTTGGGTCGTTTCTACCTTTGGGCCAATATGCACTGTGCTGCTAGGCAGAGGTTTCACTCATTCCAGTTTGGGACGGAGGAATAGGCACCATGGCTGACAGCCCCTCCTCGATAGGCCTGCTTGACTGTATTGCAGGCCAGGGCGGAAGGTCCCTTGAGCCCAGCAGCCGGTCTTAAATCTCCAGGCCCTGGAGATGGCTGCTTCCTGTTCCAGGAAGAGGAACACAGCAGATACTCAGTGGGTGGAACAGCCATCCTTGCCTCAAAGCAGCAAGATATTGACAAGACCGTTTGGAAGGTATTGTGGATTGAATCCTATTCCCCCAAAAGATATGCTGGGGTCCTAATCCCTGGTACCTGTCAATGAGACTTTACTTGGAAATAGGATCTCTGCAGATGTAATCAAATGAAGAGGCATTCGTGCTGAATTAGCGTGGGCCCCAGATTCGGTGGCCGGTGTCCTTGTAAGAGATTGGAGCGGTGCATCTACAAGCCAAGGGACACCCAGGAGAGGAGCTTGCAACGCATCCTTACCTAGAGCTAGAGGGAGTAGGGCCCTTGGTTAATGTTTGGTGAATGAATAAAGAAAAGTTCGGACTGTAACCCAAGCATAGCTGAGGGCACAGGGTAGACAGTCATAACAGCCTCATGGTTACCAGACAAGCCAAGAGATACCTGGGGAGAAAGCCACTGGGTCGGCAGTTAATTGCTTTACCCTGAAGAGCAGGTTTGCTGAGACAATGAAGGGCGAATTCTCAGAGCTCCTGTCGTGGCTCAGTGGTTAACGAACCCGACTAGTATCCAAGAGGACAAGGGTTCGATCCCTGGCCTTGCTCAGTGGGTTAAGGATCTGGCACTGCCATGAGCCTGCGTTGCCGTGGCTGTGGTGTAGGCCTGTGGCTGCAGCTCCAATTCAACCCCTAGCATGGAAAACCTCCATATGCCGTGGGTATGGCCCTAAAAAGACAAAAGACAAAAAAAAAAAGAAAGGCTAATTCTCTTTTTGAACATATTCTGCCATGACAAGTGGGGCAGATGGCAGAGCTGGGTAAGACAGGCTGTCCCCACAACCTCTGGCTAGAGGAGCCGGAGTCTGTGCATCATTCCATGGAATATTCCAGCAAGTTCCAGAGTCAGGCCAATATAGACTGTCCTTGGCAAGGAGCAAATGGGCACCAAATGACCTGCTCCTGAACCCAAACTTCTGTGTCCATAATCACTTTCACTGGGCCAAAACCAATGCGTCGGCAGGCCACCCTCCCTCTGCGGGCAATGGCCCTCTGCCTCTTGTGTGAGGACACTAGCGAAGATATTTAGAGCCTCGCTGGATAATCCAGCAAATCTCCCCATCTTGGGGTCCTTAATGAAAGCACGCCTGCAAAGTATCTTTTGGGGTAAAAGGTGGTAACATTCATGGATTCTCAGAATTAGGGATTCAGATACTTTGGGGGCCATTACTCAGCCTTCTATAGGAATGGACGTAAAAACGTCTGCCTGCGGCTTTAGAGTCTACATTGACCCACCCAGACCTTCCCCTAAATGGCCACGAGAGAGACTCCAGGATCCCTCCAGAGGTTCTCTTTCTACTGGTCTGAGTTACAATGAGACCAATTCCCACGGTCCCGATTGGAGCGGGAGCAGGCACCCAGTGGACCTCCCGTTGACTATAGACCTGCTCCAGCCCCGGGGTCAACCGTGGTCTTATGGAGCCCCCACAGTGGGTCAGCCCCACATCCCCTAATTCTTTGTCGGCTGGGGCTTCTCATCAGAAGGCCACCTGCTTTTCTTCGCTGAGGTATCATTGCACTTTCCAGCCTTCGCGCATGATAACTGAGCCTGGGCACATCGATTCCCCCGAGGGAAGTTCTATCTCAAAATCCAAACTCCTTACAAGGGCCTAATGGCAGGCCAGCCCGCCAAGTGGTCTCTCGGATGAACACCTGCCCCCTCCCTGCCCCAGGGTGAACTTCCTAGTGCCCGCGCCTCCCTACATGGCACCCGCTAAGTCGTTCAGTGGCTCCCCATCGCTGACAGCAAGACCAAATCCGATGGTCCCCCTTTGGCCTCAAGGCATTCCACGACCAAGCCCTTCACTACCTGCACCCTTGACACCTGCCTCCCATCGGGATGCGTTTTACTGAGATAAAACCTATTATTGAGATACAGTGTGTTTCATTGAGCTAAACTCACATAAGCTACGACTGACCAGTTTAGAACTTTTGACTCCTGCTACGACATGGATGAGCCTTGAAAATATTATGCTCGGGGAAAGAAGCCAGACACCAGAGGACAAATGGTCTATGACTCCATTTCTATGAGGAACCTGAAACGGTGAGACCCAGCGGAGAGGACCGCGGGTTCGGGGAGGGGAGGCGGTCAGAGTGAGTTATCATGGAGGGGGTACGGGGTTTCAGTGTGAGATGACGAGAAAGTTCTGGAGGTGGAGAGTGGTCAAGGTTGCAGATCAATGTGAATTTGGACACTTAGAAATGGCTAACTTTGATCTTATGTGTATATTGCCACCATAGAGGAAAATTTTAAAGACAACGTGTACTGCTTTAACCATTTTAGAGCGAACTGTCCCTGGTTTTCAGTACGTGGACAGTTGCAAAGTCACCGTCATCATCAATTTCTGGACATTTTTATCACTCCAAAAACAACCCCCCCCCATCATCCAGCTCTTCTTCATCCCTCCCCTTCCCCCGACTTTCTGTGACCTTTTTTTTTTTTCTTTTTAGGGCCGCACCCGCAGCATATGGAGATTCCCAGGCTAGGGGGTCGAATCAGAGCTACAGCCGCTGGCCTACACCACAGCCACAGCCACGCAGGATCCTTAACCCACTGAGCAAGGCCAGGGATCAAACCCGCATCCCCATAGATACTGGTTGGGTTCGTTAACCACTGAGCCGGGATGGGAACTTCCCCTTCATTCTTTTTTTGTGGCTGGATTATATTCCACTTGGGCTATTATGAATACTGCGGCTAGGAACACTTATGTACAAGTCTTTGTGTGGACAGATGTTTGTTTTTTGCTGTTTAGGGCCATACCTGCGGCATATGGAAGTTCCCGGGCGAGGGGATACATTGGAGCTGCGGCCGCCAGGTGCAGCAACACAGGGTCCGAGTTGCATCTGTGACCTATGCCACAGTTTGTGGCAACACCAGATCCTTAACCCACCGAGCATGGCCAGGGATGGAACCTGCATCCTTGTAGACACTATGTCAAAAGTTCTTAACCCACTGAGCCACAACGGGAGGTCCTTGGACAGATGTTTTTCATTTCTCTTGGGTAGATACCTAGGAATGGAATTTCTAGGTCATGTGATAACCCTAGGTTTATCAAGAGGCATCTTGCGGTGGATACAGACAGCCTAGAAACCCCCAAACCACAGGCAATTAAAAGACTTTCTTTTTAGCCTTGTTTCCCTTTTCTTTCTTCCCCACAATCTGCTCTTGGTGCTGGGATCGTGTTGCCAAATTGACTAGTTTGCATTTCAGACCCCACCTCGGGCCATGAAAAGACCGCCAGAGCCCATTTCAGGTGTGTGGGGTCGGGCAAGGTCGTCAACTGGTAAACCTGGAGTTGACTTTGGCTCTGCTCTTGCTAAATCATCACTTTAGACTAGAAAATCCTTTGCCTGCAGACCTCCCACGCCAGAATCTAAATTCAACCTGCCGAAGTGCTGCCCCCCAGGCTCCGTATACGGCGAGCATGTGTCCACGTTTAATGTGCAAATAACCATTTTGTTATTGACTGTTCTTCAGCCTAAATCCATTCAAGTGAATCTCCTTGAAGATATATCACCTGTATCCGTTGAACTCTTTCCAAGTACAACCTGTGACAATTTCTTCATGTTTACAGCATTTACCCTTTGGAACGGGCCTTGAGCTTGTGCGTTGAAAGGGGGAGTGGAATTTAGAGAATGTCCAGCAAGCTAAGTGGTTTGGGTTGTTTCGTTCTGTTCAGTGCCCTGGCATAGCACTCGGTTCACGGACTACAAGGACGCTGCCCACAGGGCCCGTCGTGGGCCCAGCAGAATCAGACTCAGACCAGTCTCTGTACGTCTCTCTCTCTCTCCTCCTGAGCAGATGGGCGAGCCAAACCCCAAAGAAGCACCAACCCTCTGATGAGGGTAGTGTCATTTGCACTTCCAAACAGCTGCACAGAAATGGCAGTAGGAGAAGCAGCCTCACTGGTAAATTACAAGCATCGGCAAGTCGTTCCTCTGTTGGGTCAGGAGCTGATCCGTCCTGCGGTTTCTTTACAAGTGAAAACCTTGCTGCTTTTCAGAAACCACTGTGCTTGCTTGAACCTTGGCAGAAGAACCTGGCACAAATGCAAGGTCTTAGACCTAGGGGAACAGGGAGGCACCCCCAGGGTGCCGCCGAATAGCCACAAAACACAGCGCAGGAAGCCACACCAGCCACAAGCCCACATGAAGGCAGAGGGCCTGGTTTACGTTGCCAGAGCCTCACTGGGTGCCCGTGGACCAGTGGATTCCCCTCGCTAAGCTCTCAGTCTCTTCCTCTGTAAATAAATGAGGGGCTGCTGAAGCCAATGGCACTGAAGAAGGTGACTTCTGCGCCCTTGGGTTGAGTTTGAGAAGCCTTCCATGTACCTTTCAACACCGATCTGGGTGAAGAACTTTGTAAAGGGCATGGATCACATTTAAATGCCAGGGTTTCATTTGCAAGAGATGAAGGGGCACAGAGGGAAACGCACTTCCTTTTCTTTGTCTTTTTAGGGCCGCACCCGCAGCATGAGGAAGTTCCCAGGCTTGGGATTGACTGGGAGCTGCAGCGGCCATCCTACACCACAGCCACAGCAACGCCAGGTCCTTAACCCACTGATCCAGACCAGGGACCAAACCCGCATCCTCTCAGAGATGATGTCAGGTCTTTAATCTGCTGAGCCACAGTGGGAGCTCCTGAAATGCACTGTAGAACGGAGTTCTCTGGAAAGGCTGGGCTGGGCCCGCATTCAGCAGCTGGCCCTTGGCCTTGATCTTGATAGAATCCTAGGAATTGATTCAGAATGTATGCTCTTCCCTTTGACCCACCCATCCTGTTTCCAGAGACAAGATGACAACTAAAAGCCCCAGGCAGCGCCCTCTCACAGCCTCACCGTCTGGGCTCAGGACCACAGAGCAGGCGTGGAAAGGGGTGCAGAAACCCTGCAGGTTGGAAGAGGCATCCAAGGGGGACAGGAGAGCCAGGCCTAGGCACCCCCAAAGGGCCAGCCAGCTCTTCCATCTTGAGATGCTTCTGCCTCTTAGAAAGTTCCAGAATCCGTGGCTCCAGAGCTTCTCCCCTTTATCCTCATTTCCACAAGCTGAGGCCACACAGAACAGACTGAATCTGTCACGAGCTCCCCCAGGATGCTTCCCACATGGCTCTTCTCCATGTAACCCTTTAACGGCCAGTTTCTTCCTTGGATGAACATTCTGAGTTCACTCTGATCCTGCTTGCTGGGTCGTGGGGGTGAACCCAGCTTGTTAATGGCTCTCGAGGAGGTCACTGCAAGTCCAAACAGGGCAGGTGCCCAGGAGACTGTAGGACTGTCATCTCCCTCCTTCTAGAACAGAATGAGGCCCCTGAAGAGGGTATGCGGAAACAGGACGTCAAAATCTCTCTGTTGTGATTCCGGATAACCCAGATGTCTCTCTTACTGTGTCTCCTTCCCTTCCCATCTGATTAGCCAAACTGATAATAGTTAAAACAAGAAGAAACAAAAAGCTACCCCTACCGGGAGTGCACCGCACGCGTGCTTTTCCACGCATGGGAATGTGTTTCCTCTCTGTTTGGTATTTCCCACCTGTGAGGTCCAAAAACGCAAAGGCACTTGCCCCTGGTCACCCAGTGAGTGCTGGTAAGTGGCAGGACCCCAACTGGAAGCCATAGCTAGTTGGCTCCAGACACCACGCTGGATCCCATCCGTGCCTTTAGTCTCCCACCAGCACCAAGCAATGCCAGTCCCCAGTATCGGCCTCAGCAGCCCCCTTCCTTCGGCTTCTGGTCCATGACACAAGGCCCAGCTCTTCGCATCAGGAAAGCTTGATGCTCGCCCTGGCTGTCTCCTGGCCCTCCAGCACAGGTCTCTGCGACAACAAGAACCCCTGCTGGCTTGGCTTGGTCTCCTGGCCCAAATTTCAAGACTGAGGCTGGACGGAGGGTAGCAGAAGCGTATCTCCCATAAAGCTCCTCTGGATAAGAGTAGAAGACCCCTGCCCACTGACCCAGGCTTTGTAAACAGGATCTGGGGGGGGGGTGCTTATTTTGGCAGGTCTCCCTGGGACAAGCACCTTTTAGGGGTTAGAGACCCCTTGAACCCCTCTTTTGAGTGCTAATGAGGAACCGATTCTTCCTTTTCTGACCGTGAACACTGTAGCACACATGTGCCTACCTGAGAGGCAGTCAAGGGCAGGCATTTGAAAGCCAGGCTGCCTGGGTTCATGCCCTGGTGCTGCCACTGATGCGCCGAGTGACCTCGGGCAAAAGCTGCTTTACTGTGCCGCGGCTTCTCCAGCTGTGAAATGAACGGAAACATAGTACTATCCGCCTTAGTCAGCTCGGGCTGCTAGAACAAAATACCAACGACCAGGTGCCTTAAACAACGGAGATTTATTTCTCACACATCTGGAGGCTGGAAAGTCCAAGATCAAAGCGCTGGCAGGATTCGTTTTCTGGTGAGAACGCTTCCTGGCTTGCAGATGGCTGACTTATTGCTGTGTCTCCACATGGAGGAGAGATAGCGCAGCTCTCTCTTCTCAAAAGGGCACGCGTGCCACTTTAGGCGCTCCAAAGTGTGCAAGTCACTGTTTTTTGGTTTTGTTTTGGTTTGGTTTTTGGTCTTTTTGTTTTCCTAGGGCCACATCCACAGCATATAGCGGTTCCTAGGCTAGGGGTCAAATTGGGGCTGTAGCCACCAGCCTGCACCCCAGCCACAGCAACGCCAGATCCGAGCCGTGTCTGCGGCCTACACCACAGCTCACAGCAACACCGGATCCTTAACCCACGGAGCGAGGCCAGGGACCGAACCCAAGTCCTCATAGATGCTAGTCGGGTTCGTTAACCGCTAAGCCACAACAGGAACTCCACAATTCACTGGTTTGTAGTATATTCACAAGATTGTGCAACCATCGCCACAATCCAGTTCCACAAAATTTTCTTCTTCTTTTTTTTTTTTTTTTTTTTGGCCATACCTGAGGTATGTAGAAGTTCCCAGGCCAGGGATTGAACCCATGCCACAGCAGTGACCCAAGTCGCTGCAGTGACAATGCTGGATCCTTAACCTGCTGTGCCACAAGGAAACTCCTTCGCAACATTTTCACGAAACCCTGACCCTCCCTGCCGTCCCCTCCCATCCCCTCCCCCACCCTGGCCCCCAGGCCAGGCCCTAATCCCCTTTCTGTCTCTACGGCCTTGCCTATCCTAGACATTTCATGTATACAGAATAATGCACTATGTCGTCTTTTTGTCTGGCTTTTTTCACTTAGCGTAATGTTTTCAAGGATCATCTGTGCGATGGCATATGTATCCATACTTCATTCCTTTTTATTGCCTAACGGAATTGTACTGTGTGACTGCACTGTATTTTCTTTATTCATCCATTGGTAGACATTCGAGCTCTTTCCACTTTGGCTATTAGGAGTAATGCTAGTGAGCCCTCATGTGCAAGTGTTGCATAGTCATAGGTTTTAACTTTTCTTGGGTACATACCTAGGGGTGGAATTGCCGGGTTGTGTGGAACTCCATGTTTAATTTGATAGGAGTCTCACAAATAGTTTCCCCATTAGTTTTTTGTTTGTTTGTTTGTTTTTGTTTGTTTGTTTGCCTTTTTGCCTTTTTGCCTTTTTGCCTTTTTGCCTTTTCTAGGGCCGCTTCCCGCGGCATACGGAGGTGGTTCCCAGGCTAGGGGTCGGATCAGAGCTGTAGCCGCCGGCCTACACCACAGACACAGCAACGCCAGATCCTCAACCCACTGAGCAAGGCCAGGGATCGAATCCGCAACCTCATGGTTCCTAGTCGGATTCGTTAACCACTGCACCACGACGGGAACTCCACAAATAGTTTTCCATAGTGGCAGCAACATTTTACACTTGCTGTAGACTGACTGTGTCCACTTCCTCCAAAATTCGTATGTTGAAATCCTGGCCCCCAGTGTGATGATATTTGCAGGTGGGGGCCTCCAGAAGTGCTTAAGTCATGATGGCAGAACCCTCACGAGTGGGATGAGTGTCCTTTTAAGAGACCCCAGGAGTTCCCATCGTGGCTCAGTGGTTAACGAACACAACTAGAATCCATGAGGATGCGGGTTTGATCCCTGGCCTCGTTCAGTGGGTTGCCGTGAGCTGTGGTGTAGGTCGCAGATGTGGCTTGGATCCCGAGTTGCTGTGATTATGGTGTAGGCTGGTGGCTACAGCTCTGATTGGATCCCTAGCCTGGGAACATCCATATGCCACGGGGGCGGCCCTGAAAAAAACAATAAATAAATACATAAAAGAGATCCCAGAGGGAGTTCCCTGGTGGTATAGTGGATAGGATTTGGAGCTTTCACCACTGTGGCCCAGGTTCGATCCCTGGTCTGGGAACTGTGATCCCACATCAAGCCACTGCATGCTGTGACCCAAATAAGGAAACAAATAAAGGCACCCCAGAGTGCTCCCCTGTCCCTTGTGCCACATGAAGACACAGCGAGAGGGCAGCCTTTTATGAACCAGGCTCTCACTAGACATCAGATCTGCTGGTACCTTGATCTTGGCATTCCAGTCTCCAGAACTGTGAGAAGTAAATTTCGGTTTTTATAAGCCACCCAGTCCACGGCATTCTGTTACAGCTGCCTGAACTAAGACAATGGTCCAAGCTGCAACGTAGGATGGTTCCGCTTTCTCCCTACCCTCAACAACACTTGTCATTATCGGCCTTTGGATTATGGCCTCCCTAGCGGGTGTGAAGCGGGATCCCACCGAGGCCTGGAGAGTGGGCATTGGCTTCCTACTGCGGCAAAGCCCCAACGTGGGAGGAGAGTGGAGGAAACAGGGCTTGAAGAGGAGGTGCCCCTTTCAGAAGTGGTCTCAGATGGTCAGACATTCCAGCAGGGGAGACGTGCCTGGACTGAGACCCAGAGGCATCAATGTTCGCCCTTCATTTTGGAAATACAGAAATCACACCACCAAATGAACCTGTCTACAGAACAGAAACAGACTCACAGACACAGAGAACAGATTGTGTTTGCCAAGGGGGAGGGGGAGGGAGTGGGATGGGCGGGGAGTTTGGGGTGGGTGGATGCAAACTATCGCATTTGGAAGGGATAAGCCACGAGGTCCTGCTGTCCAGCACAGGGAGCTCTAGCCAATCTCTTGGGAAGGACCCTGATGGAAGATGATGTGAGAAAGGGGATGGGTACACATGGACGGCTGGCTCACGGCGCTCTGCAGCAGGAACTGACACAACATGGGAAATCAAGTATACTTCAATCCAAAAAATGTTTTAAGGAAAAAAACGGAAATCGTGCTGTGGCGAAGTATCAGGATGGTAGGAGTCATGACAGGGGCTGTGACTTGGGGGTCAGATGTCGGGGTGCCTGGACCCGCAGTCTCAGAATCTTGTTTTTTCTTGGAAACAAACTGCCATTTGTGAGCTGGGGAGTCAAAAGAAGGAATGTGTTTTAGGACAGCCGCCCTGACTGCTGTGCGGAGCACAGGTTTGTGGGGGCAATGCTGGAGGCAGAGGGACCAGGGTCCAATAGCTCTGATGTGAGGTGGTGACAGCTGGAACCCCAGCAGGAACAGCAGTGGCAGCAAGGAGGGCGGTCTCTGAGCGGGTACCTTCATTCACTTCCTGCACCATCTTTCTGCCACAGAAAGATAGTCTTGGGAAAAATGCAAAGGTCCGAGTTGCTAAAGGAAAATCCCCACCGATGTCAAAGCCCCTGCCAAGTCTGATGCGAAGTGCAAAGGTGGCACAGGAAGGAAAGACCCAAGTGCCAGGAACACCAAATATTTAGGTGCACCTCTTCACCAAGCCGACCTGGACCTTGTTTATTTCCTGTCAATTACATGCAGGGCTCCCAGAAAGAAACACAAAGTAAGGATGTATCCTTGGCTTCCAGAAGCTTTCTCTCTGGATAAAATCAACGTCGGGGGCTCTTTGAAATATAATTCGAGATGGCAATGGCCACCCAAGGCAGTAACCCATGATTCCTTGCTAAATCGATAATATTTGACCTCCAAGGGCTTCGAGAAAGAGGTGCATGTTGACCTTGGTCTTAGAGGACCGTAGACTTTGCATACCAGACTAGGGGGATTAAGGGGAGGCACGATGGACAGGAGAAACCTCATGAGAAAGGGAGGCACAAAGCCTGTTTGGGGCACGGTGAGGTCACCTGTTGAGCCAGAGGTCCTAAAGCTTTGCCCCGCTGGCTGTCCTGCCTTCTGCCAGCCTTCCGTTTTCTCTCCGAAAATGTTTTCCTTGAAGCTCGCAGACTTTGTTTGCTTTGTCTTTTTATTATTTTATTTTATTTTTTGTCTTTTTAGGGCCATACCCGTGACATATGGAAGTTCCCAGGGTAGGGTTCAAATCAGAGCTGTAGCCTCTGACTTACACCACACCCACAGCAACACCGGATCTGAGCTGCACCTGCAACCTACCCCACAGCTCATGGTAAGGCCAGATCCTTAACCCACTGAGCGAGGCCAGGGATCGAACCCGTGTCCTCATGGATACTAGTCGAGTTCATTACTACTGAACCACAATGGGAACTCCTCTTTTATTATTTTTTAAAATAATTTTAAAAATTAAAGTATAGCTGATTTACAATGTTGTGTCCATTCCTTTTCTTCCATTATTTTCCATCATGGTCTATCACAAGAGATTGGCTATAGTTCCCTATGCTATACACTAGGATGTTTTCTTTTTAAACAGCTTTTTTTTTTTCTTGTGGTCAAATATAGTACATAATATTTATTAAGTACACAATTCAGTGGCATTAATTACATTCATAATGCTGTGTAACCATCGCCACTATTTATACCCCTCAAATTTTCATCATCTCCAACATAAACTGTACCCATTAAATGATAACTTCCGGAGTTCCTGTCGTGGCTCAGTGGTTAATGAACCTGACTAGTATCTATGAGGATGTATGTTCAATCCCTGGCCCCCCTCAGTGGGTTAAGGATCCGGCATTGCCGCGGCTGTGGTGCAGGCCAGCAGCTATAGCTCCGAGTCAACCCCTAGCCTGAGACCCTCCATATGCGACAGGTGCAGCCCTAAAAAGACAAAAAAAAAAAAAAATAAGTTCCCTTTTCCCCAACCTCCGACTCATAATAACCTATATTCTGTGTTCTGTGCCTATAGATGAGCCTATTCTAGCTAGATACTTCTTATAAGCGGAGTCATATAATATCTGTCCTTCTGTGTCTGGCTAATTTTGCTAAGCATAGTGTCCTGTAGCCTCCAGCAAAACTTTGTTCCTTTTGATGGCTGATTAGTGTACCATTGTGAGTATGGATCACATTTGGTTAATCCATTCATCAGCCAATGGACACATGGGTTTTTTCCACCTTTTGACTATTGTGAAGGCTGCTGTGATGATCACGGGTGCACGAGTCGCGGTTCAAGTCTGCTTTCAATTCTTCAGGGAAAAAACAAATGCATATACATACTTCTACTTATATATACAATGTAAGTAAAATGGCTGGATCATAGGGTAGCTCTGTGTTTAAGTTTTTGAGGACTTGCCAAACTGTTTTCCGTCAAGGCTGCACCATTTTGCATTCCTACCAGTCACCTATGGGTGTTCCCTACCTTTGCTAATACTTGTTATTTTCAGTCTTTTTTCAAATTATAGTCATCCTAGCAGGTGTGAAGTGGTATCTCACGGTGCTTTTGACTTGCATTTCCCTAATTGCTGATGGCGTTGAGCATCTATTCATGTACTTATTGGAGAAATGTCTCTTCAAGGACTTTGCCTATTTTTAATTGGGTTGTGTTGTTGTTGTCGATTTGTAAGAGTCCTTTATATTAATCTCTTGTCAGATATACGATTTGCAAATATTTTCTCCCATTCTGTACGTCGGTGCCTTTTCATTCCATTGATAGTGCCCTTTTAGGCATAAAAGTTGTAAATTTTGATGAAGTCCAATTTACCTACATTTTATCTTGTCCCCTGTGCTTTTGGTGTCAGAGTTCTTTTTTTTTAATTTTTTTAATTTATGTTTTATTTACTTTTTTTTTCTTTTTTTGCTTTTTAGGGCCGCACCCACGGCATATGGCTAGGGGTCAAATCGAAGCTACAGCTGCCAGCCTACACCACAGCTACAGCAGTGCAGGATCCGAGCAGCATCTGCACCTACACCACAGCTCACAGCAACACTGGATCCTTAACCCACTGAGTGGGGAGGCCAGGGATCGGACCTGTGTCCTCGTGGTTCCTAGTCGGATTCGTTTCTGAACTCCTAAATCCAACATCATGGAGAGTTTGCCCATGGTTTTCTTCTAAGAGTTTTATAGTTTCAGCTCTTAAGTCTAGGTCGTTGATCATTTCGAGGTATTATTTGCATATGGTATAAGATAAGGGTGATTTGGAGGTTTCGTTTATCTTTTTTTCCTATGAGCAGTGAAGGGTTAAAATAATCCGGGGCTAGGCACTGGTTCCTAAACTAAGTAGCTCGCTGAGGGGGTCACTGCTCTCATGTCATGAGACTGGGCTTCTGCTTTCTCAGCTGTAGGCTACAAAGGACATGTCCCCCTGTAGTGAGTTGAGGAGTGTCCCCCCCCCCCCCGCCCCAGATTCACATCCACCAGGAACCTCTGAATGTGATCTTGCAAATGTCACTTGGTTGAGGAGCTCCCAATGGGCTCGTGCGGACCCTCAATGCAATGACTGCTGCCCTTCTAAGAAGCCTGTGCAGAGACAGAGGCAGAGATTGCAGTGACACACCTGCCAGCGAAGCAACAACAAGGACTGCCTGACAGCTTCCAGAAGCTGAAAGAGACAAGGAAGGAGCCTCCTCTAGAGGCAGCAGAGGGAGCGCAGCCCTGCCTACCCCTTGCCTTTGAACTTCTCGCCTCTAGAACGATGAGAGGAGAAATTTGTGTTGCTTTATCAAAGTGTGTAGTATTTTTTTTTTCTTTTTTGGCTGCCCCATGGCATATGGAGTTCCTGGGCCAGGGGTCAGATCCAAGCCGCAGTTGCATTCTACGCTGGAGCAGCGGCAACTCAGGATCTCAACCCACTGTGCCAGGCTGGGAATCAAACCTGTGCTCCCAAGACACCGCTGATCCTGTTGCGCCACAGCGGGAACTCCTGTGGTAATTTATTACAGCAGCCACTAGACACTGTTCTCCTCCCTCACAGGGCATTGAAGTTATTAGATATGATCCTAGTCGAGTACACATCACAACATAAAGCAGATCCAGCCACCTGCTGCCAAGGCGCCCTCCCCAGCCCAAGCTCTCTGGGACCTCAGCAGCCTTGGCTCTTGGCACATCCAGTCTGGTCCTAGTCTGGTCCCTGGGACTGATCGGGAAAGCAGACTCATGGAAGTGGCCAGCTCCGGGACTCCGGGCACCCAGACGGACATGGATGGCGCTTGCCCCGGCTCCAGGGAGGCAGCTTCAGGAGAGGCGGGTTCCAGCTGTCAGGTAAAAAAAAAAAAGGATTTCAGGCAGTAGAGCGATCAGCTGTGCTGCTGGAGGGCCAGGTATGGGAGCACTGGGAATGGATGGAAGCTTTGACTGTAGGAGACCAGATGGTAAACAGTCTCAGCTCTGCAGGCCACACGATCAGTCTCTGTGAGAACTGCTTGATCCTGCCCGGGCGACACAAAAGCGAGCACAGACAATAGTTAACAAATGGGTGTAGCCGTGTGCCAATAAAACTTCTCTACGCACATGGCAATTTGGATGCCGCATCATTTGACGTGTTACAAACTACTCTTCTTTGTTACTTTTCTCAAGAATTCTTCGCTGGCAGGCCATGTGAACAGGCAGGAGGCGACCCTTGGCCCACTGGCCCTAGTTGGGCCACCATGGTCTCAGGCAGGGATTCCCAGCCTTCGCTGTGTATCTGAACCACGGGGGGGAGGCTTGAGAAAAACGCTAGAGCCTTGCTCCACCTCGGGCCAGTACATCGAAATCTCAGCGTGGGGCCTGGCAGGGGGTAATTTAAAAGCTTCCGTGATATCCAGTCATTCGGGTATAGAGCCCTGCTTAGGAGACAGCCCACTATCCGTCCATGGATGACTGGATAAGCACGACATGGTCTATCCATACAATGGAATATTATTCTTCCATGAAAAGGAATGGGGTTCTAATGCACAGATGAGCCTAGAAAACATGCTGAGTGAAATGAGCCAGACACAAAATGCCGCATCTTATGTGATTTGTATGAATTGTCCAGAATAGTCAAATCCAGAGACCGCAAGGAGATAACTGGGTACCAGGGGTTAGGAGAGGGGAAATAGGGAGGGATTACTAATGGCTTTGGGGTTTCCCTTGGGGATAATGGAAATATTCTGGAAATAAATAGAGGCGATTGTTATGCCATACTGTGAATGTACTAAATGCTATTAAAATGTACTTTACAAGTGTGGGAGTTTCCACTGTAGCTCAGCAGTAACGAACCTGACTAGTATCCATGAGGACGCAGGTTCAATCCCTGGCCTCCATCAGTGGGTTAAGGATCGGCCACTGCCACAAGCTGTGGTATAGGTCGCAGATGCCCCTCAGATCAGCGTTGCTGTGGCTGTGGCGTAGGCCGGCAGCTGCAGCTCCAATTCCACCCCTAGCCTGGGAACTTCCATATGCCACAGGTGCAGCCCTAAAAAGACCCCAAAAAAGTGTGAAATATACCTCATTTTAAAAAGAAAGAAAGCTACTTTGATGATTCTGCTGTGTCACCAGGGTTGAGAACCAGGGGTCCTGTGGAAGGAGACGGTACATTTCAAAGCAGCAGTACCAGGGCTAAGGTAGAGTCCAGCACAGAAGCCTCGGGAGTAGAACGGTCGGGGCCCTAACCCTTCCTGGGCTGGAGGGACAGTATGTTCTAATTAGACCTGAGGGATAAAAAGTGGATCCCGCCATTGGACAGAGCAGCAAGGCCACTGCCGACAATGGCAACACGAAGGAGAATCTGGAGGCGAGGGCAGCATGGTGGAGAGCCTTTAACAAGAGATTGACAGATTTTTTTTGGTGGGGGGGGGGCAACATCCACAGCATGTGCAAGTTCACCAGCCGGGGACTGAATGTGCGCCACAGCAGCAACCCAAGCCTTAACCTGCTGTGCCACGGGGGTGCTCTAAGATGGGTGGAATTTAAGCAAGGGAAAACCATGATTAGATTTCCCTTTTGCGAGGCTCCCTCTGGCTGTTGGGTGGAGAATGGGCCATGCAGTGACTCAGGACAGAGATGCGGGTCCACGTTCAAGAGTGTTGAGGGGGCTCGATCCTGGGCTGGGTGAGACTAGGAGAGGAGCCAAGGCTATGTCCTAGGTTTGGAGCTCCAGCCAGAAACTGGGAGATCAGTGGTGCCCTCTCCTGAGATGGGAACTTCTGGACAAGTCTGGACAGTCCAGTTTGGGACATTGCAGAGCTTTAGAAAAACCATTAGATGGTGCAGAACAGGCATTTGAATCGACATTTCTGGGTTCATGGGAGGAGAGGCAAGTGTGATCTGCCTGTAGGAGTGGATGAGATGGCCCAGGGAGAGAGGGGGGAGCGAGAGGAAGACAGGGCCTGGTAGAGGGGCCGGCAGAAGGGACAGCATGAGCGAAAACATAGGCGCCGGCAGGAGCACTGAGCTTTGGGGAGCAGGGAATGTTCTGGTGAGGCTGGAACCTGGGGCCAAGACTGGAGGGAGGGAGCCCATTTGGAGAGGTCATCTGGGGCTGGGTCCTGCAGGGCCTTGAATGCCGAGCTCAGGAGCTTAGACTGGTCCCAGGGACGATGGGAAGAAGGTGCCTTGGGGCTTGAAGAGTGGACGGGAAAGAGCGGGGGAAGGAGAAGGGAAGGCTTCAGGCAAGAGGCCCGTTTCCACAGGTGGTCACTCGTGTTGGGGTGTCCTTAGTGGGGATGGAGAGAAGGGGGAGCCTTGAGAAGCCCTGAAGACCTCAGTGGATGCATGTTCATCATTATTTATTTACTTATTTTTATTTTCTATTTCTTTTTCTTTTTTGGCTGCCCCCACGGCATATGGAGTTCCCAGGCCAGGGATCAGATCTGGGCCAGAGCTGCGACCTATGCCACAGCAGCAGCCATGCTGGATCATTAACCCACTGCACCACAGCGGGAATGCCACATGTTAATCATTTTTTGTTCCAACTCACATAGCCAGTGAGAGCTGATCCATGCTGCTCTCATTTTGCTTTGCCTTAGTTTCCCCAGGTCAGGTGAGAAAAGTCTGCAGTCAGAGCTTTGATGTTAGGAGTTAATGGAATCATTAACTTGAATGTACTGAGATTGGGTTCCAGTAAGATCTGAAATCACATAGACTAGTGTCCTATGTGTGGGGATGTGTGTGTATGTATGTGTGTGTCTGTGTGTGTAGGGGTGCTTGATGTGTTGGTGGCCCAAAAGGGAGGCAATGCCTATCAAAAACCAACAAGATCTAGACACCTATGGTCAATTAACCTTTGACAAAGGAGGCAAGGATATAAACTGGGAAAAAGACAGTCTTTTCAGCAAGTGGTGCTGGGAAAACTGGACAGCCACATGTAAATCAATGAAACTGGAACACACCCTCACACCATGCACAAAAATAAACTCAAAATGGCTTAAAGAGTTAAACATAGGACAAGACACCATCAAACTCCTGGGAAAGAACACAGGCAAAACATTCTCAGACATCAACCTTACAAATGTTTTCTTAGGTCAGTCTCTCAAGGCAACAGAAAGAAATAAAAGCAAAAATAAACCAATGGGACCTAATCAAACTGACAAGCTTTTCCACAGCAAAGGAAACCATAAAAAAAAAAAAAAAAACCTATGGAATGGGAGAAAATTGTTTCAAATGATGCAGTTGACAAGGGCTTAATCTCTAAAATATACAAGCAACTTATACAACTCAACAGCAAAAAAACCAACAACCCAATTGAAAAATGGGCAAAAGACCTGAATAGACATTTCTCCAAAGAAGCTATACAGATGGCCAACAAACACATGAAAAAAGGCTCAACATCCCTGGTTATTAGAGAAATGCAAATCAAAACTACTATGATATACGACCTCACACCAGTCAGGATGGCCGTCATTCATAAGTCCACAAATAACAAATGCTGGAGAGGGCGTGGAGAAAGGGTACCCTCCTACACTGCTGAGAATGTAAATTGATGCAACTGCTACAGAAAACAGTATGGAGGTACCTCAGAAAACTAAATATAGAACTACCATATGACCCAGTAATCTCACTCTTGGGCATATATCAGGACAAAACTTTCCTTGAAAAAGATACATACACCTCTATGTTCATTGCAGCACTATTCAAAATAGGCAAGACACAGAAACAACCTAAATGTCCATCGACAGATGATTGGATTAGGAAGATGTGGTATATATACACAATGGAATACTACTCAGTCTTAAAAAAAGAACAAAATAATGCCATTTGCAGCAACATGGATGGAACTAGAGACTCTCATCCTAAGTAACGTAAGTCAGAAAGAGAAAGACAAATACCATACAATATCACTTATATCTGGAATCTAATATACAGCACAATAAACCCTTCTACAGAAAAGAAACTCATGGACTTGAAGAACCGACTTGTGGTTGCCAAGGGGGAGGGGGGAGGGAGTGGGATGGACTGGGAGTCTGGGGTTAATAGATGCAAACTCTTGCCTTTGGAATGGATAAGCAATGAGATCCTGTTGTATAGCACAGGGAACTGTATCTAGTCACTTAGGATGGAGCATGATAATGTGAGAAAAAAGAATGTATACGTGTATGTGTGACTGGGTCACTTTGCTGTGCAGGAGAAAATTGACAGAACACTGTAAGTCAGCTATAATGGAAAATATAAGAATCACTTTTTTTAAAAAAAGAAAGCACAAACAAAAACAGGAAAACCAACAAGAGGAATTTCTGAACACAATGTTATTACTATTAATCAGATGCTATTTTCCACATTTTGGTGCTATAGCTTTTTCCAGGAGGTTTCTTGGACTGCTTCGATGACATGCAAAGATCTAAAGAGGCCAGACGTTGGTTTGTGCGGTTTGATTCTCCCAAGTGCTTTAGGGAGACCTCAGTGAACAAGGTAAATAAGGGCCACACTTGGGAGGTCAGTGTTAAGTCCTGCTCCCACAGAGGTCAGGATTCAGAGGGGAAAACGCTGCCTCGGAAATATCATGGAGACAGAAGTTATTTTGGAGGGCCAGTGCTTATGCAAATTCCATATTAACTCGACTGGGTCCTAGAAAGAAATTTACAGCACAGTCTTTCGCATTAGGAAAACATGCAGGTATAAGGTTTTGCCCAGCTCGACTTGGCATGCAGGCTTCCCGAAGACAGGTGGGAGTTCTGCACTTCGATTTCCCGAGCAGAGGGCTCCTTCTCATGATCGTGAGCCTTGAAACTAAGTGGTGACCCACCAGCATTTTGCTCCCGTCTTCTTTTCCTTCTGTGCCATTGTCACCTTGGCCGTCACTGCCATGGTCATCACTGTTGGCTGGTCCTTGGTGGGTTGAGAAAACACCTTAAACCGTAAATGAAAATTTTCACAGGGATCAAAGAGGGTGAGAAGCTCTGTGTCTCTTGGGAATTTGTTGCACGGGGTTGATTACAAAATGCTCCGGTCAAGGGGTCCTTCTGGGGGGTGGGGAGAGCCACTCTGTCACGTGCAATAGCCACAGGAGTGGCGGGGGGTGATGGAAGGTTGCCAGCCCCGTGGAGCTGGGGCTCCTGACCGGACACACTGCTTGTCTCCGAGCGACAGAGCTAGAGAGCTGAGTCCCAGCTCGTCCCCTTCCTGAGCCCACCTGCAGCCCTGCTGGAGCTCCTGTACCAGCCGCACCTGCCCAACCTCTTCCCTACCGTCCCCAAATGGCTTTGTCACCTAGAACAGCATTTTCTGAGGCAGATGCCAGGTTCTGTACAACAGGGTCCTGAGCCTCCTGGCAGAGATGGGACCATGAAATGCCCATCCGATCTTGTCACCCTGCAGCCTCACCCCAGCCCCACTTAAAACTCTTTGGGGCGTTCCCATTGGGGCTCAGCGGGTTAAGAACTCAACATAGGAGGTCCCGTCACGCCTCAGTAGTTAACGAACCCGACTAGCATCCATGAGGACACGGGTTCGAGCCCTGGCCTTGCACAGTGGGTTAAAGTGTTGCCACAAGCTGCAGCATAGTTCACCGATGTGGTTCAGATTCCGTACTGCAGTGGCTGTAGTGCAGGCCGGCAGCTGCAGCTCCAATTCGACCCCTAGCCTGGGAACTTCCATATGCTGAGGGTGCAGCTGTAAAAAGAAAGAAAGGAAAAAAAAAACTCTTTGGGGTTCCCAGTAGTGTTTGGATAGAGTCCAAACATCACCTGCTCCTGGAGCACTGCCTGACCGGGTTCCAGGCAACTCAGATTCAAATGCGCACCTCTGGGCCTCGGCTGCAGCGGGTCTCTTGGCCCAGCACCCCCCACCCAGCCCAGACCCTCTGCACAGTGAACTTCCTCTTTATGTCAGCTCACCTGACCCTCCAACAGCTCTTGGGGGAGGGGGGCCCACAGTGCCCTGCACTCCCTTCTCTAAACGCCTGTGTCCCCTGGAACTATGACGGCTTGTCTTCTGTCTCCTCCCCACCGGGTGCCGTGGACAGCCTTTGCTCCCGGCCCAGAGAACAGGCCAGGCCCCCCAGCCAGCCCCTCCTTCGTATGGCCACTGCTGCCTCCACCACGCGCACACCCTGAAGCCAAACCCTTCTCTGCAGCCCGGGGCTCCCAGCTTCTCCTCCCAGAAGATGCCAGTGGCCGCTCCTGTGGACCGCCTTCCGTGCCTCTCACTTCCCCTGCCTTTGTGCCGCTCAATGCTTAAAACTCGCCCGCCGCTTCCCAGTGTTTTCAGGATCCAAGCTCCACTCACGAGCATGGCATTCGAGGCTCAGCCTGACCCCGCCTCCCTAGAACATCCCAGAGAGGAGAGAACTCGGGGGGGGGGGGGGGCGAGGAGGAGGCTGAGGGATAGTCTGCTTACAATGCAAAAAAAAATAAGAGAGAAAACATTGTTCTAGAATCCACTTTCGGGCTTCTGTCTACCTATGCGGTGTGTTCCAGAAAATCGCAATGTTTCAGGAGCCTGGGTTCAAATGCTCGTTTCTGGGCCTCTGCTTCCCTTCTAGCCCTCTGGATGGGCTAAATCTTGCCAGTATGGCCAGGGGTTCCCAGACATGTGAATGTCACTGGTGAGTAGGTGTCCTTATTTAAATTTGGGGACAGGCAGGATTGCCAGCTTTTCATTTTACAAAGTAAGCACATTAAACAAAACACTGCCATCTTTTCATAAAACAAAGGACTTTTGTGTACCTCCCCCCCCCAAAACGTCCAGGATTTCATAATAAAGGTCTGTACTCTAGCTTTATGGAGGAAAACTTGCCACAACAACAACCGCCTCCTTTTCTTCCTTCGCCCGCCAGGAGGCTGGTAAAGACCCACCCCTGCTGTCAGGATCTGGACGCGGGTTGTAGCTCCCGGTGCACCCCTTCCCAGAAGCTGCCTTCCCGGTGCTGTGCTGGGTGGTTTGGACTCTTAACTGGCCCAGAAAGTGGGGAGCTGGGCCGGTGGGGAGAGTGCTGGTCCCCTGCCCATCCACTCTGGAGCCGACATGCCCGCAAATGACTTTGGTTTGAGGGGTGAGGGCACGGGGCTGGGGGAGAAGAGGAAGCAGATGGAAGGGTTGCGGAAGCCAGGAACATGAGCTGAGCTGCCCTGGGTCCTCAGGCCAAAGGGTGACCCTGAATCGGGCAAGGTCTTTGTCCCTGCCCCTGCCCTCTGGTGGACTCCCTCTCCATCGGTTCCCCCCCGCCCCCCCGGCACCCCGCTGCCCCCACCCTCCTGGAAATTCCCAAACAGCTGTCACCTCCCTATCGTGAGTGCAGAGTTCCTGTTCTCTCGCCCGAGTGCCACAAACCCTTCCTTGCAAGGTCCTTGGGCCACCGGGTGGGTCTAATTTTGGCCATGGGTGACGGAGGACCCCTTGGGGGACCTTGCAAGGAGGGGTTTGTGGCACAGAGAGAGGGAGGTGACGGCTCTTTGGGAAGTTCCAGGGATGTGGTGTGTAAGGCGGGTGGGGGCAGCAGGGCGGGGACTGACGGAAGACAAGGCTCGCCCTCAGAAGCCGACTTCACTCAGATCAGCGAGAGCCCTCCCAGCTCACTCTGCGCCGCTCCTGTGCCACCAGACCGGCCTGGCGGCCGTTTGCCCACACCACGCTTCTCTGCCTGGCTCAGTGCCCAGGAAAGGTGGGCGTCTCAGGGGAGATGCTTATCAGGCCAAATGGTTTTCCAGCTGGTGACAGTTTTCAGGCTATGAGAAGTTCAGGGAGGGGCGGGGGGTAGCAGGAGGGTGAGGATATGGGGACCAGGCAGGCCTGGCCGGGAGTCGGTCCCGGCACCCACGATCAGGGGCAGTGGGGAGTGTAGGACTGCCACCCCGTCTGGCTCTGAAGCACATGTTCTTAGCTATTCACCTGCTGGCGGTGGGGGGCGGGAGGTGGGGGGCCCTGCCACCTTTGACCCCATGCCTTGGGACTTTGACAAGATGGGACTGGAGCTTAACTCTCCAATCTGGAGGAAGCTCCATTTTGCTCCTTTTCCCTCATTAATTATTGAGGTGATACATGAAGGTGTTGCAGGAATAAAAAGTATCAAAAGCCCAGAATATACCATGTACACGTGTGTGTCCAATAACTAGCAGCTATCTGTCAATGCTCCCATAAGAATACTCTGCTAAGGATCATAGAATAAGCACTCGCTCACTCATGAGTTTTGTTTTTGCAGCCCCAAGATTCAGAGTGATGGACAGAAGTCACAGAGGTCTCCACGTTAGGGAGACCTCTGCCCCCTACCATGGCTCTGGGGGTGGCCAAAGCCACCGCATCGGGGAGGTTTCTGGAGGTGCGGGACCGGTGGGGGACACAAGAAGCCAACAGAAGGGACACTGCGGGGGGGGGTGGTGGTGGCAGAAGCCCCCTCTAAGGGGGATGTGGCTCACGAATAATGGGAGGGCCAGGCTCGACGCCACCGCTCCGACACTCCGGGGAGCAGTGGCGCTTTCTCTTTGTCCTCGAAAGCCTGCTGCAGCCGGCACCCTTCTCAAGAGCGTTCGCGTCAAAGGCTGCAGCGGGCACGTCGCTGTTCCAGGCAGTGTCGGAATGTGATTTCGCCGGGTCCCAGAGATGGACTGGGTTTGAGCGGATTCATGGGAAAGGGCTGCAGCGCGTGCGGCCGTCACTGAGCACATTCACAGATGGACTCTGCAGATGTGAACTCGCGCTTTCAGCGCAGTCATCAAAGTCTCGGGGGAGCTGACTCGGTCCCTCCCCGCTAGTCCCCAGGCGCTCCGGCTCCAGGCCGCCCTCTGCCCTTCCTCCCTCTCTGCTGCAACCCCCCACCCCCACCCCGCCCCCAGGGCTCAGGCTCATTTCCTCCAGACGTGCCGCTGTCTGCTAACCTGGCCACGAAAACGGCCCTTTCCTTTAATTTCTGGACAGGGTCCCTCTGCAGGATCAGCCAAGTGGGAGGAAGCCGGCGCTTCTGACAAGCAAACTCGGCCGTGGCGACGCGAGCAGGAGCGCGGCTGCTCGGTCCCGAAGTCGCAGCTGGAGGGACCCCCTAGGGAAAAGCCTTTAACCCGCAGCACACCAAGGCCAGAAGGGGAAAAGCCCTGTCCAAGGTCACCCGGCTGGCAGAACGCACTGGGCACGTGCGCCGCCTCGGGTCTGGGTGGGGAAGTCTGGCGCGCGGGGTGGAAATCACCGCACACCCTTGCCGCCGGCGCTTCCAGCTCCTGAGCCACTGTCGACTCACTGCTCCCGGCCCGCAGGGCCCACCCCCGAGACTTCCTTCTCGAGGGCCGGGTGTGAAAGGGGCCGCCGGCCGCGTGCCGGGCCCAGCCCCGGCCCCGGCCCCGCCCAAGCCCCGCCCATCGCGCAGAGGCCCCGCCCCCGAGACTGCAGGCTCGCCCCGCCCCTCGCGCCGCAGCCGCAGGCCCCGCCCCACCACCCCTGGTCCCCGGCGGGCGCGCCCCTGCGCCGGCGTCGGTGCGCGCCCCTCCTCC
Organism: Phacochoerus africanus; assembly: GCF_016906955.1. NCBI lineage: Eukaryota > Metazoa > Chordata > Mammalia > Artiodactyla > Suidae > Phacochoerus > Phacochoerus africanus. Next base: position 126,623,195 of record NC_062560.1, on the reverse strand, counting down.
GCCCTGCCGGGGCCGCGCCGCGCGCGCCGGCTCTGGGCGGGGCCCTGCAGTGGCAGCCGGCTGCTCCCCCCGCCGCTCCGCCTCCTCCTTCCCGGGTCCTCCCCGATTTCCCCCTCGGGCGCTCTCGCGCTAACTCTGCTCTCCTGGGCCCCGTCCGCTCGCTCCCAGCCATGGTGGCCTGGCGCTCAGCGTTCCTCATCTGCCTCGCTTTCTCCTTGGCCACTCTGGTCCAGAGAGGTAAGGCGGGCGGGGGGCGGGCGGGGACCCCGCCCTGTTGGCCCGCGAGGCGGGGGCCCGGCGCCGGGTGGGCCCGGTGGTGCGCATGAGCGGCCCGGCCCCCGCCCGAGGGCCTGCGGCGGACGCAGCCGACTGGCGGGCGGGCGGTGCGGGATGGTGGGGCGGGGGGGTGCTGACCCCGTCGCGATCCTTGTGGCTGATGGGGAGGGGCCGGGACCCCAGCCGAGGCTGGGCTAGAGACAGCGGGATAGTCCCCTCTTAGGATCTGTCACCGGGAGATTGCCTTTGGGAAAAACCTTGAAGAGAGCCCTCATTCCCTCGAGCAGGGCCTCTCCAAATGCGCTTCGAGGCCACCAGCCGCAGAAGCACCTGGGGAGCTTCCTGGGCGCGCTCCTCCTCTGTGTGGGTCTCGGCGGGGAGGGGGGGCGGTGGACGCGAAACGGCGATGTGTAAGTGACCAGCTCTCCAGGTGCTTCTGGTGCCCACCCCAGTTTTCGAGCCATGCGTGATATTTTGCCCAGGAGGAGGAGGGAGAAATTCTACCAAATCAAGGAAGCAAGTCTCCTAGACCTTTGCTGCTCAAAAGAGTGTGGTCCAGGGCCCCGCAGCGGCATCACCTGGAACTTGTTAGGAAGGCAGCATGTCGGCCCCGCCCCTGACCTACTGAGTCCGAGTCTGCATTTTAACTAGATCCCAGGGTAATTCGCAGGCGCGTTCAAGTTTGCGAAGCAGCTTAGAATTAATGCAGTCTGTGGTTAAAAATAGGGTCGCCAAGGAGTTCTAGCAGAATCTTCTTACACTTAACTTACATCTCATGTCCACATCAGAAAAAGGCGTTGAGGAGAACACGGCAGTTGAGCACAGAATTGTGCTCCGAGCTTCTTGATACAAAGGCAGATTCACCTGGTGAAAAACATATGCGCTCAGCAAAACCAAAACTGTATCCTGCGACTGCCTTCCAGTGAGGATTCTGTACCCAAGGCAGTTTTGCAAAAAGGTGCAGAAATGTTTCTCATGTGGGCAGCCCTCCTGGAGTCTCATTCCAGAAGAACCATTCAATATTCTCCAAAAGTGCTAGGCTTTGTTCTAGACCCTGATGCTGCAGCGGTGAACCAAAGTCGGACTCTGTCCTGGGGGAGCCGACATCCTGGTTGGGGAGAAAAACAAGCGCAAACATCGCCATCTATATGCTATAGTGTTAGTGCCGTGAGGAGAATTAAATCAGGTTACAGGGTGGTTGACTTTTGTTGCATTTTTCCCCTTTGGGATTAAGGCTTGTTTTGTCTATAATGCCTTTGTGGGGGAAAGTCTAATCACTCGATGGCCTTGCATCCAATGATATGGAAAACTTGCAAGTGGAAGCCCAAAAAAGTTAGAAAAATGATACTCTCTTCAAGGCTGTCTTCTGAAAGCCTTCAGCATCCTTTGCACACTGAGAAGGTGAAGAATAGAAATGGTCGGGTCTCACACAGATTTTCTCCATCACGGGTTATGCTTGGGCGTGTCACAAGGTGGTTGCACCACCATTTAACAGATGAGGAAACCAAGGCACATGGAGGGGAAGTCACTTGCCTCAGGTAGCAAAGCTAGGATTTGACCCCAGGTTTGTGTAATTCCAGAGTCCTTGTTTTTAAGCTGGAGGCTTAATGCCTGCTCACCTGGAGGCTGCCCGCCTCCACCTTGCTGGCCACGTAGCCTTGGGAAAGTGCTCTGAACTTGGCTGGGTTTGCTCATCCATATAATGCCTAACACCTCACGAAGGTATGTTGAGGGGACCAGGCACGTATCACCCTCAGATTTGCAGCCCAGCTCCTGAGTGCTTGCTGTGTACCCCTTCACACCTAGTTTTTTAATTGCCCCAGCAGTTTTGCTGGTTAGGTTTTATCCCCCCTTTCCAGATGAGGGGCCTCGGGTTACATAATTCAGAAAAATGGGGAGTTCCCGTCGTGGCGCAGTGGTTAACGAATCCGACTAGGAACCATGAGGTTGCGGGTTCGGTCCCTGCCCTTGCTCAGTGGGTTAAGGATCCGGCGTTGCCGTGAGCTGTGGTGTAGGTTGCAGACGCGGCTCGGATCCCGCGTTGCTGTGGCTCTGGTGTAGGCCGGTGGCTACAGCTCCGATTCGACCCCTAGCCTGGGAACCTCCATATGCCGCGGGAGCGGCCCAAAGAAATAGCAAAAAGACAAAAAAATTTTAAAAATTAAAAAAAAAAAGATGGAGCCGGGATCCCAGCCATTGAAGATGCTACCCAGTGATCTTTTCTCTTTTCATTAAGAACACTGAACCGGAAGAAGCCTTTGCTTCAAGGTAGGGACCCAGTTTCCTGGATCTTATGCAGACCCGGGTGACAAATACGGGTTTTGTAGTGGTGGCCTCCCCGGGGCTCCAGGCGGTCACAGCGGTGTCTGGGCTGCTGTGTCGAAATGCACAAACACAAAGCAAGTGTCTCTCCGGAGCCCCGAGGTGGGGGATCGGGTGGGCCTGCCCAAGAGCCACTTTCTTCTCGGTCCTGGTCCTCCGTAATGAGGCACGACCTAGAAAGCCTGGCAGGCCTCCGAAGGCACACAGGGCCCCGGGGCCTGGTTCCTGAAGTCCCTCCAGACTCGGGCAAGTCCAGACAGACTTTAGGCTTCTCAGGAGTTTAGAAGGTGGCTAACAAGTCATTCCTGTTTTAATTACAGGTGGGTTTTTGGTCCACTGGGTGTTTTAGTAATTCTGAAAAAATCGTCTGGGGACAGGCCGGTCACCTGTCTGCACCTACAGAAATGGGCAGCTGTTCTCTTGAGCTTCGGGGCGAAGACTCTCAGCAGTGTGGCTGGGGAGTGATCATACGAGGGCTCCGTGTCCCCAGTGTCTTGCAGGCCCTCAGCACCTCACCCACGTGGACCCCTCATAACTGGCCTGAAAGGTTGGCGCTGCCACCATCATGGCTGTTTGCACACGGCCTTGAGAAGTAACTGAGCGGTAACCCGCATCTCAGAGGAAGAACGTGGGGTCCAGCGAGGTTTGGGACTCGAACTCAGGTTTGTCTGGCTGACCGGAGGGGTCACGAAGGCAGCTCTAGCCAGGGCTGGGACCAGTCACAGAAACATGAGAAGTGGCCGAGGATATGCGAGGTGTGTTGGCACAGCTCCTGCCTGCTCCCTGAAGGAGAGGCAGCCTGGCCAAGAGAAGGAGAGGGCAGGCCGTGGAGCGCAGGGCACGTCACTTGACTGCTCAGTGCCTCAGTTTCCGCGTCTGTAAAGTGGGGCTAATACCACCATCTGCCTCCAGGGCTTGTTACTCGGATTAATCGAGTACAGGTGGATAAAGCACTTAGCGCCTGGCTCGAGCAAGCGCTGTGTTAGCAACTATCATTCCAAGCCACACTTTAAAAATACACAGCGCAGGAGTGCCCGTTGTGGCTCAGTGGTAACAAACCTAACTAGTATCCATGAGAACGCGGGTTCGATCCATGGCCTCGCTCAGTGGGTTAAGGATCTGGCGTGGCCATGAGCTGTGGTGAAGGTCACAGACGTGGCTCGCATCCAGCTCGCATCAAGCAGCTGCAGCTTGATCTAACCCCTAGCCTGGGAACCTCCATATGCTGCGGGTGCAGCTCTAAACAAGCAAACCAAGAAAATATTCTGCTAATTGAAAGTAGCCAGATGCAAAAGCCCATATACTACATGATTCCATTTATGTGATGTCCAGAGTTGGCAAATCGTAAGAGACGAAAAGATGAGTGGTCGCCGGGATCTTAGGGGGATGCCGAGCGGCTGCTTAGTAGGCACCGGATTTCCTTTCGGGGCGATGGGGATGTCCTGGAACCGGTAGAGATGGTGGCTCTGCAACCTTGTGGGTGCACCAGGAACCACTCAATGTAGACTTTACAAGGGAGAGTTGGATGGTGTGGGGCTGGTATCTCCACTTAAAATCGATTCACTGTAGCCCAAGCAGAACAAATGAAGGGGATGGCAGCATGTGACCCCTGGGACAGGCTTGGTCCTCAGGGCCCCTGAGCTCGGTGGTGTTGAGGAGAGCAGACGGGGCCCCAAGTGCGGGTGGCGCCGGGATCCGGGCAGAAGCCCCGTGTGCAGCCCTGGGCTGTTGGGTATGCTACCCCCGCCTGCCTGAGTCGGGGATGGTCCCTGCAAAGGTGCGTCCTGGCGGGGGGACCCTCCCTATCCTAGCTGGCTCAGGGTTGGCTTAGGTACCGCCGTCACTGCACTGGGCTGACAGGGCCTGGGGACTGTGCTTGTTTTAACTGGCATTCAGCCCCTTCCTCACTGTCAGAGGTCACATCCCCGTCCCCTGCATCATTTCGAATGCCAGGTAACAAAAATGTGCGTGTTTATTAAACACAGAAATCAGCCAAGAGTCAGGGTCAGGAGGCAGTTGGGCGGCTCACGGACCTGGGGGCGTGGGGGGAGCAGCTGGTCTGGAGTTTTTGTGAGTTCGGGCGAGATGCTTTGCACGTGCGCTGACTTTCCCGTTCCGGGTCCTTCCCCACCTGGTCTTGCTGCTTTTCCTGCCATGGCCCCAGGCCTACCCTTGGGCCTTTGTTGCTGTCCTGCGTGGGAGGCCTGGCTGCTGGGGTGACTCTTCCCTCCCTGCTCAAAGGTCCACTGAGGGGCCCCTCTTGGTTGGCACGTAAAAGCTTAAAGTCTCCCAGACACGGACTAGAGGCGGGTGAGAAAAGCTTTCCACGCAGGCGGTGCTGCGGCTGGAGGCGGGTGGGAAGCTGTGGCGGGCCGAGTAGCAATCTTGGCCTCCACGATGCCCTCGCCCTCATCTCTGGAACCTGTGACCGACCGTGTGCGGTTACTTAGTCAAGGGGAATTAAGGCAGCAGAGAAAGTGAGGTTGCCAATCAGCTGGCCTGAAAATAAGATTCTCCTGGGTTATCCTGGCCAATTAAAGGCCGAGGATCCTTTAAATCTGGGAGAGGGAGGTAGCCGGGTCAGGATCAGAGTGAAGGGGCCGGGTGTCAGGGAGGCCACACCGCCTCTGGAAGCTGGGAAAGGCCAGGGAACAGACTCTTCCCTAGAGCTTCTCGAAGGAGCGCAGCCCTGCTGATGTTCGCCCAGTGGGACCGCATTGGACTTCTGGCCTCCGAAGCTGTAAGGTAAAAATGCGTGTTGTTTTAAGGCACTTCTTGTGTCCTGATTTACCACAGCAGCGAGAGGATGCTCGCTTGGAGGAACTGAAGGGGGGGCTGTTAGCGTCTTCATTCTTCGAAAACACCAGCTTGTGATGTCGCCTGACAGCATTTCTGTGGTACCATTTCCAGTCCCCACCCCCGAGGGCCCTGGAAGGTCGCTGGATTTCTTGTGCTTGGGTTTGAGTTTCACCCGCTTCACAAGGAGCGGGCGCCCTGTGCTGCAGGCCACCTGCGGTGGGGGCCACCGGCTGCGTCCCATGGTGGGGGGGCACCCCCCCCCAGGCTGTGTGTGAAGCAGGGTGCAGTCTGGGGCCATCAAACAGGCTCTTTTCTTTGTCCAGGCCGAGCCTGCCCCTTTGCTGAGGTGGGTTGGGGGGGAGGGACCAGAGCAGAAATGGGGGCCTGGCCGCCATTCCCCCTTCAGCTGGTTTTGAGCTCTGTTTGTATTCATCTTCTCCCTGGGGCTGCTCTCAGAGGCCGGGGGTCCTGCAGCTTTAGAAGTGTAGTTGACGGTGGTGGGCCTGGCCCCGAGGAGTGCCAGGCATGCCCTGCACCAGACGCCCTCCGGCCAGCATTTCAAGGTGCTTGTGTTTGGGACTGTTTTCCAAATTGGAGGCAGCCCCCTCAGCAGGAACTGTTGCAGTGCGGAATTCGTGGCCCTCCCAATAGTGCCAAGAACCAGACAGCTCATTTTCATCTACTTTTTATTTTTATTGCTGCATCAGCTAGCCTGGGAGGCTGGAATTAACGCGGGGCCTACATTCCAGTGTGGCCCCACCATTTGCTGGCAACAGTGGCCTTATCTGCACCAGGAGGCTGCTGGCCTCTGCTTTGTGGGCCTCACAGAATTGTTGGGGCAGCCAGTTAATTGCTAATGCAAACAGGCTGTGTTGTCAAGATATTAGCAGAGCTGGGCTCCTGGAGCGGGAAGAGAATCGGAAAGAGGCCTCTTGCCTAAAGGCTGCTTCCTCGCCTGCTGGCCTTGGTTCTACTGAGAATTCAGGGTTTACGAAAGCCCTTATGGACCAGAACCAGAGTGCCGGCGAATCGGGGAGCCGGGCTCGGAGGAACAGGTGCCCGGGCGCAGCTCTGGGTTTCATTGTGCTTCCTGCACCGCTCCGGGCTGTCTTGCAGAGGCAATCCGATCCCTTTCGCCTTCTCACCATTCATTCATTTGGCTTTAAAAAAAGATGCAGAAGTCCAAAGTAGCGCCGAAAAAGAAAAAGCAAACAAGAAGTGTGTTTTAATCTTTCATGAACGTGAGACCATGAGGTGGGCTTGTAGTAGTTTGGGGCTCCCATTAAATTTCCTCCACGCTTGGCTTCCCACCCCTCCTCCAAAGCTGCTCCTGGCCAAGGTCAGTGATGCCTTCCCTGTGGCTAAATCCGAGAGTCATCTGACACCTCCGGTCACACCCTCCTCCTGGCAGCACTTTCTCCCCTTTGGCTTCTGGGAAGCCACAGGCGTTGCTGGCCACTCTTAGCGCCCATCCCTTCCCAGGGCTCCGGCTTCCATCAGCTGTGCTGATGCGCATGCGCTTCCCAGGTGCCTTCACCAGCCTCACGGCTTTAAACGGAATCCCGTCTGCGTGCTGTGGACGCTTCATTTCTGCCCCCAGCCCTGACCTGTCTTGAGGTCCTGGTTCCCGCCTTCAGCATCCCCACGTGGTCGGTGGATCTTGCCGCTGTTAAGCTGTTGAAATCCTTCCGGTTGAGCAGTTCTGCCCTCCCTCCCACCGAGCCGCCCCCCCCCCCCATTCCCCGTGATCCAGCCACCGAGGGTGCTTGGTGCCCTGCGCAGCCACGTCGTTGTTTGGACTCTTACCCCTGCTCACAGGCATCGCCAAAGACCCGGTGCGGACCTGAGCTGCTGCTGGCTGCCTCCATCGTGCTGGTGGCTCTGGCCTCGCCGCTGCTGCTTTCTCTCCCTGGCGCCCCACATCTGATCTGTCAGCAGGCCGTGCCCATGGACCACCCTTGGGATCATCTAGACTCTTCCTCTCTGGCTGCCTCCCTTGGCTGGGCCGCCGTCCCCTCTCACTGGAACCCTGGCAATGAACTCGCCACAGGTGTCCGAGTCCACTCCTGCCCCTGCAGCCCAGCCCCCGAGGCATCTTGTAGAGACCTGAATCACACCGCATCCCTCTGCTTGGCACCCTGCAGGGTCTCGCAGCTGTGACGAAAAGAAAATCTGTGGCCTACAAGTTCCTGCAGAATGGGGCCTCCGCATGGCCCGACTTTGGCTCCCACCCCTGCCCAAGGTCTACGCAGGGTTAAGGGAGACCAGCAAGGGGCGGTGAAGCTGCATAAGGGGAGTGTTAGCGCCCTGGCCTTCGAGGGGCAAGGGGAGGAGGGGGGCCTGCGATCCAGGCTAGCGAGGGCCCAGGAGAGGACCGGGCACCCGTAGAGGGCACTGCAGCAGCCTGCAGGGTTGGGAGCCAGGAGGATAGGCACTGAGTACCCCCACCTGAGCATCCTCCCATCTTTTGCTCCTGCCTTCCAGTGGCTACACCCGTGGGTCCCAAACTTTGCACGCAGGCGCCCTTGGGCACTGCAGGGACTCGCAGCAGCAGCAGGGTCATGGTGGTGCCATGGCTGTTTTCAATTTTGGGGGAAATGCAATGTCTGCTGCTCCTAACTTCTAACTACTTAATAAACGCACCAGTTAGGTATTTCTTTTGGTCTAAAGGCATGGTGAAAAAGCCACTGAGACAGTGGCTTCAGTCTGTGGGCTGAACCCAGTAAGAGATGGGAGGGCGAGGGAAGCCATTGATGTCGCTGGTACTAGGGGATCTGAGGGCTCAGCACGCACCTGCTCGTGCCTGAGTGAGGAGCAGATACCTAGCCAGGTCAGTGTGGGGCACTGTGGGTGGCATGGAGCAGAATAAAACATACACCTGCCCTCAAGGAGCTTGCTGTCCAGACAGACCTGGAGGCCCCTACATTATCGAAGCTGTCACACGCGTCATCGTGGGGGCGTCATTGTTGCTGCAATGCTGTCTGCCGGTGTTGTGCGACCATCACTACTCTCTGGTTCCAGAACATTGTCATTACTCCAGACAGAAACCCCATCCCCATTACGCAGTCACCCCCAGGTCTCGCCTCCCCCAGCCCCGGGCAACATTCATCTGCTTTCTGTTGCGGTGGATTTGCCTGTTCTCAACGTTCATATAGACGAAACCCTGCAACATGCGGTTCTGTCCCTAATGGAGGGGATGGGCCAGCTGGCTCCGCGGGGCCTTCCAGCACTGATGCTCTGTGAGCTGACCCGGCCCTATTTGCACAAGCTTTCTCTGGTGGGGCGGGGCGGCCTCCTCCAGGGAGCTCAGCGCCTGCCAGGATTCTCCCTTCTCTGCCCAGGACTGTTTCTCCTTGGACAAGGGTCCCGGAAGCTTCAGCACTGCTTCTTCCTGGGTAGAAGCCATGGAACAGAGTTGCCCGGCCATGGCGCTGTTGACATCTGGGGCCGGGTAATTCATCAGGAGGGGGCTGCCCGGCGCCTTGTAGCAGATTTGGCAGCATACTGGGCTTCTACCCTCTAGATGCTGGTCGCTCTCCCCCCCTCAAGTTGGCCAACCCCAGGTCCAGACGTTGCCCCGTGTCCCCTGGGGGCAGAACCCCCCGGGGTTGAGATCCACCCCTACCCCCGTAGAGTCAGATGTATTCTTTTTAAGTCCACTCTCCATGTTCAGTGTGGCTCGTGAGGCGTGGAAGTTTTCTGTTATCTCACTGCCTTAGGATAGACGTGCTGGAGGTCGTCAGCTCACAGCCCATCCTGGTGGATTGGTACCAGCTTCAGCTGACTCCAGGTCCACACCCGAGGCTCCTTGGCGAGCTTGGAGCTCGTCCATCCCGGGCGGATCAGGCGCATCCCCGATGTCTCCAGGTAGTCGTCTTCCACACGGATTCCCGCCGATGGCTCGTCCTGGCGCGCTGGTGTGGGTCCTTGTTAGTTTCAATCTCAGGTGACGACCTTATCTTTTTAAATATGTTTTACAGTGTTCTGAGAACTGGTAAAAAAAAAGAATAAACAGAAAAATGGGCCGAAGATCTGAGCAGGCAGTTCATAAATGCAGAAATCAGATTGGACAACAAACATATGAAAAGATGTTCAACCTCCTTAGTAATTGGAGAGATGCAAATTAAACTCTAATAAGACAAAATTACATACCCTCCAGTAGGCTAAAAATTATAATGAAGTCTGACAATGCCAGGTGTTTACATGATTATAAGAGTAATATGTGCCCTTTGTAGTAAACTTGGAAAATGTAGGAAAGTGTTGAGAAAATGTAAACCCTGCTAACGGGATTGGTATCGAGCTGTGTATATAGCTTTCCTCTTTATTGTGAAATAGGACATAGAAAAGTGGGACTGGAGATCCCATCGTGGCTCAGTGGAAACGAATCTGACTGGCATCCCTGAGGATGTAGGTTCGATCCCTGGCCTTGCTCCGTGGCTGAAGGATCCGGTGTTGCCGTGAGCTGTGGTATAGATGGCAGAGGCGGCTCAGATCCCGTGTAGCTGTGGCTGTGGTGTAGGCCGGTGGCTACAGCTCCAATTCGACCCCTAGCCTGGGATCCTCCATGTGCCATGGGGGTGGCCCTAAAAGGCAAAAAAAAGGGGGGGGGGGCAAGACCTTGAGCAAGAAACAGAATGTTGACCACACCTGGCGCCACTCCTGATCACAGCCCCGCCCTCCCCCCAGAAGTGACACGAGCTTGCATGCATTTTTTTTCTTTGTACCACCTATGCACACAGCCCGAAATAGTAAAGTTTGGCCTGTCCCATAGCCTTGGAGCAGTGGAATTATACCCTGCATGTAGGCTTTTGTGTTTTGCCTCTTTCCTCCAATATTGCTAATGATCTCGTGTGTGTATTTGTGGCTCATTGCCTTTTCATTGCCATGTATTATTCCACTGTTTGAATAGACCACAAGTTTTAAAAGAAATTCATTGTCTTATTGATGGATATTTGGGTCATTTACAGTTTTTGACAATTTCAAGCAGACATGTACAGGTTTCTCTGAGGCACTGGTTCTTAAACCATGATCTGGGGACCCTCGGAGGACCCCCAAGGCCTTTTCAGGAGTCCACAAAGTCCAGCCGTTTTCATAATAACCCTAAGATGTTAAATGTTTGTGTTATTTTCTCACGACTGTAGATTGTTTTCCAGAGTTGATGCGACGTGTAACTCCGTTACTCTGATGGCTGATGAAATGTGTGCTTGTGTCGTCTTGTGTTTTAACTTGTTCTCAGCTTTAACTTCTAATGTGATAAATATCAAGGGCTCTAACCCACATGAACGTAAGCTTTTTGAGGTTCTCCATTTTCGAGTACGCAGAGTGCTGAGGCCAAAACGTCCGAGCGTTGCAGTCCCCAGATTCTGCCTAGGAGTGGAGATTCTGGGTTATGTTTTACCAGATGATGCCACACTGCCTGCCACATGGGTTGTTCTAGTTTATAGTCCTATCAGCAATGTAATAACATTTCTGTTGTGCCACAGCCTCACCCACACTTGGTACTGTCAGACTTTAGGATACGTTTTGCTACCAGGGGTGTGCAATTGTGTCTTGTTAGGGTTTCATTTGCATCTCTGTGATTACTCGTGAAGTTGGGCATCTTTCCATATGTTCATTGTCCCATTTGGCTTCTTTATGAGAATCTGGAGCTTGAACTGGGAAGGGGCACGTCTGTTTGAGTCGTCCTTACCCCGAGGGTGGAGTCCTCTGTGGTCCCAGTTTAATGCGGGAAGCGTTTCCTGTTAAACGGGTTGCTCGGTTTAGGGGGTCATGGGCCCAAACTACAGTCCCCTTGGCCTGTCTTAGAAGGTTGCCAGAAACCACAGGCCAGGTTTGTCCAGATTGGCAAATGCCTTTGGACAGGCAGCTGGGTGTGCCTGGATTCATTCCTTGCTCTTAGGTTTTGTCACGATTGGGTTGGTTTGTTTACCATCTTGTCAGTTCCTTAGTGTTTTTAAGGGGATGTTGTAGAAATTAACAATTTCTATTATAGAATTGGAAGGTTGGTTCAAATCACCTATCCTGCTATTATTACTAGAAACACAAATTGATCTTTTTTTTTTTTTTTTTTGTCTTTTTCAGGGCCACACCCATGGCATATGGGGGTTCCCAGGCTAGGGGTCGAATCAGAGCCTTAACCACTAGCCTACGCCACAGCCACCCCAGATCTGCGCCTCAGGTGCAACCTACACCACAGCTCACGGCAATGCCGGATCCTTAACCCACTGTGCGAGGCCAGGGATTGAACCCACAACCTCATGGTTCCTAGTCACATTCCGTTTCTGCTGCGCCACGATGTGAACTCCAAGCTGATGTATCTTTATTCTGTTTATATAACAGTGTATTTTCTTATGTAATTAAACTTGTTTTGAATGCATGATTTCTGATGGATATTAAGGTGGACTCCAGGTCTTTGCTATTATAAATTACATTTCGGCAAACCTTTGTACAGAATATTTGGCTGAGGATAATGATTCCTAATGGCAGGGTGGCGGGGAAAAGCGGGACAGAGAGGGTATGAACTTAGCTCCTGGTTCGCGTCAGCTGTCATTGCTGTTCTTACCCCACACGTGAGGGGGCCGAGGGGGCCTGTGCTGAGAGAGTGGGGAGCCAGCGAGACAGCTGAGGGTTGGAAGGAGTAATGTCAGGCGACAAAGGGAGCCAGTTAAGGGACATGCATTGCCAAGATACCCTGAGGGCCTGGCTTGAGTCACAGACCCTGAACTGGCAGCCATGCCAGGGCGCTCGTCAGCACGAGGATGTGAGAGCTGCTCCTGCGTCCGGGCCCAGCATGCGGCAAGCCTGGGGGCAGCCTCCTGTGTTAAAGTGCCACCAGGCCTCCTGCTCGGTGCTGGGCCAACGGAGGTGACTTGGGCACGGGCCTTGCTTCAAGAAGCTCCCAGTGGAGTGGGGCTGGAGCGTGGGTCCCCCTCGCAAAGTTGAGGACAGGGAGGGTGGGAGGGGGATGTGGTGACAAGGGCTGCTGATGCTGGGGCTGCGCCAGGTGGGAAGGGAGGGAGGGGTCAGCCGAAGGCCCCACGGAGGACAGGAGGGCTGGCCAGCTTGCCAGGGTGGCACGGTTTCTTGTGCAGAGTGGGGATGATGTTGCCTTTAGCCAAGCGAGGTGAGCAAAGGCGTTGGAGATGAAGAAAGAGGCCAAGGGCCCCAGGGCAGGATCTGGGGGATACCCAGGCCGCAGGCGTTAATGTACTTGGTTGACTTGGGGTGGAGAGAACCCAGCCGCTGCCCGCTCCGCTTGCTCTGTGACCACGGGGGAATATGCTGGAAGTCGGGAGAGGATGGCCCTAAGGAAAAAAAGAGGCAGGAAGGCTGGCTGAGGGCAAGAGTGGGTTTCCTGGAGGGCCTGATCCACCCTCTAGAGGAGGAGATAGAAAAAGTCATGCAGGTGCTTGCCCCTGGCGGCAGACGGTGCCCTTGTACCCTGCCCCTGCCCCTGGGCTCAGGAGGCTGTGTAGCAGGTTGATTGCCCTGGCCCTCACACAGGTGGAAATGGCTCCATTTTTGCATAGCATACAGTTAACCCACTTAAAGTAGACAATTCTGTGGTTTTTAGTGTATTCAGAGTTGGGCAACCATCACATTGCACTCCCAGAAGAAGCCCCATACCCTTTGGCAGCCCCTCTCCAATTCTATCCTCTTCCACCCTGGCAACCCCCAATCTGGTTTGTTTCTGTGTGTTTGCCTATTTTAGACATGTCATATAAATGGATTCATACAATGTGTGGCCTTTTGTATCTGGTTTCTTTCAATCAGCATACATTGTCAGTGTTCATCCATATTGCGGCACGGGGCAGTACTTTTTATGGCTAAGTAGTATTCCGTTGTATGGGCGTAACACATTTTATTTATCCATTCATCAGATGATGGACACTCAGGTTGTTTCTACTCTTTGGCAACTGTTAATCCTGCTGTACACATTCACGTTCAGATTTTTGTGTGGACTCAGAAAGTTTTCAGTTATCTTGGGCAGAATTGCTAGCTCATGTGGTAATGCTGTATTTGACTTCTTAAAGCACTGGCAGGCTGTTTTACAAAGCTGCTACGTCATTTGACAATCCCACCAGCACTGTATGAGGGTTCCAATTTCTCCGCATTCTAACCAATGCTTATTGTCTGGGGCTTTTTTTGTTTTGTTTTTGAGGAAAAAGCATCCTAGTGAGTATTGAGTAGTGTCTCATTGTGGTTTTGATTTGCATTTCCCTAGTGACTAATGAAGTTGAGCATCCTTTCCGGTGCTTACTGGGTCATGTGCTTGACTGAACGTCTGTCCAATGCCAAGGGCAGTAAGGTGGGAACCGGGCAGCCTATAGCTAACCCGAGCTGTGCTCCATTGCGTATTAGATTTATTTATTCCCAGGTACTTTGTGGAATATTGTTCTTGTTATAAACGTATCTTACCATCCCTATCCCTACCTGACAGCTGGGACCTTCTTGTTTATTTTTTGTTTTCTTTTGACAGCACCTGTGGCATATGGAAGTTCCCCGGCTAGGGGTTGAATCAGAGCGCCAGTTGCCCGCCTACGCCACAGCAACACGGGATCCAAGCTACATCTGCACCTATGCAGCAGCATGTGGCACCACTGGATTCCGGAACCTACTGAGCGAGGCCAGGGGGTCGAACCCGCATCCCCATGGCCACTATCTTGGGTTCTTACCTGCTGAGCCACAGTGGAAACTCCACGGGACCTTCTTAATCAAATCCGTCACTTAGTGTGTTTCATTCATCATCCTCTCCTTTCACTCGGTTCTTTCCACCTGCCTAAAAATATGCTCAAATTTTCCTTCACCCCGCAATTTCCCTCCTTCCCTGCCTCCCTTTTAAGCTAATACCTATCCCGTCCAAATGTCCTCTCCTTGCCTTCCTCGCCCTTTATTTGCTCAATCAGAATGGAGTGTGGCCTCTGGCACTTGCCTGTCTGGTCTAGTGAAAGGTTCCACCAAGGCCAGCTGGGCAAGTGCATTTTTCAAAGTAGATGCTGGAGTAGCAGGTCCCAAATCATTGACACTGGTGACCTCCCTGGGGCGTGGAATTGGAAGGAAGGCTGTTGGGAAGATGCATGCAGGGAGCTTCTTGAATTAGTTTAGCAGAGAGCAGGGAATGGAAGTAGCGGGGCAGAGAACCGATAACTTAAACTTGCTGGTAGGAAATGGCTGGACTCGTGATATTCAAAGAGTGGGTCCAGAGCCCTTGGAACTGATATTAGGGTCAGGTGTTGGCTGTAAGCGCCATCAGTGATGCAGCTGGGTCGTTCATGTCCCGGAATTTAAAAATGTCTTTAGAGGTTGCTCTGATCAAATTGCAGAAATTTTACCATCTGATAGGGCAGGCCTTTCTTAAACTACTCTTTCTAAAATTTCCTGTTTCCCTATGCATTCCGAAAGGTCAAATTTTCAAGTTAAAAGAAAAAAGCCCATTGGGATTTTGATTGGAATTGTGGTGACCAGGGTGATTTTAGGAAAGCCTACTTAAAAAAAAAAAAAAGCAGTATTAAATTTTCCCATCCAAATATTGGTTTCTCTATTTAGTTCTGTGTTCTTCTTTTGCAATGCTAGATCCTTAACCTGCTATGCCGCCAGGGAACTCCACATTAAATTTTCTAGGAATGATTGTTGGTGTCTGAAAAAGCTACTGATTCTCTTGGCATTTCCAGGTGTAGGATCATATCATCTGCAAATAGCAGTGATTTTTGCCTCTTTCCCAGTATTCCCCCCGCCCCTTGGCGATCTCTTTATCTGATTCTACCAGCTAGCCCACCCAAGTGCTGCGGGGTCCCCCTTGCTTGTTTGTGACTTTGGTTTGTGATCTATTGTTTTGTCTTACTAAGGATCAGTCCTCATTCCTCTTTTACTAAGGATTGGGATTTTTAAAACATCGGAATTGTATCTAGCGGTGGTTTGGTATCTCAAGATCTGTCTGTTCCCCCTTAAACCGTTAATAGGAAATCCTATCAGTAGACCCATCCTGGGGAGCCCCCAGGTGATCCCTGGCAAGCCCACTGCGTGGTGGACTTAATCTCTTTGAAAACATGATTGGGTTCTATTTGTGGACATCTTATCTATATATCCGTATTCAACAATGAGATTGGTCTCCAGGGTACTTTTTCTGTGCCCCCTTTTCCAGGTGTCGTTAAAAGATGGGAAGTTTTTCTCATTGCTCTGCTCTAGAAAATGTGAGCAGTAGAGGAATCCTCTGTCTTTTGAGGATTGACATAATTGTCCTGCAGATTGAGCGTGGTTAATTCTCCTACCGGGGTGGTTCATACACAGCTTTCCCACTTTATCCTCACGCTGCTCTGTTTAGGTTTTCTCTATTATCTGTGTTATAGTCTACCTGTGTGTTGGGTTTTCTCTTTCTTCTGGACTAATTATTGACAAATTATATAGTTCTAGAATAATATCCATTTAATCCAGTTGAGTATAAGCGCCATAAAGATAGGACTTTTCCTCTGTTCTATTCATTGGAGTATCCCTAGGATGTTGAACAAGGTAGGACACATAGTAGGTGCTTATAGATATTTGTGTTATTACTTTGATTTCCTTTGTATTAGTAGTTCTCCTTATCCTATTTTAGGTATCAGTTCTTTTCTCATTTTTTTTTTAAGTTAATGAGTGATCTTTTTTTTTTTTTTTTTTAATGCTCTTTTGGTGATTTTTTGTTTTGGCCAAGCCCGTGCCATGTGGAAATTCTGGGGCCAGGGATTACACTTGTGCCACAGCAGTAACCAGAGCCACGGCAGTGGCAGCGCTGACTCCTTAACCCATTGAACCACCAGGGAACTCCTTGGTGATTTTTTTTTTTTCTTTTCTAAGAAACCTAGGCAGAAGGAGCAAGTTATCTATTAGAGGAAAATAAATCTGATTCATTTCATCCTGCTTCATGACAGTATGTGATGCCAGTCTCAAAAACATTCTACAGTATTCCATTTCTGTGACATTCTTAAAATAACATCATTCTAGAGATGGAGAACAGATGATTAGTGGGGGTCTGGCCTCACGAGTAGGGGAGGGGAAGAGGAAAGATGGGAGGAGGGTGGGGATGGTTATAAAAAGGCATCGTAAGGGATACCTGTGCCAACGGAACCAGCCTTTATCACACAGGTGATAATAAACAGACAAATGAGTCGGTGAAACTGGGGAAGTCTGAATCTGGGTGGGTTGTAGCCATGTCAGTATCCTGATTGTAATGATACACTGTTTTGCGTAACATAAGCTTTGGGGAAACGTGAGCAAGTATATAAGGGATCACTTTGTATTATTTCTTATAATTGTATGGGAATCTATAATCATCTCAATAGAAATTTCAGTTAAAATAGGAGTTCCCATCGTGACTCAGCGGTTAATGAACCTGACTAGCATCCACGAGGATGCGGATTCCGTCCCTGGCCTCGCTCAGTGGGATTAATTATCCAGCGTTGCTGTGGCTGTGGTGTAGGTCAGCAGCTGCAGCTCCGATTCGACTCCTAGCCTAGGAACCTCCGTATGCCATGGGTGCAGCCCTAAAGAAAAGAAAAAGGCCTGTGTAGAGTTCCTGCTATGGTGCGGTGGGTTGAGGATCTGGTGTTGCCACAGCTGTGGCATGGTTCGAAGCCGTGGCTTGGATTCGATCCCTGACCCAGGAACTTCCATATACTGCCAGTGCAGCCAAAAAAAAAGGACTGCTTTATTTTGTTTTATTTTTTTGTCTTTTTGCCTTTTCTTGGGCCGCTCCCGCGGCACAGGGAGGTTCCCAGGCTAGGGGTTGAACCGGAGCTGGAGCCACCGGCCTACGCCAGAGCCACAGCAACGCAGGATCCGAGCCGCGTCTGCGACCTACACCACAGCTCACAGCAACGCCGGATTGTTAACCCACTGAGCGAGGCCAGGGATCGAACTCGCAACCTCATGCTTCCTAGTTAGATTTGTTCACCACTGCACCACAACGGGAACTCCTTTTCTTTAAGATTTTTTTATTTTTTATTTTTTTAAAAAGGAGTGATTTAAAAGCTAGCTAGTCTGTGTCACCCAGGAACCCTCCTAGAGACATCTCTTTAGTCGTACAAAACAGCTAAGCAAGAGGCGATTCAAAATATCGACTCCAAAAAGAGGACGCCCAGGGCCCACCGCTGCTTTGTGGGGATTTCAGTGGGGGCGGCAGGAGCTGAGATCACAGGAAGAGGTGGGATCCGCCGTGGGCAGGTCGTCCTTCCGCTCGTCTCACCCCCGAAGCCCCTCTGGGCCGCACTGCCCCGCCCCAACCTGCCCATCGTCCTCCGCCTTTGCTGTCTGTTCCCTGCCGCATACTCTGTTCCAGCCCCCCCACCCCCCTCAGCGTGGCAGACTCCAGCCCCCCTGAGGCTTGACTGGGAGGTTCCCTCTGCTCCCAGAGAATGTGTGCTCACCTTTCCAAACCGAGCTGTCATCAGGTCATGTGTGTAAGTATCTGCACCCCTGGACTGAGGTCCAGCACGCCGTTTTCCTCCTCTTTCTCTGTCTCCCAGTCCCTGCGACCTGATAGGTCTGGTAGGTCTTCAGGGTTCGGTGACTAAATAGCCTGGGCTATCTTTTTGCTTCTGTAATCCTAAGAAAAGCATTCACTGAAGGATTGCCTTAAAATGAAACCCCCTTAGGTCATTGAAAACATGATTGGATTTGCAGAAATCTGAATCACAGGCAGCGGCCTCGAACCCTTCTCTTGTGTGCAAGCAAATCCTCCAGCCCCTGGAAGTACACCCTGTCCCCGGTTTGGGCAGCCAGGCTGAGCCCCTGGTTAGGGGCCAGGTGTATTTATGGAGAGCGAGCCTCCTGCGCCGCCCCTCCTCCCACTCCCTCCTCCGATGGCCCCGTTCCCGGATCTGACTCAGGTCATCTTCACTCTGGCTTCCCTGTGGCTGTCCTCCTGAAACTCCGTTGGCTGGGGGGTTTTGTGTTTTCTTTTTTTGCTTTTTAGGGCTGCACCTGGGTATGTGGAGGTTCCCAGGCTAGGGGTCGAACCGGAGCTGTAGCCGTCGGCCTACACCACAGCCACAGCAACACAGGGTCTGAGCCACATCTGCGACCTACACCACAGCTCACGGCAATGCTAGATCCGCAACCCACTGAGCGAGGTCAGGATTCGAACACGCATCCTTATGGATCCTAGTCCGATTTGTTTCTGCTGTGCCACGACGGGAACTCTGTTTGCTTTTTTTTTTTTTTTTTTAATGGCTTAAAAAATGATATATAACTCACATGCCATAAAATTCACCCCTTTCAGGTATACAGCTCAGTGGCACGTAGGACATTCACAGAGTTGTGAGAGCATCTCCTCCGTCTGGTTCCAAGACACTTTCACCACTCGGAGAGGAAGCCTGGGACCCATTAAGCAGTCAGTCTGCATGCTCCCCTCCCCCAGCCCCCGCAGCCGCTCCTCAGCTTCCTGTAAGGCTTTACCGATTCTGGATGCTTCATATTCTTGGAATCCTGCAGTATGTGGCCTTCTTGTCACTTAGTAGAAGGTTCTCAAGGCGCGTCCGGGTTGTAGCCTGGCTCAGTTCTTGTGATCACCGAATAACGTTCCGTTGCGTGGATGGACCCCTGGCAGCAGAGCTCTGCCCTGTGAGCCCACCGGCGGTAGTGCCCTCGTTCGCGGATGTTTCCAGGGCTGAGATCAGAGCGGAGCACCTGTCCCACCCGCCCATCAGGGCTGTTTGTTGGATGGATGAATGGAGGTTCCTGTCTGGTGACTCTTGCTGTCTGCTTGTATTCCTCAGGGCAGAGCCAGCCGGGAGCTCCTGGCCTGGGGAGGGGAGGGCTGCTTACGGGGGCTGTGTGTTGGGGGCGGGGGGTGAGCCAGTGCGCAGGCCGGGGCTAGACTGAACGGGACCCCTTCCAGGTCCCGGGCCTGTTTGGGCTGCCGGCCCCTCCTGGCCAGCATGCTTGGCTTCTTTGGAGGGAAGACGTCCAGCTTCTCTGCAGTGAGGGGGCCGCACGCGGTTCCCGACCCCTTCCCTTTCCCGCTGCTGTCTTCCTCCCCGCACTGACTCTAGGAGCGGGAGAGGGGGGTCTCCTGGGGAGGGGGCGTGCTCCTGAGCTTGGCTCCTTCCCACATGGGTCGCAACCATTTCCATTGGAAACATGTCATACTTAGAAATCGGGGAGAATTGGCGTCCTTGTGATGATGCATCTTCCCATCCATAACCGAGTGTGTATTTTTGTGTGTTCAAGTCCTGTGGTTTTCAGCACAGTTGACCCTTGAGCAATGCAGGTCCAATTATACGGGGATGTTTTTCAGTAGTGAAAGCGAGAGTACCACATGGTCTGGGCTTGCTTGGATCCTTGGCTGTGGCAGAACAGTGGATATGGAGGGCCGACGAGTAGTTATATCTGGATTAACTCCTGCCTTGTTTTTCTTCACTCACATGTAGTGTATTTCTTAAAGATATCTTTTTATTTATTGAATTTTTTAGAGGAAACCTCAGTAAGTCATTTTTTTAATGATTTTTATTCCATTATAGTTGGTTTACAGTGTTCTACTGCACAGCTAAGTGACCCAGTCACACACGTATATACATTTTTTTCTCACATTATCCTCCATCATAAGTGACTAGATATAGTTCCCTGTGCTACACAGCAGGATCTCATGTTTTATTTTTGATTAATTATTTTCTTTGGCTGTACCCACCACAAGTGCAAGCTCCCAAGCCGGGGCTTGAGCTGCAGCTGTGACCTACGCCACAGCTGTGGCAAAGCTGGATCCTTAACCCACTGCACCAGCCCAGGCATCGAATCTGCACCTCAGCAGCCACCTGAACCACTGCAGACAACGCCAGGTCTTTAACCTGCTGTGTCACAGCAGAAACTCCTTCAAGTATCTTTTTTTTTTTTTGTCTTTTTGGGACCACACCCACAGCATATGGAAGTTCCCAGCCTAGGGTTCGAATAGAAGCTGTAGCCACCGGCCACACCACAGCCACAGCACCGCCATATCTGAGCTGTGTCTGCAACCTATGCTGCGACTTGCAGCAACATCAGATCCTTAACCCACTGAGCGAGGCCAGGGATCAAACCCACATCCTCATGGATACTAGTTGGGTTCTTAATCTACCGAGCCACAATGGGAACTCCTAAGGTATATTCTTAAATTTAGGTATAGTTTACCTGGAAGAAAATGCTCAGATATTAAGATTTTCAGTTATGTTCTTCATTAGCATTTTAAAATTTTTGGTGCACTTGGTCCTAGTAAGTCCTTAGATAGTTTTTTTAATTGCGGTATGATTTACACATAGTTAAATGCTAAAGTATTAAGATCCTTAAGTTCATGCGTGTCAAGACAGAATATTTTTTTATCATCCCAGAAAGTTCCTGTCACACTCTTCCCAGCAACCACTGATCTGCTTTTCACACCATAGGTTAGTTTCGGCTCTTCCAGAGTTTCATAGACATAAGCCATATATTTACCCTTTTGTGTTAGGCTTTGCTTACACAGCATAATATTTTCAAGGTTCATCCATGTTAGAACACGTGTCAGCTGTTCCTTGTCCTGCTGAGCGGGTGTCCATTCTATGGATGTGGCACGCTTGTCCATTGCCTCGGTCACAGACATTTGGGTTGTTTCCAGCTTTGCACTGTCACCTTTCGGGCTGCTCCGGCCACGCTTGTGTACAAGGCTTCTGTGGACATAGGTTTCATTTCTCTTGGATGGAGACCTAGGAGTGGAACTGCTGACTCAGGGTCTGATGCTCTTTCACACGTGTTTGTGTGTGTGTGTGTGTGTCTTTTAAGGGCTGCGGCATATGGAGGTTCCTGGGCCGGGGGTCACATCAGAGCTATAGCCACCGGGCTACATTCCAGCTGTAGCAGCACCGGACCCAAGCCATGTCTGCGACCTGAAACACCAGATCCTTAACCCACCGAGCAAGGCCAGGGAGCGAACCCGAGTCCTCATGGATACTAGTCAGGCTTGTTGCTGCTGCGCCATCGCAGGAGCTCCCTATGTTTCACCTTTTAAGAAACTGGAAGCGTTTCCCAAAGTGCCTGGACGGCTTTCCATCCCTGCCCCCAGCATGTGATGTCCAGCTCCTCTCATTTATCCGTTCTTCTGCAAGTGCTCTTCTCCCCTCCCTCTTGCTCCTAGTGCACCTGTCCTGAGAGTCTCCAGCGGATTTGAGGGACAGGGTGGGCCCCCCTTGGGAGCGGGAGGTCGGGGCCGGTTTTTCGTTATCTGAGCAGTCTCTGGTTGGCATCCTGTCTCGAAGGTGTCGGGGAAAAAGGACCAGCTGTTCTCCCGTTTTGTGTTCTTCCTCTTTTTCCACATTTGTTTTCAAAGCAGCAGAGAACAGAAATGATAATGTCTCTTTCCTCCAAGGCTTCCGATAAAGGAATATTAACCTTTCAGCCTAAACTTTACTGCAGGTCCAAGAATAACTTATTTAAGAGGAAATGGGACTGTTGACATTTTACACGATTTTAAATGTTAAAGATCTTTTCACGGTAGGACGGCAGGGAAGAACTCTGTGAGATGGGGGTCAAAGGCGGCGGGGGGGGGGATTGTTTCACTAGGTTCCAGGACCACTCGGTCCCCTGCTTGTCACATGGGTGCCTGGCACCATCTCTTGTCTTTTCTCCCCCTTCTTAGGACGAGATGTGCGTTCCGTCCCGCTTCTGACGTCTTTGGGAAAATAACTGATGCCTTTCCTTCCCTCCCGAGGCAATGCCAGCTCTCCCCCGAGGGCTGGGGAGTCGTCTAGGCTGGCAGGGAGGGGTGCAGTGGGGCGAGGTAGTGGCCCTGGCTGTCACAGCCCCCGTCGGATGGTTGTAGGAATAACTCCTGACAAGGACAACCATTGTGACCAGGCATTTAAAACGTGTCATCAACAAAATTGCAGATCTGGGGTTTGCGATATTGTTTCTGTGGTAATCGTTGCAGGAAGAGAGTACGGTAATATGAGAAAAGGAATGTACGTATACGTATGATGGGATCACTTTGCTGTACCGCAGAAATTGACACAACATTGTGTTTCAACTCTAAGGTTAATATTAAAAAAAAAAAAAAAAAGGGATGCTTCTTCAGAGTGGGGTGAACGGGTTTGCAGGGCACAAGAGCACTGGGGAGAAATTTCCATCAGCTGGAAGACGTTGCTCCCTTTTTGCTCCCACCTCCCCGGCTCAAACTCCCTGCCTTCTGTCATCTGTCCATCTGTCTTCGGCAGACTGTCAGTCCATCAGGGCTGTGTTGTAGAGATACGAACACGCTCTAGGAAAGAAGTACTTCCACCTGTGGGGGGAGCATAAAGTGCCAGCCCAGGTCATAGACTTGCCAACTCTAAACACCTCCCTTCAGGAGAATGTCTCACAGCCAGAGACGCTGCGGGTGGGGGTGGGGAGAGCAGGGAAGAAACCTAATTATGCAAATTTTGATCTTAAAGCTTTATTCATATGTTTCCTGGCAGGCTGTTCTTTAATCTCAAGAGCAAGATTGCTCAGAATTACCATATATTCTGGTTAATTGCATTAAAATTATAGCAAAGGTTGTTTTTGCTATAATCAAGAGTGATTTTGATTAATACTCATGAAATCAAATGCCTCGCCAGTGGTGGGGCTGAGAACAACCTTCTCAGTCGCCGGCCCTTCTCTTCCTTCCCGCCCCTTTTCCCAGACACCAGAGATGCAAACAGATTTGAAAGGTCTTTCTCTTTGTCTTTTTTGTCTTTTGTTGTTGTTGTTGTTGTTGCTATTTCTTGGGCTGCTCCCGCGGCATATGGAGGTTTCCAGGCTAGGGGTTGAATCGGAGCTGTAGCCTACGCCAGAGCCACAGCAACGCGGGATCCGAGCCGCGTCTGCAACCTACACCCCAGCTCACGGCAACGCCGGATCCTTAACCCACTGAGCAAGGGCAGGGACCGAACCCGCAACCTCATGGTTCCTAGTCAGATTCGTCAACCACTGCGCCACGACGGGAACTCCCAGGTCTTTCTCTTTAAACCAGCTCACCGACGTGTATAGTCATGGCTAAAGAAAATTTCTCAAAGAGGCCAATTATCCTCAAGCTCTGTCCTTAGTGCATAGGTTATAAAATTGCTCTTTACTGAGGCAGAGGTCGTAGGCGGTGGCAGTGACAAGAGCACATGCCATCAGCTGGTGGGATGTCTGTGACCTGGCAGAGGTTTGGGCCGTCTAAAGAGTGCCTTCTGTTGAGTCCGTAGAGCATGTGGGAGAGATCCAGAAGGAGCCCGACCACACGTCTGGACAGGGCGTTAGAATCACACACAGATGAAACGGACTCTCAATGGAAATTAACTCTAGAGCCAGGTGGGCACAGAGTGCTTGTTGAAGGACCAGGGTGGTGGCAGTGGGCTTGACATGACTGGATTCAGGAGAGATTTTTTTTCAGTTGGATGGATTGGCCTCATTGATGGGTCGGATGTGGGTGGGGAGGGGCGAGGCAGGGTCAAGGGTCACAGTGGCCGCGCTCCCAACTTGAGCAGCAGCACTGGTGGTTCCCGTGAAGCACTTGGTGATCGTTGGAGGAACCTGGTCTGGGGAAGGAAAGAGGCAGCCCGTGAGCCAGGACTGTGCCCGTGCCTCTCTTAGCGTTGTCACTCCCTAGTTAGGGCTGGGATGACAGCCACTTAGCAGGGGTAGTCCCGAGAGAACTTTGAGACGTGGGCGATATGGAACCTCGCATGGTGCCTGGTATGGACAAAGCTTTTAACAATGTGAGAAGCATCTTCCAGAACCTTCTGGCTGCCATAACAACTTCCAGAGGGAAGCCTGCTTGTCGTCGCCATCAGCAGAGAGGTGGGAAGCTGAACCTGGCAGGGAGGCCCAGAAAGCCTTAGGCCAGTGAACCACCTGCCAATGTTGGTTGACGGGGCCACCGCCTCTGAGATGCTGTGTGTTTCGGAGCCTTTCACGTTCTAAGTACTTGGGCATGTGCTGTCTGCTCGAGGGCCGAGTGCCCCGTCCTTGAGACGTGGCGACTCGGGGGAGAGAGAGGCGGAGGGTCACACAGCACACCCTAGGTCAGAGCTCTGGAGTTGGCACCTGCTGTGTGCCAGGCGCTGTGCCAGGCTGCTCTGGGCTGGTCATTTCCAGTGTGTCGCGGAGGAGAGCGCGTGTCAGGAGAGGTGATGGGGACCTGGGCTGGGTTGGAGACCTGGGTCGGGAGGTCTGAACAGGGGCTGAAAACCGAGTCATGGGCCTGGACCCTGTCACCCAGGGAGTGGGTCGAGAAAGGAGGAAGAGCGGCCGGGCTGGAGCCAGAGAAGGGACAGACCCACAGGACTCTCCGGCTGCTTCTGGGGATCTGTGCGTCACACACAGTTCAGCTCCCAGACTGTGTCCCCAGCCTAGCAGGTCCCTGTGCCCGTCCGCTGGTCACCCCACCCAGAGCTCCCAGAGCTCCGCTCTGGGTTCATGTCGGGCCTACCGGTAGTGACCTGGTGTAGACAGGGAGGCCCCCCCCCCAGGGATCCGAGGCCATGCGCTGCAGGGGAGCTCTGATCCTGCCGCCTCTACCCCCCCGGTTTTGTTGTTCAAGTTCACCCACGCCGTCTATTGTTTCACATACCGTACAGTTGACCTACAAAGTATACAACTCAGTGGATTTTTTAGTACACTCACAATTGTGTAACCAGCAGTGCTGCTGATTGCAGCACGTTGTCAGCACCCCCACCTGAAACCCGTTCCCAGCGAGCTGTCCCTGTCCCCATGTCTTCCCTCCTCCCGGCCCGTCTCTGTGGACTCGCCTACTGCTACACGGGGTTCGTTGCTTCCGGCTGCCCTAGGCTGTGGCTGTGGCGCTGACCTCAGCGGTCTGCCTGTCATGGACACCCACCGACGTTGTCTCCAGCTCCCCACCTGGCACTCAGCGCTGCCACCAGCGTCCTCTGTGTGTCTGTGGGTCCTGTGCACGGACCCACTCCGGGCTGTGTGCCTGGGAGGGGGGCTGTGGGTCACGGGGTACATGCCAGTTCTCCTGCGTGTGGCCAGCTTGGTTCATCCGCCCACCAGCAGGGCCCCTGGGTTCCTATATTCCCATGTTCTTTCCAGATCATGGCTTTATCCATCTTGCTCCCTTTCGCCTTCCGCACAGGTATAAAGTGGTATCTCATTGTGCTGAGCAGCTCCCAGCTCTGTGGTTCTCCCATAGTGCTGCAGGCATGCGTGTGCAGGTGCCATGTAAGATCCCCGTGCTGCCGAAAGATTCTGTATCCTGGTTGAATGTCCTTTGTCCCCTGACCTCCTTCCCGAGCCATGTTCTTCCTACTTTTAGAAGTTTCTTTTAAGGTTACAGCTTCCAGGAACTCTTACCAGATTAAGCATAGCTTTTCTACTCTTGACTCTGAATTATTCTAGAATGCTTAGGCAATGTCTGCTTGTATCGCTTTCCTAGGACGTTGTGACAAAGTACCACAAGCTGGATGACTTAAAACTACAGCTGCTGATTTTCTTGCAATTCAGGAGGTCGGAATCTAGGTGTTTTCAAGGCAATGGTCTTTTGCTCCATCTTAGACTCTGGGTAGAATCCCGTGTCTTCTAGCTTCTCTCGGTGGCTGCACCACACCAGCCTCTGCCTTCATCTTTACACAGAGCTCTTCCCTGTGTCTCTGTCCAAAGTTGTCACTTAGAAGAATACCAGTCAGTGGATTAGGGGCCGCGCTATACTCTAGTATGACCTCACTTTAATTTTCAGGACATCTGCAAAGACCCTGTTCCCACCCAGGGTCACATTGACAGGAATCTTGGAGGGACACTGTTCAACCCAGTGCAGTGTTACAGGTAGATTCCATTATAGGAAATAGAAGCACACTTGACCCTCGAACGACCCCGGGGGTCGGGGCACTGACGTCCCGCACAGCCGGATATCCGAGTGCAGCGTCCAGTCAGCCCTTGGTATCTGGGGTTCTCCACACCCAGGGATCTTGTTGTTCTATAGTCTTGACCATTGAAGCATGTCTGCGTGTAAGTGGACCCATATAGTTCAAAACCGCGTTGTTCAAGGGTCAGCCGCACATAAAAAAGCACCACCAAAAGAAGATGCTTCACGTCCTGGTGGCCAGGCAGCCCGCACGTCCCCTGCTGCCTCTGGCTGCTTCGTGCTTTGGTCTTCTCACCCGAAAGTAGGGATCTCACCAGCCCCCCTTTACAGGAGTATTGTGCTCGTTCCCAGACTTAGCCCGTCAAGGCCCTTGTGGATGGTGGGTCCCAGCTGGAGGCCCCTCTCGGTGTTCTGGTTTAGAGGGGCCCAAAGATGTTTTTCTCCAGTAAATGAAAGGCTCTGTAGTTGGGTCACCGCCCACGGTTTGTCACCTGGCATCGCACTAGTGTCCTGCAAGTACAGTCCTTGGAGAAAGCGGCACAAATGACCGAACAACGGTGTAACGTTCACAAATGCCAACTTTTTAGCAAAGGTCTAATCATATAGTAGGTGTGAGTTATGGACCGTCATATTATCCAATTAGAATATACATAATTGTAAGTAGGACTTTTTTTTTTTTGAGGAATAATTACTTGTTGAAATATGACGTTATAATGTTAGCAGAGTGCAATCTGGAAAGATTTCCCAATGAATATACAGAGACCTGTTAAGAACGAAGGTGGACACTTGGGTTTTTGGGAACAGATGCTGTTCTGGTGACTTCTCTGGGCACGTGCTGCACTGCTCTTGCTCTTCCCCAGGCCCAGGATGATGTCTGACACCAGGCAGGAGCTGGTCAAGATATGTGGTGGCAGGACAGACAAACATGGACATCGAAGAAAGGGAGTGGGTATCCGTCTCCTTCCACTGCTGTGACACCTTACTGCCGACGTGTGTGCTCTCACGTCCTGATGGCGGGAAGGCTGCCTTGGGTCTCTCTGGGCTAAACTGCCTGTGTCCACAGGGCTGTGTTCTTTCTGGAGGCTCTAGTGGAGCATCTGTTTGCTTGGCTTTTCCAGCATCTGGAGTCACATGGCCTCCTTCCTCCATTCGCATTGCCTTTGACCTTCCCTCTTCCCTCTTCGACTCCTAGGGACCAGTGTGATTACTGGTGATACTCTAGGCTGATCTCCCCATCGCACTGTCTTCATCCCATCGGCCGAGCCCCCTCTGCTCCATGAGGTGACACATTCACAGGTTCCAGGGCTGAGGATGTTCATTGCGTGACCTTTGCTTCAGATCGTGTTGTCTTGACAAAATAGTTCGGCTTTGGAATGTGCACTTAATAGTCTCCGAAAATAAGATAGGCATCACCTGTGGATAACTATAGATAACAGTTTGGCGTCTATTGTTCCCAGACTTTATGAAAACAAGTGAAAAAAACCTAGTGGATCTTGAAGCTCTGCAGAGGCTCACTGCAAGGATGTAGGCACATCCCTTTTTCCCCGCTCGGGATGTGTATCTTACTGTTTTGGGCAACTTTGTTGAGGTATAATGAACACACAATAAACTACATTTAAAGCGTGCAGTTTGTCTAGTTCTGGCATATGTGAAGCCATCACTATAATCAAGATCATGGCGGCGTCAGCTCCAGAAGGTTCCAGAAGGTTCCTTGTACCCGTAGTGATCCCTCTCTGCCCTTTTCCCCATCCCTGGGCAACCACTGATCTTGCTTTCCCGCACATTTCCTTCTCCTGGCATTTTACAGAAGTGGGGTCATACAGCATATGTAGTCTAGCTTCTGTCATTCAGCATAGTTATCCTGAGATTGATCCGTGTGGGTGTGTATATATCAGTCAGTCATTCCTTCCTGTCCCCGGCCCCCCAGTGAAGAAAGACTCCTTTTTGAAGGTTTGGTGTTACTAAAAAAAAAAAAAAAAACCCAAAACCCCAAACAAACAAAAACAGGCTAGGTGACTTCATGTGAAAACTGTGCCGAGCGCCCAGCGGAGAGCACAGCCATGAGCAAAGTTAGAATTCAACTTGCCGAATCTGTTCCTTTGCTTGACAGAGGTGCCAAGACAGTTCAGCCAGTAGTGCTGTGTACGACACAGGTGGCTGCGTGGATGTCTGGTGTCTGCTGGCTGCTTGCCTTGTACTCGTTAGGGCTGTAGAATAGGTTTCTAACTCTGGGGTATCTCTCAGATACCCCAGTGATTCAGGTGCAATCAGGGAATAAACGTAGTCTAAGTTGCCGAGGTTCTTAATGCTGAGCCGGGCTTGGTTTATGGGTTAAGGGACGCATTTGGGCTGGCAAGAAGTTCGATTGCCTGTTTCAGTGATAAGCCAGCCCCAGAAGAGGTTACAGAGCAGGTTGTATTTATACCCACAGCCTGGCTCTTTCTGTGTTTGGACACTGTTCCTCGGATTGCTTAGTCAGTGTTTACAGAGCACCACACAAGTGCCGCAGGCCGTCAGGGCTGTGGCCCCAGCTGTGTACACAGGCACTGAATTTGAGCACGGTTGTTGATAGAAGCAGCAAGCTGCCCTTCAGTGTATCAGGGAAGGAATTAGAGCAAGGCATTTCCTGCAAATAATGACACACACGGCCAGGTTCCTGGAGAGAAGTCGTGAGTGGTGTGGCCGGATTCAGATGTCTGAACGACTGTCCCGGTTCCAGGGGATGGCCTTATTCTTTATAAGGCCGGATGGTCAGGGCCAGTCGTGGGGTCAACACAAAGACGTTGCCAACAACCTGAGTGTCCAATGGATGACCTTCAAGAGCACCTGCCTGGTCCCCCAGCCCAGGTGATTCCGAGATGGAAGCAGTTCCTAAGCTTAGGCAGCCTGTCCGTTCTGGCTGAGAACCTGTGAGTTACCCATGGAGATGAGCCTGCGGCATTCTGGGAGACGGTTGATGAGATGACATTTTGGATTCTGCCCAAAGTTAATATTCCCTGAGATGATTGTCTTTCTGAGGTTTCTTTTTAAGAGACCCTCCCTGGGAGTTCTTATTGGGATGCAGCAGAAACGAATCTGACGAGGAACCATGAGGATGCGGGTCTGATCCCTGGCCTTGTCCAGTGGGTTAAGGATCCCGTGTTGCCACGTGCTGTGGTGTAGGTCACAGATGTGGCTCAGATCCTGCATGGCTGTGGCTGTGGTGTAGGCCGGCAGCTGCATATCCGATTGGACCCTTAGCCTGGGAACTTCTACATGCTGCAGGTTCAGCCCTAAAAAGACTTAAAAAAAAGAAAGAAACCATCACTTGCTGTTACTTTTTTTTTTTTTTTGCATTTTTGATTGTGGTTTTTTAAAACACAACTCGAGGCTACCATTCTCATCATTTCTGAGGTTACAGTTGCTCCGTGTTAAGCCTGGTCTCGTTGTCACGCAGCCAGTCTCCAGAACGTCTTCGTCTTGGAAAGCCAACTGTCCCAATGAGACAGCAGCTCCCCGCCCCCAGCCCCCGGTAGCCACCATTTTCCTGTCTCTGCACCTGACCGCTCCCAGTGCCTTTACAAGTGGAATCAAATACCATTTGTCCTTTTGTGACTGGCTTGTTTCACTCAGCATCGTGTCCTCGAGGTTCAGCTATATTACAATCACCTGCTGCTATTTTATTTCTTTTCTGCATTTCTAAGATTTCCACAGTGGACATACTGTACTTGAAAACAAACAATAAAAATTGCATAACAGCGAGAGAGGCGCGGTAGGGACCGGATCAGCCTGGGCCTCGCAGGCCGTGATCAGGCCTGTGGCATGTATATTCTGTGTAGCGAGGAGGACTTTGACAGTTTTGAGCAAGGAAATGATGTCCTATGAGATATATATATATTTTTGACTGTTTAGGGCCACACCTGCGGCATATGGAGGTTCCCAGGCTAGGGGTCGAATTGGAGCTGTAGCTGCCAGCCTACACCACAGCCACAGCAACACGGGATCCGAGCCGCGTCTTCGACCTACACCACAGCTCACGGCAACGCTGGATCCCTAACCCACTGAGCGAGGCCAGGGATGGAACCTGCATCCTCGTGGATCTTAGTTGGGTTCGTTACCGCTGAGCCACAACGGGACCTCCAGTACTATGATATTTGTTGAAAGCAATGAATAAAGTCTCCCTGGCCGCTGTATGGAGAATGGGCTGGGGTGGGGAGCAGACCTGGCCTGGGAGGACCCAGGCGGAAGGCTCTTGTCCCAGTAAGAGCTGAGGGCTGCAGGGGACGAGCGGCTGTGGATGGCCAAGGCCACTGGTAGACTGGACAGTTGTGGCGGTGTCGGCACCGGAGCCCGGGAGAAAAGCTGTCCGGGGGATGTGCAGGTTTCCGGCTTGGACGGGAGGGCGGGTGGCTGGACCGTTCGGTGCAACACATGAACCCAGAAAGTACAGGCGTTTGGTTTTGGCCACGCTGAGTGGGACGTGGCTGTGCCCCATCAGGAGAGATCGGAAGGGGAGGGAGTTGGAGGCATCCAGTCCAAAGGGGGCCATTTTCTAAGTTTGGCTGCGAATGGGGGAGAGGGGGCCGTTTCAGGGTGGGGAACGTACAGTCAAAAGAGAGATTCGAACAGGTTTCAAAAGAGATGGGCTGATACTTGCCACACCGATGTACAGATTCAGGGCAATCCCAGTCAGAATCCCAGCTGCCTCTTTTGCAGAAACTGACAGAGCTCCTCAAATGCGTGTGAAATTCAAGGGACCCAAAATAGCCAGGGTTAGGGTTAGGGAAAACCAGATTAAGTTGGTGGGCTCACACTTAACAAATTTCAAAACTTATAAGCACGCAGCTGAATTCAGGACCGGGTGGTGCTGGCACAAGGATAACCCTGTAGATCAGTGGAATAGAATTGAGAGTTAGGATATAAACCCGCATATTCAGGATGACTAGAATTTTGACTCAGGTGCCAAAGCAATTCATTGAGGGAAATAATCTTTTCAATAACTGATCCAGGGACAGCTGGATTTCCACATGCAAAAGACCAGCCAACCAAATGAGGAGTTCCCTGGTGTCTCAGCGGGTTAGGGATCTGTGCTGTGGGCTCCATTCCTGGCCCGGAGAACTTCTACATGCCACAGGCGCAGCCAAAAAAAAGAGAAGTCGGACCTCTCCCTCACACCCAATGGATCGTAGGTCCAAGTGTAACAGCTAAGAGGTCTAAAATTCTTAGAAGAAAATAGAAGAGTAAATCTTCCTGACCTTGGTGAGGCAAGTCCTTTTTAGATAGGACGCCAAAAGCACATGTAACGGAAGAAGAAAAGTGGACTTCAAAATTAAAAAAACTTTGTGTTTCAGCAGAAACCATCCAGGGAGTTCTCTTGCGGTGCAGCAGGTTAAGGGTCCAATGTTGTCCCAGCAGCGGCTCGGGCGCTGCTGTGGTGCGGGTTCCCCTTGGCCTGCGAACTTCCACATACTGCGCGTGCGCGTGCGTGTGGCCAAGAAAAAAGAAACGATCCAGAAAGTGAAAAGGCAGTGGGAGAGACCTCAACGATAAAATACAGCCCGGTTGAAAAATGAGCAGATAATCGAGTCATTGCTCTTCATGGATCTGTTTCGCTTTTCTTCTCGTTGGCCCTAAGGCAAGAAGCCTCTTTGGTAAAAGGCCTTTGCACATCTAGGCCGCTAATCAGGGGTGTATTTTCCCTGAAAGTGACTTCTGTTTGCTGACTGATCCAAAATGTGGCCGTTTGATCCAAAGATTTATCACCAGGAGCAGACGGATTACTGCGGAAGCACCTCTGAATTGAGTTTTGAGGTACTTCTCAAAACGTCAGCGCTGACGGGAGAAACTGCACGGGTTTTCCTGGCAGAAGGGATATCTGTTCCCTGTAGTTTAAAGAATCAAGCGGTAAGTGTTAGTTGCCTGGGTGTAGGTGGTCTTGAGTTACCAATCACAGTATCTGCCGGGAGAGTACTAGTTAATTTGGGGCAGTGAACTGAGTGCCGCTGTAGGACAGGGCCTTGCGGTGGCTTCTGGCTTCAGGGTGTTGACAGACAAATGTCAGGGTGACATGCCCAGAAGTATCTGTTCTAGTTTGAAAGAAGACGGATGATGCGTGTGCTGAGTTTTACTTGACCGGGGCGGGGGTGGGGGGGTGGGGGTGGGGGCAGGCGCCGATGGCGGAAGCTGGCAGCCTCTGTAGGAAGAAAAGGGGGTTTGGGGAAAGAGAGCGGTGGGCATGGAGCTGGCAGAGTGCAGAGTCTGGTCGGGTTTTGAGCGCCGTGCAAGGAGTTTGGACTTGATCCTTTAGGCAATGGAGAGAAATGGGTCATTTTTGAGCAGCAAGGGTGACCCAGCTGGATCCGTAATGCGGCAGACTTGTCTGGCAGCAGGATAGACGCCTCAAGCTAAGGAGGGCACTCACAGGCAGTGGTGACCATGGAGATGAGACGCCGAGGGAGTGACCGCAGACGCGGAGGTCATGGGGTGGATGTGAGAGCTACTTTGGTGATGAAATAGGTAAAACTTGGTCAGGGCTGAATCATAAATGAGGAAGGAGGAGTCAAAAATGACGGCCATGCCAGTATTTTGTAATAACTGTAAGAGGAGTGTAGCCTTCGAAATGTGGGTAACAGTTAAAAATTGTAGAAAAGAAGACTGGCCACGCTTCTGACTCGGATGCCCAGGTAGGTGGGGACGCAGGAGGAGGAAGCCGGGCTGGGAGGATGAGGGAAGACACAGGGCGGCTTGGGCACCTTTCTTGGGAGTGTGGGGATCTCCCCTGGGCAGCACCACCTGCAGGGTTGGATTTCGGGGGGAAGGGCTGGCCTGGGGACATAATGGAGCCGCCTTGGCTGGCAGCGCCTATGTCCCTTGGCTCTGGCCTGGCCAAAACCTCTGGGAGCCCATCCAGGGTAGACTCCAATTCCACCTCCCAGCCTACTGGTGAACATGGCCCAGGGAGCCTCTGGCTAGTGCGGACCTCGTGACATGACGGCTTTGCTTTGCCTTTGAAGCTGCCTGGGTGGGTCAGGCGCTCCTAGGCTGGCTCTTTGAGGGCCCACGTGCAACCCAGGCTTGGCTCGAGCAGACTGCGTGTACCGCATAGTGAGCTGCGTTATAATGCAGGTATCCTGTTCTTATTTAACCAACTTGAAACCACACCCCGCCACACATCTATATCAACCTCTTAATAGATTTTATCTCAGAAACGAGTGGGTTGGACTAGCTGATCTCTGAGGCCTTGTTTCCCTCTGCCTTGCTCTGGTTGGGCAATTTCCACCTATGCAACATCGCCCAGAGACAGCTTCCTCACTTAAGGAATTACAAAAAATCAAAACCTTTGTTTAAAATTATACCAAATCCATTGGCTTTATGTTGGCTAAGGGGTTTTCTTGTTTTTGTTGTTGGTTTTTTTTTTTTTTTTTTGGCTGCTCCCCTGGCATGTTGTATAGTTCCTGGGCTGGGGTTTTAACCCGTACCGTAACAGTGACCCGAGCCACTGCAGTGACAAGGCCGGATCCTTAACCTGTTGCACCACAAGGGAACTCCAGTGGCAGCTGAATGGGGAAAAAAATACCATGTGCATTGTTATTAGTCAGGAGCCTGGGGCTTCCGAAGTGTTTCGGGCTATAGCTTTGTGACATTCTTGTGCCTTGATTTCTCAGGCATAGGTCACATCAGTAGGATCTAAAGGCTCATCAGGGGAGTTCGCGTCGTGGCTCAGTGGGTAATGAATCTGACTAGGAATCATGAGGTTGCGGGTTCAATCCCTGGCCTCGCTCCGTGGGTTAAGGATCCGGCATTGCTGTGAGCTGTGGTGTAGGTCGCAGACAAGGCTCGGATCCCAAGTTGCTGTGGCTGTGGTGTAGGCTGGCGGCTACAGCTCCGATTCGACCCCTAGCCTGGGCACCTCCATATGCCGTGGGAGCGGCCCTAGAAATGACAAAAAAATGAAAAAATAAAAAGGTTCATCAGGGACTGGGTAAGTTCACATCAGAATGTGACTGTGTTCCCTCTGCATCTGTGAAGCTTTTGGACGTGTTAATGGCCTCCCGTGAACAGGTGGCTCCTACGTTTGTATTGAGGGCCCTTCCACTTGTAGGTGGGGAGATTCTCCTTAACACCAACTGTAATAATAATAACAGCTGAGAGTTGGGAGATTCCTGTGTGTCGGGTAGTGTGCTCATCACTGAATATGTAATGACCAATTTAACCTTCACATCAACCCACTGCGATAGAGCCTCTTGTTAAATCCATTCTACAGATGAGGAAACTGAGGCACAGAGCTGCCAGGGCTCTTGCCCAACCTGTCTGTGCTGGTGAGTGGCAGAAAGGGAGCTGCACCCAACGCTTTGACTCCAAAGCTGGTCACCAGTATGGAGATCCTTGTGTGTGGTCTTGAAGCAGCCTTGGGCCAGCCTTTCTTAGAAACTGTGCCTCTTGTTTTAGGGCTCTCATGAGACCCCGAGTCTCCTGGCATCATCCTGGCACTTTATTTGTCCATGGTGGCTCTGTTTCCGTCCTGTCATCCAGCGTACTCTGTTGGGGGTCGAGCAGCCAGATCTGCTAGCTTCACTTTAGACACGGGGAGCAGGTCCCTCCTGTGAGGTCAGTGAATACCGCGGGGCCCTGGATGGGGAGTGGCCGAACTGTGACCAGACGTTGTGTCTTCTGGCTCTGGGACCATTTCTGTTCCTGCTGCCAAACTATTAAGTGCTGTGGCCCTCAGGTTCCCACCTGATCAGGCGTTTGACCTCTGAGGTCCCAGGGTACGAGTGGTAGGGACAGCACCTGGTGACAGTTACTGCATTTTTTTTTTTATTGGGATATAACTCGCATAGCATAAAATTCACCGAGTCTACCATTCAGTGGTTCTTAGTATAGTCACGAGGTTGTGCAGCCACTGCCACTGTCCACCTCTAGAATTATTGTCACCACCCCAGAAAGAAACCCCGTGCTTGTCAGCTGTCAGCCCCCACCCTTGCCCTCGCCACCCACCCCCCGCACGCACACACCCCCCGCAGCTTCTTTGGCAGAGAAGCCTCCTAGCTGTCAGCTCCAACTTCTGTGAAAAAGGTTATCCTTGCAGGCTTTGTAGGCAGCTTTGCAGTTGCCTCTGAACAGCCATGCTAGGCATTTAGCTTTCTGTCTGGAAAGGAAGAAGCAGTCCTTCCTTTTTTCTTAATTACTTTTTTTAAAATGATCCTTTCATTCAGCAAAGTGACGTAATGTAATTTGGAAAACAAAAATCCTCCCCCGACCCTTAAAATCAAGCTACGTTCCATGTACACAGGACACAGAGATGCTTCCTGGAAATATATAAAAAGGCTTTTAGCCATGTCACCTGCATCTAAATCCCTTCCTTGGTTACCCAGTTCTCCTTTACAGAGCGGGTACCTGGCGCAAGGTGCCCCCTGTAAATACCAGACGCCCAACTGCCAGGGTTGGGCACAGCAGGTGTATTGATGGTGCTGGCTGCTCGGGACTGAAACACCGATCCCTGCCTTCTGGGGAACTGCTGCCTTCGCGGCCTTATTGTTCTCTCTGCGAGCGCCTTAAATTTATTCATGAAACTAGTGGGAGCTCAGGTGGCAGTGGCCAAATCCGTTTAGCAATCAGAATCCGAGGAAAGCCACTTTCATGTTCCCTCGCAAGGCCGCCTGGCCTCGCTGACCAGAGGATATTAATTACTCGGCGCGCTTTGAGGCGGAAAAGCATAGATTTATCAAGACACACGTGCGTGAATCTCGATGGAGGCAACAAGAGTTAAAACGGTGCAGAAATGCAGGGCCATCAGGGACGAGCATAACTTAGCATTTGCGGTTTGTCCCACCCCCTCCAGCGCGAGGCAGGGGACAGAGAAACGTGGTGTCCCTGGAGCCGGCTGTAAAACCGGCCATGCCGCGCCAGTGACCTGGCCGCAGAGATTCCCTACACGTTGTTTTCAGGGATGTCCCCGAGGTCGGCAGGGGACGGGAGCTTGTTTCTGTGACCAGCACGTTTCCATGTTATTACTTGCGGCCCAGTGGGCCACGGCCAGAGGGCCGGGAAAAGCCGCCTTCCTAGCGTGGAAGTGCAACATCCGCAGTCCCTTGCTCGTTTCAGCTGCAGTCGGGCTGTGCCCGGCCCCCCTCACGTCAGTAGGTTCAACCTTCTGGGGCTGATTTTAGTCTTGTTGCCTGAACCCCGATGATCGAGGGGCTGGTGCCACGGGCACATTGACTGGCTTCTGCGTTGCCTCTCTGTTGACCCGAGCCAGTTCCCTCTTGGGGAAGCGGCCCCCTTGCTTTGCGGTTGGGGCAGAGGCCCTGATGCCAGGCAGGGGGCCAGTTGCCCTGGCTCTGGGGGACAAACTCAAGTAGGAGTTTTTATGGAGGCTCCACCCGGACAAACGGCGAGTCCAGAGATGAGGCCGCTGCAAGTTACCAGCCTCCGCTGTCCCTTGTGTTCTGTCAGTCCCCGAAGGGACACGATTTGAATGTATGAAAACCCAAGCCGTTTAGGCGACTCCTTATTCAGTTAGGATGTGTACTGGACCCATTCCAAAAAACTTGAAAGCCACTTAAACGTACAAAGGGAAAACGTGGACAGGAAACTGCCCTTCGAGGGCAGGGCGCAGGGGGTACCGGGCGCTGGAGCGGCGCCCGCACCCCTGGCTGAGGTGCAGTTTGCCTGGGAAATCTTCAGGGAGCAGGGATCCTGGCTGCAGTTCGGAATCCGGCAGTAGAGACACGTCCCTCTGCAGGGACAAGCTTGCTCTTGGTGGGAACCCCAAACAGACACAGAGTTTGGATGACGGTGGACGCACCTTCGGGGAGTGCCTCCCTGCCGCCCGGCCTGTGATCGGCGTTGGCATATGGAGATGACCAGGTTCCCGGTTCCCAGCAGCTCCGGGGCCAGAGCAGCGATGACGGAGCCGTTTGCTGTCGGCACCGTCCAGCACGGTCGCCACCAGCCACGTGTGGCCATTGAGCACTTGGAAGGTGGCTAGTATCACTCAGGAACTCGATGTACCATTTTGATTGCATTTCAGTGCATTTCAGTGACAACACGTGGCCAGCCCAGAGAGGGTGAACATAACCGCGCGGCTGGAGTGGGTGTGCTTTCAGGGTGAGCTCCGTGGAAGCTCCACAGGGCAGGGAGGGAGGCGTCACTGGAGCCTCGGGAAGGGTACTTAAGGAGCACGTCAGAGGGGCTCTCGCGCGCGGATCAAGGCTTTGGCAGGTGCTGGATCTCAGCCACTTCGTGGCAGAAACCCTTTAACGAGGGCCCGCTGTGCCTGGTTTTACAGCCTCATTAAAGGCGCCCTTCGCTCTAGACACCAGTCACCCAGACACCGCAGGTCAGGTTGCAAGATGAGGTCAAGTGTGTGTTCCCTCCCAAAGGGACAAAATCCACTCGAGGACAGACCCAGGCTGCCCGGGTGTCTGTGGGTAGAACCGGCACTTTGTTGATTGAAGGTATCTTCTCAAGGACGCCCACAAGCCCATGGGCGTTTTTTTCCAAAGGTCTGGTTTGTGTGAAAGGGCCTTTTCGGATAGGTGTGGCCAGCTCACTGCCTGCGTTTTCCATTCAGAGGAACTCGTGGGCCTCTACATGGCAATGAGGGAACTGCTGGAGGCTGGAACGCTGGCCTCCCGGACGCAGGGATCCGGGCCTCGTAAATTAGCCTACGATGGATCAGCTGCTTTCCAGTGTGTGCCTGGTGCGGCAGGATGAATCCGTGTCCTTAATGCAGAGGAGTCTCGTCTGCCTCCACCCAGACTGAGTCGTTAAACGAAGTTATAGGTGACACAGAAGAGGTATTTCTTCCTTCTGCGGAGCTGTGTCTCTAGTAGGTTCATGTTTTTTATTGACGTACAACGAGCCTGCAATTCTGTTGGCCCAGGTGCACAGCATAGTGACTCAGTAGTTGTATCTTACAAAACAGTCACAGTACGACACTCTTGGCCCACTTGAGATGTGGGAATTTCTGAGAGAAGATTTGTTCCATTCGTGATCTTAGCAGCTGTGCTTGGTGGTAGGCTCTGAAGTCTTAATGGCTTAGATTGAGATTTTGAATGGTTTTGTCCAGAGATGGTTGGGATCCGTTGACTCCAAGGCCAATGAGGGGTTAATAAATACTACAAAATCGAGTTACTGCTTTTTTTTTTTTTATTGCAGTTGATTTACATTATTTGGTCAGTTTCTGCTGTACAGCAGAGTGACGCCGTCATGCCCCTATACTCACTCTCGTTCTCATATTAGCTTTCATCATGTTCCATCACAGGTGATTGGATAGAGTTCCCTGTGCTATATATATACAGCAGGACCTCATTTCCTATCCACTCTTTTCTTTTTAGGGCTGCATCCACGACATATGGAGGTTCCCAGGCCCTAGGGGTCGAGTCGGAGCTGCAACTGCCGGCCTATGCCATAGCCACCCATGATCCAAGCTGTGTCTGGGACCTACACCACAGCACACGGCAACACCGGATCCTTGCCCCACTGAGCGAGGCCAGGGATTGAACCCGCATCCTCATGGATGCTAGTCAGATTCATTCCACTGCACCACGATGGGAACTCCTTGCCTATCCACTCTTAAAGTGACAGTTTGCATCTATTAACCCCAAACTCCTAGTCCATCCCACTCCCTCCTCTACCCCCTTGACAAGCACGAGTCTGCTGTCCATGGCTGTGAGTCTGTTTCTGTTCTGTAGATGGGTTCATCTGTGCCATATTTTAGATTCCACATGTAAGTGATATCATACG
The DNA here is from genome assembly GCF_016906955.1 of Phacochoerus africanus. Taxonomy (NCBI): domain Eukaryota; kingdom Metazoa; phylum Chordata; class Mammalia; order Artiodactyla; family Suidae; genus Phacochoerus; species Phacochoerus africanus. The sequence continues at coordinate 126,584,272 of NC_062560.1, read as the reverse complement.
GTACCTGTCTTTCTCTTTCTGACTTCGCTTAGTACGAGAATCTCTAGGTCCATCCATGTTGCGGCAAATGGCATTATCTTGTACTTTTTATGACTGAGCAGTAGTCCATGTTGTATACGTACCACATCTTCTTAATCCACTCATCTGTGGATGGGCACTTAGGTCATTTCCATGTCTTGGCTGTTGTGAACAGTGCGGCTATGAACATAGGGGTGCATGTGTCTTTTTGAATTAGAGATTTGGTCGGGGTATATGCCCAGGAGTGGGATTGTTGGATCATATGGTAGTTCTATACTTAGTTTTCTGAGGAACCTCTGTACTGTTTTACATAGTGGTTGTACCAATTTACATTCCTAGCAGCAGGTGTAGGAGGGTTGCCTTTTCTCCATACCCTCTCCAGCATTTGTTATTTGTGGACTTATTAATGATGGCCATTCTGACTCATGTGAGATGATACCTCACTGCAGTTTTGATTCGCACTTCTCTAAGAATTGCTGATGGTGAGCATCCTTGCATGTACCTACTTGCCATCCATATGTCTTCCTTGGAGAAATACCTATTTAGGTCTTCTGCCCATTTTTCAATTGGGTTGTTTGTTTTTTGTTGCTGCTGTGGAGTTGTATGAGTTGTTTGTATATTTTGGAGATTACGCCCTTGTTGGTTACCTCGTTTGCAAAGATTTTCCCCCATTCTGTGGGTGTCTTTTGTGTGTGTGGTTTTCTTTGCTGTGCAAAAGCTTTTGAGTTTCATTAGAGCCCATTGATTTTTGGTTTTATTGTCATTATTCTAAGAGGTGGGTCAAAAAACAAGACATTGCTGCACTTTATGTCGGAGCATCCTGCCTTTGTTTTCCTCTAGGAGTTTTATAGTATCTGGCCTTACATTTAGGTCTTTAATACATTTTGGGTTTATTTGTATGTGTAGTGTTAGAGAATGTTGTAATTTCATTCTTTTACATGTAGCTGTCCAGTTTTCCCAGCACCACTTATTGAAGAGACTGCATTTCCTCCACTGTATGTTCTTGCCTCCTTTGTCATAGATTAGTTGACTGTGGGTGAGTGGATTTATCTCTGGGCTTTCTGTCCCATTCCATAGCTTTATATAACTGTTTTTGCTCCAGTACCTTACTGTTTTGATTACTATAGCTTTGTCATATAGTCTGAAGTCAAGAATCCTGCCTGATTCCTCCAGTTCCATTTCTCTTTTTCAATATTGCTTTGGCTATTTGGGGTATTATTGTGTTTTCACACAAATTTTAAAATATTTTGTTCTAGTTCTGTGAAGAATGTCCTTGGTAATTTGATATAGATTGCTTGAATCTGTAGATCACCTTGGGTAGTATAGTCATTTTTGACAATATTGATTGTTCCAGTGCAAGAGCAGAGTGTATCTTTCCATCTGTGTGTGTCATCTTTGATTTCTTTCATCAGCGTCTTATAGTTTTCAGAGTACAGGTCTTTTGTTTCTTTATGTAGGTTTGTCTCTAGGTATTTTATTCTTTCTGATACAGTGGTAAATGGGATGGTTTCCCTAATCTCTCTTTCTGATTTTTTATTGTTAGTATATAGAAATGCACTTGATTTCTGTGTATTGATTTTGTGACTTGTAACTTTACCAAATTTATTAATGAGGTCTAACAGTTTTCTAGTTAATGTCTTTAGGATTTTCTGGGTATAGCATCAACACCATCTGTAGACAGTGATAGTTTTACTTCTTCTTTTCTAATTTGGAGTCCTTTTATTTCTCTGTCTTCTCTAATTACCGTGGCTAGGACTTCCAAAACTATGTTGAATAACTGTGGTGAAAGTGGACATCCTTGTCTTATTCCTGATCTTAGCAGAAATGCTTTCAGTTTTTCACCATTGAGAATGACATTAGCTGTGGGTTTGTCATATATGGCTTTTATTATGTTGAAGTAACTTCCTTCTATTCCCATTTTCTGAAGAGTGTTGTTTTTTTTTTTTTTATCAGAATTGGGTGTTGAATTCTGTCAAAAGCTTTTTCTGCATCTATTGAGATGATCATATGGTTTTTATTCTTCCATTTGTTGATGTGATGTATCACACTGACTGATTTGTAGATATTGTAGAATCCTTGCATCCCTGGAATAAATCCCACTTGATCATTGTGTATGATCCTTTTAATGTATTATTGGATTCAGTTCACTAATATTTTGTTCAGGTTTTTTGCATCTATGTTCATCAGTGTAATGACCTGTAATTTTCTTTTCTTTTTCTGTGGTATCTTTGTCTGGTTTTGGTTATCAGGGTGAGGATGGCCTCATAGGACGTGCTTGGGAGTATTCCTTCCTCTGCAATTTTTTGAAAGAGTTTTAGAAGAATAGGTGTTAACTCTTCTCTGAATGTTTGGTAGAATTCAGCTGTGAAGCTATCAGATCCCAGACTTGTTTTTTGGAAGTTTTTAACCTCGCAGTTTCAGTCTCAGTGCTTGTGATTGATCTATTCATATTTTCTTTTTCTCCTTGGTTCAGTATCAGAAGGTCGTGCCTCTGTAAGAATCTGTCCATTTCTTCTAGGTTGTCCATTTTATTGGCATCTAGTTGCTTATAGTAGTCTCTTAATGATCCTTTGTATTTCCTTTTTTTTTTTTTTTCCTTTTATGGTTGCACCTGTAGCATATGGAAGTTCCTGTGCTAGGGGTCGAATCAGAGCTGCAGCTGCAGGTCTATGCCACCGTTACAGCAACACTGGGGCCGAGACACATCTGTGACCTATGCTATAGCCTGTGGCAACGTTAGATCCTTAACCCACTGAGTGAGGCCAGGGATTGAACCCACATCCTTACAGATACTTTGGTGAATTCTTAACCCACTGAGCCACAACAGGAACTACGGAAGCTTTCATATTTCTGTGGTGTCAGTTGTAACTTCTTTTTCATTTCAAATTTTATTAATTTGAGCACGCTCCCTTTTTTTCTTGATGCATCTGGCTAAAGGTTTTTCAATTTTGTTGATCTTTTCAAAAAACCAGCTTTTGTTTTTTCTTGATCTCTGTTGTTTTGCCTGTATTTCATTGATTTCTCTTCTGATCTTTATAATTTCTTTCCTTCTCCTAATTTTGGGCTTTGTCTATTTTTCCTTCTCTGGATGCTTTAGGTAAGGTTACATTGTTTGAGATTCTTTATCCATTCATCCATTAGTGGAAACTTAGCTTCTGTGTCTTGACTATTGCAAATAATGCTGCAATGAACATGGCAGGGGTGTGTGTGCACCGATATCGCTTTGAGATAGTGATTTCATTTCCTTTGGCTGTATACCCAGAAGTGGACTTTGCTGCATCATAGTTCTTTTTTTCATTTACTAAAGACCCTGCATACTGTTTTCCATAGCAGCTGAACAAATTTACTTTCCCACCAGTGGTGCATTAAGGCTGCTTTTTCTCCACATCATCACCAAAACTTATCTCTTGGCCAACAGCCATTCTAACAGGTGTGAGGTGATACCTCATTCTGCTTTTTATTTGCTTTTCCTTAATGATTAGTGAAGTTGAGCATCTTTTCATGTACCTGCTGGCTGTTTGTCTGTCTTCTTTGGAAAAAATGTCTTTTCAGATCCACATGCAGGAGATGGCTAGTTGCTAGGGATCACTGATGTGTAGCCTATTTTTTAATGCGGTCACTTATTTTCTTATTGTCAAGGTTTAAATGTTGTTTTGGATAATATTTCTATATTAGGTGTGCCTTTTGCCAGTATTTCCCCCCAGTATGTGGCTTGTCTGGTCATTCTTTTGCCAATGTCTTTTGCAGAGTAGAATGTTTTATTTATTTATTTATTTGTCTTTTTGTCTTTTTAGGGCCATACCCGCAGCATATGGAGGTGCCCAGGCTAGGGGTCGAATCGGAGCTGTAGCCGCCAGCCTACACCACAGCCATAGCAATGAAGGCTCTGAGCCACATCTGTGACCTACACCACAGCTCACGGCAATGCTGGATCCTTAACCCACGGAGCGAGGCCAGGGATCGAACCCGCAACCTCATGGTTCCTAGTCAGATTCGTTAACCACCGTGCCATGATGGGAACTCCAGAATGTTTTAATTTAAATGAAGTTGAGCTTATCAGTTTTTTCTTTCATGGATTGTGCTTTTAATTGTATCTAACAAGTCATTTGCCAAACCTGAGTCATCAAGATTTTCTGCTATATGATCTTCTAGGAGTTTTATCATTTTGTTTTATGTTTATGTATGTGATCCATTTTGACATTGATGCAAGACATTGGACACAGCACCAACAGATGAAAAGATATGCTCTGTTTTTGAACTGGAAGAATCAGTGGTTGTTAAAGTGGCTGTACTACCCAAGGGAGTTTACCAGTTCACTGTAATCTCTGTCAAAATACCAATGGCATTTTTTCACGGAATTAAAACAAATAATTTTAAAATTTGTATGGAAACATGAAAGACCACAAATAGCCAATCTTTAGAAAGAAGAACAGAGCTGGAGGACTCGGACTCCTTGACTTCAGACTATACCACAAAGCTACAGTCATTGAAACAGTATGATACAGGCCCCAAAACAGAACATAGATCAGTAGAACAGAATATAGAGGCTAGAAACAAACCCACGCAGTTGTGGTCAATTACCCTGTGACAAAGGAGGCAAGAATATACACTGGAGAAATGACATCCTCTTCAATGAGTGGTGCTGGGAAAACTGGACAGCTGTATGTAAACCAATGAGATTAGACCATTTCTTCACACCATATATAAAAATAAATTCAAAATGGATTAAGGATCTAAAATAAGACCGGAAACCATAAAACCTCCTAGAAGAAAGCATAGGCAGAACACCCTTTGACATAAATCACAGAAATATTTTTTTGAATCTGTCATGTGAGGCAAAGGAGACAAAAGCAAAACAAACAGGACCTAATTAAACTTAAAAAGTTTTGCACAGCAAAGGAAACCACTGAAAAAAATGAAAAGATAACCTACTGCTACCTATTTTGAGTTAATATTGATGAAGAGTGTAAGGTCATTTTTGTGCATGTGGTGGTCCAGTTGTTCTAGCACCATTTGTGAAAAGAATTATCTTCATTGTGTTGCCTTTGTTCCCTTGTCAAAGACAATTGACTGTATTTGAGTGTGAGTCTGTTTCTGGACTATACTACACTGTCTTGATTACTGTTAACTTTTAGTAAGTCTTAAAGTTGGGTGGTGTCGGTCTTCCAACTGTGTTCTTCAACACTGTATTGGCTACTTATTTCTGGGTCTCATTCCTCCCCACATAGACTTAATCAGTTTGTCAGTGTAAACCTAAGAATCGGTTTGTCAATCACCAAATCATTTTCTGACATTTTGGTTGGGACTGCATTGAATCTATAAATCAAGTGGGGAAGAACTGGTATCTTGACAGTGTTGAGTCTTCCTATCCATGAACATAGACTCTCTCTCCACTTAGTTCTCTCTTGATTTCTTTCATCAGAGTTTTGTAATTTTCTTTATATAGATCTTGTGCATGTTTTGTTAGATACATCAGGTATTTATGTAGGGGGTTGGTAATATAAATGGTGGGATTTTTTTGTTTCAAACCCCATTTGTTCATCGCTGGTACATAGGAAGTTGATTGACTTTTGCATTAACCTTATATCCTGTCACCTTGCTGTAGTTACTTCCTAGTTCCAGGAGGTGTGTGTGTGTGTGTTTGTTTTTGGGCTAGGCTCTGTGTGTGTGTGGATTCTTTTAGGTGATCAATGTCCTCTGCAAACAAAAACAGTTTTATTTCTTCCCAACCGTTATTCCTTTTTTCCTTTTCTTGCCTTATTGAAGTAGCGGGGACTGCCAGTATGATGTTGAAAAGCAGTGGTAAGGGGAGACATCGTTGCCTTGTTCCTGATCTTGTACAGCTTTAGTTTCTCACCCTTAAGTATCATGTTAGCTGTAGGTTTTTTGGTAGATATTCCTTATCAAGTTGAGGAAATTCCCTTCCCGTCCTAGTTTGCCGAGAGTACCCCATTCTTTTAAACAACTATAGAAGATTTCGTTGTACTGAAGAACCACGTTTCATTTAACTGTTCTTTGATGAACACTTGGTCTGTTTCCATTTCTCTTTGCTTTTGTAGGCAGTACTGCTATGAACATCCATGTGGCAGATGTGCAAGTCTTTTTCTGTAACAGGTACCTAGAAGTCCAATTGTTAGGTTGAGAAATATGCATATTTAAATTATTTTAATTCTTTAAATGTTGAAACCATTACAGACCTGCAGGGGACTTGCAAGTACAGACAAGGAACTTTGTTGGCTCCCCTAACAAGTTGAGGATATTAGTTACCGTGGCCTCTCATCCCTCCTCCCACAACATACTGGAGAATGCATTTCCTACGGACAAGGGCATCCTTTTGTAGATCATCAGTGGAACCATCTGATAAGGAAATTAACGTCGATCCATTAATAGCACCTAATCCTCAGACTCCAAGTTCCACCAGTTGTTCCAGTGATGTCTAGTACAAGGAATTCCCATTTGCTGTTCACCTAGATTTCCCAGTGTTACTATATTTGCTCTGGTTTGTGTGTGTATCTCCAAATGCTTTTTTTCCTGAATCATTTCAGAGTCAGTCGCAAACATGATTACCTCTTGCTACTTCAGTGTTCATTTCCTACAAACAAGGACACCCTCCTCCACTGACTGTAGTACATCCATCAAGATCAGGAAATTGACAGTGATTCAGTATTACCGTCTGGTCCAGAGACCTCGCTCAGATTTCACTGATTGTCCCGGTGACGATCTTGATAGGCTCAGGATCAAACCCGGCCACAGCTGTTGGATTGAGCTGTCGTGTTTTCCCCGGACCTCAGGGACTACAGTCTCTCAGTGCTTGTGGTTCAGTACGGAAAGCTTTTTACCTCATGTTTTGTCTAGCGTATGGTTGTTTATGATGGGAAGGCTAATCTGATACACCAATTATTCTATCTATCATAGCAAGAAGCAAGAGTACTTTTGAATTTTAGGAACTGGGTTATTAAGTGTATGACTTTGATTTTCTTGGTAGATTATATGCTTGATTCCCTCCAAAAATTACTCTTTTCCTGTTTAGAGATCTGAGTCTTGAATTTTATCTTATCTTAGTATTGCCACATCTGCTTCCTTCCTGTTAGCATTTATCTGGTATATATTTCTCTTTTATATATATAACATATATATATATATAGTTTTAGGTGTATATTTTGTCAACAGCATATGATAATTTTTATCCCATTTACCTCTTTTTTTTTTTTTGTCTTTTTGTTGTTGTTGTTGCTATTTCTTGGGCCGCTCCCGCGGCATATGGAGGTTCCCAGGCTAGGGGTTGAATCGGAGCCGTAGCCACCAGCCTACACCAGAGCCACAGCAACGCGGGATCCGAGCCGCGTCTGCGACCTACACCCCAGCTCACGGCAACGCCGGATCGTTAACCCACTGAGCAAGGGCAGGGACCGAACCCGCCACCTCCTGGTTCCTAGTCGGATTCGTTAACCACTGCGCCACGACGGGAACTCCCCATTGACCTCTTGATAGGAGACTTCCTCTATACTCACTTTTAACTGTTAGTGTGGTACATGTTTTTATGCTGAAGTCCATGTTGTCTTTTTAACATGTTTTTCTTTTTTCTGTTTGGTGACACTTGTTGAATTTTAGTTGTTGGCATTGACCCTTTCTTTCCTTTTCTCGTCTCTCCTTTTTTTTATGGCCACATTTACAGCATGTGGAGGTTCCCAGGCCAGCCATCAGCTCTGAGCCTCAGCTGTGATCTAAGCCACAGCTGCAGCAACACTGTATCCTTAACCCACTGTGTCAGGCCAGGGATCGAATCCACAACTCTGCAGTGACCCAAGCACTTAAGCCACTGCACCACAGCGGGAACTCCTTTTTTATCTTGAATGAGTTAGAGGTTATATATCCTATGTCTCCTCTTTTAGTGGTTACCCTTATTGTATTATTATTATTATTATTATTTTTTTTGCTATAGGAAATGGATTTTTATTGTCTTTTTAGGGCCGCACCTGTGGCATATGGAGGTTCCCAGGCGAGGTGTAGAATCGGAGCTGTAGCCACAGCAACTCGGGATCCAAGACTCGTCTGTGAGACACCCCACAGCCATGCCAGATCCTTTACTCCCTGAGCGAGGCCAGGGATCGAACCTGCATCTTCATGGATGCTAGTCAGATTCCTTTCCACTGAGCCACGACAGGAACGGAAATGGGTTTTTAAAACTAAACTTTTTTAGAGCAGTTTTAGATTTCTAATGCAAAGCTAATGGGGTTCCCATGTGCTCTACAACCGGCTTCCCTTGTTATTAACCTCTTGTATCAGCACGGCACGTCTGCCACAATCAGTGACCCAACATGGGTAGTCATTAGTGCCGTCCGTACTCTGGTCCAGATTTCCTTAGTTTTTACTCAAGGACCTTTTTCTTTGGCTCTTTGGGCTGTGCCAGTTTCGCAGGCTTTGTTGTTGATGCCTGTGACAGTTGTGAGGCGTACTCGTCGGGTGTTTTGTAGGATCCCCCTCCCTTGGAGTTTGTCTGCTGTTTTCCTCGTGATTAGAGTTTCGCTGCCCTGGGAGGAGGAGCACGCAGGGACCATGCCATCCTCATCGCGGCCTGTCGGGGAGTGAACTGTCAGCGTGGCTTGTCCCTGGTGCTGCGACCCTTGCTCGCCGGGCCGCTGTAGTGTGTGCCAGGTTTCTCCATTCTGAGGTTGCTTTCTCTTCCCCCTGCCTTCTCACACTGTAATCTCGGAAGGGACTCGACGTTTACGGAGCGGGGACTTAGGCGTCACCTCCTTGAAGGAGAAATGTCTGCATGAATTCTTCGAATTTTTCTATTCTCTCCTTTTTATGTTTTTGTTCAATTATTTATATCAGCATGGACTCATGGATATTGAATGAATGAATTTTTTTGCTTTTTAGGGCTGCACCCGTGGCACATGGGAGTTCATAGGCCAAGGGTCGAATCAGAGCTTCAGCTGCCAGCCTACACCACAGTCACAGCAGTGCAGGATCCGAGCCGCCTCTGTGACCTGTACCACAGCTCATGGCAGCACTGGATCCCTAACCCACTGAGCAAGGCCAAGGATCAAACCTTCATCCTCGTGGATACTAGTTGGATTGGTTTCTGCTGAGCCACAGCAGGAACTCCCAGGGTATTTATTTTATACTTGAGTTCTTATCCAACAGCCACTTTATTTTGTTGCTTAAATTGTTTCAGCTTTAGCCACTGAGAACTCTTTCAGTTGGTCCTCTGCCCCTTCTGACATATACCCACCAATATCAGTATTTTTTTTAAAGTACTTCCTATCACTATAAGATGCTCCAAGCTCATCCAGATATTTCCTGCCTCAATTCTAGAATCAGCAATCTCTCCAAGGAGGTCTGGTTCCTTTTATTAGAGATGGTATTTAGAACCCAAGATCTGGATGCGGGGTGCGTCTTCATCGCTACTGGGATGTTGTGGCTTCTAGGCCCTTTCATGTAACCGAACAAGGGAATGTGTGTCTGCGTACTAACCCATGTATATACACATGTGTATGAATATTTCAGTGTGTAACCGTCTATATATATAAAGCTAAACATGACTCATACTGAGGTCTCCAATTCTAATCCAGCATCACATGGATCCTTCCAACCTTCTCGTATCTGTAACCTCCCTCTCCAATAGTGAGAAGGCTGGCTTCTGTAATCTGCTGTCCATTTGGTTGTTCAGTTTCAGTGTCCACGCGTAATGCTTTGCTTGAGAGGTAATGTATATACTGGGAAACTCCGTGCTCGCTTAGAAGGAATGAAAGCGGCCAAGTTCAATAGCAAGCAGGGTTGGGCAGGGGGGTCCATGTCTGCAGTCGCATTCTCTTGTGAGAAGCCCTTCCCCTGAGCTTTTTTGGTTATGTGTGCTCAGTCACAGATACTAGTCTGGATGTAGGTGTGAGAGCTGGGCTGGGGTGAAAGAACGTGGCTCATTATTAGCGGAGCTTAGGGCTCCAGGATTCCCTGTTGCAAAAATCATACTATAAAGACTGATTTTGATACGATGGTAATTCATGCTTCATACAGTTGAGCCTTCAGCCTTTCAGTGGACTAAAGTCTGGGCGGGGGGGTGGTGGTTGTTTTGGTGGCACTAAATTGTTTATGGAAGGATATCAATCCGTTGTATCTTTGGGTGGCTTCAGCTGATTTCTTTTTGTGGTGTTACCTGCATGGCCCTGTCTAAAGGGAAAGGACCATGACGAAAGTGTTTCACTATTATTTTGTTTTGTGGAAAGATAGTTTAATTTTTTTTTTTTTTTTTGTTAATTTTTAGGATCCGGGGACAATGATGATTTCTATCCAAGGGGTACATTGGAAGAAACGTCCTCAGCAAAGCGTGAGTAGAAAAGCAAACTATTAAAAGCAAATAATGCTGCTTAATATATGCATCCATTCCAAGTACACGTTAAAGCAAAGCAGCAGGTGGTCTGTATTTCACTTGATCAGATATAACATGGTTATCATAAGTTGCATTATTTAAAAGAAAATCCGAATATTTAAAATCCTTAGCTTCCTTTGTGAAGAATACCAAAAATGTTTAATAACTGATGCAAGATGTTCTCGGGCTCGAGTCATAGCCTTTACTGGGGTGACTTGCCAGCTTCTAGCTCAGAAAAAGATACTTTGAAGTGGGTAAGGGATTTCTTTCTCCTTTTGGATCTTTTTATAACAGCTCTTCTTAAAATGGTATCTACATGTAATCTCTCAAATGCTCAGCTTTGTGATCAGGTTCGCTTTAATTTTTTTTTTTTTTTAAAAGAGAGCAAAAAAATGTAAACTGTTCTTTTAAAAATGCAGACCTGCTTAGAAAGTCAAGCTGGTATTCCATTCGATCCCGCCCCTTCCTTCAGCACCCGCTCCTATCCCGGGAGGGAAGCGCTTAAGTCCGTTTAGTTTTCTGTGCTGTCATGTCCTACTGTACACAAAGCTTGTTTGTTTTATAGAACATGTGTAGGGCTTTTTTATTTCGGTTATATGCATATTATTTCACAACTTTTTAAAAAATTCAGTATGGATTGAAGACCTGAGCGAATGTATCTATAGCTATATTAGTCTCCTCTGTTACAGCAGCCTGTAACAAAGGACCACAAACTGGCCGGCTTAGAACCATAGAAATTTGGAGTTCCCTGGTAGCCTCGCAGTTAAATTCATATAACATAAAATTAAGCATTTAAAGTGAACACTTCAGGAGTTCCCTGGTGGCCTAGTGGTTAAGGATCTGGCATTGTCCCTGCTGTGGCTCCAGTCACGGCTGGGATGCACGTTCAACCCCTGACCCAGGAACATCTGCGTGCCGTGGGGTGTGGGCAAAAAAATAAAAAGGCTTTATTTAGAGATGGTCACATACCATACCATTCGCTTGTTAAAAATGTATAATTCAGGAGTTCCCATCGTGGCGCAGTGGTTAATGAATCCGACTAGGAACCATGAGGTTGCGGGTTCGGTCCCTGCCCTTGCTCAGTGGGTTAACGATCCGGCGTTGCCGTGAGCTGTGGTGTAGGTTGCAGACGCGGCTCAGATCCCGCGTTGCTGTGGCTCTGGCGTAGGCCGGTGGCTACAGCTCCGATTCGACCCCTAGCCTGGGAACCTCCATATGCCGCGGGAGCGGCCCAAGAAATAGCAAAAAGACAAAAAAATAAAGTCTGAAGAAATTACCACGTGTCTTTAAAAAAAAAAAAAAATGTACAACTCAGTGCTTTGTAGCATATTCGCGTGGTTGCGCACCCGTCACTCCAGCCAATTTTAGAACGCTTCCATCACCGCAAAAGAAACTCTGTGCCCTTTCCTCACTACCCTCTGATCCCCTGCTTCTCCCCGCTGTCCCCAGCCCCTGGCACCCACCGATGTCCTCTCTGTCTCTGGACTTCCCTGTGCGCACATGTCAGTGGAGTCCTAGCTGTGTGGACTTAGGTTTGCTTGCTTTCGCTCAGCAAACAGCTTCAAGGTTCATGACGTTGCTTTCAGAATTTGTTTTCTTTTTTGGCCACCCCATGGCATGTGGAGTTTCTGGGCCGGGCCAGGCCAGGGATCCGATCCAAGCCACAGGTGTGACTTAGGCCTCAGCTGTGGCAAAGCTGGATCCTGTTTAACCCACTGTGCCAGGCCAGGGATCCAACCTGCATCCTGGTGCTGCAGAGACACTGGCGCATCCCATTGCGCCACATTGGCGAGGCCTGCTTTCAGAAGTTTGCCCCTCCCTCTCCCCTGCTTTCACTCCCTCCTCCCTTCCTCTCCCCCCCCCCCCATCACTCCCTTTTTCCTTCCGTGTGGGGAACCCACTTCTGCTCCTGCCAAATCAAGCTGCTTCTGGGTGCCCTGATTTCCACCAACTGCCATGGCACCGTCGTTGAGCCACATCCGGGGGTGGGGGTGGGGTGCTGCCCAGCGCTGTGGACTGCTTGCTGGCCGCACACACTGCAGGGCTGTGCTCCTGGCAGCGTTTGCTGAGCCTCAGAGGCGCCTTTCTAAGCTTGTCGTTTTGAGCAAGGCTTCCCAGAAATAGATGCCTTTATTTTAGGAGCTCGCGGCTTTGATGCTGTTGCCCTACTCCTCGCATTCCTTGATGAGTCGCTACGCTTTTCTCCTCTCAACTACGGATGATAATAAATCCCGTTTAAAGGCTCGCAACAAAAAAATCTGTAGTTAATAGTATCTTAAAAAGTCCCCCAATCCAAAGTCACGTTCTCCGTCCGCGCAGGCTCAGGCTCCGAGCGCCTCGCATGTAAGGAACACTCTCTCTTGGCCGGGCACCTGCAGATCTCCCGAGAAAGCAGGGCAGAACTCCACGCAGCCTAGGGATCCAGCGGGTGTGGTGCGGCTAAGGATAGACGTATAGATGGATGGAACAGAAGTGAGAGTCCCAAAATAAACCCTTAACCTCTACGTTCAGTTGATTTTCGTTAAAGCTAAAAAAACAAATATTTTTACACAGGAGCCGTGTGAGTCATATGGCGGCTACGCTAATATTACATAAGTGGCCGTTGCTTTTCTGAAAGTTGCTCAAATCATGGTTTCACTGATATAATTTCTTTTTTCTGACTCTACGAATCACCATAATATAAGATATGCGTAAAGAGCCTCACGTAGACAGGTACGTTCAACTTCTTCATTTTACAGGTGCAAAGTCCAATGGAAATTACAGATATAAAATTTCTCTAAACTGACCATCTAAAGTTCAAAACAGTACTCACTGACAGCAGGTGCTCACTGGTGGTTTCCTTACCGTAAAAACCCATCCCCTGGCGTGTCTGGCACATCGAAGCGTGTAGTCGTGTCCCCAAAGGAGTCCCCAAGGAGTGAGTACGATTGTTTTAACAGAAAGACCTTCCATCGTCTCAGCTTCCCTCTCTCCTCAAACCGAATTCTGGTAGATGCACACTCTTCCCTCTTTGTAAATAACTGATGGAAGGAAAATTCACATAATATAAAATGAGTCCTTTTAAAGCAAACAATTCAGTGGCCTTTGAAGACGTTGCCATTATCGTGTGCCCACCGCCTCTGTCCAGAGCGAAGCCACTTACACATGAAGCGGCTTCTCCTCTCGCCCCAGTCACTCACCAGTCCGCTTTCTCTCTCGGTTGATCTCTCCCGGCTCTTTCATACAAACAGCATCATATGACGTGTGACCTTTGCTCTCCGGCTTCTTGCACATACGCATAACGTTTTGGGGGTCCATCCGCCTTGGAGCACGTATCCGTGTTTCATTCTTTCTTTATGCCTGAGTGATCCTCCATTGTCTGGATCCATCACCCTTTTATCTATTCATCAGTTGATGGACCTTGGCCTATTTCCGCCTTTCGGCTGTTATAAATGATGCCCACGTGTATACGTACTTGTTCGAATGCCTGTTTTTAATTCTTGAGGGCATAGACCCGAGAGGCGCATCACAAGGTCTTGTGGTCATTCCACGTTTAGCTTTCAGAGGAACTGCCAACCGTTTTCCACGGTGGCTGTACCATCTTACATTCCCGCCAGCGCTGTATGAGGATTCCGGTTTCCCCGAATCCTTGCCAGCTTCTTTCCCTTCCCGCCCATCTCCAGTTTTGCGCCCTTTGAATAACTCGACGTGCGTTTCCCTCTCCCCCGAGCCCCTGGTGCCCCCCCGTTCCACTCTCTGTGAATTTGACAATTTTAGATGCCTCCTAAAAGCAGAATCAGGTAGTATTTTTCCTTTTGTGTCTGGCTTACTTCATTTAGCATAATATCCTCCAGGTCCATCCATGGTTGTTCCAAAGGTCTGGATTTTCTTGTAAGGCTGAATAATATCCCTTTGCCTGTGTATAGCATATTGACTTTTGTTTTGGCCGTGCCTGCAGCACGTAAAAGTTTCCGGGCCAGGGATCGAACCTGCACCACAGCAGCCACCCAATCCGTTGTAGTGACAATGCCAGATCCTTAACCCACTGAGCCACCAGGGAACTCCATCCCACATTTTCATTGCCCCGTCTTGTTTCCATACTATGGCTATTGAGAATAATGCCGCAATGAACTTGGACACGTGGATACCTCTTCAAGATCCTGATTTCATTTCTTTTGGATGTACACCCAGAAGTAGGATTGCTAGATCAAATGGTGGTTCTTTTTTCCATTTTTGAGGACCGTCCATCCTGTTTTCCATAGTGGTTGCACCATTTCCCGTTCCCACTGACAGTGTACAAGCATCTCACATTCTCATCAACACATTATTTTGGGTTTTTTTCTTTGTTTTTTTGTTTTTGTTTTTTGTTTGTTTTTTTGTTTGTTTTTTTTATAGCAGTCATCCCAACAAGTGTGAGGTGATGTCTCATGGAGGGTTTTTGTTTTTTCTTTTTAGGGCCGCACCTGTGGCATATGGATGTTCCTAGCCTGCGGGTCAAGTCGGAGCTGCAGCTGCTGGCCTGCACCACAGCTCATGGCAACATCGGATCCCTGACCCACTGAGCAAGGCCAGGGATCGAACCCGCATCCTCATAGATACTAGTTGGATTTGTCTCTGCTGTGCCACAACGGGAACTCCCTCATTGTGGTTTCGATGTGCATTTCCCTGATAAGTAGTGCTGCTGAGCATCTTTTCAGGCACCTGTTGGCCACTTGTATGTTTTCTTAGTAGAAACGTCTAAGTCCTTTGTCCATTTTTTCATGGGAGGATAGTTGATGTACAGTATTATGTAAGTTACCAGGGTACAATTCAGCGACTCACAAGTTCAAAAGTTCCACTCCATTTCTAGTTGTTAGAGAGTATTGGCTGTATTCCCCGTATTGTACAATATGTCCTTACAGCTTGTCTTTTTTTTTTTTTTTTTTGGTCGTTTTGTCCTTTTAGGGCCGCACCTGCAGCACATATGGAGGTTCCCAGGCTAGGGGTCGAATCAGAGCCATAGCCACTGGCCTACACCACAGCTCACAGCAACGCCAGATCCTTGACCCATTGAGCAAGGCCAGGAATTGAACCCGCAACCTCATGGTTCCTAGTCGGATTCGTTTCCACTGTGGCCCATTCGTTTCCTTTGTAGCTTGTCTTGTACATAATAGTTTGCACCTCTTAATCCCCTTCTCTATCTTGCCTCACCCCCTTCCCTCTTCTCACTGGTAACTACCACTTTGTTTTCTATATCTGTGAGTCTGATTACTTTTTACACTTACAAGTTTTGTATTTTTTATATTCCACATATAAGTGATATCATACAGTATTTGCATTTCTCTGACTTATTTCACTTAGCATAATACCCTCCAGGTCCATCCATGTTATTGGAAATGGCAACATTTCATTCTTTTTCATGGCTGAGTAGTATTCTATTGTATACATACCACATCTTTACCCATTCATCTGTTGATGGACCTTGGGTCGCTCCATATCTTGGCAGTTGTAAATAATGCTGCTGTGAACATTGAGGTGCATGTATTTTTTTCTCAAGTTTTTGTTTTATTTGGATATACACCAAGGAGTGGAATTGCTTGGTCGTATGGAAGTTCTACTTTAAGTTTTTTCGGAAATCGCCATACTGTTTTCCGCAGTGACTGCACCAATTTACATTCCTCCTAAGAGTGTAGGAGGGTTCCCTTATCTCCACTTCCTCACCAGTATTTCCTGTTTGTGTGTGGGGTTTTTTTTTTTGCAGGGGGGGGTCTTTTGTCTTTTTAGGGTTGTACCCGTGGCACATGGATGTTCCCAGGGTAGGGGTCGAATCAGAGCTGGAGCTGCCAGCCTACACCACAGCCACAGTTACGCCAGATCCGGGCCACGTCTGCAACCTACACCATGGCTCACGGCAATGCTGGATCCTTAACGCCCTGAGCGAGGCCAGGGATCGAACCTGCATCCTTATGGACGCTAGTTGGGTTTGTTACCTGCCGAGCCATGGCAGGAACTCCCCTATCTGTGTTCTTTTTGATGATAGCCATTCTGACAGGTGGGAGGTGGTATCTCGTGGTTTTGATTTGCCTATCTCTGTTAGTGATGTTGAGCATCTTTTCCTGTGTCTGTTGGCTATCTGCATTTCCTCTTTGGAAAAATGTTCGATTCTGTCCACTTTTTAATCAGGTTGTTTGGAGTTTTTTGATGTTGTATGAACTGTTTATATATGTTGGATGTTAATCTCTTATCAGTCATACCTTTTGCAAATATTTTCTTCCATTCAGTAGGTTTTCTTTTTGTTTTGTCGATGGTGTCTTTGCTGTGACATAAGTTTTAGTATGTTGTATTTTTATTGTCATTCATCTTCATATATCTGGCAGTTTCTCTTGTGATTTCTTCTTTGACCCATTGTTTATTAGGAGTGTGTTATTTAATTTCCATACAACTGGGAGTTTTTCAAATGCCCTTCTGTTAATGATTTCTCTTTGCATTCTTTTGTGGTCGAAGAACACAATTTGTATGATTTCAGGCTTTTACAATATATTGAGATTTGTTTTACATCCTAGCATGTGGTCTGTATTGGAGAATGGTCCATGTATAATCGAGTAGAATGTGTTTCCTGTTTGGGGGGAATGTGTTCTCTAGATGTCTGGTAGATCTAGTTGGCTTATAGTGTTGTTCAAGTCTTACGTCTCCTCATTGTTTTTCTCCCTGTTCTGTCTATGATTGAAAGGATCATATTGAGATCTTCGGCTGTTGTTGAATTGTCTGTCCTTCCCTTCAGTCTTGTTGTGTTTTGCTTCATATGAGTTCTGTTGTTAGGTGCACATATGTTCAAGATTTTATATCTTCTTTCTGGGTTTATCCTTTCTTTATTATAAAATGTCACTCTTCATTCTGGTAAACAATTTTTGTCTACAGACAGTTTCATCTGCTAGTAGTATAGCTCCTCCAGGAGCTCTCTTTTCATTGCTGTGTGCATAGCCAACCTTATCCATCCTTTTACATTCAACCAATTTCTGTTTTTGCCAGGGTTTTTTTTTTTTTTTTTGAGTAGTTGATTAATTATTGAGTGATTGCTGTGTATAAAGCTAAACATGTTTCATCTCTACCTTTCCCATTAGTTAAATTTCATTTCCCTCTACTACTTCTAACTGTAGAAATGGCATAGCCCCATTTTTTGGCTTTTTAATTTTTCTTTTAATTTTGCTTAACAGCATAGTCTTGATGTTTAAGAAAAGAATCTGTTAGAAGACTCCTGCATGGCATGCCATGTAATTGATATGAAAGAAGCCTATAATTTTAAAGGAATATGGTTGAGCTGAAAGGCCTAATATTACAGCAGCAACCACACTTATATAAACCATTTTGTGGTGTTATAACCACTTTCAGCTTATAAGACATTCCCATACCCTACTGGGGACATAACGTCAGTTCATCCCCGGGCAGTATTATCTGTGATTGTGGTGCCAGGTTGAGAGTGGTGGAAACCAAGGCTGAGAACTTTCAGGGGTTATGCTCAAGCTCTGGACCTCCTTGACTCACACGGCCATCTCTCTCTGGCAGATCTGCACTCAAGCCCCAAATTGCCAGGTCAAATGTGGGGTCGCGTCTCCCTCCCCACCCATTCTCTAAAGAAAAGGGAGCAGAACACATCTGATCTAAACCTGCTTACATCTCTTCATCATCCTCAGAGTGACTCTTCGGAGGCCTCAAGGACCGAGACGGGGTGCTGTCCTCATGCTGTGACTTGCCTGAGCTGTGTAGTGGCTGCTGTATTTTGTTCCTAAATGCGCTCCCCTTGCTGTCCCCCTCCCCTGTTTTAGAGAGATGGGACCGCGTCACCACGACAACCAAGAGACCCGGAGTGACCAGGGCTCCAGCAAAGCCTGCAGGTAACAAGGCTGCTCTGAGGAGGGCACTGAGGAAGGACCCCGTGGAGCTCCCTGTGGGGCAGTGTGTAAATGAGCTACCTGTAATTTAACCAGTTGACTCTCTCCTTTATGTTTTGGCGCCCCCTGAAGGCAGTGATTTTGACTTGGCGGATGCCTTGGATGGAAACGATCAAGAAGATGGCCGCAGGAAACCGAGTCCAGGAGGAGGAGGTGAGTCACAGGCCAGTACTGTAGCTTCTCAGCTACAACAGCCACAGAGCCACTCCTGGCCCAGCAGATCTGGGGGCACTTCAAGGCCCGGGAGAAACCCGCAATGACGGTTATCAAACAGCGGTCCTCAAAATTAGGGACCTTCTCAAGGGCTTTTGGTCACGTGGGTCGCATCGATCAAAGTTTGCCATCTTTCAAGTTAAAACCGAAAAAAATTAATTTCAAATGAACAAGAAACCCATACATATTAGCATAAATAGTCTATTTTATAAGAAATAACCATGGCGAGATAAAAAGAAAATTTAGCGAGGAGAGTGGCATCGTTGTGCATTTTTGCAAATGTCTCTAATGTCTGTATCTCAGTGGAAGAGCTGGGCTCTCCCATCTGCTTCTGGACTCCGTTGTGACATGTTGTTATGGTTGATGCATACGAAGGAAATCCGGCCTCATATCGCTGTGCAGTTGAGGAGAGGCAGAATATCGTAATAGCCTTTTCATGTCATTGATTCGTGTAATTTGCCTCTGGTAAGACGCCCGTACTCGACCAGTGGCTGTGTCTTAGAGGTTAAGTACAGTGGGGAATGTGAAAGTCTATCTCCGGATTTTCCACCCTCGATTTCCTTAAGCCCCACAGGGTCTCTCTTACACTTTCAATGGAACTTTTACCCATTTGTGGTTTTGCGCATTTGTGCTTTAGTCATTTGGAAAGTATGGATGTTCTGAGGTCTTTTGAAATTCGAAATAATGCCATATTTCATTCTGAAAAACCCTAATTCACATTTGTTAGTATCACCAGCCAGCTCATTAGAAAAAGTCACTAAATATTGGGAAGCTGTTAAGCTCGCAGGGGTAGATACAGATTTTTCCCAATTCTGCTTTTTGTATGAAATATGATCTTTGGCAACAAGTGCTGCCAGTGGTTTTTAAGTGACAGCCTCATTTCATTCATTTGCGAGAAAACATCCGCCAAATATTCAAAAGCCACCGTAACCAGAGTCTGCCCATCATTCTTTCTTTCTAGTTCTTCCATGACAGAAAACAGCTAAGACAATTCAGAATTGAAACCACTGGAGTTCCCTTCGTGGCTCAGCGGTTAATGAACCTGACCAGGATCCATGAGGATGTGGGTTCAATCCCTGGCCTCGTTCAGTGGGTTATGGATCCGACGTCGCTGTGAGCTGTGGTGCAGGTTGCAGACGAGGCTCAGATCTGGTATTGCTGTGGCTGTGGTGTAGGCTGGCAGCTGCAGCTCCTATTCCACCCCTAGCCTGGGAACTTCCATGTGCCACAAGTGTGGCCCTAAAAAGCAAAAAAAAAAAAAAAGGAAAGAAAGAGAAACCATCACAGATGAGCTTTGTTGACTCAGCTATGGTACCTTGAATGGAACAGAGATGCTTTAAGCACGCTTTCCATTCCATCACCCAGAATATTGAAAGGGGTGGTGTATCAGCGGTTGAGCTATACTAAAAGCACCTTTTCGTGTCTTTGTCTTAGTTGTCTTTGCTGCGTAACAGAGTGTCACAAACAGCGAGTGAAGATGATACCCTTTTGTTATCTCACGGTCGCCTTTGGCATGGAGTTCAGGCGCAGCTAAGCTAGGTTTTCCTTTCGGGGCCTCACACAGCTGCAGTCATGGCGCCATCCAGGCCTGGGGTCTCGTCTGAAGTTGGGTTGTCTTCCGAGCTCGTGTGATTGTTGGCAGAATACCATTTCCTTGCAGTTCTACAACTAATGGCTGTTTGCTTCTTTAAGACAAGTGGGGAGTTCCCCTCGTGGCGCAGTGGTTAACGAATCTGACTAGGAACCATGAGGTGGCGGGTTCGATCCCTGGCCTTGCTCTGTGGGTTGAGGATCCGGCGTTGCCGTGAGCCGTGCGTGCTGTAGGTCGCAGACGCAGCTAGGATCTGGCATTGCTGTGGCTCTGGCATAGGCCGGTGGCTACAGATCCGATTCGACCCCGAGCCTGGGAACCTCCATATGCCGCGGGTGCAGCCCTAAAAAGACAAAAGACAAAAAAAGAAAAAAGAAAAAATTGGGAGGGAAACAGAGCCCAAAGGGGGATGGGGGAAGGGCAGGGGGAGTGGGAGAGGAAGGTGACTCTACCGCCTCCAGTGTTTGAGCCTGGGAAGATCTCCGCCCTGTTAGAAAGGGCTCACTCGGTCCCAGGGGCCCCCGGGGAAAGCTCCCTTTTGATTAATGCCAAGTTAAATTGAGGGCGTAGCCTAATGACCCCTGCACAGTCCCTTCACCTGCACGTGTGACAACCTGAGCGCGGGCGGCGGCCGTCCCGGCCCCGCTCGCACGCACAGGGACGGGGCTCTGGGGGGTGTTCACTGGCGGAGGGGATCTGGGGGGCGGCTTGAGGGTTCTGCCGGCTGCACTCCTCAAGGACACTCTTAGGCGACGGTCATTTTCTGGGGACGTTGGACAATAGCCACCACCAAATTGCTTGTCACTGAGAAAAGTTCTTTGACATTGAGATGTGTTCTGTTTGCTCCAGGTTTTTCGGACAAGGATCTTGAAGACATCTTAGGGGGCGGCGAATACAGACCTGACAAGGGTAAAGGTAGGAGCTCGGATCTGTCCAGACACCTCGTTCTCGTTCAAGATATGACCCCACAGCGGCCAGGTCGCTGGGGCTCACGGTGCCGGGGAGGGGGCTCTGGAAGCCCATCGGGTGGCTTTTCCCTAAACCAGCTGCTGCAGGGGATGCTGTGTCCGTCGGCAGAGGCCGCCGGCTGGGGCCGCACCGGTTCCGGTGACGAAAGGTCAGCGGACTCGCTGGGAATCGCCCTCCCGACCCGGGGAGCCTGTCCCTCTCAGGACGGGGAGAGCAGAGCGCCTGCTAAGGAGGTTGCTCAGAGACCCAGAGCAAGCCAGACATCTTGTAAAACAGCTTTTTATTTTGAAACAGTCTCACTCACAAGACGTTGTTAAAAAATAAATAAATTGTTCAGGAGAATTCCTATCCACCCTTCACCCAGCTTCCCCTGATGATACCTTTTTTTTTTTTTCTCTCCTGCTTTTTAGGGCCTCACCTGCAGCATATGGAAGTTCCCAGGCTAGGGGTGGGTCGAATCAGAGCTACAGCTGCCAGCCTACACCACAGCCACAGCAACGTGGGATCCAAGCCATGTCTGCGACCTACACCACAGCTCACGGCAACTCCAGCTCCCTGAGCCACTGAGCGAGGCTGGGGATTGAACCCGCATCCTCGTGGATACTAGTCGGATTCAGTTTCCACGGTGCTACAACGGGAACTCCCCCCGATGGTATTTTACCCCAACCACAGCGACATTGTTAAAACCAGCAAGTTGACACCAGTGCAATATTGTTATTAAGTCACGTATAGCCCTTATTCAGATTCCATTAGGTTTTGCAGCGTATGGAAGTTCCTGGGCCAGGGACCGGATCTGAGCCACCCTTGTGACCTATATGCCACAGCTGCAGCAACGCTGGATCCTCAACCCACTGCACTGGGCCTGAGCTGCTGCAGTCAGACTCTTAAACCACTGTGCCACACTGGGAACTCCAAAACCTTTTATCTGAATATATTGTCAAGGTCTGATCCTAGTGTGGGGGCAGTCTTAGCCAGACGTGATGTGGCAAAGTAAGTTAAGCTTATCATTTGTTATTGTGACTTGGATGTGTCAGGATTATACCTTGTCGTTGGGGGTGAGGCATTTTGTGGTGATACCCTGTTGTGGTTGTGACTTGTGGTATGGCTGTGACAGCAGCTTACGAGCGCATCTGGTGTAAGCCTGCTACGTGCCCCGCGGTCCAGGCTGCGACACTGGCATTTGCTCCTTTTGTGCAGGAACTGTGTGTCTTCGCGCGGGAACAGTGTCCTCTTCCGCCGAAAGGATAGTGTGTGGTCAAGTCTGTCCTTCATTTTGAGTCAAAAGCTCTAAAACCCTCTTGATGAAATTCACAGGTGTCGGGAGAACATGGACCATTTAAAGGGCAAAGCTAGCAAATGAGCCAATTACTCCCGGGTGACAAATGCTATTTCCAGAAAGGAGTAGTGGTAGTGTGTGTGAGCACGCACACAAAGGAAGCGTGAGTGACACGTCGAGGGGTTTCCTTATTAAAAGTACATGTTTCAGCAAGGAGGAAGTGTTAGGAAATTCTCTAATTAGGCTCGTATTTGAACTTCTCATGTACAGAGTAATCAGTTGTTAGCTAAGTTATACCGTCTGTCATGATAGGCATCAGTAATGGAAAATAGAAGAAAATCCCAGCAAAAAATACAAAAATACAGTGTGACATTGAAACACAGTTATGGTAAGCTCACGATGAAATGCTCAGACACGGGAGTTCCCGTCGTGGCGCAGTGGTGAACGAATCCAACTAGGAACCATGAGGTTGCGGGTTTGGTCCCTGCCCTTGCTCAGTGGGTTAACGATCCGGCGTTGCCGTGAGCTGTGGTGTAGGTTGCAGATGCGGCTCAGATCCCGCGTTGCTGTGGCTCTGGCGTAGGCCGGCGGCTACAGCTCCGACTTGACCCCTAGCCTGGGAACCTCCATATGCCGCAGGAGCGGCCCAAGAAATAGCGAAAAAAAGACCAAAAAAAAAAAAATTCTCAGACACGACCTTTTATGCAAACGTGCCATTGACACGTATGAAAATAAGACATCACATTTAAATAAATGATCATCAGCATAAAAATAATCCTAATTCATGCATTTTCTAACCTTGGGTTTTAGGCACAGACACTCCAAAACTCTAGTTGGGTCTTTTTGGGGGGCGGGGGAACATGAAGTTCCAGGACCAGGGATCCAATTGAATCCACAACAGCAACCCAAACTGCTGCTGTGACCATGCTGGATCCTTAACCCACTGCACCACAAGGGAATTCCTGTATTTCTGAAATATGTCCTCAGTTATATATTTTTTCTGGAGAAAACATTTCTAATGTCCCTGTAGGCACCCCATATTTTGCATTTTCACTGACTGAGATGCCTCAGCCTAGTCAGTTGCAGCTCCTCCTTGACCCCTAGTGTATTCAAGCCTCTACTCTTCTTCCCCAGAGTTGCCTTGGTCCCCAGCGACTTCTTGGTGGTCACAGCCCTCTGTCTCATGTGACCTGTGCAAAATTTTACTTGAGTGACCACCACCTCCTTCACATTCTCTCCTCTTGGTCTCATCCCCTTCTTTGTAAACACTGTTGCCTGCTGGGTCTCTTTCCTTGGGTGTCCAGTTTCCTGTGTTAGTCTCTTACCCACTGGAATGGAAGGGTATTAGAAACCAAAGTCTGGATGTTGAGTGTATTCATTAGAAGGATGTCGCTAGTTCTGTGCCCTCGAAGTGAGCAGAAGTAGGAAATGGGGAAGTATATGGGTGTATTTTAGACCATGTATACATAAGTATCTATCAGCATCTGTATGACCTTAAACATGAGTTCATACTTAAGCCCTTTGGCAGTCGATTGCAGTTGGAGACATGCTGTAGTATTCTTTTCTAGCTTATCTGCAGCTTCCTCCTCTGACAGTGAAAAACCTACCATCCATCAACTCGTTGCTTGTTTGACCAGTTCTGGTGCTGTTCATGGTTCGCACAATCAGAATTGTTAAGCCAAACCCCTGAACAACTCCACAGTCTAGTGCTCGTTTTTCTTCTTTTGTCTTTACCCGACCGTTTCAGTCAAAATACCGTTTGTTAAAAGTTACTTAGGCAGCTCCTTTATTCACCCTCTGTTCCGTGCAGTTATGACCTATGTTTATAATGCAGATGCATTTGTCACAGTTGGCATTACAGCCTGGGATCCCCTACCACCCCAGTTACTGTTTCATTTTCTTCTTTGGCTTGCGTACTTTAGAGGGCACTCTGTGATATATGCACTTGTGTGGGTTTTTACAAATGCACACAGTCACGTGTCCACTACCCAAGTACCATACGGAATAGTTCTGCCACCGGAAGAGTTCTCCTGTACACCGCTTTGAGACGCAGCTCCTCTCTCTTTCCTCAACCCTAATCCGTTGTCTGTGCGTGCAGCCACTAATGTATTTATCGTCTCTATAGTTTTGCCTTTTCCAGAATGTCATAGCGTTGGAATCCCATGTTATGTAGCCTTTCCAGATGGGCTGCTTTCACTGCATTGAAGGGTTCTCCATGTCTTTTCATGGCTTGATAAGTCATTTCTTTATCGCGGTAAGTAGTATATTCCGTAGTCTGGATGTGGCACAGTTTATCCAGTTCACCTATTGAAGGACGTCTGGGTTGCATTCAGTTTTTGGTGACTATGAATAAAGCTGCTGTAAACGTTTACCTGCAGGTTTTTGGTCCATATGGGTAAATACTTGGGTGTACGATTGCCGGGTCATGTGGGAAATCGGTGTTTAACTTTACAGTGAATCCCCCGCTTTCCTCTAGAGTGGCTGTACCGTCACTCCTGTTCCACGTCCTCATCAGCAATTGTCACCAGTTGGGCTTTTTTTTTTTTTTTTTTTTTTTTGAGGCATATTCTAAGAGTTGCCTGGGGGTATGTCATGGTTTTTTCATCTGTATTTCCCTGATGGGAAATGATGAGCATCTTTTTATACTTATTTTCTATTGTTCTGGAAAGTCTGTTCAGGTTTTTGTTTGTTTGTTTGCTTTGCCCATTTAAAAAATTAAGTTTGCGTTTATCAGTTGTATTTTCAGCCTGGATATCAGTTCTTTATCAGGTATATGACTTTGAAAATATTTTCTCCTAGTTTGGGACTTGCCTTTTTGTTAATAGTTTTTTATCAAATAAAAATGTTTTTTATAAAGTTTGGGTTATCTTTTTTTTTTCCTTTTATGGATCATGCTTTGGTGTTTAAGAAGAACCACATTCATGAATATTTTTCCTTCTGAGAGTTTTATAGGTTGAGCTTTTACATTTAGGCCTTTGTTATGTCTTTAATCTGTAGATGGTGTGCAGTAGGGGTCCACCTTTATTCTGTTGCACGTGGATATGTAGTTGTCCTGGCACCACTAAGACGGACCTTTCCCCACTGAATTGTCTTGGCTGCTTTGGTGAAAATCAACGCGCCATAAATGTGTAAGAGTTGGTTTCTGAACTTTCGGTTCTGTTCCACTGATGTCTGGCCCACCCTCTCAAGCCCCCACGGTTATCTCGCCTCTCCCTCTCATTTGCCACTGAGACGGCGACATTGCTGACAGTGCTCCAAGTCCCATTTCGTTTGGCAGGTGCAGTGCAGCGGCTGGCTTTCACGGCTTGCCTGCCTCTCTGCAGGTGAATGAGCTGCTGAAAGGCCCGGGAAGAAGGGGAGATGAGAGCAGCCCTGGGAAAAGGCCACAGATTCCAACTCTCGGCACAGGCACTACGTCCGTCTCCTGAAGAGCTGTCTTTGGTTGTCCAGGATTATCGTTGCTTTTTGAGAAGAAGATTTGCTGACTGCCTCATGCCCGAAGTCCTCTCCCCTAGTACCTTTTGAATCTAGAATATTCTTTCTCTTTGTCCTGCCCTTCGAGCCCAGGCCCATATCACTGCTCCTTGGGTCATTACCTTAATGCGTCTGTGAAAACCTGTGAAGGGTGCGCATGAGGTGTGCATGTTACCGAATTTGACCTGGAATCACGAGCAGATGTGGAACTCCGAGGGTATGGTGTATTTAGGGGTGAAGTGTACTGATCTCCGAGGAGTACTTTGAAATGCATCAGAAAAATAAGGTGGGACCGAGAGAGGGCTGGATGGACATATGATAAAGCAAATGACATAAAATGTGGAGTTTCTGTTGTGGCTCCGCAGAGACAAACCCGACTAGTATCCCGGCCTCGTTCCATGGGTCGGGGACCCAGCATTGCTGCGGGTGTGGTGTAGGTGGCAGACACAGCTGAGATCTGGCGAGGCTGTGGCTGTGACATAGGCGGGCAGCTACAGCTCCAATTTGAGCCCTAACCTGGGAAGGTCCACATGCCACAGATGCACCCCCCCCTCAAAAAAGTAAAGTGTTACAGACCCCAGATGGTGGGTATGTGAGTATCCACCGTACAATGTTTTCAACTTTTTGGATTACTTGAAATTTTTCTTAATTGTTGGGAAAAACTTTTTTCAGAAGCCAAAAAAAGTCTTTAATGGCTCCCACTGCCTACAAGATAAGTTCAAGGCCTTTACCCCGCTGGCATACCTGCTGCCCAGCCGGCCTGCCAGTTCCTCTCATCGCCAAACATGCAGACCACATGCTGCAGTTCCAGGGCCAGGGATCAGATGCACGCCACAGATGTGACCCAAGCCACTAAAGTGACAATGCTGCAACCTTAACCCACTGTGCCTCCCTTGCGTGTCCCTGGCCACCCCAATAAAAGCTTTGCTGAAATGCGGGGGACTAGGACGGACCGAACTCCCAGCTTTGGTCTCTGCCCTCTTGCCTCCCCCACCGGATTGGCTAGGCTCACCACCCTCTGGGCCGTATTAGCAATGCCATCCTGGCATAAGACACTTTCTCCAGGACTCCAAAGGGGGCCGTGAGGGCAGCGGGGCAGCCTGCACACTTGCTCAGGTGACCGCCAAAGGTCAGGTGATGAGTTGGGGGGGAGGTCCCCAGAAGCCTGTTGGTAAAGCCGGTGCCTCAGCTGGTCCTCCTCAGGTCCTTGCTTCTGCCCTCAGTTGGGGAGGAACCTGGCAGGGCAGAGGGGATGTCCTTAGCACCCCGATTGCCCTTCCTGCTGCCTTGGTCACACGACTCTTGATAAGCTGGGCTGGGCACGGGGATCAAGCTTGGAAGACAGCGAGCGTCATCGTCCTGCCTGCGTCCTGCCTGCCGGACGGTTTGCCCCGCTTGTTGTCTCTGAACCGTCCCTGAACTTCTGGGTCTGCTCAAGGCTGGCGTCTTGGGGACCAGCTCGTTCTAGTGGCCGTCCTCGGGGCCTTGGATGGGAGCAGGTGTCTTTGGGGAGGGCCTGTCTTCTGCCTCAAGTGCAGACGCTCCCTGTGTCTCAGAGGACACCACGAAGGGAGGAGCCCTGTCGGACCTTGTCCTTGGAGGTCACTTTGCAGCCTTGCTTTCTTCATCGCATCGCCACCTCTTGCGGCCACCCGGCCGGGTTCCTCCGTTCTGGGCTGCTCATTTCTAATTACTGCGGGCTCACGACGTGGAAAGTACTGCATCTTTTTTTTTTTTTAATCAGGAAAGGAAATCTAATATCAGAATCTGGCTGAGCACCCCTTTCCTCCCAGCTGGGAGTCTTTTTTTTTTTTTTTTTTTTTCGTTTGTTTTTTCCGCTGTACAGCATGGGGACCAAGTTATACTTACTTTTTATTTTTTATTAAAGTACATTTGATGTATAACGTTCCTTCAACTTCTGCTGCACAGCGAAGCGACGCAGCCAGATGTCCCCTCGTTCCTGTCTTTATCCCCTTCCGTCATTTCTAACCCGGGAGACCGTGCGGTTCCCCGTGCGGGACGGCAGGACCCCATTGCTTCCAGATGGGAATTTTTCAGGCCCAAAGCATGCACTTCTTAAAAACAGAGTCAGGAGTCAAAGCCTGTAGTTCTGAAGAGCTGCAGACACTGTCTTACAGGTGTTTGGGCCTCATGCCGGTGTCGGAAGTGTCCCCACGGGTGAGGCGGGACCCGTCACCTTTAGTGCCCGGGGGTAAATGCGAAGCCGTCGTTCACTGTGGTCAGTTAGTTGACGGTAACTTTGAGCGCCTTTGCGCTCCAGACACGGGACCTCGGGCTTTGAATCCCTCCCAGGGCTTTGCTTAGACGGCTTCCTCGGCGCCACCCTCGCCCTGCACGTGCCTGGACTCGGCACACTGCTTCGTGCCCTTGCATCTTCATTCTCGTCATTTCTCTTGTGATGGCACGCACGGCACCAGGGCTCCTTACTGAGTTTAAACTTTTTTTCTATTTGGGAAACAGCTACGTACCATTTACCATTTTAACCATTGGAAGCGTACGATCAGTGGCTTGAAGTACAACCCTCAGCAGCATCCATCGTCCCAAACGGAAGCGGCCAGGCCGCCTCCTCCTCTCCCCAGTCCGCAGTAGCCACTCTTGTGCCTTCTGTCGCTATGAAGTCAACTACTTTAGGGACCTTATTTATTACATATTGAAATTTGGCAGCACCTGCAGCATGCAGAAGTTCCCAAGCTGGGGATCAGACCTGTGCCAGAGCAGTGACCTGGGCCACAGCTGTGACAACACCAGATCCTTAACCCCCTGAGCCACCAGGGAGCTCCTGGACCTCATTTACATGGAATCATTTACATGCTGTCAGGGTCCGCCCACGTTATCGCATGGCTCAGTACGTCATTCCTTCTTAACTTGTCCTTGTATAGATAACGGCACATTCTGTTCGACACGCTCCCTAGCGGGTCCTTAAAGAACTCTTCCATTTTTACTGTGTTTACAGTTACTCTGTTGAAGTATCTGGGCCTCTTGTGGCCCCTTACAAGCCATCGAGTTAGTCTCACACAACAGGGAGTTGGGTCTCAATGGGGACACAGCCACAGCAAAGGGCTGAAGGAAAGGCCGGCCGGAGAAATACTGGCTAAAAGCCACCAGACATTTGCTGGCGACTTGGTGACCACCAAGTCCCCCAGGTGCTCTGCTCAGCTGTGGGAGCCGAACAGTTAGTGATCTGCCCCCAGACAGCCGAGTCTCTCTGAACAGCCGCCTCTGGAGCACTCGTCTTCATGTGTCTCTGCCTTCTTCGGACCCGTTTCCATATCTTTTTCAGCTTTTATAACAGAAAGAAATGGAATGTTTCAGATTGAGGGACGCCTCCCTGGTTGAAGTGTTCTAGAATGTGAAGAGACCCACTTAGCCCCTCAGAGCCTCTGCTCCCAACACACACACACACGTGCAGCATGAACACAGGCCCCTCTCGGAGATCACTTCTCTGTGTCTTGGCAGCTCAAACTAGGAAGGCCGATTGCGGGGCTCGGGGTCACGTGGGACAGGGCACCTGCCATGTCGTCTAGAAGGCAGGCCGCGCATGCTCTTCCCGGAGGTGGGAGATGGAGGCGGACTGGGCCTTGGAGACTCCGGAGCCGGGAGGAACGGCAGCCGCTGCGGTCCGCCTGCGCCGCCGGGCTCTGGCTGGTGGTTCTCAGTTCAGTTTGGCTTCGTAACCATCGGTCATTTGCAGCAGGTGTTTTTGTCCTCTTTATTCATTTTTCAATTTAAAAAATTATTTTGCATATCTGCTGCCACTTCTTCTATAATGAAAATACATTTAAAAAATCGGAAAGCCCTAGCTGTGGTTCTGCGGGATAGGCTGAAGTGGGGAATTTCTAGTACCTAGGAGGCGACTAGAGACGCTTTGGTATGTGATGGCGACTGATAGATAACTCGTGACCCCAGAAGGCAGGCGAGGATACAAAACATACTGTCCTTGAAACTGAGGATCCCGCCGGCGACCTGTGAAATAGCCTCTCTCCAGTTGTGGGGAAATAGAGGTGGCTGGAGTTGCATGAAGCATGCAGATTTTAGACATTTCAAAAAGTTATATGAAACATACTTGTGTATTGTTTCACCGTCTAGGAAGCATCACTAGTGATACTCGGGTGTATGTGCTCGCGGTACTTTCTCTGTGCGTAAAGTATGCATTCGTAAATGTTTGTGTTTATTTTTACAAAAACGGGGCGATGCTCCCCTTCGAACGCCAGTTATTTATTCCGGAACACCCGGAGTGTCTTTTTCCGTCATTAAGGGTGCTCTGAGGCATCGTGTCCCCCGCCGCATGACAGTGTCTTTCTGGACCTTATTTAACCGGGTCTCCCTTTGTCCAGGGAGACTCCCCCTCCAGCTCGGGACTGCTGTACGCAGTGCCACCGTAAAGACGCCCTCGCCACATGTGCAAAACCTTGATAGTCTGTCAAATTCCTAGAACGTGACTGGCGCCGTCACAGGCAGTGTAACTTTTGAAAGATGCAGCCCTTCAAGGGCTCTGCCAGATGGTGCTCCGGGAAGATGGAACCCACTCCCTTGTCCACCCCTGGGAGGTCAACAGGTACCCGTCTGCTCACACACGCCCCGTCCCTGGGGACTCCGGTTTTGTAACCTTTGCGCATTTGATCAGTACAAGATGCTCTCCTGTCTAAATGTTAGATTTGGGGGAATTCAAGACGCGAAATACTTTTCGCCTTTTTGTCTCATGGACACGCTGCTTCGTGTTGGTGCCGCTTGCCCTGCCTTAACTGGCGTCCGCATCTCTTCTCATTCATGCGGAAGGACTCTTTTTGTATTAGACATGATGACTCCAAAAACATCTCATTGACCTTTCGCCAGCAGATGAACCTTGGCATCCTTTCCACTCTTTGGCTTTCGCTAATGCCGCAGTGGGATCAGTGCACCAGTTTCGTGTGGGCGCATGTTTTCAGTTCTCTTGGGTGTCACGTGTGTCTAGACGCGTGCGTGTGAAGTGGGAGCTCATGGCGGGTTGAGTCCCTGATGACTGAGGATGCCGAGCATCTTGTCATGTGCTTCTTGGCCATTCGCGTATCTCTCCAGAGAAATGTCTGCACACTCTTTGTCCATTTGTAAATTGAATTGTTGGCTTTTTTATTGAGTTGTAGAAGTTCTTTATCCTAAATACCTGTCCCTTGTCACCTATAGGATTTGCCAGTGTCTCTTTCCATTTTGTGGGTCGTCTTTCCACTTTCTTGGTGACATCCTACGAAGCACAAGGAGTTTTAATCTTGATGAGATCCAGTTATCCATTTGTTTTCTTTTGTTTCCTGTCTTTTTGTTGTACTGAAGTCTTCCCTTTTGATGTGCATTTGGTCTTTTCCAGTTCTTTAGGGTCAGCTTGAGGAAGTTAGCGCTTTTATGGCTTCATCCATTTTACCGTTATTGGAAACTGACTTCCGTGGGTGGTGTTGGTTTGGATACATTTGGTGGGTCAGTGGGTCATCAATTGGCCCAATATGATTTTTTTTTTTCTTTAACCTGGCACACATACATTTTGTAAAGGAACGGGATTCAGGCTGTGCTCAGAGGAAGTGAACAGAACTCAGTAGACAATCAGGAATGAAGACCATGACACTGGCTCCGCTTACTCCAGCGGCAAGCCTTTATGGCTGACTTCCGGTTCATGTAACTAGAAGGGATGGAAGGATCTAGAAGGACTGGGTTGTTATTTTCCAGTGGTACTTGAACCTCACACTATCTTCAGCCCAAGCGCCCATTTGAGCCCCGGCCAGGGTGACTTTTTTTGAGCGGGAATAACATTTGCGTGTCGTCTTCCTGGGATACTGCTGTTGTACAATTGCAGGTGGTCAGATAGTCAGGAATCCCTGGAGCCTGAAGAATTGAGCTTTTGGGTCTTCTGATAGCCCGGGGCAGCCAGGCCTCTCCCTGTGCCCCCGGAGGCATGGTAGGCAGGGAGCCTTCCTGTTTCCATTTCATGTAACACTGTCACCACCGTAGCTCATGGCCATACAGATTGTAAGGTTCAAGTTGTTGGGAAGGAATCCTCGTGACCAAGTATTAATAAGGAAGGAGGGACTTGGGAACACTGAGCTTCATTCCACCTCGAGGGGAAAGAAAGAGTGGGCTCAACTGCTCATTCCTCCCGGGAAAGCGAGTGGCGTGAATCCGTCAGCAGAGGACGCCTGTTGGGGGCGGGGGGGGGGGGGGGGCCTCGCCGCTACCCTTGACAGTGGCCACCTCGGGCACAGAAGAAGGGACCGGTGATGGGCCAGCACAGCTGGACCCCACGTCCTCACAGGTGACCTCACTGCTGACAGGCCAGGGACTCGTGTCCTCCTCTCTGCTCCGCTTTCTCCGGCAGCAGGATTGTGTCTTTGCAAATGCCAGTGCTTCTTGTTTTGCAAATAACCCGTCATTTCCCATCACAGGTGTGTCTGTAAAATGCCTGTAACTCAAGGACTCAGCCCCAGGTGGGAACAGAGCAAACCTCATTTTCTCCTCCAAGATTTTTTTTAATAGCCTTTAATTTTTTAGAGCAATTTTCGGTTCCCAGCAAAACGCAGCACATCGTACAGAGAATCCCCAAACAGCCCTGCTCCCGCCCGCCCACCCGCAGCGTCCCCCACCAGAGGGGGTGCGTTTGTGACATTTCGTGAACCTACATCCCCCCGGGTTCGTTGATTGTGAAGGAAATGTCAGAGGCCGTGGCCTCCAGCCCAGAGCGGCTGCCCCGAGAGCCCCGGGCTCTGGGAACAGTCTCCCTCCCTTCACGAGCGTTCTGTCCCGGGAGCAAGAGGGCACCCGGAAGGGCGCGTTCCAGGCTAGTTCATGTCCCCAAGTGGCACCAGGTGCTTGTCAGGGAGCTGCCGTCTGGGCAGCGCGTGTGAGTGTGTGAGCGTGCTTAGTTTTGTGAAGTTTTGTCACGCAAGCAAAGAACAGCTCTGTCACCGCAGGGTCCTTCCGTGTCCCTTTCTAATCACAGCCAGCTCCATCCTCCTCCACCCTCCCTGACCCCTGGCAGCCACTCATCTAGTCCCCGTCTCTGCGGGATTGCAAAATACTAGATAACCGGATTGTCAGCCTGCCTCGGTTTATGTTTCCAGAACGGCTCCAACTCTGTGCCGGCCTGGAAACCTCCTGACAGCACGTAATCCTGCAGCACATGGGGAGGGCGCTGTGTGTGTGCCTAAGTGACAGGAACAGAAGCATCTGGATGTGAAGGAACGCGTGCGAAGGGCCAGGCGCGGGAGGAAAGCAGGCAGATGGGAACTGTGATCTCTCCGGGTAGCCGTAGGAAGATGGATTATCTTCATGCTGGTCTTTCATCACTGTGTTTCTGGATTTAGATAAACAGTACAGGAGGCTGTGGCTCGCGGGACATGCACAGCGCTGTTCGGAGTCAAGCTGGCCTGGCGGGGGCTCCGTTGCCGGCAAATCCCTCAGCACCTGCCCCCGCCCCCCTGCAGTAATGGGGCTGGGTGCCCCTGCCCCCGTGGATTGCAGAGAGCGCCAGGATGTAACACGTTCGGGGCACGGGCGCCGGCATTTGGAAGATACAAAGTTCCACCCGGCAGCCTGGGCTTGGCAGGTGACGGGCGGAAGGAAGCAGGTCTTGCTACAGTCAGAGATGCCGGCTGGGGCCTTTGGCACAGGTGGACTCAGAAGGGTCAGCGAGTCGGGAAGGGGCTGTCGCTCCTGAGCCCGAGCTGGTGGTCACAGCAGACACTGAGAGCTTTTTGTCCTTTCTGCAGGTGATGCCCGGTATGGCAGCAACGGTGACTCGGAATCCGGTGAGTTGGAGTGAGTCCTGGGGTTCGTGCTTCCCCGGGCCCGCCCTGTTTCCGCCAGAGAACCGTGCGGCCGACGGCAGGCTGCAGCCATTGAAGGGAGACCCGCATCAGAGTCTGGTTCCCAGGGAGGTGGCCCCACGGGAAGCACCCCCCACCCCCCCACCCCCGGTCTGTCTGGGCCTTGGTGAGGGCGGGGCTGCGCCAGTTGCACGGCCACCTTTCCAGCCGTTCACAGGGGCCGTCCAGACAGGCAGCGGGCAGCACTGGCTTGGGGGTCACGGGCGTTTGAACAAGCTCAGCTGGGCGGCCTGACCCGCGTTTCTCCCCGACCTCGCCCAGGAATGTCGGCGGAGACGGGCACCATCGCCGGCGTGGCCAGCGCTCTGGCCATGGCCCTCATCGGCGCCGTGTCCAGCTACATCTCCTACCAGCAGAAGAAGTTCTGCTTCAGCATTCAGCGTAAGTGGCTCTGCCCCACGGCCCCTTGTGGCTGTGCCCTCCCGTTCCTGGCCGTGACCCCCTGGGGACAGACGCAGGCCAGACGGAAGCGTGAACCAGCCCGGAAGGGAGGATTGGGCTGGACTCAATGACCTTGATCTTCCGAGGGGTTCAGCTCCCGGAAGCCCAAGTGACCCCTGGGTTTCTCCCTGAATTTCCCCGAGGCTCGGGGTCGCACCCCAGGGGCCGGGGGCCCTTGGAGGCAGAAGGCAGTGTCGCCGGGGTCTCAGAGCCCGCAGTGGCGCCGTGGGGCAAGCCAGCGCCCACCATCCCCTCCGGTCCCAGGAGGATCAGGCAGCGTATGGAGTCGAGAATGGTTGTAAAGGAGCCGGGAGGCAGGGGGAAGACGCGCCTGTGGTCCCCGCCTGTCCACAGCAGCTTGGTGACACAGGGCCGCTTCGGCTGTAGCTGCGGGGCTCTCTGTGGCGCGTAGACGGAATAGTTACTTATGTGGAATGTCCCCCAGGAGCCTGTGTTGGGGGAGCCCGTGGGGGACCCTGTCGAGAGTGAACGAGACTGCGCTCGGTGGCTTCATAAGCACAGCGCGGATGTGTCGCTGTTTGATGAGCCTCGCTGAAGACGGGCGGTTGTTAGTTCAAGTGGGAGAAGTCGTCCCCTGTGAGCCCCCGCCCCCGCCCTTGCTCTGGGCCTGGAGCAGAGCTTCCCGGAAGATGGACTTGGGTCCCAGAATGCTTTGCGTGTGTGTGTGTAGAGCTGGTTTTTTCATCTGGCCTCGTGTTTGCTGCCTTGATTCTTGTACCGTGTTCATGACCGGGGCTGCCGCGGAGAGCTCCGCAGGCTCCAGGGACACCGTTCACATCTCAGTGCACAGCCTGCACATCTGCTCCAGTGGCCCTGCTGGGGGTCCTGTCCCGCCCGCCACAGTGGATCCAGAAGCTTGGCTTGTGCCGTCGGGTGAGAGGAGGAGTCCCAGGGAGCGCAGAGCTGGAGGCCGCGTTGGCCTTAGGCCTTTGCTCAAAAGCAAAGAAACTGAGTGGCTCAAAACCTATTCTCTCCCAGTTGTGGAGGCCACAAGTCCAAGGTCAGAGTGTCAGCAGGGCGGGTCCCCCTCTGGGGGAGGCTGCTTCCCTCTTCCTCCAGCTTGCGGCTGCCTCTGTCTGCAGGTGGCTTCTCCTCTGTCATCTTCTGTCTCTTAAAAGGGCACTTGTCATTGGATGTCAGACCCGCCCTAAATCCAGGCTGATCTTATCTCAAGATCCTTCAGTTCATTAGCTCTGCAAAGACCCTTTTCCCAAATAACGCCACGTCCACAGGTTCCAGGGACGAGAGCGTGGCCTTATCCCTCAGGGGCCACCACTCACCCCGGTTCAGCATCATATCCCAGCAGTGAGATGAGACTTTAGAATGCACGTTGGGTACGAGAGACTAAAGGCTGGGCCTAAAGTTAGAGTAAGAATGGCTTCCTGGGCACTGCACGCTGCCCCTGCCTGCCCTGGCCCGACAGGGCAGCTGCCACGGCGCCCTCCTTCACGCCGCGGGGACGAGCCTGAGGGGGCTGTTGAAGGAACTCGCTCCAGATAGGAAGCAATGGATCCGGGCTGGAAGGCAAAGCGGGGAGCTAGGAGGGGCGGGAAGAAAGGTTAATTTCCAGAGATGCAAACTGTTGCCTTTGGAATGGCTAAGCCCTGAGAGCCGGCCGTGTAGCACAGGGAACTCGATCTAGTCGCTTAGGATGGAGCATGATCATGTGAGGAAAAAGAATGAGTACATGGATGTGGGACCGGGTCACCATGCCGTACAGTCGAAAGCTGGCAGAACACCGTAAACCAGCTCTGATGGAAAAAATAAAAATCATTGTTAAAAAAAAGGTTGATTTCCCCACCCCAGAATAGCAGGCTGGGTTGTATCTGTTAGGGAGGCAAATGAGGTGAAATGAAAATACATTCTTTTCACACCTGTTCCCTAAAACAAACAGTGAAAGGGGAGAACATGAAGGCCTTGGTGCACCGCGCTGAGGGTTGAGATGGGGCCCGGGGAGGAGAAACCACCAGGAAGGGGCTCTGCGGCCAGCGGAAGGCTCAGGCAGCAGGCCCGGAAGGCGTGGACGCCACCTCTCTCCGGGCGGCCGCGGGGCCGGGGGTTGCTGGGCCGGGCGGTGGGGCTGCAGGCCCGGAGGCCCGCGCGCTGCGGCTCCCGCTCTGCCCAAAGGCCGGCCCCCCGCGCCTTGCCCTCCGCCTGCCGCCGATGGCATCGCTGACCCCGCACGGCCCTCCGTCCCTCAGCTGGCCTTTCATGCGAGTAACTGCCACCACTTCTAGTTTCGCTTCTGTGGCCGCTCCCAGTGTGGCCAGCACGGGCTTCCCATTGTCCAAGTCGGGTCCGCTCCCGCGTCCGTGGCCTCCCGTCCCGAATTCCACCAGCACGTCGGGGGCGCCTCTCCATCCCCACTGCCCTGTCCTCCATCTGGCTGCTTCCCTCTCCCTCCCGCCTGCTTCTCCCTGCACTGAGCAGCCCCGGGGACCTGTGTAAAGTGCACAGGGACAGCTCTACCTGGACCCTTACCGCCGCCCTCCAGGTCCTGCCGTTCAGAGCCCTTCATGGTCTGGCTCCATCACAGCCCTTGTCTTCCCCGGGCCCCTGTCCGCCGAAGCCCGTCTCCACGGCCGCACTGACCTCCCTGGGTGCACTCTGCCCTCTCCAGAGTCTTCTCCGCTGTGCCCTCGCCTCACCTAGCTGCCCCCGTCCTTCCACCGTCCAGCCCAGAGGCTGTGTCTCGTGCCGCCACAGCGCCCCCTGCCGGCCTGCTGCGGAGCCGGCGGAGCGGGCCGCCCCCATCCCTCTGAGCTGCCAGCTCCGTGCGGGCGGACGTGGTGCATCCTGCTCCTGGGCCCGGCTGGAGTCCGGAGGAGCCCCGTGGATGTTGGCGGGGTGGCTGAGCCCCTAGGAAGCTGAGGGTCAGGATGATGTCCCCTCGCCGCCCTTCCTGCCAAAACTCTGCCCAGAGCGGGGACGTTGGGGAAGCTGAGCAGAAACCGCGGGGCAGAGACCCGGGGCGGGCAGGGGAGAAAGCCCACTGCAAGGCGAGCGCGGAGCAGCAACTGCGCCGCAGATTCCGGGGACGCAGAACAGAAACCGCTCTGCACTCCTTGCACTGGCAAGACCCGGGGGACGGCCCGTGACGGCACGTGACTGCTGGGAGGGCCTGACCCCACCGTGGTGCTCAGGGGCTTCCCGTCTCACCGCTGCCAAAGAGGCCCTGGCCTTGGGGACCCTCTGCTTCCTCTGTCTCTGCCCTCAGTGCCAAGGGTCAGCGCGTGGCGCGGAAAGCCCACATGGTTTGTTGCCAGGGACTGAGTTCTTGCTCCTGGGTCCTAAGCTTTGTGTCTTGCCTTCAGATGCAGCAGAAGGTCAAGGTAACAACGTGCTTTGACTCACTCATTTTCCTCTTCTGCTTTGGCCTCTACGTGCACTTCATCGTCCAGCCCTCCCCTCCCCTCCCCGCTGCGCTCCTTCCTTCTTGCCACTCCCCCCCCCTTCCCTGGTCCTCCCCAACTTGGCTGTGACCACTCTCACTTTTCGTTCTCCCCATACGAGGCGGGGTTGGGTGCAGCTGCGTTTCAGGGATGCTGGGCCGGGGGCAGAGGTCCTGTCTGGGGCTCAGCTGCCCACTGACGGCCGCCCCTGAGAGAACCAGGGGCTGCCCCAGGGCGGGAGACGGCCGGTGCCCGCCAGCTTGGCAGCTGGGCAGCCATCGGGAGGCGCGGGGCGCATCCCCTGGCCCCTGCCTGGCAGCGGGGAACATCTTCCATGGGCTCCTTCACCCATCCTTCCAGGCCTGCCCATCAGCACCAGGCCGGGTGGGCGGCCCTTTCTACGAGGAGGGCCTAGATGCAGCCCAGGACGGTGGAGTGACTGACGCTGGTGCCTGTTCAGTCAGTTGATTGCTTAGAACGTGGCCCAGTTTGCCCCCACCGTGGGTTTATTGGGGGCGGGAACACAGGCTCTTGAGTCTGCGCAGGTGGCGGCTGGGTGCTGGCAGGCAGAGCGTGCTTTCTAGCCCGAGGGCCCCCTGGGCAGTAGGCCGGGGGGTAGGGGTCGGGGGGAAGCCCAGATAACGAACGAGACTGGAACAAGCTGTCGGTGTCCCTGGGCCGTCCACACCGCGGCAGGGACGGCACTTCCTCCCCCCAGCATCTCCGTCGTGAGGGCATCCCATCACCCGCCCCACCCCGCTCCGCCTCCATCAGCCACTCATGCAGCGCTTAGCTCCCTCTTTGCCTCCCTTGTCCTGGCACGTGGACCCGTGGGGGGCACTGAGCTGCGCTATTGGGTGCCCCAACTGGGGAGCTGCCATGTGGTCCACGGTCCCACACATGGTGGCACCTGCCCTGGGGGGGGGGGGCGGTCGGGGCCTTTGCCTGGTGTCACTTCTGAGGCTGATGGTGAGAACTCCTGGGTGGGGCACCACATTCCCGGCCGCTCCTCACCCAGATCCGGGGACCAGGATGCTGTGTGGCCCCGGGTGCGGGGGTCTGAGGCTGATAAAGGGGGTTGGAGAGTTTCCGGAGTTCTCCATCATGGCTGGGGACCCTCTGGTGCTGCGTTGGTAACTCTGCCCTTTGCCTTGAGCAGAAGGTCTCAACGCAGACTACGTGAAGGGGGAAAACCTGGAGGCCGTCGTGTGCGAGGAGCCCCAAGGTGAGCCCCTCGAGGTTGCTGTCCCCGCTGGAAGCCTCCCGGCCGCTGGGGCCAGCACAGAGCAGAACCGGGCTGCGCAAGCAGTGGGGGTCCCCGCACCCTGCCCTGACCAGCCAGACTCCAGGGGTGGGGCTGTCTGGGGACTTGTGCACACTGTCGTGCCCAGCCTCTGATCCCCGCCCGCAGAATCAGCCCCGCCGCCGACAGAGCTGTGGGGAGTCTCAGCCCCAGACCCAGGACCGTTCTGGCCGAGAACAGCCAGAGGCAGAGGCAGTAGGCCACCCCCACCCCGGGGCCTGTGCGCAGGAAGCACTTGCTGGCTGCAGACCACCAGCCACCACAGGCTGCGTGAGGTCAGGCACTGGGTCTGGGGTGGCCGACGTCTCAAGGCAGACAGATCCTGTGGCCTCAGCACGCCAGCCAGGCAGTCAGGGAGCAAGCAGGAGTTTCAGCAGCCGAGGTCAGGCGGGTGTAGACAGGGGCTCGGGAGCCCGCCTGCGCCTGTGCAGGGGCCCCCCATGGTCGCCTAGGATGCTGCATTTCAAGCGTGACAATGGGCTCTACAGCAGCAGTCGCCGTGGTCCGTGTTTAAACTCCCAGCCACCATCGTGTGAGCATCTCCTAGGGGCCCGGTGCTGTGCTGAGTGCTTTCTTTGCAATAACCCCCAGCCGCTCCGCCGGGAGCATCCGCCTTACCGATAAGGGCGTGCAGGCCGAGCTGGTCTCCAGGGCGCAGAGCAGGTACCAGCGGCCAGGTGTCCGTGGCGGACAGACGGGGGACCAGATTTCTGTGCCCAGGAGGAGCAGGGTTGTGGATCTGTGTCTCCTGCCTGGGCAGGACGGGACCCCCTTCTAACAGGCATCTCCTCTTCCTAGTGAAGTACTCGGCGCTGCAGACACAGTCCGCCGAGCCGCCGCCGCCCGAGCCGCCCCGGATCTGAGCCCCGCTGGGCAGGCAGTGGGTGCGCGTGGGGCCGCCGCTCATCACCCAGCTCCCGGTTTCATGCGGCCCCGCAGCTGCCACACTGCTCCTTCAATGTCATTGGCTTCTCGTCGTTCCCAGTGTCCCGGATGAGCTCGGGGTGTTTGTGAGTTTGGTTCGCATGCCCACCCTGCCTCTGTGGAGCCGGGCCGCGGTAATCCGAGACCCCGCTCGCCAGAGAGCCGGGACCAGCCCCAGGAGCCGCGCACGGGGTCACGGGTGCCCCAGGCCCCCCTGCCCCCGGCCTGAGCCGCCTGGGAGGGGGAGGCGGGGAGGAGAGTGAACCCAGCCCGTGACCCCTCCACGCTGCGGCGCCCTGGCCTGGAGGGACCTTCAGCAGGGCCCAGCGGCCAGGAGCCAAGCAGCGAGTGGCAGGGCACCCACCCTGCACGCACGCCCTGCCCGCTGATTTGACTTGCTCCTCCCTTCCGGTCGCAGCCCTTAAGCTGCTGGGCTTCCTGAGCGCTGGTCCCCGTGGTGGCTTTTCACTTATTTAAGTGCTAACACCCATGTCACAGTAGGCCGCCCTGAGACTTGAATCTTCTGGACACGTAGGAAGCTTTGGCTCTCAGGCCTGATTCCTATCTGATTCCAGAGGACTGGGTGTGGTCTCCAAGCTGACACGATACACTTTTAGGAATCATTTAAGCCGTGCTTGCGAGTTTCACACGACAGAAGGGGTGCTCACCCCCCACCCGGGCGTGGGCTCATTTGGTGGCAGAGCTCCAGCCGTCTAGCACGCACGGAAAAGCCTGAAGCCTGCCCGCGGGTCGCTTGGAGTTTATGGGGAGGGGGACGTTGGCTTGGTTTGGGAAACATCCTACCTGGGGGAGGGCTCCTGGGGCCCACGGGCGCTTTCTGTGCTGGGCCGGAGCAGAGCTGCGCTGCTGTCCCAGGCTGAGCTCACGTCTCGAAGCGCAGCTACTGTGAAGGAACCTGCGGGGTCCTGCCCACCTCCACCTGCTGCAGGCCGGTCCCACGTGGTCCCTGGGCGGTGTCGGCTGCGCTGGCTGAGGCCCAGGGAGACTGCAGGCTGCAGAGCGGGGGCGCCCCGCGAGGCCCCTGCCCCCAGGCTCAGGCCGGGTGCCCGGGCCAGGAGGGCAAAGGGCTGCCCGTTCCCCCCCCCCTCGCCCCACCCTCACGGGCTGGATTGTTGCCAACTTGGCCCCATGGGCCAGGGCTGTGGAGGACTTGTGCATTCGAGCCTGCTGTTGCGTGAACAGGGTGGCCTCAGGGCCCAGGGAGGGCCAGTGTCCTGTACCAGGAGCTGGGGAGGGATCGGGGCGGCAGTTTAGAGGAGTGAGGCAGCGCTTGTTCGTGGTCGGATGCTTCTCTCCCTGCCACCAGGGAGCTGGGACGTGTACAAAGAAGTCACAGTCAATGGCAGCGACTAGGAAGAGCGAGGTGGCCGTGTGACCCCGTGGTCACCTTAGCTCTGCGGCCAGGACCCTCCGAGGGGGAAGGCGCTGACAAGCCTGGCTGTGGTGTCGTCGGCGCTCATTGTGAAGCCGTCTTCTGCCCCGTCTGCCCTTCCGCGTCCAGCTTGGTGCCCGCTGCGACCAGCGCTGGCAGAGCTCTCAGCCCGGGGCCTCTTGGAGCCGTGTCCGCCCGAACGGGGCCTTGGCAGCTCGGGCCCGTCCCGGGCGCCGGCGGAGACAGCGACGAGAAAGGCCAGCTGGCAGCACCCGAGCCCTGTGCGCTTAACTGGGGTGGGGGCTGCGCGGTTCCGGGAACCCGGGGCGCGCGGGGCGAGCCCGGCTCTGAGGAGGGAGGCTGGAGGCTGAGCTCCGCGGCCCCTGTCCGTTTTCTGTGCTTGTGATTACCTGTGAGTTGTACGCCGTCTCGTGTTTGCATTAAATAAAACCGAGCCTAACAAGTTCCTGTGTCCGCTGGCACGAAGGCCCGCCCTTTGTCGAGCGATGCTCTTGGTTCCTACGCGTGGGGAGCCGCCCGCCTTCCCCACCCTCCCCGGCCAAAGGCCTTTCTCAGGAAGGCCGGGCTGCCCCTCGTGGTGCAGGGGAGCTGAGGCCTGGACGCCGAGGGACGTGCCCAATGTCACAGGGGTGGGCAGAGGCAGGCCCCCCGACTCCCAAGTCTGCCCCTTTGTCTGTCTTCAGAGGAAGCCAGTACCCACCAAGGGTTGACTTGGGTGACGTGCCAGGCCCAGGCCCCCACCCGTCACCCACTGCCACGTGTGGTGTGGTCCGCCGGGAATGAAGTGTGCCCTTGTCACACTGTGTGCCTTGCAGCCTGAAGAGATTGCGAGGGGGGGGGGGTTCACGGTGAGGGGGTTGGCATTTTTGTGCCATGCCAGCCTTGTGATAAAATGGTACCAAGTTCTCAAACCCAACCCCCACATGACTTCTGGGCCGAAGTTCTGTGCCCCATCCCAAGGCTTGCTGCTCAGGCACGCAGCCGTAGTGACAGCGCATGGGGGGAGGACAGGCCGGGGTCGCACTTGCCTCCCAGGGGTCTCCAGTCCTGTCCTTGAATCCTCAGCATTTTCTGAAGGTTAAGGTGCAGGGAGGTTTAGATTGTAAAACCAGAGTAATCCGGAGCTCCCGTCGTGGCTCAGCAGTAGCAAACCCAACTAGGATCCATGAGGATGCAGGTTGGATCCCTAGCCTTGCTCCGTGGGTTAAGGAGCTGGAGTTTGCCATGAGCTATGGTGTGGGTCGCAGAAGCAGCTTGGATCTGGCGTGGCTGTGACTGTGGTGTAGGTTGGCAGCTGTAACTCTGATTCGACCCCTAGCCTGGGAACCTCCATATATATGCCATGGGTTTGGCCCTAAAAAAAAAAAAAAAGTAACCCATTTCAACCAAAACATTCAAATCGTGTGTTAAACTGCATTTACAACTTAACCAAATGAGTTCGATCACATAAGGGTAGTTTACATATATTAATGTACTTGGGACATGATAAGTTTGTACTGACTGTTTACTAATATTCCCCAAGGGAAAAATCACCAAAATACTTGAAAAAAGACAATCTCGGAGTTCCCGTTGTGGCTCAGTGGAAACGAATCCAACTAGGAACTGTGAGGTTGCAGGTTCAATCCCTGGCCTCGCTCAGTGGGTTAAGGATCCGGCGTTGCCGTGAGCTGTGGTGTAGGTTGCAGACGCGGCTCGGATCCCACGTGGCTGTGGCTGGGGTGCAGGCCGGCAGCTGTAGCTCGGATTGGACCCCTAGCCTGGGAACCTCCATGTGCTGCAGGTGCGGCCCTAAAAAAACAGCCCCCCCCCAAAAAAAAGGATAACCAAAAATGAGACCATGGAGCAAACATTTTAATTACAGATTGAAACAGTGCATCAGATGAGGCAAATACGATACTGTACCAGTCTTTAAAAATCTGAACCGTAAAGGTTTTTACATTCTAGAACACTTAAATAAAACTGAAAAAAAAAAAGAATTGCTTAAGTAACAAAACTATACTTCAGGTTGCTTTAGAAACAGCTCTGTGCTGGAAACATACATACCAAGAAAACTGATCTGTTGTGCTGCTTTCAAACCGAATGGGCGCTTCTGGGGCCTAGCACGGGGCGGGGGCTGACCTTGGCATGAACAAGCCCTCTTGGCTTCTCTGGATCTGTCAAAAGCATCAC
Source organism: Phacochoerus africanus (assembly GCF_016906955.1). NCBI lineage: Eukaryota > Metazoa > Chordata > Mammalia > Artiodactyla > Suidae > Phacochoerus > Phacochoerus africanus. The sequence continues at coordinate 126,540,923 of NC_062560.1, read as the reverse complement.
CCAGTCCACACCAAGGTTAGTAGTCTTCATGCAGCTGGGGGAATTATGTGATATTTCGGGGGGGGGGGGAGGGGAATTAGGAAATGTCCCCATTTTAAAAAAATCAGTATTATCAACAAGTAATCCAGTTTATCCATTCATAATTAGGCTTTCAGCTAATGGCTGGAAGCATAAATCACAAGCTAATACCAATTAAACCACAGTTTAGAAACAAATCCCGCAGAGGATAAAAATGGAGACAATTTTAGGTTATCAAATTACCTTGAATAAATATTTGATACCTACAGATACCAGATAATTTTCTCTAAGAATCAGAAGGTTCCAAGTTGAAAAAACATCTATTCCCTAAGTAGCTGAGTGTAAAAAACCTTTAAGAATTTTCGTTAAAAATAAGGTATGTTGGACTTTGGGTCACATGCCCTAACCTGAAAGCAGCCGGGCACGCCGACGCAGGTGCCCGCGGAGCGGCTGCCCCTCCCGCGGCATGCTGAGTGCCCACAGCGGCGGGGGGCGCCCAGGGGCGGGCAGTGCCGCGGCCCGCGGGGGGGCTCTGCGCTCCGGGGCGGCGGCGGGACCGGCGGATGGGCCAGGAACTCCGCCCAGACCGACGGGCCGGCCGGGGACGGGCCGGCGCGAGGCGAGGCGGGGGCCGAGGCCGCGGGCCGAGGGCGGCCTCGGAGACGGAGACGGGAGACGGGGCAGGCGCGGGGGAGGCTCCCGGCCTCGGCCTCCGGGGCCCCAGGCGGCCGCGGCAGGAATACCGCGAGGGCGCGCGTCTTGCGCAGGGAGCGCCGCCGCGGCCGAGCCCCGCAGAGGCCGGGCCGGGGCGGGCGGCCGGGGGCGGCTCCGTCCGCGGGGCTCGCCGGGCCAGCCCTGGGGACAGCCGGGCGGCCGGAGCGGGCGGCCGGGGCCAGACAGTCACAGGTGGTGGGGCCGACGTACCGCGACGCGGCAGCGTGCGCGCCGCCTGGAGGCCCGGCGGGGCCGGGCCGTGGAAGCCGCTCCCCCGCAGAGACCGGCCTCAAAATAAAAAAAAGGACGTAGGAAAATAAAGGCGTGTTTCTCTCGTTTAAAAATACCCTCTATGTACACGGCCGGCCGGCCGGAGCGGGCACGGGGAGCCCTGGCGCGGAGAAGCACGGGCGGGGGCCGGGGTCTGTCCTCCAGCAGGTGTCACCTTTCAACGCGGCGGGCGGGCGGGCTGCTCTTCCACGAGGACGTCCCGCCTCGAGCCTCGGCATCGCCTGGCACTCACCCGAGTGTCTCCCACGCGCTGGGCGAGCGCTGGCAGGTGGCCAGCAGGTGTTCACAACACAACAGCACTGGACGACAGAGGGAGCTGCCACCTAGCACACCGACGGGCGCCGGGGCGGCCCGAGGGCAGGGCCGGCCGTCACACCGAGGTGTGGACAGGCGTGCCCGAGTGTGCCGGCGAGGAGCCGCGCTCAGGCGAGGACGAGGCCCGCGTGGCCACCTCCCGCTGCAGGTCCTCCACCCTCTTCTGCAGCTCCGCGCGGATGGCCAGCAGCTCCTTGAGGTTCTGGTGGATGGGCATCTGCGGGCAGACACGTGGCCTCAGCACCCGGCCTCCCCAGCCGGCCCTCCAGCTGGCACCAGGCTGGCCCTGGTCGCACTCTGCCCTCCTTCCCGGCTGGCTGGGTCCCCAGAGGAGACAAGGAGCCAAGACTGGGGGCCAAGCAGGCAGGAGCAGCCTCCCCCCCCACCTTGTGTCGGTGCATCTGTGTAAACAGCTCTGCCGACTGAAAAGACGGTTGTTTTATAGGTCCCGGGCAGGGGCAGACGCCCTGGTGGAGGGCGGCTCCCCCTCCCTCCCGGTCTCCCCATCCCGCCCAGAAACCCACTGGGGGGAGGGGGAGGAGGGTTCTCCTGGGCCTCCCCATCTGACCACTTGCTCAGGAGCTGTCCTTGGCACCAGAGAGCCCAGACTCGGGGTTTCCCTGGAGGAGCGAGACAGAGTGGGGAGGGAAGTCGCCAGCTGAGGGGCACAGGAGGCATGGGGTGGGGTCCAGGGAACCACCCCTGCTTCACTCGTCCCCCGTCTGGGCTCTGCACAGCAGCCACAGGCCTACATCCTGAGCCTCAGCCAGGCCCAGGGACACGCACTGAACACGCGCCAGTGACTTCTTCCTGCTGCCCTGAAGGTGAGATTCTGACTCCCAACCTGCCCTCCCTGCTCACCTCTCATCAGGTCCAGCCTCTGCTCCCCACCTGCATTCCAGAACCTTCCAGGTTTGGGAAGAAGCCAGGCCTGCACAGTCCCTTCTGCTTGGGGCACCCACTCCCCACCCGTTTCATTCACAGGCTGGGCGTCATCCTGCAGGGGCTGCCCGGAGACCACGTGCCCGGGGTGGGGAGCCTTCCGGCGACGCCACTCCTGCCAGGCCTGCAGGTTTCTGCCTGCCATCCCCCTGCAGAGGGATGTCCCCCCGCAGAGGGGTGCCGATGGTGACACCCAGGGGAGGAAGCAGGAAGGCAGGAGCCAGACGAGACCAGAGAGTGAACGACCAGAGAGATGGGAGACGGGACAGGGACGGCAGAGACAGGGACCGATGACCTGAGTGGGCGTCACAATGGGGGGGGGGGGATGGGGGGGGCAGCCTCCAACACAGAAGGGCGCTCGAGAACCAGCACCGGGAGGCTAAGAACAGACTCCTGACTTTGACCCCAAGAAGAAGGGAGGGGATGGCAGTGTGGGAGTCTGAGGACAGAGGCCCCCCCCAAAACATGGCACATTGCCTCATTTGTCCCCGATTCCAGAGGCCATTGGGAGGCGGGTCACAGCGCCCCTTGTGGGCCTTCCAGTCCCCCTTCTGGGTAGCACAGTGGGGGTGCGGAGAGCAAGGGCAGCCCCTGGCGGCCCCCGAGCACTGTGCCTGTGCTCTGTAGGGACCCGTTTCCCACTCGCACCCCCGAGAGGTCTCGGGACCCAGGGCCCTTGCCCACAGCGGCATCGAGTCAGCGCCAGAGACGGGCCTGGCCAGGGTGCGTCCTTCCCTGCTCTTACCTTGTGGGCCAGGTGGTAAAAGCGCAGGTGCCTGGGGCCTGGCGGGCTGTCCCCTTGCCGCTTGTCCCATGCTCCTGGGGCCTGGGGGCACCCTGGAGAGCCTCGTCTTGGAGCAACTATGGCTCCCGACCCCATGACCGTCGGGAGCTGACGGCTCAGACAAGTAAGGATCTGAGTACATTCTAGAAGAGGTGAGCCCATCCCTACCCCACGTCCACAGGCTGAAGCCTAAACTTAGAAGGTGGCCTGCCTGGAAGCAGGGTCCTTAGAGATGTCACAGGGTTAAGGACGTAGGGTCCTTAGAGACAGAGAGGGGACATGTGGACACGCAGAGGCACGGACGGAAGACGACGTGAGCAGACACAGGGAGGAGAAGGCTGTTGACGAGCCAGGGCGAGGGGCCTGGAATGCATCCTGCCTGCACCTTAATCCTGGACGTGCGGCCTCCGGAACCGGGGCCCAGGACTTTCTGTCGTTGGACCCACCTGGTCTGTGGACTCTGTCACGGCTGCCCCAGCAAACAAACAGAGGCGACCTGCCTGGAGAGGCTCGAGGACGCTGACGGAGGGAGCGGGGAAGAGAGAGCGGGTGGAGAGCAGAGGCAGAGGTGCATGCGGGGGCCTGGAGACAGGAAACCCTCAGAATCTCAACTTCAAAAGGACACCTCGGCAGAGAGCCATTGGTGGAAGAGCTCGGGGACAGGGCAGGCAGGGCCGAGGCCTCGGGGGGCCCCCTCACCTCGGAGAGGCCTGAGCGCCACCGCACAGCACCAAGGGCCGCCTGGCCCTGCTGGGCGCCGTTCTGTACGGTTCCCTCAGTCGCAGGAGAGGCCACCGTTACAGGTGTGGCAGGGAGGGGGGCACCACTGAGTCAGGTCAGCGGAAGGACTAAGGAGCAAATGCACTAACTTCGAACCCTCCTCCTCTACGGACCATGAACGCGAAGGACCCGAAGGACGGACGGAGCCCCGAGAGCCGGGCGGGGCCTGCGGCAGAACCACCCCCGCCCCGCTACCGCACCATCCAAACGCGGGCAGAATGACTGGCTCTTCTGAAAAGGAAAGCAAAACAATACCTGAGGCCTCATTCGCGGATTCCATCGTACGTAATAGTTTACCCATAATTCCAAATGACTCAGACTAGCCACAGGATAGAGGACGTGGTTTTCATAGTTCACAAAGAAGGGATTCGAAAATTCATCAAGCTGGCTATTGACGTAGGACCATAAAGATACAGTCTTTGTATAGACATCCTGAAAAACAAAACAAAATACCCTGGAATAAATTCCACTTTCCTTCACACCCTCGAGAATTTGTATCCTGTAGAGAAATGGACTTGAATAATGAAGTGAGTTCAAATGATACAAAGTCAGGAACATTTATGAGCTCCCTGGTAGCACGTCAGGTTAAGGATCCAGCATTGTCACTGCAGCAGCTTGGGTCACTGCTGTGGCATGGGTTCTATCCCTGGCCCAAGAAACTTCCACATGCCATGGGTGCAGAAGAAAAAAAGTTTTTACGGGAGTTTGCATTGCAGCTCAGCAGGTTAAGGACCCAACGCTGCCTCCATGAGGATGCAGATTCGATCCCTGGCCCGCTCAGTGGGTTAAGGATGTGGCGTTGCTGCAAGCCGCGGCGTAGGGCACAGATGCGCTCGGATCTGGTGTTGCCGTGGCTGTGGTGCAGGCCGGCAGCTGCAGCTCCCAATTCAACCCCTGGCCCGGGAACTTCCATGCGCTGAAGCAGCAGCCATAAAAAGAAAAAAAAGGCTAGGAACATTTATTAAGTCCTACCCCACCCCTTTGCACACATGCCCTTATGCTGGGCATGACCTAAAAACACATTGGTTACTTCCTAGAAAAAGGTCCTGCTGAGGTAGGTGACATCTGTGACTGTGTCTCTACAAAGGGAGAATAAGAACTATCGAAAAATCCCTGGATGATGGGGCCCATATTTAATAAATACATTTTTTTTTGCCTTTTTCTTAGGGCCGCACCCACAGCATATGGAGGTTCCCAGGCTAGGAGTCAAATTGGAGCTTTAGCTGCCGGCCTATGCCAGAGCCACAGCAATGCGGGATCCTTAACCCACTGAGCGAGGCCAGGGATCAAACCCACGTCCCCGTGGATATTAGTTGAGTTCCTAACCTGCTGAGCCACAACAGGAACTCCTAACAAGCCCATTTTTTATTCTTATTTGCAGCTTCCTTGTGTGAAACTTAGTATTAGGAGCTATGCGTAGAAGTTACAGGAAAGAATCCTTTCACTGGAAAATCACAGCTATGCCAGGGGAAGGGGGAGGGAGCTGTGGGTGGCAGGCTAGAGAGGCCTCATGTAGAGAATATACAGTTCAATTAGAGAGTCCACCTCCCAATCGGACAGTACACTGTTTAGAAATGCTGCAAACTGTTTGCATTGGTCATCGCAAACACCCCAACCCACACACACGACGGGGCACATAAATATCAAACATCAGTCAAGGGCAGTGATAAAGTCAAAACGAGCAAACGGTGAGGCCAGGAGTGTTTTCTGCCATTCTGCTGCTCCCGAGCCAGCTGATTCTCCACAAGTTATCTAGACACAGAAAATTCAATTAGGACTGTTTTATATTTTATATTCATAAGAGAAACAACAGTAGTGATTCAAGGAGCCCCAACAGCCAAAACAATCTTGGAAAAAAAGAACAAATCTGAGACGTCTCACATGTCCCAGTTTCAAAACTACCACAAAGCTGCAATAGTCGCTAGAGTCAGTACTGGCACAGGCTGGACAGACACACACATCAATGGAGCAGAACTGACAGCACGCAAATGAACCTGCACATTTATGGTTGACCGATTTTCAGCAAGGATGCCAAAAAAAAAAAAAAATTCAGTGGGAGAAAGCTAGTCTTTCCAACAAACAGTGCTGAGACAACTGGATAACCAATGCAAAAAAAAAAAAATGCAGCTGAACTCTTAACCTCACACCACATACAAAAGGTAACCCAAATGGATCAGAGGCCTAAATAGAAGAGCTAAAAGTATAAAACTCTCAGAAGAAAACATAGGCTTAAATCTTCATGACCTTGGGTTAGGCAATGGTTTCTTAGATACGACTCCAAAGGCACAAGCAACAATAGCAACAATAAAACATAACTTGGACTTCATCAAAATTAAAGACTTGTGTGTTTCATATGACACCATCAAAATAGTGAGAAGACAATGCACAGGAGAGAATATTTGCACATCTCATCTGATAAGGGACTCGTGTATATAAAGAATGCATGAGGAACTCTTTCACTCAATAAAAAAAAGATAATGGAAATAAAAATGGGCAAAGGATCTGAATAAACATTTGTCTACAGACCTATAGAGACAGCCAATGAGCACATGGAAAGATGCTGCACTGGTGGTGGGAATGTAAACTGATACGAGAACTAAGGAAAACAGCATGGAGGTTCCTTGAAAAAGACACAGGCACCCCGATGTTCATTGCAGCACTATTCACAACAGCCAAGACATGGAAACAACCTAAATGCCCATCCGCAGATGACTGGATTCGGAAGATGTGGTATATATACACAATGGACTACTACTCAGCCATTAAAAAGAACAAAATAATGCCATCTGCAGCACCATGGACGGACCTAGAGACTCTCATCCTAAGTGAAGTCAGAAAGAGATGGACAAACACCACATGATATCACTCATAAATGGAATCTCACATATGGCACAAATGACCCTTTCCACAGAAAAGAAACTCATGGACATGGAGAACAGACGTGTGGTTGCCCAGGGGGACGGGGAGGGGGTGGGATGGACGGGGTGTTAACAGATGCAAACTCTTGCCTTTGGAGTGGATAAGCCATGAGGTCCTGCTGTGTAGCACAGGGAACTGTATCTAGTCCCTCGTAATGATGGAGGCTAATGTGAGAGAAGCAATGTATGTACCTGTGTGACTGGGTCACTTTGCTGCCCTGCAGAAACGGACACAACATTGTAAACCAACTAGAATAAAAAAAAAATTTTTAAGGGGGGGGGGGGGGAAGAGACCACGTGGGGAAGGCCAGCAGAGCAGGGGAGGACCAGAGAGGGTGTGGGCGCGGGATGAGGGGCTGGCTGAGGGGAGGCTGCCCAGGGAGGGGGAGCTGGGCTCTGGGCCCGCCGCCGTCTCCCGAGTTCTCTGATGGTCCAGCACGCTGAGCCCGCAGGCAGCAATCCTTTTCTATGAACCAGGGGACATTCTTTTTTTAAAGACCGCACCCTCAGCATATGGAGGTTCCCAGGCTAGGGGTCGAATCAGCGCTACAGCTGCCGGCCTAGGCCACAGCCACAGCAACGCAGGATCCGAGCCGCGTCTGCGACCTACACCACAGCTCACGGCAATGCCGGATCCTCAACCCGCGAAGCAAGGCCAGGGATTGAACCCGCAACCTCACGGTTCCTAGTCGGATTCGTTTCTGCTGCACCACGACGGGAACGCCCAGGGGACATTCTTAAAACTGCGTCCTGACTTTTGATAGTTTCTGTCTTTGACTCCAAAGTGAGGAGAAAAGGAAGCGGTGAGTCTAACTGTGAGAAGCTTGCCGTCTAGAGAGAGGCTGGGCTCATCTACAGACTTGTCCTCAGTCCCCTGGCACCCTTCTGCCCCACAGCCCAGAGGACAACAAGCAGGAGCCGAGCATTCCGGAATCTAGTACTGACCCTAGAGTGCTCGAGAGCTGTGGCTCCCTGGGCCCCGGGGCCCAGAAAGTACGGCCTTTCGTCCAACAACCAGGAAGATGAGCGCCTTGCGCTGGGCCGGGGGACCCTGGGAGGGCACTTAGCACAGGGCCTCCGCTCAGACAGCAGCAGGGCGAGACCCAGGCCCCTCTGCTTCCAGACCCTTTGACAGCGGCCCTTCACGGGGAGGGCACCGGGCAGCCAGCAAAGCAGGGAGGCGAAATGCACGTACCTCTTTGAACCGCTGCTGTTCACAGTCGCATAAGAAAGTCCCGAAGAGGCAGCTGTAGAGGTGATCCAGCACCGTGATCAGGAACAGCTCGTTAAACTCGAAGGCTGAGGGGAACTGACACGGAGAGAGAAGTGAGGTGTCGTTTTCAGCTTCGGTCTCTAAAGCGATCTGGTACCAATGCGTCGTGGAAGACGGCGGATGCCAACTGGGAGTGGGGTCGACGGTGAAAAGGAAGACCGAGCCCCGTGGAACGCAGCCATGTCCAGGCTCCAGTCCGGGCTCACAGATCCGGCGTGGACACAGCCTGAGCCACAGAAACCGCCGGACCGAGCGGTGCCCACGAGAGCTCCTGGAGCTTCTCCTCCTCACCGTGATGGGAGGACTGGGCCTACATTCGCCCTTCTTCCAGAAACAACTAGAAAGCTGGACGAACTTTAGGAAATAGTTCTTCCAGACCCTGGCAACAGGCAGCAGCACAGGGCGGTGCCGCCCTCGCCCCCGCCCCAGGACGGAAACCCATGAGCCACGGACACCGGCTGTCGCCCCATCGTTCACCTGGACGCACGTCCTGAGTCCCGGAGAAAAGGAGGGGGTTCCCGGGCACCGCGTGGGCACCAAACGTGCCTCAAGAAGAAAGGCCAAGTCTTTATCTATTAAAGAAACAACTCCAAATTAAAAACCTTCCCACAGAGACAACTCCATGAACATGCGACAGATCGGGCTTTGCCTGGGGACACAGGGAGGCTGGTTTAAGAGCTGAAGATCAGTGTTAGCCAGGAAAAAAAAAAAAAATCATTATATTAACAGAATAAGGGAGAACACTACTTGGTCCTCTCAATTGCTGTTGTAGGTTAATTCTTAATGAGGCTGAGCAGAATTCCAGCCAAGAATAACCACGGCCAGGAGGTTCTAGCCGGTAGCTGACCCTTAGCGGACAGGAGGGGCGATCTGGAACGCTAATGACGACCCTCGCAGCAGGCAGGTACGGGCCTCCCCTGCACCAGTGGAGCAAAGCCAGTCGGAACCAAACCAAAGAGAACTACCCTGCATGGTTTTATTTGTCAGCTGACTTTAAAGACCGAGTCCCTCATCAGAGATGTTTGCCCACTAGCGCAACCGACCCTGTCACCGCGAGCGTGACAGCCAGGGTCACCGAGAGAGGGTTTCTTTTTTAAGCTTACCTTTATTGCTTTGCTAGACCAGAGGCAAGCTTCTCAATTAGACACAATGGTCACGGCCCATTCGGGGCCGTGCAAACTCCATCCGAAATTGCTCTCTTCCCCCCCGCTCCCCAGGACTGTTACACTGGCCCCTGTGAGGGATTCTGCTCGGCTTCCCAGACTGAGATTCGCCTCTGTCTCCGCCTTAAGATCGCTCTCTGAGAAACACACAGCTCTTGTAAGGAACCACATCAGAACACCCCGTCCTCAGAAGCCGCTGGAAACTAGCTGTGGGGGTGGTGCTTACGAACGTTCTTGTTCCTGGGTGAACTAAATCTGGCTGAGATGCTGGAGAGCGCCCCTGGGTAACCCTCTCTCAGAGCCTTTGGGATCACTCCTTGCAACTCTGACAATGACCTCACGGTCCCGATTGCTGTCTTTTAAAAGGTCAAGTACATTATGTCCATTCTGCCTGGTAATTTTCTAGGCAACCTGGTTATGCTCTATTTATAAATTATCGGCACCATGAAATGTGTGAATTTTAAGCAAAAATGTAAAATGTATGTATACTAAAGCTTTATTTAAATCAAGGATGGAAATGGAAGGTCTGGATCTTATTTTCAAACAGTGAAAAATACACATTTACTAACAGGACAGCAAAGCTCCTATTGCATGTTTTTTGAAACATGTTCTTTTCTAACCCCGAGCCCGCATTCTGGATCTGGGAGCTTGGTTGGGGGTGTTTGTAATGTTTACTGTATTTTAAAGAAAATGAGGGGTTTGGGTTGGAACATTTCAGATGCCTCTTACAGCTTTAAGATTCTGTCCACGAAATGCGTATGACTCATTTCTTCTACAATAACATTGTTAATGCATCTTAGGAGACACACCAAGGATCAGTCTATCAACTGAGTGACTGAGATGTGCAGCTTGTTAGAAGAGATCCATGAACGCGACAAGACTGACCCTTCTGTTAGGTTTCCTACTGCTAAAGCAAGCAAGCTAGATCAGCCCAGCAGGTGGAGCAGGATGGGAGGTCAGAGTGGGCGGGGCCCAGGCCCAGCCCATCAGCACCCACGACACCGGAACACAAGGGTGCCGGCTCCCTGTTAGGTCAGGACTGCCCCTCACGGGCCCTGGGTGCCGTGGCACTGACTCAACCCAGAAGACAGTTCATCCGAGGAAGGAGCAACCGCTAGAGGGGTACGAGGAAGAGAGTCAGCCTCTGTGTGTGATTCACCCCATTGGTTGTGGCGGCTTCTCCTGGAAACCACACCGTCTCCTTAAAACGTGTGGCCTCTGAAACCCCACCAAAATCCATAATGAAAAGCTGCACCTCTGGAGGGACAAAAATATCAACTATTAAACCTACCCAAAGGGGCGGGAAGTCGTGGAAGCCGGGCTTCTTGCACAATGTCTTTGAGCCTCTTCTCTAGAATCCCTCTATTACTTTCCCCTTAGTTCCTTTGATGTCAATTTGTGTGCAGAGACTAGTGCATTTTATTCTGAGATTTCTAACAACATGACACTGATCTAGCTTGCTTGATTTAGCAGTAGAAAACCTAAAAAAAAGTCAATCTTGTCACATTAAAGCATCTCTTCTAACAAGCTACACATCTCACTCACGTGTGACTCAACTGATAGACGGATCACTGCTGTGTCTCCTAATGCATTAACAATGTTATTATAGAAGAAATGAGTTATACACACTTCATGGACAGAGTAAGTGGCATCTGAAATGTTCTAACCCAAACCCCTCATTTTCCTTCTTAAAATACAGTCAACATTACAAAAATGATATAGATTGGACAAGACAATAGGCACTAAGCAATATAAGAATGGAAGCCAGTTTGACGATGTTACACAAGTTATCTAGACATTTGGAAGGAATAAGCTCCTTCACATCCACAAAAATGGGGCTTCTCCCTTCAGAAGCATTACAATCATTTTCTGTGTTCAACCCTTTTATGCAATTTTTCCAAAGTGTATTTCATACCTTTTTGCCTTAACCTGAACACCTGCATCATTTGATTTTGTTACTGCCTTTGAAACCAAGCAGCACCCTGCAGCACCCCCGCCTCCCCTCCTCCCCGGGCAGGTACAAAACCAGCAAGCACTTCACAATTAGAACAACAGAGTCACAAGACCCAGTGTCTGAGGCACATTCCTGACTTGATTTACAAATACTATAGCTGCCGCCAGAGGAAAAAGGCACCTGCACGATGACCAGACTGCAGCCATGACAGACGCTGCTCCGCCTTGAGCAGTCCGGAGTCTGCGGCCTCAAGAGAATGGGATTAACATTACTGCTCATAATAGTCTATATCTTTGTGGGCATCAAAATAATTGTAGCTTGCTCTGCCCGTGTATATAAAGGGGCAACTAAAATTGTCACAAAGAGATGCCGCTCTGAGAAGATGGCACCCAGTGTCAGCATGAGGTGTTACAGAAGACAGACCTTCCCCCCAGTCCTGTAGAAATGGGGATTTGGAAGCACGAAGCCCCCTCGGCAGGAAGCTCCCTTTTGGTCACTTTAGCAAAGCGATACCATAACCAACCTTGAACCCAGCGCCCCCACGCTCTACCCGGCTCCTGCCCCAGCGCACCTTCCACACCGTCTAATCACACAGTATGTTGCCTAACTTGCCAGGTCTTTCCGTAGATCAGAGCAGAAATGAAGAACAAGGAGTTAACAGAGGACCAGATCTCTTCCCCGCTTCCCCTTCAGTCGCCTCCCCAACAAACGGAGTCGATGACGAGCCTGCAAGTGAGAGGGGAGCCCACCTCAATGGTGATGCCTCCACTGTGACCACTTGCCTGTTTCCCTTTAAAACTTCCGCGGCCCAGCGAAATCCTCAGAGGCGGGTTGGAGACTGTCACGTCCACCGTCGCCCCAGATGGCTGGCATTCTGATTAAGGGCCCCTTTCCCTCCTACCAACATCTGTACGGATTTTGTAAGCAGCCAGCCGCGGGACCCGATGCATTCGATAACAGCTCGGCATCAGCAGAAACAGCGAGTGATATAGCAAGCACAGGACATCACGAGATGGTAAAAACGGGGCCGGCCTCCGTACCTTCTGACCCTGTGTTTGCTGTTCCCTGTCACCCATACCATCGGGCGCCCGCTTCTGGAACCACCCCTCCTTCCGCCTCCCACCCCCTAGCTAATTGGCTGCTTTGAATCCGCTGTGCGCAGATAACGCAGGAGCACAACCGAATTGAGGGAGCTGGGTCTCCAAGTAAGAGAAATTCTGAGAAGGGCCTACGGACTCTGCGAAATCCATTTTGGCTGCCTAGAACCTCACGCCACCCCAGTTTTTCTTGTTTATGAAGGTCTATTCTCTCGAGATCCTTGCTGCTCCAGTGTAATCTGTGGAACAGCAGCACAACCTGGCAGCAGAAATGCAGATTCTGGGAGTTCCCGTTGTGGCTCAGTGGGTTACGAACCCAACTAGTATCCATGAGGATGTGGGTTCGATCCCTGGCCTCGCTCAGTGGGTTAAGGATCTGGTGTGGCCCGTGAGCTGTGGTATAGGTCACCCATGGCTCAGATCTAGCATTGCCGTGGCTGTGGTGTAGGCCGGCACCTGTAGCTCTGATCTGACTCCTAGCCTGGGAAGCTCCATATGCCACAGGTCCGGCCCTAAAAAGGGGCAAGGAAAAAAAAAAAAAAACCCAAGGCACACTCTCATGAATCAGAAGCCGCATTTTCACAAGCTCCCCAGGGGATCTGTGGGCGCGGTGTAGAGCAGAATCCCCGGAGGGCTCGTGAAGCAGAGTGCACCCCCCTGCAACCCCGTGTCAGCAGAGCTGGGGCGGGGCCTGGGAATCTGCATTTCTCAGTTCCGGGGGAGGCTGCAGGTACTGGCCCAGGACCGCACTTGGAACCACTTGTTGGGGTCACTGGTCTTCTAACTCTTCTAACTCATTTTCACATGAGAGCCACTGGGGAACCACACAGCCAGGCCTCTCCCGGGAGGAAGGGGCTCTGGGAAGGGGCCCAAGTGTCCAGGCGCCAACATCGTACACGCAGAGCTCAGATGGAGAGCTAGGCTCCGGGGCCCACGGGAGGGGCCCGAGCTGAGGTGGCTCAGGCAGGGTGGTGGGTCCCAGCCTTTGTCCTGTGCCAACACACTCACAGTGGTAACAGTGGGGAAATGGGCTGGTATTTCAGATGTTCCAAGGTGGGGGGGGGGGTGGCGGGACAGCCGCCCTCTCACAGGCCTCAGGGTACTCGTGATAAGGCGGCCAGGAGGCCCAGTCAGCCAGGGCCAGACCTCCGGGTCGACAAGAGAGAGCGAGCCAGGCTGTGCTCCTCTCTGCTCTCCCCCCGCCCCCACAACCCCACCCCAGCAGGCACCTGCTTGCCCCTCCCGCTCCCGGTCTCTCTCACCGTACCTCTGCCTCTGTTTCTGTGCCCTCCCGTCTCGGTCCCTCTAGCTCACTCTCTGGCTCCGACTCCAGGTCCATTTCTCCAGCACTGTGTCCCAGCACGAGGCTAAGACCCCAAACTCCACTTGGATGTTGGAGGTGCAGGAGGAAATGGCACGTGCCTCTGGCCCGCTGACCATCGGGCTCAGGAGCTCAAGGAAGCGGGACCACGCAGGGCCCCCCGGGTCACCAGGACCCCGTGCGTTACCAGGTAACGACAAGATGCGCAGCAGCTTCCTGCGTGCCCCTGGTCCTGGGAGACTCGCTCACTCCCCTCCTCCCCTTGGACTTTCCTGGATTCCCTGGTCTCATCCCCTCGTCAGTCACACCGCCATTTCTCCCACCTGGCGAGTCTTCCAGCACCTGCTCAGCAGGGTCTGTGTGTGTTTACCCTGCCAGAGAGGGGACGAGTGACACAGAAGGACTGAGGGCCGGGGTCTGCACGGCTGCTGGACAGCATGACGGACCAAAACCATGTGCGTGGGAAAAGCACCTTTTGGCATGAACTGATTGCTTCTGATGTTCTGCTCGTATTTCTAAGTGAATTATAATCGAACTTGAGGGACTTCAAGGCCTCTCCAAGGAGACTCTCAGGATTATACTCCAGACCAACTCCGTCAATTTTACACATAACGTCCTGGAAACTGCGCGGACCCTCCGCCTTTCTCTTTCTTTGACTCATACACACAACCCTCACCCACAGTTCAAGAAGCCTTCCAACGCAACCAGCCGTCCCCAGGCTTGTGCAAAAGCTGCTGGATGTGCGCCGCTGTTTCCCCCGCAGCATGGGTCCTACCTGGCCCCTGCCTATTCGGATGGGCCGGATGGGCCGTTCATCCAGAGGAAAAGCAGCAGTGGCTCATATACTTCTCAGCCACACACACCAGAAACCTCGCTCCCACCTTTGAGGGCCCAGTTCTCCTGGGTCTCTGATACGGCCAGCCCCGCCTTGCATCTTATCCTCTCTCTCCAGAACGGGGCCCCTGCAGGTCGATTCTTCAGTATTTCCAAGACCTGCAATCATACCTCCACTCTCTTCCCTACCCGAACCTGGGTGCCCTGGAGACCACAGCAGAAGCAAGTGTCTTCACACTGAGCATTCTGAGTCCCCTTTTCACGACATTTCCTTCCCCAAACCTCCCGCCATTACCACCGCCTGGACACATGGCAGCTAGTTTGGGACTTCCATCTGTCCCACTCCTCCCACCCTAGCTGCCTCTATCGAAACCACAATTTTTGGTTCCAACCCTCTCATCTCAAACAAGAAGACCGCAAAAAGCTTCAGACACCTAAAAATCATGACCTAGGATGGAAGCCTTCTTTAACTGGGCTAAGAATTCCTCTCCCCACCCTTCACCTATGAGGGCACAGAACATTCCCCTGGCCGTTTAGACCCCTCTTTTAGCATTGCTCTAGATGTGTGTCTAGACCCTACAAACCAGCCTATTTTCCCTGCGGCCCCAATGCCTATTTAGTCATCCGGCCAATTGGACAGGAACCTGCACCCCTGCACACATAATTCCCAACCTCCCTGTCATAAATGACAGTCTGCCACGTCCCCTATACTCTCAACTCCCTAGGCAGCCGCGAGCAGCCCTCACCCTAATTTCAGGCCTAGGGATTATCCTTGGGATAGGAGTGGGCTCAGCAGGACTCCCAAACTCTATTTTCACTGCTTGGCAACTTTAGAAGAACAATGAAGCCAAATGCACACTAACCTTCAAGACGTTACTGATAGAGCAAAGAGGTTCTGTAAGAGAGGAGCCTCAGGGGGACTCAACTGGGGGGACTTTAAAACCGATGTCTGGTCCTGGTTCTCTTGGTTACTAACTCCTCTTTTAGGCCCCTTGGTGGCCTTTCAACTTCCGTTAACCTTTGGGCCATGTCTCTTTAAGCTCCTTGTTAAGTTTCTTTCTTCTAGGATATAGCAAGTAAGTCTCCAAATGGTAATGCAACAGGGATATACCAACCCCTAAGGCCACACCTAACAACGCTGGAACAAGCTGCCACATCATTCCGTGGCGCCACACCTCCCTCTTCAGAAAGACCCTGACAGAGAGCAGGCGGAGGGAACCCAGGACCCCACAACAATCCCGTTCACCAGGAAGCAGCCAGAGCGGTCATCACCCCTTCTCCCTTACACTCTGGGTCCCCAGACGCCAGGGAGGGAAGTAAGGAGGTAGGTAGACATGAGCAGGGTATTCAAAGGGGCCCAAGACTTGGCCCTCCAGAAAAAGAGGGGGCATGTGGGACTTCAAGGCTTCTCCGAGGAAATAAAACTCAAACAGCCTGACCCTCATCACCCCACCTGTCTCACCGTCACTGTTACAAAGTGCCCAAGGCCCTCCCCAGCCCAGCACCTTGGCCTACGCCGTCCTGCCCCACTGGGAAAGGTGTGTGGCCCACTCCTTACCCCGCCCTCTAGGGGCAACAAATACCCCCAACCAGCCGGCCAGGGGACCCGAGGACCCCGTCCTCCCCCAACCAACCGGCAGGTGACCAGGTGTACGGCCAGACCCCTCCTCGCCCTCCTTTGTCTTTGGGCCATAGGAACAGTCCCGCCCATGCGCACGGAGTCGGCGCTCCCTCATCATGCGGGAGTCGGCCCACTGTGTGAACAGTGTCTCTCCCTCAATAACCTTGTCTTGTCTACACCTGGCTTTAAATCCAGAAAATTCTTTTTCCACCCGCGTGCAGAGACCACAATAAAGCAGAGTTAAATAACGGACTGGGTCATATTTAAGACACACACGCGCACGCACGTCTTCATTTTGAATGTACGAGATACTTAAGTTTCTCTTCAACCTTAAGGTAGGTTTGAATCAGACTACAAACGTCAGAAATATACTTGAAATCTCTCACCTGTCTCGTCATTTGCCAAACACAGTCAACAAACTGAAGGAATATAGGGGATCGGTCAGCATCTGCATGGTTGTCATTGCCATGGCCCACTCGCTGAAAAGAATCAAGACGTTAAACACTGTAATGTGTGTCACGGTCCTCTCAAAAGTCACTTTAAATTGCCTGGTGGTAGGAATCACCAGGTGGTGAGTTCCTGGCACGTAAAAGGCACTCCAAAACGTTCCCTGAATGGAACTGACTTCCATTAGTCTAAGGAAGCAAAATTTCAGTGTACTATATTTTTAAATGCTGATTGTTTCATATTTTTGCTGTAATAGAGTTGAGATCAAGAAGTAGCAAGCAAATGGCCAGTCACCTTTTCAGTCCAAGTGATGGGGTCGACCCCAGCCACCACACAGGTGCTCAGTGTCTATGTGGGACTAGCGATCAGCAGCTCATAAAGCACATTACAACCGCCAGTCTCCACAAGTATAGTTGGGGGGGGGTCCCCCATTTTTCAGACACGTCAGGAAGTCTGAGAATCAAAATAAGGATTAACCATCTACAAGTTTTTGCCAATTCTACCTGACTCAGCCTCAAAACGTCCCTCTTGAAATGCTAATGGGGAGTCCTGGGGGGGGGGTTCCAAGATTATGTTTCTGTTTTGTTTCGGGTTTTTTTTTTTTTCCAGTTTTGAGATATAATTGACATCCAGTATTGCATGTCATACTTTTTGATATTTTAGAAGATGTCAGTAGATTCAGACACATAATAAATGGGACTGACAAGAACACTGAAAATGTCAAGTTAAAAAACAGCACAGGACATTCTAACATTCTAACAGAAGCTTCGTGTAATTTGATGACTAAGCGAAAGGAGGAGAAAGAAAAGTTATGAAGATACAAGGCAAATCGCACACAAAGCGTGAGGAATACTGGGTCCGTGAAATTGCCCAGGAGAGATAAAAACGAAGAAATGCCCAAGTCAACATGAACACCTCAGAATAACAATGTCCTGCCTTCTTTTTTGTTAAATTGTAGTGAAACACACATATCGAATTCAAGTGTACAGTTTCCTGGCATGAAGTACCTTCACACTGTTGTTCAATCATCAGCCCCATCCATCTCCAGAACTTCGTCACCTTCCCAAACTGAAACGGGGTCTCGGTAAAGAGGACCGCCCCACTCCCTGCCCCCAGCCCCTGGCACCCGTCACCCGACCTGGTCTCTCTGGGTTTGGCTGCTCTAGATACTTCACACGCATGGAATCGTGCAGTCTGTCGTCTTGCAACTAGCCCCTTACACTGACATAGTGGCCTCAGAGTTCACCCAGGTGGTAGCAGGCGTCAGCGTGTCCTTCCCTTTGGAAGTGGAATAATACGGCCTTGTATGGGCGGGCCACATCCTGCTCACCCATTCGTCTCTCCATGGACACTGGGTTGCCTCCACCTTTGGGCTACTGTAAATCATGCTGCTGTGAACATGGGTGTGCAAGGAAGTGTTCGAGTCTCTGTTTTCACTTCATCTGGGTATATACTCAGAGGCAGAATTGCTGGATCATATGATAGTTCTATTTTTAATTTTTTGAGGAACTGCCATACTGGTCTCCACAGTGGCTACATGCATTGCCTTATTTCTATACTTCTCCTTTACAAAATAATTTGGGGAACCTGCTCCCCAATACTGAAGGCACCTGGGGAGGTTTTGCATCAACAGTTCACAACTTCAGATGCATTCTTTCTTTAACGGACACACGCTGAACCGTTACAGTGTGCGCACGGCCTCCCGCCTGGCCCTCAGGCTCTCAGGCGGTTTCGTGGTGTCCAGCAGAGGCCAGGCCCCTGGGCAGCAGGCAGCTAGGGCACCAAGACAAATGAGACATGGCATCTGTGCTCAGTGAACGATTCGCCTGTGGTCTAGTTGTGGGAGGAAGACCTGAAAATAACGAAGGCAATGAAGTGTGCCAGGCACTTCCTGGCCTGAGATGGGTATGGAGGGGCCCCAAAGGAACGAGCAGCCACATGAACTAAATCAAAGAGCTGCCCAAGGATGCCCGGCCAGACGAGACAGCAATTCCACTCCCAGGTCCACACCCAAATGTTGAGGGCCTAACCGTCAATACCTCACAACGGGCCTGCACAGGGACATAATCACCTCTTAACTTAAAGGGCCTAAGTTCAAGGGAGGCTGTCCCAGGGGGCCCTAAGGCCATCTGCCTCATGTTCGTAGAAGAGGAGACTTGGGAGTTCCCGTTGTCGCTTTCTCAGCAGGGACGAACCCAACTAGCATCCATGAGGATGTGAGTTGCATCCCTGGCCTTGCTCGGTGGCTTAAGGACCCGGCACTGCTGCATCACGGTGAGCTGTGGCGTGGGTCACAGGTGCAGCTCAGATCCCATGTTGCTGTCACTGTGGCTGTGACATAGGCTGGCAGCTGTAGCTCTGATTCAACCCCTAGCCTGGGAAATTCCATATGCCATGGGTACAGCCTTCAGAAGACAAAAAAAAGGGGTGTTCCCGTCATGGCTCAGTGGTTAACGAATCCAACTAGGAGCCATGAGGTTGCGGGTTTGATCCTTGGCCTTGCTCAGTGGGTTAAAGATCTGGCGTTGCCGTGAGCTGTGGTGTAGGTCGCAGACGCGGCTCGGATCCCGTGTGGCTGTGGCTCTGGCGTAGGCCGGTGGCTACAGCTCCGATTCAACCCCTAGCCTGGGAACCTCCATATGCCGCGGGAGCAGCCCAAGAAATGGCAAAAAGACAAAAAAAGGCAAAAAAAAGAAGAGGAGGCAACTTGGACACAGAGAGACACCAGGATGTGTGTGCATAGAGCAAAGGCCATGTGAGGAGACAGCAAGAAGGCAGCTATCTATAAGCCAAGGAGAGAGGCCTCAGGAGAAACCAACCCTGCCATAACCTTGATCTTGTATTTCTATTCTCTAGAACTGTGAAACAGGAGTTCCCGTCGTGGCACAGTGGTTAACGAATCCGACTAGGAACCATGAGGGTGCGGGTTCGGTCCCTGCCCTCGCTCAGTGGGTTAATGATCCGGCGTTGCCGTGAGCTGTGGTGTAGGTTGTAGACGCGGCTCGGATCCCGCGTTGCTGTGGCTCTGGCGTAGGCCGGTGGCTACAGCTCCGATTTGACCCCTAGCCTGGGAACCTCCATGTGCCATGGGAGCAGCCCTAGAAAAGGCAAAAAGACAAAAAAACAAAAAACAAACAAAAAAAAGAAAGTAAGGGAGTTCCCGTTGTGGCGCAGTGGTTAACGAATCCGACTAGGAACTGTGAGGTTGCGGGTTCGGTCCCTGCCCTTGCTCAGTGGGTTAACGATCCGGCGTTGCCGTGAGCTGTGGTGTAGGTTGCAGACGCGGCTCGGATCCCGCGTTGCTGTGGCTCTGGCGTAGGCCGGTGGCTCCAGCTCCGATTCGACCCCTAGCCTGGGAACCTCCATATGCCGCAGAAGTGGCCCAAAGAAATAGCAAAAAAAAAAAAAAAAAAAAAAAAAAAAGAATAGAACTGTGAAACAATACATTTCTGTCATTTAAGCCACCCAGTCTTATGGAACTTTGTATGGCAAAATCTCGTACAACAGTATTCACAGAAGTATTATTCACAACAGCCAACAGATAGAAATAACTCAAAGGTCCATCAACAGGCAAATGAATAAACAAAATGGTATATCCATACAGTGGAATAGTATTCAGTCAAGAAAAGGAATTAAAATTTGATAGATGCTATAACAGGGGTAAACCTTGAAAACATTGTGCTTAGTGAAATAAGCCAGTCACAGAAAGGCAAATATTGTATGACTTTTTTTTTTTTTTTTTGTATTTTTAGGGCCATACTCATGGCACATGGACGTTCCCAGGCTAGGGGTCAAACTGCAGCTGTAGCCACCAGCCTACACCACAGCCACAGCAACACAGGATCCCAGCCGCATCTGCGACCTACATCACAGCTCATGGCAACGCCAGATCCCCGACCCACTGAGTGAAGCCAGGGATCGAACCTGTGTCCTCGTGGATACTAGTCGGGTTCATGACCACTGAGCCACGACAGGAAGTCCTGCATGACTCCTTTTATATCAGGTACTTAGAGTTGGCAAATTCAGGGACATGGAAAGCAGATCAGTGGTTGGCAGGGGCTGGGGGAGAGGGAAATGGGGAGCGACTACTTCAAGTGTACGGGGTCTTCTTTTGGGAGTGGTGAAAATGTTCTGGAACTAGATAGAGAAGGTGGTTGCACAGCATTGTAAATGCAGTATAGGTTTAATATGGTTAATTCTATGTTATATGAATTTTACCTCAACTTTTTTAAAGGCATATCTACACGGGGGAAAAAAAAAAAGAAGGCCCTACCAGAAACATACAATGCTGAGGTCCAAGGCTTTCTATTATGGCAATTCAGGTCTCACACAGAGCACGAAGCCAGCACGTGCGTATGTGTAATTATGTGACAGGCACATGCACGTGATAAAGAAAAGTAGCCGGGCATGCACCCCCCCCCCAACCTACCAGTGCAAACCTATGTCCAAAGCTTAGCCACTCCTTTTCTATGAGAGCCTCGAATCCTCTAATGGTGCGGTAGTAGCTGTCCAGCATCAGCATGGCCAGAGACGTCAGCTGGGCTGTTCGGTCCCACCCGTCGCTGCAGTGCACCACCACCGAGCTCTTCCCCGACTCTATTTTATCAGCAATTCTTACTGCTCCAGCGAGAAGCATCTTCAGAAAAGAAGGCACATGAAACCAGACTACATTTAATTTCTATTACAGCAAAAAGAATTCCGTGGAGAACACTGGAAGTTCATGTTAATAACCCCAACAAGAATGCAATGAATTTAAGAATCACTAGGAAACATTAGCAGCCTGAGGAAAAAAAGGAAAACTTACACTAAGAAAAACTACAGTCGTAAATAGGGTCCTTTATCAAAGGGCCACAAAGTACGTTAAAAACTTGATCGGGGCGAGCATTATCCCTTCCTATGATGTCACAAAAGCCCCCCCCCCAACAAGGCCCACGGTTTGGATGCTGCCCACGGAAACCATGAAAGCCCAAGTACGCAGAGAGATGCACTTCTTTGCAATGTAAAGAAACCACCTAGACAGCCGGCCAGACAGAGAGCTTTCTAGCCCAGCTGCACGGATGCAGAGAAGTCCTAAGCAGAAAGCGTGGAGGGGACGGGCCCCCTCCGTACCCTGATGTACTCCAGCCAGTGCGTCCCATCCACGTTGGACAGCCACCGCGCCTCGTCGATGGAGGGGTAGGCGATCTCCTTCAGCTTCCGCAGCGACTCTCTCATCACGTGAATGTTGTGGATCTCCAGGAACACGAGCTCGGCGTTTGGGTAAGCGCTTTCACTCTCGTATCCCCCACCCTTGGCCTGTCAGAGACAAAATACAGACATCACTTCATCGGAGTTAACGCTTCGGCTCTTTCTGGTGTTATCAGATAGAGACGGTCAAAAAAGCAGCAACCCATCTGTGTACAATAAGCCTCCTGCATCCTTGTGGCTTCCCGGCAACCTGAGTGGCTTCGAGCAACAGAATTTTTTCTGTCACAGTTCTGGAGGCTGAGGTCCAGGATCGAGGTCCTGGCGGCAGGGCGGGGCTCTCTCAGAACCCTCTTGGGGAGATCCTTCTTTGCCTCTTCCGGCTTCTGGAAGCCCGGAGTGTTGCTGGTTCACAGCTACATTCATCTCTGCCCCGTCTGCATACAGCCTGTGCTCCGCCCGTCTTAGAAGGACACCGGTCAGACTGGATCAGGACCCACCCAACACCATACACCTCACCTTAACTTGATTACACTCGCAAAGACCCCATTTCAAACGAGGGCCAGTCACAGGTGCCAGGACTTAGGACTTCAACGTATTTTTTTTAATGGAAACACAACTCAACCCATAACAATCTCCTACCAGCCAGCAGCCATTTTACAAGCCATTAGCAATTGGATCTTACACAAGATGAAATAGGTTTTCAAATGGCTGTGAGAGAGTTCCCGTCGTGGCGCAGTGGTTAACGAATCCGACTGGGAACCATGAGGTTGCGGGTTCGGTCCCTGCCCTTGCTCAGTGGGTTAACGATCCGGCGTTGCCGTGAGCTGTGGTGTAGGTTGCAGACGCGGCTCAGATTGGAGCCCTAGCCTGGGAACCTCCATATGCCGCAGGAGCGGCCCAAGAAATGGCAAAAAAAGACAAAAAAATTAAAAATTAAAAAATAAATAAAATGGCTGTGAGGATTGTGTAGCTGAATAAAAGTTGTTATTCTACCGCAAAGCTTCTGTATAGAGCAACTTATAAATTCTGTATAAAGAATTCATAAATGTACAAATTTGTCATTTAAATTTACAACTTGTAACCCCCAAACAATGAGACTTCTTTAAGTAAGATCAACTGGAAATGCAACAAAAAGGGAGCTATGGCTCACCCCCAGTAGCCTCAACAACATCTGGCCTAGAATTACCTTAGATTTTGTAGAGACCCACAGCCAGGGCACACGTGTTATGAGAGTACGGAGACACTGAAACCCTAATGCGTCGCTGGTAGAAATTAAAACTGTGCAGTCTCTGTGGAAAAAAGTCGGGTGGTTCCTCAAAAACGTAAGCATAGACCTACCGCATGACCCACACGTTCCAGCGCCCACAAACCTGAAAACAGGCAATCACACAAAAACGTGGACACCACCACTCGCAGCGGCACCATCCACGACAGCCAAAAGCTGGGGGCCAGCCCGAGGGCCGCCGGCGACTGAGAGCGGAAAGGCGCTGCGGGGCGGCGGCACCGGGAGGCGCACAGAGGCCGCGAGCAAGAGCCCGGCCGCAGCGCCGAGGGGCCGTCAAAACACCACGCGGCATCCACGGAGCCGGGCGACAAGGCCACACGTTGTCGGGAGTCGGGTGACGGGAAACACACGTCCCGAGGAGGAGGGGGATCTCCGGGGGAAGGGGAGCAGCGGCTGGGCGCTCGGCCTCCCCGGGCTCGGGCGGCGCTCCGGGCCGAGACGGGGGCGACGGACGCTCTGCTCCACGGGGACACCGGCAGGCCCCGGGGGTCACCTCTGCAGTGGTTTTCGGGAGAGGAGCAGAGCGAGTGGAAGATGCTGCTGAGGCGCTGGCTGTGTGGCCCCGGGGCCGAGAGGGAAGGAGTGGGCAGCGGGGAAGGGAGGCCGCCCGCTGGGAAGAGCCAGGAGGGCCGCGGCGGCGGGGAGCTGGCTTCCCAGCAGCCAGGAGCCAGAGACCCGTGCCCGGGGGGGGGGGGGGGGGCAGCAGGTGCCCGGGCCATGGCACAGCATCCTGTGAGGCCCTCTGACGTCAAGAAACCCGCCTGGAACACCGCCTCTGGACAAAGGGGTCTCGCGCACGGCCCTGCCTCCAGGACGCAACGAGCTTCCCCATGAACGGCCCTCAGCCCCGCTGAAGGCTGCTGCCCAGGCCGCGGGACTAAAGCCACAGGCTCCCGGGCAGGCAGAGGGGCTTCGTCACCCCGGCTCTGCCACCAAGGAGCCAGGGAACCCTCACCTTCTCTCTGCACCTCAGTTTTCTCACCGGAAATACTTCCCAGGGTCACTGTGGGGGGCGAGTCTAACTAAATGATCTTAATTACAGTAAATCCACACAGATTTTGGTTCCCCCCCCCCCCCGCCCACCCCCAGTACTCAGGCACTGCAGGGTCACCACCTCACGAGCCAGCGCCCACCGTGAGCCAGGCCCCGAGCAGGGCAGGGACGCAGAGCCGGTCCTGCTGGGTCCCGCCAGGTCCCTGCCAGACAGAGCCCCGAGGCAGAGGCGGCGGGGAGGCTGAGGCGTGTGTGGGCCTTAGGCCCAGCAAGGCTTCGGCATGGAGGAAGCGCATGCCGAGGGCTGCTGTTAACTGGGAGGACGTATTTAAAGCCAATCTGTTGCCTGGAAACTGATTACAGACGCTCCAAGTGAGACCAATGACAATCAGAAAATGGGGTTATCGGAGTTCCCATGGTGGTTCAGCAGGTTAAGGACCCAACATAGGGTCCATGAGGATGTGCGCTCGATCCCTGGTCCCACTCCATGGGTTAAGGATCCAGCGTTGCCATAAGCTGTGGTACAGGTCACAGATGCAACTCGGATTCCACCGCTAGCCTGGGAACTTCCATGTGTCACGAGCGTGGCCCTTAAAAAAAAAAAAAAGAAGAAAATGGGGTTAAGGGACAAAAGGAGCATGAGCCCTCCTCCATGCCAGGACAGTGAGCAGGCACTCAGAGGTCCTGAGACAGAAGAGGAAGGAGGGAAGAATGGGCCCCACCTGTACACCATCAGGAACAGGGGGAGGGAGCTCAGAGAGTTCTGGAAGACGCAAACTTGCTGGCCAGGGCCCTCGCTGTATGGGGGCCAAACAGGGTTCCAGAGAGAAGCTAGTTGGGACACTGTTCCCCACTGGCCTTCAAGTCCCCAAGAAGAAGCTGATAGCAGTGGCAGCAGGGCCATCCTCAAGCCTCGGGAGAAAGAGCCTAACAGCCCTTGAGGAGGAGGCAGCTGAAGGCTGGTCTTGGGTTTCCTGATTTCAGGCCAGCTGCTCTCCAGGCAGCGGATCCAGGCGGCAGGGAGGGCTCCCGCCTCTGAGAGGGTGGGTGGCTCCAGAAGGCACCGAGTGGCAGGACAGGAGCCCCACGCCCTCAGAACCCCCACGCCTCCCCCTGTTGCAGACTCTGTACTCCCCAAAGCCCCACGTTGAAACCCCCCCAGTCCCTTTTTTTGTTTTGTTTTTTTTGTTTGCTTTTTAGAGCCACACCCACAGCATATGGAGGTTCCCAGGCTAGGGGGTCCCATCAGAGCTACAGCTGCCGGCCCACACCACAGCCACGGCAATGTGGGAGCCTTCATCTGCTGAGTGGAGGCCAGGGATCGAACCCGCAACCTTCATGGTTCCCAGTTGGATTCGTTTCCGCTGCGCCACGACGGGAACTCTGAAACCCCCGTCCTTGACAGGCCACAGTTAGAGTCCTGCGGGAGGGGATTAGGCCACGGAGGTGGAGCCCTGGTGACTGGCCTAGTGCTCCTTCAGAGCTTGTGAGGACACAGCAAGAACGTGGCTGTCCGCAAGCCAGGACGCGGGCTCCTACCACACACCGACTCTGCTGGCGCCTGGAGGCCACACTTGCGGCTTCCAGAGCTTCCCGAAATAACTGGCGCCGCTGATGAGCTAGCCAGCCCATGTGTTACAGCAGCCAGGCCGCACCCGGCCCCCGTTCTCCCTTAGACCCTCCTCCTCTCCTGGCATCCAGGACCTCTCCCCTCTCTCCCTGGGGTCCCCTCACCGAGGCCCTCGCTGGCTCTCCACAGGCAGCGCTGCGGGGGCCCCGGGGCCCGGCCCTGCTCGTGTGCCGCAGGCCCCTACGGTCACGCCATCCCCCGACCGCCAGCCCGCGCCCCCAGAGCCCTAAGCTCAACCTGCACCCGGACCTTTTTCTGAGCTCCAGAGCTTTATCTCCCCGCACAGGTCCTCGACTGCACAGGTTCAAGCTGCTTTCCTTGCCTGTGCGTTCACTTTCTCACGAAGCAGGCCGACTTTGAAGCCTCGGGGGCCCTCCCACCGCCTCCATAACGGAGGCTGCGCTTCTGTCTTGGTTTGGGGGGGGGGGGTGTCTTTTTAGGGCCGCACCCGTGGCATATGGAAGTTCCCAGGGTAGGGGCCGAATCAGAGCTGTAGCTGCCGGCCTACGCCAGAGCCACAGCCACCCGGGATCCGAGCCACGTCTGCAGCCTACGCCACAGCTCACGGCAACGCCGGATCCCTTAACCCACTGAGCAGGGCCAGGGATCGAACCTGGGTCCTCACGGGTGCCAGTCAGGTTCGTTAACCACCAAAGCCACAACGGGAACCCCGACGCTGCGCTTCTGAATCCGACCCTCAGATCGCCCGTGCCAGGCAGAGGCCGGTGTTCCATGTCAGGGAGCAGCTCTGGGGTGATGGCCCAGTTCTGGGGACCCAGGCCGCGTAGCTAGACGCGTAGCGAATGAGGGCGCCACAAAGGAAAGACCTCGACGCCTCTGGAAAGGCCGCCCTGAGGAAGTGATGTCTGAAGCGCCATCTGAAGGAGGGGGAGCGGTCAGCTCTGAGGGCGGAGACGTGACGACGCGGGATGTGCTTAGGGAACCGAAAGACGCCTGTCACAGCTGGGACGTGGACCCGGGGGACATGGTGCAGGGCTTCAGAGGCCCTGCTCGGGACTGGATGTCGCTGCCTCGAGGCACTGGGGGCGCACAGAGCTGTACGTTTAGAAGATCACTCCGGCCACGATGTGGAGACTGGATTGAGGGAAATCTCCAGAACACTAGCAAACGGAATCCAGTCGCGTGTTAAGGAAGTTACACATCATGCGCAAGCGGGACTGGTCCCAGGAATATGAAGGCATTGTATGTTTCCTAGGGCTCCAGGAACAAAGCACCACAAACCAGGTGGCTTAAAACAACACAGACTTATCCCCTCACAGCTCCGGAGGCCCAAGATCAAGTGACTGGCAGAGTTAGTTCCTTCCAGGGAGCATCTGTTCAGGCCTTGCTCCTGGCTTGCAGTGGTTGCCGGCAATCCTCGGTGCACCACGCCAGTCCCCGCCTGCACTGTCACCTGGCCATCTGTCTCTTGTGAGGACATGAATCATTGGATCCAGGGCCCACCCTCATCCAGTGTGACCTCATCTTAACTAAGTACATGTGCAAAGACCCCATTTCCAAATAAAGTCATGTTCTGAGTTTCCGAATGGACATGAATTCTTGGGAGATGCTGTTCAACCCACTACAGTGGTCGATATACAAAAATCACTCAGCGTGACACACCTCATTAGGTATTTGAAAATCCAATACTCTTTCATGATAAAACCATTCAACAAACTAAGAAGAGAGGAGAATTTCCTTAACCTGATAAGGGCGTGTATGAAAAACCCACAGCTGCTGTCTGTCGTAGTGAAAGGCTGGAAGCTTCCCCTTGAGATCAGGAAGAAATCAAGGGCTCCTGTTTCCACGACTTGTGTTCCCCATGGTACTAAGAGCAAAATGCCCTTCTGGTCACTAGATGGGATTCTGCCAGATGCGTGAATTGCCTAACAAAGCCAGTAAGATCTTCCAAAAAAAAAAAAAAAAAAAAAAAAAAGCAAAACATGATAGTTGAGGGTCTTGCCAGAGAATCAGGCAAGAGGAAGAGAAATAAAATGCACCAGATTGGAAAGGAAGGAGTAAAACTATGTCTCCTTGATACGTATTGAAGAGCTCGTGGGGACTTGGCCGGATAAATATCCTTGTCTGGCTCCTAGACACATGCCCCCACTCTAGTTAAAATCAGTTTGGTACTCAGCTCCCGTCTCCGCTGTGTGGGATAAGACGTAAGGGACTGCCCTTGCTCTGTTGGCTGTTTAGAGATCGCCTCTGTGAATATCGCTTTTCTGTGTTGTTGTTTTTTTCTTAATTTCCTTGGGGCAGTACTGCAGTGGTGACAGGAAGTTCGCAGAGACATAGAAAGAATGACAGGGTCGCTGACCCACCAGCCATGGGAAGCAAGGAGGACTAATTAAGGGTGACTCCCAGCGGTAGGCTGAAAAATGCTGCCTCCCCCACTCCCCACAAAGATGCCCGCATCAAATCCCTGGCAACTGGGAATTCGACATTTTTTAGAAAAAGGGACTCTGCACATGTGATTGCAGTTGAGATGAAGAGAGAATCCTGGGGCCTCTGGGGCGGGCCCTAAATGCCATCACGTGTGTCCTTAGAAGAGACAGGAGGAGAAGACACAAACAGGGCCTGGGACTGGCATGCCGTGGCCACGTGCACAGAGGAGCCACCAGAAGCCCAAGGAGACAAGGGACGGGCTCCCCCCAAAGCCCTCAGTGGGAGCACAGCCCTGCCAGATTCTGGAACTGTGAGCGAATAAATGTGTGCTGCTGTCTTAAGCCACCAGGTTTGTGTCATCTGCCCAGCACCGCGGGAAATGCATACACTGCCCATCTTCCTCCACTCCGTCACTGGCACCACCGCTCAGTGCCAGGCCACGCCTGGGGAGGTGAGCTTCTCAGCATCCTGGCTCTGTCCCCAGATCCTCCTCGCCTAGTTGCAATCCGTGCACAGCCCTCTACCTGAGACACTGTCACCTCCCCGGAAGAGGAACCAGAGCTTCCGGACAGGCTAAGTAACTTGCTCAGAGTCCAACCGAGCACCAAGTGCAGGGCCCGGAGGAAGCCCCAGATGAGACTGGTGCAAAGCCAAAGGTTCTTACTAGCCTGCTTCGGGCTGGTTTGGCTGCACTGACGTCTGTTACCCGGGAGGCCACCAGCCAAGCAATGGGACGGAAATGCCATCTGGACCTCAGGAAGGACTGGGACCGGGGGCGGGGGCGGGGGGAGCAGACACCTGGGTGGCACAGTCAACACAGAGAGCATGCTGAAAGCCATGGCACTGGAGGAGACGGCCAAGGGTGACTGCGCAAAGCAGAAAAGAGGGGCCCAGACTGAGTTTGCGGTGTGCCACCATCTGCTGGGCAGGAAGGGGGAGCCAGAGCCGGGAGGGAGGCCAAGCCGGCCAGGCTGCAGGGGCCACGAGAGCCGGGAGAACAGAGCGTCCCCTCCGAGGTCGGTGAAGACAGCCGTGAACCTGACCCCGATGCTTGTTCAGGGACAGGCACCCATTTAAGCGTCCCGTCCAGTCCAGGAAGGAGGTGCGCTGTCACTCCCAGTTTAGAGAGGAGGCAACCGTGGTCCTCGTGCCCATGGTCCCATACAAAGAGGGCCCCGCTGCTGCCAGGCCCTCCCAGAGCTCGCCCCACGGCCCCCCGAGCCCCCAGGCAGGGCTGCTGTGCCACGGCGCCCTGGGGGACAGGGCTGTCTGGTAGCTCACTTGCTGGGGAAGTCGGGGGGCCGAGACAGAGGCGGTGGGAGGTAGGCCTTCTGGAGACTGCGGCCGGCGACGGACGGACCCCTGAGGAAAGAAGGGGCACCAGCCGCCAAGAGAAACGAAGACCCCAAGCACTGCTGGGGGGGCAGGGCCGGGGCCCACAGGCACCCTCCTAGGCCAGCTCCGCCACCGCCGCCGCCTCCACCTCCGTGAAGCCCTCCCCAGCGCCACGAGCTCCCCCGGGCGGGGAGCTGACACCTCCTGTGTACAGCACTTCGCCTGGTCTGTCCTGGTGTCCCCCCCTGCACCTCCTCCCTGCAGGTTCTACGGCATACCTGCTACCCAAGCGTCAGTTTACAGGTAGACATGAGGTGGTGAGCACTGTCACCGCCGGCCTGACACCTGGTGTGACTTGTGGGAGGGCCAGGACTCCGGCTGCCAGATGCCTGCCTGCAGTTACTCACTGTCACCAAGTCCTTGGTGGGAACTAGAAGCAGGTACTGGAGGCTCCACCTACCTGACAGCTGTCGCCAGGGTCCTGTCCCCTCCCCTTCGGCGGGTGGGGATCAGACGGGAGCCGTGTGACTTAGGGAAACTGTGTACATCTGCCTGGTCTCACATAGGTGAGTCCACCCTAAGAGAGCTTCAGACCAGACACGAATTAATCAAGCCGTCACCATACTGCACGGGGCCTGCCGAGCCCTTCGTTGAAGTACTTACTAGATTCCTTAGGGGCTAACTCTCTTTCTGGATCCTTCCTCAAGTAGTCCAGCAGACAGGACAGGTAGGGGCAAGGAGAGGGACGAGATTGCCACCCCCAGGAGACACTGCTCACGGCCTAGGGCTCCGCGCGCGCGCGGAGGGCTTCGCTGTGCTCTGCGAGCAGCGTGATGATGTACAAACAGGGCCGAAGAAAGGACCCTGCAGGGGGATCGCTCGGTACCTTGTTGGTGTCGGCGACGCTGTTCTGCCGGGCGTCAAAGATGATGAGTTTGTGAGCCTGCGCGTTGGCGTCCATTATCATCTGTAAGTACTTCTCGTCTTCCTTGCAGCGCTTGTCACTGGGACCCACAAGGGGCTGGCTGCAACGGGTGATTGTGGCCTGACTTTCTGGATGAATCCATGACAACACCTAGTGTTTGAAAGCGATAAATATGAACAGTTCCTAAGACAATACGTGCTCTAATGCCCAAGCAGTAAAAAACAAGTTTCCTCCCCAAGCACGGCTGCTTCTGCCCCTCTTCCTCAGACAGGAGGGGTCAGCCTGAAGCCAGCGTGTGACGGTGGCCGCTGGACGCAGCGACTGGGTCAGGCTGAACGAAGTCGAACCAGAGGAGCTCTAAAAATAACCTTCCCTTTAAAGTTCTCTGACTCTAAGAACAACAGAAATGAGGTCAAACCCTGGCTGACATCAAGCCCCACTTCTATTCGACTGAGTAGTTTTACACTGTCTCCTAACTGAAAACACCTCTGGATCTCCCAGGGCAGGTATGGCCATCCGCTCAGCACCCAAGAAAGAAGGCATTTTCTCTAGGACGATTCGGCGAGACCAGGGAGAGAAACTGTTCATGCAATAGCACTGCAACTCCCTTGTTGTTCTCTACTACATTTGGGTTTTTTTTTCCTTTTTGGCTGCACCCACGGCACGTGAAACTTCCCGAGCCTGGGGTTGAACCTGCACCGCAACAGCGACCCAAGCCACAGCAGTGACAATGCCAGATCCTGAACCCGCTGAGCCACCAGGGAGCTCCACTGCTACATTTTGAGAGCATAACTGAAGTTACCTTTGTACTTAGCAATGTAAAGCCATGGAAGGTGGGGCACAACAAACCGACTGTTGATATAATTAGGTGGTTCCTGAGAATCAAAGATACGTTCCGGTTTACAGACTTATTTTTCTTCTTTCCATTTCGTTCGCTCCTTTTATTCTTCCATCTTGCTTTTTTCCACATTAGATCAAATACAGCACAACGTTCATTACTTACCGGGATTCGGCCTTTTGCTCGAAAAGCTGCCACTTTTGAAAGGTCATCATCTTTGACGCTAGTTGGCACGACAATGATGGCGGGGTAGGTGTCACAGAGCTCATAATTGCTGTTTACTTTGGATATTTTCCAACTCTCATTTGGCAAGCCCTGCAGAGTGTTAGAGATGAAAGCCGGGGCAGGGGGAGGCATGCTTTTACACTTTCCAAAAGTACTAAGGATGGATTATAGTTCTTTCTTAGTTTCTACTGGAATCCATTTATAAGTGGTTGCTCACTGCTACTTAAGAGCTGAAATATACACTTATTTACTATAACCCATTTCCTACCATAACCCAGTTCTTAAAAATTCAGTGATGCGTCATTTCCAAACCTACGACAACATGAAAATTATCTACTCGAATCCCAGTCCTACACATTTCTTACCATGTTTCCTCTAATAAATGGGCATAGCGCCATTTTTGAAAATACCCATGGAAGCCCTTTAGAGAAACAGAAACTTCTCACAAATATAAAACACCATACCAAATGGAATGTGAAGACAGAAATTAAATGTCACGAAAATAATATCTTACTGGAATATCTTCAAAGTAACAACGCAGTAAAGAGCTTCTAGGTATAGGAACATCCTATCAGCCATATACTTAAGATTCAAGTTAAGCCATTGCTTTTGACCCTTACTCATCCCTTTGCCACCAGAATATCTAACAAGAACCCCACTTGCTCTCTGGAAGCAGGAAGAACAAACAGGCCTGGCACAGGGAGGAGCGGCATCCTGAGCTGGAGAACCTACAAGCTCCGTAAGTTGTACCCATGGGCGACTTGTTCCAAAAGGTTTCTTCTCCACTGCACCTCTACCCTTTATGATTTTTTTTTCCCAGCCACGCCTGTGGTGTGTGGCAATTCCTGGGCCAGGGATCAAACCCACACCACAGTGACAACGCTAGATCCACTGAGCCACCAGGGAACTCCATATCCTCTCAGAACAAAGATGCTCAAGCTACTCTTTCTCAATTGACAAGCAATATACTTTACCTGTCTCTTATATTCAGCTACCGGATCATACACTTTCCATCCATTAACTGGAAATTTTTCCTTATAGTTGAATGCAAAGAGGGTCTGGATACAAAAACCACAAAATACATCTGTCAGCATTGCTTTGCTCTGTCATATGCCCAGTAGTAAAGCTTTGCACTCAGTTATGAGCTGAATGTATTAAGATTCCTGCTTTAATCTATAAATTTTGAAGCAACAGATGGGTAGTTTTCTTCATCATTAGACAGAACTGACAAATTTTAAACATTCTAATATTAGTTACCAATAGAGAGAAAACAGATAAAGGAAACCTCGGGAAGAAGGAGTGAAACGTGACCTTCTGAGACCCCCGCCAAGGCATTTAGACCTGTACAAAAAAAGGTTTATTTTGGTGCACTTACCTGCCCATTGGAAAGAGGAAATGCGTGTTTGTTAAGGTTTTCAAATATCCCGAGTTTAGTCTGTTCTTCCTGTTTGTAAGCAAGTCGCAAGTTCCTCATATCCTGACAAACAATTAGAAAAACTCATTTATTCAACACGTACTGACTACCTATGAGGCAGACACCACGCTATGAAGGGAGAAATATTTTTGTTCGTTTCTCATGTTATGTAATTGGCCCTCCGTATCTACAGGTCCCATACCCGCAGATCCAACCGAGCACGAATCAAAGACACTGGGGGAAAAAAATTCCAGAAAGTTCTAAAACACAAAGCGAATTTGCAGAGTGCCAGCAACTATTTACAAAGCATTGGCATTGCCTTAGACATCATCAATAACCTAGAGATGATTTAAAGTACACAGGGAGTTCCTGTCATGGCTCAGTGGCAACGAACCCAAGGAGTATCCATGAGGATGTAGGTTCGATCCTTGGCCTTGCTAGTGGGTTAGGATCCAGCGTTGCTGTGAGCTGGGGTGTAGGTCACAGACACAGCCTGGATCCCACATTGCTGTGGCCAGGGTGTCGGCCGGCAGCTACAGCTCCGATTCCACTCCTAGCCCGGGAACCTCCATGTGTCACAAGCGTGGCCCTAAAAAGACACAAATTAAAAAAAATAAAGCACACAGGAGGATGTGCGTAAGAGGTATGCAAATACGTGACCATCTTCCACAAGGGGATTTTGGTCCCGCCGTGGGGAGGAAAGTGTCCTGTACTCCATCCTACTCAGCTAACAAAGCGCCTCCAATGTTACGGCGCAAAATAAAGTGAGGAAGGGGACGTGTTGGGAAAAAATCTCATCGGATGGAACCAAGCCTAAGGTTAGTACGTCGAAGACATGCCCTCGAGTCCTGGGTCCTCACCTGCTATCGGTGCCACAGAATCACTCGTCAGCTTTAAGCTGCTAAACGAGTCAACGACCGAATTCACACCATCCACAAACGAGAAATGCCACAGAGGTTTCTCCTTGGAACTCAGAGCAAGGACCCCAAGTCACGTAGAGACCATGGCCCCCAGTGACTTCCTTCCAGAAATTATTATGCTCTCTCTCAGATCGGCTGCTGAAAACACCCCGCTGTGCAAGCCGCCAGCCCAAGTGCAAGTTGCAGAAGCAACGCCAGCGAGGTGACTCTAATGGTGCCGCTGCGTCCCAGGGCTGGTGTGAGCACGACCCCCGACCCCTCTAAACCTGGGATGTCAGCTAAACACAAAAATCTCATTCTTCTTTAATCTTACATGAAACTGAAAATAAATATGACCACAAACAAATTAAAGCAAGAGCAATCAGGGAAGTGAGGAGGTTATTGCTGTGATGCCATTTATAGCAGCGAAAGAATGGAAATAACCTAAATGTCCACCAATAGGGCCTGGCTTAACGACCCCCAGCCTCGCTACTGGAATACTAAAGGGCTCTTAAAAACAAGCAACTCCTCGGGTGCTGCTATCGTGGAGCCCCGGGAACATCTGCAAACACATGCTTGTGTGCAGAGGCCGTCTGTGCGACAGTAGGCGGGGGTGCCTGCAGGGAGTGGATCGGGGCGGCTGGGGGCTTCTTCCTACCTACACTTTTTGTGCCTTTTGAACTGCATAGCACCTGTTTTAACAAAAAACAAAAAACAAAAAAACAGACCCTACATCTTACAAGGCTCTCAGAAGCTCAGAGGGCTGGGGGCACGGACCTGGTAATTCTAGGCAGGCAAACATTTGAAAGCAGCTAGTAGCAAAAGCTCACCCCGGGCATCAAAAATCTCATAGTAAAACGGCCACGGGACACCTGCCAGAGCGCCATCAGTCCCCCGTGCCTCCCCTCCGAGTCACTTCTGCTATAGACACATGGCCGGCAGCTGTTGAGCTGACCCATGTGCAGGATCGCTCAGAGGGACAGCCTTACAAGCAAAGGGATGGGCATGCGTGAGGCCCAAGGGTGTGTGTGACAGAGGATGGCGACACGAGGTGAGTGTGAGCCCCTCTAGGACCTGGGGTGGTGAGAATGAGGGAGGGTGGCTGGAGACGAAGCTGCCCAGAAAAGGAAGCTGGCCTCGCCCTGCGGGGTCTCTGGAAGTTTCCCTCCAGCCTGAGCGTAAGGGGGCTACTGAAGAGTTGTGAGTAGTGACGGGACCTGGTCCAAAGTTGCAGAATTGACCAAACCCCCCTCTGCTGTACGCTGTGCAGCGGCTCTGCACTGCCCTGCACGGGGAACCGGGGCGGAGAGGGACGGCGGCGATTTATCCCGGGACAGGACTGCCGCGTCTCGCCCAAAGGGAGCCGGGTAGGCCGCGGGGTCCCCGCCTGGCGCAGAAAAGCGTTACTGGAAAGGCGGGTTCAAGTGCAGCCAGGACCAGCCAGAAGGGGCTCTCCTTAGAGATTTGATCAAAGCAAAGAGAGGGGCAGGAATCCGAACCCCAAATTTGGAGGGGACGTGGCGGGCACTGCAGGCAGATCCCTGTCCTGGTGTTTTAGGTAAGGTTGTTAATCAACTGTATTCTAGGGGATAAAGTCAGTGAGGATAAAACATCAGTGAGGGTGTTTCCTAAATGACCACCCATTAAAGTCATCACACATTTTACTGAACCCATTGGAAGGGGACCACAGCCCAAAAACGCACGGCTCGGGTGAAAACTCCAACACAGCGAAGAAACTTAACTGTGTTTTTAATCACAGAATTTACGAATATAGTTGTCTCTTCAGGATATCTCTGACCAGCCACGGTTCTGAAGATCAGTCTTGAAACGACAAGCTGGAAAAAAGACTGATCTCGGCTTTCCACTCGATTTCTCTGAACTGTAACACATAACGTCACCACCTAGGTTACAGGTCCAGGTTCATTAGAGCACTTTCAAGAGAAAAGAGGTTGACAGCAATGGCTTGTTTAATGGTCTGAACTGGCTGATGAAAGGCTGAAGAGGCCTGTGTCCTGAAAACACCGCAGTTACTAACGTACGAATCACGCCTTACTCGCCAAAAGCCCGTGAGGAGCTGGCGATCTGGGCGCCCGCTTTGAGTTTCTCTTGTGTCTGTACTGTACCTTGCACACAATCTCAATGCCACAAGAATTGTCGCCATGGCTCTGTGCTCCAATCTTCTCAACTCTGCTGATCACTCCCAAAGGGACATCAAGGACGAAATGCGGGTCCTGAGGGCACAAGTTAACATGACTGCCTGTCAATGTCAGTCAACAGGGCGTTCACACTTTAATTCTTCGCTGGTCTAGAACACGTTTGCTCACTTCGCCTTTCCTCTGGGGCCTGGCTAAGAAACCCAAGTCCGACTTATAACATGCTTTGGGAAGGACAGGCGGAGATGACAATTAAATTCCCACCACTATTTCCCGCCCTGCCCCCAGGTCGAGGGGAACTTCAACAGCCTTTTTCCCCCCAAGATACAAAAATCTGGCAAATGCGCACATCTTAAAAATGACCCTCCGGGAGTTCCCTGGTGGTCTAGTGGTTTGAAGATCTGGTGTTGTCACTGCTGTGGCACGGGTTTGATTCCCCGCCCAGGAACTCCCGCATACCCTGGGCATGGCCAAAAAAATAAATAAAGCGTCTAAAAAAAGAATAACCCTCTGTTTCTCTCAGGGCGAAGGAATTCCAGAATCATTTTTATTGTCTTCTTTAATGAGTTCCCTGGTGGCCTAGCAGGTTGAGGATCCAGCATTGTCACTGCTGCAGCTCTAGTTACAGCTGTGGCATGGGTTCGATCCCTAGTCACGGAACTTTTGGCCAGCACGGTCGAAATACAAAAACGACCCACTTTTAAATACTCACTCTCTCCACATTCTTGAAGTACATCTTAAAGTCGGTCACCGTCAGAGTTCCACTCACTGCTCCCACAAACGGGCAGATGTACATGACATCCTTCACTGCAAGAAAACCCCCAAATAGCATCCAGTGCCATTGGCTTATGTTCAACACATCTTAACATGAGTTTCCAAATATACAAATCTGTGATCCCAGTTTTCTAGGAATTTTAATTTTTTTATTACTTTAAATAAAGACCTAGGTATATAATCTTCTAATAAAATTCTGTTCTTTAAAGCAAAATTCTGGAGTTTCCGTCGTGGCTCAATGGTTAACGAATCCAACTAGGAACCATGAGGTTGCGGGTTCGATCCCTGGCCTTGCTCAGTGGGTTAAGGATCCAGCGTTGCCGTGAGCTGTGGTATAGGTCGCAGACACGGCTGGGATCTGGCGTTACTGTGGCTCTGGCGTAGGCCGGCGGCTACAGCTCCGAATCGAGCCCTAGCCTGGGAACCTCCACATGCCGCAGAAGCGGCCCTAGAAAAGACAAAAAGACCAAAAAAAAAAAAAAAAAATTTTTAATTAAAAATAATTAAACAAAATTCTGATTTGCTACTTAATGAGGTTTTAAGCAAAGGGTCTCATAATAAGTTCCGTTTTGTCTTTTTTTTTCTCCAAGTGGTTAACATTTTCCCTGATAAATTAATCACACTCAAAAATACATTAATCAAACTCGCAAGACCCTAAATTGCTGCTAATGAAAACTAAGGCTTTTACTCTGTCCCCTGATGCACCTCTAAAGGAAACTGCTTTACAGATGATAAAACCCAAAACCACATCAACGAAGTGGGAAAAGACTTCTTGCTTCAAATTCTTTATCAGCTTCCATATCAATTTTGTAT
Source organism: Phacochoerus africanus (assembly GCF_016906955.1). Taxonomy (NCBI): domain Eukaryota; kingdom Metazoa; phylum Chordata; class Mammalia; order Artiodactyla; family Suidae; genus Phacochoerus; species Phacochoerus africanus. The sequence continues at coordinate 126,503,592 of NC_062560.1, read as the reverse complement.
ATTCTTATTGCTAATATATTTAGTCTCAAAATCAACAGCATCCACGAGTCCTGTGAATGTTAAGAAGCTCATGCCTCTCGCAAAGATACCACGTCTTCGCCATCTTCCCGTGAGACCACAGCCTGATACACGCTATCAGACAGAGTGTCAGAAAAGGAAGCAGGAGGAGGGGAAGGGAGGTGAGGTCAGCCGGTTGCCAGCGGTGAGTGTGGCTGGGTCAAAGGGTGCACCAGGCGGATGAGGCCAGAGAAGACTTGTTCATGAAGGTTCATGGCAGTTCTGTTTGTAAATAGCCACACGTCGGGGACAACCCAAGTATCTGTCAATAGATGAGTGGCTAAGCAAGCAGTGATGGATCCGAACAATGGACTACTATTCGGCAATGAAAAGGAATGACCGCTGACCCAGGCCGGGCACTCACCATATGGATAACCATTACAGCAGTGGTGCGGAATGGGGTCGACGAAAGAGAACAGACTCAATGACAACAGGTCGATAAAGCTCTAGGAGCTCCCACTGTGGCACAACAGGATTGGCAGTGTCTTGGGAGTGCTGGGACACAGGTTAATCCCTGGCCCGGCACAGTGGGTTAAGGAGCCAGCATTGCCACAGCTGAGGCTTAGGTTGAGGCTGTGGCTTGGATCTGATCCCTGGCCCGGGAACTCCATATGCGTTGGGGCAGCCAAAAAAAAAAAAAAAAAAGCTCTAGAAAAAAAACCAACCAACCTATAGTGCTTGGGGAAGGGGGAGAAGGCTCGAGGGAGAGGGACCATGAGGGCCCAAGGAAACTTCAGGGTGTGACAGATATATGGTGATGGTTTCGCAGGTGAGTAAGTATGTCGACCTCTTCAAGGTGCCTTTAGGTCTGTGCAGTCTGTTGTGCGGAGAAGGAGGAGAGGCCTGGCATAATGAGCTCTGCACTTGAGTCAGAACATTCTCCAAGCAGCATGGAGGCGGCCCAAGAAGCACTCCCAGGGGAGGAAAGGCCAGAGAGGCCGGAGGAGCACCAGGCCTGAAGGAAGTTCCAGAAGCCCGAGAGAGAAAGTGCCGAAGCTCAGGTCAGGATGAACAGTCCAGAACCCCAGAGCAGGCCAGGCAGCGGAGCCGCTGTTGGAGGGCTGCGCAGGAGAGCCCAGCTACTCCGACATTCTGGACACACGGTGGCTGAGACCGGGCACGCCCCTCTGGGCGGGAGCCGGGAGGGAAGCAGGCCCGCCAGACCCCAAGCTGGCCAACGCCCAGACGCCCTCCCGCCCCCCACGGCACAGGGCACGGACCTGCTGAAATGCCTGGCCGTCCACCCTGGGGAAACGGGGAGCCCTCTGGCCATCGCCCTGACAATCCACGGTGGCAACACAGGCCCTCTTCCTGCACGAAAACTGTACTCTCTGGACCCTTAGAAGCCACTAAAACTTCTCTGCCAAGTTCTCAAAACCATATGACCTGCATCGGCCAGCAATACATTTTCCTTAGAGCAAAGGATTCCAACAAGCAGTGAACTGACGTTGCCACGAGAGTCTGATCAGGCTCCCGCTCATCGGGAAAAGCTGGCCCCTCTTGCGCTGGTGCTGCCCCCTAAGACTCCACTGGCGCTTAAAGTGGTCCCCTGCAGTCAGCCTCTTATCTCTTAGGGTCACGAAGACAGGAACAAGAATGAAGAGGTCTAGTCCATTTGTCCCCTCATCAAATCGGTCCGGCTGATCTCCAGCACATATACCACCCATGCTTGTGAGTAAAGTGCCATTTCATTTTAGGGATCTCTTTATATAAGCAAAGTGTACCCCTTAAACTTACCAATGGCCTTGATTGATTCTCCCGGGAAAAGTGGCGCTTCTTCCATCTGTGCCAGCTTATTTCCATCCCTTAGAGCCTGGCAAGAAACCAAACGGGAGTAAATCTCACTTTGCATCTGTGTACCCTGGGGGGAAGACTTGTGAGTTCTGTGCTCTTTGCCACAAAGGCTACAGAAGCGTGCAAAGTGTAATGCCCCCTCCCCTTACAAGACAATTTAAAGCTCAGCATCACAGGACACCATGCTGCATATTCTAGCAAGTTGTTACACATATTTCAAGTTCACAGTTAGAAAGCATTAATACAGAAATGGCTTGACATGACAGATAGATACTGTAATCACTACACAGACAGCTATTACAAGGTGCCTCCAGAATTTGGAAGAAAGGTCAAAAAAGGTTACCTTCTGAGCATGAAACTAATATGAATAAAGTCAACATTAGATGCAGATGCTTAGCTCGCTGTAGAAATGGCCCAGCTATGACGCTGCCTGGGCAATCCCAAAGTCTCATTTAAGAAACCAGGGATGGGTCTCTTACTAAGGAAAGCCCTAGGCTTTGCTGCTGCAGCCCAGCTACCAGTGTTGCACAAAGCGTAGGAGGGAGACTGGGCGAGTGCACTGCGTAGGTGGGTATCCCATCCAGCCCCCGAGACTGCGCCCTCATCTGGCAGACAAGAGAATTTCAACCGCTCCTGTAGAGCAGGGTGCATGGATCTGGTTTCTCCCAAGTCAGTTCGCTCTGCCCTGATCACAGGCTCACCAAGCCAATTGCTCATCAGGTGTCAGGCTTCCTGCTATAGTGACACTAGGGAGAGGATGTCCTGGCTGACTGGAAAGATATATGCCCACCTTTCTAGATGTCCAGATTGGCATCGTGGCCCAGTAGCCACTCTCCTGTGAGTTTGGTTGGCTAGTGCCAGATAACTCGGGGGAACTGAGAAAATGGCTTTCTCAAACTACTAGGAATCAGAGCCTGAACTCCGTGCCTGTTCCAAGGTACTGCCACGGAGATGCTGCCATGGAAACTGGGCACTTTCTCCGGGGCATGTCTGACATAAAGCGCACAAGGGGTTCCCTGGTGGCTCTGCAGGTTAAGGATCTGGCGTGGTCACTGCTGTGGCTCTACTTACAGCTGTGGCACAGGTTTGATCCCTGGCCCAGGAACTGCCATATGCCACAGGCGCGGCCAAAAAACAAAAACAAAAGAAGAAGGTGTTCAAAACCGCAGCAATTTCCAAGCTGTGTTTTTCGGAGCATTAAATTCCCAAGAGATGTGAATAGAATTTTTCTGAGAACTTTGTGAAAATACTGGGTTAACAAAAACAAGTTCAGCTGGGTTGTTTCTGCTTTTCCCCGGGGAGACTAGTCTTAGCATGCTGGCGTAGGCAGAATCAGCAAGAGGGCACGAGAGTCGCTGCATTCCCCACCTAGTCCAGCAGGGGCCGCTTTCTCCTAAAGAGACCTGTCAGCATCAGGAGGCCACCAGGGTTCGTGGAAAACAGACTGGACCACACTGAGTTTTCAGCATGATTTTGTGAAGCAAAATGTTAAAAATAGATATCTTCTTATAATTCTGATCTAAATTATTGAAACTTCAAAACAACTGCTTTTCACAGTTGTAAGGACATTTCAATAGATTTTATAAAGGGACTTAAAGGTCAATTTTAAAACACTATACATGGTAGTTTCATCCGCTTTTACGAAATAAAGGAAAAAGTCAAAATATGAAGAGCAAACTCAATGCTAACTCTTGGGAAAGGTATGTCTGCTCCGGGAAGGCACAGAAGGACATGGTCCCTCCTCCTCCTCATCAATAAACACGGCTAAAATCGTACAGATTCGCACTCATGGTTACCTCCAAGCAATCTTATTCGGGTTGAATTTTTAGCCCCGGTAGGCTTTTAAGACACTTCGCAGTCAACGTTTTTAGGGACGTAGACAACTGCTAATGGGGGCCTGAGGAAGCATTTGCGGATTCCTTTATACTCACACCTGATTTGGAAATGCATCAATATTTATACTTTTAAATGTCCAGTTTTAGAAACACTTCAAAAAATCAGGAGTCCTGACAGAAGTCTTATTTTGAAAGTCTGCTTTCTTTAATTTATTGCCTGAACTAGTGGCCAATTTTACAACATAGTTACAAAGTGAGAAAACGAATCAGTATTCAAGTTTTAAATTACTTGAAAAGCTACACTGTTAAGGCTGATTTTAATGGCTGAATACGACCATACATCATACAGACGTAAATTCCTTAGTGGATGTTTAAAAATAAACGGGACTAGGGTATTTTGAAATGTATTTACTAAAGCCAGCTGTGCTCCTCCACTGCCTGTGTGTCGGGGTGGGCGGCAATCTGACTCACGGGAAGCTTTACAGCAAAGCCACGTCAGACACTGTAACGTCCTCAACCCAGGACTAAGAGAGCGCTGTCGATGGGACGCAGCAGTGACTGGGACCACTTGGAGAATGTCCAAGGCTCTCGAGACAGAGGCTGGAGACCAAACGTTTCTCTTCTCTTCTGACAGTCAGGTTAAATGTGGCTTCAAATACCTGTACGTCATATGCGGCATGAATGTGCTGGTCAGAGAGAGCGAGAGCAAACCTCTCACCGGTGATAACCAACTCCGGGACATGCTTTTTAAGGGATGAAAAGGCAACTACCGGACTAAACCAACCGACCCACCAATGCTTCGGACATCCCCACAAAAGGTTCACTGAGTACAGGAAAGACAGTTAGCTTTAGCATGGGAATCGAGGAGGAGAAACGGTTCTTCGAGGCTCATTGGTGGGTGAGGACAGTAGATTCCCTCTGCGAAGCCGGTGTTAGGAGATAGGACTCACGCAGGTGCTATATTGAGCCGTGACTGCAACTTCCAAGTTGCACAGGACATGATTTGACCCTTGATTTATCCAACCCATGTAGAGCATAATTAAGGAAAGGAACATGCTTAGGGGTGGCATGCATCTCGTGGATACACCCAGTCCTCTCGGTGCCTCGGCCGAGGGCTTCTCTCTGATGATCTCGTCCCAACCCTGATTTGGCAACCCCGAAAGTCCAGCTGAAGGCCCATCGACATCCTGGCCTCTCTACTCTTTTCACCCCCTCCTGAACGGGGGCTGCCGGCAGGGGCGGGGGGGGGGGAATGGGGGAGGGGAGAGTCTCTCTCTAAGAAAGTAGTGGTTTGCAAACTGGGCTCCTCAAGATGCTCCCGGGGTCACCAAAGGAGGGTGGGCTGGGCAAAGGCACGGCGGGCACGAGGACTTTGCCACGCTTTCTAGCAGTTGCATATACTGAGTTTCTACCTAAGCTTGGGAGGACCTTCTGCTGTTTTAAGACTCCAGAGAGTCCAGAGGTACCGAGCAAAGAGTAAGCACCCAAGAAACCTCGATGAAGGACTGTGTTCTTCTGATTAGTAACTAGAAAATATATGGACTCATTCCACAATTAGCCACGGGTGCCGGGTGATGTGCTGGGTACAGACCTTGCAAATTTGGATAAAGCAACGTCTGCACCCTCGAGGAGCACCCCTGGCATATGCATCTGTCCCTTCTGAGTCTTTGTAAAGGCGCTTCAGAATCCGGAGGTGACTGAGGCTCGTCAACCTCATCGGTCAACCTCTGGGGAAACCCAGAAGCAGAGACGACCAAATTTCTAGGTGACAAAATGTTGGATAAACCAATTTTTGCAAATAATGTCATGATGGAATCTACCAAACTCAGACAGGAGAGTACTACCGTAGCGGTAAAAGCATTTGCTTATTGCCTAGAAGTCTAGTATGAAATGGCTTCTAAATACACGGTCGGTAACTACAAACAGATGAACACGTAGAACTTGCCACCTGCTCAGCGTCAGCTTCAGAAGGGTAGCCATTGTGTTCTTCCTGAAGCTCCTGCACAGCACCAGGTGCATGGACAAGAAAAGGCAAAGAGGGGGAAGAAACACGTGCAAACAGACAGGTGAAAGGACAGAAGTTCTTTTTTAAAGAGACAGTAAGCATGTAAAAGTCGACACACCTTTTACGGCTTTGCAAATCACAACCTTTTCCCCCTCGGAGTTAAGGAAATAACGTGTGGGCCATCTATAGCATCCTCGGCCTAACATGGAGTATCTATTCTGTGTTTGTGTTTGGGGTAGAAAAATGAAAAGCAAACAGACATCATGGATTTCAAAGAACGTACTATCTGTTTAAAAGCCAGCAATCCTGTAGCGTACAGCAAAGAAACAAAATACCAGGCACGTAACATGCTCATAAAATAAAACACACCAGAGAAACCGGGTCATGGACAAAATCAAGCCAAAACACAGAGGCGGTTCCTAGACATGTGTTTTCAATGTGGTAAGAATTCACATACTCTAAGGAACTATCATGCTGTCCAGGGGTCAACGCCACTGGCACTGGCAGGAGGGCCACACACATGCGCATGCGCACACCCGGTGCTGGAGTCACGATTCTCCAGACCCGTACACACCCTCCGTCACTTACTGCTAATTACATCGCGTGAGTTACACATCAATACCGCATCAAGTATTTCTTATCACAGTATCAACGTGCTTCAAAGAAACAGCTAAAACATCGCATATCTTGACTGAAACGCTTTCCAATCCCTTTACACGTACACTGTTCTGAATTTTTTGTAGAATCAGTTTTCGAAACTTTAAAAACCTGCACTTTTAGTTTAACAAGTGGTATAATGAGTATGAATATTGAGGATGACCCCTTTTGAAAGTTGTATCAAGCCTCTGGGGCTGAGAATATTAAAATTCAGCATCAATATACTTCTCCTTCGAGAAACTTTGGTTCCAATGACCTTAAAAAGCAAGCAGTGGAGGCGTAGCAAAGCTTTTAAAGCATTTACTCTCTTCCCGCCTTTCATTTTTGTCAGTAAAATAGTACTTAATATATTTTTATACTTTATCATCAGAATGAATTTAAGTACACAGTTGGTACTGCTACCCTTCAAAGCAGGACAATTTTTAAAATGCAGCCAGTTTGTTGAAATTTCCATTTTTTTAAATACAAAGAAAATGGAATCATTCTTTGATCAGAAATTTAAAAACAGAAGAATGAATGACTAAACAACCAAAAACCACGCAGCATTTCAAAGTCCATGCACGTGTACAGCCCAACACGAATGTTTAACAATGTGAATTGGTGAAAGAAAACGATTCCCATGAGCAAAAGAGGACGTGGTGAAAACAAAATTAAACAAAGACAGACCAACTAGAATAAGAATCTGATTTAGCCTGCTTATTTTTTTTACTACTTCATTGGCTTCGATAGGATTAAAACACATTGTTTTCACTTAAAGGAAATAGGTTAATTGTCAACATTTGATACTCAGGTTTAAATGCATGCACATTACCAATCTTTGTCTTGCTTTATGAATATTCTGAAATAAAGGGGAAGGAACATCATGAAGAAAACATAAGCTATAATCCACTAGCTGTAACAGCTACTTCTGTCTTTTAAATGGGGCTGATGTTGCTAAATTTATCTTCAAGATTAGCACTTCTGCTTTGGGGATTCGGCATGCAAACATGAAATCTTACTTGATCTTGTCCTCGAGACTTGAAATCTTACTCAGATCTCTTACTCAGGGTGGATAACAACTGACCACTTTGTTGCTGCTGCTGCTGTTAGATCTTTAGCATGAATTACACAAAGAGCAAGGTTAAAAGAGGATTCTGTAGGCCTAGCTTTATAAGCCCCTGCCATGAATATCCATTGGGTCAGAATTCATGTAACACAACAAAAGGCAGTACTGCACATCCTGCCCTCACACACATTGGCTTTTTCGCACATCAAGACACTGTAACAAATAAAGCATTTCTAGTGAACACTTAAAGCTATGACACAGCAGAGCAAATTGATCCGAGTGACTCATAAAACCAGTGAGAAGGTAAAGAACACTAAATAGACTAGGGATTCGATAAAGCACAGAGACACACGAGTGGGAGGCCCGTCTGCTGAAAGCCAAACATCCTTACCCTGATATCAGGCCTCCTGAAAACCTGTCAGTTAAAACACAGAATATCATCATTGACCTGTGAACGATCCTGTGCCCGCGCAACAGCCTGGTCCTCCAAGTAACAGCAAGCGGGTCGATCCTAACCCATTTGCCCTCTAAGTTTCATTCAATAGCCAATCAATCCTAAAACATTTGTCCTGTAATTTTCAGGCAAGTCTATGATTTGGAGAAACTTATCACCCTCAGGCTGAGACAAACTACATTATTGTAAATACAAACCCCTTCTGTCAAGCGCTATTACAAGACAATGTGAACAGGCTGTGTTTGAAAAGTTCATTTGTGTGTCTGTTTGGAATACTGAATGCCTTTTCCCCATAGAAACAATGATATAAAAAGGCGGTTCTGCTCCCAAACCAGCCCACAGAAACCAAACAAAACCGAACCAAGAAACCACAAAAGCGCCCACAGCTGACGCCGAGCACGGCTCCGCTATGGCGTTAATGGTCGGTCAACTCACAAAGCCGAGGTGACCACAAATCTTGACCCAGTTTCTATAGGAATTCTACTTCCAACTCGCACTTGGGACTCCAGAATACACCTCCCCGAGGTGGCCGCCCCCCAGGGAGAAGGTGCCCCTCTGTCACACCAGCGCTGCTGCACCGGGAAGGGGTGACCCCAGGTGGGAAGGTGGGGGGGGCTCCGGGCAAGGGGAAGCCAAGCTCTACTAAATTGGGACAGTGATGCCCGCGAGGTTATTGCTGTCGCTCCTCCTTGGACGTGCAGCACAAGCATTCGGGGAGCCCTGGGGAGGGAAAACGGTTCCCCATCCTAGAGTCTGAACTCCGATCGTCGTTACCCAGGCTAGAACACGGGATGTTCTATGGAAAGCAGATTACTAAAAAAGAATCACCAGAGGTTCCTACCAGCTGTATAGGTTTTACTGAGGACAGATAAGAAGATCACATGAATGCAAGGACATGCACTTCAAAAAACATCGTGGTATCCTCATTAAAAGAAAATACTCTTTAAAGTAAAAAGAGCATCTGAATTAAGTGTTGCCATAGCTCAAAGAGAATTAAAGCCCAGACGTTCCTAAATAAAGACTATTTAGACGAAGAAGCTTAAACCTGGCCTTTTTTTTTTTTTTTTCTGGAGGGTGGTGGTGACGAATGTTTACCATCTTAGTTGTGGTGGTAGTTTTACAAATGTGCACCTAGCAAAACTGAGCAATTTGTATAGTACAAATATGGGAAGTTTATCATTTGTTAATTACAACAGGAAGGTTGATACCAAATAAATACAATAAATGCTTATGTCAATTTAAAAAAACTCAAAATAGAGTCTCTTCTCCCGAGCTTCATTCCTCAGTGATAAGCATGTTTATGACTCGACCTATTTTGAAATCAGAACACTTCCATAACTATAAGTATGGTTACACCACTGCTTTTTTTTTTTTTTTTGGCTTTTTAGGGCCACACCCGTGGCATATGGAGGTTCCCAGGCTAGGGGTTGAATTGGAGCTACAGCTGCTGACCTACACAGCCACAGCAACACCAGATCCAAGCCGCATCTGCAACCTACACGACAGCTCACAGCAATGCCGGATCCTTGACCCACTGAGCAAGGCCGGAGATCGAACCCAAAACCTCATGGTTTCTGGTCGGATTCGTTTCCGCTGCGCCACAACGGGAACTCCCACCACTGCTTCTTGATGTGTCAACTTTAAACAGTAGCTAGTGACCTCCCGTTCTAAAAGATGAGAAAATAAGCTTTCTCAAACAACGGCCACCCTCTTGCCAATCTCTGCTGATTGAAATTTTCATCTTTAGTTCTTTTATTTACCTTCTTTCTGCAGCAGGTACATCATTAAAAAAAAAAAAAAAAACTCATGTGATGATTCTTCCGGGGCAGAGAGTCTTCTAAGAACCATGTATGTATCAACTCATTCCCAGAGCGACGTTGTGACATAAAAAACTATTACTGGCCCCATTTTTGGATGAGGAAACCAAGGCACAGTTAAGAAATCTGGCCAAGATCAGGGTGTGAGGCAAGTACTTAAACCAGATGGTCTGCTACGGGCCTCAGCGGGAGCCGCTATAATTAAGGCACAGAAACTGGAGCCTCCCCGCGCAGAGCGCTCCCGACTCCCTGGAGGGCTGATGAAGCAAACACCGCCACTGCCTCTCGGCTCCCTTCTCCTCCCCGCCGCCAAACCTCCGCTCCAGCGAGTTATTTTCACATTTGTTCTGTAACTACAGTTACTCTTTCAATGTTTGGTCTATAAAGTGACAGTAACAACTGCAAACTAAAAAGGCAGCATCCACAAGCAGTGAAATGGGGCCTTACGTGTAGGAGATACACCGCTGTCACCAGGCCTTCGCTCCCGGAAGGAGAAACCAACCCAAACGGGAAGCGGTGGGAGAGCCCGGCTGCGGCCCGCACACCCTCCTCACCTGTCGCCCAGAACCCTCGGCGCTCGAGTGAGGCCAGGCCGCTCGGGGGAGGCTCGCCTGACTTGATCCCCCCGCGGTTCTCTCTGTCAGGCACACAGAGAAGTTCATTTTCTTCTTCTGGACTCTGATTCTGATCGCGGCCAAAGGAGAGAGCGGTGGTTTGTAGTCAGGAGGCCTGGGGCCAGCTGTCGCCGGCAGATGCAGGCCTCTGCATCTGTATGTTGGCACACACGCAGGAGGAGTGGGGTCCAGGAAGGACAGCCAGGTCCTGGCCAGTTCTCGAACCCGAGCAGTCATTTCAGCTTCACTGGAAGACTTGAGAAAACATCTCCCAACCTAGGCCTAGGAGGGCAAGTGGGCTCCGTGGTTAAAAAAAGTTTTCAAGCTCCGGGACTGGAATCTTGCGTCCAGTGCTGACTGACCTCAGGCAGCCACACAGGCCTCGGGGCCTAGTCTCCTCCTCCACCTCGCTGATGCTGACCGCACCTTCCTCCCAGGCACCTGCGAGGGTTAAACCGGGTGGCGCAACTGTACCTGCAGTGCATAGTCCTCACGAAGCGGGGGCTGTTCGTGTCAGTACCATTTAGGCGGCCTTTTTTTATTTTTTATTTTTTTTTTGTCTTTTTGCCATTTCTTGGGGCCGCTCCCACGGCATATGGAGGTTCCCAGGCTAGGGGTCGAATCGGAGTTGTAGCCGCCGGCCTACACCACAGCCACAGCAACACGGGATCCGAGCTGCATCTGCGACCTACACCACAGCTCATGGCAACGCTGGATCCTTAACCCACTGAGCAAGGCCAGGGATCGAACCCGCAAACTCATGGTTCCTACTCGGATTCGTTAACAACTGTGCCATGACAGGAACTCCCTAGGCGGCCTTTTTAAATCGATGGGCTGCAGCCTCCCCAACTCTCACAGCAACTCTCTTGACCTGCCCTACATCCCCTGTCAACTCCTACACATGCCCAAAACCTACAAGAAGGTGCAAAAACCTGAATAAATCTCTTTAACAACGCAAGAAGACTGCCTAAAAGTTTATTTGGTCTTTGACCCTGTTTTTCCGATGCAGGGCTCCTAAAACCGTTGAAATTTCCTGAGTGATAGGTGTGTCTTCTCTTCTAAAGAAGTGACTCTTGGTGGGCTCCTGGATGGAGGCTGGTTACAGGAACAACCAAACCATGATGCAAAGCCAGCAACTTCCAGCTCCACTCCCCATCCTCTGGAGAGGGGAGAGGGGCTGCAAAATGAGTTGATAATTGATTATGCCTATTTAATGGCCTCCATAAAAAGCCCTACACCATAGGGTGCGGTGAGCTTCTGGGCTGAAGGCATCCGAATGCTGGGAGGGTGGTGCCACCGAACTCCATGGAGACAGAAGCTCCTCATCTCGGGACCCTCCCAGAGGGGACTATGTGTCTCCTCATCAGGCTGTTCATCTTTATTCTTTTTTATGTCCTTTATTCTATAATGGCCCAGTAAACCTGTTTACTAGGGTTTTATCAGTTGTTCTAGCAAATGATCCAGCTTAAAGACAGAGTCGGAGGAACCCCGAGTCTGTAGCCTTGGGACCCACTACTTGCAAGTGGCATCTGAAGCGAGAAGTCCTACGGTACTAAGACCTTAACCTGGGGGCTCTGTGCTAACTCCGGTTAGTCTCAGAATCGGATTGATTTGTAGAACACTCAGCTGGTGTTAGAGAATTGGACAGTGTGGGGGAAAAAACCCCACACACCTGGTGTCACGAGTATTCTAGGAGGGTGGGGATTCAAACCCAAGTTGACCGCTTTTAATCTCCCTCCATATGGCCCCGCCTAGACCTGTTCCCCTTCTGAGTAGGCTGAACATGCCCAGAAGGCCCTGCTCTGCCCGCCTGGCTCGTCCCCCCACACCTCGTTTCCTTGTCTCTGTCAGTGCTCAGCACACACAGTCCATAAATATTCCATGCGGCCCAGCCCGGCCCGGGCACACACTAGGAGCTCACGGCACATTTATGGACGTGGGCTGGCGTTAAAGCAATTAAAATATACTGCTCTTGTATTCATTTTGACATATTACATACATGCGCATAGAGTCATAGTGTACAGCAAATGAGCGCCGTACGCGTCCCACACATACGCTGCCCTTTTTAATACACTAAACCTCTGCTGTGACATCCATTACACACGCGGGAACGCCGAGGCTCAGCAAGGTAAAGTAACTTGTTGAGCAGCGAGTCAATCACAGGGCCAAGTGCCCCAACTCCAAATTTTATGATCTTTCTGATAAACCGCATAAGATGATTCTAAGTCAAGTAAATATCCGGCTTTTATCAATGAATTGAATCACTTTACTGAGCTCTACACAATTCAATTTAGTACAGGAGCCTCTTCATTTTCTCCTTGTACTTCAGAATGCTGGAAGGAGATCTAGCTACTCCACATGCAGGGACGACGGTAGGAGGAACAGGAGGAGAGCCTCAGAGGGGCAGTGATGATGCTGACAGAGCCAGAGGAAGGAGAACATCACACTAAAACTGCAGTGTCCCAATTTCCCGGGGGTTGGCCAGCATCAAATCCCTTTGGACAAAACAGAATCAAAGAATGTTCTAAAAAGAAAGGAATTTTAGAGACCTCAAATCTAATCCAAACTCTCTCATCCTCAGGCAAAAGGAAGCTGACACGCAGAGGTTATACAAGGTCACAAAGCCCACCGGCACCAGCTGCACTGCTCCGCCACGTCCCGCTTTCTCGGCCCAGTTCCACTTTGCAAACAATGGAAACCGATCAACTGTGTCATTTCTACTAATGGTTCCTAGAAATGTTTCATTACAACTTGTAACTACACGCTTTTTCATCTAATCTTTGGAACATTACATTCATGTCTTATTTTTAAATTTTCGGGCAAACTCAGGAGAGAGAGCTTTACACCCCCGTAAAAACAGAAGCAACTGAGTTAGCAGTAGGGAGGTGGGCAAACAAATCATTTTATTACATTTCTTCCAGTAGTCTTAATTATCAGGGAAATCTTCAGGATACTTGGTATTAAGGCCTACATTTATTTATTAATTTAATCCATAGTTCACATAATAGCTACCTTCTCTCAGAGTTCCCATCGTGGCACAGCGGAAACGAATCCGACTAGGAACCATGAGGTTGTGGGTTCGATCCCTGGCCTCACTCAGTGGGTTAAGGATCCGGTGTTGCCATGAACGTCGCAGACACAGCTCAGATCCTGCGTTGCTGTGGCTGTGGTGTAGGCCGGCAGCTACAGCTCCGATTCGACCCCTAGCCTGGGAACCTCCATATGCTGCAGGTGCAGCCCTAAAAAGCTCGCACACACAAAAAAATAGCTACCTTCTCTTCCACTTAGAACAAATGTTTTCCAAACTTCGTATACGACCTATACAAGTCAGGTTTGCTATATCTGCATATCGCCTGTACTAATATTTGTATTCAACTTTATATTGACTTTAAATCCGCTTTTTCATTTTTGCCTGGCTTTAAGCAGTAATATCCATTAAGTTACAACTTGGATGTGCCCGTTTTTCGAATCTACATGAAAGTCATTACACAACTGTTGAAGGATGTCCATGGACACACAAGCCATCGAAGCTCATCTCCTGTGATACCAGTGACGTTCTTACCATGCCTTGGGTGATCTGAGCCTCAGCTGACTGTCAATTTGTGATACGAGGACAGAGTAAAACAACTGTTCCCTAAACTCTCACACGAGTTGCTAATTACTGGGATTTGAGGGAATGTACCTGCAATGTATGGGCTCATCACCAATCTCAATAGACACTCACCTAGGGAAGCCTATCTTGCCATACTCTGCTGTGCACAGGACATACACGAGACTCGGTCTGCGCCGCCCTCAGAGATTCTGACTCACGTGGCAGGAGGGGGACCATGGAAGCTGCATTTCTGCCGGCGCCCCAGGGAGTGCAGGTGCCAGAACACCCAAGGGCCACATTTTGAAAAACAGTGAACAGGAAGGTGGGACAAAATTTTTAAAATTGCTCTAGCTTTTTAACAGGAGGACTTGGGTTCAAACCCCAAGTCTAACTGCATAATACTAAGCAACTGGCTTAACCTCTCGGAGCCTGCCTTTCCTCATCTGGGAAACAATGATCACGATGAAAGCTATCTCACTGGGTTGTTTAAAGAATTAAACAAAGGATATGTCAAAAAAGCCCTGCAAAACCATAGAGCCCTGTACATGCTGCAGGGTGGATGAGGATGAAGAGGGAGAACCACTCTCAGCAGCCTCCAGCTCAGAGCACAATCAGCACTTCAAGTCAGCATGCAAGGGCTCCGGGCCACGTAAGCATCGGTTCCCATTTAATCACTGACTTTGAGTTTAACCTCCAATAAGTTAACCCGCACATCGAGGGTGTATTTCAAATAACATATTTGCACAATATATAACTTCAAATAGTATCGACTGATGACTATAAATTAAGTACTGAAGGCGTTGTATCTGGACCTTCAGGGCCCACCCCAGGCAATGGCTCCCATGCTCGAGGTGTCCCAAAGGCCCCGTTAGTTACCTTGCTTTTTTAAGCACTATCTTGTAAGTAGCATGCAAAATTATCTGTGGTTTGGAAACATTTTATGCTTTTATTATTTAAGAAAAACGCTCTCCTTGAAGAAAATGTAAGTCCTGAATTATAAATTTAACACCAACGTTGCAGACCTGGCTACAGGGCAAACCTAACAAAGACAATGAGAAAACGTGCTCTTTTAAAATAATTCATCTAAAGCTCCAGCTATGATCTGATGCAGGTACTTAAAATTCAATTTACAAAATATGGAAAAGTCTTATTTTTTTCTGAATACCATCTGTTAAACCATTCCAACATGAGCTAATTCTGCTACACAAAATTTGTAAATAGACTAAAAATTTTCAAAAAACCCTTAGTTGCTTCATATTAAAGTATGGATTCCATCTGATCTATTCATGTAGAGGTTCAACAGCTATGCAAACAGTCACCATCCTTTTACGGAATCCACAAAGCACTAACAACTGCTCAACCACAATGAAAACATTACGGTTAACTCACAATTGTCCACAAAGAAAATCAATCCAAGGTCTGAGAGCCAGTCTCTGCTAATACAGGTCTTTGCGCCTCTCTGCTAGTGGGGCAGTTTCTCAGCTAAGGTGGGGGCAAGAGGGCAGCTGGGACCAGTCGGGTCAGCAACTGCTCAGTGACCAGCTACTCAGGCATAGGTGATGCAGCAAACACTTCTGCCACCGGGAAGCTGCATGTCTGCCAGCCGGAGGAGGGGCGGGGGATGTGGAACGGGAGCCTCCGCTGCTCCCATGCGGACAAACATGAAAACCAGGCAGCAGGGCAACCCGGTAAGGACTATACTGTCGCTCTTCAGGCGGGGCATGTTATCCGATTTCTCCGAATCTGCAGCCATGCTCTCCTTTGGCAGGCGTTATCCACAGCATCCAGAGGCTTAGATGAAGCAAGTGCAGCTCCAGAACCAAGCCTCAATTACACAGCCTCTGGACTCAGGTTCGGCACCTGTTACCTTACCAGCTAAGGAGGAACGGGGGCTAAAGCCCTGGAAGAAGACAGCTATTAAGAACGGCTTAGGATCGTTACTGTAGCTCTTGAACTCTTTGTAACATGTGAGGCCTGGCGAGGACCATGATTTTGAGAGCCAGTGACCTAGGGTAGCACAGGATATGAAATTTGCACATACTTGGGACAATCAATCCTCTCTTACTAGCAGGCAAAAATGACTATAATAAACTGAAAACTCAATTCAAGCAAACTCTACTACTGAAATGTAAACATGGTATCTTTTACGGTACCTGTTAATAGTTTCTGGATATTAAAACAAAGTTAGTCTGTAGCCTTAACAAAGATGGAGCACGCAAGCACTTTCTTTGTTAACTGATCCAACAAGAATATACTGAGCACCTGTTATGTTCCAGGACCCTGCTGGAGGAGCAGAGGTGAAAAAAAGAGCCCCAGTCTCTGTTGACAAGGAGCTTATCACTCTTAACTTTAGAATAAGCAGGGAATCCAACTTTTAAAATAAGCAAGAAGAAGAGTTCCCGTCATGGCTCAGTGGTTAACGAATCCGACTAGGAGCCATGAGGTTGCAGGTTCGATCCCTGGCCTCCCTCAGTGGGTTAAGGATCCGGCGTTGCCATGAGCTGTGGTGTAGGTCACAGACGCGGCTCGGATCTGGATCTGGCGTTGCTATGGCTCTGGCGCAGGCCAGCAGCAACAGCTCCGATTCGACCCCTAGCCTGGGAACCTCCATATGCCATGGGTGCGGCCCTGGAAAAGACCAAAAAAAAATTTTAAAATAAACAAGAAGAGATTTCTCAAATCAATAAGGATTTTTAAAATGAGGCTGCCTGGAGTTCCCGTTGTGGTGCAGTGGAAACAAATCTGGGTAGTATCCATGAGGATGCAGGTTTGATCCCTGGCCTCGCTCAGTGGGTTGGGGATCCGGCGTCGCCATGAGCTGTGATGTAGGTCGCAGATGCAGCTCGGATCCCAAGTTGCTGTGGTTGTGGTGTAGGCCAGCAGCTGTAGCTCCAATTCGACCCTATCCTGAGAACCTCTATATGCTGCGCGTGTGCCCCCCCAAAAAAGGAGCCTGCCCATACAACACTCTTGAGATTTTGCAAGTTTTTTGCATTCTAGTATCACTTGTTAATGCTAAAAACCCACTAGTAGTAAATAAACACAGAAACAAATTGTGAAGTTAGGGAAATACTAAATATGTTTTCTGAAATTCAGAATACTAACAAAAAATATAGGCATTTATTATGATAAAACCTAAAAATATAATATTTAATAAAATACATAATGAAATAATGAAACGGAATTGGATTTTTCAGAGAATGATCATAAAGTCAGCTTTTCCTCTCAATTATAAACCTGTGATCACATATACCAGATCCCAGCAGCATTTCTCTTCTAAAGTTCAGATCCAACAACAAACTTTCAGCCTTGTTCCCAAGTAAATGGCATTGAGCATCAAAGGGCCAAAGTCTCATGCAAATTAAAATTGCAAAGCTTCTGGGCTACTTAATACACTGGAAATGAAATAAGGACTCAATGCTGCTTACCTTGTAATCTCTGGATACATTTTCTGATGTCACTGAACCTGAAATCTGACTAGAAATTGTAGCAGCTATAAGCTGTTTACACCATTCAACATGTGATCCTGTAGGACTAAAAGAAATAGTGTGATTAAAATATTTGCAGACATAGGCTCTCATTGAAAAAGAGGGAGCGCTGACTGGGGATCTACGCGCGGTTCTTCTTTCTTAGAAAATGAACTTTAGGCCATTTGGTTACCTTTACATTTAGCAGAAGAACTGACATACCAACTGACAGCTAGGAAGTAAGATCAGGTTCCAGGGTGATTTCAATGAATCAACCAATTTATTTTAAGGTTATGATTCCAGGCCTTAGATAATTAAACATGTGATTTTTCAATCATTTAATAAACTATTAGGCACTTACCATTATATACCGTGAATATTCTTAATGTAATGGAAATGGAAAATTAATTCTGAAGTGAAATATTTATCTTACAGCATACGCTTTTTAAAAACGCAATCAATTTCATGTTGGTAGTTTCAAATCTAGAAAATAATGTAATTTCAAGTGACTCTTAATGGAGCAAAGCCAACTGCGTGATTTTAAAAAGAACAGACGGGTAAAGTTACATCTCAAGTGTAGCAAAATACTAGCACCTTGTCCGTCTATCTGTAAGCGCTTTGAAAACTTACAAAGGAGTTCCCATTGTGGCGCAGCGGAAACAAATCCGACAAGAAACCATGAGGTTTCGGGATCGATCCCTGGCCTCGCTCAGTGGGTTAAGGATCTGGCGTTGCCATGAGCTGTGTGTGGTATACGCCTCAGACGTGGCTCAGATCTGGCGTTGCTGTAGCTGTGACATAGGCCAGTAGCTACAGCTCCGATTTGACCCCTAGCCTGGGAACCTCCATATGCTATGGGTGCGGCCCTAAAAAGACAAAAGACAAAAAATAAAATAAAACAAAATAAAATAAAATACACCTATATGCTATAAAATTGGGTTGTGATGATCACTGTACAACGATTAAAAAAAAATACACCTAAAAAAAAAAAAGAAAACTTACAAAAGGCCCTTCGGGTCCATCATCACATCAGAGCCTGCCGACCACAGTGTGATGAGAAGGCAGAACAGGGACCAGCCAACAGGATTCTGAGATGAGCAGAGCGAGGTACGGAGGTGACATGGCCCGTCAGAAAGGGGCGGGCCTGCCTCCAGCTCCTTCCAGGATATGGTACCACCAAAAGTGACCAACCCGCCGAGTCAGAGGGCAAAGCAGAGCCCAGCGCCACAGACACCAGCCACCGCCTCACGTGAGAACACAGCAAAGCAGAGCAAGCGGCATCTTCCACTTACGCGCTGCTCTGCAGCGACCAAGGCATCTCTATACATGGCCCTACCCAGCCTCGAGGGGACCCACCGTACAGATGAGAAAACTACGGCTCTAGTATTTGACCAAGGGCACAGGGCTGGCAAGAGGTAGGGCTGCGCTCACCTGACTCAAAGGACCATGTAAGCAAACCAGGCAGTGAGGGAATTAAAAACTGCCCCCCCCCCAAAAAAAAAGGAGTTCCCGTCGTGGCGCAGTGGTTAACGAATCCGACTAGGAGCCATGAGGTTGCGGGTTCGGTCCCTGCCCTTGCTCAGTGGGTTAACGATCCGGCGTTGCCGTGAGCTGTGGTGTAGGTCACAGACGCGGCTCGGATCCCGCGTTGCTGTGGCTCTGGCGTAGGCCGGTGGCTACAGGTCCGATTCGACCCCTAGCCTGGGAACCTCCATATGCCGCAGAAGCGGCCCAAAGAAATAGCAAAAAGACAAAAAAAAAAAAAAAAAACTTCCCCAGGGGCCAGGCTCCTCTCTCAACCCATCCAAGCACTGAAGAAATAAGTAAACGGGCAGAAGACACTCCTGAAAGTGTACCCTGCAGGCAGCTTTTACTGTAAACAGTGTTCCAGACCTTGGAAAATCTCAGCATTAATTAAATCCCCACTCTTGCGTATCGGGAGGAGAGAAAAACCTGGAATCCCTCAGCAGTAGGTAAAATCACCTCTCTGACAGCCCTCCATCTGCGAGGCCGAGGCCGGAGAATTAAGCGAAGGCATTCACCGACTGGGCAGACGTTCCTATCACGTGCCAAGAACCCATTCACCACAACTGGTAACTCAGAGGAAGAAGGAGGGGTATTAGTTCCCTTTCGAAGGCCGAGTCAACTTTATCGCCTGGTTATTTCACACTTTTCTGGCCACATTGCCTTTTTCTCTGCCAGCACCTACCCTGATGGCAAATCCGACAGTAGGAACCCGCCTGTCCCCTGTTCCGGGGACATGCTGTTACCATCTGCACAGCACCTCCCGCTTCCTCGGACAAGGACACTTCTCTCTACTGGCGGGGGCTGCTCCTCCCCACTGCGAGGGATTCTGTGCCAGAGAAGGGGGGCTGACCGGGGCTCCTCCTGCCCCCTGCCCCCCACCCCCGGCCGGGCCACTCCCCCCCCCCAAATGAAGAGTAAGACACGAAAAGAGCAGCGACGGGGGGGGGGGGGCCAACAGCGAGCGCTGTGTGCAACGCTGGCTATAAATGCACCCGCGGCCATCCTGCCTCATCTGCAGCAGAGATGGGAGCCCAGACACTTCCTTTCTGACTTGAGCTAGAATGGTGGTGTGGTTTCGGTACCTGCAACCAGAAGCATCCCGGCCAACAGAGCTATAAACAGTGTGGTGTGGTGGGCTGGTAGACAGAAGGCCTGGATCCGGGTCCTGTTTCTGTCACCAGCTAGCTCCGTGACCTTGAGCAAGCCACATCCTCTCGCGGGCCCGCAGCCCTGACAGCATTAAGAGAAGTACACTATTCAGAAGAGGTGGGAGGGCCCACAGTCCGGGGCACGGGTGAGCTACGTCCCATGGAGCCAGCTTCTTCTCTCAGGGCCGCTCTTGAAAGATGGTGAACCAGGGCTGGGCGCGTTTCCCATCCTCCCTCTCCCTAGTCCGGGCCGCCTCCCTCCACGCGCCTGCCGCCAACAACCACTTGAGGCTGGGGGCTCCCAGCTTTATTCTCCAGCCTGGACTCTCCTGACCCCACAAAGACACCTCCCCTAGCTGGTCCCTGAGACCCTGCCAGCTCCACCTGTCCAAACCAGCGTCAGCCGCCCTGCCTGCAACCTGCTCCTCCACGCACACCCCATGTTCCCCAAGTCAGGGAAAAGCCCAGCCTTGCCCGGGCACCCCAGTCCCCAAAGCCTGGGCTGACCCTGGAGGCCACGCCTGCTTGGCTCTCACGTCTGAATGCTCGCCAAGTCTCCTCGCTCTGCTGTGCTAAGTATCTGAGAACACCCCCTGCCCGTGCCCAGCCCACGCCCGGCATCGGCATCGGTGTGTTCTCCTGCCTCGGGAACTCAAACCCCAGCTCTGCGCCCAGGCCTCCCAAGTCCAGTCCCCAGCCCGGACACCACTCCGACCAACCGCCGCTTTGACGTCGGCTCTGGGACATCCAACTGACTGACACGTCCAGGCTGAGAGCCTCCTACCGCCCTAACCCTGCTCCAGTTGGGGGGCTTCTCCATCTCTGCCACGTCGCCGTCCGCAGGCCAGAAACACCGGGCTCGTCCCTGATTCTTCTCTTCTCCCCAACCAGCAGCCTTCGGCGAACCCTACTGGCTCTGCCCTGCAGGCTCTCCCAATCACAGCTCGACTCTGCCCACGGCTCGGGTCTAAGCCTCCATCCCCTCTGGCTCTGAGGAGCGCAGAAGCCTCCGAGCTGCCAAACAGTCTGCTTCCACTCCTGGCCCTGCGGGTCTGTCGCCCCCACAGCAGCCATGGAGAGCTGACCGGAACCTACAGCAGACTGTCCCTCCCCGGCTCCACGCCCCCACGGCTGCCCCTGCGACCTCTCTGACCTTGTCCCCTACTGTTCTCTCGCCAGCCGGTGCCCGTGGTCTCCTGGCAGATCCTGGACCACTCGGCTCCCACCCCCAGCCCAGAGCGCACGGCCTCTGCCTGGCGTATGCGCAGACTTGAGCCCCCACCTCTTCACTGCAACGCCACAGCCTCAGCGAGGCTTCGCCCGACCACCCTGCACAGAATGCCCAGCACCCGCCAGGGTGCGCACCCAGCGCTCCCATCCCCTCCCGGCTGCCTCTCTCCCCTGGCACCCATCACCATCTCACACGGAACTCATCTGACTCGGGGTTTTTTTTTGTCTCTCTCCCACTAAACAGCTGCTCCACGAGGGCAGGGATCCGGGCGTGCATGTTCCCTGCTGTATCCTCAGGCCCAACACAGTGCCTGACAGAGAGCAGAATAAATGACTGAGAGATGAGCATTTGTAGAACTTTCTTAACCTAATTCAATGAGACCGCCCCACCTTCAGGCCCTAAGCAACACTACTGCGTGGAATCGTCCTCCAGCGCCCACCCTATCCTGTAGCTCACCCGCTGCAAAGCCTCTGGTGGCCCCCACAGCCAGGGCAACCATATGTATAATTTCTCGTCCAAACCAAGACACTATTGTGAGTGGCAGAAGGACGCTATTGATATTACGCTGGCCCAACCAGTAAACCAGGACCATCCTGGGCCGAGGAGACTACATGGCCCACCCTTGGAGCTAAGGTGGTTGTCAAAAGTGCGGAATTTCAGGCTCCACCCCAGAGGGGGCAGCTTACATTTAGGCTGGTTATAAAGAGCCTTGCGAGAAGTATGGGCCCAGGAGACAAAGACACAAATCCTTGGCAGGCACACAGGCCCCTTCGGGATCTAGCCCCTGCCTCCAGGGGCCAAAAAATATCCCCTGCCCCCCAAACCCCCCCACGTCCACAAAATAAAGCAAGTACGCCACCTCCATGTAGGTACCACAGTGCAGTGGATCCCAGCGGAGGCTGGGGGGCCTTTCTGAAAACGTCTAACTCCTGGCCCTCACCCCAGCCTCCTGAAGCAGAAGCCCCAGGAGCGGGCTCTGGCCACCCGGAGTTCTTCAAAAGCGTCTCAGGTGATTCCCACGCAACCGCATCCAGAGCAAACCTCCACCCTGGCTCCGACCACATTTGGTTCCCATTGCTCCGCTAGATGCTAAGCCAGAGAGCAAAAGCCTGCGAGTCCCCAAGCCCCCATACATCGCCCGGTATCACTTTCATCCGAGTGAAATCCTGGCCATTCCATGTGCTGTCTTAGCTGGGACTGGTTTTCAGCGAAGCTGACCACTTGGGTAGGTACCTTATTCAAATACACTGGAATCACACAAAGGTCGAAACAAAGGGAGTGTTTCTTGTTGCTCCTGTGCCTCTGGAAACTCCCGAAAGTTCACCCCATTGGTATGACTAAGGCAAGCAGGAATCAACACCTCGAACTGACCCGAGGCTGTCACAACAGTGTCCCTTGCCTAATTCCACTCTAGCGTCAGCGAAACGGCCAAGGTGTGGGAAAGCTGCATAGTCTAGGCTGTGGGATCACCCATCCCTCGTTCTCCCAGCGGCAGGGGGGCCTTCCCAGTCGGATATGGTCCCTTTACGCTTCGAACTGCTGGATCTCAGTTCTCAGTCCTCCGGGCTTACGTGTTCGTGAAAACAACGAACCAGTTCCTTCAAAGTGTGAGGAACTGAAAGTAAAGCGCGGTGTGTTCTCGCATCGCAGCGGTCTCAAACTTTTCCATCACAGCTTTTCAAAGGAGGGTACCTTGGCCTCCACCTGCACCAGCTCCGGCACCCGCGGGGTTCCGCCCCCCCCCCAGCGCCCCCTCCCCACGCCCACAGTGGGGACCCCAAGCAGCGGAGGGGTTTGCATCTCCAGACCACACAGGCCAGGGCACACGCCAAAGCGGGGAGCCGGGGTGAGACGTCCTCCCAAACGATTCGGGGCCGGGCCGGAGGCCGCCGAGGAGGCTCCAAGGGGCAGTAGGAGGGGGCGCGGGGCACCGTTTGACAGCTGCGAAGCCCCTCGGGGTGCCCGGCGCGACGCGGAAGGGAGCCAGATGCGGGGCCCGGGCACCGGGCGGGGGTTCGCGGGGCTCGGGAGGGACTGGAGGGGACGCGGCAGGGGGACGCCCCCGCTCGGCCTCGGCCTGGCGCGCGGGGAGGGGGCGGCCGGGCCTCGCGCGGGGCCCTAGGGAGTCGGGGCGCGGGAAGCCGGGGCGGCCGGGGCCCTGCTTACCTGTCCAGGGTCTCCACGCTGGGCTGCCGGGAGCCGGCGGCGGGGCCCCCCGCGACCCGAGGGGGCCTCCTGCCGCCCGCCGGCCCCGGGCCCATGCCCCCGCCGCCCTCGCCGCCCACCGCCGCTGCCGCCGCCGCCGCTGCCGCTGCCGCCGCCGGCCTGTCCATGGCGCGCCCCGCCCGGCGCCGCCGCCGCCGCCGCCGCCGCCGCCGCCGGGAAGCCGCAGTCGGGAGGGGAGCGGCGCCCCGGAAGGTCCCGCCGCGCGCCTCCCGCGGCCGCGATCTGCCGCTCGCCCGGCTCAGGCAGCCGCCGCCATTAGCTGTCACCTGGCGGCCCCGCGTTACCCACAAGGCCGCGCGCGCGGGGGGCGGGGGGCGGGGGGGGCGGCGCGCGGCGCGGAGCCGGGTCCCCCCTCCCACCCCGCCCCGCCCCGCCCCGCCCGAGCCCCACCTGGGCAAAGGCCCGCGGGCGGGGGATGTGCGGCAGGTTCCCAGCCACTTGGGGTCGACAAAGGGGTCGAAATCGACAAACGGAATATGCAGAACGTGCTTTGCTCAGGAAGCTACCAGATTGTCTATAGAGATGCAGGGTTTAAAAAAAAGAAAAAAGTTTAGGGAAATGCAAAGATTGAAAATGACTAGTTTTCCCTCAGTTGTCCGTTCTTCCCAGAAAAGGTGTGGGGTGCGAGAAGCCCAGCCCCCCTGGGCGTCCCTGATCGTAACATCTCCCACCCAGAGCAATCCCTTACGGTTCAGCAATCCCTCCCACTCCATTCTACTCCCCACGCTCCCACGAACCCACCTCCCTGCGGTCTTTAGGGCAACCAAGGCTTCTGATGCCGCCCTCGGACTTCCGCCCTTGGTTCATATTAAGAATAACATTTAATTTCCGTGGGCTGGGTCACCACTGTGAAAAGCAAGGCAATATCTGACGACAAAGGCATTTAGGCCCCTTGGTTCCGGGATCATATTTCTTTCCCTGCTCACTTTGTTGGGGTTTGCCTATGCAACCGCTCAGGCACTCTCAACTCACCCCTGATTTAGTTGGGGACGTGGATGGGAGTGGCGACTAAGCCCCTTCGCCTGTGGTTGCCCTGGGTATGGACAGCCGACCTTTAACCCGAGTCTGGCCAGTGAAATATAAAGGGAATAGTTCGCTTTCTGATAAAAGGCAGATCTGTAGACAAGGAGTTACTAGTTCTCATCCCAAAGCCATCGTACCCTCCCGGCTTCCTAACTTCCACCTGGACTGTGAGGACTTGATGCCTGAAGCCCCAGCGGCCATCATAACGCCGGGGAGGGGGAGAGCCTGGGATGCAAGGGTGACAGGGTGAGGAGAGCTGGAAGGAAGGACGGAAGGAAGGAAGGAGGGGAAGAGCCCCAGACGCACTGGAGTCCCACGTCTTGCAGGCTTCTGGTTTTCCAAAACTTATGAAGTTGAACGTGTAACTCACTGCTGTAAAATGTTTGTGTCTCTGCCCCACCTCCTCAAGCTTTAGATGTTGAAGCCCTAACCTTCGAACTGACATTGAGAGGTATTTGGACGTGACTCCTTTGGGGGGTGATTAGCTCATAAGGCTAGGACCCCGAAATGATGGGCTTCGTGCCCTTGTAAGGAAAGGCCATGTGAGGATGCGGCGAGAAGGCAGCTGTCTGCAAGCCAGGAGGAGGGCTCTCACAGCACCGAACCCTGCCAGCACCTTGCTCTTGGACTTGCCAGCCTCCAGAACTGGGAGAAAATAAAAGTCTGTTGTTTAAGCCCGCCGGTCTGTGGTATTTCATTGAGGCGGTCTGTGCGGAGACACCCACTTTTGGTCCAGCACGTTGTTAGAAGGAGCCGTGGGCATCCTAAGTGCCCTGAGCTTTGCCAGAAAGAAAATGCTGGCATTGTCAGCATATTTTAAGTCCCATTCTCTTCAAGGAGGATTTAGGCCAAAGAGGAATTCACTGTGACACTATTAGACTTGCGATTCCCTCAGCAAACTTTGGGCTAACGGAACAGAGACAGACTCTGACGCGTGCCCACCGAAGAGGTTCACCATCGAGGCAAGGAGACAGATTAACAATGACACCGCGGGGGCTCAGGGCCCTGGGAACGCCCAGCCCCAAGCTGTGGGAGAAGAGGGGGTTAGGAAGACGTCCTAGAAATGGTGACACAACGTTGAATCCTAAAGGGAGAGTAAGGCTTGGATCGGGTGAGGAAGCCACGTTGTTCTGGGCAGAAGGAACCGTTTTGGACAAATCTGCGGCGTCAGTTACACGGCTTGTTATGTGCGAGGGAACCCCAAGAAATTGAGTGTTGCAACTCAAGATTAGTGAGAAGATGGAGCAGAGGCCAGCAGGGCCAGGCCATAAAGCACCTGGAGCTGGACTAAGAAGTTTGGACTTGGTTCGGGATTCTGATGCCTGCTGGCTCACTGCACCCCAAGACCTATTACCGTATAGCCCCTCCGGGGGGTAGACTAAGCCTCCAAAGACCGCCGAAAGGACATCCCTCTCCCACGTGCTCTTTTGCAATAGGATCTTGCCATGCCCACATCCAAAGGTGTGCTCTGTGTCCCCTCCCTTTGTGTGTGGACTGGCCGTGTGGCTCCTCTTGACCAGTAGAGTGTGCGAGAAGGGATGCTAGGTAACTTCCAGGGCCAGCCCTTAAGGGACTTGCAACTTCTACCTTGGCTTCGGGGATTCGTCTTTCTTGGAACCCAGCTGCATGCTGTGAGGAAGCCCCACCAGCCACGCGGAAAGGCCCCCCGCCACCTTCCCCAGCCAGCAGGAAGTGAGGCCATTCCAGCGGCCCAGCCAACACAATGTGAACCTAGAGGCGTATTCCTTTGGCTGACAGATTTTTGAGAACTGATAAATTGTTGTTTTAAGCCACTAGGTTTTGACGCCTTAACGGAGCATCCAAACGCAGCTCTTGAAGTCCCGCCCCAGGGACGTCGTCCCCCGATCTCAGCACCCTTCCACACGCAGCACAGCAGGAACTCCACGCCCAAACCCTCCTGTGAGCAGGTGCTTCACGCTAGGAGGTCAGCAGCCGTGAAGGATCTGAGATTTTCCCCTTAGGAGCGAGCTAACACTTTAGCCTGCCACTGCACCTGACACTCTGACAGACAACGTGAAGTCGCCAGTCAGAGACAAAGCAGCAAAAGCAGCAGCCGGGGCCATAGCTTGGCTTTATCCCCTGAGCCCCAATCTCCACAGGGTGCCATGCCCTTTTGCAAGGTGACCTGCAACTCCCACATTAAGAGGAGAATCCAGAGTTCCCCTTGTGGTGCAGTGGTTAACGAATCCGACTAGGAACCATGAGGTTGCAGGTTCGATCCCTGGCCTTGCTCAGTGGGTTAAGGATCCCGCGTTGCTGTGGGCTGCGGTGTAGGTCGCAGATGCAGCTCGGATCCCCAGTTGCTGCGGCTGTGGTATAGGCTAGCAGCTGCAGTTCCCATTCGACCCCTAGCCTGGGAACCTCCATATGCCGCGGGTGCGGCCCTAGAAAAGACCCAAAAAAAAAAAAAAAGAGGCGAATCCACTCCCCTCCTCTTGAACGTGGCCTGGCCCTGCGACCTCTTTTGACCCACAGGGGGAAGGTGGTGTCGGCACACGCCTCGGGGAGTGTCATAGCTGAGGACTCCCACATTTGGGAAACTCTGATCTTCTATGGGACACAAGCACAGCTCCCCGGGGAGCGGAAGGGCGACATCTCTAAGCTCTACCATCTGGGACCACCTCCTTGTACCCATTCCCTTAGTTTGGCGGTAGATTCGTTCGCTCAGAGGCCCCGGACCACGCAGAAACCCGAGACAGCCGTGGAGGACTGTCTGCCAGCACACACGTGCCCCAGCCCCCTCTGTCCCGCCAGGCCCACGGCAGGGCCCACCCATCCGCATTGGGTTGTGACGCCCTGCCTTCCCAGGAATCACTCTAAAAGGACGGATGTCTGCCTGGGTGGTGGGAGGCGGGGTGAGTCCTGAACCAGCAGGCCCAGGCTGCGGCTCCCTGGAGCAAAGTCAAGGCCTCCTTTGCCTGTGCAGCCGCACCGTGCAGTCCCTGCCAGGGAGGCAGGACGTGCCGATGAACGCCTGCTGCGTGGCTGTGGAATGGGATACAGTGCGCTGTGCAGTGCAATTGTTTTCAAAATTGCATGCAGCAAAATGACTTGGGACCCGTTTGGGGGGGTCAGTTCCCCTTTGGCTCAGTGGGTTAAGAGCCCGACTAGGATCCATGAGGATGCAGGTTTGATCTCTGGCCTCGATCCGTGGGTTAAGGATCCGGTGTTGCCATGAGCTGCGGTGTAGGTTGCAGACACGGCTCGGATCCCGCATGGCTGTGGCTGGGGCTGTAGCCGGAAGCTGCAGCTCCCATTCGACTCCTAGCCTGGGAACCTCCATGTGCCTCGAGTGCGACCCTTAAAACAAACAAACAAGGGCCTGAGGATCCTGTGGCTTGGCGAGGAGGGGCGGTGCTGAGACGCCACAGTTTATACAGCAGCTCACATGGTTGTGACACAGATGGTCTGAGGACCACACTTGGTGACGCCCTGGTAGAGAGGACAAGGGGCCACAGCAAGCTCTTGGCGCAGGGTGAACTGATCACATTTACACTTTGGAAACACAACTGGGCTTGCATGATGGGGGGGCGGCGGGGGGGGGGGGGGCAGAGGCGGCCCTGGGAAGATGAAGGAGGAAGTGGTTGCCACACTCCAAGACGGAGCTGATGCGGTGGCTCGGAAATCAGATAGGACTTGGTGACTGACGCGCTGCTGGGCGTGAGGAAGAGGAGGAGGGAGAGGCCAAGAGATGCGGCACGAAGGCACTGAGGTTTCCGACTTGGATAACTGGGCGGAGGGGGACCCTGGGCGCCGAGATAAGGAGCGCAGGACGACGAGCGAAGAGGATGCGTCCGTGGTGGTCGTTGCGTTTGACCCCCCTCAATTCCTGGCCCACAGGGCGCTTTTCTGTGCCTTAGACAAAGGGAGCCTTCCTCACAACACTGGACTCCTGTTTGCCCCAAAATTGTCACAAGCCGCCCGTTTTGATCAAGCTCCGCCTCTGACGGCCAAGTGCCAAGAGACTGCCATGAGGTCTCCACCGTGAATGGTGTCGCCGAGATGTGACCGCGTGGGGCACGGCTCGACCTGTGCCACAATGCATGGCAGCCTTGGGAAGTGCCTTGGACGTGTCCATAGGCGGTCGGCACAGGGGCCTAGAGCTCAGGAGAGAAAAGGGGTCAAAAGTTGATACATTTTTCATAAAATTTGAAAACTTGTTTGTTTGTTTGTTGTCTTTTTAGGGCCACACTGGCGGCATATGGAGGTTCCCAGGCTAGGGGTCGAATCGGAGCTGTAGCCGTCGGCCTGTGCCAGAGCCACGGCCATGTGGGATCCGAGCTGCGTCTGTGACCCACACCACAGCTCACGGCAACGCCAGATCCTTAACCCCCTGAGCGAGGCCAGGGACCGAACCTGCAACCTCATGGTTCCTCGTCGGATTCGTTTCCGCTGCGCCACGACGGGACCTCTGAAAACCCTTTTCTGACATGTAATCTTCAGCCCCACAATTGGGGAACAACAGGTGAGGCCACCAATTTTGTTTCTGGCAAAGGAATCAAGCAAATGAAGGTGGACCTGGTCCTTGTGGAATGGGTTTCCCAGACACGTCATTCTGCTAGGAAGGAGCAAATGGAATCTTCTACGGAACTACACTAAGTGCCACTACAGAGAAGCGGTCCCGTCGTTTGGAGGGGTTGTTCTGTCAAGTCGCTGAGCCAGTCTCTGCAGCCACGGTGGGGGGGCATCCACAGCATCAAGCGAAACGTGGCCCGATCTGTGGGCCCGGCTGGGGGAGTGTCCAGTTCACGCGTTCGTTTTCGTGTCTGTTATTGTGCTGTTTAGCCCAAAGCAATTCCCAGCAAATGAGGCAACAGTTCCACGTGTCCATTCATCCCAGAAGCACCATCCGGCCGTGTTTAAAAATGTTAACCTGTCTACGTGAATGTTTCTAGACTTTTCTCAACATAATAATTAGTTATTTTCTTGCAGTTTCTGTAGGTCAGAAGTCCAGGTAGCCTCAATTGGGTCCTCTGCCTAGGGTTTTATGGGTTGAAACCGAGGTGTGGGCAGGGCTGGGCTCTTTTCTGGAGGCTCTGGGGAGAATCCTGCTCATTCGGGTTGTAGGCCTGAGATTCCCATTTCTTTTCAGGCTGTCAGCCAGCTGAGGGCTCTCAGATCCCAGAGACAGCCCTCATTCTTTTTTTTTTTTTTTTTTTAATTTTAATTTTTGGTTTTTTAGGGCCGCACCCACGGCACATGGAAGTTCCCAGGCTAGGGGTCCAATCGGAGCTGTAGCTGCCGGCCTACACCACAGCTACAGCCACGCCAGAGCCGAGCCGCATCTGTGACCTACACCACGGCTCACAGCTGCGCTGGATCCTTAACCCCCTGAGCTCAGGGATCGAACCTGCAACCTCATGGTTACTAGTTGGATTTGTTTCCGATGAGCCACTACCGGCAGCCCTCATTCTTAAGGGCTGATGTGAGCTGTGGTGTAGACCGGCGGCTGCAGCTCCGATTGGACCCCTAGCCTGGAAACCTCCATAGGCCACAGGTGCGGCTATAAAAAGAGAAACGAAAACACAACAAAATTAAATCCTGTCTAAGCAGATCTCTGGACAGCCTGCGGCCTCGTCAAGTGGATGTATGTAATTAACCATCACAGAGGGGAAGAAAGGCAGACCCCAAGTTCAAAGCAGCTAGTCCCAGACTTCTGAAGTGCGCAGACCGCTAAAACGAAAACCAAACCAAAACGGTCCGGGGTTTCATGTCCCCCAGGACAGTAATGTATGGTGGCCCAGCAGTGCCTTCAGCTTCCAGGAAACGGGTAAGCCTTCCATGGACCTGCTCATTGTGCCTTTTCTAGGGCCGCACCCGCGGCATATGGAGGTTCCCAGGCTAGGGGTCGAATCGGAGCTGTCGCCACCGGCCTACACCAGAGCCACAGCAACGCGGGATCCGAGCTGCATCTGCGACCTACACCACAGCTCATGGCAACGACAGATCCTTAACCCACTGAGCAAGGCCAGGGATCGAACCCGCAATCTCATAGTTCCTAGTCAGATTCGTTAGCTACTGAGCCATGACGGGGACTCCCCTCAGTGAAAGGTTTTAACATCTGTTTTGAGGGTTTGGAATACTAAAGATTAGCATGGGTTTTTTGTTTTTTTGTTTTGCCCACGCTGGCAGTATGGGGACGTTCCCAGGCCAGGAATCAAACCCGCACCACAGCTGTGACCTGAGCCACAGCAGTGACAAGGCCGAAGCCTTAACCCACTGCTCCACCAGGGAACTCCATAACGACAGAATTATGCAGGGTCGTGCATGTCTCTTCCCGACTCTGAAACAGGATGGATGGTTGGCTTGGTGTAATTAGGGGCTGAACTGCATAGACAGTAACCACTGAGGAGTGGGGACATGTTTAGTGACAGGGATGACAATGATATTCTAAGATATTTGAGATCTTCTAAGACACTTTGACAGGAGTCTGTGTCCTGCGGTGAGACAGCCACAGTGCTTTGGCGGCAAAGGGGCTCCACTCGCAGGACCGGGAACTTGGGGCATGGGACTTTTCTGGGCTGTTTCCTCCTCTGCAAAATGGGGGTGCTAATAATACTAATGCTAATGCTAATGATATTAGAGCTGATCATAGGCTTGTGGCAAGTCAATGAATTTTAATATACGTGAAGCACTTAGCACAGTGCCTGGTACGTTGTAAGCATGATGCAAATGTAAGCTATTATTTACTGGCAACTGTGAACACTTGTCTCTCACTTGCTGGGTTGGGGAAGTCGTTTTAATGCTGATGCAGACAACGCTGCCCCCCCAGCAGATCCACTTGGCCGGCTTTGCCCCCACTCCCCACCTGCTGGGCGTGTCGGCTGCTGAGAGCTCCCAGGTAGAGTAAGCATCTCTCGTAGAGGGTGACACCACCGGCCCCTCCTACCCTGGGGTCACTTGCAGCCAATGACTGACGTAGGAGAATAAGTCTTGTCTCCGAATGTACCAACCGGAGTTCCTGTTGTGGCGCAGCGGAAACAAATCCGACTAGGAACCATGAGGTTGCCGGTTCAATCCCTGGCCTCGCTCAGTGGGTTCAGGATCTGGCATTGCCTTGAGCTGTGGTATAGGTCGCAGGTGCGGCTCGGATCCTGCATGGCTGTGGCTGTGGCGTTGGCCAGCAGCTGTAGCTCCAATTGGACCCCTAGCCTGGAAACCTCCATATGCTGAGGGTACGGCCCTAAGAAGGTAAAAGACCAAAAAAAAAAAAAAAAAAAAAAGACTGTAGCAACGGTGAGGTGCACGTCTGGCTGCAGAGCTGTCACGGGCTCAGGCAGAAGCTGGACCCCTGCGGCCCCCAGCCCTCGGGCCACCCCCTTCCTCCGCTCTGTCCTGTGCTTCAGGCCTCTCTGGGCGGCATCGTGTGCCTTCAAATCCTTGCTTTCTCTTTGCTTCTAAGGATGCGTGCCTGAGACAGCTAGCAGTGCAGAGAAGGCTAGGTTTTAGAGCTGGACTTGCTCTTGGAAGTCAAACTGCAAAAATAATTTTGAATTCCAGGATCTCTCTGCGTTTCTTGCCATCGTCTCGTTATTTTGCAAGAACTTGGTGACGGTGGCATTTTATTCTCCAGCGCACAGAGGTAGACACGGACGCAGTCTTTCACTGAAACATTAGTGAGTGCTCAACACGCGCCAGGCGCCGTACGAGACCTGGTGGCCAGACGCAGATTTGCTTGTTTTCAACCAGGGGATCCGGTTCAAGAGTCACAAAGCCCTGGTCTCCGTACCAGGAAGAGTTGTTTTTCTTGGAGCAACTGATTTAATTTTTGTCCCAGAGACACTGCACATGATGAAACCAGCCATGTCTTCTGTGCTTTGCTGAAACCTTCAGCGACAAACACGTGGCACACACTTCTGCTCCGTGCCTGGGATCTGAAAGCAAGAATTCAATCGAATTACCGCATCTTTCGTTCCTATTTTTGTTTCCCAGTTTCCCTGATGAACTTGTTTATTTTTATCTTGTTTATATATTTGCAAGTTGCCCCAAACGCTTTTTTTAGAATTTTGGATATTGGATATAAAGAAGTCAAACTTAAAGCTACAGCCTCTCTGTTGAATTTCTTCCTCCTGGTGGTCACGATTCTCTCGAATGTTCCAACTCAGTTCTAGGACACAAGCCCAGACAGACCGTGGAACCAGCATGCTAGCATGCAGCTTTCAGCCAGTCGTGTGTGGCTGAGATACGAGCCACCCTGTGAGGGCGGGTCATCAGTTTGGGGGTGTCTCTAACTCAGGAGAGAGCTGCCCACAAAGTTGGAGACTTTTGTTCAGCCCCTTCTTTCCTTTTCTTCTTTTTGGCTGCGGCGT
This sequence comes from Phacochoerus africanus, assembly GCF_016906955.1. NCBI lineage: Eukaryota > Metazoa > Chordata > Mammalia > Artiodactyla > Suidae > Phacochoerus > Phacochoerus africanus. Next base: position 126,470,770 of record NC_062560.1, on the reverse strand, counting down.
GTAACACCTTGAAGTGGGATCTCAGTCCCCCGCCCAGGGATTGAACTCAGGCCACAGCGGTGAAAGTGCTGAATCCTAACCACGCGACCATCAGGGAAATCCCTGTTCAGCTGTTTCTTGCTTTGCATGACATTCTGGAAACAGTCGCGTGGTCTCCACTGCAAAGCATCAGTGGAAGCCACAACTTCCCCGTCTTAAACATTCCCTGCAGAAGAGATAATGACAGCGACCGTGGAGCCCAGCTCGCAGCATCCGTCAGGGTGTGATCGGGAGACGGAATCACACAGCCCTTCAGATGGGGCAAGCTTAACAGGAAGAACGACGAACGGGATTGGGGGACAAGAGTTTGACTAGTAAGTAAGGAGACAATTGCTACCGAGAAGATCCCGCCAGGACAGGCCGCACCGCTGGGGCCACACGGGAAAGCACTGGGGCCCAGTCACAAGGCCGAGGGCCAGGGGGATCTGTGGGCCAGAGCCTTTCCTGTGGTTTCTTTTTCTTGTCTTTCCTCCTTCCTTCCTTCCTTTCTTTTTAGGGCCGCACCCACAGCATATGGAAGTTCCCAGGCGAGGGCTTGAATTGGAGCTGCAGCTGCTGGCCTGCACCACAGCCACAGCCACGCAGGATCTGAGCTGCGTCTGCGACCTACACCACAGCCCACGGCAACACCAGGCCAGGGATCGAACCCGCAACCTCATGGTGCCTAGTTGGATGTGTTTCTGCTGCACCACGATGGGAACTCCTCCTGTGGTTTCTGGGGGAAGGATGGTCTTAAGAGGCAGGGCAAGCGGGCGTAGGACTGGCTAGTGTGAGTAATTCTCGCGGGCTCTGGGGCAGAGGGGCCGTCCCTAGCTACTTGGTACCTGGACCTGGGTGATCAGGGCAGGGGGCCGGGAGCATGAAAGCCCATTAAGAGGGTGGTTGGGAGCAAGGGCTCGGGACTGGTTGGTTTGCATCTGTCAAGTGCTCACAGGCGTTATTTACCATCTATCGGCCGGCTCACCCTGGACGGCAGTCCTCCCGGGGTCAGTAAGGCCCTGGATGGCAAAGCATCAGAACAGAGGAAATAAAAGATTAGAGTTCCCTGACAGCCGAGTGGCTAAGGATCTGGGGTTGTGACTGCTGTGACGTAGGTTTGAGCCCTGGCCTGGGAAATTCCACATGCCACGGGCATGGCCAGGGGGCAAAAACAAGGAGGTACGCTTGCTTCGTGCAGGAGCCAAGCTGGGAGAACACCGCTCTGCCGGAGGCCGGGGCAGTGAGGCGCACTCAACACGGAAGGGAAACCCTTTCTCCTCCCCTGGCTCTCCAGCTCCCTCTACTGACAAGGATGAGCACTGCTGGTTGGTAAGGGAGAAATATTTCCGGAGCCCCCCTCCATTATCCCGCAGCAGTCAAAGAAGGATGGATTCGGAGCTGAGAGGTGCAGAGACTCACAAACCCGCTGGATTGGAAGACGCACTAAGGTATGCAGATGTCTTCCTATTCCCCATCCACAGCCCTTCTGAGGATTGAAATTCCCCTACAAGAGCCTCTCAGGCACTGCTCTTTCGGGTGTAGAGGCAGAGAAAGCCAAGTCTCAATGCACACAAGGTATCCCAAAGGAAGCGGACTCCATCGCTAGTGATGATTTCTTTCAATGGCATCTATTTAAGGATGTTATTTGACCAAAACGCAGGTATTGGCTAAAATAGAATTTTCTAAACACTTGGTGCCAGACTGGCTGCACAGCATTAACTGGGATGCCTCTAAAAAACTTAATAGACTTTCCCCTATTGGGGGGAGCAGTTTCAGGTCTACAGAAAAACTGAGTGGAAACTAGAGAGTTGCCATGTACCCCTCAGAGCCTACCCTCTCCGTTTCCCTTATCTCTTGCATTAGTGTGGTACCCTAGTTACAACTGATGAGCCAATATTGACACATGAGTATTAACTAAAATCTGCCATTTATCTTTCTCGGTTTTTTTTGGATTTGTTGCTTTTTAGGGCTGCCCCCGCGGCACATGGAAGTTCCCGGGCTAGGGATCTAATCAGAGCTACAGCTGCCGGCCTACACCACAGCCACAGCAATGCAGGATCTGAGCTGTCTGTGACCTACAGCACAGCTCATGGCAACGCCGGATCCCTAACCCACTGAGCGAGGCCAGGGATCAAACCCGCATCCTCATGGATTCTAGTAGGATTCGTTTCCACTGCGCCACAATGGGAACTCCCTAAAATCTATCATTTATATTAGGGTTCATTCTCTGTGTTGTACATTCTATGGGCTTGGACAAGTGTGCAGTGACATGTGCCCATCGCTGTAGTATTGTAGAGAGTATTTTGACTGCCCTGAAAATCCTCTGTGCTCTGCCTGTTCATTCTGATCTCCAGCGCCCCTGATCTGTTTACTGTCCGCATAGTTTTGCCTTTTCTAGAACATCATCTGTGCCATAACGAGACCTCCCTAAAGGATCCAGCTTTGCTGCAGCTGCAGCGTATGTCACAGCTGCGGCTTGGATTCAATCCTAGGTCCGGGAACTTCCAAATGCTGCATGTGCGGCCATAAAAAAATACTAAGTTGTGAGGTTTCTTAGAGGCTTCCTAGAGAGGCAGGCGTTACCCGCTCCGTATTAACATTCAGCAGATCACGCCACCGTCTCCAGCGCGGTCTGAGAGTTCCGGTTGGTCCACACTGTCAGACTTGAAAGATCCGCTGACATGTGGGGTGTGCATTCAATGCGATGAGATGACCGAGCTCTTGTTGAACCCAGACTCCGTCGTGACTGCTTTCCCAAGAAGTTCCTCCTGGACCCGCCATCCCGGTCCCCTGGCCCTTCACCTGCCTCAGAGCAGATGGCACCCTGCGTGGAAATGACCCGTCAGCTGGACTGTCTTCCCGCCCCCCGGCCAGACACTCCTTGAAGGAGGCTGTGGTCTGACTCAGTTTTGCTTCCCGACGAAGACCAGCTGACATAGGTCTGGGTCACAGTAAACAGGATTTGCTGAAGTGCTCTTACTAAAAACAAAAGCACACCCACTTCCGGCTAGGAGCCTTCATTTTGTCTATAAACTAATCCCCCCCAACCCAACCCTTTCAATCTTATAAGGCTGTTGGGGCAGGGGGGCTAAATAGTACAGAGCTTGGCACATATGCCCCCAATAAATAACTTTTTCTTCCACTAAGGGACCAAGGGAGTTATAAGTACAGGGTCTGGGAGTTCCCGTTGTGGCTCAGTGGGTTATGAACCCAACTAGTATCCATGAGGATATGGGTTCGATCCCTGGTCTTGCTCAGTGGGCTAAGGAGCCAGTGTTGCCGTGAGCTGTGGTATAGGCCGGCAGCTGCAGCTCTCATTAGACCCCTAGCCTGGGAACTTCCACATGCTGTGGGTGCGGCCTTAAAAAGTTAAAAAAAAAAAGGGGGGGGGGGGAACACAAAGTATGTGGTGATTTCTTCCAGCAGGAACAGGAAACTAATGCACTAGGCCAATGCCATCTTGTGCCATAAACAGGTAAATAGCATATGTACATGAGTGATGCAAATGTGTTTCAGGAGTTCCCTGGTGGCTCGGCAGGTTAAGGACCTGGCATTGTCAATGCAGTGGCTCGGATCCGACCCCTGGTCTCAGAACTTCTGCATGCCACAGGTATGGGCCAAAAAAAAAAAAAAAAGTGTTTCGGAGAAGGGCTGTCTGTTCGAAACGTGAGGAATCTTCGAGAATGTGCAGTTCATACCTTTACTGGGGAGATCAACACTGAGGCCTCCAGATTCATAGCATCTGGGAGCCGACAGAACCTCACACCTTCCGTCCAAGAAGCAGGTCCAGAGCCCAGATGGGCACCCGAGGTTCCACACGTCGCGACCACGGTTCTTTGTGATACAGATTTGTGACCTCAACTCCTGAAATGAGACGGACAACCTCCTTGGGGAAGTTCTGCGGACCGCACTGAGAAACGGTCCACTTCAGGAGCGATCCGTGTTAACCAGCAGACAAACTAAGTGCCAGATCTTAACGGTGTGTCTAAACATTTTAGCTGCTCTATGTCGTTTAAATAGGAAACATCTGGCTATACCCTCCTTGGTTTCAATGCTAAACATTTAGCTACCCTACGCGGTTTCAAAATATTCTTGCCTTTGCTTTTAAAGGACAAATGTTTGCACATAAGGAATAATCGCTATCTGAATCGACGCCCCAAAGGAAATGAGACTACTTTGTTTCGCTGATCTTTCATCTTCCAAAATATGTTTAATACAAACGACTACTACTAATGGCTCAATGGCGTTATAAACCTACCAGTAGATGCTGGGAGCTTTGGCATTTATTTCCAAATATTGGTTATTCCAGCAGCATGCTTCAGTGATTCTGTGGACCGAAAAGAATTCGACTGCAATCTATTCCAACCATAAGCTTTTCCCACAAATGTGCTAATCCCTGTTCGGGTCTCTGCTGCACCCTGCATACACTCAATTCCTTTGGGGGCCCCGGATTTGACTTTCATGGCCACCGACAGCTATGTCCCCCAGTCACGGGCACATATATATTCTGTAATAAGTGCCCCCAAATGCCCCCAGAGCTGTCCGAATGACAAACCTGCACTCTGTAGACAGGGCTGCAGCTCCTGAGATGGAAAACTGGGATTATTCCTAACTAAAAAGCGCACGGAGAAGCTTTGCTGCCTTATCAAAAAAGATCACATGGGGAGTTCCCGTCGTGGCGCAGTGGTTAACGAATCCAACTAGGAACCATGAGGTTGCGGGTTCAATCCCTGGCCTTGCTCAGTGGGTTAACGATCCGGCATTGCCGTGAGCTGTGGCGTAGGTTGCAGACGCGGCTCGGATCCCGCGTTGCTGTGGCTCTGGCGTAGGCGGGCAGCTACAGCTCCGATTCGACCCCTAGCCTGGGAACCTCCATATGCCGCGGGAGCGGCCCAAGAAATGGCAAAAAAAAAAAAAAAATCACATGGAGTTCCCGTCATGGCTCAGCAGTTAACGAATCTGAGCAGCATCCATGAATGGACGCAGGTTTGACCCCTGGCCTCGCTTAGTGGGTTAAGGATCCGGCATTGCCGTGCGCTGTGGTGTTAAGTCGCAGATGCGGCTTGGATCCCGCATGGCTGTGGCTCTAGCATAGGCCAGCAGCTATGACTCCAGTTAGACCCCTAACCTGGGAACCTCCATATGCCACAGATGCAGCCCTAAAAAGAAAAAAAAAAAAAACACAAAGTATTCTGACGATATTTAGAAAAAACTGTTATATGATCAAAACATATATATATATATATATATATATATATATATAAAATTCCAAATTACCTGGAGGCTGTGCCAGGAAGAGACGATTCTCTTTCACTCCCGTGGGCAGCAGAGGGGCAGCACTCGGCTGAAGGCCTGACACATAGGCACAAGCTCGCGTGCTCTGGGACTGCAGGCAGGTCGGTGAAGCCCTGCAGCCACAACGCTCTCCTCAGTTAAAAGTAGGGGTGATATGATGGAAAAAATAAAAATCACAAAATGAAAAACTACATAGCTTTTTTTTTAATTTAAAAAAAAAAACAGGGGTGATAGAATCCCACGTGGCCGCGAGGTCACCGAGAGGGTTGGACGCGGCTGCGCCTGAAGACCGCTGCGGGGCCCTTCAAACACTCGGTTTTCAAAGACGGGCTTCCTCTGCTAAGAGTCCCGTTCAGATTTTTCAAAAATGGTGAATTGTAGGTTCCTACACTAACTATTCAGCATTCTGAGGATGCACAGCAATAAACAGTTGCCACGTGGCAGTATCGGAAGACTCTTCACCATTCGTGCCTAAACGGCGTCGGCTGTGGCTCATTTCAACCGTCTCGTATCTCCCTCGCCGTCAAGGGCAGTGCTCCCCAGTGCTCCCCGGCCGACACGTTTGTGGAAGCCACATCCTTACTTCAATAACGACAGCTGGGGCTTCGAAGCCGCATTTTTTGGGCCATGCCCGTGGATTGCAGACGTTTCCGGGCCAAGGACTGAATCTACACCACACAGCAGCGATCTGAGCCACAGCTGTGACAAGGCTGGATCCTCAACCACTAGGTCACCAGGGAACTCCAAATCCACACGCACATTCAAGACACGTACAAGTGACAGCCCCAGGAATACAGTGCTACGTTTAGTTAATATATTTATTACAGCAGGTCTTTCTACTCATTTTTTGCCATGAAACATTTTTCATGAAATTTCACAAAATCCTTTAAGCTATTAGTATTAGCTTTTTTTCTTTTTAGGGAGTGACACTTTTGTTAATTTAGGAAATATTTACAGCGTTTACAAAAAGCCAGAGACTGTCTAATAAATTTTCTTATACATACAAAATTTATACATTTATACTACTGCACTTGAGATGTCTTATTTGGTAGACCATTAAGCTATGACATAAAATAATTTACAAAGATATATTTAATCTCAATTCATTGAAAACAAAACCATATTAGCTATAAATAGTCCTTTACAAATCATTGTAAAACACATTAATGGTTTTAACGCTAGCCTTAACGTTTACAAATATACTTACTGGATCAATTAGTTCAGATATCAAATAGAACTGCATTTGAAATTGCATTTAATACTACAAAACAAAACAAAACAAACCTGAAAAAGCAAACCGCTGGGTACTTCAAGTAAAAATGTGTAGAACCAGTTTTTCGCACGCCTTGGGGGGGGGGGTATCCAACACCATTGAAACTGAAATTCATAAACACAATACTTTCATGAATACGCTCCACGAATGTACATCTGAGGCTTTTATTTCAAAGGATGGTGTTCGTACATCCAGGATGGCAGCCCTCCCCTTTGGCAGATAAGCTGGTTTTGCGTTGAGCAACATTTGCGAAAACATTCACCTAAGCAGCGCGATGCAGCTCACATCTTCGAACAGTGCTACGGGGGGGGGGGGGGGGGGGGGGGGGGTGGCTGTCACAGCCTGAAAACGGGGCAGAATGTCAGGCAAGATCATGAAAGAACTTACAAGGCGGAACTGGAGATGTTAAAAAACCAACCAACCAACCAAATCATATATGACTGGGCCCTATCAGGTTTTGTTGTTGGTTTTTTTTTTTTTTTAAATATAAAAATATGCTTCTCTTGGAAGTTAGGGGAAAATACTCTGTATTCCAAAATTTCAAAATAATGGAAAACTCATCTACACAGCTATTTCTCCCTAAGTCACCCGTTATGATGGTGTGAAGTTTGGCAATTATTTAAACACCTTGCTGTTGGGTCATGCCTCGGAAGCTGAGCTCAATTTGGTCTTGGCAGAAACACACACCTTTCCCGCTGGGATTCGCCGTGGATGGTCCACAGCAACTCTCATAAGCGATCTGCGGAAAATCCATTTTCATCTGCATACATTTCCCCCCTTTAGTTAAAAACGTTGTTCCAATTAAGCCCACAAAACACATGTTGCCCACATAGTATTTCTGAAGAGGTAAATGAGACTTAAATGTTATCTGTCCAAAGCTGCTTTGGGGAGATGTTGGGAATTTCCAAGACCCCATCTGGGCTCCTTTCTTCCGATGGCCGTGGAGACACTGTCGTTTTCTAGAAGGCACATATGTTCAAGAGGTGAAGATTATGTTAGTTCGAGTTCTGCGTGGAGGCAACCGTCTTCACCTACTTTGCACAGAGCCCCGCGGGAAAGCCGGCCGTTCCCTTTCCTCTGCGCCCGGCGCCCTCTCAGAAGTGGGTCTGCACGTGGGACACCATCTGCGAAGGGCTGGACGGGGCGGCCGCGGGCTCAGAGAGCTTGGCCGAGTTGGCCAGCTGCAGCTCCTCCAGGCGCTTGATGTACTCGTCGCGCAAGGCCAGGAGCTCCATGTAACGCTGCTCCACGGGATTCGGCTGCTGGAAAGAGACACAAGCGTGAGCTCCCGCCACCGAGACTCGCCCGTGCCACACGCCTGCTGGGGCCGCCGCCGCCTTCGGGACACACCCCCTGCTCAGGGGCCGAGGCGCGTCATTTAAAAATACAGAAGGGCCCGGAGGTGAGCACAAACGCCCAGGCACTTGTCACCACGAAAGACCGGACGCACGTCTCTGCACACACGCGTCACCATCTTTGGGAAACGTGGCAATCCAGGCGCAGCTCCGTCTCCGGTGTCACCTGTGCCCACGGCCCTCTCTCGCTCCCAGAGGCAGCAACTCTTCTCCGGGTGGCGGGCAGCCCTCCTTCCAGGGCGGGCTCGTGACCCGCCTCCTCCAAGGGACCGTTCCAGAAACCAAACACACTACTATCCTCTCTGTTCTGTGGCCACGTACATCGCTGGTGGCATTCTGTATTGATCAGGTGACCTTCTGACCTGCCGACATGTTTCGGAAGGAAATCCTAGGGGAGTTGCACTGAATGAATCAACCAGAGCTGAGGCATCCGTCCCCGCGCTCGCAGGGAACCGGGGACGGGCAGTGTCCCCGGCACACACCTCAGGCACGTGTGTCAATGTTTCTCGAAGGAATCTGGCTTGGAGGCGGGGAGGAACTGCTGGAGAGGACGTGTGGTCTCCGCGACTTTACTAGATGCCGCCCCCACGGTCCTCTGAGGGGGCGAGGTGACCGTGTGCTGCCACCCGTGGCGTCCAGCAGTTCCTCTAGCTCTACCTCCGCACCAGAACTTGGCAACAGGAGGGCGATGTTTCCCCATTGGATGCGGGTGACACGGAACCTCAGGGGTGCCTCGTTCCACACGCTGCCGGCCGGGCGCGCGCTCGGCTGAGAGCAGTGGCTCGGACACCCGCGGCCTCTCCGTCCGCTCCGTCTCCTTACCTGGCACATGGGAACAAAACAGCCCAGACCACAGGGTTGTTTGTTGCGAGAGTGAGGTCAGTCGATGCAGTCTGTTTTGGCACAACACTGACGTCTGATTGACAAACAAGGAGACGGATGGCAGAAGTTACGCTGGAACCAAACGTGATTCTCCCCGGGGGGCTAATTTTTTAACCTTTTGTACTGAGATATAGATGACACGCAGTAATGTGCACACATCTTTAAAAAATATGCAACTCAGGAGTTCCCGTTGTGGCGCAGTGCTTAACGAAGCCGACCAGGAACCATGAGGTTGCGGGTTCGATCCCTGGCCTCACTCAATGGGTTAAGGATCCGGCGTTGCCGTGAGCTGTGGTGTAGGTTGCTGTAGCCTCTGGCGTAGGCCAGGGGCTACAGCTCCGATGCGACCCCTAGCCTGGGAACCTCCATATGCTGCGGGAGCGGCCCAAGAAATGGCCAAAAAAAAAAAAAAAAAGGCAAGTCAGTGTGATCACCACCCAGGCCACAACATACAGAAGGGACCTCCGTCGCCAGCATGTCACTAAGTTCTGTGATCCAGGGCCACCTTCCAGAAAACATGAGCAATATATGAAGACATGAAGAAAAGAGCCAAAGTCTACAGCTTGGCTCTGACACTGACCGCTCAGGAGACGGTCTGAATCAGAAGCAGAGGCTCTGCAGGACCCGCCTCTCATGAGCATGAGCCCGGGGCTTCGAACCGGGTATTAGTTTCCCGTGGCTGCTGTAACAAATTAACCTCAACGTGATGGTTTCAAACTACAGAAATTCGTTTTCTCCTGGTTGTGCAGTCAGAAGCCCTGAATCCAGCTGGCCACAGGGCTGCACTCCCCCTGCGGGCTTTAAGTGAGGAGGCTGCCTTGCCTCTTTGTGCTTTGGGGAGCTCTAGGCGGCCTTGGCTTGTGGCCCCATCACTGCAGCCCCTGTGTTTTCACATGGTCTCATCTGGTCTTATGCGTCTGTCTCTCAAATCTGCCTCTCTTTTCTCTTATAAGGACACCTGTCACTGGATTGGGGCCCAACTCAATCCAGGAGGATCTCATCTGGAATCCTGAACTGAATTACATCTGTAAAGGCCCCTTTTCCAAGGGCACGTGTCCTTTGGGGGCCACCATTCAACCTGCAGCGAACGGCCCAGGCCCGAGTGTCGGTCGCCCTCACCAGCGCTGCGGTTACAAAGGTGCGGGGCTCAGAGCGGCCTCCTCCTGCCTCCCGACCCCGCCCTCCCTGTAGGCCCCTGTCCTTTTCACTGCAGGACTTTACAGACGGCGAGGGTCCCTCCGCGGTGCATGTCGCCACTGGAACGGGAGTGCTCGGTAGAGCACCTGACACTAAGGGCGATGCACTGCTCGGTAACATCCTTTGCCCATTTTTCTATGTATCCCACTGCGGGCTGGTCACTTCTAGGCGCTCAGGGCCCAGCAGGGAACAAAGGAGGCCCCCGTCCCCACTTTCACGGCACTTAGCTTCCCGAAGCGGGAGACAAACGACAGAGCCGCCCATGCTGTGAGCGACGCGGGTGCGGGAGGGGCCGAGTATTAGGGGAAAGCAGAGCACGGGGAGGGGCCGGGGACGCCGGGATGCACCGCATTCAACACGGGACCCTTGGGGGAAGGCTGGAGGGGGGCGGGGAGGCAACCAAGCAGATAACCAAGTGTCTTCCGTGTGGCCGAAGCAGGGTGTGTGGGCAAGAGCTGTTGGTGAGGCGGCCAGGAGGTCAGGCGCGGGGCAGGGGCCACAGGAGGCCTCAGAGGCTACTGTACGGCCTTGAGCTTGGACCCTGCGGGAAGTGAACGGCTACCCAGACAGTGCTGAGTAGAGGATGCTGGGCTCAGGGGGACATTTTGGCTGCCGTGTCGAGAACAGACTGGAAGGAAGCAAGCTTAGGTTGGGGGTCCAGCTAGAAGGCTCTGCCCATGGCAGGCGGTCCGGTCCGTGTCAGGGAAGCGGCAGGGGCCTGGGGAGACGTGCTCAGAGGTGGGCCTGGTGTCTGAAGGCCGAGCCCAGGAGGCTCTCCCAACAGCCTCGGATGAGGGAGGAGAGAAGGGAGGCAAGGAAAATGGAAGCCCACCTGCAGTGACAAGAGCGGGTCAGCGGTTCTCTGGGGACGGGCGGGGATGGGATGCTCACTGTGAACCCCTACAGATTCTGACATGTCAATTACGCCTCAATAAAGCTGGGTTTTTTTTTTTTTTTTTGGTCTTTTTGCCATTTCTTGGGCCGCGGCATATGGAGGTTCCCAGCCTAGGGGTCTAATGGGAGCTGTAGCCCCTGGCCTATGCCAGAGGCTACAGCAACGCGGGATCCGAGCCGCGTCTGCAACCTACAGCACAGCTCACGGCAACGCCGGGTCATTAACCCACTGAACAAGGTCAGGGATCGAACCCGCAACCTCATGGTTCCTAGTCGGGTTCGTTAACCACTGCGCCACGACGGGAACTCAATAAAGCTGTTTCTTTCCAAAGTGGGAAAAGGAGTTCCCTGGTGGCTCAGCAGGTTGAGGAGCCTGCGTTGTCACTGCCGTGGCTCAAGTCACTGCTGTGGCACAGGTTCAATCCCTAGCCCAGGAACTTCCACAGTTGTGCCCCCCCCAAAAAAAAGGGGGGAGAAGGGATGACTTCCAGGTTGCGGGCCAGAGCGTCGAGCACAGAGCTGCCGAGCACCGAGAGGAGGTCGATGGCGGGAGGGGCCCGTGGGGGGAAGAGGAGCTCCAGGGGACACGGTTAAACATGTACCGTCAACGGTCAGCTCGGCACCTCCACGCTCTGGACACCCTCTTCCCAAATGGTCTTGGCTATTTTTAAAACCTCCTGTTTTCAGGACTATCAGAACCAGTTTGTTATTATGCCAGCACATAAAATTAAGGTAAGAGAAAGAAAGGAGAGGTAAAACAGTCATTTGTTGCCGATGACAAGGCTACAGAGCTAGAAGACTACTAGAAATGAAAAGATAATTCAGCCTAGTAATGGGTACAAAATATGCAGAAGTCACTGGCCTAGAGACAAACGACACCAACACAGAAGGATGAGAAAGGAGACTCCGGTCAAGTGACCCCAAGCCCTGTCCCTCGATGCCTCCCTTGCGGACCCCAGTGTGAGGTGAGAGTGGGCCGGCTCAGCACAGAGGCAGGCAGGCAGGCGGCGGCGGGGGATGGGACTGTTTCAGGCTGCAGACAGCTTTCATATTCGCATTCCTCTCTGCCTTTTCTATCAGAAATGACTTCAGCCCCACCCAGGTCAGCCCGGCCCATCCGCCCGCGTGTTACCCCTGAGCAAACTGGGAACTCCCCGGGGCCACCCTGGCTCAGAGGTTTATGGGACTAAATCATACTTTGACTTGCAGCATAAGCCACTTCCTCATGTTAAATCAAAGCACCAATCTGCTTATTCCCAGCTTGTCAAGTGTGAGCACTGGTCCTTCCATCAACACCGAGGTTTCTGTCGCAGCGAGGGCCCGTGCAGACACTAGCCCTGCCTTCCCCCGGGGTGAACGCCTCCCTCTGGGGGGGCCGCATATGTTCTCCCCGCTTTCCGCACCGCCTGCCCACCACGGCGGCACGTGCCATCGGCACCAGTAACCGCCTGCAGACCAACAGGCCACACAACTGAATACAATTTCAGTGCCTAAGTATATTCTCTTAGGTTTATGTTATGTAATCTGCCAAGTCCTTACGTGCGCAGATCAAATCTATTTCTGTGTAGGGTCCTTCAGGAAATCTGACGCACCGAACTCACACTTCCACTGCCACACTTCTCCTCGGGTATTCAGTACCATCAGCTGGTGTTCCTGGGCGCCCCCCACCAGCCCAGGAGCTCCTGGGGAGCAGAGACCGGCTCTTCTTAATCTCTGGGTCCCCCTGGTGCCTGCTGCATGGGAACGCTCAGTATTTGGTGGATGAAAATATCAAGTGCCGAGGGACAGAAAGACACGTGTAGGACCTTTGATGTTCGGAAAAATCTATATAGAAAGGGTAAGTTATTTTCTTGGAGTAAATGTCATAGATCGTAATACAGACCAATGGCTGTCTCAAAAAAAAAAAAAAAAAGCAAAACCCTCAACCAAAGAAATGTGTGTTCCACGGAGTTCCCTGGTGGCTCAGCAGGTTGAGGATCCAGTGTTGTCACTGCTGTGGTGCGAGTTCGATACCTGGCCCAACTTTAAAATGCCTTGGGCACAGAGAAAGAAAGAAAGAAAGAAAGAGAGAGAGAGAGAAAAAGAGAGAGAGAGAGAAAGAAAGAAAGAAAGAAAGAAAGAGAGAAAGAAAGAAAGACAGAAAGAAAGAAATGTGTGTTCCTGCCTGGCCCACTTCCATTTTGCTGAGCTCCGGGAGAGTACGGGGGAGACATCACGCTAAGTTCTCCACTGATGGCCCTGCAAACTTTCCTCGTCCCCCCCTTTGCGTATCACCAATGAACTGCTCTAAATGCCTTGAATTTCAAGAATTTCTCCAAATACAAATAGGTGAAGGGAGGGTACAGAATGTACAGAAACTTGGCATTTTCTAATTATAAATGGGCTTTTTTTTTTTCTTTTAATCTTTTTAGGGCCACACCCGTGGCATATGGAAGTTCCCAGCTAGAGGTTGAATCGGAGCTACAGCTGAGACCTACACCACAGCCACAGCAACACTGGATCTGAGCTGCACCTGTGACCTATGCTGCAGCTTGCAGCAACACTGGATCCTTAACCCACTGAGCGAGGCCAGGGATCGAACCCACATCCTCAGAGAGACAATGTCGGGTTCTTAATCTGCTGAGCCACAATGGGAACTCCCCAATGGGCTTCTTAAAGAGCCACAATAAATACAGAAAAAGCAAATTTATAGGACAGTGCTCACTGAGATAGTATTTTGCAGTTTGAAAAAGAACACGTCCCCTGTAACAGGCCTGGACGAGCTCCCGTTTGCTCTTTCGCTGATATTCCACATGTGGCGGCTACTGCTAAACACATTCCCAAAGTAAACAAGTGCAAGTCCTCAAGCCCTGGAATCTGTCACTTTCCAAGCATGATAAAACTGCGAGAGGCAGCAGAGACCTGGAAGTGAGGGTGCCAGCTGCGAACAGGCACTTCCACAGTGGGAAGAGGGTGCCCGGGCTGGCGCGCGGCCAGCTGCCCGAGTGGAAGGAACGACGGCGAGGCACGCTGGGCACCGGGGCCCGGCCGGGGGCGACTACGTGTAGCGGGGTTAACGCGGCCGCTTCCGCCAGACTGGCCTGGGAGGAAGGGCAAAGCTTCGCCAAGAGCGATGGCAAATACTGAGCATCAGAGCACTTAGAACACATGGCTCCCCCGAGGTCCTTCCGAGCACATCCGAAGCAGCTGTGCTTTCCTCCTGCTCCTGGATGCAGTGGGGGTGGCAGAATGGAAAGCCTGAGTGTGTCTTTAAGAAAATGTGCAGTCTTCGCAAAGACACGTGGACTCCAATGTTCATTGCAGCACTATTTGCAAGAGCCAAGACATGGAAACAACCTCAATGTCCATCGACAGAGGAGTGGATCCAGAAGATGTGGTACATATATACACAATGGAATATTACTCGGCCATTAAAAAGAACGAAATACCAGCATTTTTTGCAACATGGATGGACCTAGAAACTATCATGCTAAGTGAAGTCAGCCGTACAATGAGACACCAACATCCAGTGCTTTCACTGACATGTGGAATCTGAAAAAAGGACAGATGGAACTTCTCTGCAGAACAGATGCTGACTCACAGACATTGAAAAACTTACGGTCCCCGGAGGAGACAGTTTGAGGGGTGGGGGGATGTGCCTGGGCTGTGGGATGGAAATCCTGTGAAATCAGATTGTTATGATCATTATACAACTACAGATGTGATCAATTCATTTGAGTAATAAAAAATTAAAAAAAGAAAAAAGAAAATGTGCAGTCTTTCGTTGCAGAAATCACTCTTTCCACTTTTGAGTGATGAATGGCCAACTGACTTTACTACCCTGTGACAGATCAATTATTTTTATTTTAAAAGTAAAAACCTTCAGGAGTTCCCATCGTGGCTCAGTGGTTAACGAGTCCGACTAGGAACCATGAGGTTGCGGGTTCGATCCCTGGCCTTGCTCAGTGGGTTAGGGATCCGGCGTTGCTGTGAGCTGTGGTGTAGGTCGCAGACAAGGCTTGGATCCCGCGTTGCTGTGGCTCTGGTGTAGGCCGGCGGCTACAGCTCCGATTCAACCCCTGGCTTGGGAAGCTCCATATGCCGGGAGCAGCCCTAGAAAAGACAAAAAGACAAAAAAAAAAAAAGTAAAAACCTTCAGTAAAAAGCACTCTGATGGTGGTTGACCTAGTGCATACACCTGAACCAGAGAATGGAAAATGCTTCTTTTCCTTATAGAAGCACCTAAGTTTGGTCACCGGAAAGAATGTTTTTATGATGTGTCACAACTTTTTGTGATTAAAGGAAATCCTTGACAACCAAAACTCAGAAATTTTCCAGAGCTTTACATTAGTTTACATTTTAGTAAAAAAAACAGAAAAAAAGTATTGTTCATGTTGGCAGAAAAATGTAAGTTCAACACCAATCAAAATAAATGGTTTAGTAACTAAAAACAACTTTTACTTACAATCGTGTTTAAAGGCAAGTGTTATGTTTTGGTCCGATACTTTCCCATTAGTAATATTTTTTAAAAACCTACAAAGTAACATGATCTAAGTCCAGAAGTGACGTCCCTTACCTGCTGCTTGATTCTGGGGTTCCATCTAATGTAGTAATTCACCCAAAGCTCCAGGTGGCGCATACTGGCAACTGGATATAAAACTCGATTGATTTCTTTTGTGTAGAAGGGATTTTTGAATTTGTCCTTATTACTGTTTATCAGTGACCATAACGAAACGGTTCTTTCTGTAACTTTCTGCAGGAAAGAGAGAGTGGAAAGCCTAAGTTAAAAACACACCAGCACCCACGCCCCTTTGCAGGCTGTGGCATCAACTTGAATCACGCGTTTACGTCATCCCCATAACAGCTCAAAAAGCCTCCTGTGCCAGGGAGCGCTGGGCACCACTTCCCGATATTTGCATAGATAATGGCCTAGCTTGAGAGCAGGAAGACAAGGGGGCAGGAGGCTGTAACGTCAAATGCAATTCACTGACCTTAGGAGCCGATTCCTGACTAGGGCAACATTTAGGAAGAGACGGGCAGTGTGCACTTTATAATTCAGCGGAAAGAAAAATTATCGTTAAGATCTTGCTGACGTTGTCCATTTTTTGTGTTTGTCAGAACTACAAAACTGGAACCTCTGTCTGCTTGAGAGCAGGCATCTAGATAAAAAGCTATTTTAATCAAACATCCGGATGTTTAATATATGGTGCCAATATCCAGATTTTGAAATGCTTGGGCTTCGCATCCCTGCGTGTCAGTCCAGCGTCCACCATCTCATACTGATAGTCACCTTTTCGTTGGTTTTACTTTTTATTTTTAAATTTTTTCTTTTTTTCTTTTTAGGGCTGCATCCACGGCACATGGAGGTTCCCAGGCTAGGGGTCGAATCAGAGCTGTAGCTGCTGGCCTACACCGCAGCCACTGCAATGCCAGATCCGAGCCGCGTCTGCGACCTACACCGCAGCTCACGGCAACGCCGGATCCTGAACCCACTGAGCGAGGCCAGGGATCGAACCTGCGTTCGATCATGGATGCTAGTCAGATTCGTTTCCACTGAAGCCACGACGGGAACTCCTTTTCATTGTTTCAAAATGACAGACTTTTATCAATTTTGACCATATGCTAGAGGAAAAATCAAAACTTGGGAAATAAAAATACAAGTACTGAAATTACTGAAGGCAAACCCTGCAACTCTTCTGAGCAATGACTTCAATAAGGGAGGACCAGAGTTCCCACCATGGTGCAGTGGCTTAAGAATCTGACTGCAACAACTTGGGTCTCTGTGGATGCACAGGTTCAACCCCTAACGCAGTGCAGTGGGTTAAAGGATCCGCTGTTGGCACCGTTGCAGTGTAGGTCACAGCTGTGGCTTGGCCTCAATCCCTAGTCCGGGAAATTCCACATGTTGCCAGTGACGGCAAAAAATGGAAAGAAAGAGGGAAGGAAGAAGAAAAGAAAGGACCAATAAGCTAAAACTGGAAGCTGAAAAGAACAGCTTGAAATAGGTGAGTGAAGAAATTTCTTTGACATACCTGTTTCACTAACGTGAATGATAACAGCAACATAATTTCGCCCTCCTTGGAATCCACCTAAAGCTGCATTTCTACCCTTCTGATGCCACAATCTGCAGTGCATTGTGTTTCTTTACGTGCTCGTTTTCTTTAGGTTTTTAAATTCTTAAATTGAAGTATAGCTGATTTTCCATATTTCTGGTGTACAGCAAGGGGATTCAGTTATATATATGTGTGTGTGTGTGTGTGTGTGTGTATTCCTTTTCAGATTCTTATTCATTATAGGTTTTCGTTTTTTCAATTTTTTATTATAGTTGCTTTACAATGTTCTGCCAATTTCTGCCGCACAGCAAAGCAGTGTAGGTCATTACGAGACATGGGACACAGTTCCCTGGGCCACACGCTAGGACCTGTTGTTCACCTGCATGCTTGCTTTTATTTTTATACATGAACGTAGTTTTAAAAGTCAAATAGCATGACAAGGTTTCTTATAAAAGAACCAGGTTCTCACGTCTCTCCAGAGAAGCAACTGTGTTTGACTTGGAAAACCGATTTGGTTCCTTGGCACTCACCTCAGCATCCCTGAAAAACACAGGTTTCTTGCCACGTCTTGACTGTACAGTTACAGGCGTGAAGCCCTAAGGCGGCCACACCCTCTGTCCTGCCTGCGACCCCCCGAGACACGGCGCAGCGGGGATCACCTCCAGGCACGGGGCTCAGATTCCCCCGAAAAGCAAGTGCTATTCCCAGGGCACTCGTGCGGTTTCTTTTCCTGCACACTTTTTGGGTTTGCTTTCCTTTAAGGTAACAGCTGTCTACTCGGTTTGCCTCCTCTTCTTGGCAGCCATCGTTCACTCAACGCCAAACTCTTCCTCCGACGCCTTACACTTCGGTCAGGACACGCAGCACATCCGGAGCCCCCAGGGCTTCCTGGGAGGAGCAAAAGCGCCCTGGACGCCCCGGGCCTCACGCCCAGCTCTCGCCCAGGATCTCTTGGCTGTTTTGCCCCGAAGCTTCCCTCTGGCCTCGCCGTGCAGTCGTCTTCCTTGTTGCCCTGGAGCGAACAGGCCTGTAGCTTTCGGGCAAGGGTGTGGAAGGTCCGCCTGTCTCGATGCCGTGGGTGTCTGAGGATGCGTCTGGTCCACCTTCCCATCTGGTGGATGGTTTGGTGCCTGGAGAATTCTAGGCTGACACCACGTGCCTTTACAATTCTGAAGGCAGTGCTCTACCGACGTCTAACCTTCCAAGGCTGTTGCTGAAGAACTCAGTCGGGCTGATCCCTGGTTCTTTGCAAACGACCCGTTCCTTTTCTCGTTGGAGGCATGAAGGGACTCTCCTTCGTCCTTCGTGTTCGGAAACTTCACGAAGATGTACCTCAGGACAGGTCTAGTCTGCCCACTGTGCCTCAGTGCTCGACAGGACTCTCAACGTGGAAACTCACACACTTCAATTCTGCGAGAGTCTCACGTTCCGCTGGTGATTTCTTGGTCCCCCGTTATGTGGATACTGGACCTCCGGGGATGATCACGGGGGCTTCTTATCTTGTCTCTGTTCTCTGCCATCTCTGCTCCTACTTTCGGGGAGTCTCTGACCGTATCTTCCAACCCTTGACTTTTTAAACTTCTGTTGGTATCACATTTTAATTTCACATTTTCTGATCTCTAAATGTTCTTTCCGAATAATGGCCTGTTGTTGTTCATTCCTGGTGCCCGTATTTCCCTATCCCTCCTGGGATATGAAATAACAGCCCCGCCTTTGTTGCTCCCTCCATGCGCGGTGCCCCCCCCCTCACCCCCCCCTCCCCCGCTTGCTGTCATTCTCTACGTTCGGAGGTCATGGGGCTTGTCAACCTGCGCTTCACCATGGGGAACCGTAGGCTGGTCATCTTCAGGTCCTTCTTCTTGGGCCGGTTTCCCCAGAGATGATTCTTTTCTAAAACGGAGGCTGAGTTCATTTATCATTAAAGTCACCATTTTCAAGTCTGCCATTCAGGGGCTTTTAGTACTTTCACAACCCTGTGCAAAAACCTCCTTTCAGTTCCAAGACATTCTCATCAGCCCAAAAGGAAACCCTGAACCCATTAAGAAGTCACTCCCCGCTCTTGCCTCCCTCCAGCCTCTGTCGACCACCACCTTCTTTCTGTCTCCATGGACTTGCTTTTCTAGACATTCGTGTAAATGGAACCCTACAATATGTGACGGTGTCTGGCTGCTTTCACTCGGCATGTTTCTGAGGTTCATCCAGGCTGTGGCGAGGGTCGGAACTGCATTCCTACTGATGGCTGAGTCGGAGTCCAGTGGATGTCATACACACAAGCCAGCCTCACCCCCGATGACATGCCTGGAGAGCTATGCTCACCCTCTCTGGAGTAGAAACCTCGGTCCTCAACTCCAGAGACGGGCGGAGGTGACCTGGGGAAGCTAACTGCCTATTCGGAACAGAACTCAGCTTAGCTTATCCTGTCCCCTTTGCTCCAGACACTGGCACACCTTTGCCCCCGAACCCCTGAGTCACCCAGGGTCCCTGCAATGCAAAGTGAGCTAGGTCTTGGCTTCCCTGCTGCTGGTTGGAGATTCAGTTTTCTTAAATGACTTGTCTCCCACCTACCTACTCGCTTTCCAGCTTTCAAAGTTTGTTGTTGCGTCTCCTTTTTTCTCTCTCCCTGTTGTGCATTTATGCCTTTCAAAAAATTCCCCTTACTGACATCTTTTTATGGTGTTTGGAGAGGGTGACTTTGCATACCTTTAAAGTCATTCCTACTCCAAGAGCCAAGACATAGAAACAACCTAAATGTCCACTGACAGACGAATGGATAAAGAAGATGTGGTACATATAGGCCATGGAATATTACTCAGCCACGAAGAATGAAATTCTGCTATTTGCAACAACATGGATCAACTTGGAAGAGATGATTACGCTTAGTGAAATAACCCAAAGACAAGTACTGTATGTTTTCACTTATATGAGAAATCTATAAAACAAAACAAGTGAACAAATACAACCAAACAGAAACAGACTCAGATATGGAGAACAAACCAGTGGTTACTACTGGGGAGAATGAAGGTGGGAGGGGCAAAAAGGGTACAAGCTATTATGTATAAAGTAAATAAGCTACAAGCATATATTGCACCGCACAGGGAGATACAGCTGTCGTTTTGTAATAATTTTAAATGGAGCAGAGTCTATAAAAAGGTGGAACCACTGTGTGTATACCTGAAACTTATATAATATTTTAAATCAGCTATACTTCAATAAAAAAAGAGTCATTCCTGCTCCCTGAGGGCAAAGTCAATGAATTACACCTGCAGTCAACACCACACACTCGACAACCCCCAGTTGAAGTGAAAATGCCCGAGCGTGGGGTAAAAATGAGAAACTCTGCACTTATCACAAATCAAACTATCAAATCATTTTTCTTTCAGGGCAGACTAGATACATTTTGGTGAGCCTTTGACTTAAAAAAAGATAAACACTTCTACTCACCTGTCTCTCTCGAGCCGATTCACAGTTGTATAAGAAAGTACCAAACCGGCAGCTATACAGATGATCCAAAATTGTGATCAAAAAATGTTCATTGAATTCAAAAGCTGTAGGGAACTAGACAGAAATAAACAAGCAGACAATGCATGAAACTCGCAGCTGATCTTGCACAGGAGGCCAGCGGAGGAAAAAGAGGAAAGCGAGCCCGTTTTCTGGGTTCTCCTGCATGTACAGGACACACGGGATGGGTTGGTGATTTGCTGCAGTCTAAGGGGGCAGACACGCCTACACACAAACGCCGGCGTCGGATGAATGGCCCCGTCGACCCGGGTCCTGTCAATTCCCCCGCTCCTCCAGGAGCAGAGAGAGTACAGTTAAATCGTGACTTTTAAAAACTTTATCATGGAAAATCCCAGTCCACATAAATAGTAGCGAGACTAAAAAGAGTGAACCTCAGGTACCTATCACCTGGCTTCAACCATTATCCACACAGGGTCGAACCTCTTGTATCTCTCTCACCGCCCTGTGTTACTTTGAGGCAAATATTTAAGCATTAAGTCAAATGTATTTTCAGGCTGTATATATCCCTTACCTGTTTTGACATTTGCCACACACAGTCGATAAACTGGAGAAAAATAGGAGATCGGTCGGCATCAGCGTGGTTTTTATCCCCGTGGCCTATTCTCTGCAAGGAATTGACGATTTGTTTTAATCTATGGGTACAAAACTGAGACGGCATCCAACTCACAAAATGTGACCACGTAACTGAGCGACGTGTGTCCCAAATACCCAGTGAACAGTATTTTTTCTCATGGCCGCGAAGAAAATAAGGCTTCAAAGCAATGGGAATATAGCAGAGAGGTTTCTATAAAATAATCAGTACCAACTGAGAAAGCACCATGAGCCTATGTGGACACCACAACTGGTTTACCTGACTGGGATTCTGCGCAAGCGTGGGAGCTGCAGGTAGATGGGACCAGACTGGTCTGCGGAGCGTGCTACCCGCTGCTAATGGACCAATCCTCAAGTTTCGGGTCTTGAAACCACGGCCAAAAGGGTGTGATTGTTAATAACTAAAAAGTTCTTTTAAAAAAGTTCTCTTGCAGAAGTTCCCATGTGGCGCAGTGGGTTAAGGACCCGGTGTTGCTGCAGCTGTGGCCCAGGCTGAAAGTGCAGTGGTGCAGGTTCCACCCTTGGCCCAGAAACTTCCACATGCTTCAGAGGCGTGGCCACACACACACAGAGCTCTTTTGTAAAAACAAGATGAAAAGCTCACCATTTATTCATTACTAAACAACGACTCTTTTTTTCTTTTTCTTTTTTTTTTTTTTTTGGTGGGCCTCGGCAATGAAACCACTGAGTCCTAACCACCAGACCACCAGGGAACTCCTAATTCTTTCTACGTGACAATGTTATTCGCACTGCTTATACAATCTAGATGAAGGCTCCAAGGCTACTCAGCAGTGTTTCTGAAACTGCCCATGGATCTTCTTCATGAGAACAATCTGGGAAGTTGTTAAAAAGGCTTAGTCAAAGGGTGTCTGGAAACAAGTCCTGGAACTATGATTTTGATAGGTTCTCTTGATTTTCAAAATTTATATCAGAAAAGAGTAAAAGCCTCAAAGAAAAGTCTAACATTTCTGTGAAATACTTGGCTCTTATCGCTATAATATTAGTGGGAAAGAAAGGAATGTCTTCCTTCTTTTGCACAATTTCAATGTAAACATTTGCGTGCAGACTCGATTACTTTCCAGTGACGCTGTAAGAAGCGGGGAAGGACAAACGTGACTCCTAAAAACACGGGCTAAGCCAAGGCGTCACACATTTTCAAACCAGCAGAGTGGGTTTTTATTATGCTCCTCGGATTTTCTTTTTCAAAGGAAATAATTGGTTTAACAACTAGTTTTTTTTTTTTTTTTTAATCCCAAAGGGTGGTGATTAGACATTTTAAAAATCAGCTCAATTGTTTACTTACAGATGCAAACTTATGTCCAAAACTTATCCATTCCTTCTGGACCAAGATTTCAAAGCCCTCGATACTGCGGTAGAAGCTGTCCAGCATCAGCATGGCCAGGGACGTCAGCTGGGCAGTCCTGTCCCACCCGTCGCTGCAGTGCACCACCACCGAGCTCTTCCCCGAGGAGACTCTGTCTGCCACTTGGATGGCGCCCGTCAGAACAAGCTGGCCGAGAAAAGCATGCGCGTCAGCAGGGAGCGCGAAGGTATCGCTTAAATCTGCACGTACAGTTCTTAGCCCTGGAAAAAGTCCTGTTTTAAAACACTACTCATGTCTAGAAGAGAAAGATTTCTGCAAATGGAAGGCCAGGAGCTGCAGGACCTGTTGTTTTTCCTCTACAGAAATAAGTAGGTATCAAAAAAAAAAAAAAAAAAAACCCAAAAAACAAAAAAACAAGATAGAGCAGAAGCCAGCTGCATTTCAAGCTTCCTTTCACAGGGGTGATAGGACATGGTCACTGGGGCTCCCAGTCCTGTGTCCGAATGCCCCCTTTTCATAAGGATGCCAGCCTCATCGGATGAGGGGCCCACCTGACTCCAGGTCACACTCTAAAGCACCAGAGGTCAGGACATCGACACGTAAACTTTGGGACGATGCAGTTCAACCCACAAGAGTGATCATGTTGGAAAAATCACCGGCCCCAGAGGCCCGGTCTAGATCCTAAAGGCTGGATATGACGGAAATCACCTTTTGGCCTTTAAAAGGACAAAGCAGGAACTCTCAAGTGGCTCAGAAATAGCAAAATAGGTACCAAGAGATAAAGTGATAGCCTTCTAGCAGAAATTTGAGACTTAGCAGTAACTAAATTTATGTATACTAAGAGCTATTGCTCCGATGTCATTTTTTTCATGATTTAGGTATTTACAGGGGTATCCTTTACTGAGAGTAGAATTTATCCATAACTGTGCACTTTGATAAGATTTAATAAATTCATACAGTCTTGCAGCTATCATCACAATGCAGCTGTACTGTCACCCCAAAGAGCTCCATGTGCTTTCTGAGGTCAATCCCTAGTCCCGCCCCCAGCCCCAGGCAACCACAGATTTGCTCTCTGGTTCTATCGTTCTGCCTTCACCCGAACTGGAATCCTGCATCAGGTGGTCTTTATGTCCGGATTCTTTCACTCAGCGTCACGTTTTTGAGGTTCATCCATCTTGCAGCCTGTGTTAGCACTTCATTCCTTTTTATGGCCGCTGTATAGACCAAACTGTATTTATCCATTCAACAGCTGACAGACATGTGGGTGTTTCTAGTGTTTGATGACTACGAATAATGCTGCTATGGACTTTCACATACACATTTTTATAGGGGCGTAAGTTTCTACCTCTCTTGGGCAAATAGATACCTAGGAGCGAAATGGCTGGATTCTATGGTAAATATACATCTATTTAACTTTTTAAGAAACTGTCAAGCTCTTTGGAAAAGTGGTTGGGGAGTTCCGGTTGTGGCGCAGTGGAAACGAACCCGACTAGTATCCATGAGGATGTGGGCTCGATCCCTGGCCTTGCTCAGTGGGTTGCGGATCCGGCGTTGCCGTGAGCTGTGGTGTAGGTTGGCTCGGTCCTGTGCTGCTGTGGCTGTGGCTGTGGCTGTGGCGTAGGCCGGCAGCTGTAGCTCCGATCTGACCCCTAGCCTGGGAACTTCCATATGCCGTAGGTTTGGCCCTGAAAAAAAAAATGGTTGGACCATTCCCATTCCCAGTATCAGCGTATCTGGGTTCCATCTTTTCATGTATATGCGAATATCATTTTGGAGCTCCCCAAATTCTAACAGCCATGCAACAGACATATATTATGGTCATTTTAACTAATTCAAGAAAAATGAAATATTGATTTATTTTAACTAATTCAAGAAAAGAGTCTAAGTGAAAGATGTAGTGTATAGAAAATTTTAAAAGAAATGTAATTTAATTTTCTTTCTTTTTTTTTGGGGGGGGGGAGGCACCCTGTGGCACATGGATCGGATCCAAGCCCAGTTGTAACCTGTGCCGCAGCTACGGCAACACTGGATCCTTAACCCACTGCGCCAGGCTGGGGGCTGAACTTGCATCCCAGTGCTCCAGAGATGCTACCTATCCTGTTGCACCACGGTGGGAACTCCTTCAGTTTATTACTTTGATACACATGGTAACTAAAGATAAGTGGGCAAAGTAGTGCCAAGGACAGGTGAGGGGACCTGACGGCACTTGAATTATCTGTGTAAAAATCTTTGCTTTGAAGACGACTAGAGCAGGTTTATTTCTTCAAGCATTTTAAGGATCCTCGAAATCCTGTTTACAATTTTATTTTGAGGCACTTCTGAAGAAAGGCCTGTTGAGAAGCAATGCTTATATACTAGATCATTTGAGTGCAATTTAATGAAGTTGAGGTTCCAATGCATTTTTACAGAGGGCCACTCGCACTCCAGATACGTCCCTTGTAATAAGACAGAGATGCAATCTTGGCCAATTATCTTTATGGCTATTAGACGTCTTTCAGGAAAGTATGAATTCCCACCATCGCTTCTGACAGCAACAGATGTGATCATCTAATGAAAGTAAATGAGATTTTCAAAGTCATAGCCCTGAAAACTCTTAAATAACCAGATGGACTCGGGACCGATGGGAACACATGACAGCCACCACGCAGCAGACTGGGGGCGGGGGCGGGGGTTAAGAGCACGGGCTCACTGGCCAAAGGCCTGGGTTTGAAACCTCATTCCACCGCTTTCGGCGTCTCCCCTTGAGTGAGGAGCGAATGGTACCCCCCCAACAGCACCTTCCTCTTTTCAGACCTGGGTGCTTATATCCTCTTTAAAAAAAGTACCCACCTCCACTGTATCCTTTAGGCTTCGTTTATAAAAGCCCTGGCAAAGCTCTTCTCAGAAGCCCACGGCCCTCAGCCCTTGGCTGACTCTCTTCCTCTGACTCCTCCGCCCCGTCCCTAGACAGCCATCGCGCCATCAGGGACGTCCCTAACGACCGTCTGAAATACCACTGACCCTTGCTTCTCAGATCCTTGCCTGAACCTCCGATGCCCTGCTCCGTGCCCTCGGTTTCTCGCTGATGACCTCCACCTCTCCCCTCCTGTGCTCCCCGGACGCCCTCGCTCGTGGCATCCTCAGCAAAGGCCCAACACCTGATACCCAGGCCTACCTCTTTGCATGAAAAACCACCTGTCAGACACCAACCGGTGGATGGCCTGCCATTACCCTGAAGGCACCGTGTTTCTCTCGACCAAAGTCCAGGCCAGGCTACCCTTCATCTGTAAATGACGGGGAAATCATTGTCTCGCTGAGCCAGGCTCATCCTCTTGGCACAATCACACGTCTCTGTGGCTCCTGTAACGAGCTAATCGGCAAATGCCGCAGGCCCTTCCCAGGAGAACATCGAGGGTCCCTGTTGCGGCGTTGCCCTCCGCCCCCCTGCTAGGCCATTACTGCCCTGCCTCTGGACTCCGGAAATGGTTCGTCTTCCTCTGACTTCACTTTCTTTCCATCATCATCTATTCTAGAAGCAGCTGCCAGAACACTGTCCTAAAAATAAAATGCTCCACCATTCCAAAACCTGTGTGGCTCCCCGCGACCTAACCTGATAGCCAAGGTCGTTGCCCACCTGGCTTCTCCCAGATCAAGCTGCAACTACAGAAATCCCCACTCTTCCTAACCAGGCCTCACCCAGGCCTGTTCCTGGGCTTCTGTCCGGGCTGCCCTCTTTCTCTAGAAAGGGCACCCTCGACCCTTCTGCTTTCTTCAAGGACCAGATCAAGCCCCACAGAATCCCCCAAAGGACCCATAGCTTCCACTGGCTTTGCCATGAAGGCTCACTGGTACCAACACTCGGCCCTGTTCCTTTTCACACATACATATCATCTCTGCAACCATAAGAGCCACCTTAAAGGCAGGAAGTATACTTTGTAGATAGTAAGAGTGCAATCCTGTTTTAAAATAAATGTTTTCTTTCAGAATAGTTTTAGATCCACAGAAGGTTCCCATATACTCAACCAAGTGCCCCTACTTCTGACATCTTATAATAGTACATGTGTCACAGCCGGGAATCCACCTGGATACCATTTTTTTTTTTTTTTGGCCACGCCTACAGCATATCAAAATTCCTGGGCCAGGGATTGAACTCGTGCCACAGCAGCCACCCAAGCCGCTGCAGTGACACCCCCAGACCTTTAACCTGCCGAGCCACATGGGAACTCCTAGATACTTATTTTTAATGAAGTCCATACTTTATGCAGATTTACTTAGTTTTTACCTAACGTTCTTTTATTCTAATCCGGGATACCACATTCCATTTAGTTGCCACAATTAATTCTTTTGCAATTCATTGTTGAGGAGGATAAATTAAGAAAAAAAAAGTTAGCGAGGCTAATTAAAAATACAACTCTGATCAAGTTGGAAAATAAAATCTGACCAGAAAACAATCTATCTTAATAATGCACCTATTTAAAATAGGCTTTTTGTTCCTTCAAACACTTTCACTTCTAAAAAGAATGGGAGGGGTTGGATGCCTCTATCAAGATGAGGGCTTGAATATAATAATATAATTCCCTATTCTACTAAACAATTACTTTCCTTTTTATAGACATACATGTTTTTCCAACAATATACTTGCCTTGATATGTTCCAACCAATGAGTAGACTCCAAACTGGACAACCAATGAGATTCTTCCACGTTAGGATAAACGATGTCTTTGACTTTTTTCAAAGATTCCCGCATAACGTGAATGTTATGAATGTCTAAGAAGAAAAGCTCGGCGTTATGATACGCATCGTCACTTTCATAGCCTCCTCCCGTTGCCTAAGAAACAACCAGACATACAAAGCAGTAAGTTGGGGGTTCTGTTTCTCTAGTAACTTACGCAAAATGTATTGCCAGAGGTTTTGGTTCTCCAAATCTCAGCCTAAAACCTTGCAACTTAGATACAATAATTGATGTTACCTGAATTCGTATCTGACACTAAGCCTCAACAACATTAGTCATACTCTGAGTTAGGGGAAAAAAAAAAAAAAAAAAAAAGGCAGCCTGGCAATTTCCTGCAGATCTGTTTGCGAGGAAAAAAACCATTTTCAAAATGTTCTATAATTACTAGCTCTTCTTCCGGACCTGGAAAGGCAAGAGCAGGCTCTGAAGAGCCTTCTGTCGGATTAGCTCAGCTTCAGCCTGTCTCTACTGGGCTCTCTGGGCCTCCCTGTTGTCCCTTAGCGAGGGGGGAATACTAGTACCTAGGTCTCGTAAGATCAAAAGGAGCCAGGCTCTACGACAGCTACACTAGCCACCATTGAACGAGCCCCTCTGACACCCCAGAGACTGGGGTTCTTGCTTTACATGATTTTCTCCAACAGCGATGCTGCTGTCAAGGCGGGTACTACTACTACCCCATTTTGCAAATGTGATGCTACATACCTCTCCCCCAAGGCAGAGGTAAGCAGCAGCATTTAAGTCATCTGACTTCAAAGCCGGACCCTTTCCCAGCGCCCCGCGACTGTGTGTATGCCATGCAAACACCAGGGACAGCACGGGACAGGGCCCTCAAAGGACAAAAGGGTTCAAGAGGAGACGAGCCAGCCGCCACCTGCCACAGTGCCTACAAGCATCAACCCGTCAGGGCGGCATCGCTTCCCCTTCACGGCCTCGTGAAGGTGACTGTTTTCCACGAAGACAAAAAGAAATGCTTCTGGCTGCGTTCTGCTGACTGTTTCAAAATGCCATGCAGCATGCGGCCGCTGGCTCTTGAGGAAAAAGCGAAATAATTTAGGGACGTGGGAAGAAAGCCGGCTGGAAGGAAGAGATGCAAGTTCACATCGCAAAAACACAGGACTGTGGAAACTCGCCAGCAAAGGTGAGGAAACCGCCGGAGCCAAGCTGCACTAACTTGGGAGTGCCCGCGGAAGGGGGACAGGCGGCACGCCAGGCAAGCGCCAGGCAGGCCACTGTCACGGAAGGCCTCTTCTTTTCTCTTCAATAACAGAAGGAATATAAACTTGCACTGCAGCTCGGGACGGAAGGGCCTACATATCCTATGGCTTTGTCCGGGGTTCGTCGCCGCAGAGGCATTTGCTGCCACTTGAACTTCAAACCTAGAGACCCATGTACGAGCCAGAGAGGCCTTGGTCTCCAGACTCTAGGTGGGGAACTGTGTTTTGTTTAGACAGAAATGTGTGGGGTTTTTTTGTTTTTTGTTTTTTTGTCTTTTTGCCATTTCTTGGGCTGCTCCTGCGGCATATGGAGGTTCCCGGGCTAGGGGTCGAATCGGAGCTGTAGCCACCGGCCTACGCCAGAGCCACAGCAACGCAGGATCCGAGCCGCGTCTGCGACCTACACCACAGCTCACGGCAACGCCGGATCCTTAACCCACTGAGCAAGGGCAGGGACCGAACCCGCAACCTCATGGTTCCTCGTCGGATTCGTTAACCACTGCGCCACGACGGGAACTCCAGAAATGTGTTCTTAAAGCTTTGTTACAAATAGACATTCACTTTGTTGTTTATAAATAGTGATCAGCTAATGACAACCTACACGAATGGGCCACATCCCCCCCGCCCTGGCTGTCCCTGCCTCAGGGAGTAACACCTTGCAGCTCCCAGCAGAGGTGCGCCTATGCACCTGGCAGTCACGCCTGTCAACTGCAGGCACCAGGCCTGGGAGTCCACAGCGAGGCTCTAACGCAACGACACGCGCCACCCTCCCACAGACACACGACCCGCTTCTCTGTACATGTGGTTTGAAAACCGTGATTTTCAAAGACACTCTCAGTGCTGGACTTTCTCCCATAAACAACTGAAGATGACACGTGAAAAAATTAATCACTCATTGCCAAAGTTTCTGCCAAAAACAGACATCAACAGTGCCACTTTACTTCCTCACAGGGTTCTGGATTGTATCTACCTCTGGGTTTTGTTTGTCTGTTTGTTTAACTTAAAATGGTGCATCGTTGCTTATTGACATCTAGGTTGTAAATTTCTCAACCCTCGCAATGGCAGAACAATTAGGTCCAAAGAGAACAGAAGTCAGAAGGGTAAAAATCAATTAGTCAAGCACAGACCGAGTTTCCAAAAGTGCAGATTCTCTGGCTCTGGTTAGTTCTGAAGTTTTCTTCAACAAAAAAGAACCACACAGGTTACGGAGCATGACGACACACACAGCCTGTTGCTATGGAGACACAGCCGCGGGAGGAGGAGAACGTGAGTGTGGTTTGTAAAGAATGATGCACGGATCTTTCGAGCCTAGTTTTTTTCCCTTAATTTCTTCCTTCCCTTCATTCCCAAGTGGACTAGAAAAACAGGCGTATTTCCTGACTGTTAAAAAGACATTCAAGAATCCTAATGCGGTAACAATGGTTGGCTTTAGAGTTAATACAATAAAATTATTTGAGACATTTTGTATTTTTAAAAATATTCTAATGACCTCACTTTAATATTACTGCATATCGATGTCAGGCTAAATGTACACATGGAAACACCGAATTTTCACATGGAGAGGAAAGGAACTATATAAAGGTAAGTAAGGATAATCCAATAAGAGTCACATTTAGTTTCCTAATGTTTTACTTATAATTTCTAATTTATTTATCTATTTTATGTCCTGATTGCCTTGCAGGTCATTTCAAAATCATTTTCATTAGCTAAACCCAAACCAACTGTCCTAACAAACAATCCGGGTGCAAATAATTTCAAGTGGAGCCCCCCCCACCCCCGCCCGCGTTAGACAGGTGTCACAGGATCCATTTAGGAAGCCAGCTCATCTATCCGAGCTGCTGGAAGACTTGTTTTGCTTTCAGATTCTGGTCTTGTGCTCTGAATAATTGAAGATGCAGATAAATGACCTCGGGATACGCAAAATATTGGAGATGATGAAATCTAAGCCCAGGGCTGATGAGAAACCATCCATCTGAAAGGTGAAGTGGGGCCAGGCCCACCGCGGGCACTTGGAAGCGACAGCTGGCAACGCAGCCATGGGAGAAGGAAAAAACCCCACAAAGGTGAAACTGAACATCAAAAGCATTTGTGAACCCGGGGCCATGCAGCGCGGGGGCTCCTGCAGGCCACCCCGCCTTGTCGCTCCCGGGGAGGGCACGCGGCAGACTCTGCCTCCAAGGCCGAGGAGACTCCTGAGACAGATTTCTTTGAAAACGTTCACATCGTGTGTGGGACTGTCCCATTCACGTACAGGGACCCACCCACGTCTTGGATTGTCTTACATGGGAACACGCATGTCTGAGTACAGTGAAGAGACTGCTTTGATAAAGCTACACCTTTCGGATTTTCACAATTACAGCTTCCCGCGACTCCCCGCAGGTGCCTGACAGGTGCATACGTGAGGATGGCTGTCGTCTGCCTGGAGAGCTCCGGAGAGCGCCCGACTCTCGCCCGAGACCCTGCAGCCCCACACCGGCCTGACCCACCTAGGCTTACTCCCGTTTGCTTTAACGTCACCCACTTTCCAGATTCGTTCTGTGCTTCCAACCACGGTCCACCTCAGTGAACGTGTTCTCTGGTTTAAGCCCACGTGCCGACACGCCACGGCAGCAACCTGCACGCGGTGTGCGAGGCAAGCTGCCGCCACGTTATTAAATACACTCACCTTGGAGTTCCCGCCGTGGCTCAGGGGTTAATGAATCTGACTAGCATCCATGAGGATGCGAGTGTGATCCCTGGCCTCGCTCCGTGGTTCAAGGACCCGGCGTGGCCATGAGCTGTGGTGTAGGTCGCAGTCACGGCTGAGACCTGGCGTGGCTGTGGCTGTGACGTAGGCTGGCAGCTACAGCTCCAATTTGAGCCCTGGCCTGGGAACCTCCAGATGTCGCAAGTGCGGCCCTCAAAAGACAGACAGACAAAAAAATGAAAATAAAAAATAAATAAATACGCTCACCTTGTTGGCCACTGCATTCACATTGGGTCTGGCGTCATAGATCGTGAGTTTATTAACTTGTCTATTAGTCTCCCTGATGACGTCGAGATATTTCTCATCATCTTTATTTCGTTTCCCACTCATACCGACAAGAGGCTGACTGCAACGCACGATGACCGTCTTGTTTTCTGGGTGGATCCACGACAGCACCTACAGTTGGTTCAGAAATTTTAAGCACTCAAGGAAAAAAAAAAAATCTCCAAGCAATGAAAACTGCACTAAAAAGAGAACACTAACAGTCATGAATGAAGTGAATCTGATTTTGCTGGAACGCCCAAGAAATGCTATGCTCCTGAGTTGTTTCGCCTCCCCCCTGCTTGTTCTTTGGGGAGCTCCACTACCTTCCTGAAAAAGCTGCCCATTTCCCCACCAGGAACCAGCTTTGCAAGTATACGCTAGTCTATTAGGCTAATTCTTAGGGAAGTTCTTATGTAGACGCCCTAGATGACGAAGGATGTACACAAAGATGCAGCTACCAGACGAGGTTTATCGCAGCCCCATTTGCAGCAGCCAAAGATTAAAAAGGAACCAAGATGTCTCATGAGAGAAAACTGATTGACTCCGTCACGGCACGTCCACACGCTGGCACGGGAGCAGATCGTCATCAGCGTGGAAAGTTCTTTCCAAGATAACACGGCGTACACAAGGCGGACAGAGACGTAAATCACAGAGTCGTTTCATTTTTTTCAAATGAAAATGCCTGCAGAGAAGGACGTCTGGAAGGACCCAGAACAAAATGTCAACTGGGCTTCTCACTAGGTGGCGGGCTCCTTTACACTTAGCAGTATGTTGTAAAATGTCTACAAGAAACACGTATTCCTTATGTGTTAAAGACTTTCATAACACCGAGAACAAAAGAGTACATATCCATTAATGGGGATATTAATACATGTGGATTATTCTCTTATTCGGTTACATTTTAGAATAGTGTGCCTTCATTTATGTATAACAAGACTGCTTACGCATCAATTCTTTTTGTCTTCTTCTTTCTTTGTTTTGGTCACACCCACGGCCTGTGGCAGTTCCCAGGCCAGGGATGAAACCCAGGCCACAGCAGTGCCAACGCTGGATCCTGAACCTGCTGCACCACACAGGAAGTTTTCTTTCTGTATTTTTAGTATGCTTTTTTTTTTTTTTTTTTTTTCATCTTTGGCCACCCCCTCAGCATATGGAGTTCCCGGGCCAGGGATCAGACCTGAGCCGGAGTCTCGATTTAAGCCAAAGCTGTGGCAACGCTGGATTCTTAACCCACTGCGCCAGGCCGGGTATTGAACCTATATCCCAGCACTCCCAAGACACCGCCAATCCTGTTGTGCTATAGTGGGAGCGCCAATATGTGTGTGTGTGTGTGTGTGTGTGTGTGTGTGTGTGTATGTGTTTAAAGTACTGAATATCAAATATTAATGATTTCCTATTAAAAGCAAATATGTGTCCTGGGTTATAGCCCAGTTGGGTGGTCAGAAGGCATATCAGATAGAGAGGTGGTGGACAGCTTAGCCTTAGGATTTTTAGGAAAAATAAATGCAAACTGGTGGCCATTGCAAAGGAAGAAGGCTCAATAAAATGGCCAGGGGAAAAGCTAAGCACTCTATTTGCACTCCACACTGGCCCAGCCCCGTTCTCCTGTGGGCCGGACACCTGGCCGGGGGCTGGGGGATCCTGCGGCTGCGGCACAGAAAAGTATGTCCAAACAGAGCACAAGAGGAGTGAACCAGTAACTCCAGCTTCATCAGCAGGGCGTTCCAGCGAACCGAGCTAAGGAACATACTTTCCGAGTATAAGACCCATGGTGAAGACCCAGCGAAGCAAGTGCATTTGCAAAGTCAGAGTGCGCACTGTGTGGACAGGATACACAAGTTTCACACAGATGTCCTTTTAAGGACAAAAACGCCTAGACTTGGGAGTTAAAGGCGACGTGACATTAAATCTTCATTTCTTCAAC
This sequence comes from Phacochoerus africanus, assembly GCF_016906955.1. Taxonomy (NCBI): domain Eukaryota; kingdom Metazoa; phylum Chordata; class Mammalia; order Artiodactyla; family Suidae; genus Phacochoerus; species Phacochoerus africanus. The sequence goes on along the minus strand of NC_062560.1, from coordinate 126,437,531 downwards.
CCTTGTTTTTCAAAAACAAAACCCGAACACAACACAACGCTGTGCTTATTAGGACATGGCCTAAAAATTAACAGAGGGGAAAAATTCTCTAGATTTTTAGTCAATAAAATTTATGGACACAGAGTAGACAGTGTGACTCGTACATGAATATTTAAGAACCAAAGACAACTTTACGAACTAGGTCCAACAATCCCGTGAGTGGACTGTTTGGAATAATGTGCGCTTGACTCTAGGTTACGAAGGGTATTCAGCGGCTCACAGATGTGGTGAGCATAAATAAATCCTAATAAAGCCTCAAGGAAAAGCCTCTGCTTCTTTGCCGTCACCCAGGCTGCTGCGCTGCTCCCAGCATAACTCAACGGACACTTTCCGAGAGGCTGACACATGCAGTGACTGTGCCGCAAAGACGAGGCCGCTAAGACCCCTCCTGCCTCCTTCCTTCCCACCCAGCCCTCCCTGTAGCCTCTCGTGGGTTAAGAATTCCTTGAGTTCCCTGTCTGTCCTTGACTGCGAGCTGCTGGAAGGCAGGCGGCGTCTTACTTCTTTTCCCATTTGGCCTGCTCTGCGCTCACCAGGCACCTGAGCATTATTCACGGGATGGAAACGCCGAGCAAGGGTGTTTGTCTGAGTCACCCGACCGCCGTCCCCATGGAAGAAAAGGCGCTCTTTACGAAAAACGCAGCTTGCAGTACTCACTGGGATTCGATTCCGGGACCGGAACGTCGCAACTCTCCTGAGATCTTCATCTGCGGCGCGATACGGCACCACCAGGAGAGCAGGGTAGGTGTCACAGAGCTCGTAGCACTTGTTAATAAAGGTGATCCGCCAGTGGTGGTTGGGCAAGCCCTGCGGGAAAGGAAGGCGCGGCGTGAGCACGGACGACGTCCTCTCGGGGTCTGGCCGTGGCCGGCGCGCCCGGCTTCCTTTCGCACAATGCGGCCCTGCCCCCGACGGCGGGGCAGTGGGCGTCTAGGGGTTTCTACCAAGGGGGCCACATGGGTCATCCAGAGCACGTAAGAACGCAAGACAAAACACTGCTGGGCTCCGTAACTCTCAACTCCCGTGAGTAAATCAGAGTCTCCTGGATCTGAGATCCTCCTCGGTGTCACGGCCAACTTTCCTTTGCCATGCGCACAACAAAGGGAAAGCCAAGTTTATCCCCTACCTGTGCACCCCCCACCCTAAAGAAAAGAATATCGTGTAATCTTAATCTGTGTCTACGTGAGGGTAGAAGAGACATCAGGCAACTTCCACTCTCTACTCAAAACAGAGTGAATGCTGCAGCCGCTCCAGTGTGGAAAGAAGCGAAGCTTCTGCAGTCACGGCAGGGGTGGGCGGAGGAAGGAAAACCCCTCTGGGGAGGCTCCTTTCTTTTTTGGGCCATGCCCATGGCATGGAGAAGTCCCCGGGCCAGGGACGGAACCCGAATCACAGCAGTGACCCCAGCCACGGCAGTGGATCCTTAACCACCAGGCCACCAGGGAACTCCTCACTTCGCCCCCTCCTAAGGGTTTTTTCAATGAAGTGGTTGGGTTTCTTTAGGTCTGGCCCTACAGAGCACAGACCAGCTGAGTCTGATGCTGCGTCCATTTAGGGGGTTATCAGTCCCGTCAGAAAAGGTGTAAGAAGAAAGATGGGGGAGTTCCCATTGGGGCTCAGCAGTAACGAACCTGACTAGTATCCATGAGGATTCGGGTTCAATCCCTGGCCTCGCTCAGTGGGTTAAGGATCCGGCATTGCCATAAGCTGCTGAGTAGGTCATAGCCTGGGCATTTCCATATGCTGCAGGTGCAGCCCTAAAAAGACAAAAAAGGAAAAGAAAAAAGATGGAACGTCATGGCTATCTAGAGCAAAATACCCTCAATGGTTCACATATGCTTGCAATCCTAAAAACGGGAACTGTTTTGCTTCAAGCTACAAGCTCTGACCTAAAGAAATAAGCCTTCATCTTGTCATTAAATTCCAAAAATAAGGTAAATATTTGAATACATAATGTTACAGAGGTCTCCAAAACATGCAAAATGTTTTAATGGTCCTTGTGCCGACCCAGAACAGAGGTCATTCAAAGGAGAGATAGCCCTATGATAAATCATAATGGAAAAGAGTATTTGAAAAAGTATGCATATATACATATAACTGAATCGCTTTGCTGTGCAGCAGAAGCTAACACAACATTGTAAATCAACTAGACTTCGATAGAAGAAAAGGAACAAAAAAGAACTTACTGCCCATGGGGGGGGGGGGCAGAAATGGGAAGTATACACAGCTTTTGAAAACTCAACAGTCTAAAGCTGATTTCTGGAAGCAGCAGGGCAGACTACCTCACACGTGTGCTCTAGGGGGAAACTCTCACAGCCGGGTGTTCTGAACACACAAGCCGCTCCTCAAGGCTAAACAGGGAACCCAATCCAGGCGCCTGGTAGCGGAGGCGGTGGCTAGAAGGTTCTTCTCAAGTTGAGGGTTCTGCGATTTTACTTCACATTCACTGCCTTGATTGGATTCTTACACCTTTCAACAAAACTTCCTGATTATTTTAAAAGCTCTGCGGAATGAGGATTCCGAAGTCTCATCATGAAACTCCCAGCTGTCCTCTGATTCAATTACGGCAGAGGTCGAAGTGTGGGTACTGGTCTCTAACAGGCAGATCTCCGGAATGCCACCAGGGACCTTCGCTCCCGAACAGCAACACCCTACCAAAGTCTCCTGTTTCGTCAGGGCCCATAAACACGCATGCGGGTGAAGTTGACAGCCGTCACAGCTTTCTCAGAAGCGTCATCACTACAGGAAGAACAGTTCTAATTCATTGGAATCCATGAACTGAGATGAACATAACTAAAATCTACCAGGAAAAGTTAAGCTCCCCAATACATAAATACGTAGTGACATCAACTCCTAAGTAGTAAGGTGTAGAAATTTGGCTTTTGTAGACTCTGCATATTTGATTCATTTCAGGAACAATCCCAAACTGATATTCTCCAAGTAGGGGAAGGAAACAAAACTTAGCCATGGAGCCTTCGAGGCAGCTTGAACATGGCCATGGAAGGAGCTCGTGGATTCCATGGTACTAGACAGACAAAGCCATTTGATAGCGCTGCCGTGAAACACAGACTTAGCAAAGGTGTTGCTGCTTCGCAAAGAGCATGACCAATGGCCCACCATCACCACGCAGGTTCGAGATGCACCACATCTCACAGGATCTACTGACTCACCTGCCTTCTGTATTCTTCAACTGGGTTATAAACTGTCCATCCATCCACATTAAACTTTTCTTCATTTAAAAATGCAAATATTGGCTAGAAAAGGTAAAAACAAAAACAAACAAACAAACAAAAAAACATCGAGTTCAGTGTAGAGGAACTAAGAAGCTACTAACACTACATCCTTTGATTTCTCACCAGACTCTCCTACCATGAAATCACAACCCAAACCGAGAATTTCAAGAAATAAACAACAGTGGAAAATTCAGACTAGAGTTTCGCCACCTTCTATCTTAATTAATAATTACTTTTGAGATCTCAATTTTCTATGGCTACAGGCATCTCTTTCGGTGTTTATTTTTAATGCTATTGCACAAAAATCCGATTTCCAGACCCCAAAGTACCTATCAATTTTAAACAGTGTGAGCAATCAATCGGATAAAAGACACTAAAAAAGAAAATTCAGCAATGATTATTAAACAGTACAACTGTCTCGAAAGGGACCGAGGATGTGTTAATCTATTAAGAAGGTGACAGAACGTTAGGAAAAATCTTTTTTTTTTTTCGTCTTTTGTTTTTTTTTAGGGCCGCACCCACAGCACATGGAGGTTCCCAGGCTAGGGGTCTAATTGGAGCTGTTGCTGCCAGTCTACACCACAGCCACAGCCAACACAGGATCTGAGCTACATCTGCGACCTACACCACAGCTCATGGCCGATGGATCCCCGACCCTCTGAGTGAGGCCGCGGTCGAACCCGTAACCTCATGGTTCCTACTAGTCGGATTCGTTTCCACTGCACCAGGACGGGAACTTCAAGAAAATTCTTAATTAACTGTTCTCTGTGAATTCGGAATCAATGCTGCTGATCTCTGAAATGACAAGCCTCGGACCTCTCATCTCTTCTCTGTGCTCGCTCTCGAGGTGATATTGATGAATTTCATGACTTCAAATGCCATCTGTATCCTGGTGGCTCCTGAGTATCTATCACTCCGCAGCGCCTACCGCGATCCCCAGACGTGGCAACGCAAGCGACCACCGCACAGTTGCAGATGGCCTCGGAGGGACCGCGCCGACCCGACCTTGCCCTCCCACGGCCACCCCACCCTTGTCGTTGACTGAATCCCACGCCCTGGCATTACCCCCATCCCCTCACGGCCACCACCTGGCCTAAGGCTCTACCACCTCCACTTGGATGGTTACAATAACACCTCCTGAGCAGTCCCCGGCTTTCCGCTCTCCCTCGAAAAGTCAGAGTGACAGTGTCAACAACCTAAGTCGGGTCAAATCCTCTCCCTGTCCTGTGGCTTTCCATCTCCCTCCGAGTAAAAGCAGAAGTCCTTCCGATGGCCTATGGCCGTCACCACCCAGCCACATCCTGGGCCACACCTGCGCTTCCTCCCGCTCAATCCGCTCCAGGACGCGGGCCTTCGGCGCTGCTCCGTCAAAGCGGCAAGCACACACCCATCTCAGGGCCTTGGCACCTGCTCTTCCAGCTGGGTTCCTCCCTTCCTGCTTTCACCCCTCTACTCAAATGCGACCTCGATCAAAGAGGCTTTACGGGGCACCTACAGGAAAACAGCACCCCGCTCTCCTTCCCACTTCATTTCCATTGGTCATGACCACGTGACATATCGCATACTTTCTTGTCTGTTACTGTCGGGCCCCCGCTGTCCCCTCCTCTAGACCACAAGCTCCATGGAGGCAGACGCTTGCTAACCTCCCACCCTGGATCCCCAGTACCCCGCACAGTGCCTGGCCCAAATCAGTGGAACACACCTCTGCTGACCCAATGGAGACGGGACGCCTCATGCAGCCCTGGCACAAACGCTTTTCCTCCAGGTACCTCCCTCCCGCCCGTTTGCCTGCCATCAGCCTGTGATCTCGAATGCCAGTGTTCCCCCGACCCCTACATGACAGAGAATTTCGGGAAAACCATTGCTGAACAGTAGTGGGTTTCTGTATTTAAGTGGCAAGTGGTTTAAAGTGAAAGCTCATCCAGAGTATGCTCTCTGGACCATCTTCTTGAACTTTCCAAAACATACAGCACCCCCAGCAAGTCTCAACTCTAGCAGCGCTGGGCCCGAGTGCTGTCTATTCTGCGACGGCACAGGAGCTAAGCAATAGCCACAGGCTTTAGGCTGATACTGAATCCACAGCAATACCCGATTATTCAGAACCACCACGGAAAGCAAGCGAATTCTGTTCACTGAAGTTTAGCTCAAAGACAGGGACTTTTGGTGAAAAGAGCATCTGTGGACCGTGTCCGAGCATCCTCCTGGTGCCCTCTGAGCACCGGATACGGCGCCAGGCAGCACCGGGCCCGGGGAACTACTCAATACTGTGGAACGCTGCGCTGCTGACATACGTGCAGATGACAGAAGGCGGTACTCGCTTTAGAAGAAAACCTAGAACTTGTTTTCTTGAAATAATTTCCTGATCCCAACATGGTTTTGGCTCATTTTTGGTTTTTAGATATTGGCATCTTTCCCAAGAAGCCAAGTAAATATGGTGGCCTTTTAAAAAGAAAGAACAAGACTGCTCACTCGAAAGGCCGTCCACAGCTTTCTCTCCAGAACAATCATCACGTGTATTACTGCCACCTGCGTCCTGCCTTGGAGTCGCCGGCAGCATCTGCGAGGTAACATACCGCCTCTCGAGCATGAATAATAAAGCGACTCCTTCTTTGCTTCAGATACTCTCTTCCATCTTAAGTAAAAATTACCGGTAAGCATAATGTAAGGATACGAAATTGTTGTCATCCGAAGATGAAGTGCTACAGTCCACACCAAAATTCTCTCTACAATCTCTTTAACATCTGGATACAAGTGAGATGAAAGCACTGTCATCAGCAAGGGAAAGATACAGTGTCCTCAAGGCATCGACCTATCAGGCGGCCCTTCTCAGGCAACTGTTCTGGAATGACGCCTGACCTTCTGAGGGATGTTCAGATATACAGGACGAGTCAGGGACTGGCATCCTTCATCCCTGAAACGTGCCCATGTGAAGTCTATGACGGATGGGGCTCCCGGGGGACTCGATGCTGAGAGCCAGACTTGGACCTCAAACAGTTCAGGGAAATTTACGAATCACATAACAGCCAGATAGTTCTTGTCATGAAATACAAGCGATGCACTGAACACTGAACTGAAGCTTAGGGTGGAAGAGATCAGGTGCTCAAAGCAATATTTTTTTTTTGTCCTTTATTTATTTATTCTTTTTTTTTTTTGCCATTTCTTGGGCCGCTCCCGAGGTTCCCAGGCTAGGGGTCGAATGGGAGCTGTAGCCGCCAGCCTACGCCAGAGCCACAGCAACACGGGATCCGAGCAGCATCTGCGACTTACACCACAGCTCACGGCAACGCCAGATCCTTAACCCACTGAGGGAGGCCAGGGATCGAACCCGCAACCTCATGGTTCCCAGTCAGATTCGTTAACCACTGAGCCACGACGGGAACTCCTCAAAGCAATATTTTAACCCTCTAAATAAATGAGCTTACAGTGACAAGAACACATTTGGTCTTTAAAAGCATTACTTGTTAGCTCTGAAAGAAAGGCAAACACGACGTGAACAGGAAGCTGTTAATGCCTCAGCGCTACCGAGGCAAGTGCTCTATGGGAACCAATGCTCTTTTCTAAAGTTGAATATACAGGACTTACTGCCCAGACATTTTCATTTTTCCCTTTTTTCTCCTGAAAGATTCAGAGAACAAAACAAGACTTACAACACAGGCTCTCAGCAGAGTAACATAAAGGTGGATTACTACCAAAAAATAAAAAAAAAATACAAAGCATTAAAGCAAAGGACAACAAAGCCCACTCATCTCTGTGCCTCACAATTAACGAGGACCAAATCCCCGACGAGCAGTTACCTGCTACAAGGCGAGCTACGGCTCCTGCCTGAAGGTCTGTTAGAACCTAAAGTTAGCGGGTTACATGTCTTGAGATTTTTGGCTGCCCTTTACTTTCTCTTCTCGATGTGCAGTTTTCCGTCTCCTAGTGATCTCACTTCCTGGCCTGTGCGAAACCCAAGAAGGATTCGCTCCGAGCTCAGCAGAGTCTGGGGCAGAGACGGGTTTGGCCGGAGGTCAGCTTTCAGGGGCGCTTCCTTCCAGGAGCCCTCCAGGGTTTTCTTCTTGGACCTGGGTCCTCCCCCGCCTCTGCCTCAGGACAAGGGGGTGGGGGTGCTTCCTTAACACGCCAGCCAGTGCCTGTGACACCCCCCCCTCCGCCGCAGGACCGGACCCTCTCGGGGCCATGGAATAGACCGGACACACAGGGATCTTGCCTGGGGGGGCTGTGTGGTGAAGCTATTTGGGGGGGGGGGGGCTGCTTTACTTTTTTTCTTTTTAAAAGTTATTTTGAAATAAGGATAGATTTACAAGAAGTTGCAAAAAAAATGTACAGGGAAGGCCCATGCAGCCCCTGCTCAGCCTCCCCAGCGTGAGCACCCTGGAGAACCCAAGCGCCAAAGCGGCAAAGCCGGAACCTGACACCAGCAAACATCCACTCTCTGGCGCCCACCCCTGGCTTCAAGTGAGCAGGTCTTCCCTTATTTGGCTCTGTATTAATATTTGGGCATTTCACCAATTCAGATTCCTACTTGTCAAGAGATACCATGCATGGAGATTTAAAAAAAAAAAAAAAAAAAAAGCAATCATGTGCATTTTTTCCAGGATTAAAAATAGCACAATGTAACATTTGAAAAATGTTAAAAGGACAAAGTTGAGATGAAAATCTCCGATTTCGCACCAGGGATAAAAACAGCTCTGACAAAGAGGATGTAACTTGTCATTTTAATTTAGCTACATTTATCACGTTGTGTCTTATGGGGGCACAACTCCGAAATGACAACGGATTTTAGCTTTCACTTAATTAGCCATTATTTCTAAATGACACCTAGATAAAGATGCACTGACTAGCTTTAAACACCTCGAATGAATTTATTCTTATTTAATACAATCTATCAATATTGAGCGATTCATGAGCGCCTTTCTCGGACGAGGGAGAGTTGGATGTTTGAGCATCAGATTTATACAAATGAAAGAGCATTCAAAAGGGAGACGGTTAAAGAAGAAAACAATTTTCACAGTATTCAGGGAAGTAAACTGATCAGCCATGTAGATTTAATGGTGCTTTCAGATGATGCTGTCACCACACAAAGGACACGATTTTTAGAAGAGCGGACCTTTTTCTGAAGCAAACAAACTACATCTCTGAATACCTAGCCTTAAAATTTCAGGGGACCGGTCACTAACTCATTCCTGATAAAATGTGGCAATGTTGGACCACAAATTTAAGTGAGCATTTTTTTTCCTAATATAACTTCTGAAATTGAAGACATTCGTCTTTTTTCTTCCTTTTTTGTATGTGTAAGTTCCTGGGCCAAGAATCAAACCTGCACCACAGCAGTGGCAAAGGGCTGGATCCTTAGCCCACTGAGCCACCAGGGAACTCTGCCATTCGTCTTTTTAAAAGCTTCCATCTACCATTTAAGGGCACAGCCACGTAAAATGATCTCACTTTCATCTTTTAGGTTCCACTTAACTAAAACCCCTTTGTATAAGAAAAATAATGCTTTTACTAAAGTTAAGGGGAGAAAGTCTCAAATTTTAAGGAAGAACCAGAGGATGCTGAAACTCGGCGACGTTAATAATTCTTTTTTTTTTTTTTTTTTTTTTGTCTTACTGTCTTTTAGGGCCACACCCGCGGCATATGGAGGTTCCCAGGCTAGGGGTTGAATGGGAACTACAGCTGCTGGCCTACACCACAGCCACACCAACGCCAGATCCTAGCCGAGTCTGCGACCTACACCACAGCTCTCGGCAACGCCAGATCCTTAACCCACTGAGCGAGGCCAGGGATTGAACCCGCGTCCCTATGGATGCTAGTCGGGTTTGTTCACTGCTGAGCCACGACGGGAACTCCGGAAAGTTACTAATTCTAAGGAACACCTTCGCGCTAGGTAGTGAGTCCGTGCAAGGTAGTTGAGCCACTTTGCACACGAGTTGACACAGTCAATTCATACAACTGCATCAAGAGTAATTTAATCCACAAATCTGACAAAAGCCTCGCAGGTTAAAAAGCAACTGGCCCATGGAGTTCCATTTACATTTCTGTTGGCGTAAATAACTCTAGGCCCTATTTCTACCACTTTTCCTGAGAAGGTGGCTTTAATATTGCCGAGCTACCCTTTACCTTCACGTGTACGCGTACAATGCGTTTATTGGGGAAAGGACCACAGAAGCACATTTGAAATGTCAATGGAAATCATTTTAGAAAAAGAACATTCTTTACTACTACTTGTCCATAATCATCATCATTTAAAACTGACATTTCTCAGGGCTGCACCTCTTCTCGCTGTGATTCTCTCTCCTGGCGATTTGGGCCACGTCTCTGAAACGCCGCCTCTCCCCCGCTCCCCTCCTGCCTTCCCCAACTCAACCACCGGCCCCTCCACTGACCCGTTCACCCAGGCTAGAGTCTTCCCTGTCATCTCAGCCCCCCTATATCTGTCACTGAGCAAATTCTACTGATCTGATCTAGAACTTTCTCAAATCCATCCTCTCCTGTCCCTCTCCACTGCCCCACTTCAAGGACTCATTACCACACTCAGAGGTGACTTAAAAACACCGGTGGAAAAGGACTTCTGCCCTATTTACTCTAAATGCTGCAGCCCAAGCCATCTTTTTTCTTTTTTTCTTTTTTGTCTTCTTAGGGCCGCACCCGCGACCTATGCAGGTTCCCAGGCTAGGGGTCGAATCGGAGCTGTAGCTGCTGGTCTACAACCACAGCCACAGCAACATGGGTATCGAGCCACGTCTGCGACCTACACCACAGCTCACGCCAATGCCGGATCCTAAACCCACTGAGCGAGGCCAGGGATCGAACCCACGTCCTCACGGATGCTAGCTGGGTTCGGTAACCACCGAGCCACGTGGGCTAACTCCCAAGCCATCTTTTTGAAGCCAAAATGTCATCGTGTTACTTTCCTGCCTAAACCCCTCTAATGGCTCCCCTCACCTTTAAGAAAGAAACAAAGCTTCTTGGGGGCACGTCAGGCTCTGCGAGCTCTGGCCCAGCGCTGCCCCCCGCACGTATGCCAGACTCTAACCCCCATGTGGCTCCAGCCTGGGCCCCACCCCTTCAGTGTCACGGGCAGGTCCGCCTCTGCCTGGCAGCGCCCCTGCTCATTTCCCAGCACTGGCCCGTCCAGGGAGCCTTCCTCGACACCACCCCGACTCCCCCTCTCCCCACAGCCTGTGTGTCCGCATCTGTATCGCAGGCATGTGTTCATGCCACCAGGGAAAACTGTGCGCCTTGGGGACAGGGAGTGGGTGCCAGCTCCTGCTCCAGCGCCCGGCCGTACTGCAGGCTTCCCCTAAATGCCTGTTGAGCAAAACTAGGGAGGAAGGGAATGCAAAAAGGAGGAACAGGGGAGGCTCACGGTTCAGATACGACATCCTCCCAGGTCTCAACAGCTACCAGCCGGTTACGGGGGCACAAAGAGCAACTGATGCCACAAACGAGACATTCAGCAATAAAGCCAAATACAGAGGGCAACTCGATGTGCGATAAAGGTGCTATTTCAAACCAGTGGATTAGTCATCTGTGGTGTTGCAACAAAAGGGAGAGAAAGGGTGGGCTCCCTATCCCACGCGGCAACCCCGGACACCCTCCAAACGGATCAAATATTTCAATGTTTAAAAAGAAATCAGAAATAGCCCCACAGACACAGAAAACAAATTTGTGGTTACTAAAGGGGAAAGGGGAAGGGATCAATTACGAGGTTGGGATTAACATACACACACACTACTAGATATAAAATAGAAAACCGGAGTTCCTGTTGTGGTGCAGTGGAAACGCATCCGACCAGGAACCATGAGGTTGTGGGTTCGATCCCTGGTCTTGCTCAGTGGGTTAAGGATCCGGTGTTGCTGTGGCTGTGGCGTAGGCTGGCAGCTACAGCTCCGGTTAGACCCCTAGCCTGGGAACCTCCATATGCGGCGGGTGTGGCCGTAAAAAGTCAAAAAAACAAGACAAACAAACAAAACCCAAAAAACCCCAGAAAACCAACAAGGACCTACTATACAGCACAGGGAACTCAACTCAGTATTTTGTAATAACCTACGAGGAAAAGAATCTGAAAAAGAATATATATATATATATATATATATATATATATATAAAATATACACACAGCTATGTGAATCACTGCGCTGTACACCTGAAACCAACATGACATTGTAATTAAGGTATTAGAGGAACATGGGTTAATTCTTTTATAAGTCTGAGTGGGAAAGACCTTCCTACCTGGGATATAAAACCCGGAAGCTGTAAAAGCAAGTGCGTATTAGAGTCAACCTAGCAGGTCTGAGACTGCTCTCCTTAGAAAGGCCTGTGGCAGGAGTTTCCCCCTGCGGCTCAATGGGTTAAGGACTCGACAAGTATCTGTGAGGATGTGGGTTCCATCCCCGGCCTTGCTCAGTGCGTTAAGGATCCGGTGTGGCCGTGGGCTGAGGTGCAGGTCACAGATGCAGTTCTGGTGTGCCACAGGCGCGCCCTTACAAAGACCAAAAAGAAGAGGAGGAAAGGCCTGTGGCATGGCTGGTCTTTGGCTGACATCCGGAAACCTGGATTTTGGGAGAGTGCCCACCAATCCCTACCCGAGGAGAGTGGTTTACGGTGCCTAAAACCTTTTTAAGAGCAGTGTGTTTTAAGCTGAATCCCTGCTTTCCTTCTGGAAGCCTGGAAGTTTGGTACGTGCTAGGCAGAGGCTGCCCACAGGACCAGCACCCAGGACCAGCACCTGGGTGCTATGTCTCCAATGAGCTTCCTTGGTGAGTCCTGCTTCCCATGGGTTGTCATAACTTGTTGTGTCCTGAGTGACTCCACTGGCAGCGAACTCTGGCCATGTGCACCTGCTCCCCTCCCCCCACCCCAACTTGGCTCCTTTTCCTTTTGCTGCTTCTGCTCTGTATCCCTTTGCTGGAGTAAACCAGACTTGTGAGTATGACTCTACGTTGAGTCCTCTGAATCCTCCTAGCCCATCAGTGACCTTGGGAGCGTCAGGAACCCTAGTCTCACACACGCATGCACAAAAATGGATAAGTTCTATGAAATAAGCGTTTTTAAAATTCTCCACAGCAGGAGTTCCCGTCGTGGCGCAGTGGTTAACGAATCCGACCAGGAACCATGAGGTTGTGGGTTCGGTCCCTGCCCTTGCTCAGTGGTTTGAGGATCCGGCGTTGCCGTGAGCTGTGGTGTAGGTTGCAGACGCGGCTCGGATCCCGTGTTGCTGTGGCTCTGGCGTAGGCCAGTGGCTACAGCTCCGATTGGACCCCTAGCCTGGGAACCTCCAGATGCCGCGGGAGCAGCCCAAGAAATAGCAACAACAACAAAAGACAAAAGACAAAAAAAAAATTCTCCACAGCAAAAGCCACCTTAAGAAAAGTCAAAAGATAAATGGGAAAAATATTTGCAATGCATAGAGTTCCTACAATGAATAACAACAAAAAAGACCAAAATCCCAAAAGAAAATGGGCAGAAGCTGCAGAGAATGAAGAAGTAGAAATATAAATAGCTCAAACCAAGAGAGATGCAGTTTCACTCTAATAGCTCCTCAATGGTTTATAAAAACCTCTGAAAAGAGGGGTGGCCGGAGTCAAACGATGGGGTGGTGGGAGAGGCTGGGGGCTCACAGGGTGTAGGAGCCACTTTCAAAAGAATCATGCCCCCGAGTGCGAGGCTGAGTGTGGGACAACGAGTGAGAGGTGCGTGGCTGTGGAGGACGTGCTTCGGGACACCGAAGGCAGTTCCAGGGACAGTCCGGCCACGCACATCCCGAGGCTGGGAGAGACTGAAAGAGAACAGAGGGCCACAGCTTGGAGGAGGCAGGAAGGGAGGAGACAGAAAAGCACGATTAGACCCTCAACTAGCCAAGTTTACTGTTTATTCAAAAAACAAAGAGAGAGACCCAGCCAGAAAAGAAAACGGAGCAGGAAGCCACGCTTCAGTCAAAGGCCGCATCCAGGCGGAGCAGGGAGTGAGCGGGTGCGAGCTCAGTCCGGCCTCCCATTTAAGCCGCAGCTGCAAACGAGCGTTTTGCTTTTATCTACTAATTTTGTACTCAGCCTAGAAAGTAAGAGACCGCTCCACTCGAGTCTGGCGCACAATCTCAAAGCTGTCTGTAAAAGCGCTCCCATCCCTGAACTGAAAAAAGGGAGGCACGGGATCACTTCTACCCTCCCTGATCAAGAGACAGGTGGAGCCCCGGCCCGCTGGACAACCTACATGGCATTACGCCGGCCAGAGGGCGCCAGGGGCCAGAGCCAGAGTGGACACGAGGTGGGAACGGCACCGCCTCGCAAGCCCGTTGCTTCTCCTTCAAGGTGAGAGCCAGCAGGTGCCCCTGCCTGTGCCTCCTCCCAGCGCCCGGAGGGTGGTCAGGAGGCCCAAACAGACACACAGCAGGTGTGGCTTTCTGCGCTTGGCACGCCTCTGCCGTGCTGGGTTCAGCTCTCCGGCGCCTCGGGGTTTCCTACTTTGTGTTACTCTGGGAGCTGATGGGCAGTCAGAGGCGCAAAGTGTTCTGCTATTTGTTTCAGTGACTGTATTAGCATCACGATTAAGGAAAATACATTTTAGTCCACAGAGTCTAGCGTTACCTAAAAGACTGCTGATCAAACTTTCTAGACTATGACTAAGAGAAAGCCACACACCTTCACCATGACCTAGACGCACGCGCGCACACACACACACACGGATAACTGAAAGAAATGATGCATGAAACCATACTTAACTATATTACGTGTTATGCTCTTAATATTTTCTCTTCTACTTCACTAAAAAAGGCTGCTTTCGGGAGAAGGATGGACTGGAAGTTTAGGGTTAGTAGATGCCAACTCTGACACTTCGAATGGATAAGCAACGCGGTCCTGGTCTCGAGCACGGGGAATTATATCCAGTGACTTGTGATAGAACACGATGGAAGATCATGTGAGAAAATGAATGTCCACGTATGTATGACTGAGTCGCTCTGCTGGACAGCAGAAACTGGCACAACATTATACATCAACTATAATAAAAAAAATTTTTTTTTAAATGCTGCTTACAACTTGGTAAATTGATTTCATGACTCAATAACAAGTTCCCATTATCTCTGATTATGCCATCTGAGCAGAAAACTGAGCCAACACTAAAGGAATCAGTGGAAAAGATACTTTGGCACAGAATGAACCACTCCAACAATTAAACTATTTTTCTGCAGCGCTAGCAGGCTTTGTTCATGTGTACACAATTTTGGTTTCTGCCTTTAGAAAAATTACCATCATAGAGTTCCTATCGCGGCTCAGTGGTTAACGAACCTGACTAGGAACCATGAGGTTGCGGGTTCGATCCCTGGCCTCGCTCAGTTGGGTTCAGGATCTGGCGTTGCCGTGAGCTGGGGTGAAAGGTCGCAGACGCGGCTCGGATCCCGAGTGGCTGTGGCTGTGGTGTGGGCTGGCGGCTACAACTCCAATTCGACCCCTAGCCTGGGAATCTCCATACGCCGCAGAAGCAGCCCTAGAAATGGCAAAAAGACAAAAAGACAAAAAACAAAACAAAAACAAAACAACCCCCCCCAAAAAAAACCCCATCATATCAGAGGCAGTGTCACATTTCTTATCCCAAAAAAAAAATGTATCATTTACCTACAACTACTATTGAGGTACAATGCAGGTGGAGAACGTGGTATGGTTTTGTATGTTTGAAAAGTAAAAGAAAAATAAAACTAGAAAATAAATGCTTTTCACAGACTTTCAAAAACTGATGGTTTCCAAAGGAGACAGTGTGGGGGGTGGGGGGAGGCACTGGGGTGTGGGATGGAAATCCTATCAAACTGGATTGTGATCATCTTTGCACCACTATAAATGTAATAAATTCACTGCGTAATAAAAAATCAAATTAAATTTTAAAAAGTTAAAAGAAAAGAAATGCTTTGGTTAAACTAGAAATTAAACGACTTTCAAGTCTTAGTGGACTGACATCTCCAAACAATCCACTTAACGCTTAGGGGTCCACCGTGTGTGGCTACACTGCTCAAGTTCAATTCAAAGCGTGAGCCCCAGCTGAATGCACTAATGGGGAAGGACACCGGAGGGCCAGGCCTGCTGGCGGCGGAGGCGGCCTGCTCCCGGCTCCCCGCTCCCCGCTCCCCGCTCCCCGGCGCCTGGATCCGGATCCAGCACTCTCGGCCTCCGGACGCCACTTTGCGGCCGCAGCCGGCGAAAATCGCTGAGGTCATCCGCAGCTGCTTCGACAGTGTCAACAGTCTCCACAAAGCGCTACTCTTCCAGCAGCGCCTTTTGTATTGTTCAGTGCGACAGGCTGAGATGCCGCTTCCAGGAAATCCCTGTCTGGCGCACTCCTGCACTGGGTGCCCGCTGCGGCCGTTGGGAAACCTCTTCCCCTCCTGTCTCGGGGGAATAACTGTCCCTCTCCTTTCCGAAACTGCCCGGCAAACTGGGCTTCATCCCATCTCCCTCTGCCCGCTCCAAAAGCAGGCTTCCCGTTCGCCTTGGACACAGAGAGGGCAGCCGCCTTCCCTCTGGCTGGCTGCTGGCCCTGCTTTAAACAAACAAATAAGACCACCACCCACTCTCTCCCCTCCATCCAGGCCATCTCTTGTGATTCAAAAACGTTCAACAACCGTAGGCCAGGCACCGCACCAGGGCCCGTGGATACACGGTGAGGAAAGAAGGTTCTGGAGTCAAGCAGTCCACGTCAGGCGGGCCCAGTCCCCCAGGAGCTGGTGACCATCCAATCGGAAGGATTCTTCCTGATCCCCCCCCCCCCCACTCCGCCGCATCGCACACCCATCACCCCCTCCGAAGACCCCACCCCGAGGGCCTCCCCACTCGCCTCACTGGCTCCCGTCCCATCTTCACCCCTGAGAAATTGGTTCTGGGCATCTCCTACACCCCAGGCTTCCTCCACCTGGGACCCGCAGGTGAGCTTCCAAGGGGGTGCGCACCAAGAAACCCTAATTGACACCAGGTCATCAAGGAATCCACAACCCCAAACAGACGGACAACCACGACTGCAGGTCTCCGCCTCGGGCTCCCTTTTCTGAGGGGCAGGCCTGCAATCACTGCCCTAAATTCCCTCAAAGATGCTAAATGCCCCAAGAACAAGACCGCACGCGTTTCTCCCTCCGCGCCCTCTGTTCCACCTGCTTCCCTGAAGGAAATGCTTTTGTGGCCTTCCCAGTCCCCCACCACTCAGGCCGCAGCCCCCAGAAGGAAGGAGGATTCAGCCCTCCTCCCTGTTCTTGGGGGTCAAACGATTGCCCAGGCACCGGGGCCTGTGGTCTGTCTGCACAACCCACAAGCATCTCCCTGGCCCTCTGATGCACCCCCCCCCCCGGCACCTGGCTTCCCAAGCCCCCTTGTCCTAAGTATTCTTGGTGACATGGTGTCAGCTCTTATCACTTATTTCAAGGCCTTCGGGAGTTCTCTGCTGCTCCCCAAAGTCCACGCTCCTCGTGCTGACAGGCCCTCCACCAGGGGAGCCTAGCTCCCGGCCCCCACGCTCCAGCCGAACACCCCTGCTCCCCTCACGAGCGCTCTGCGATGCCTCCGGCTTGCCCTCTGCCGGGCCCATGGCAGGGTCGCGCCTCTGCCTGAAATGCCACCTCCTCCGACGTCCTCGCTCGCTGGAAATGACAGCCATCCTCCGAGGCCCAACCCATGACGATCGGTTCCACACAAGCTTTTCCAGTCTAGGCTGAGGTGTTCCCACGTTCTTGTGCATCCCCACTGGGCCTCCTGTGCATTGCTCCTATGGCACTGAACGTCAGCCACCCCACACGCATCTGTCACGGCACCTCTGTCACATCCCCAGCGGGACCAGGTCTCACTCATCCTGCTACGCCTGCTCCTCTGCCTTCACGGCTCCCCACCACCGCCGCGACTTTGGAATGAACTTGACTGATGACACAGTTGTCTCTGTTGAATGGAACAGCAGGGGCTAAGATTCCAGAAGCCATGGCAAGAACTGATGGGTTTTTATCTGCATCTTGTATTGTTTTGGTGATTCGTTTAGTCTTTTTTTTATCTTTTTGATGATTTTTAGTGGTTAAAACTCAGAGAATGTAATTTTCCAAAACTGTGTGTGAGCAACTCAGTTCCCCCTTTTTTCTCTAGTTTCTCACTTTATTGACTTCCTGAAGAAAGAGGCAGGGATTCCTAGCACAGATATGAAAAATACGGCAAAGCACCACAGACCTGAGCAATCACCCCTCTGGGGACCACTCCCAGGACAGCTACTCAGAATCCTATGGTCTGGTAACAGAACCACAATATCCAGAAACCCACCCCGTCTCTTTCCATACGATGCATGTTCCCCGCGCTTAGGACGAAACCTGAGTTCAACTAGAAAAGCTGTCATTACACAGCCCCCATGCAGAGGTCGTTCTGCTGAGGGGAGAGGGATAAAGAAAGGCTGGCCCCCACCTTGATAAGCTCACGGCATAGGAGGGGAAAGGCAACTGCTACGCAATTATGACACAAGGCAGACAGTGAGAGGAGTGCTCCAGCAGAAGGACCTGCAAAGCCCGAAAAGCGAGAAGCGAGATGAACTCGCACGGCAACAGATGAGGAGACTGCAGGTCCAGTGGGTGGGGAAGCCAGACTCTGAGTTGAGAACACTCTGGATGTGCCAGAGGGGCACAGAGCGGTCCTGCGTGCTTGGAGTCTAGGGTATAAGCCAGGGAAAGCCACTGGGAATTGTGCCTATTGGAGAGAGGGACACAGAGTGACACAGCGTTTTGTTTAGTTTTGTTTTCTGGCCACACCCACAGCATGTGGAAATTCCTGGGCCAGGGATGGAACTCATGCCACAGCCGCAACCCAAGCCACAGCATTAACAATGCCAGGTCCTTAACCCACTGCACCACCAGGGGACTCTGACGTGATCATTCTCAAATTTAAAGAAAAAGACAAAAACCTGGCAGCATGGTATAGGGTAAGTTGGAAGGGAAGGAAACTGAACGACAGGAAGTGAGCTGGGAGCCACAGGAGGAAATGGGAAGAAGGCGAGTTACTCCTAAGCAGAACCGACAGGACTTGGGACTGATGCGGCTACAAGAGGCTAAGCAGGGGAATGAGAAAGGGGAGCCTGTAAATCAGATACAAGGATGTCATGTACAGCACAGGGAATATAACCAAGATTTTATAATAATAACTTCACAACCCAAATGTCCATCGACAGGATTGGATTCGGAAGAGGTGGTATATATACACAATGGAATACTACTCAGCCATAAAAAAGAATGACATCATGCCATTTGCAGCAACATGGATGGACCTAGAGAATCTCATACTGAGTGAAATGAGCCAGAAAGACAAAGAGAAATACCATATGATATCACTCATAACTGGAATCTAATATCCAGCACAAATGCACATCTCCTCAGAAAAGAAAATCATGGACTTGGAGAAGAGACTTGTGGCTGCCTGATGGGAGGGGGAGGGAGTGGGAGGGATCGGGCGCTTGGGCTTATCAGACACAACTTAGAATAGATGTACAAGGAGATCCTGCTGAATAGCATTGAGAACTTTGTCTAGATACTCATGTTGCAGCAGAAGAAAGGGTGGGGGGAAAATGTAATTGTAATGTATACATGTAAGGATAACCTGACCCCCTTGCCATACAGTGGGAAAATAAAAAAATTTAAAAAAAAATAGTAACAACTTCAAACGGAGTGTAACCTATCAAAATACTGAATCACTACGTTGTCTACCTGAAACTAACGCCGCGAATCTACCAAGCTTCGGTTAAATACATTTTGTGACTGATGGGGGCAGGGAGGGTCATCCCAGCCGAGTGGCGTGCAGGCTGCAGAGTGGGTCTGGCGAACCGCGAGGAGGTTCGGGAGCTATGATTCTCGGGGACTTGAGAGGACGGTGTTGGAGAGGCTCATCAAGCTTCACGCAAGGCCAATGTCAGGGCTAGATTTAGAAGTGAGCAATGACAATTTTTCTTTTTTTCGGTCTTTTTGCCATTTCTTGAGCTGCTCGTTCCCGCGGCATAGGGAGGTTCCCAGGCTAGGGGTGGAATTGGAGCTGTAGCTGCTGGCCTACACCACAGCTCACGGCAACACCGGATCCTTAACCCACTGAGCAAGGCCAGGGATCGAACCCACAACCTTATGATTCCTAGTCGGATTAGTTAACCACTGAGCCATGACGGGAACTCCGAACAATGCCAATTTAAGCTATGGATTAAATGAAGCCATCGAGGCAAAGCGAGTACCGGGAGAAGGTTGAGAGGGCACCACCACCACGATGCCTACGTTTAAGGAGAAGACAGGCAGTGGAGACTGGGCACAGCAGTCAAGACGGCAGAACGAGGACTGAAGTGAGTCACTAGATTCCGCAGTAAGAGATCTCACTTGCAAGACGGTACCTGCGATAAAACTGGACACTAGAATGGGCTGGAGGAATGAATGAACCAGAGACATGGGCAGACTAGAATATTCTTTCTGGACGTTTGGATCGAAGTAAGGGATGGGACAGTTGTTTAGAGGAAAGCTGGTCCACCACTTGACTGCTTTTTAGGGGACTAAAGCCTAAAAGAGACAGCAGATGCCAGAGAAAGGGGATGACTGATGAGAAAGCAGATGCATGAAGGGGACAGAGGGGGGCCCCGGCTCCTTTAAACCTGCTCTGTGAGCCATTCTTTTAATCTCTGACCCTTTACGGCCAGATATGCAAAGCCCGAGGCAGAACCCACCCCCAATTGAGTTTTCCTGGATTACATATTCTTTCTCGCATTCACAGTAATTCCGAAGCTGTGTTCCCATCAAACTCTTTTCATCCTAATAGTTAGAAAAAATTTAATGTTGAAATATCTTTTAGATCACATATTTACTCCAAAACTGAGAAAAGGCCAAAAATGTATTTGACTGTATGATATCACCGCATTTGTTGTAAGCATCACATCTGAATCTACAATTAACATATGACTCACGATGAGGGCTCCAGATCCTTCTAGACTGCCACAGTCTTTGTATAATTGCCTTTTCCACCAACCATGAATTTCCTTTGACTGAAACAACTGCTGATGAGACTTAGGAAGAGAGAAGCCCAGTCTTGCTGGAAAAAAAACACACTTCAGGCCTTTCTTGCCAAAAAGAAAATAAAAAATAAAAATAAGAAATAAAAGAGGCACAGGCAGGAGAGCTGCGTTACAAAAAGCTCTTCTACCTAATGGTCTCTCAGCACCTTCAGTTTAGCTGGTGGCAGATTTATCCTAGACTTCAAATCAAATCAAATCATACGTCTTTTGCAAAGAATTATTTCCTAGGTAGACCCATCCCGGATCTTGATACGGACTAAGTCAAAGGTTAGAAGTAATTAAATGCATGCTAAGTCTATGCTGCAAACATCCAGTAAACGCTAGGAAGGGACCTTAAAAGCGGCATTCCTTAAAATGAATGAGGACCTGGCTTTGAGGAGCGCATTTGCTCCCAGGTGGAGGGCGACAAGCTCGGGGGTGTGACATCTCGACACTGCAACTGACACGCCATGGTCGCCTCGCCACCTTAGGCCTTTAGAAGTGGGCCGGCTGGGGTGGCGCGTGGTTGCCTGGCCTGAGCCACCTGACACTGTCTGTCACAGACACCCTCGCACACGCCACACTGGGGAGCGGGACACAGGGAAGACGTGACGGAGAACCCTGGAATTTACCAGACTGTGGGCCAGGGGGAAGGCGTATCTCGTGAGGATCTCAAACATGTCTCTTCTGCTGTGGCCTTCCTGCTTCAGGGCGAATCTCAGGTTCCGCATGTCCTGGGGCAGAGGAGACAGGCAGTTAGGTCAGCTAATGCAGTCGCATCTGTCAGCAAAACCACCTTCCGGTCACCTGGGGGACGGGAGGGTGACTTACCTGCAAGGGCAATACCTCTAAACTACTAAGGCAATTATTCTGTTTCACATGAGGTTTTGAAATATCCGGTTTAGGAACACCTGCAAACATTCCCATCGGAGTCATGGCCGTGAAGACGAGGCAAGCAGCTCCGGTTAAAGAGCAGACGGAGCTCGGCTTCACGTTACGAACAGAAAACTCAAACCTTGCCTTGCGCGTGACTTCCGTGTCTAAGGGGTTTCTGAGGCATTTTCATCCTAAGACAGTGTTTGATTCATAGGGCTTTTCAGATGTGTATCTGACATGAAATACAATTTCAACATTGTCAAACATGTCATTAAAACACAGAAGCGCCCCCTCTCCGCTCATGCTCTTCACGTTCCAGGCTCGCTCTTAAAAATGAGGCAACGAGTGGCACTTTAGGCTCTCCTACAAGAAATGCGTTTTACTTTCATGGAGTTCTGTGCAGACCCCAACCCAGGACCACAGAGACCCCGAGAGGAGAGAGAGACTAAGCCCCCAATCAGGTTTTAAAGGTCGTTTCCAACACATCTCTCTTGAACAAGAGAAAGAAAAACCTTCCTGGAAACGGAATCCAAACAAAAGCAGCTCCCTTCAATACCGCGTTATATCACATATCAAAGGATCTAACACCCCATCTCATCTTCGAAGCCGGTGTTCTGCTGGTTGTCTCGTAAAGCGACTGTGGTGCCGTGACTGAGTGACAGATGTCACCTTCTGCGCTGCGCTTTCAGTTCAGAAGCAGGATCACTGCACTGGGCCCTGGGGATACTGCAGGGTGACAGAGATCCAATCCCCGTCCTCTCGGACATCACAACCTTCACATTATCTCGAGAGCACTCACTCTTAAAGCTCCCTAAGTCTTCGACGTGAAGGACCAGCAAAGGCCTTGTCCAGCGACATCCCCATACGCAAACGGCAAGCGAAGGGGCTGTAAGGAACCAGGCTCCCAGACCTGCAATCGACCACCCCAGGCGGATTTCTCTGTATACGGATGGCATCAACCGGGCCTTGCCAGCTCTGGGATTCTGTGCTTTTGGTTTTAAAACCATATAACTTAATGCAATCCAGAAACGGATTCACGACACAGTCCAAGAAAACTGGGCTATTAACTGCTGTCTCATGATGCAAAGCACGAGTCAAGCAGAAGGCAAAAAAGTCACCTGAATAAGACATATGCTCTGAAAGGGTTTGCAACGAGCCTCAAGCACAGCACGGGCGAGCTGAGGCGCCCGGGGCTCAAAGACCTCCCAAGAATTTCCTTCCTACCAGCCCTGGTTCGGATGATAACTCTGTAGCATCACTCTCTCAACCACCCCACCAGAAACCAGACCGTTTCTGAAGAGAGGTTTATTCTGATCTATCGGTGATTCAAACGACTGCTTTCCCTGTGCCAAAGCACAAGTGACTCCGGCACCTCCGTTGGGCCAGCTGATGCCGATGTGATTAAAGGGCAGGAAGAATGACTACCCTCGTCCTGCCAGCACGAAAATCAAAGTGGAAAGAAAAGGCAAATGACTCACAGGTGGCAGATGACCAAATCTGTAACAGGAACACGAGCGCGTACTGAGCGCAAGTGCCACCTGGTCTCCCGAGCCTGACCCGGCAGAGAAGGGCCCCTGGGAAAGAGCCTTCTGGCCAGAGCGTCCTGCCGTCGGACCCTCGACCTAGGTAGCAACTGGGGCACGTGGCGCCGTGCCTAGCCTCCCGATAACACACGAGTATCCACACCCCCGCTGCAACAACACTGACGGGCTGATCTACTGAGGCCTCGCGTCAATGACACGTTTCTAAAGAACGCCCATCGCCGCTGACCTCAAAACAGCACCCTGGCTTTAAACCGAGTCAACGCAGGTGAGGCGTGGAAGGAGAGACAAGGTTTCAAGGTGCTGTGGTCTGGCTCTGCTTTTATTTATTTATTTCAGCTCAAGTCGTCAGCGGGGGCTGGCTCGGGGGCTAGGGGATGAGAACTCACACGCTTGGAACTAGCTTCTCCGCTGCTGCGAGACAGCACCCCTGGGCCTTCTAACCACACTGCGAGGGAGGTGCTGCCGGCAAGCGGCAATCCCCACGCGCGGACCCGGTGGAACCGAATCAGTGGGGTTCCTAAGTGCTCGTCTCGGTAAAGGCAGGCGGCTGTGCTCTGGTTACTGACTACAGGTGAAAGAGGACCTACGGGAGGCAGCAGATGCCCTTTCTACCACCTGAGAAAATGGGATTTGACTCTCCCGACAGACATCCGTGTGTCCAGGGAGATAATGGAGTTAGAAGGGGGTGAGACGACACTGTTCTAGGCCATCGTCTTTCGGCTCAACACTAATTCCAAGAAAAATACCTATGCAACAGTTGAGAATTACGGCTGCCGAATTGTTCCTAAGCCCTTTGTTCTTCTGATAAACAGTCAAAGGGTAAGAATGTGCTTTGTCATATTAATTTGGGGGGATTAATATTTAGATACAACTTTTCCCCATTGATAAGGCAACTAATAAGTTTTTTTTTTTTCCAACTCTATGAGAATGAGAGCCCCTCTGAAATCCTCAAGACAGCAAGCTCATCCTTCCCTGGAGAACTGTAACAGACACTCTGGCTCCCAGGGATCCCTTCGTGCAGGATGCAAAAACCTTCCTTAAAAGTCAGCCCCGCATTTCTAGGCCCAAAAGGGTAGACGATAGCTGAGATTATAGATAAGACACTAAGAGAGCTTGGGCTCAAACACAAACAACGAAAAACAAGCCAAGGTGCCGAATGAGGGAGAATGTCAGTTGGAGTCTCCTGGCGACACACTCCCTTGCTTTCTGATACCGTACTGGTCTTGATCCTTTACAAACTGGAGACAAACGAGTATGATCTTCTTAATCCAAACAAAAGCACGGGAACCCGGCTTTAAGAAACCGTGGCGCATGAGACCAGGAAAAGGACACTTGGCTCAGAATGCCGGCTCGCCCATCAACTCCTCGGGCAACTGGGGGCAATTAAGCCCACTGAGCAAGCGAATGAAGGCCCTGGATCGGCCAGGGGTCAGCACACCTCGGCCGAGGTCAGTCTCGGTGTGGGCTTCCATCTGAGATTGCTTTTTTTATATTTTAAAAGGGCAGAACAATCAAAACATAAAGAAGAATGGGTAACAGAGATCCTGCTGGCCCACAAAGCCTGAGATAGGTGTTTTCTGGTCCGTCACAGAAAAAGTCTGCCGACCCCTGCACCTGACTGAGGGTCAGAGCCATCACAAATACTTGAAAGAGTCCCAACCTTCTGGAAGCCGGGCTTCGGAGACTATCTTACAGTAGGATTTGGGGGGAGTGGGGGCCAAAGCTTTACATCTGTAAACCCAAGGAGGGCTTCCCAGGTCACCCTCAGGCGTATCTAGCTGTGGGAACTGCTGGGACACAGGACCTCCAACCCCCTTCGAGATCTTCCTAGGACTGGGCATTGCGGTCTTCTGATATGCACTACCTGAAAAGGAAGTCTTCTTGCAAGAAGGTTTACTCTGTTTGCAAAACGAGTATCTCACTGTATTTGGACGCCAACTTTGCCATCTGCTGAGGACTCTATAGGCTGAGTGACCTAACCCGCCTCACCCTCCAGGCTCGCCATCTACAAACGGGGACACCCCTGTCCGTCTCAGACGGCTGCCCTGAGGATTTCATGCCAAGCCCCTGGCACGTGTCTGGACCACCAGAGACACTCGATCAGCGGTTGCTGTGACAACCGATGAAAAAGCGAGATCATCGGTACATCTCTGCTGGCCGAATGCCAAAACCAAACGGAGGCTCCACCGCTGAAAACCACCTAAGCAAAGGCGAGAGAGGCCGTGGGAGGTAAGACACAGCCTGTTGACCTCGGGGAAGCTCTCCGTATTTCCCCTTCCTTTTCGCGGGGGGACGGGGTCACCTCACAGGAAGGGATGTCGGGGAGCAGCCTTGGGCACAAACTAAAAAGTGAGACATCGGATCCACAACGTTTTCCTCCTACTCAGTCGAGCCAATGAAATGACTGGTGCGGGTCCCCGCACTTGAGGTCCCTCCTCCACAGGGACGGTTTCCCCAGGAGGTCCTGGAACCTTGATCATGAAGAACAAGGCTCTTTGGTTTTCTTTTAACCCCGCATTCACGTTTTACTCATCATTCAATGCTACCGTGCCTTTTTTTCAGGTAACAAAGCACTGAGTCTCTTACTTTACAAGTAATATCTAGCCCATAGGAATTTTCTCCTCTACTTGTCGCGCCTCCCATTTTTTCAATTCTTGAGATCGCACCCAGGGGAACATCAAGTATTAGAGCCGAATCCTGTAATGGGAGAAAAATACAAAAGTCAGTATTTCTGTCCGTACAATCAAAACGTCAAAATCATATTTTTAAAAAAACATATATGCTTTCAGGGCCTTTTGACCTTGGTCCTTTTACCACCTTCTATGAGCAAAAATATGATGCAGATCCCACATGAAAAAGCGAGCATTGAAACAGTCGGTTATGCAACCAAAACGCAGCCCGTAACACTTGCCCTTCCGCGCTGCTTCTGGAATAAAGGCTGAACTCCCAGGCACCCAACTCCAGGGCCCGTGCTGCGCCCCCCGCCTGTGTCTGCAGCTTCTCTCCCACAACGTTCTGCACCCCAACTAAGTGAATGCCTGCCCCGCGCTTCAAACGTCTTGTCTGCAACCAGGCCTGGGGGCTTTCTGCCTGGTGTTCCCTTTGCCTCGGATGGTCCATCTTTCCCAACGACCAACACTCTCCCCGTGGCTTCAGCCCTGGCTCAGGCAGCATCGCCTCTAACGAAGCCCCGTTCCCCAGTGTCAGGCAGAGGGGGCCACTTCCTCTGACGTCTTACAACTCCCCACTCCGGCTGCTGGTCCTCCGCTGTTTCAAGTCTTGGTGCCGTGAACCAAGCCTCAGGAA
Source organism: Phacochoerus africanus (assembly GCF_016906955.1). NCBI lineage: Eukaryota > Metazoa > Chordata > Mammalia > Artiodactyla > Suidae > Phacochoerus > Phacochoerus africanus. Next base: position 126,411,511 of record NC_062560.1, on the reverse strand, counting down.
GCAATGCCTATCTGAGGCTCGGGTGTGTTTCCCAAAGAAGGGCCCGGATGCACACAACGCTTCTCCATCGTTTGCATCCAAGGCAAGCCACACCAAGATACCGGCGACTGCCTGCTGCCATCACCTGCCCCAGGCACGGCCTCAGGGGCTTCGCCTGCATAGCTCCATTTTATCCTTACGACCATTCCGTACACAGGTGGAGTCTTCCCATTTCCCAACACTGCAGCCAAGTCTCTAAAAAGCTCCAATGCCTTTTGCTTAATAACTACGGGGAAGGGCTGCGATCAAGCCAAGGTCTGGGAACACACATCGAAAGAGCCATAAAAATGGTCCCACCCTTTGACTCTGCAATTGTACTCCTAGGACCTTATCTTACAGCTCTGGTGCAACAGGAGGAAATGCCACATGCATGGAGATGCTCAAGGGAGACAGAGGTGGACATCAGGGCGAAGAAAATTAGAGTTAGTCAAGTTCATGGCACAAGCACACAGCTACTAAAATCATTATGGTACAGGGAAAAGGAAGTTTAAGGGGAAAAAAGCAGCACACAAAATACACTGGAACCACGATAGTGTAAAATATATATATACTCATATGGGGAGTTCCCGTCATGGCGCAGTGGTTAACAAATCCGACTAGGAACCATGAGGTTGCGGGTTCGATCCCTGGCCTCGCTCAGCGGGTGAAGGATCCGGCGTTACCGTGAGCTGTGGTGTAGGTTGCAGAGGCGGCTCGGATCCCGCGTTGCTGTGGCTCTGGCGTAGGCCGGTGGCTTCGGCTCCGATTCGACCCCTAGCCTGGGAACCTCCATATGCTGCAGGAGCGGCCCAAGAAATGGCAAAAAGACAAAAAAAGTAAATAAAAAATAAATAATATAAATATATATACACACACATACACACACTCATATGGACAGAGACAGAATAGGGCTAAGCAAACTCTTTTCAGCCAATATTTTCTTTAATGCTGTGTTAGATGACTTTGATAATACAAATTTTAAAGGGTGCTTATCGAGTTCTTATTTTTTAAGAGATGTCCTGGGGGGGGGGGAGGCCACAAATAAAGTTACTTTTTCTCCTTTTACTTGAAATCCTTCTCTTTTAAACACAATACAACAAATTAAGCATTTCCTCATCAAATTATAAAGACAGCTCATGGGTGTTCTAGAAACTTAAAAAGAATAAGATAGTGCTGTAGCCATGGGATACTGCTCAGCTCCAAAAATGAAGGCACTCTGGACACACGCATCATGCTGAGTGGATAAAGCCAACCTCAAAATGCTCTGTTTATATCGTTCTTGAAATGACAAAGTTGTAGAGCTGGAGAACACAGCAGGGGTTGCAAGGGGCTGAGGTGAAGGAGGCTGTGGCTAGAAAGAGGCAGCATAAAGGCTATAAAGGGAGTTCTTCTGTGGTGCCCGAAGAGTAGCATGTCTGGACTGCTGGTGGTGCCTACATGAATTTACACATGGCATCAAATATCATGGAACTGCAGCCAAAAGCATGCCGAAAGTGAGTGTGCGACACCCAGTGAAACTCAAGTACAGGCGGCATCTTCAGTAATGGTATTGCGCCCTTCAACTTCCTGGTTTTAACAGAGCAGTACAGCTACAGGGAAGTGGGGTGATAGGCCCATGGGACCCCTGTGTCCTATTTCTCCAAGCTCTGGAAGTTCTGGGAAGTTCATAATTATTTCAAAATAAAGTTTAAAGGAGTTCCCTTCTTGACTCAGTGGTTCAGGAACCCAACTAGAATCCATGAGGATGCAGGTTCGATCCCTGACCTCCATCAGTGGGTTAAGGATCCAGCGCTGCCATGAGCTGCGAGGTAGGTCACAGACACGGCTTGGATCCTGCACTGCTGTGGCGCTGGTGTGGGCTGCAGCTACAGCTCCAATTCGACTCCTAGCCTGGGAACCTCCACATGCCACAAGTGGGGAGAAAAAAAAAAAAGTTTAAAAAGTGTGAGAGTATATGGGCATCGTGGTGTAGACAAAAGAGCACAAACTCCTCTTAAGTTGGACAAAAGTGGTTCAAATCTGAGTGTTGCCATTTCATAGCTGGATGACTCTGACAAGTTCCTGTACCTCTCAGCCACATTTACCTGTAACGTAGGGATGATCGGAGATAACGGACTTCAAGTACCTGGCACGTGGTGTCTGGATAACACCGGAAGTGATTATCACCATGGCAAAGGACATGAAACAAGCCTGTGAAAGACAGAACTGTGCTCCTCGAACAGAGTGGACCAGCCAGCTCTAGCAAAGCAGCGACAGGGCTTTCCGCATGGACCTTTAAGAGGCATTTTCCAGTTGGTGCCAAGGGGTGAGGGCCTCCTATTCTACCACTGAATTCAAAATGCTTAGAGACAAAAAGACACTACTTGGTAACAGTGTACAGACGGAAGCGCAAGGTATAATGTATTTACTTTTTTTTTTTTTTGTCTTTTTGCCATTTTTCTTGGGCTGCTCCTGCGGCATATGGAGGTTCCCAGGCTAGGGGTCGAATCGGAGCTGTAGCCTAGCCGCCAGCCTACGCCAGAGCCACAGCAACACGGGATTCGAGCCGCGTCTGCGACCTACACCACAGCTCATGGCAACGCCAGACCCTTCACCCACTGAGCGAGGCCAGGGATCGAACCCGCAACGTCATGGTTCCTAGTCAGATTCGTTAACCACTGCGCCACGACGGGAACTCCCGTATTTACTTCTCAATACAATCTAGTTCTTAAAATCGTACTATCAAGGAGCCTGCGATGCCTCTAGCTTATATTGAAATTTCTGAGTGTCTGTTCAACTGTACCCATATAAATGTCAAACTTATAGCAAAAAATACATAGATTAGACATGAAATAAAACTCTGATACCTTAATATCAAGATGGAAGAATGCAAAATTAAAGAGCATTAGAATTAGAAGTGAGACCTTGCTGTTCTTTGTTCCTGTATAGAGAAAATTCTACAGCTCTAATTACCCCAACCCAGCACAAAGCAGAAAATAGGACAGTGAGGAGACCCAGCCAGCTCCTGACCAAAGGCACCCAAAGGTCTAATGAGACTACCTGCCACCTTCTCCCCGAATGACAGGTACAAGATCAGATAACCCAGCAAAGCCAAACTGGAAAATCCAGGAATAGGAAAATTCCCTTCACTCTCTAGAAACCTGAGTCACTGCTATCTAAACATCATACATCATTAAATATTGAAGGGTTCTCCAAGGTCCATCCTCAAAATTCTACGCCTCTGTACTGCTAAGTGGCTCAAATGGTTAAGAAGTAAATACAACAGAGTCTAAAAGACGCGGTCACTTGCATTCTCTCCCAAGTGTGTACTGGGTAATAACAGACAGGGTCCCGGACACGCGGGGCCACAAGATAAATAAGATGTAGGTGTTGCCCTTACAGAGCTCAGGGCCAGACTGGGAAATGAGACACATGTACCCAAATAGCCACAATGCTCGGGTCTAAGTGCCAAGAGCCATTAAAGAAGAAGAAGGAGGATCCAGATAAAATGGAATGAGAGGCCAGAGAAGGCGGGGCGCTTTCCTACTGACGGGGTCACGTGACGGTTCCGTGGCAATGGCAATGTAAAGACGATCCGTATATGGACCTCCCTATTCGGATTCTTCTCCCTTCTGGCTTGTCAAGGATACCGAATAGAGCTAGGAGCTGGGTGTTGAAGATGATCCCTAACGGATGGAGTAGCAGCAGCTGCAGACGGGCCTGCCGAAAACAGTGACACTAGCTACACCTGTGGGGAAGCACGGGGATTTCATTAAAAACAAAAGGAGCTCCCGTCGTGGCGCAGCGGAAATGAATCGGACTAGGAATCATGAGGTTGCGGGTTCCATCCCTGGTCTCGCTTAGTGGGTTAAGGATCTGGCGTTGCCACGAGCTGTGGTGTATGTAGGTCGCAGACGTGGCTCGGATCAGGTGTGGCTGTGGCTGTGGCGTAGGGTGGCAGCTGCATCTCTGATTAGACCCCCTAGCCTGGGAACATCCATATGCCGCAGGCTCGGCCCTAAAAAAGACAAAAGACAAAAAAGATAAATAAATTAAAAAAAACAAAACAAAAAACAAGTGGGCCAGGTTTAAGGTTCTCCGGCGGCAGGGGGATTCCCTGGGGAGCATCCCAGGGCTTGGATCAGCGGGACTGTGACCCAGGAAGTGTGTTTGGAGAAAAGGGCCGCAACGCAGAAGGCTGCTGCCTGCGGATTTGCCGAGCAGCAGGCACCGGCAAAGGCCGGCTGCACCTGGTCTGACCGCGGAAGGTACCATTCTAAAGCAGCGGGGAGGCCACGGGGACCTGAGGCGGAACCCCAGAGGAGGAGACGAGCCTCGGAGGGGAATCAGGTGACTCAGAGGCAGGGCCGAGGTGCAGGAGGCTGGTGGTCCCACCAGGAGACGTGAAGAACAGAGGCGGGGTTCTGCAGAGAGATTAACACTGCCCATTTCAGACGCATTGGGTTTGAGCGCCTAAATGTACTGGCTCCGACTGATCATCCAGTCCAAGAATCCAGAAGGCATCCAGAAATGCACAGCTGGAGACCCCCGAAGCCCTTCCAACTCAAAATGGCCACAACAAAGCTCATCCTCTTTCTCCAAACCACCTCTTCCTTTTTCAGCGGCTGCGCCCCTCCACCCAGGGCCAAAAGCTGGAAACCTACAAGTCCTCATCACTCCCGCTCCCTAATCCAGTGTTTCCCCCTCAAAGCAATCTCGAACCTGTGCACCTCTCTCCAACTCCTCCAGCAACTTCTCCGAGCCACTGGGATAGACGTGGCGGTCTCTCTGCACCTGCGCCCTCAGAATCTGCCTGGGCCATCTTCCACAAAGTAAATCTGATGCTACGGTTCTTCTGCTTAAACCACTCCCGAGGCTGCTCACTGCTCAACTCTAAAACCCTAAATCCTTAACAGGGTCTCCAAGGCCCAGGTCGCTAGGCCACTACCCAGCTCCTCCCTGGCTCTTCTCCCCACCCCGACCCCAGCCAGGCGGTCATCTTGTCACGTTCCCTTTGGTCTCAGGCTCTCTCAATGCTGTTCTTTCAGCTTATGCTTTCCGACCCAGTCCCTGCCAAGCATCGAGGTAACGGCTATGCATTCTTCAAACCACAGGTCAAGTATCTTTTGCTCAGGACTCTTGCCCAGGCCCCTCAAAGTAGCGCACTCCTGGACCCCTCCGACGAGCACCCAGTGCCGCCTGCTCTTATACCCGGTGCGGTTAGCTGATTCACATCTGTCAGTCCCATCAGAACCTACAGCTTCATGACAGAGACCCTGTGCCCTCTGTGCATCCCGCTATATCCTAGTGCCTGGCAAGGTGCTGGCACGCAGCAGGCTCTCACACAGTCAGTGAATAAAGAATGAAACATCGGGTCTGGCGCTACAGAGCTGGAAAGCAAGCAGCAACTGAGAAAGGTGGGAAGGGGAAACGCACTGCGGTAAAGGCGAGAGGCGGAGGTGGGAGAAGAGTCAAGGACGCGTGGTGCAATGGACAAGTTCAAGAGCCCAGACCCTACCCAGGCCCTCGGCATGGAGCAGGGAAAGTGGCGTTTCCATAGGACTGAGAGAAGTAAAGGAGTTAACAGTCCGGAAGCAGAAGCGGAATATGTGGACTGCTTTTTTTAAAACAAAAAAACAAACAAAAAAAAACAAACCTGGCAAGGCAGAGGAAGGCGGAGGAGCGCAGTAGTATTGGGGTAACAGGGACACAAGAAGGTGTTTTAAAAAACTTGAGCAGGTCAGCGGACCAGGGAGCCCATGAAAAGCACACATGTCAGACACAGAATGAGTGGCGGGGCACCAGGGCTCCAGAGAGACGACGAGGAGGAAGGCTCAAGCAGGGGGTCTGCTTTGTGCAGAAGACATCGAGTTCCCTCTTCTGAGATGGGGGAGGCGGCGGAAGAGACAGGTGCTCGGTGAGGATGACCTGTACCTCTTCAACAGAGCGAGACACGAGGTCAGCCAGGGACCTGCCAGGGGCTGTGATGGGAAGACCCTTTCCGAAGTCTGAAAGCCTGAACGGGTGGTGGAAGGAATCCATCAAATCCACTGTGCGACTTTCAACAGGAGGGCTCGGTAGCCCACAGCCTCTCAAGCTTGGGGACCGGGGACCTGGGAACGGCACGGCAACAGGCGATGGGGGGACCCAGGCTATCGGCAGGGATTGTTTCAACCTGAAAACAGCATTCATTTTGCAGCAGCAAAATAAGATGATTTAAGACTGAAGCTTAAAAGAAAACCTATGGCACGGATCCCGTGTTCCCATCGACACTCCCGCTTAGAGACACACTAGGGTGTTCTATTATTACAGTCTTCTGAGCATTATTTCACCTCTTTTCAAATGAAAAGAAGTGCCAAATCCACTAGGCAAAAAGAACTAAAAAGGGATAATCTTGAAAAGGTTCCAATGTAAAAATACGACAGGAACCCTTCTGCTTCATGGTTGTAGGGAGGTGGGGGCACGTTCCCTCTGGGAGGGAAGCCGGGTCTGGCCGGCCGGCCATCTTGGTCCTCCCAGTCCTGTCTCCGTGCTGGTAAAGCATCCTTCTGGTCCCTCCCAGAAATACCTCTACCCAGCCAGAGCTAACGTGTGTTCTGGCTTTAAAGACGCTCCCGCATGGCAATCAAGCACCTGTGGGTAATACTCCGCCCGAAGAATTCGATCACTATGGTTCTGTCTTCTAAGGAAACCCTAACAGATTTCTCCTTGGGTTTAATCCAGGAAGAACGGACCATTTCTGACCTTCGGAAAATGAAGTGTATTCACAACCCACGGCTCATCTGACCAGCAGTCCCGAGAGGAGATCCAAGCAGTAAAGCCCAAGGGTTGTCACCTGCTCACACGTAAGGCTCCAAATCCTCCACTCCCTTACGTTCCCTCGCGCCTCCTGAACTCCATCCTCTTCTTAAAAAGGGGTGCGTGCAACGACCGGGAGCCAGAACGTTCGGGTGGGGGCCAAGCCTGACGCTGAGGGCAAGCGAGACTTCTTCAGCTCGGTCATAGACCCACAGATGCTCATGGGATCTTCATAAACTTTCTATCTTAAATATTTCAAAATAATTGTTTAACAAATGGGGCGGGGATGGATTGTGTTCCGGAGGAGAAAACGGCCCGAGGAGAGTCGGGGCGGTGACTGGTCCCCGGACCAGCGGGTGGGATACACGGGGCGGGGGCGAGCCAGGGAACATGGGCTGGTGATGAAAGCTTGGACTCACATGTCAAAGGCTGGGGCAAGGACGACCACAGAGGAGAAGGGAGGAGGGGAAGGTGGTGACTCCTGGGTGACCGGAAGAAAAGTAGCACCTTCAAGAGAAGCAAGGACACCAAAAGAAGAACCAGGATGCCGGGGGCCGAGTCAGGGATCTCCCGCAGGTAGTGAGACACGAGAAGCTGGGGTGGGAAGAAAGGTGGGCACCAGAACCCAGGACCGGGGGCAGGGGAAGGGGCTGGTGGCGGCTGCTGTGCCCGGCGGCCGTCATCTGGTGGGCTGAGCGTGTGGGAAGTGGCTCCCAGAGCTCTAAGGCGCTTTGCTGAAGCGCAGTGTCGCCTGCAGCTGGCGGGAGATGAAGCCGCGGGGAGAAGGAGCAGAGGGAAGCGAGCAGAGGCCCAGGAGCTGGAGAACCCCCCTCGGGGACTGGAAGGAGGAGCGGGATGGAGCCCCATCACCCTCACGGCTCTGCTGCCTCCGCTGTCCCTGCAGCTCTGGGCGTCCTCCCCACGGCCACCGCCCAGGGCCTCTGCTCCTCATCTGCTGAACCGTGTAAGCGTTCGCTGCGGGGTCCGCTCCCTTCCTCCTGGGGGCGTCTCGCTTCTACCGACCTCCACCAAAGCCTCCCCTTGGCCGACGGTCCGCTGCTCTGCCCGCCGCTTCCTTCCCGCCCTGCCAGGAGGGGAAGCGTCCCACCCGCGGCCCTTCCGTGGGCACATGTCCTCGGGCGATGCCGTGGAAGGACCCGGCTGCCACCACCGCCGACTTACGCATCAGTCAGAAGTTTCAGACTCGTGTCTCCAACTGCTCCTGAGCCATCTGCACCTGGAACGGGCACAGCTCTCAGCCTACGCGCTCGGGCCCGTGTCCTGGGGGCTCACCTCCAACACGCACCTTCTCCTGTGCTGCCTATTTCCACTCCGGCAAAGAAAGCCCACAGGGATCCTTCTCGAATCTTCCCCTCAACTCCCAACTGCAACCACCACCCAAGTCTTCCGGGCTCTCCCGCGGCTGTTCCCTTCCTCCTACTGCAACAGTGACTCTATGAGGCCCTTACTGCTCACCTGGGAAATGAGGACAACTTCCTAGATGGTCTCTTTGCCGCCAGTCGCCTCCCCACAACCTGTCACACACGCTGCAACCTGACTTCCCTTCCTGAACACACATCGGGTGTGTCGTTCTCCACGGGACTCGCACACTGCCGACAGGGACGCGAGGTGCCTCCCAGCCTCGCGCCCCCCTCTGCCCTCCACGTTCCTGCTCCAACGCATCCGTCAGCCGGTCCCACAGGAGGTGGGGCTCCTCCACACGACAGCTGGAAAAGGGCCACGCGGATACAGAAACTCTCCACCTGCCAGGCTCCTTCCTGTCCAGGAAATGGTCCCCATTCTCAAGGCTGGGCTCAAATAGCGCCTCCTCTGGAAGGCCCACTTCGGCCGTGCCACGTTACACCACAACCCCGCGTCTCCATCCCCTGCACACAACACGGTGTTAGATTCTCACGCGAATGAACAAAAGGCTTAAGCTCTCTTTCTTATCCACCATCATGCCTGAACCCGAAGCAGTCCTGGAGGGAAACTGGAAATGCTCTTGCCCACGGTATCCACAGACAGCAGAGCATTACAGGCCCAAAGAGCCCTACTGGAGTCACAAGATCGAGCCCCAGCCACATCCAGGAGCACCTTTAAAGTCAAAAGACAGCTATGCAACCTGTCAACCGCAAAAGCTATGGTGGGGTACACGATGCCATGATTCAGCAGGGTCCACACTGAATAATGTGACTGAGGACCTCCTGTCCACTGGCCGCCACACCAGCTAAGCACAGAGGACCACAAGGACTCCCCATTAGTCAAGGTCGCAGACAGGGCAGCAAATAAACACAGCTGAATCCCTTCACTCGGCACAGTCTGAGCATCTGCAATGCTCCAGGCGCCGTCCTGGGGCCTGAGGGCACAGCGGTGCCAAACACAACGCGTCCCTGGTCCTCGGACAAACGGGAGCACGGTGAAGCAGTGAAATATGTACAATAGGAAACAGGGGCAGGTGCTCCGGTGAAACAACCATGAAAGGGGGCGGGGCGGGGGCGGGGCTAGGCCTTTAGACCCGGGGGCCCGGAAGGTTCCCCAAAGCCAGCGTGGACACCGAGACGCGCGCCAAGGGCTGTGGGGACACAGAGACAGAGTGATGCCTTCAACGGGAGCTGGAGAAGGCTCCGGGGAGGACGTGACTTTCGAGGTGGCTTCTGAAGGAAGGAGTGAGAAGCACGCGTGCGAGGACACGGAGGGCATGGACGGGGCTGCCATGCAGGATGGGGCAGGGGCTCCGCGTGGCCCAGAGGAGCCTGGGGCGGGGGCGTGCGAGTCCAGGCAGATGTCAGAAGGGCTCTGAACCCACATAAAGGAGAGTGGATTTTAGTCTGTGCGCGACGGGGGTCCCACAAGAGCTTTCAGCCTGTGAAGGAAGCCGGTGGCCTGGTTCTAAGGAAGCTCCCTCCGGAGGCAGCGTGCAGGGCACGGGGGTAGGGAAGGCCGCGTGCCGGTCCCAAGACCACGGACTGTGTCCACTGCCCGGGAACCTGCCCTCGACACGCGACGCAGCAGGCGGGCTGACTCCCGAGTCAGGCCGCGCGCCCACTGCGGTGTTTACATACCTGAACCAAACAGGGGTCCGCTTCAAAATGCCAGTGAGGTGACAGCTCTTTGTCAAACACACAAGAGACATTCACATTTTGCAGCAGAATCCACAATCAATGTTCCTATTTAGGACTTCGAGAGACACTACGATGACTATGTTTCGGGGCTTCTGCATAACCACACAAGTGGCTTTCTGTGTATGACGTTTTCTGCCATTAGCTGCTCGTTCTCATACCTGGACTAAATCTCGTGGCCAGTCAACATATTTACGTAAGACTTAGTGGAAGAAGAAAAAGATTAGCAGTCACTATCAAATGGGCATTTTATTCACCCCGTGTGCGGTACTCCCCATCCTCTGGGGTGCCTCATGGGAACAGACTAAATAAAGCTGGCTAGGTGCTCGCCCAGGGACGAAAGCAATGCATGCTCACTCCCAGGGGGACGCAGGGTGGGGGAAGAGAGCATGCGAAAGCCCACTGTCCAACTACCCCAAGAACTAAAACTTCTGGTGTATTTCTTTGTGGCCTCTTTTTCACAGGTGGTGCTTGTTTGTTTTCCCACAGTCGACATCACAGAACAGACGCGATCTTGTCATGGCGCCGCGGTTTAAATCATTTCCCCAGTTCACCGTCAGTGACACGGCATACAATGAAACCGGGGGGTGTGTGGCTGGTTAACAAGCCAAGAGTCTCAGAGGCCAAAGGCCCCAGACCACTAGCTCTAATTCGAACTTTTGATGATTCTCGCATCTATTAGCATCGAATCTGTCAATCTGTCCCAATTTGACACCTGGGAGCTGTAGAGAATGATTCTCACTTTGGCTGCCCATATTGTATGTATCACAGCGTATCTTATCACATTACACTATATTATACTTTTGTTCTTTCAGCCAATCACTGGATCAAATAAGCTTCAGCCCCTGGAAAGACAGACTTCTTTCATCCTTCACTGATACAGTTGATTTGTAGAAAGATCAGCTGCATCTACGCTAAATTCTACATTAATAGTTCTGCTCCAATATCTCAGCTAATTAAGAATGCTTCATGGAGTTCCCGTCGTGGCGCAGTGGTTAACGAATCCGACTAGGAACCATGAGGTTGCGGGTTCGGTCCCTGCCCTTGCTCAGTGGGTTAACGATCCGGCGTTGCCGTGAGCTGTGGTGTAGGTTGCAGACGCGGCTCGGATCCCGCGTTGCTGTGGCTCTGGCGTAGGCCGGTGGCTGCAGCTCCGATTAGACCCCTAGCCTGGGAACCTCCATATGCCACGGAAGCGGCCCAAGAAATAGCAGCAGCAACAACAACAACAACAACAAAAAAAGAAGACAAAAGACAAAAAAAAGAAAAAAAAAAAAAAGAATGCTTCAAACTCCTTCCCCTTCCCTCTGACCGCTGAGTTGAAGGCCCGATGCCAGCTACACAGTCTGTAACGCCCCCGTTTGTCCACCGTTCAGCCCATGTTTCTTTGTCAGGGTCTTAATTCAAATCGAGCCAAGGTTTCGTTCCTAATCATCTGCTCAAGTGATTAATTCTAAACAGTTCTTGCCAACTGTCACCAACAGTTGACATCCAGCTCAGTGCTCTGTTAATTTCCAGAATCTTCTTCCACATTCTGGAAAACTAGAACATTTGTTCAGTTCCAGTCTTGCTTAGAAGCCTGCATAGGTTCACATAAATAAAATGCCCAATCTCAAGACCATGTGAGCCTGTGAATAAGGCAGTGGGCTCCCAAAGCTAAGGCAGTAAGAGCAGTAAAGAGTATCTTTGAGAGTTTGGACACAAAAATGAGCATAATTTTTTTATAAAAGCAAAAGGTACAAACGAATCCAGATGGGAACTGTCCTGAAGAAACTGTGGGGTAAAAAATCAGTAAAACAAAAGCTAGATTCCTCCAACACTCCCAGCATCCCCTGCGAATAAGCTGATGTGGGGCTACTCTTCCATGCTCCTTGGACTCTTGTCTCTGCCCTTGGTCCATCCCATGCAAAGACAGCTGCCAGCAACCCGCCACATCCCCCTGGGCCACTCCGGGACAGCCTCCACCACCGTTCCTTCATTCTTTCCCTCCTGGAGCATCTTGTCGTCACCTCCTTGCTCCATCAATGGAACAGTCCTTGAAATGCCCTGGCAAACATTCTATGGCCATGGAATGGAAAGGCAGAGTGGCACTAAGCCACGCCATCGTCATCCCGGTTCTAAACTGCTAGCTGGAGTTTTGTAACTGAACCCATGGAAGGTTCTAGAGCCGTGGGTCTTAACAAGGGGTTCACCTTAGCATCCTCCTCTGTGATGTTTTAAGCATCACCGCGGTGCCTGGACCACAGGCCTGGCCATTGGGATGTAGCACCTCACGGGCACCTGCAGTTAGTTCTCCACCTAACGAACGCCTCCAAACCAGCAAATGGCTACGTCCAACTCCCACGTCATGAAGGACAAAACTTACTCTAATTCACTCTGTTCCTGTAGGTGTTAGTGTGAAATGAGCTTTGCATAAGCCAAAAATTAGAGTTGAGAAGCAAAGACACCCCCATGTTAATCTGACCCACAGTCAATCTCGCAAGGGAGAAGAGCAACAGTTCAGCATTAACAGTTAGGGTCATCTTTATGGTCTGAGATTCTACTTACCGTTTCCAAACTTCTTAAATAAAGACGATAATTTGTGATGTAAACTCTTCCCTTAATGGGGCCATTGAAAGGACATATGTAAATAACTTCTTTGTCTATTAAGATAAAAAAAGGACCCTAAAATAATGGAAATATATACCAAGATACACAACAAATGGCACTAATTAATATAAACTATTTGGCTAAGAATAACTATAGTAAAAAAAAAAATCACTGAAAAGTCAAAAGCAAGCACTGGCAATGTCCCTCCACTACCATGCCAGGTCAAGTGGGGCCACATGTCACCTGAGCTTGCCCACCATATGCTGCCACTACTTGGGGCAAGGTGATAAGAGCTGGAGGGCAGACGTGACTGAGGGTCCTGCTGCTGCAGACCTTCAGGTGGTTGTCAAGGTAACCCTGCACTGCAGACCTCAGCCAGAGGAGGCAGCTCCCGGAGGAGAGTCTCGTGGACTCATCACCAGACTGGGTTGGAAGTCCGCCAGCCTCTGACCACACCAACATCATGAGGATTGTAATAAATCCACGTCCACCGTAGAAATGTTTCTACCATCTAGTCTTTCTCTTTTAATAGGCCTGAGAAGAGCTGAGCTAGATTCCTTTCACACATTTAAGTGATAGGATAAAACAAGAGAATCAAACATAAGGAGGCTAAATCGGGAAAGTTGAGGTATGATAATAAAAATCTACCTTTCTCTTATCTTTCAAGGGTGTCCTTGAATGTGTTAAAGGCTTTTATGTTTTAAAAAAATAATTTGGAAATCCCTTTCTCCTCATAGGCTAAAGGAAAAATACCCAGTAAAGCTACTCCATGCTAATTCGATCAGTTACTACGTCGGTTAAAGTAAGCTATTCTCTTCATCCTTATGCAGAAACTGGAATGGCCACGTGCCACCCGTTTCTTTTCCGACACTAGGTTCATGTGCACAAGTCTGTGGACATGGAACGGTCTCTCCTGGTGCCCGGCTCCCTCGTTCACCCAGGTACCACATCTGTGGCCTTCATCTCAGGAGCGCCAGGCTTTCCGGCATTTCGGCTAAACAACCTAGATCTCAGGCAATGAACCGAAAGGTTCTCTGAAACGGTGGCAGCTGTATCATCACCGAATGGGAATCGGGGGGGGGAGGCAACTCTAATAAGAAACCAGAATGTGTCCACGACAGCAGCACTTGGCTTAGAAGCTGTCAGATGCTTCTGTGTTCTTTCGCCAGAGCAATCTACTCTTTCCAAAGAAGATTCCTTCCTCTTGATATGAATTTATAATGACAAAATAAGCCAACGATCAGACCGTTACGCCAATATCACCAACTTCGGGTCTCTGGCAAATGAAAGCTACTTTAAATCAATGGGGTCTCCTATATTTCACAGAAGAGAAGAGTTAGACTTTAAGCCTTTAAGTTGATCATTTTAAAGCACACAGCACAGACTGGAAAACCTTAATACTATTTTGTTCTTATAACCTCAAACCATAAGAGCTTATAGCTCCAATAAGAGACTTTCAAGAGATAATCCACATTTTTTTTTTTTCCAAAATAATTCTGTCTTTGGTACAGAGGAAAAAAAATATCAGTTTCCTAGAGCACATGAAGCTCTTGCGAGAACTCTCTGATTAAGAGACGAATGCAGAGTTCTCTCTATATTAACACTTTCAAAAAAGCTAGCCTATTTGTCGGAGTTTGACTTCTAAAGAGCCCGAGGGATTGAAGCCACCTGATCCTGCTGGACCTCTCACCAATGTATGCAAATCCTAACTTCACAAGGGCCTTACCAGTAATGGGGGTTTCTCCCGGAAGTCGAGGGACAGCCTCACCCATATCCCGATTGACTCCGTCCCTAGAAGTCTGGAAACAGAGAGATGCCATCAGGATTTGTTACATTACATCTGCACAGGGTTTTAAACAACCAACCAGAAATAGCGTTTGTCTTTTTTTTTTAAATGGCCACACCCACCACATATGGAGGTTCCCAGGGTAGGGGTCGAATCAGAGCTGTAGCCACCAGCCTACACCGCAGCCACAGCAACTCGGGATCCGAGCCGCGTCTGCGACCTACACCACAGCTCACGGCAACGCCAGAGCCTTAACCCACTGAGGGAGGCCAGGGAGCAAACCTGCATCCCTGCGGATGCTCGTCAGATTTGTTTCTACTGAGCCAGGACAGGAGCTCCCAGAAATAGCATTTTTAAAGAAAAAAAAATTTACAGAAATAATGACATAGAAAGTGGGCACGGAAAATGAAAACGGAAAAAATACAACTTAGCATCAACATTCATTAGCTGTGTTACCTTTTAATCTGTAAATAACATTAGCACACTTTTCAATAATATTAAACCTCCTTTCCAAGGTGCGACAATGAACAGTGCTCAAGAGAGTGATATAAAGTAAATATTAAGTGTACTCTATAGACACACACATATTTTGACAGCCTTTTTTCATATTTAGTCACATTTTGTTGAGAGAAGGAACGAAAACTTGATTTCAACGGGCCCTTAGCTGAACAACAGTAATTATACAGCATCTTCTCACAACGCCAGAAAAGAGCAGCTACTATTTTCCTAAGATCTTCCTCCTGAAGGGAACCAGGTAAGAGGGCAGGGTGGTCTGTCATTGAACGTCCGGGCCAACAGGGGCCTCGGGAACTCTCTCCACACACCTTCTTCGTGTAGCTTGGCTATGTCCCGAGCCCTCCTGGCTTCGGAGGTTTGCCCGGGCCTCACTCGGTCAGGCAGGGAAAGAACTCGCCACTGGAAGTCATCAAGGAGACCTAAACTATAACTTTCCAATAAAGTTTTATTGGGATTAAAAAAAAAAAAAGCCACGGTGAGGTTGCAGGGGCTAATTGGCCATGTGACTCGGATGCCTGGGAAAGGCGTCTTTGAATCTATCCAGCTGCCCCGGGGGGGTCAAGGCCACCCACGCGCTGCCCAGGGGCCACCGCAGGGGCGCCAGGCGCATCACTAACATCTGCTGGGGCAGAGGGGTTTCCCCCCACCACTACTTTTCATTCATTTTTTTTTCCCTAGCTGCTTTCCAAAGTCACACTGCACTCACGTCACATCCAAAGCTAGTAACCCTTCCCTCAGAGAAGTTTCATGAATATTAAATGACACAAAGGGCACAAGCGCACTTTGGAGAATCATGGAGGGCGACACACAGGGAAGAGTATCATGAAACCGGGGAACCACGGCTTGTGTATGTAGGTAAAATATAAGCTGTCAAAGAGGGGTGCTCTGCTAGATTTGGAATGGGTTTATCTTTTTTACTCAGGTACAAAACGAAAATCCCTGGCCAATTTTCAATGTGTTTCAGTGCCTGTAAGCTAAGCATTCTACAACGAGGAGGGCAGGACACATTGTTCCCAGCCAGAAATGCCTTCCTCAGTGAGGAGCAAAAATCACATGTTATATAAATGATAAGACAGGAAGGAAATTATCATCACCCTTGAACACTGCCTCAAACCAAAAACACACATAACGGGCAGATGTAACGCTCATGCACCCTTTAAAGAACACAGTTCTGGGTCAGAAGAAGAAAGCATAATTCAACCATAAAATATGGGAAACAAATGTCTGGTGAACACAGGATAAGATGGGATTATTAATATAAGATGCACTTTTATATAAGAATAACATGATGCAAAGACTTACCATTACCTTCTTGAAGTTACTCTTGTATTTAAAACTGATCCTTGTACCATAATACTAAAATACAATAAAAACTTACATAATTTGGGGATGAAAAGGTCCTTAGAAACATGACTCAAAAGCAGAAAATATAAAGAAAAGACTGATAGATGTGGATACACAAAAAATTTAAACCTCTGTATTTCAAAATGCAAAAGCTGTAACTATAATGAAAAGGACGACAATAAACTAGGAAAAACCCTTGTATGTATATACATATATGTATCAAAAAGAGTAATATCTATTATAAGGAGTTGACTGCCATAATATATAAAGAACATTTACAAGTCAACAGAAGAGAATCCCCCAGGAAATTCCCTTGTGGTGCAGGAGGTTAAGGATCTGGCATTGCCGCAGCTGTGGCGCAGGCTGCAACTGCTGTGCAGGTTCAATCCCTGGCCCAGGGGACTTCCACTTGCCACTCATGCAGCCAAAAAAAAAAAAAAAAAAAAGAATCTGGATTCAGAGTTCCCGTTGTGGCACAGTGGAAATAAATCGACTAGTATGAGGATGCAGGTTCAATCCCTGGCCTCATTCAGTGGGTCGGGGATCCAGCGTTGCCGTGAGCTGTGGTGCAGGTTGGCAGCTGCAGCTTTGATGTGACCCCAAGCCTGGGAACTTCCATGTGCTATGGGTGTGGCCCTAAAAAGACAAAAACAACAACAACAAAAACCCCAAAAAACAAACCATATGCATCAAAGAATTTACATTATGCAAATTAATAACTCAAGAAACCCAGAATGAACAGCTAATATTCAAATACAAAACAAGAAATGCAGAGAAAGTGGTACAGATAAATCTGAAAACTCAACTTACCCTCTTAATAGATTCATTCTCCAACGAGTGTGAATTATATTTAGAAGTCGGGGCAGAAGCCATACTGGAAACTCTACCAAGAAAGACAACATTTAAAATCAACATTCAGAACCCACGAAATCTACCAAGACAGACAACATTCCAGCCATACTGGAAACTCTGCCAAGAAAGACAACGTGTACGCAACGCTCAATACACTGCAACTGAGGCCTAACAGGAGTCCATTTGACCGGCCCTATTTTCCTCATCATCTCCAATACAGGAAGGAGACACATGAGGATCTAATCACAGCACAGCTCATGGGCAGGAGTTCCAGTAAAGGTGCAGGGAACCACAGAGGAACAGAGCAGGGGTAAGCTCAGTGGAAGACGCCACGTATGGTCCCGGAGTTTTCATTCATAGCCTTCAAACTGTCATCGCAAAAAACTTAATGTTTATCAATGGTGCAACAGGCCTCAAATATCCACATTTACTCCCCCCCCCCCCCTCCGGGCTGCACCCATGACACATGGAGGTTCCCAGGCTAGGGGTCAAATCGGAGCTGTAGCTGCCAGCCTACACCAGAGCCACAGCAACGCCAGACCCGAGCTGCGTCTGTGACCTACACCACAGCTCACGGCAACACCGGATCCTGAACCCACCAGGGATCGAACCTGCATCCTCATGGGTACCAGTCAGATTTGTTTCTGCTAAGCCACGACGGGAACTCCTGCATTTAATTTTTAAAGACAATTAAGAGGCAGCCAAGCAGAGTAATAAAAAGGGTAGCCATTTAACTCATGTTTTTTCCCCTTTAATAATTCTGTTTTCTTTAAATTAAGGCAAGTTAAAATGGCATGATTTGATGGGAATCAAATTAGTTAAGATTTGATTTAATCAGTATCTTCTAGGCAAAGGGTATACTTCATTTAAATAAGGCATAGTCATCACAATTCACACAGAAATGAAAGCCTCATACACAGAATGCATAGAATACCGTGTTAACACAAGGGTTTAGACTTTTGAAGATTATAGCAACAACGGCAAACTAAGCAATGCTTTATTTACCAAAATTAATGACACAGAGAAATACATATGAAGTCACTGGTGGTTAAACCACATCCAGTTCAGCCAGGTGACTGTGGATATTTAAAGGATCCTTTTGCCGGGCTCATTAAAAGAGCAACCGCTAACAAAATCCGGCAGGGGGAACATTACTGTCCCTTGGCTCAAAACCCAGTGATTTGATAGCAGCGCACTGCTGGTCCCTGACCTTAAGAAAGGCCTCAGAGAGGTGACAAAGCTGCCGATGAGGGTACCCACCAGGACAGAGTGGCAGCGAGACAGCCAGTGAGAACAATCTTAAAAGGTTAGCACGGCCAGGCTTCCCCCGCCAGACAGAGCTCAGCTCTCCAAGAGCCAGGCTGGGGGTCCCTTTGGGTCATGGCTATGTCCTGGCACACTATGACATTCATAGCTACTTGGTGAACAAATAACTGATTAAGTGCAAAATACACAGTATCATGAAACATCATGATGCAGTGAGCTCGTGTGTTGGTTCACCAAATCCCACAGCACCGGAACCCAGACACTGCCGCCGAGGCACAACTATTTACAGTTAGGGCAAAATTATATACTTCTTATAGAAAGGAATACCAAGCTTTAAAGACCTGAAATTATTAAGAGGCAGCCCAATCTAAAATCAGAAATAACTTTTTGAAAAGATTAATAACTCTAGGAGGAATTAAATGTAGACAAAATGGTTCAGACAAACAGCCTCGAAAAACCTCTCTAACCTTAAGTTCAAATCCAAGCCAAATCACCCATTATTCTCGGAGACAGCACAGTGGCCGAGATGGACTAGGTACAGCAAGTCAGATGTTTCTGCCCTGAAATTATTCTGTTGACTAAACAAGATGATATATTTGGGGGGATTTTCTTCAGGAACAGATAAAAAATTACTTTTAGGAAGCAGGTGCAAAAATATGTGAAACATTTTTTAAAAAGGCCATGTCTTCAAACACACGTTAAATAACGACTGCCAAGTCAGCACGAGGCATTTCAAACACTGGGTTATCCAACGGACTCAGTCTTCATGTTCCTGTTTATAAACCATAAAGGACATATGAGTCGTTCTGTTGTCTTCGATCTCAGTAAACATTTTCATTTTAAAATGAACTACATAGGAGTTCCCACTGTGGCTCAGCAGTAATGAACCCAACTAGTATCCATGAGGACCCGGTTTCTTCCCTGGCCCTGCTCAGGGCATTAAGGATCCAGCATTGCCATGGGCTGTGGTGTAGGTCACAGGCGCAGCTCAGATCTGGTGTGGCTGTGGTGTAGGCTGGCAGCTGCAGCTCCGATTCAACCCCTAACCTGGGAACTTACATGTGCCTCGGGTGTGGCCCTAAAAAAAAAAAAAAAGAAAAAAGAAAAAAAGACGAACTAAATATAATGAAGTCCTCCTTTGCCCCCTTGTTTTTAACGAGCTGATCAAGCTACAACTCACATACTATACGATACAACTCGGCCTTTTCAGACGAACAATTTAAAGGCTTCTCGTGTACACGCGGACTCGCGCAACCCTCAGCTCACCACCCCTCCCCCACAACCCACACCCATGAGCAGTCACTCCTGGCACCCCACTCCCCCCGCGCCCACCACGAATCAGCTTCCTATCTCTCTAGATTTGCCCGTTCTGCCCATTTCCTATAAATGGAATCATATAACATGCAGCCTTTATGTCTGAGGCCTTCGTTTTTAGAGTTAACTAGAAATTGCTACTATTACAATCTGGACTGAGTACAAATCTGAGAACTCCCAAGGTCCAGGGAACATGGGTTATTTCCCTGATGAGGTAGGTCTGCTTTCAGATCTCATCAGGGAACCTCTCTTTGCGGGACGGTTCCAATGCACCCCGCAAATGTACAGAAGCGGGAGCAGCGTGGTGCGGGACAGCAGGGCGCTGGGGCCGGCTTCATTCAAACCCCAACTCTGCGACTCACCATTTGACCTTGGCCCGATTCGTTCACTCCTTGGAGCTTTGGTTGCTATTCTCTCTCTTTTACTTCAGCACAGTTGGGCAACATGAACTAATAATACACACGAAGGGCTTAGAACCGTGCCTGGTGTATTTGTTAACAAATTATGAGCATCCTTTTGAAGGATAAAAGGGTAATTACCGAATGCTGATGCCCTAACCAAATCTTGCACAAATTGGTCCTGACCCTGAAGATACTATGGAGAAAGTTAACTACGACAGGGATAGCGCACAGCCGGTGGCGACCTAGCTATAAACCTGCTCTTGAAAAAGTACACGGCGAGTTCCCACTGTGGAGCAGGGGGTTAAGAACCTGATAGCAGCAGCTCGGGTCACTGTGGAGGTGCAGGTTCAATCCCCGGCCCGGTGCTGGGGAGGCGGTGGTGCTGCAGCTGCGCCGCTCGGATTCCATCCCTGGCCTGGGAACGTCCACATGCCGTGGATGCGGCAAAAAAGAAAAGTACATGGAATACCGTCTCGCTAGGACCATGAGAAGCAGTGCAGAGCGGGAGAAAATGCACTAGACGGGGCAGCGCAGGCCCTGAGCTGTCCCCAACTTTGTCAAGCGCGGAAAGTGCATCCACAGCTTCATCTATAAAAGCCTAAGTGGAGTTCAATAATAATTAGAAGCTCCAGTACAGTTTACAAAAGTCAGCCGCCTCTTTGGTTATAGGGTGTTTTGCCCCAAACCCCTGAAGATCAAGCGTTAATCCTTTGTATTTTAAAAAACATTGAATTTAGGCTACCTTGGCTTTAAAGCAAAAAATTGAAACTTAATTCCCTATATATATGCTAATTTCAGAAGTCTACCTTTGGTTAGGTTCCTATCTTTTTTGATCCTAAATAAAACTTTTGTGATGATTCACGCCCCATCCTCGCCTATTACACAGAAGGTGACAGGAAAGCCAGCCAAGGCCTCCTGACTAACGCGGCAGTCAGTATCCTGCCCGCCTGGGGAAAAGTGTGGCCAAGTGGTCCCTATTTTTACAGAAATTGGGTTGGATGAGACCGGTCCCCATCTCAGCAGAGAAGGAGTTTTAGATGAAGAAACACAGTTAAGAAAACTAATCTGGGCCAGCAATCTTTAGGGCCCCCAAGCCCCTTCAAATAAAGCTTCCTAAAGGTGGCATTATTTTAAAAAGCAAATTTTAAAGTCAGAGCATGGCCTCAATTGCGTCTCTCTTTAAACTCAAGACGAGATCCTAATCTCTGTGCCTCTTCATCTCGCCCTCCGCCTCCCCCATCTCCATCTGTCTCCTGTCCTTACCACGTCCCTCCTCTCAGAGATTCTGGTGTTACTGTCCACCTCCCCCGCCAGAACACAAGCCCCCAGCTGATGAGGATGCTGGCCTGTTTTCTTTAGTGCGGCATTTACAGCACCTGGCACAGTGCCTGGCACCTGGTAGGTATTTAATAAGTATTTGGTAAATGAATGGATGAGAAGGGCTTTCATAAAGACTTGGCCCAAAAAAACACAACTGTTGCTTGCCCAATATTGCACTTAAGCCAGAAATTGACGCGAGCTTAAAAAAGGCCAGAGCCCTCCGCTGGCTCATCATGATGCTCAAGGGACGAGGGTTCTGTGCGGCAGAATGGCAGCAGTAACTCAGGGCGCTTTGAAGCGCCATGAACATGCACCCAAGAGAACCTGAGCTCTGCCACCCTGCGCTACAGACTCTGCGACGAAACAGCTATGGCAAACGAGGGCGCAGAGACCTCGCCCACCGCGCCCTTCTTCCAGACTAAGAAACTGCTCCCCTCTCCTGCGGATGAAAAGCAGGCTTTCACAGAACACCTGTAGCAAAAATAACCATCACCACTTTCAAGGGGAGCTCGTTGCCGTGGTCACCGATTTATAATCCATGGCCCTCGAAGAGGGGTTTTCCTGCACTTTCCCTTACAAACGGTGATGAAAGACCGTCTCTCTGGAATGTACACTGTGCTTCCTTACTCTGGGCTGGCGTTTAAATCAAGTCTAAGGATGCTCTCTCTGGAGGCTTCCTTGAAAGCTATGGAAACCCACCCGGGCTGCAAAGCAACTTCAAAAGGCTGCCGGCAAGTAAGAAGTCATGCACAAGCAGCCTCTGAGTCCAGAATTCCAGCTCTTCCTATGGGAGCTCACCTCACCTGGAAATCGGTCTTGAAAAAAACGCCAAAGACTTAGGGCAGAGCTGCTCAGTACTCTCAGACCCAATGCTCCCTTTGCTATAAAAGAAATTTCTGCAGAGCCCATTCGGCCAGCCTGCGATGAAAAGTCATGGATATTATCAACCTAGCCACAAATATTAAACATCATCAGTATAACGCCTGAACTCCAGAATAAAGGAGAAATGAAAGGACAGTGATTGAAAATAATTGTTCCATACAGGTTACACTAAAAACTAAAACACCCCCCTCCGTTTCCAATCTGGCCTCTAGGGGGAGTTTTGCCCCCAGTGAGAACCACTCGCAGACCTGATGCCCAGAAACTAGGGATTTACAAGATTAACTTCTTCTGACTTTTGCATTCAAGTTGCTGTGACTCTAGGCTCCTCAGGAGGCAAGAGACCTGTTCGCGTCCCAACCATTTAGAGCCCGGATACAATCCATTCAACGTCTACACTTGCACGTCCCACGGGAAGACAAACCATGATCTGCAAAAGTTGGAGTTTATTTCATCTTTATATATTTTTCTTTGAACGAGGGTTGAAAATTTTTTTCTGTGAAGGGCAAAGCAAATAATACTCGTGGCCTTTTAAACTAAAATACAGGCCTTGTAAAAACGCACTAGGGGGGTTCCCTGGTGGCTCAGTGGGTTAAGGCTTTGGCATTGTCACTCCTGTGGCTCGGGTCACTGCTGTGGCATGAATTCCACCCTTGGCTGGGGAACTTCCTCATGCCGAGGGTGTGGCCAAAAAAATGCACTTGGAACAGCTGCAAAATTGTGATACAGTTGAAAAAAGGGAAGGATTCTGTATTTAGACCAGTTTGGCTTTCAAATCTCAATTTTGTCCCTCAATGAATAATAGCAGTCCCATGACCTTAGACAAACTGCAGTTCCCTGTGAAATGGGCATCCTACCTACTTCATGGGGTCACGACAAGGAACATGCAAAACGTTGGCACAGTGATGGCAAGACACAGGCACTCAAATACCCGCTGAAGTCATGCCTCAAAGTGGTGCTAACACACTTGGCTAGACTTTGCAGTCAAATTATGACATCTATCCAACACCACCTAACCAATCTGCATACACGCTTGCTTGCTTGCTTTTTTTTTTTTTAATGGCTGCACCCGGGGTATATGTAAGCTCCTGGGCCAGAGACTGGATCCAAGCCACGGTTGCACCCTACGCCACAGCTGCATCAACACCAGATTCTTTAACCCACTGAACTGGGCCAGGGATGGAACCCGTACCTCCGCAGTGATCCGACCCACTGCAGTCGGGTTCTTAACCCACTGTGCCACAGGGAGAACTCCTGCATACACATTTTGTAGGATAATCCATCTAACCTTGGCAAGGCTCTGGACAGTGTTGAAGCAGTTGATTCGCAAAGCATGCCTACTTGCATTAAAAAAATATATATATATTCGACTCCTGGCCCAGGGAAACGTTCCATGGGATCCGTAACATGGAGACGCTGCCTCTTTCCTCCTATTCTGGCTCAGGGGACATGGTTTTGATGCTTCTTCTTTGGAAATTGTAAAATGCTAAAGGTCATTTCATTCAGAAACTCATTTTAAAGACCACAATACACTTGCTTTGTACACTTCTTTAAATGTTGCAGAGACTTTTTGGCTAAAAACAATGTAATCCAGATGCAGGGAAGACTGCATTTTGAATCATTTCTTTCAGAGGTTGGAGATGGATTTGAGCTGATCCATTCAGCCCATTCCTTGGTCCCCTCATGACAAATGGCAGATCTTCAAGACAGCTGATTGGCTTCAGCAGCATGAGCTGTGGCCATGGCATAGGGTAACTTTAGAAACGCTTCCTAACTTGAAATCGGTAGGCTAGAGCAACTGTTAGAAAAGCCAACTGCTGTCAGGTTAACTTTTTTTTTTTTTTTCATGTAAAAAGGCTACCTGCTAATCATGTTACATACATTTAACCAGATCATTAAATTTGCCAATGGATTTCGGAGCGGTCAAATACCTGCCAGTAAACAAAGTTTTAAAATAGGAACAAGATCAAGTTCCCCATCCACCTGCCAATTCTGAAACTCATGAACCCGGCTCATCGGCTCCATGACCAAACTCTACTCTAATGAACTATCTGCCCCTGGGAGCAAACTACTCCCCAAAAGTGCATTTTCGGTTTAGAAGTGAAAAGTCCTTCTTAAGGAAAAGTTAAGACACCGATGGTTGAAGGTAAGAGTAAACACACAGAATAGAGCCACGGCTGCAACAGGGACAAAGGTGACAGTTCCGAACATCATACTTGCCATGGACCGCCTCAGACTGGGTGTTAGCGACGTGCAATTTCTACAAAAAACACTCGAGACAGAAGGACCAATTCCTCCTGGCAATTTTTTTTTTTTTTTCATTTTTTGGCTGAGCCCATGGCATGTGCAAGTTTGCGGACCAGGGATCGAACCCGTGCCACAGCAGCGACACCATCAGATTCTTAACCACTAGGCCACCAAGGAAGCCCTCTTGGCACTTTCACTGCGAGAAGCCAGAGCTGAGCTGCCATCGGGTCCTTAGTTACCCACCTCCAGACACACGAAGCTTCTACCCACATGCCACGCGTGTGCACGACTGCATGTGTGATTGCACACACATGCACACACACTTTTAACATTTCACTTCTCGTGCTCTACTGCGCTCACCTCTCAGGCTGTTATACCTGAGCCTCTAAGGCCCAGGGCCGGGTCCCGCGGCCCAGGCAGCTTGGGCACAGAGGCCCCAACAATAAGGCTCCAATGGCTGGATACAGCCTTGTAACCCCGCTGGACTTTGGAGACCTCTGCCTTCGGGAGGGAAGGGTGCCCCAAGCTCCCTCCCAGGCCTGAGCTTTGTGCGGATACCTCCTTTGCCAAGCTGCGTGATTTTCAACAAAGGTGCAGAGCCCTAAGCGATATGCTGGCTTTGCATGGTTTTCAACTTGTATGCGTCAGTGGATTGTTACCCAGTCCTCTGCCCCCTGCTCTTCTCACGCAGTGCCGCTGTGACAGCCGTCAGTGTCACTGTGTGGAGCGGGGCTCCCTCACCATTTTCCACTTTTGGCCCAGTGGTCACGGGACCTGGCTCCAGGCTTTGCTATCAGATGGCGCTGCTCTCAACGGCTTCCAGCACACGGGGGTCAGAACTGGGATGGCATTTGGGGGCCGGGCTTTCCAATAGCTTTGACCTTGCAGGAAACAGTTTTTAAAAAAAGACCACGATACATGAAGATGATGGATAATGGATGAAAATGGAGGCGTTCCCATTGTGGCTCAGTGGATTAAGAATCCGACTAGGATTCATGAGGATGCAGGTTCGATCCCTGCTCCCGCTCTATGGATTAAGGATCTGGCGCTGCTGCGGCGAACCTCCATAGGCCACAGGTGTGGCCCTGAAAAAATTTAAAATAAAAAAATTTTTTTAATGGGGGCAAAGCAACCATTTGAGATGAAATGAAATCCAAGGGCTGGCCACACTCCCCATTCAAGCAGTGACGGGGAGAAGGCAAAATAAAGGAAAGGAGCCCGAGTGGCCTGGGGCTGCTGAAACAAAGTAGCGCCCGCTGGATGGCTGCTAACAGATTTCTTCCCTCCCAGTTCTGGCGGCTACAGGTGTGCAGTCAGGACGCTGGCAGGGTCCTGCTCCCCTGAAGGCTCCAGGGGAGGAAGCTTCCTTGCCCTCTTCCTCCAGCTTCTGCATTCCTTGGCTTGCAGCTGCATCACTCGAAATCTGCCTCTGCCGTCACGCGGTGCTGTCCTGTGTGCAGCCGTGTCTTCTCGCTCATAAGGACACCAGTTGTCCTGGATGAAGGGTTCACCCTACTCCAGCGTGACCTCAGCTACTTCTATCTACCACGACCCCATTGCCAAATAAGGTCACATTCTGAGTTACTGGGGGCTAAGCCAACCAACACGTCTTTTGTGGGGACAAAATCCAATGCATAGCAGCAGGCAAGAGGTTAGCTTCAGAAATCAACAATTTACAAAACGGTCAACATGTAGTTACCAGAACAATTTAGTTTGTCAATCCATCTACATTCATTAGACACCTATTAAGTTAACCAGCGCTGAAATGTTAATATAGCTTCTTGGAAGAAATAACGAAGTGACACCAGGCTAATGGTCTCTGAGCTACTCCTTACTCAGCATATGGAATTCCTTAATCCTATTTCCAAAAAGGTCAAATGTCAGTCAGTAAATACATACTCGGCAATGGCCCTGTACCGCGGTGAGAAATTGTAAAACATGTGAGGTGGGGCTGCAAGGAGCAAGGACCAGGGATGTGGAGTTTCCTGGTGGCTCAGCAGGTGAAGGACCTGGTGTCACTGAATTGGACAGATGAACAGAAAATGAGTTAAATGGCAACAAAGACAACGAACAGGTATAAGTTAAACGGTAATAAATATACAGGTGATGCTGCACAATTACAGCAACACAGATCAGCCGTTCATGGGGAGCGACCACGACTTCCATCTACTGGTTCCCTGCTATGTGCCAGGCATTGTTCTAAGGACACAGGAACTCCTTCAATATCACCAACAACCGCATGAGGCAACTGCTAGTACTGTCCTCAGAGGAAAACACACAACCCTGAGAAGAGGAAGGTTAAACACATCCACTAACTGCACCCAGAAATTATCACACGGAGTGAAGTCAGTCAGAGAAAAACAAATATCATACAAGATCACTAATAGGTGGAATCTAACAAAAAATGATGCAAAAGAACTTACAAAACAGAAACAAAGATTTTGAAACCACATTTATGGTTACCAAAGGGGACATGGGGGTGGTGGGCTACATTAGGGGGTTGGGACTGACATATATGCACACTCCTACATATAAAACAGAGACACAACAGAGACCTACCGTTTAGCACAGGGAAATCTACTCAACAGTCTGTAATAACCCATACAGGAAAAAAAGAATGGATATATGTATAACTGACTTAGTTTGCTGTATACCTGAAATGACCACAACTTTCTAAGTCGATTATACTTCAATAAAATTTATTTTTTTACAAAATGTCCACTATGAACTGCAGAAATGAGAATTCAAACCCAAACAGTCTGGCGCTCTTATCCACTATACCCACTAACAGAATCTGTTGCTCCAACTTCTCTAACTGATGATCAAATTAAAAAACAAAAGCATTATGCCTCATGCTTACACGGCGGAATAAAAATTTGGGGGGGGGATTCCATCTCTGTGTAACAAAATCTGACGGTCACAAAAAAGAACACTAGCCTCCATTTTAAAGGGAAGTAAAACAAACAGTGATTTTTTTCCCCTCCCCACCCCAATCCATGTCTGTGAGGCCCTGAGCCAGTATGTTCTTTCTTGTTTGACTGCAGTAATACATAGTAACACGGAAGAGTCTTTTCAAACTATATTAAAAAGAAGGAACAATGAGCTCCCTGGTGGCTCAGTGGGTTAAGGACCCAGTGTGTCACTGCAGTGACTCAGGTCGCTGCTGTGGCCCGGATTAGATCCCTGGCCTAGGAACGTCCACATGTCACTGGCATGGCCAAAAAAAAGGGAAGGACAAATTTTAACGAGGGCTGAAATGCCTATCGGAGCACATGTAGCTGGCGGAGCTAGCCTCCAGGGCATGCCCGTTGATGGTGTGCACTTATTCCAGCTACACTGTCACTATTCAAAGTATGCCTCCAATCCTGCGGAAGCTGCTTTTAGAGCTTAAAGCTACATAAGACATCATCTCATGAATTTCACCAAATCTCGATTTGTACACAAAAAACAATGCTTCCCACAGCATGAATGCTTCCCACTCTTCTTATTTAATAGATGGGCCTCAGAATGGTTTCAGCCTAAAGCCCAATGGCAAGCCCTTCCTCGGAGACGTGACTCCGTTGAGGACATTTTGCAAAAGCTGTCGTGGCCTCTGAAGGCAATTCCAAGAAGCGCTCCAAAGATGGGCTGGATGAGTTAGGTGCGGAGCTACCCGACCCTTCCCTACACGGGCTAGAAGAAAAAGCAGCAAGTGACCTTTCTGAATGTTGCTAGAAACGCTGGGCTTGATACATGTTAATTGTCCTAATTTACAAGAGCAGGTTGACGTTGAAGGTTGACGGGTTAGCAGCAGCAGGACCAGGAGCCTGCCCAGCAGGCAGTTATTACAGCAGTGTTCAAAGGGCCTCTCCCAAGACCGGCTTCTTTAGAAGCTCCGCTGTTTCCAAGAGACAAAGACTTGCAGCCACCCAGAGTATGGACAAGGGCTACCGTCCTAGTCGGGGCAGTTATCCAGCATGCCAGCAGCCACCCAGCCCTGCCACCCACCCACCCACCCTTCTAGAACTTGGTACCATTAGCAGGGAGGAAGTTTTCATAAATGTCAAAGAAATCATCTAAGAAAAAAAGGCAGAAATAAGAAAGGCAAGGAGATGAGGAGGAACCAAAACCAGCGTCAAAAGAATGGCGAAGAAAGAAGATGAAGAAATTCCAGCACTGGAGTTCCTGTTGGGGCGCAGCAGAAACGACTCTGACTAGTCTCCACAAGGATGCAGGTTCAATCCCTGGCCTCGCTCAGTGGGTGAAGGATCCAGCGTGGCTGTGAGCTGTGGTGCAGGTCCCAGATGTGGCTCGGACCCCGCATTGCTGTGGCTCTGGTGGCGGCCGGCAGCTGCAGTTCCCATCCAACCCCTAGCCTGGGAACTTCCACATGCTGCATGTGCGGCCCCAAAAAGCAAAAAAGAAAGAATGAATTCTAGTGCCATATGAATGGCACATATGAATCCGACACAGAATTAGCATAGCTTTTGAAGGAGCAATACTGTCAGCCCTCCACGTCTATGGATGCAGAACCCACAGATACAGAGGACTGACCGTGGGATCTGAGCATCCATGGATTTTCTCATCCACAATGGGCCCTGGAATCAATCCCCCATGGATACTGAGCGACCACTGCAGAAGCTGCTCTACAGAAAGACAAGACGACTTCCCAAGCTCCAGATGGAAACGGCCAGCAGCACTAGGAGGAAAAGCTGGGTGGTGGGAGTTGATAATACACATGGAGAGTCGGTAGGGCTATTCACGAGGTATACTACAATATCTTCCTGAAGATTATATCTGAGGCATAGCTTCTACAGACATAATTCAACATCCAATCATGATTTTTTTGGAGTTCCCCTTGTGGCTCAGCGGTTAACGAACCCAACTAGCATCCATGAGGACCGGGGTTCGATCCCTGGCCTCACTCAGTGGGTTAAGGATCCAGCATTGCCGTGAGCTGTGGTGTAGGCCGCAGACGTGGCTCGCATCCCGTGTTGCTGTGGCTGCTGTGGTGTAGGCTGGCAGCTACAGCTCCGATTTGACCCCTAAACAGGGAACCTCCATACGCTGCAGGTGCTGCCCTAAAAAGACACACAAAAAATGGTTTTTAAAAAAATCTCAGCAAACTAGGAATAGTTAAGGTAACCCATGGAAAACCCATAGCTAACATCTACTCGATGGTGAGAGGTGGCGGTGCTTTCCCACTAAGTGTGGGAACAAGGCAAGGATGCTTGCTTGCTGCTTGCATTCACTACATTTTACAGATCCTAGCAACTTTAATAAAACAAGACAAAGAAATGAAAGACAAATAGTGGAAGGAAGAATTAAAACTGTATCTGCAGACGGCATGATCATATATGTCAAAAATCCTATTACTACAGAAAAACTACTGGAACCCGAAAATAAATTTAGTAAGTTGGCATGATAGACAAGATCAACATAAAATTGTATTTGTAGCAATGTAGCGATGAACAAATAAATGCCAAGTGTAAAAGTATCATTTGCATAACATAAAAAATGAAATGTTTAGGGATTCATTTAGCAAAACGAGTAAGAGATCCATACATGGAAAACTATAAAGCTCTGCTGAAAAAAAAGAAAACCTAAACACATGCAGAAACAACATATCATGCTCAAGGATTGGAAGCCTCAATATTGTTATGATACTGATCCATAGCTTCAATGCCATCTCAATCCCCAGGGGTTGTGGCACAGAAACTGACAAGGTGAGTCTGAAATTTACATGGAAAAGCAAAGGACCAAGAGTAGCCAACATAATCTTGGAGCAGGGGAAGGGGGTAAAAAAGAGCAAAGTTGGAGGACTTCCACTTGCAGACTTACTATAATGCCTCAGTAATCAAGACTGTGTGCTTCTGGTGTAAGAGCAGACACATGGGTCAACGCAACAGAACAGAGTCCAGAACGAGGTCCATCTTTTGGAGGTCCCATGGTCAACTGAGTTCCAAAAGAGGTATCAAGGTAATTCGATGGGCAAAGGAGAGCCTTTTCTACAGATGGTACCAGAACAATTTGATGTCTATGTGGAGAGAAGTGAATCTTGACCCTTCCTTCCCACAACATACAAAATTAACTTGAGGAGAAGCACATAAGTATTAGTTTTATACTGTTGCATAACAAACTTAGTAGCTGTACACAACACACGTTAATTATCTCACAGTTTGTGTGGGTCGTGGGGCGAGGAGTCTGGGCAAGTCAGAGCTGGATCCTCTCTCTCCTCAAGGTCTCGGAAGGCTGTAAACTCAAGGGAAGAGGATTTTAAAGGGGATGACGATGGGGGCTGGGCAGGAATTGGGGGACCACGTTAGGGTCTGTCTGCCAAAATAGGTCTCGACAAAGAGCTCAAACTGCAAAAGTCTAGAAGGAGGCACAGGGGGAAATCCTTGTGAACTTAGGTTAGGCAATGATTTCTTGGAGCACAAAATGCATAAACCATAAGAGGAAAAAAAAAAATAAACTAGACTTGATGAAAATTAAGAATCTTTGCCCTTTCAAAGGCACAGTTAGGAAAATGAAAGGGTAAAACCACAGTTCAGGAGAAAGTATGTGCAAATTACCTAATAAAGGCCTTGTATCCGAAATGTATAAAGCACTCATAACTTATTAATAACACGGACAATTCAGTAAGAAACAGATTTGAGTGGGCACTTCATCAGAGAAGACAGGCCAATAAGCACTTGAAGACAGACCACCATTAGTCATTAGGAATATGCAAATTAAAACCACAATGGGAGTTCCTGTCGTGGTGCAGTGCTTAACGAACCCGACGAGGAACCATGCGGTTGCGGGTTCAATGCCTGGCCTTGCTCAGTGGGTTAACGATCTGGCGTTGCCGTGAGCTATGGTGTAGGTTGCAGACATGGCTCGGATCCCTGGCTCTGGCGTAGGCCGGTGGCTACAGCTCCGATTCGACCCCTAGCCTGGGAACCTCCAGATGCTGCAGGTACGGTCCTAGAAAAGACAAAAACCGAAACCAAAAAGACCCACAATGAACTGCTATCGCACACCCAGTGGAATGGCCACAATTGACCAGGACAACAACAGCAAGTGTTAGTGAGCACGTGGCCCAAGCAGAACTCCCATACTGTACTTTGCCAGGGGGACAGGAATGCACCATGGCACAGACACTTGGGAAAACGGTTTGACAGTTTCTTGTGAAGTTAAACATCCACTAAGCATATGGCCCAGCAGTGCCACACCTAAGTATTTGCACAAGACAAGCGAAAACATGAGCCCACACAAAGACTTGTAAGCAAATGTTCACAGCAGCTTTGTTCATAACGGCCATGACACCGAATTAACTCAAATGTTCACCAACTCGTAATGGACAAAGTAAGTTCTAGCCATACTGTGGCAGAGAGCACTTAGCAAAAGAAAGTCACCAGCTGCTGCTACGTGGACGATAAAACATGGATGAGCATAGAAGGCGCCGCGCTAAGTGAAGGAAACCAACCACAAAACGCCATCTGTATAAACACCGTTCCAAGAACTACTAGTTTCGGACCACATTCTCTGACCCTCATGCAGTTAAGAATCAGGTTTTAAAATACCTAGAAGACACATTAGTACATTTATTTTATTTTTTTAAATTTTGTCTTTTTAGGGCCCCACTCTAGGCATATGGAGGTTCCCAGGCTGGGGGTCCAATCGGAGCTGTAGCCACGGGCCGACACCACAGCTCACGGCAACTCGGGATCCTTAACCCACTGAGCAAGGCCAGAGATCGAACCCTCGTCCTCATGGATGCTAGTCGGGTTCGTTAACCACTGAGCCACGACGGGAACTCCTGTATTTGTAAATTTAAAAATAAATGAATAAACAACTCACAGGTGGATGAAATAATCACAATGGAAACCGGAATATATTAGAACTACATAATAATAAAAAGACTGTTTTGAAACATCCAAGCAGCAGAATAAATTCAAAGAAGGAAGGGAGGAGAAAATGGAGAGAGATTTGCGGGGTAGATTTTAAGAAAGCAAGAGGCCGAATAGGGTACGAAGTATGCTTTTCTGGTGTAAGAAAAGGGAGGAAATGCAATAAGTGTGAAAGTGTGTGTGTGTTCACAAGCACGTCAAGTACACGCTAGCTCAAATCTGCAGTATACCAAAAAAATAAACTAAAAACGAATATTAGAGTGGCTCAGAGAAACGGCACACCTGGCAGGAGACAGGGTTTTGTAACTGTAAGGCTTTGGGGAATAAATACCCTTAGACATAAGTTTGACTTTCAAATCAGATGAAGTTTCATGAATATTAATCAAGGAGTTCCCCTTGGTGGCTTCAGCAGGTTAAGGATCCGGTGCTGTCCCTGCTGTGGTGCGGGTTCTAGCCCTGGCCAGGGAACTTCCGCATGCCACGGGCAGGGCCAAAAAAAACAAACAAAAGGAATCAAAGAGAAGCTTGAGAACATACTCATGCTCATTCATTTCCACATATTGACACACCTCAGACCGTGTAACCACAACTAACAAACTTCTGGTAAAACTCACCAAGAAAAAGAGGGACGGTACAAATAAACAATATGAAGAGTTAAGACGCAAGAGACAGACTCAACTACAGATAGGGCAGATATGAACCGGCGCCGTAAAACCTTCCCACACCAAAAGCACCAGGCCCGCTGGTCCTGGGGCAAGTTCAGCTAAACCTTCAAGAAACAAACGACTCCAGTTATATACAAACTCCCAGAGACCAGGAAAAGGGAATATTCTCACTGTACACGGCTGGCAAAACTAGGCAAAGGAAGTAGAGGAAACTAAAAATAAAGCCCAATCTCGCTCACAAACATAGATGTCAAAATCCCAAAGAAAATATCATGAAACAAACACAACAGCAACGCAAACCTGGTTAATGCGACAAAGTTAGGGTTGAAAAACCCTTAACACAGCCCATGGCACGAACAGGTTTAAATGGGAGGGGAAACACCTGAAACTAACAACACTGTGAATCAACCATACTCCAATAAAAACTTAAAAATAAAAGGGGGGGCCTATCTTCATCAAAGCAGGAGAGGGGGTTGATAAAACTCAATATACATTTGTACGCACGCCCCCCAAAAAACCCTGTGCACTAGAAGTGTGCCAACACCAAACGAAGTCGACAGAATACTTTGCGGTGAAATACGGAAACCATCGTGCCTTCTCCAGCACAGGTCCTGGGCCCCACCCCGGCCTCCTGAATCAGAAACTCCAGGCTGGCTGCCAGGGAACTGGGATTGGGGAACCGCCCTCAGGTGATTCCGAAGCACCAGCATCCGCATCACCTGGGAGAGGGGGGCGCCCAACCCCGTCTCCCCAGGTCCGACCCTGCCCTTCAAGCCCCCCCCCCTCCCCCGCCGTCAGGATGGCAGGCCGCGCAGCAAAGCTGGGGACCGCTGCTCAGGAGCTGGGCGACGGGCCAGCAGCCCCCAGAGCATTGAAAAAATGCAGATGTCTGACCTCCCCCGAGATCAAATAAATCTGAATGACAGGGCGGGGCCCGGGCAGCCGGTCGTTAAGGCTCCCCAGGTGAGTCAAGGCGCGGCCCGCGCCCTGCGGGGACTGGGGCGAGGAGACGTCCTGTCGGGCCGCCGCCGAGCCCTGGCCCGCTCGGCTGAGCCAGAGGACAGGCGTTCCTCGAGTCCTGCAAGGACACCCCCAGGAGCTTGCGTTGCACTCGTCCACCGCAGGCCAGGCCGCTTCTCAGGCCGGCTTCCCAAGCCGAAAGCCCGAGAAGAGCTCCCTGCCCCACCGGGGGGTGAGGCGAGGATTCGGGCGACGGGCAAAGGGCTCGGCGTGGATTAACCGAAAATGTTCAGGCAAAGTCGTCACCCAGGCCGAGGAGGCTCTGACTGCTCTTCGGGCACAGACAGCAGATCTGATGGCCCCATCAGCTGATTGAGGCCGGAACGTACCTCTCGGAGCTGCGCTGTCCAGCGCTGGGGTCCCTGACCACGTGACACGGGGCTCGTCCAAGCTGCAAACCTAAAATACACGCCGGATCTCGCCCACTGAGGAGAAAAAGGGGGAGGGGACCAACTCACGAACACTTACACCGATCACAGGCTGCAACGATTACATCTGGGAACACTAGGTTGAATGATATATGTTACAAAAATTGATTTCATCTGTCTTCTTTTTAATGTGGCTACCAGGAAAACGGATTACACATGTGGCTTGAGTTATTTTTCTAATGAACAGCGTGGTCCCAAAGGACTGAGAAGCCAGGACGGGCACTGCTACTTAGCTCAACTTTCTCGAACCTGAATTTGCATACAGATCACCTGGGGGTCTGCTTAGAGCGCCCGGTGGTATAGGTGGGGGGAGGGGGGTCAGAGTCTGCATTTCTCAGAGCCCCCAGGAGCCCGGGCAGTGAGACAATTCTAGGAACAAGGAAAAACTGTTCCGCGGCATAGAAGGGACGGAAGCTCTGGGAGCCATGACCATGTCACTTGGGGGTTGCTATCACAGAAGGAAGGAGATGGCCAACGAGGGTCGCACGCGGCCTCAGCTTGAAAACAGCAGTGATCACGCCTCGCAGCAATGGCCACAAAGAGGCGAGGGCCAGTTCGACTGCCCTCCACATGGGAGGGCGGCAGGGGCGGCCACTCTCCCTGCCGGGTCCGGGAGCACCGAAGCTTCTTCCCGCCTGCCTGCCCTCTGGGGTCTCACTGAAACCAAGTGCAAATCTTCCTTGTCACTGTGACACACAGATAGTACCGACGCGTCAGGGCCGGGGTCACTGCCGGGCAGGTACACTTTTATTCCAGTAAAACAGCTCAGGCCGATTCCAGACGTGCTGGAATGAACCCTGACAGCTCCAACCCTGCCTAAGTCATCTCAAGGCCATCAGGCAACACCACGTGATGCTAGGAATCCCCTTTATGACCCACCCCCGCCCCAGAGCTCCCACGGAGGGGAGGACACCCTGATGTGGCAGGCAGGTCCCTTTCAGGAGACTCTGGGAATCAAAGGGTGCCTCCTTCTCCCCAAATGCTCAAGGACAAGATAGCAATATGTATCACTGACGGCGAGCTAAAGAAAGGCCATCACTGTGTGGCCAAGGCCTGCAGCAAAGGGGGTAAGAGCGGGAGAAGGTCCAAACAAGTTACTTTTACTTTCAATTATTCACCTTCAACGTCCCTTCCCCTCCACGCCCCCAAACACACCGACAAGCCAGGCTAAAAACGAACCTAAACTCAAAACTCAAAGTGCACGTACAACAGCCCAAAAACCCAGGGCGTGGGGGGGCCGCCCACATGCGGAGCCCCCCCCCCACTCAAAAAGCTGTCTTATTCAGCTGCTAATTGACCATGGACAGAAGGCTAAGCTAGAGCTCCCTTTCAGCCCGCACTCAGAGAACAGCATCCCCACAAAGACAACAGAACTTGCTGAAAGGAACACACCCCGACCATTCTACGCTGGGCCCCCTGGTCCAGTTCAAGCCAGAGAGGGCCTGCTAAGCATCGGCTGCGGGCAGAGGGCCAGGTCAGGCTTCACCTGCCCAGGAAACTGTGGCCAACCTCAGACCTCTTTATTCCAAACGTGGAAGATGGAAAAAACAATTACCACCAGAAGTCGCAGGTGTTAACATATCACGACAAAGGGTCGAGGAAGGACGATACTAAACGAACCTAAGTGCGTGGAACTTCCAACAGTTACTTATGGAGTCATTTCAAGCTATGGCAAGACACATTCAAGTTAGCAGAGAAGAGCACTCGGCACCCACCCTGCTTGGCGGGGGGGAGGCAGTGTGGACCGGGAGAGCAGCCCAGCCCTGGCTTTCTTCTCATCCCGACCCCAGGAGTGGAGGACCTGGCAGGGCCTCGAGCTGCACTGCGGAGCTACAGTCAGGTGCTGCTGTGAGAGAGGAGAGCCTTGCGTCCTGGAGAAGAGGCAGGCAGCCCTCCCTGATGCAGAGATGGCCTCGCTGTGGCCCTGTGCCTGCTGGTGACACGGGACTGCCGTTTTAAGAGGAAACCAAAGGGGAGCTCAAGAGGGGTTCCAAGGGCTTCAGGTCCACTTGAGGGACAGTAAGACACGTGCCTATGTCAGCGCTGATGGAGGGGGAGGGGGGCAGAGGCCACACCTACAGCTGTGGGGGAGGGGCCAAGTCGGCTCCCACGGCTCGGAGGCAACGACGCCGCCAACGACGCCGCCGTCTCCAAGGGCCGCGGATGCGCACTGCATCCAGGAGCTTGGTGGCGCCGGCGGTCCTAGCTCCACCTTACAGCCGGAACAGCCACCAGCCGCGAGGTGAAATGACTTGGCCAGGATCACAGACCTCAGAAGGGACTTGCTCTCGCCTCCTTGGTCCTCGGGCAGAAATAGAAAGCACAGGATGCCATGTTCCTAAAGAGATGGTCCCGGTGGTCCCGGGGAGTCTGCCGTCAACACTTAGCATACGAGAAACTGTGACTTACAGGGTGGCAGCTGCATCTCATCTGACTAACCCCAAATGCGTCTCCGGGTCCTCTCCAGCTCTCCAGGCAAAGGAACTGGAAGAAAGCCTCTCTTGCCCTATTCGTGTGCGTGGTGACCAACAAAATATGAGCTCGAGTAATTTCTGAGTCTAAATAGTCGAGAGAACTTAGCCCTGCAAGAACTGCACACGGCTGCCGCCAATGTCACCCAAATCTAAAAGCTCGGGTCAACAATGAAAGGCAGAGAAGTGTCTAGAAAATCATGCTTACTGGATTTCCAAAAGGTTATTGGGACATGGCTGGACTCTTTCCTTTAAAAGAAAGGAGTTCCATGAGCCTCAAGTCAGTAAGCATGAACACTTCTTGAGTGCCTACTATGTGCAAGATGCAATTGTAAGCACTTAACATACCTTTTCACGCAGTCCTGCCAACAGCCCTGGGACAACAATCCTATTGTTAGTATCCTCATTTTACAGATAAGGAAGCTGAGGCACAGAGGTTAAGGAACTCGCCTGCCTGAGGTTACACAGGTAGTAGGAGAGCCAGGACTCGATTCCTGGGCCAACGCCTCATGGGCCAACAACAGCCCCTGTCCCCCATCTGCCCAAAAGGAATAATGAACTGAGAAACAAGAAAACAGAGAAAGCAGAACTTCAAAGAGGTCACAAACAGGGAAGGAAAATGACTAGCGAGCAATGAAAACAACCACTTACTCTTTTATAAAACTGAGAAAACTTTAGAAATAATGAGAAACTCTGGCCTTTTGAAATCGCTGGCCACCAGTTCAAAATGTCGCCTAAGCCTTGAGGAGGCTCGGTTTGTTTTTTGTTTTTTTTTTTTTTTTGGTAACTTTAATGATTTTTCAGAGCTGTAAAAATGAAAAACAAACAAACAAACAAACAAACTCCTTGAAGCCACCGAACCCAGAGAATGGGAAGGCACGGAAAAGGCACCGAGCCGATGAACGCTACCGGCAGGCAAGCGCAGCCACCACTCTCTTGGCCTCTTGTCCCAGGCAGGTGGGTGCTTCTTCATGCCACAGCTACCTTCCAACGAACCAGCTTCCTGACCCACCACACAGCACAGGGGCTGAGCTGCCCTTCAGATGGTGGGTTCCCAGTCCAAACCAGCATATGCAGGAAGAGAAAGCCTGGTGTCAGGCCAGCAGACGCGGGCAAGGAACGATGACCCAACCATGACCTGGGTCACAGGGCCTTCTGTAGGGGGAGCAAGGCAGCGACCGAGACACAAGGAGTTTGAAGAGCGCCCTCTCTAGGTGTTTGAAACCACGTACTGTTTGTATGGGGTGGGGGGGGGGATGCAAGTAAAAATGAGGCTGTGACGAACTTAGCATCCAAGAGGCACCTGCTGCATGACCCCATCGGATCTCCTTGATTCCGACAAGGATATGGCTATTTGCTTTCATGGAGCAGCAGCGAAGGATCTAACACTAGCAATTATAAGTAACACCCAACTCCTTATCCATCCGGCCAACCTGCTGGATAGTCAACATCGTTCCAGAGCTCTATTCTTTCTCATCGTGCTCAGCTCCAGCGGAAAATCTATCATTGCTCATTTGTTTACCGTCTGCTTCCCCACGCAGCAGCTCTGTAAGGCAGGGACCTGGTCAGCGGTGCCGTCTGCTGTCTTCCCAGCGCTCAGGACGCTGCGGGACACCACGGGCATTCTGGGTTGAATGAATGAAACCACTGACAACTTGATAAATACAAGTTAGAACTTTCAGGCGAGGAGACCAATCGTTTAATGGCCATCCTAGAATCTAAAAGCCCCTGGGAATGTTTTCCACTTTCAAGTGGAAAACCTGCTACACACTAGCAGGACCTCAGGTTCGAACCCACTCCACGATGTGGAACCGCTCAAGGGTAGATTTGGTTT
Organism: Phacochoerus africanus; assembly: GCF_016906955.1. Classification (NCBI taxonomy): domain Eukaryota; kingdom Metazoa; phylum Chordata; class Mammalia; order Artiodactyla; family Suidae; genus Phacochoerus; species Phacochoerus africanus. The sequence goes on along the minus strand of NC_062560.1, from coordinate 126,372,791 downwards.
TGTGAAAGAGCCAAAAGTCATGCAGAGTCACAACTGATGAATAAGTGATCATGCCATATATACATAAATAGATGTGTGTGTGTGTGTGTGTGTGTATGCGTTGGATGAAAGGGAAATGTGTCTATAAATTAACAAGCCTGATTGTCTTATCGGGCTGCAAACTGGTTTTGAATGTAGTTCAATATAGTTTGAACTATAGCAAAATCGCTGACTCAGTCTCTAGACTCCACAGTGGATACTTTACAAGGAATAAAACTGGGCTGTGATAAAAATTACCCAGATGCTGAGATGTCCCCAGAAACGTGACTTGTGAAAGCAGCTTTGCCATTAAGTTGTCCCATTGGTTAACCTCTCTGGGCCTTGGCTTCTCTTCCGGAGAAAGAAGTCAACTATATAAATTTAAAGGTCCCAGTCATTTCTAATATGCCACGATGCCATTCTCGTACATCTGCTGAAAAACCAGTCACAATCCACTTCATTTCATACTTTGCATGCGTCTATAAAGCCCGTGATACAGTTTCTGCAGTAGATTCATTTCATATTTGCTTAGGCAAAAACTAAAATTAGTTTTCACTTCCTGAGCGCAGCAAGACAGTTAAGGGAGGCAACCCGGCAAAGGGCGCTTGCTCGTGCCTGTGCATACTTCCGACTGCGTATCAGGGAACTAACCCTTCCCTCCTCAGATCTTTCCTCAACTGTTGCAAAAGCAGATAAACCTCCCGTGCGTGACACAGAAACGCTGGCCGAGAGCGCCGGACGGTGCCGAGCTGCGGCCCCTCCGCAGCACCCACCGGGGATGCGGCAGGCACCCGCCCCGCCCCGAGGGCTAGGGCGAGGACCAGCCGCGGCGCGTCGCCGGGGAGGCAGGGCGGCCGCCCGGCCCGCTCACCGCCTCGGGACCGGGAAGCAAAGTCCGGGCAGTGGCCGCGACGCTCCCACTCCCCCACCCCTGGCCCGCCGACGCGATTCATGTCCCGACCTTCGCCCGCCGCCGGCCGGGGACCTTAGGCGGGGAGAACCGGAGGAGCCGGAGGCACCTGCCTGCGCTCCCCGGCCTCAGCCCTGCCCGGCCGGGACAGTGAAAGCACTCGCGCTAACCACCACCCCCCCCGCCCACCCCCGCGGGTGCTTCGAGGCCCAGGGGGACCTATCGGCCCCGGGAGTCCCAACTTTCTCCTCCCAGCTCCACCACCACGGGTCCCCGCTACTCCCGGCTCGGAGCCAGGCCGGCCGCGAGCGCGCACCCACCTCCCCGTCCGGGCGCCACCGCCGTTGCCAGGCTGCTCGGCTCCCGGGCCCCGCTCCGCCCCCTCCGGGGCCCCGCCCCCTGCGGCCTCCCCGCCCCTGACCACCGCCCGCCGCCCTCCTCCCCGCGCCGGTTGGTGGCGGTGCGTCACGTGCCGGGGGCGGGGCGGGTAGAGGGCGCCGGCCACGCCGGGGGAGCAGTTCGGAGGGGCGGGGCTCCTCGCCCGGGAGGCTGCTGGGAAGACCTTTGCGGGGGGGCGGGGGGGGCCTGGCGTGTGAAGGCAGCTGGGAGTTGTAGTTCCAAGCCCCGTGCTGGGAATGGGCGGGACCAAGATGCGAGGGGCCACCCCTGTTAAGGGAAGCTGGACTAGGCACCAAGCGGAAGCCGCCGGGAAGTGTAGTCCCAGAATTCTTCTCTGTGTCTTACTGTTTTTCTCCGGTAAAAGGGAAATCCAGAGGGAACACTTGTCTAGCATCTGTCACTAAACTGAGCTACGTTTGGGTGCACAGGGTTGGCTGCGTGAAGTTGAGATACTGCAAGAGAAAAAGAAATTTCACTGACGCCGGCTTCCTTCACGCTGTATACCAGGACCTTTGCAAGAACTCTCTTGAGACTCAGGGAAGGGAAACCTTTCAGGACCAAGTTCCTTCTACTTTTTCGAGCCTTGAGACAGACGACCGACCATTAACTCAGGAAAAAGAAAGGAAAGGAAAATCAACTCTACTTCATGTTTTTAAAGTTTAAAAAAGAAGAAGAAAGAAAGAAAGGGGCAGGGGAGACAACTTCAGGAAGGGAATTCAGTGTGTAATCAAAAGGAAAAAAACCACCAAACCGGACTCAGAGAATACCTGTAATAGTCCTTGTCCTGCAGTATAACTATACATAATGACTTCAGGCAAATGACCGTGAACAGGATGACTTTAACATGAACTTCCTTGCCTGTTATATTTCTTAATCCTGAAATTTAAGAGGTAAAAAAGTTCCTCTTTTTTGATACCACTGTGTGTGTGTGAATAATCATATCGCATTAGGTACACATACAAACACACATTAACCCTACTGAGGAGTGAAGACTTCTGTCTGACAAGGCCCGGTAGACTCGAACCCCACCTACGCTTCAGCACCTCTTCCCGTGAGCCTCTTCTCTCTCTCCCCTCCAAGATCTGCTCTAATCACAGGGAACTTCTTTCGTTCTCTGGATGCACCGCCTTCTTTCCTCCCTCCACCCCTTGCACTGTTGTTCCTTTCCCCTGCATTGGCCACACTCCTAGAAAGGCAGCAACATAGCACTTGCTCTGGGCCGGGCAGAATTGGGAGCTCCCCCCAGAACCCTTCCCATGGCACTGACGTCATCATTTGCTTACACGGCTGTCCTGTCAACTCCCCTCCCCAGACTCCGAACCTCTTTGACTCACATTCACTTTTGCACCAGATTTCAGAGTGTTCAGTAAATTCTTTTTGATGGCATGCATTGCATGCCACAGAGGCTCCCCAGTGGGCCACGGGGTAATTGGATTCCAACTCTGTGAGTCTGGGAGCAGAGGGAGAGAGGGACCTGTGGTGGTACAGAGGCAGGGCAGCTGCTAGGTGGGACCATGCTCTTCCTAAGCCCGTAGTTACTGGGGATTTCTCCACCACCTGCACGCTGGGAACCCGGCCCAGCCCCAGCTGGAGAAGGAGGCGACACAGGCAGAAAGGGCCGGTAGAGAAGACGGTGTAGGTGCGGGGGTCACGCTGGGAAGAGAGGTGAAAGCACTTTGAAAACTGTAAAGGCTGAGCCCTACACACGAGTCCCCACCTTGCCCTTGGTGAGGTGGCGCTATCCTGTTTTCTTTCTTCCTTTCTGTGGCCACACTTACTGCATGTGCAGGTTCCCAGGCTAGGGGTGGAATTGGAGCTGCAGCTGCCGGCTGACGCCACAGCCACAGCAGCCCCGGATGCTTAACCCACTGAGCGAGGCCAGGGAGCGAAACTCCTATGTTGGGTTCTTTTTGGGCCACACCCATGGCATATGGAGGTTCTCAGGCTAAGGGTCAAATTGGATTTGCAGCTGCCGGCCTACACCACAGCCACAGCAATGCCAGATCTGAGCTGCATCGGCGACCTACACCACAGCTCATGTTAATGCCAGGTCCCTGACCCGGTGAGCGAGGCCAGGGATCAAACCCACATCCTCACGGATGCTAGTTGGTTTTGTTTCCCCTGGGACACAATGGGAACTCCTAGGTGGCGCTATTCTTGACCGAGCCCTGTCCTTCGGGCTGGGGCTGAGGCTCACAGTTCAAAGTATACATGTGTCTGTGTGTTGGGTGCTCTTCAGCCTTCCCTGTGTTTCACACAGGTGTGCACACACACCTGAAATGCAGGGGCCTGTGTGGAGATGGCTGACGTCCTGCACCACAGGGAGGGGAGAGCAGAACACATGACAGAAGGCCACTTCTCTGGCCACCTTTCTGGTGCGCCATCCTGTACCTGCCCCACCTAAGTCTGCCCACTTTCCCCAAGGCACAGGCTGGAGGAGCCTCCTGTGCTCTGGGGCGCCATCCTGTTGCGGGGGGGCCCACCCCCTTGGCCCGGCCAGGCCTGCCCTTACCCCACCCACGGGCTCCTGGGGAGAAGCTGGCCGGAGGAGGAAATGAGGAGGAAGGCCGTGGCCCCGCCTTCCTCTCCCCTCAGCACACTCCCCACGAGGGCCCTGGTATTGGTGCTCTGAGCCCCCCAGCACCCCCACCCCGTCTCGGCTTGACTCAGGCTGGGGACCGGACCGCCTTGTTCTACCCGGGTCACTCTGCTGGGCCTGGAGTGGAGGAAGGAAGGTGGAGGAAACGAGAAAGCCAATGACAGACAAGCTCGGAAATGAAAACCTTTCTGAGTTCCCTCTGCAGCGATACGGAATCAGTGATGTCTCTGGGACGAGGCTTCAATCCCTGGCCCAGCACAGTGGGTTAAGAATCCAGAGTTGGGAGTCCTGTGGTGACACAGCAGAAACGAATCTGACTAGGATCCATGAGGATGTGGGTTCGATCCCTGGCCTCGCTCAGTGGGTTAAGGATCTGGTGTTGCTGTGGCTGTGGTGTAGGCCAGCAGCTGCAGCTCTAATTCAACCCCTAGCCTGGGAACTTCCATATACCACGGGGGCAGCCCTAAAAAGCAAAAAAAAAAAAAAAAAAAAAAAAAACAGCATTGTCGCAGCTGAGGCGTAGGTCACAACTGTGGTGGCCAGGATCTGCTCCCTGGCCTGAGAACTCCAAATGCTGTGGGACGGCTAAAAACGGAAAAAAAGAGAGAAAAAGAAATGAAACCTTTTCAAGGTAGCTGCAGGGCAGTGGGCTCTGGCAGAAAGCACCTGGAATCAGGGAACCTGGATTCAGGTCCCGGCAATTCTACAGAGCAGCTGTTAGCCTTGGGAATGTCACTTCATTAGCCACTGGCTCTGAAAAAAGAAGGCGAAAGCCCCTTCCCAGGGCTGTGTGTCTCAGTACAGCAAGGAGGGAGGTGAGTGTGGTGGAGTCAAGACAGCTGTGTCTCCAGCTGCTGGGGGGCTGGTGGGAAGAGAGGCGTGAGCCCCTGGGCTTTGGCACCAAGGCCCCTGGGCTCAGACTTGTTAAGTGTGTGACTTTGGGCCAGTACCTGCCTCTGGATTTCCTCATCTGTGAAATGGGGATATTAACACCTGCTTCATGAGCATGGTGGTGCCAAATCAACACATGAGTGCCCAGGACTAACTTCTGCTTCTAGAAGAACCGCAGAGTCCTTTATTTAAAAAGGAGTCTCAGCAGCACAGCAGTGATTTATAAAGTTAAATGTATACACACCCAAGCAACACTGCTCCTAGGCATCTGTCCAAGACTCATGGAAACTTATGTTCCTAAAAAGACTTATATTCAAATATTCATAGTAGCTTTTTAAAAATAATAGTAAAGGCGTTCCCTGGTGGCCTAGCACTTAAAGACTCAGCATTGTCACTGCTATGGTTCAGGTTCAGTCCCTGGCCTGCGAACTACTGCATCCCATGGGTGCGGCCAAAAAAGAAAAAATAGTCAAAAAGGTAAATATCTCAGGAGTTCCCGTTGTGGCTCAGCGGTAACGAACCCGCCTAGCATCCATGAGGACATGGGTTCGAGCCCTGGCCTCGTTCAGCGGGTTAAGGATCCGGCATTGCCGTGAGCTGTGAGGGAGGTCGCAAGTGCAGCTCAGATCCTGAGTTGCCATGGCTGTGGTGTAGGCCGGCAGCTGTAGCTCTGATAGACCCCTCGCCTGGGAACCTCCACGTGCCGCAGGTGCAGCCCTAAAAAGACAAGAGAAAGGTAAACAACTCAAGTGGCCATCGGCTGATGACTGGCTAAATGGTGATAGGTGCAGACAATGGACTACCACTCAGCAATCCAAAGGAAGAACCAGCGAGGCTACAACAGGAATGAATCCCAAAAGCACTACGCTAAGCAGAAGAAATACTACTCAAAATGTTACATATTATACAATTCCCTTTACATTACATGTGGGGAAAGGCAAAACTGTAGGGACAGAAAGCAGTTTGTGGCTGACGGGGCCACGGGTGTTGGAAGGGGCAAAGAGGGCAGTTTGGGCAGGGGATGGACGTTCTGGGCTTTGCTCATGGTGGGGATTACGTGACTGGATACAGCTGCCCAAACGCATTAAACTCTCCGCAGGAGGCAGGTGCATGTCCCTGTAGAGAAATCCCACTTCAGCAGAGTTGAGGTTTAAAGGGCCGGGGGGGGCAAGTTGCCTCAGTTAGGGGTCCCGGGGCTGCTGACAATTGTTCATTTGTTTCTGTTTGCTTGGCCGCTTGGTTGTTTTGAAGAGGCCCAGGGCCTTGAAGGGGAGAGGGTGGTGAGGCTTGCCCTACACTCGCCAAGGCTGTGCTGCTGGAAGGCCAACGACGGCTTGGGTGGGGCCAGGGAACACCCCCCCCCCCCACCGCCCGGGAATGGCAGCCCCGCCCTGAGTGGGGGGGGAGTGCTTACCTGGCTGGAGGCGGCTTGGAAGCTGAGCCTGGACAGAGAGAGCGTGACACTGCGGGCCCCAGGGACACGCAGTTTTCCCCACCTTCTCCCTGGGAACCGCCGGTGACCTGGATCCTGTGTTCACGTGTAGACCAGGGCGCTACTGCTGTTTTCCTTCCGGTTTCCCGTGGAACGCAGGGTTGAGTGGAGGCCTCCTTGGCCCCGCTGGCCAGCAGGCTCTATTTTGCCAGGTGTTAGGTGGACCCTGGAGCCAAGGGATGGGACGTGAAAACACTTACACACACACACAGACAAACCCAGATGGTCTGGGTCCCAGGGCCTCTCGGCCACAAGGGCCAGACATGCAGGATGACTGTTCTGACTCAGCCCCGTGTGTCCCCCTCATCTCTCGGCAAAGAGAGGGTTCCAGGAAGGGCTCTGAGGTTCAATCCACAAGCAGCTTGGTGAGCAGATTGCCTCCGGCCCCAGTCAGATCACACGTGGAAACAAAGCCCCTCAGAAGACAGGCCCCCACACAAGTACCTTCCCTCTGCCCCCAGTTATGAGTTTTATTTAAAATTTTAGTGTCTTACACTAAAAACATTTTTTGAGGAAGTAAAAGCCCCACGAGGAACTATTTCATGAAACATTCAAATGTGTTTTACTCAAAACTGAGTTTTAAAGAGAGGTTTATCTTTTTATTTCAAGGGGCTGGGCTGATTCACCCTGAGGGAAACAGGATGCTACTTTCCCAACCCTCGCAGATTGGGAGACTCAAGATTCAACTGTGTCGTGGGGCGGCCGAAAAAGCAAAGAAAAGAAAATTGAACAAGAATATATGAGAAAGGGAGAAACGAAAGAGGAAAAACATGAATGTCGGCAAATGTTGGCTGAACCCGAATGAAATTTTGTTAAGATTAAATAATCAAAAAGAATACTTAGGAATAAATGTGAACAAGGAGGTGAGAGTCTTGTACACAGAAAACTCAAAACATTGCTGAAAAAATTAAAGCACGAATGAATGGAGAGACATCTGTGTTCATGGAGTCCAAGATTTAATATTGTTGAGATACCAATGGTACCCCATGCAACCTACAGATTTAATGCAATCCCTCTCAAAATCCCAATGGCATTTTGAGGGGCAGAAATAGAAAAATCCATCCTCCAATTCATATGGAGTTTCAAGGGACCCCTGAATAGCCAAAATAATCTTGAAAAAGTAGAACAAAGTTGGAGGCCTCATACGTCCCAGTTTCAAAACATACTACAAAGCTACAGTAATCCACACAGTGTGATGCTGGCATTAAGAGAGGCATATAATTAAGACAGGCATATAAACCAAGGGACAGAATAGAAAGCCCAGAAATAAATTCTCACATAAAGAAATAAGTTCTCATAATAAATTCTCAAGTAAAATCTCAAATGATGATTAACAAGGGTGCCAAGACCCTTATAATGTGGCAAGAATAATCTTTGCAGTAAGTGGTGCAGGGAAACCTGGTGGCCACATGCAAAATAACGAAACTGGAGCCTTACCTTAGACCACACACAAAAATGAACTCGAAATGGACAAAGGCTTAAATGTTAGAGGTAAAACTATAAAACCCTTAGAAGAAAACAGGGGAAAATCTTAACATTGGATTTGGCGGATGATTTCGTAGACATGACATCAAAAGCACAGGCAACAAAAGTAAAAATAGAAAAGTTAGACCACATCAAAATTTAAAACTTTTGTGTATCAAAAGACACAATCAACAGGGTGAAAAGGCAACCAACAGAATGGGAGAAAATATTGGGTTTTTTTTTTGGGGGGGGTTGACTGTTAGTTGTTAGACATTTTATACCACTGAGAATAGTATTTATTTATTTTTATGTTTTGGTCTTTTTGTCCTTTTAGGACTGCATCTGTGGCATATGGAGGTTCCCAGGCGAGGAGTCAAATCAGAGCTGTAGCTGCCGGCCTGCACCACAGCCACAGCAATGTGGGATCCGAGACACATCTGCAGCCTATGCCATGCTCAAGGCAACACCAGATTCTTAACCCATCAAGCGAGGCCAGGGACCAAACCCTCGTCCTCAAGGATGCTAGTTGGGTTCGCTAACCACTGAGCCACAACAGGAACCCCAAGAATGGGAGAAGATATTTGTAAATCGCACATCTGGTGAAAGATTAATATTCTGAATGCATAAAGGACTCCTACAACTCAACCAGAAAAAAAATCAAACAACCCAGTTAAAAAAAGGGCAAAGGACATGAATTGGCATTGCTCCAAAGAAAATATACAAATGGCCAATAAGCAAAGGAAAAGATGCTCACCTCCGCTAATCATTAGGGAAATGCAAATCCAAACCACAGCGAGCTACCCCCTCACAGCCATTAGGCTACTATCAAAAACAAACAACTAAAAGCCCAGACAGTAACCAGTGTTGATGAGGATGTAGAGAAATGGAACCCTTGTGCACCGTCAGCAGGACTGTAAGGTGGTGCAGCCACAATGGAAAAGGATATGATGGCTCCTCAAAAAATTAAACATAGAATTGTGATATGATCCAGCAATTCCACTTCTGCGTATCTACCCAAAAGAATGGCACACAGAGTTACAAAGAGATGTTTGTATACCCATGTTCGTAGCAACATTATTCACAACAGCCAGAAGGTGGATGCAACTCACGTGCTCATCCATGGATGAATGGACATGCAAAATAGGGTCCACACACAATGGAATATTACTCACCCTGGAAAAAGGAAGGGAATTCCAGTACCTGCTACAACACAGATGAATGCTGAGAACATCATGCTATGTGAAAGAAGTCAGGCACGGAAGGACAAGTATTGTATGATTCCAGCTATGTCAGGTACCTAGAGTAAAATCCAATTCAAAGAGACAAAGAGTTGAATGATGATTACCAGGAGCTGGGGCGGGGAGGATTTGATGCTTATGAGTTAGTTTTTTGGGGATTTTTTTGTCTTTTGTTTTTTTACAGCATCAGGAAGTTCCCAGACCAGGGATCGAACCCACACCACACCCAAGCCACTACAGTGACAATGCTGGATCCTTAACCCACCATGCCACAAGCGAACTCTGCTTATGAGTATTATACCACAATTTTAAAAAAAAGATTAATTAAGCCTCCACAATAGTCTGAGTCAAGGGGACCAGAAACCTAGACAAGGTCCCTCACACTCCATCTCAGATGCGACTGTACATTGCCAAGGTCAGCTTCCACCCACGACAGGAGGTCCCGTGTCCCGCCTCGGAAACGAAGCCTCCCACGGGGAGCCAGAATTAACCAAGGGCCCTAGGCCCAGGCGGCTGGAGGATGAGGGAAGCAAGAACGCAGGTCCTTTCCAAAGTAAATAAAATACTGCCACCTCTCCTTTGTGTCGCTGCCAAAAACTCCCGGGAGCCGTGGAGGGAGATCCTTTCCCAGAGCGCGTTCCTAGACCCTTCCTCGGCACTCAGGACAGAAGACGCCCCAGGGAAGGCTGCTGCGTGGGGGAGCAGGAGGCAATGGACTTGCCCTAGAAGCCGCCTCCTGGGGGGCACACCCGTCACGGGTGGGGAGCTGGGAGCAATTCTTTGGGAAAGTGCCCCCGAGAGAGAGTGTGAGGAAGGTGCTGACTTTTCCCTTAGAGCTCCCAGGGGTCACTTCTAACAGGTCACTGAGCAATGAGGGCGCGTGCGCACCCCTCAGCACCCTGCTAACCCTGAGTCTTCACGTGGGGTCTCCATCCCAGCCCTGCCCCCGCCCCGCCGTCGGGCCCCTGGGGAGAGAAGCACGAGGTGCTTCACAGCGGCCGTGTTTCCAGTGACAGCTGCAGACCGCCCACCTGCCCTTCCTCACGCCACGGGGCTCGTGGGAACGAAGCCGAGATGCTGGGGAAGGAGCGCTGGCAACTGTTCAGAGCGCTCTCGCCACCAGGAAAGCCCCGGTAGCAGAGGGGCGCGCGTGGGAACCTGCTTCGGCTAAGCCCCTCCTCTCATATCCTCCCCTCGCCCCACCCCCAACATCGCGCATGCTCTCTTCACCGAGATACAGTCTCGGCATGATGACATTCACCCCTGAGAAATGTATCATTCAGTGTGTCTCTTTTTCGGGCCGCCTGCAGCACATGGGAGTTCCTGGACTAGGGGCTCGAATCGGAGCTGCTGCTGCTGGCCTTCACCACAGCCACCGCAACACTGCATCCAGATCCGCGCTGCATCTGCGACCTACACCAGAGCTTGCGGCAAGGCCAGAGCCTCAACCCACTGAGTGAGACTAGGAATCGAACCCACGTCCTCAGGGACACAGTTTCAGGTTCTTAACCCACTGAGCCCTGAAAGGAACTCCGATCCGAAGGTTTTTAGTGTAGTCCCAGAGCTGTCCAACCCCCACCACCAGGTCCAGAATATTCCATCAACCCCCCAGAGAATCCCCATATCCATGAGCATTCCTCCCTCCCCACTATGTCCTGGAAACCAACAATCTACTTTCTTTCTCTACAGATGTGCCTGCTCTGGACATTCCATATGAATGAAATCATGCAACATGTGACCTTTTGTGTCGGGCTCCTTTCACTGAGCATGTTGTTAAGGTTCATCCATGTTGTAACATAAATCAGTACTTCATTTCTCTTTCATTAATTGCAGTATGCTTGTTTTTACAATCTTCGTTTCAGGTACGTACTCCATTTCCTTTTACGGTGAGCTCTCGGGTGGTTTCCACCTTCTGGCTCTTGTGAATAGTGTGCTATGCACAATTTTTTGAGTGGACCTACATTTTCATTTCTCTTGGATATGCACCTAGGTTTGGAATTGCAGCAGCATTCCAGTGCCTCCACATCCTCACCAGGGCTTGTTATGGTCTATATTTTTTCTTCTAGCCATCCTAGTGGGTGTGAAATGGTACCACGTGGCCATTTTGACTTGTATTTCCTGGTGACTAATGATATTTTACCATATTTCCACTAGCTCCCTGGCCATTTGCATATCACTTACGGAGAAATGTCTATTCAGATGATCTTTCGTCCATTTTTAAGAATGGAGTTATTTGCTTTTCTGTTGTTGAGTTGCAAGAATTCTTTACATATTCTGGGAACAGGTCCATTATCAGATATATGATTTGCAAAGAGCTTCTCCCATTCTGTGACTTGCATTTTCACTTTGTTGATGGTTTCTGTTGAAACCCAAATGTTTTATGTTTTGATGAAGTCGAATTTCTTTTTTCTTTTGTCTCTTGTGCTTTTGCTTCTATATCCAAGAAATCATTGTCAAATCCAAGATCGTGAGAATTTACCACCATGTTTTCTTATAAGAGTTTTAGTTTTCATCCTTACAGGTAGGTCTGTGATCCACTTGGAGGTAATTTTCATGTATGATGTGAGGTAGGGGTTCGACTTCAGACTTGGCGCGTGTGGCTATCTAGTCGTTTCAGCAACATTTATGGAAGAGACCATCCTTTCCCACCGAGTGGTTTTGACACCCTGGTTGAAAACCAGTGACCATATGTGTACGTGCTTATTTCTGGGTCCTTAATTCCAGCCCGATGGCAGGACCACACTTCCCTCTTTTCCTTTTCTCTCCGGGTTCTCTGGGAGGGCCACCTCGGATGGCCCCTAATACACCTGGTGCTGTCAAGGTTCCCCATTTTCAGTGATAAACTCGAGCTCCCTCCTGGGTTGTGCTTCCTCCCCAGCACATCTCTCTTTAAAAGGCGAGACCCGGAGTTCCCGTCGTGGCGCAGTGGAAATGAATCTGACTAGGAAGCATGAGGTTGTGGGTTTGATCCCTGGCCTTGCTCAGTGGGTTGGGGATCTGGCATTGGGTGTTGCTGTGAGCTGTGGTGTAGGCCGGAGGCTACAGCTCTGATTAGACCCCTAGCTTGGGAACCTCTATATGCTGCAGGTGTGGCCATAAAAAGACAAAAAAAAAAAAAAGGCGAGACCCTGAAGACCTGCTATTTGGCCCTTTGGCATGAAAGCAGCTGCCAGGCTCCTTTCCCCGCCCTCTAGTTAGTTTAGAAAAGTCTTGTGAGACTCAAGGTAGCTCACATGAGTGAAAACTCTTTTATAAAAGCTCAAGGGCTAAGTACACACGAGGAGTTAACTCGTCATGTGTTTTTGCAGCAGCTCCTGCCTAAAATCATCTGGATCAGGGGTTGCACTGGGCCTTTTCCCGCACCCTGCGCCACCCTGCACCTATTGCTGGACAGCAGACTTCCGTCACCATGTCACTTCTCTCACCTGGTGGAACAGTCACTCTGAGACCTATTGTTGTCCCAGTTGTGTCCATTGTCTGGGAAGCCCCCATGTCACGTGGTGTGCCTTCAGGAAGCCCAGACAATATCCTTTTTGAACAGTAGCAGGTGCTAAAAGGGAGGGAGAGGATTAGGACGTGGCCGAGACAGACAAGAGGTGACAGCTTTACAGGGAGGACGAGAACGTCGATCTTCACCTAGGACGTTTCTTCATTCCAATTGTGTGTCAGGACAGGCATGGTCCCCGCCAGCACTAGACGGGAGCAAATCCTGGATCACGGTCATGAATAATCACAGTCCCCCAAACAGCTCATTACAGCCCGGCCCACAGGCTGTGAAGGGAGGGGAGTCCATGGTGCTGTAGGAGCCACGGCTGGGGCTCTGGGCCATTCGGGGCGGGGGGGGGGCACGGGGATCCCCGAGAAGAGCTCATTTGAGCCAACATGAGGTCAGGATGTGTACCAGCTGCCCGGGGAACACAGAGGCCAAACTGATGGCCGAGGTTGGGTATGTTTCGCAAAAGTAGCTATGTTCCAGGTGGGCTTTGTCCAAAGAGTAGAAGTTCGCCAGGTAGGACTGGTCACTGCAGCTGGCATTAGCACAGACAGACGCTGGCGCGACCCCAGAAAACGGGGCCCAAATCAGGGCGCCTTTGAAAGGGGGCCGCTGTGACAATGCCATAAGCTGGGACTGTCCCTGGAAACCTGGACGTGTGACGTCCCGGAGCCAGAGCCCACGATGTGCAGGGAACACCGCAGGCAAGCGGGGGGCGGCGGGGGGGGGGGGGCAGAGAAGGCGAGCGACCTAGTGAATGAGCTGCTAGGGCTGCCGGGACCCAGTACCACAGCCGAGTGGCTTAAGCATCGGGAACATAGCCTCTCGGTTCTGGAGGCTGGAAGTCTGAGGTCAAGCTGTGGGCAGTGCCCTGCTCCCTCTGAGGGTGCCAGGGAAGGACCTGGTCCAGGCCTGTCTCCCAGCTCCTGGTGGCTCCTCAGCTTGTTTGTGGCAGCTTGGCTCCAGTCTTCACACGGCGTGCTCCCCACAGGCATCTGTCTCTGGGTTCAAAGGTCCCCCTTTTTAGGAGGACACCCGTCATTTGGGATGAGGGCCCGCGCTACACAGCTCCTCCTGCCTTGTCATCTCTGTAAAGAGCCTATTTCCGGATGAGGTCACATGCACAGACACCAGGGGTTAGAACCTCAGCATCTGGGGAGGCGGGGGACACAATTCGGTCCTTAGCAGTGCGGCGGAGGGTGGTGACAGCTGCGGCAGAATGCCCCGCGAAGCAGTCCAGGCTAGCCTGAAGGTCACGGGGAGACGCTAGCAGCTGGTAAGCAGGCGTGCAGCGCGATCTGTTTCAAAACAGCCACCCTGGCAGCCCAGTCTTTCCAGTTCGTCCAATTAGAGGCGGACAACGCTTTTGTGGCCTCTAAAATGGGGAGGCCACATTTTTGTAAAAGGGGAAAATCCTTTTCACATTTACAAAAAAAAAAAAAAAAAAAAACCTTTTTTCCTACTGGACTTCCCTTTGGGAACTCAAAGAAAGCAAAATATGCATCCTGAAGACAGTGCGATCCCTTTAAGAGAAAGGGTAGGTAGGTCCTCACTCGCAAACCATTTTCACCGCCTGCAAATGGTGCAAAGGAGCAGGTGTCCTCTCGGGTAAAGCTCCCGGGAGGCTGATGCGCAGGAGGTGCTCATGGGGAGAGGACAAAGCTGTGTCGTTTTACGGGGCAAACCTTAGGGCTGAGTGCCAATGTCTCGGTGCTATGCGTGCTGTCGCCAACAACACTTAAAAACCTCATTTGCCAGAGTTCCCGTCATGGCGCAGTGGTTAACGAACCCAACTAGCCTCCATGAGGATGCGGGTTCAAGCCCTGGCCTCACTCAGTGGGTTAAGGATCCAGTGTTGCTGAGGCTGTGGTGTAGGCCGGCAGCTGTAGCTCCGATTCGACCCCTAGCCTGGGAGCCTCCATGTGCCATGGGTGCGACCCTAAAAAGACAAAAACAAACAAACAAACAAAAAAACCCTCATTTGCCTCTGATTCCTGACTTACAACCAGGCTTTCCACGTGGCTTCTGGTGGGCAGAGGGCAGGCAGGGCAGCTGGAGGGGCTCAGCCTGGCCTGCCTTTACACTCGGCAGAGGTGTCTGGAAAATGCCTTGCACTCTTTTGTTAAAAGCTGGGAAAACCTGCCACTCTGTGTCCATGGCCCGCTTCTCCCAGCCAAAGGGTGAGTCCTTTGGGCCATTAAATGGATTTCATTCCATTTATGCATCTGGCAAGTATGTCTTGAACCCTTGCTATAGAGCTGGTACTGTTCTGGGGCCTGGCATTCAGCAGTGGTCGGGTATGTTTCTGAGGTAACACGTTTAAAGGGGAATTTGGTGATCACGGAAGCTGCTTTGAAGGACATTTCTGTCAATTAACAATATCCTCACGGAGCTCCCGTCATGGCGCAGCGGAAACGAATCTGACTAGGAAGCTTGAGGTTGCGGGTTCGATCCCTGGCCTCGCTCAGCGGGTTAAGGATCCAGTGTTGCCATGAGCTGTGGTGTAGGTCACAGATGTGGCTCGGATCCTGCGTTGCTGTGGCTCTGGCGTAGGCCAGTGGCTATAGCTCTGATTCGACCCCTAGCCTGGGAACCTCCATATGCCATGGGTGCAGCCCTAAAAAGACAGAAAAGACCAAAAAAAAAAAAAAATCCTCACAAGTAATATCTAATAAAGATCCATTCAGAAGGGCTCACTTTGGCACAGATTTCAGGCAGGAGTGTGCGGTGGGTTGGATAGCGCCCCACCTGAGAACGTGGCTTACCTGGAAACAGGGTCTTGGAAGCCACAGGGAGAGGGAGGCAGAGGGTGGGTAATGCGGGCACAAGCTAAGGGAACACCACAGGCTGAGGCCGCCAGAAGCCAGGAGAGCCCTGAAAGGGTCATCTTCCAGAACCTTCAGAGAAAGGGCGACCCTGCTGACACCTTGATTTTGGACTTCTAGGCTCTAGAATGGAGACAATAAGTTGGCAATAAGTTTGTCACAGACCCCTTATTTAGCCCCTTCTCTAAACAGGAGGGCCTGACCACAGCACTTCCACACACTGCGTGACACGCAGCAGGGGGACAGTACTGCTGGCTTCCTGGGCCTTTTTGTCACCTGCTCGCTCACTCGGAGGCCGCAGGGAGGAGTCTAGACAAGGCGGGGTGGGGGGGGGGGAGGCAAGCCCCATCACTTCCCCTCCCCCTCGGCCCTTCTCTGCACAACCCGGGCCTAACCAGCCCGGGCCGGCCGGCACAGCCCTGGTGGGTAAACATTAACCAGAGAGGCCCCACTCTCTTCCCCACTGAGCCACTCAGGCGGTGCCCTCTAGCTCAGGGCACCCGATAGGCCAGCAGGAAGCGAGGTGCAGTCAGGCCCCCATCAGGTGGGTCTGGGGTGTTCCAACTGCTGGTGAGAAATCCGACTCGGCGAAAGGTGCAGTGTGAGCGCGTGAGCGACGTGCCCCAGCCCGACCCCCAACGGCTTCCAGTCTGAGGGCCACTCAGGTCGCTCTGATTCTGACAAGAGTGTCCATTTCTTGAGCCCTGACCATATCTCCCCTTACGTTAGGCCATGAAATCCTCACACCCGCCCTGCAAGGTCCGGGTGTCTGCTGCACCCACTTTACAGATGATGAAACAGAAGGTCAGAGAGCTTTGGGGACCATCTTAAGGTCACAGGGCTCTGAAAGCAACATGAAGCCAGGCCAATCCCCTCCAGAGCCCACGTGTCACCCTCTGCCCTGCCGTGGAGAGGGCGACCTGCAGCGGCCACATTGCCCCAACCTGTGCCGGGCACTGCCTCGTCTGTTTCACTGTCGTGTGGTTTAACACTCACCTCTAAGACACGGACGGGTGACTTCCCAAGGCCTCTGATTCCTTGAAGGCGCTGTCCCACCATTCTGGGTGTCCGTGTGCGCCTGTTTCAGGAGCAATCTAGACCTTTAAAATCAAAGTTCCCCCTGGAGCTCCTGCTGTGGCTCGGGTTAATAACCTGACTTTGTATCCACAACGATGCAGGTTCTATCCTTGGCCTCACTCAGTGGGTCAAGGATCCCAAGTTGCCTCAAGCGGCAGCGTAGGTCTCAGACTCGGCTTGTATCCCATGTTGCTGTGGCTGTGGCGAAGGCTGGCAGCTGCAGCTCCAATTGGACCCCTAACTGGGGAACCTCCATATGCCACAGGTGCAGCCCTAAAAAGATAAACAAACAAACAAACATCTCCCTCTAAAATGCTTCTAACTTGTGAAAAAGCAAACCAAAATCATTGCTAGTTTGCAATTTCTCCCCATTTGCATACTGATTCTAGGCCAAATTAAGTTCTAGTTTTATGTGGACTGGGTACACTCAGTGTGTCCTTGGCCCTATACGACCCACACTGAGACAAGATCGGTGCCCACTGATGAGCCCAGATCCCCCCTTTTCTCCATCTACAGTGCTTCTCGGGGGGCTTTCGAGAGCTGCCCCCGTCCCTGGGGGCCACACCGCACCCTGGGAGCCCCGAGGTGCCCCCTACCCTGCCCCCAGCCCTGCGGAGGAAAATGAGAAACTGCACAGCCTCTTGGGGTCCTCAAGACAACGGGCCTGGCGGGGAGGTCGGAGCCCCTGCTAGGAATTTCTCCACGGAGCCTCTGGCTTTCGGGCCTTTACTCCTTGGGTGGGACTCATCTTACTTCCTCTAGTCCTACCCTCCTGCAATGGGGGCTGCCCCTCCTTTATCGCGCAGGCTCCGGGAGACGCCAGGCTGGACACCAACGCCACTTTCTCCAGGGCTCCAAGATGCTGTGGAGACAGTTTCATTCTAGGGGGAGCGTCAGTCTGGGGACTCTAGTCAATGCCCCCTGACCCTGAGCTCTTCGCAGACTACGTTCCCATTCCCACGCCTGGCTCCCCAAAGTTCCCAGACTTAGAAAATAAAAGTACAGGCCACCCAGTTACATTTGAATTTCACGTAAGCAACGATTACTTTTAGCATAAGTACATGCTATGCAATATTTGGGATCCCTGAAACCAAGACCATCTCGCCCCTGTTTGCTTGCTTCTCTGTAATTCAAATGTACCTGGGCATCCTGGGTTTAACCAGACACCTCCCACCACTGGTGTTTGCACAGGGCAGCAAGGCCGGCCCCTAGGCTGCGCTGGACAGTGAAATGGCTGTGCTGTTCGTTAAGCTTTCCCACCCTTCTCAATAAATGGCTCTGCTCTCCCTCTCCACAGAAAGCCCAGGCCGGCTCACATTGCGTGCTCTGGGCCGGCAGAGTCACGCCGCCTCCGCCACAGCACTTACCGGCTTCCAATATAACGAGGGGTTTTCCCATCTTACTCTCCACTGAGGTTCTTGAAGGCTGGGGCTAGTTAACCTTGACTCTTGTCCCCCGCTCTCTCCACCCAGCCCCTCCATACGGTGCCCAGCAGAAGTCAGGGCCCAGGGCGGGGAGAACTCAAGGCACACCCACAGAGATGCTGAATACACAGGGCTGACCCGTGAAAGGCAAGGCCTGCTGCGCCCCTCTTTAGCTACTACAAGGGCGGGTCCCTAAGGGCCGCAGTCTTACCTGCTTCCACCCCTCGTCTACCGCCCCCCTCATGGCCCCCACCCCCGGCAGGTGTCTGACCCCTCGCAGGTGCCCCATGAACACACTCCTGGAATCAGCAGGTGCGCTCACAGCGACCGGCCCTTCGTGTCTCCCACCCACTTCCATCAACATTTCAGAGCCGCCTGCCTGTCCCCCTCTCCGCGGAGGAACCTAGGGGGGTTGACAGGGACCGCCTGTGAGTCCGCGGGGGCCGGAAGGGCAGCGGCAGGGGGGCTGAGGCGGAGAGGAGGGGGCACCCCCAGCGGGGCGGGCAAGGGCAGGCAAGGCACCGCGAGAACCCGCTCGCCCGCCGCTCCACCGCCCGCTGGGCGGGGCGGCCGAGCACGTGACCCGCCGGGACCCAATAGAGAGGCGGCGAGGCCCGCGGTCAAGGGCACCGGGAGCCTAGCGCGCCGCGGGGGGCGTCGGAGGAGGGGAAGGGGCGTGCGGGCCGGGCTTTCCGGTGCGGCGGGGTTGGGAGCGGGCAGGGGAGGAGCTGCCGGGAAGCCAGCGGGGGGCTCCCCCTTGATCCGGGTCCGCACCCAAACCCTAGAGGATGGGTAATGAGGGGACGCCACTATCGGCCAGGCGGGGCTGGCCCACTCAGCCCACACCTCACACCTCCTAGGTGCTTCCCAAGTGTTTTTTGCTGGAGAAACGCGGGAGTGATGGAATGAGTGAGGGCTGGCCTCTTGGGTAATGCCTCCTGATCGTCGTGGGTGTCACCATCTGAGGGGCTGTGAGCTGCTCCAGGGCAGTGTGGATCATTTTTTTTTTTTTTTTTTTTGTCTGGCAGGGCACCACGCCATCCTTAACCCCCTGCGCAGGGCAGAGATCGAACCTGCACCCCAGCAGCCACCCAGGCCTCTGAAGAGACAATACTGGATCTCCAACCCGCGGGGCCACATTGGGAGGGCAGTATGGCTTTGAAATGGGGGCCCTGGGAGGGGAAGCTTCTGTTCGCTTGTTCCTAAAAGGGGTGACCTCAAGCCAGATAACCACAGTGCCCCCTTTGGGGGGGACACCATAAGTCTGAGCAATGTGACCACACAAGTCTCCTTCTGGTCCCAGTGTTCACTCCTTCCAGCCCCACTGTGCTCAGCCAGGGACCCTCACTGGGTCTACATCCCAGCATCTTAGGGCTCCTCCAGTTCTGCAAAGCCAGCTGCTCAAGGCCCCTCCTTCTACCAGAGGCAAGGACCGCCCCCTGGGGCATCAGGCACACACGCGGTGTTGGTGCCATGGTTCCGCCCTCTGGGCACATCCTGTCTCCGGGAGTCTGAGAAACCTGGGTGGAAATTCAGGCATCCTCGCTTCTTAGCTTCTGTCTCTGAGCCTCTTCATCTGCATCTGCCAAACGGGATGGCTGTAACCGCACTACGACCATTAATGCTGTAATTAGCACAAACCCGAATGCCATGACTCCGGTGAAGTGTCTGGCACAGGAGCAGGCCTTGGCCAATGGCAGTGTTCAGGCTCCCTGAGGGCAGGGGCTGGATCGTCTTTGCTCGCCTCCCTGATGAGCTCCAAAACCTTGCAAACAGCCCTGGTGTGAGTAGGCACTTCTGGAAAAGGCGTGGTGTGAGCTGTGGCGGCACTGCCTTGCCTGGTCAGGAGCGGTTTCCAAACTGGGCAGGGCTGAGCTGGCAGGCCACTGCTGGGGCTGGGGGAGGGAGGGAACTGACTGGTCTGGGGGAGTAGTTCAAAAAGTACCCACCACTAAGACCAACTGCTTTTAGAGAACTCCCTTCCCTGCTTTTGGAGGGCTGGGCAGCCGGAGCTGAAACCCCACTGCAATTTGCCTAGTGACCCAGATTTGCGGCCAGGCGCCGGTCTAACTCCCGGCTGGTTTGGCTGGAGCCACAGTTTCCAGTTTTAGCAGACACAAGATGCCCAGTTCAATTTAAATGTCAGGTAAACAATGAATAGTTTTGTAGTATAAGTATGTTCCATGCACTCTTTGGGACATACTTACACCATGACATTATGTATTGTTTCTCTGAAAATCCCATGTAACTGGACTCCCTGCATTTCCCCGGCAGACCTAGCTGGCGCTTGTCCAGAGGCTGGGGATTGGAAGGGACTCAACCTTGGGGGGTGGAGTGGGAGGGAACTGCTCCCCGCCCCAGGCACTTTG
The DNA here is from genome assembly GCF_016906955.1 of Phacochoerus africanus. Taxonomy (NCBI): domain Eukaryota; kingdom Metazoa; phylum Chordata; class Mammalia; order Artiodactyla; family Suidae; genus Phacochoerus; species Phacochoerus africanus. The sequence continues at coordinate 126,352,592 of NC_062560.1, read as the reverse complement.
AATTGATGGCAGAACAACGGCATGGGTTGTTCTGTTTTTCTTGCATAGAAAAGAGCACTCCGGGTCCCTCAACAGAAAACCAGGCGGCAGATTTCAGCTCTGCCTTGCTCCACCGATGTGGACCGGAACACGCCCTGATTCTGGAACAGATAATGACCTTAGACCAGCGGCTCCTTCATCTTTCTCTGCAATCGTCTTCTCGCGGTGGGTGCCTACCACCCTGGGGCCCGTTGGGAACACACTCGGGATGGGATGCGTGGAGGCCGTTTGCCTCTCCAGAGGTCCCTGTTCTGCTGGACAATTCGATGCTCGAGTACAAAGGCCACTTAGTCACGTGGCTTGGGTGGCAGACTAAGGAACAGATATTACAAAACAAAGAAGGGTAGTTGCATTTCTCGAGCACCTCCGGAGCCCTTGGTGTCACCGGGCCTCTAACCTTCGCATCAGCTCTGAGAGGCCCTGCCGTTGCTCCCATCTTACAGACGGGGAACCTGAGGCGCAGACGGGGGAAAGCCTTGTGTGGGTCACACAGCAAGCAAGCGGTGCGGCTGCGCTTCAGACTCCGTTTCTCCGAACCCGGGGCCGCGCTCTTCCCCATCCATCCTCCTGCCCTGTGACCCTTGCGCCCGCCAGCTTGCTCAATCCCTGCTCCGGGCCTGGGCTTCCCTGTTGGGCACATGATGGGCAGTGGACGAGGTGACCCCTTGAGGTCTCCGCCGAGCTTCTCCCTTCACTCGCCATGTGCATGCATGAATGTTGTTCTGTTTCTCAGAGCAGAAAGACTGACCGACACTGAGATTGCAAAACGTGGCCAGCAACTTCCCACCTCCATAGCACCGGCCTGGTGGCTGTATCAACACGCCGAAGGTCAAGGGCTCACAGCACTTTGCGTGCAGGCCGTGGGCCGCGGCGCTGAACCCTTGGTCTCCGGACCTAAGTAGGAACGGGGTGGGCGGACTAGCTGTGGGCCAACAATAAACTCAACCTACTTGTGAGTCAGGAAGCCCCGGCCTGGTCTCTTCGCCTGGACTCCGCAGGCCCCCAGACACCGTGAGAAAGCAGGAAAAAGCAGGTCTGAAAGGACTGGCTCTGCCCTCCCTCCCAGATCCGCTCTGACCCAGCCCGTGGCCAAGATGCCCACGGGTGCTGCCGATCCCTGGCCTGTTAGTGTGACCCGAACTGGCTGGGGCCGGAGTTGGGGACCAGAAGGTGACGCTCCTTCTCAGCATTGTGGCCACAGGATTTGAGGCTTCCCCCTTCCTTCCCTGGCAGAGTCCTGCCCCATTCTTCAAGGCCCAGCTCAGGAACGGCCCCCTTCCCTGCCCTCACCTGCTCACCCAGGGCGGGCGTCCTCCGGTGCCACCCCACCATCCTCTGTGCCTGTTCCTCTCGGAGTGGCCAGGTCAGTGTCACTCCGCGTGTGTCCCCCGCACTGGGCTGTGAAGATGGAGTCCAAGTCTTTTTCGTCTCGTTGCACCGAAGTGGTCCTCCCCCGGCTCTCAGCGTGCCAGGCTCATTACTTTCAAGTCTCAGCCTAGACGCCATCCTTCCCGAGAGGCCTTTATTGACTCCCTGGCTAAAACCCGCCCCACCCTGGTTTTTCTCTTTCAAAGTCTATGTAGCACTAATCGCTGCTGAAATCAAGTCACGTATTTGTTTTCCATTGAGACGAAATTCAGATATAACCATCTTAACCTGCACAGGGGGTGGCGTTTAGTATATGCAACCATATCTTGCAGCTAAAATGATGGTTTAGTGCAGCCATCATCTCTATCTCGTTCCAGAATATTTTCTTCACCCCCAGAGGAAACCCCATGCCCATTAGCAGTCACGCTCCATCCCTCCTGCCCCCAGCCCCTGGCACCCACTCATCTGCTTTCTTCTCTATGGATTTGCCTGTTCTGGACATGACACATAAATGGCATCATACCATACGTGGCTTTTTGTGTCTGGCTCCTTTCACGCAGCATCATGCTTTCAAGGTTCCTCCATGTTGTTGCACGAATCAGTACTTCATTCCTTTTCAGGGCTGAGTGGTAGTCCATTGTATGTATGTAACACGTTTTCTTTTTTCAGTCACCAGCAGATGGACCTTGGGGTTGTTTTTACTTTTGGATTATGGTGAATAATGCTGCTGTGAACATTGGTGCACAAGTTTTTGTGTGAACATCTGCTTCCAGGGATTTTAGGTCTATAGCTAGGAGCAGAATTGCTGGGTCAACTGCCCGGCTGTTTTCCGAAGTGGCCGCACCCTTTCCCATTGCACCAGAAATGCACAGGGAACATTGCAATTTCTCCACGTCCTTGCCAACAGTTGTTACTATTTGTCGGTTTGATTATAGCCATCCTGCTGGGTGTGAGGAAGTATCTCACTGTAGTAGTTTAAAATTTCTTCTTGTCCTTCCCTTCAGATTACGAGCTCCACATGGAGGTCCAGTCAATGCGTGAGTGAAATTGTTCTCGCTGAATCCTTGGCTCCCAGCCCAGGGCCTGGCACAGAGAAGGCCAGGAGTGGCTGTGTGTTGCACGCCCTGACCCGGTGGCCCTGGGATGTGGTCTGGCCCCCAGGGGAAGGGCCTCTCACAGACCACCCAAGGGAAGGACCCCAGCCACATGGGTTGGGACTCAGAGCAGTGATCCTGCCTCTATGGAACCTGGAGTGACAAAGCAGGAACTGGGGCCTGGGTTCAGCCCGTGCCAAGGATCCCTGTTCCGAGTGGAGGTTTGTGAGCAGGTAAGTAAGCAAGAGCCGGGCACCTCTGGGAACACTGGCTCGCAAGCCGACAGCTCCTCTGTGGCCCCTCTTTATAACTCCTCCTGGGGCAGCTCCTTGGGAAGTTCCTTCTAGCCTGGCCTCCCGATCTCATGCTGCCGTTTGGGACGTGAAGACCAGGCTCTGGGCTAACAGCCTGGGGGCTGAACCTCTTTAGATGCAGCTCTTGGTCATGATATGTCAGTGGCAACCACAGGGATGGGGGCTCCTCCCACTGCCTGGTCTGGAGGTGTAACAGGGTAGGACAAATCCGACTCCATAGTGGATCTGTTTCTTTTACTTTAACCTTTGTGTTCTACTGTTTTTGTTACAAGTTAAGAATGATAGCTTGAAATATGCAGCATAGTTCCTTTTCAAGGCTCTGACCCTTAAGGGTCATACAGAGATAAAATGTTTTCCATTCATGTAGAGATACCACTGCAATAGCACTTTTTTTTTGTCTTTTTACTATTTCTTGGGCCGCTCCCGCGGCATATGGAGGTTCCCATGCTAGGGGTCGAATTGGAGCTGTAGCCTCCGGCCTACGCCAGAGCCACAGCAACGCGGGATCCGAGCCGCGTCTGCAACCTACACCACAGCTCACGGCAACGCCGGATCGTTAACCCACTGAGCAAGGGCAGGGACCAAACCCGCACCCTCATGGTTCCTCGTCGGATTCGTTAACCACTGCGCCACAATGGGAATTCCTGCAATAGCGCTTGACTTGGTGGAGGTTTACAGGCACATCATGATCTGACCTAACTGGATAGCTGTAAGAACAAAGGATTCTGACACCAAGAACTTTGCCCCCCCCAACCCCGCTTTTAATATAAATGAAGCCTCAGTTCTAACTTGGGGAGGATGGTTCTTTGGGACACTAGTCCGCCGTCTTCTTGGTCTGCTCTTCCTTTGTCCCAACAACTTGTGTCTTGATTTATTGGCCCGTCATGTGGTGAGCAGTACCAACTCGGACTTGGTAACTATCCCTCCCAAAAGTTAAGCACATGGTTACCATGTGACTCAGCAATTTCACTCTTAGCTCTGAACCCTAAGACAGCTGTTCAAGCAAAAACTTGTACATGAATGTTCATCGTACTGTCATTTACAATGGCCAAAAGACAGAAACAGCCCAAACGTCCATCGATATATGAATATATAAAATGTGGTATTGCCATACGTTGGATTATTATTCGACTATTTAAAAAATGAAATATCGGAGTTCTCTTGTGGCACAGTGGATTAAGGATCTGGCGCTGTCACTGCAGCGGCTTGGGTCGCTGCTGTGGTGTGGGTCCTGTCCCTGAGCCGGGGACATCCACATGCCACAAGTGCAGCCAAAAACAAAAAATGAAGTATCACATCAGTATGTTGTACAACAAAAATTAATATAATGTTTTATGCCAATTATATCTAAATTAAAAAAATAAAGCATTATGCTAAGTGAAATAAATTTGATATAAAAGACCTCATGCTGTTAAGAGTCCATTCAAATGAAATCTCCAGAACAGGCAAATACACAGAAGCAGAAAGCAGATTACTGGCTGCCAAGGGCTGGGGTGGGATGGGAACTACTGGCCTAGTGGGCACAAGGTTATGAAAGTAGGTAGAGGTGTTGGCTGCACACACTGTGAATATCCCAAATGCCACTGACATGTTCACTTTATTTATTTTATTATTATTTTGTGCTGTGCCCACCCATGCAGAAGTTCCTGGGCCAGGGATTGAACCTGCACCACGGCAACAACCTGAGTCACAGCAGTGACAACCAGATTCTTACCCCACTGTGCCACCAGGGAACTCCTGGATCATTCACTTTATTTATTTGTTTATCTATTTGTTTGTTTATTTGTTTTTGTCTTTTGTCTTTTTTTAAGGGCCACACTGGGGGCATATGGAAGTTCCCAGGCCAGGGGTCCAATTGGAGCTGCAGCTGCTGGCCCATGCCACAGCCACAGCAACACAAGATCCAAGCTATGTCTATGACTTACACTACAGCTCACGGCAATGCGGGATCCTTAACCCACTGAACGAGGCCAGGGATCGAACCCACATCCTCATGGCTACTAGTTGGGTTCGTTACCACTGAGCCACGATGGGAACTCCTGAATTGTTTACTTTAAATGGTTAATTTTAGGTTATATGAATTTCACTTCTGTTTTTTTTTTTTTTTTTTTAACAAGCAGCCTTCTCTCCCCAATGTCCCTTTCGCCTCATCAGGGTTCAGTTTCAGGCGAAGGCGAGAAAAGGGGAGGCAACTTCATGCCAGGAATCATTGGACTTTGGCGTCACTGCCCACTCAGGCCCCGTCCCTCTGCTAACAGCGCAGGCCCAGGGAGCCTCCCGGACCACGGCTTCCTGGCCTTTGTCCATCGTCTCAACTTGCAATGGCATCACGCCCACTTTAAAAAATTTAAACAATAAGAAAAGTTATTAACTCCTAACAGGAAGTTCAAAGGTAGGGCAGGCCTCACCACATTGTTGTCAGCTGCAGCGCTCGCGCATCCCAAGGCCGACTCCCTGGTGTCCCTAAAATGGCAGCGAGAGCAGCTCCGGCTTCCTGATTTCCTGCTCCCATCCATGGACGAAAGAGCCAGTAGAGGTTCTGACGGCTGCTTAGTTCCCAGGCTCACCCCTGGATCTGACTGTCACGGAAGGAAAGGCCACGGGCCTTTGGCTTAAATCTAGGTTCTCGCTTTTCACCCTGAACTTCGGACTTCTCCCCAGGTCCCACCCAGTCTCTGCCCCTACCCCAGGCTGAGTCAGGCCTTCCCTTCTCAGGGCTCCCCCAGCCCCCGGCCTCCTGATCACAGCATTGCTGCCACTGCGCATTTATGGGGTTTTGTCCCTGTCAGCTCTGGGAGGATGGAGTTGGGGGGTGGGGGCTGTCCTGGGTGCTTTGTGGCCCAGGGACTGTCCCAGAGGAGCTGCTGTGTGTCATTCACTGAATGAAGGCGAGACTGAGCGAGTGGGTGTTTGGGTGGGTAGAATGCCCGGCACAGGGACAGGGCAGAGCGGGGCTGCGGGCAGCCCATCGCTGTGGGGAGGTCCTGGCGCACAGAGGCAGCGTGAAGTCCCCGGCCCCCTCCCATCCAGAAGCCCCAAGCCGCAGCCCCAGGGAGCCCTGGGGGACCCGAGGCCGGCCGCTGCGGCTCCTTGAAGCAGCTGGGCCCGCCCCAGTTCTGACCATCTCCCCCCTCGTACTGGCCTTTCCTGGCCATTGAGCTCGCCCCTCCTTCGCCTGCCTGTCCTTGTCTCACCCTCCGGATCTGACACACACGGGTGCCCTCTGTCTGGTTATTCATCATCCTCAGGGCTCAGGCTCACAGTGCCTGTTCCCAGAGCACCTTCCCCACGCCGGGCCCCGCGCTAGGGGCTGGCCCTGCTCCCACGCACACGGCAACGCGGGACTCGCCACCCTGGTTCCCAGAGGCACTGGCTTGGGGGTGCAGGCAGAGGGGCGCTGCCTGAGGGCCTGTGACTGCTGCCGAGCCAGGAGAGGACGGAGCTCAGCCGAGGCCCCAGAAAGGGTACGGGGCGAAAAAGCTGCAGACGCTTCTCGGGGGAACCCAGTGTGTCCCCGTAGATACATGGATGACAATGGAGCGGCCGTGGCTGGGAGCTGGGGCCAGGAGCCCGGCCCCTTCAGCTCCCCATCTCATGCTCAGTGGACCCTGAGGCTCAGCCCTGTGTTCGAATCTCATGTCTGCCACGCAGGAGCTTGGTGCCCTGAGCAAGGGGCCCGCGCCTTTGCGGGCCGTCTACAACCACGTGGGGGAGAGGAGCGAGCTTCGCCGGTGAGGGGGTCTCCTGAGCCTCGCTTGGTGCGTGGGCTGCCCGGCACCCCTCCCCGCATTCCGAGGACCCCTCAAAGCACAAGCCCACTTCCTCTGTGGCTCTCCCCACCTCTCCCAGCCTGCACCTACCCATCCACTTTTTCATGTGACCAATCTCGGTTGGGCAGCTACTATGAGTCAGGCGTCGAGCTGGGCATGGAGACCTGCGGGTCTCTGCCCTTAGGGACAGCTGCAATCACTCCAGCTTGGGACAGGTGGACCAGGGATGTGGCCCTCTGCGCCTCCACTCAGTGCCAAGGGACCGATCCAGTCACGTCTCCCCAGGGTCGTGTTCAACAGAGGCTGGGGCCCAGCCTCCACGGCCCTGGCTGCAGCGGAGGCTCTGGGGGCGCCCTCCTGCTGCCGGGAGAAGGCTGGCCTCCTGCCGCCACCTCCCTTAGCCAGGCTTTCCTCAGGGTTCTGCTGGCGCCCTAGCCATCAGTCGCAGCGTGGCCACACGTACCGGACTGTCCTGAGCCCAGGAGGCCCTCTTGGGGCCACTCTGGGTAAACCCTTTGGGGCTCGACTCCGGCAGCTGGAGGACCCCTCCCTCCGCCGTGAACCCCAGATCCCTTGAAATCACAGCCACTGTGGCCGAGAGGAAGAAAGCATTCCATCTACGAAAATCCCTTGTACATAGGTCGGCAGCCTCAGGGGGCCTTCTGGGCGCTCTGTGGTTTGCCCCGGCCTTGGGCCTTGGTCCATTCGGGCACCATACCAAGTAGCACGGACTGGGTGGCTTATAAACCACAGACACTCATTTCTCACTGGTGCGGGGCCTGGAGGAGGGCCTGGCGAGGGCCCTCTCCAGGGCTGCAGACGGCCACCTCCTTGCTGTGTCCTCACACAGAGGAGAGCGGAGGGGGGCAGGCTCTCAACTGACTCTTAGAAGGGCGCTCATCCCCTTCATGGGGCTCCGCCCTCAGGACCTCGGCTAATCTTGATGACCTCCCAAAGCCCCACTTCCGCACCAGCACTTTGGAGGGAAGGGCTTCAACGCCTGGGCTTTGGGAGGACACAAAGGTGCCGCCCAGAGGCGCCCCCTCCCCGTCCAATGAGACGGCCACACCCTCCCTTCTCCCCAGGATCCCTGAACCTGGGCCCGTGGAGCCCTGCTGTGGCAGGTGGGGGGGTGCCAGGTGGGCACACCCGCTGCTCATGTGCCCACAGGTGCTAATCCTAGGATGCCAGAGCCGCCAGCCTGGGGCGCACAGCATGCAGGTGGAGGTGCTTGGAGAGCCTTAGCTGGAAAGGGGCGGTCCGTTCTCGGATTATCAGCGGGCCAGCACGCGGGCAGGAGCACAGCGGCCTTCACCTGGAAGGCTCTTCCTTCCTTAGACTCCTAGGGGTCTTTTTTTCCCTTTCTTTTTATGGCTGCACCTGTGGCATATGGAAGTTGCCAGGCTAGGGGGTGAATTGGAGCTTCAGCTGCTGGCCATCGCCACAGCCACAGCCACACCAGATCCAAGTAGCATCCACAGCTCACGGCGATGCTGGATCCTTAACCCACTGAGAGAGGCCAGGGATGGAACCTGCATCCTCAGGGAAGTATGTTAGGTCCTTAACCTGCTGAGCCACAATGGGAACTCTGGTCCTAGGGGTCTTTCATGCCTCATCATATCCGTCACTTCCTCCAGGAGTGACCGTGCCCCCTGCACCCCGGCCCTGTCCAGGCTGGGCCCCTTCCCTTCTGGTTTCACAGCTCCCTGAGCTTGCCCCGGCCAAGACACCTACCAGCCTATCGCCCTGCACTATCACATCTCTTCCCCACCACCCTGTGGGCACTCCCTGTTGTCACTTACACCCCAGCTCCCGGCCAGGCCCTGGCATGCAGGAAATGAGCCAGAGCATGAAGGACCACATTCTGCTGTCAGAAATGACTTCGAGGGCAGGAACGATGAGCCATGCAGACAACCAAATGCACCTCCCCGGCATCTCAAGTGGTGGGAGCAGGGCCCATGGCCAGACCTTGGAGCCCGTAGGGGGCCTAGATTGCTGCCTGGCTGAGGTCTGCAAAGCCTTGAGCCCCCACAGGGACCAGGAGCACAGATGGCCACCAGGAACAGCATGGGGCTGCAAGAGGAAGGGGTGCCAGTTCTGGGAAGGGGTGTGAGCAAGGCTGGGGGCCTGGGGGGAGCCGTGCCCCGGGCCTGCACCCTGAGGGTAGTGTGCAAAGAGGCCAACCCCCACGGGGAGGCGGGTGGTGAGCTCATGTTTGTACCGAAAGGCAGCCTGGTACTAGGCCGGCTCTCTCTAGCTAGGATCCCTCCAGCCTAGGACTCGTCTTCCCAGAGGGTAAATTTTACCCCAAAGCTGGGGGCAGCGGGGGGTGGGGGGAATAGTCCCTTTAACTGGTCAGCAATACAAAGATTGGTTTTTTGTATTTAAACAGACACAGATGTAGTGTGCCTTCGAATCCCAACTCCCCGTGGATTTTTGAGCTATAAGCTGAGCTATCAAAACAGCAACTGCGGGCTCTGCCCCTGCTAGCATTTTCGGGGGCTATCTCATTCTGTCTGGTTGTCAGGGAGACTCGGCTGGACCAGAGGTGAAGGAAGGGCGGCAGGCCCTGAACTGAGCCTACCTTGGGCCAGGAAGCTGACTCTGTCCCCAGGGTGCCCCCCTGGAAGTGCCTGCCGTGGTAGTCAGCGCTCCTTGGAGAGCCTGGCCCCGGCTTCCTCGCTTGCTTTCTGGCGGGGGTGGGGGTGGGGGCTGCGTGTTCCTGGGGTTACGGGGTGTCTGCTCTGCTGAGCTTTACCCCCACAACTCCCTGCTGTCCTCCTCCCGACTGCGGGAGCAGTTCGAGGGCTCTGGGGCTTTGGGGAGGCGGGAGACAGGGGCCCGAGGGCCCGGGAAAGCTCTGGTTTGGATGCCAAGGGCTGATTCGCTGCTCCCAGCCTTGGAGAAGTGCTGCCCCGCACCACGGCCACCCCAGCTTCTGGGTCAGCCTCCCCGGTGTGGCCTGCACGGGGCCCCGAGAGGCAGGCTGACTCCGCCTGACAGCCCGCTCTGCTCCCTCGGCCACGCCGACTCCCGAGACGGCTTACAGGCAAGTTGTCTGGTGCAGGGGCCCAGGCAGGGCTGTCAGGGCCCGCCGTCCTGTCATCCTCAGGTCAGTCACGGAGGCGGGTGTGGTTATCCCCCAGTCATGGCATCACCTGCTGGAGGTCCCAAGGACCTTCTACTGCGTGAGGTCAGCCTGTGCAGGGAGGCTGTGTTAGTTTTCTGGGGCCATCATGACAAAGGATCACAGACTATAAACCACAGAAACGCGTTGCCTCCGAGTTCTGGGGGCTGGATTCCGGGGCCAAGGTGTGGGCAGGGTTGCTGTCTTCTGAGGCCTGGCAGGAGGAATCTGTTCCAGGCCTCTCCCTTGGCTTCTGGTGGTTTCCTGGCCATCCTGAGGGTTCCTTGGCCTGGAGAAGCATCGCCTCCATCTCTGTCTTCATCTTCACGTGGTGTCTCTCTCTCTGTGTGTGTGTGTGTGTGTGTGTGTGTGTTTGGATCCGAACTCCCCTTTGTGTAAGAACTGCAGGCACACTGGCTGAGGGGCCCACCCCACTCCGCCACGACCCCCTCTTTTCTCATCACATCTGCAACGACCCTGTTTCCAAGTAAGGTCACAGTCTGAGGTCCTGGGGGCTGGGATCTCAGAGTACGGATTTTGGGTGGAGGAGGGGGCACACAGTTCAATCCCTAACAGAAGTGAAATGGAAATTCAAGTTCATCTGATGCCAAAGGCCACCTTTTATCCCGATATGCTGGTGCTTCTCAAATTTTGCCACTGAGTCTCCCTGACAACTGAAGAGGAGGAGCTGTGACCACCAAGCGTGCACAGGAGGGTCCGGGGTGGCCGACTCCAGGACCACCCTCCCAGGGGGCCCCAGGCCCTCACCGCCTACTGCTGCTTCTCATGCCTTGGTCTCCCGGCTCCCACCTCACCCCCACCCCAGGCCAAGTCCAGGGCAGCTTTACCTCCCGGAATTTATTCTAGAATCCTGACTTGGCTATTCCAGCTTTCCTTCCAGAAGGAAAGCCCGGGAGCCCCCACGCAGAGAGGATTTCCCTCGCCCGCTCTCTGGAGCCCCCGAGCATCCCTCGAGGGACTGGACCTGGTTTTTGTGGGCGCCCTTCCTGCATCGCTTCGGGCTTCCCACCTCTGGCTTGCCCTAGCCTGGGAGAGAGATCATTCTGGCCCAGGCCTCTGGGTTTGGTGGAAGCCTCCAGTTTGCGTCTTGAGCAACTGCTGAGGGTGGCGGTACCGTGTGGAGCCCTTCCCTGGAATCGTGCCTCCTAAGGTTTCTATTATTGCCTTTTCTGCATGCTAACCGCGCGTTTATTTTAGACTCCTCTCGGGAGAGAATGCTCCGATCTCACGCCTTGCAGCCGCAGTTACACCGCTCTGCCCTATTTATATTTAACAGTTTGAGCACTGAAGCGCCTTGATTAGAATAATCAATTCTGTATCAAGAAACAGTCTCCCCGGGAACGCAGCCTCCAGCCAAGTGCCCAGATGCTGAACAAACAGACCTCTCGCTGCAGCCACATCGCCCAGAGCTCAGCTGCACGTGGTGGGCTCCCCACCCCCAGGTCCTGTCGCTGTGAAAAATGAAATACATTTGGATTGGATCCTTCTCAAAGGATTCATGAAGGGAGGCCACCCCGCCTGCTCGGCGGCTGCAGGTTGGAAGTTTTGTCAGCATTTTCCATGATCCCGTCAGCGGCAGGTGCATTTAAGGACAATCAAGAGAGGGTGATAAAAGATGCTAAGAGCTGGGAGTTCCTGTTGTGGCTCAGCAATAACGAACCTGACTAGTATCCATGAGGATTCGGGTTCGATCCCTGGCCTCGCTCAGTGGGTTAAGGATCCAGCATTGCTGTGAGCTGTGGTGTAGGTCGCACATGCAGCTTGGATCTGGCGTTGCTGTGGCTATGGTGTAGGCCGGCGGCTGTAGCTCTGATTGGACCCCTAGCCTGGGAACCTCCATAAGCTGCACACACAGCACTAAAAAGCAAAAAAAAAAAAAAAAAAAAAACTAAGAGCTGACACTTGTCTAGCAGTGGGCAGGCTGCTTTCCCTACATGAGGAATCTCGTTCTGTCCCTGTCAGCATTCTCAGGGACAGGTCTCCTTGTGACACCCACTTTACCGATGAGCACGCTGGGGCTTGGAGGCAGTAAGTAGCTCTGAGATGGTGTAGTCGGTGAGTGGCAGTGGCAGGATTCAAACCCAGGCCGTCTGGCTCCAGAGCCCCAGAATGGAATCACCCTCCTGAGCTGAGTGTTGCCCTGGCACTTGAGGATGTGATGGATCCCCTCTGTCTCCCAGGTGAGGAAGCTGATGCCCAGGGAGGGAAAGGAAGCTGACAAGTCACCACGGTGCAGGGCGAGTCCCCGGTGGCTAGTTTAGTGGGAGACTCTAGCCCTCTGGTGATGACCGTCCTGCCAATGGGCTCATCCGGCCTGTGGCGGGGAGGGAGGCCCTCCTGGCTGCCCCTTTGAGGGCACCTGAAGTGGCACTGCTGCCAGAGGCAGTGGGGGCTGGGGCAGCAGAGCCGAGGCGGAGGGAGGAATCGGGCCTGCCGCAGAGGTCAGCGCCTGGCCGGCCCTGGCAGAGGCCCGGCTGTCCCCTGCCGAGGGCAGGTCTTGCCTTACCCACGTCCTCTTGGGGATCCTTCGTAACCATCCTGGGGGACCACTGGAAGGAAAACAGACACTGGGCCCTCTCCCCAAACCTGGGGAAGCCCGAACTAGACCCGCGAGGAAGCCCCCTGAAGTCTTCACGCCCGGAGCCTTGCAGAGAGCACACGGGACCGGCCCCGCTTCTCCCATGCAGAGCCTCGGCCTCAGGAGGACTTCACAGCCGACCCTCCAGGCAGCCCCTCTTCGGCTCCTCTGCCGTCTCCCTTCTCTTCTCAATGTCGTGGTCAAGTCCACTTGACAAAGGACTTACAGTCTCAGCCGTCCAGAGCGCATTTTCCATTCGCAGCATTGTGCTGATGCCAGCACTGCCTAGTTCCAGAACCGCTCCATTGGCCCAAGAGCAGACCCCATGCCCACTAAGCAGCTAGTCCCTGCAGGCCCCTCTCAGCCGGCCCCTGACTGCTGCCAGTCCTCTTACTGTTTCTGTGGATTTGCCAATTCCTGATAGTTCCTACGAACTGAATCACATAGTGTATAGTCTTTTTTTTTTTTGTCTTTTTGTCTTTTTAGGGCTGCATCCACGGCAGATGGAGGTCCCCAGGCTAGGGGTCTAATTGGAGCCGTAGCTGCCGGCCTACACCACAGCCACAGCAACGCCAGATCCGAGCCACGTCTGCAACCTACACCACAGATCACGGCAACGCCGGATCCTTAACCCATGGAGCAAGGTCAGGGATCGAACCCGCAACTTCATGGTTCCTAGTCAGATTTGTTTCTGCTGCGCCACGATGGGAACGCCTGTATAGTCTTTTGAGTGTGGCTTCTTTCACTTAATATTTTCAAGACTCTTTCGTGGTGTCACATGTATCCGTACTTCCTTCCCTTTTATGGCTGAATGACATTCTGTTGTACGGATAGAATACATTCCATCAATCCACTCATCAGGACCTTTGGGTTGCTTCCAACTTTTGGCTATTGTGACTAATGCTGCTCTGAGCAGTCACGAACAAGTATGTGTTGACATAACCGATGTTCAGTTCTTTGGGTCGGTCCTATGGTAATTCTGTGCTTAACTTACCGAGGAATTGGCAAACTGGTTTCCACAGTGGTTGCTCTATTTCACACTTGCATCAGCAATGCATGCGGGTTCCAATTCTCCACATCCTCAGCAACACTTGTAATTTTCTGGGTTTTTTTTTTTTAGTTGTCGTCATTAGCTATCCTCGTGGGTGTGAAGTGGTATTTCCCCGTGGTTTTGATGCACATTTTCCTGACGGCCGAGGATGTTGTGCTTGTCTGTACATTCTCTTTGGAGAAACGTCTTTTCAGGGCCTTTGCCCATTCATGAATTAGGTTGATTTCTTCTGTTGTTGTTACTGAGTTCTCCCTTCTCTTTTGAGCTCCCTCTCAGGAGGAGAGCAAGGATGGCCACTTTTAGGCAGCGCAAACTTTTAGGGAGACCTCCTGAGCAAAGGGCCTCCATCGTTCCTACTTCTGGCCCTGGGAGCCACAGGAAGCCTGTACCTTCTGCCCTATGATAACCCCTCAGCGATTTCAAGGAGAGGTCATTTGCTCTCATGGGCATCTCCACTTTAAATATTCCCAAGTCTTTTAAATCATTCCTCCAATGTCTTGGTTTCTTTGCAAGCAGGAAATCCCAGAAAATTAATGTCGTGCTTACCCAAGACTGAAGGTCATGCAAAGTCTTTACACTTGCGCCTCGTTCCCGTCTCCAAATATTTACTGTGCATCTAATATGTCCCACACGCCAGGAAAAAAAAATCACTGGCCCCCATGGGGTTTATTGCAAGTGGGAAGACAAATAATAAGCTGTGATTTAAAAAGTCCAAGTGGAGAAAGAACATGGTGGGATACGGTCAAGAGTAAGAATAAGTAGATTGGATGGTCAGGAATGAGGTGCTACTTAAACTATGATCTGCGGAGTTCCTGTTGTGGCTCAGGGGGTTAAGAACCCAACATTGTATCCATGAGCATGTGGGTTCCAGACCTGGCCTTGCTCAGTCGGTAAAGGATCTGGTGTTGCCGCGAGCTGCAGAGTAGGTCTCAGATGTGTCTCGGATCCAGTGTTGCTGTGGCTGTGGCAGCTGTGGCTCCGATTCGACCCCTAGCCTGGGAACTTCCATTTGTTGTAGGTACGGCCCTAAAAGTAATTTTAAAAAGACCCTGTGATCTGAATGCTGACATGAAGTCAGCGATGTGAGAAGACAGGAGAGCACTCCAGGCAGAGGGACTGACAGGTGCAAAAGTCTCATGTGGGAAGGAGCTTGGCATTTTGAGACTCATGATCATTTTGAAATGTATAGAAACATCCAATCACTATGTTGAATAACGGGAACTAACATAGTGTCATAGGTCAATTATATTTCAAACAGACAAACAAACTCAGAGAAACAGAGATCAGATCTGTGGTTAGCAGAGAAGGGGAGTGGGGGGGTTGGATGAAGGCAGTCAAAAGGTACAGACTTCCAATTATAAGTAAGTAATGTGGATGTAATGTACAACATGATAAAAATAATTAAGACCGTTGTATATTACATCTGATGGTTGTTAAGGGAATAAATCCTAGGAGTTCTCATCACGACGAAAAACGTTTTTTCCTTTTTCTTTAATTTTGTATCTATGAGAGATGACGGGTGTTTGCTGCACTCATTGTGACGATAACTTCACGGCATAGGTCAGCCCAGTCCTTGTGCTGCACCCTCAAACGTCCGCAGTGCTGCATGTCAGCTACGAGGCTGCAAGAAAAGAAAGCCAGCACGTCTGGACACGATGACCACGGGGCACCGTGGTAGATACAGTGACAGAATGGGCAGGGGCTGGGCCTGCGGGGCTTTGTCAACCAGGAGACTGCTATGGAGAAGGGACCGGGGGCAGAGGCAAGAGTGGAGGCAGGGAGACAAATTCGGATGCTGCAGTGTAATTAAGTCAAGGATCTGGAAATGAAGACCATCCTGGATGACCCAGGTGGGCCGAAATCCAACGGCAATTGTCTCGACAAGTAAAGAGTCGCAAATGTCATGTGACTATGGAGGCAGAGATTGAAGTCATGTGGCCACAAGCCGAGGAACCCCGGAAGCCACCAGAAGCTGGAAGAGGCAAAGGACGCTCCTCTAGAGTCTTCAGAGGGAGCGCGTTCCTGCTGACACCTTGATGTTGGACTTCTGGCCTCCAAACTGCGGGAGAAGATCTTCCTGCTGTTTTTAGCCACCCGATTTGTGGTCATTTCTTCTGGCAGCCTCAGGAAGCTCATACCGGTGCTACTGCAATAATCCAGGTGAGCGTGATGGTGGTGTGGGCCAGGGTGGTAGCCGGGGAGGTGAAGAGGCATATGCCCAATCTAATCTTGGGAGAGATCTGGAAGGTTAGAACGGATGGGACTTGCTGATGGATTGGATATGGGGAAAGAGGGAAAGGAGGAGACTCCTGTCACGAATCTCCTGCGGGCACTCCGCACCACCCAGACCTTCTGCTTGAGCCACTGGAAGAAGAGCAGTGCTGTGCACTGAGACGAGGAAGACGGGGGAAAGGAAGGCCTGGCAGCAGCCAATCCGCGATGCATTTGGCCAGCTGAGGTTTGAGATGCCTGCCTGCCATCCAGATAGTTGGGCATGAAACTCCGGAGAGGACCTTGAGGACTTGATGAGGATGCGTAGATTTAGGGAGCTGTCAGCACAGAGAACGATGTGGGGTTTTCCATTTTTTAAAATGTGGTAAAGGACACGTGACAAAATACCATTTTAACCACTTTAAAGTATACAGCTGAGTGGTGTTAAATACCTTCATAACGTGGTGTAACCATCAGCAATATCCACCCTACACCTCTTTCCATCCTGTAAAACTGAAACCCTATACGCATGAAATGCTACCTCCCTGTTCTTTTCCCCCCGCCCCAGTGACTAACGTCCTACTTTCTGTCTCTAGGAATTTGACCTTTTCAGGTATCTCATGTAAGTGGAACTATACAGTATTTGTCCTTTTGTGACTGGCTTATTTCACCTAGTGTGATGTCCTGAAGATTTATCCATGCTCCAGCATGTGTCAGAATATCCTTCCTCTTTAGGGCTGAATAGTATTCCATCATAGGCATAGGCCACGTTTTGCTTATCCACTCATCCATCGATGGACACCTGGGTTGCTTCCATGTTTTAGCTATTATGAATTGTGCTACTGTGAACATAGGTGTACAAATGTTGGTTTGAGTCCCTGCTTTCAATTCTTTTGGGTGTATTTCAGAAGTGAAATTGTGGATCATATGGTAATTCTATTTGTAATTTTTTGAGGAGCCTCCATACTGTCTTCCACAGCAGCCATACCATTTTACATTCCCACCAACAATGCACAAAGGTTCTAATTTCTCCACAGCCTTGATAACGCTTGTTATTTTCTCTTTTCCTTTTTTTCTTTTGGATAGGAGCCATTCTAAGGGATGTAAGGTTGTTTCTCATTGCAGTTTTGGTTTGCACGGCCCTACTGATCAGTGATACTGAGCACCTTTTCATGTGTTTATTGACCATCTGAATATCTTCTTTGGGAAAATGTCCATTCAAATTTTTGGTCCATTTTTGAACTGGATCCTTTGGCTTTCTGCTGCTGAGTTGGGGAAGTTTTGAGATGACACTTCTGGATAGCCGTGAACCTGGACCAGATTATTCGGGTGGTAGGTGGAGCCAGAAGAGAGGAGAGGTCCAGGACGGAGCCCTGGTGCCTTCCAACCGCTGGAGGTTGAGTTGGGGAGGAGGAGTCAGCAAAGGACACTGAGAAAGAGCAACCAGGGAGACAAGCCAGAAACCAAGAGGGTGCAAGGTCCTGAAGGCCCAGGGAAGCTCGTGTTGAAGGCATGAGAGAAGGACTCACTGGGTCGCATGTGCTGCTGACAGACTGAAGAAGCCGAGGACTGAGAACTCACCAGTAGTTTTGACAAGAGGTGGGTCACTGGCGACTTTTATGACAGCGGATGTAGCCTGTACAGACAGCGCTTCCCAGACTGTGTGCTGGGAGGGGAAGCGGAGACGTGAGGCAGTTAAGCGCGAGGGAGAGAAGGAGCTGGGATGGGGGCGACGAAGAGAACGATCCAGAGAAGGCAAAAACGGATCCTGCAGCGGTGACAGTGGGAGCAAAGCCCTTTCGAAGGCAGGTGACTGGGAGCCAGGTCGCTGGGGAGGGGCACCGGGACAGATCGCCGGTGATAATGGCAGGGTGGGCAGGGTGAGCGGGTACAGGCATGAGCCACTGGTAGGTATGGCGACCAGAGGAAGAGACAGTTCTGGTCTGATGGCTTCTGCTTCGGGGCGGGAGGGAGGTGCGAGTGTGAAGTGGTTGTTTAGGGAAGTGCAAGAACACGTGTGTGTGTGTGTGGGGGGGGCTGGATCCTGGACAGAGTGGAGGGCTCTTGGGCGTGCATTGTTATTCTTCTAACAAATACAACTTCGACAATGCCCTTTCCAGGCCTGGGTGCTTGGCAAGGTGGCATCATGGTTAAGTGCCTCTTGGATGGGCCCTTCCTACCTGGGGAACCTGGATTGAGTCACTTGAGTTGTCCGAGATCACACAGCCAGAAAGCGACAGCTGCGAGTGAAACCCTGGCCCTCCTCCTGAGCCACGGGGCCTCTGCTCTGCAGGGAAAATGTGAAATAGCAGCAAATAGCCAACACGCTTTTGCTGGTAGGATTTTTGGGAAAATGTGACTTCGGGGACTGCGCAGGTTGCCTTACGTTCGTTTCTGGTTATTCTGGCAGCCCGGGTGGAGGGACCAGGGACTGCTCCGGCGCCCCCGCCCCCAGGGCCCAGGCTCTGCTCCTCTCCCTCCCCAGCTCTTGGGCAGCTTGTCCCTGGCACCTGCGAGCGCCTCTCCTGGGGCCGGGAGCCCAGCCCTGGCCCGCCCAGCGCTCTGCATCAAGAGCTTTGAAGAGAGGTGGCCTTTGTCAGGCTCTGTGGGTCCTTCCCTCATTTTCCCAGCACCTTGAGGGGTAGGGCCTGGTCTGTGATAATCAAAACACCCAAACCGACACCTCCCTCCAAAATGAAGCAAAAGAAACAAACAACAATGACAAAACTGCTCCGAGGATCTTGAGGAGATTGGCAGAGGGGTAAGGTTTTCTCGTTTCACCTCCCTAGGCACCCCTTAAAAAGGCTCGGCCCAGTGCCAGGCGGTCACAGGGCAAACAGCATGGTGAGTACCGAAAGGAATTTTAGAGGCAAAGATATTTTAAGCCAAAGACAAAATCTCTTATCAGAATTTGGGGGGGAAAGCGTCCGTTTTCAGAAATGTTGGCAAGGAACTCAAATCTGAACCACAACCTCGAGTGTCCCGGGCTCCTGTCCCTGTCATGACATATGCAGAGCATGACTTTCTTTGCTGGGCTAGAGAAGACAGCCACCATGTCTTTAAGGCACCCATGGCACCGAGAAGAATCACAGAGGGGTCCGCTTGACCTCCCCGGTGAGCCGAATCTCTGCTTCGTCGCGGAACATGTGTGGAGTCTGACGGGAGTCTTTCCCATGTTCTAAGGTCGCCTGCCTTTGGGGCTTTGTAGCGGGCCTCTTTGATGACAGAGTTCAATTCCATAGGCTTTTATCAGCATGTGCCCCACGCTGCGTTGTGATTGTGTGGGCACATGCCAGGTGCTGTCATGTTTGCCCGCCAGAGTCAGAACGCCAGTCCAAGAACTGTCAACACTGGCCATGCGTATGGGCTTCGTTTCTGTCCCACTGGGACGCCCTTTGGCCAGGACATTTCACAGAATGGAGGAAGGGGCCCACTGGCACTTGGCGAGTGCCCTCATGCTTTGCGTTCTACCTGGGCAGCCTCCAACTGGGAGGCCCACCAGCCGGGACTAGCCCAACAGTAGGGAGAAGTTACGGAGGGGCTGTTATGGACGGACTGTTTCTGTTTCCCCCAATTCCTACGTCGACTCCTCTGCCCCAATGTGACTATATAGAGACCCGGGGCCTCCAAAGAGGTGACGGGGGTTGAACGAGCTCATGAGAGAGGAAGAGGCATCAGCGAGACGGCAGCTGACTGCGAGCCACCAACGGTGGTCACCGTGAACCACCTCTGCGGACACCTTGATCTTGAACCTCACAGTCTCCAGAACTGTGAGGAAATAAGTGTCTCTAGTTTAAGCCACCCAGTCTATGGACTTTAGTTGTGGCAGCTCCAGCTGACGAAGACACGGGCCTGCCTCAGAGCTCAGGTGAGCTGGTGGCCCCATTCTGAGGATTCCAGGGTCGGAACCGCTCTGAAGGTCCTGGCCAGAAGGTCATCCCAGAGTCGGGCAAGGCGAAGACTGTCGCCCTCTCAGGCTGGCTGTACTATGACACACTTATGGACACCTCGGCAAGGTTTCTGCCTGCTCCCCACCCCGATACTGAGCACATCCTGGCACAGAGGTTTCAATTCCTTGGCTGTCATCGGCCCCCTGTGGGTCGGGGCAGTGGTCCACGGAAGGTAAGAGGGACTCCCTGGCCCCCGCGGAGGCACCGTGTTTTCCTTCTGCAGCTTCTGTGCTGTTGATGGAGGGAGCCGCAGTCCCCATTCTGTGACTCTCGGGCCTCCAGAGCGACGCCGAAGGTGAACATCTGGGCAGGAGAGAGCAGGTGGCGGCGGGACGGGCCTGTGGCTGCTGGTTCCCCAGCTGCGCGGCCCGCGGGCTGAGCGGGAGCGGGGGTGGCGGGGAGCGCACCTGCAGGTTCTCTGGCTTGCCTGCCATCAGCCACATGGCCTCAGGCCAGACGCTCCCCTCTCTGAGCACCGCCAGCTCCCTCTGTGTGAAAAGAACCTCGCGGTCCCTGCGCCTGAGCACTGGAATGAGCTGCGAAGACTCCGAGCTCGGTGTCTGGGACTCGCCAAGTACCTACGTGGCTTGGAAACATGCACCCATGCAGTTTTCAGATGCGCAAAAAAAAAAAAAAAAAACCGGTGGCTTTGTCCTCTGACAAAATGGCTCTCCTGAGCCTCCGCACAGCAGAGGGAGGCAAGCTTTGCCTTTGCTAGGGGTGCTGCCCTGCGGGTTGGAGGGCTCCTTTTTAAAGTTGCCCTCCCTCCAGTACCTTCCAAGGTGGCATCTCAGGCGGGCCCAGATCCCCCCACCCGCATCCAGTGGGACAGGCTTCTCAGCTTTCAGCTTCCCTGAGCCCCCTGCCAAGGTGCCCCGAGGCTGTGCGTGGCCCTCGTGGGACTCCAGGCCCCAGGGGGCCGGTGATACCTGCACGCCTGCCTCTCCCTCCTTCGTTCCTTTCCCACCATCCCCTTGGCCTGAGGTGGAGTGGGAGGTGGTGGGGGAGGGGAGCACTTGCCGTCCCTTTTCTTTTGCTTTTTTTTTTTTTGGCTTTTTAGGGCCGCACCCACGGCATATGGAGGTTCCCGGGCCAGGCGTCGAACCAGGGCTGTAGCCGCCAGTGGCCTACACCACAACGCCAGATCCGAGCCTCGTCTGCGACCTACATCACAGCCCACGGCAACGCTGGAGCCTTAACCCACTGACCGAGGCCAGGGATCGAACCAGGGATCGAGCCTGCGCCGGGCCGGGAACTCCCCCTTTTCCTCTTATCAAGGAGTTCCTGCTACCTCTAGTGTAATAATAAGATGGTCTTGGTTCTTGAGAGGTTGACGATGGAACCGCATCAGTCAGAGTCTACGGGCGAAACAGAACCAGGAGGAGGGGGTGGGTGTGTGTGGGTGTGAATGTGTGGGTGTGTGTGAGTTACAAAGAATTGGCTTCTGCGATGGTGGGGGCTGGCTAGGCAAGTCCACGATTTGCGGGGCGGCTCTGCAGGTTGGAAACTCAGCAGCAATGGGGGCTGCGGCCTGGAAGCAAAAATCTCCTCTTTCTCAGGGAAATCTTAGTCTTTGCAATGAAAGCTTTTCAACGAATTGGACAAAAGCCCACGCAGCTCATGGACGGTAACTCTCCTTCACTAAGTCGACCGGTCATAGATGCTGACCGCCTCTGCAGCGTCCCTTCGCGGCAACACCTAAATTAGCGTTTCATTAAATAACTGAGGGCTGCACTGCAGCCAAGGGGACACATAAAGCTGACCATCACAGGAGCCAGAGGAATTGAGAGGACAAATCTTTTCTCTGGAGATAAAGTCTGGCTTTCAAGACCATGGTCTTGTCCTGGACCCAAAAATCCTATTTTGGGTATCGAAAGCTGGCTTTATCCTCGCGTTAATTTCTCGTTATATTCTTCCTGGGATCGGAATATTGCGGGAAGACTCTCTCCCACAAGGAGATGTGAACGAGGAAAACACATTAATCAGTTTTTACTGTGAAGTTTTGCCCAAGGAAGGACATTTTGTCTTTACGATTACAAATCATCTCCTTGGAGAATAAAAAGAAACAACGAATGAAACCGGCGGCCCCGTTTGAAAAGAGCACGTACCGGGGTGGGGAGTGGGGCTTGTCCCCAGGCTCGGTGGGCACAGACTGTTGGAAAGGGGCCAGGAGAGCCAAAGCTGAGGCGGAGATGGGGGGCGCGGAAGATGCCAAGGGCAGAGCAAGGGGCGGGGCTTGGCGCCCTGCTTGGCACTTGGTGACCCGGAGGGGATGGCCTCTTGCTTCAGGAGGCAGGTTTAATATGAGCAGCGGCTGGAGGAAGAACAACTCAACCCCTTATTCGGTTCGCCTTCAAGAGACAAGAACAGAGTTCCCACTGTGGCACACTGGGTTAAGAATCCCACTGCAGTGGCTTGGGTTGCTGTGGAGACACAGGTTCTATCCTGAGCCTGGGAACTTCCATATACCGCAGGTGTGGCCATAAAGATAAAATAAAAAATAGAAAAAATTTTTATTAGCAAGGGTTCAGCTAATGTCACCACATGGGAATGGCCCCCTGAGACAGTGGGGTAGCAGCCCTGGGCTTCCCTCAGGGACTTCTGTCTCCGGGCTCAGGCTGACTCTGGCTCATCATCCCATGCTTCTGGGAGACCAGTTGCTCAGTTGGGCCTCCCTGGACCACATGCCGCCTCTGCTCGCCAGGGCCTCTGCCTCTCGAACTGGAGGCCCCCTCATGGGCAAGGCCCTGCGCTGATGCCTTGATTGCCACAGCCCCGCCAGTGCCAGGCTGTGCCCAGAGCTGAGGAACCAGGTACCTGGGCTGTGCATTCAAATGCCCTCCTGGGGTGGCAGTGAGGCTCACAGGCTACCCAGCTGGTATCTAGGCTTTGCGTGTTTTGCTTCTTCTTTTTTAGAATTTAATTCAATGGGAAAGGGCAGGATTTTTAAAATTTATTTATTTTTCCTGTGCCCTGGACATTCAGAATGTCCCGGGCTAGGGATCAAACCCATGCCACAGCAGCCACCTGAGCCACAACAGTGGCATCACTGGCTCCTTAACCTGCTGAGCCACCAGGGAACTCCCTAAGGACAGCATTTTTAATAGTTTATTTATTTATTTATTTATTATTCTTTTTTCTTTTTTCTTTTTAGGGCCACACCTGTGGCACATGAAAGTTCCCCGGGCTAGGGGTCGAATTGGAGCTGCAGCTGCTGGCCTACACCACAGCCACAGCAAGTAAGGATCCGCGCTTCATCTGTGACCTACACCACAGCTCATAGCAATGCCAGATACTGAACCCACTGAGCGAGGCCAGGGATCAAACCCGCATCCTCATGGATACCAGTCAAGTTCATGACCACTAAGCCGCAAAGGGAACGCCACCAGTTTTTTAAAATAACGTAACATTTTGACTTATCTTAAACCAGTTTTGAGATATAATTCCCATAACATACATTTTCCCATTTAAAGCTTATGTCAATGGTTTTTAGTCGATTTGTAGATGTGGTCAGCCATATCTGACCACAGTTCATTTCAGAATGTTTTCATCACCTGAACAGAAATCTTAGGCCCTTCAGCTGTCACTCTCCTACCCCTCCATGGCCCCCACCCCCTCGGAGACCGGTAATTTACTTTTGGTCTCCTTGGCTTTGTCTATACTGCTTTTTGTTTGGTTTTGGCCACAGTGTGCAGTGGCTTGATGTGGGATCTCAGTTCCCAGACCAGGAATTGAACCTGGGCCACAGCAGTGGAAGCACCAAGTCCTAACCGCTAGGCCACCAGGGAACTCTCCGATTTATGTGTTCTGGACTTTCGAATGAATTAAATGATATAATCTGTGACCTTTTGTGACTGGCGTCTTTCACTTACCGTAACATTTTCAAGGCCCATCCAAGTTGCGGTATGAATCAGAATTTAACTCCTTTTTAAGGCTGAATAATATTCCACTGTCTGGAGAGACCTTGTTCTGCTTATCCAAACACTGATGACACATTTGGTTTGTTTCCACTTTGGGGCTCTGCTCTGACTAATGGTTCTACGAACATTTGTGTACAAGTTTTCATGTGGACATTTGTTTTAGTTTCTCTTGGCTGTTGTCCAGGGGTGTCACGTGGTATAACTCTGTGTTCAACCCTTTGAGGACTGTATTGGCTCCTTTACTTCTCGCAACAGCCCTATGAAGCGCAGATACCATTATTATCGCCCTTTGGCAGATGGGGAAACAGAGGCCCAAAAAGTTGAGATGGTTTGCTGACCCGCCCAAGGCCCCACGGCTAACGAACGAGGGGTGGAGGCCTGTTATGAACCCCGGGGCTCTGGCGCCAGAGTTCCGGGGCTTAAGGGCTGCTCTGGGCCGCCTCTTGGCTCACACACTCTGTCCAAGTCCCATGAGGCCCTGGGGCAGCCGGGTCTTTGCCTTTGGCCAGAGTCCACGCCAGCAGAGTCCTCCCACTTCTGCCTGCAGGCCAGAGTGGTCAGCGTGCCAAGCCCGTTCCCTTTGTCCCCTGAGGAGCTTCGCAGCCACAGCCGCTCGGAAGGAGGCAGGGCTCTGAGCGGGCAGGCCAGGGCCCTGCATGATGCTTCCTCATCGGTGCTAACTACGGGCCGCGTTACAGGGTGCGAGCAGATGGAGTTATCAGATCCAAAGGCGAAGTGACCCAGGGAACGGGACTGAGGAGGCTGCATGTGCATGAAGGCTTCGCGCCCTGTGCCTCGCACCTCCACTGCCCCCGAGTCAGCTTGCAGAGAACCGGCAGGTGCCGCGGGGGCCTTGTGAGGTTCCAGACTTTCTCATGAGGAAGCCGGCGCCCAGGCCCTGTGTACAGGGGGAGGGCTCGGAAAGGGAAGGAGGAAAATTCGAGGCAAATGAAAAGAAGTGGAGCCGGCCCGCGGGAGCCTGGGGGCTGGAGCCCAGCCTGGCCCGACGGGCCAGGGCGACAGCAAGCCCCGTGCCCAAGTCAACAGCCCTGGTGCCACTTCGGCTTCGGGAAGGCCCAGCCCGAACCCGCTTCAAAGGCTTCCTCTGGGACAAATGAAACCACATTTCAGCAACCATAGCAGCAGAAGCTGGAGCTCCCCTTGCTCCCGGCCGGGGAGAACCTCTGGTAACGGCTTTGGGTATCTTCTTCCTGGCGGGCAGACCCGGGAAGCGCAGGTGGCGAGCGCTCTTCGGGAAACACCACGGTGTGCCTGCGTCTGTGTGTGCGCATGCGCGCGCGCCAGCGCATGCGCTCTCTTATAGAGGTGCTCTACGTCTGCTTCAAGGGAGCCCCCTGGCCTGACTTCTTCGGGCATCCCTACCTCGGGGGAGGTTAGAGGAGACGCAGAAGTGCCTGGAAGCCCACTTCCTTTCCTACTGTTTGGAAAGCAGATTGGTGGTGACGCAGGGTGCCGGGGGCGGGGTGGGGTGGGGGCAGAGCACGGGGGGCGGGGAGAAGCAGGTGCGCTGGTTCTTGGGGCGGGTGGGTGGGGGTGTGGGAGGTCTGGCCACACACTTTCTTTTTTCAGCCAAACTGAGTTTTAATGGTAGATTCCTTTAAAGTCGTTTATTTGGTACTGAAATAGAAAGACAATGGGTATACAGCAGAAAAACGCTTACCTTAATGTGGTCACATCCACTTAACACAATGTAAAATCATCAATGTCTATTTCCACATCTGTTTGCCCCAACAGTCTTCTGCTTTATACCCTTGAAACTGGATCTACCCTATCACCCACTTTAGAATGGGAACTCACACGTGTGATGTGCCAAAGAAGGGCAAATCAATACATTGGGACTCAGCACATTAAACTCTGAAAGACATTCACACTATGTAGATAACTAAATTGTAGATAAGGTGGAAGGGAGAAAGATCTGAGAAGGAAAAAAAAAAAAAAAAGACATCTTGTCCTTGCAGAAGCCTACCAGCTTGCCCCATCGTGATACTAAGATTATAAGTGGAAAGTCTGGGTACCGGACCTGAAATGGAATTAAATCTGCGGGTAATAAGATTCTTTGGCAAAATCGTGCTTCTTGTTGCTACTGGCCCAGCCTCATTGCTTTCCATTCCTGGAAAGCATCTCTGCAAGGCAGCATGGACATTCACACCTGTATCCTGCCTGATCTCCAGCCTGTGAGTAAGAGAAGCCCACAAACACACATACATGCAGGTGCCTCAGAGTTTCTCTTTCATGGAGAAATGCCAAATTGCTGGAAGTTGCCCTGGAAAGGATCGCAGCCTAGTTTGGACAGTGA
Source organism: Phacochoerus africanus (assembly GCF_016906955.1). Classification (NCBI taxonomy): domain Eukaryota; kingdom Metazoa; phylum Chordata; class Mammalia; order Artiodactyla; family Suidae; genus Phacochoerus; species Phacochoerus africanus. Next base: position 126,326,832 of record NC_062560.1, on the reverse strand, counting down.
AACCCAGACTTCCAGCAAAGAAGTCCTGCATGCTTTGTCACAGCTGTGTAATACTCCAATGAATGCCTTGAACTGGACCTCATTTTGGACACTTGAGTCGTTTCCGATTCCACAAACGCACCTCGAGCAACAGTTTTGTCCACCTATCTTTGAATGCCGATGTGAGTTTTCTCTGTGACCGATTCCCATCATGTCCAAAGCCAAGCCAGTTAGCCTATGTCCTGGAGCTTGATCTACAGATTCCTGGGTACAGGTAGGCATATTTTTCCAATGCTCCACAGGTGGTTCTGATGCGTGGCCAAAGTTGCAATTCTCCCAATAATTGCCCAGCGGTGCCCACAAGACTTGCATGTGTTTGCCCTCTACCCAGGAGTGAAGAGAGACCACCTGAGTGCCCAGGTGCCAGCTACATCGGATATTATCTGCTCTTACATTTGAGGCTGGTCGGATAGGATGGACCTGACAGAGCACCACTGGTGCTGCGGGCATTCCTTCCTCTGCCAGAGCAGGTTTAGCAGCCCCTCGAGTGTTCCTGGGCACTTCTTGTCTCTTCCGTTAACCGACTATTCATGTCCTTTGCTCATTTCCTCCTCCTTGGGCAGTTAGTCTTTTTATTTGAAAGAGCTCTGCTTTTGGAGTTGCCGTCGTGGCTCAATGGAAACGAATCTGACTGGTGTCCATGAGGATGCAGTTTCGATCCTTGGCCTCGCTCAGTGGGTGAAGGATCCAACGTTGCCGCGAGCTGTGGTGTAGGCCGGTGGCTACAGCCCCGATTCAACCCCTAGCCTGGGAACCGCCATATGCTGCGGGTGCGGCCCTAGAAAACAAAACAAAACAAAAGAAAGAGCTCTGATTTTATTTTTTTTATGTAGTACATACAGAAGAATAAATGTCTATCAAGGTAAATACTTTAAGAAGAGGCAAATAGAAATATTTAAAAAGAACAATTAATCTTGTAATATCTATAAGGGAGAAGAATATAAAAAAGAATATATATACACATACATGTGTATGTGTAGCTGAATCACTGCGCTGTGCACCTGCAACTAACACAACCTTGTAAATCAACTCTACTCCAATACAAAAATAAAATAAAATGGACAATTTTTAAAAATTACGTTTTATTGGGATTAGTTTGATCTACGAGGTTGTGCTAGTTTCAGGTGTACAGCAAAGTGAATCAGTTATACATATTCATAGCCATTCTTTTTTCAGCTTCTTTTCCCATATAGGTTATTATACATTATTGAGTAGATTTCCTTGTGCTGTACAGTAGGTCCTTGTTAGTTATCTATTTTATATAGAGTGGTGTGTGTATGTTAATCTCAATCTCCTAATTTGTCCCTTCACCCTCTGTTTCTGAGCTTTTGGTAACCATAAGTTTGTTCTCTATGTCTGTGACTCTATTTGTTTTGTAAATAAGTTCATTTCTATCATTTTAAAATTAAATTCCACATATAATTAATATCATATGATATTTGTCTTTGACTTACTTCATTTAGTATAATCTCTAGGTCTATCCATGTTGCTGCAAATGGCATTATTTTGTTCTTTTTCATGGCTGAAGAATAGTCCATTGTGTATATGTACCACATCTTCTTTATCCATTCATCTGTTGATGGACACTCAGGTTGCTTCCATGTCTTAGCTGTCGTAAATAGTGCTGCTATGAACATTCGGGCGCATAAATCTTTTCGAATTATGGTTTTCTCTGGATAGATGCCCGGGAGTGGGATTGCTGGGTCATATGGTAGTTCTATATTTAGTTTTTAAAGGAGCCTCTATACTGTTCTCCATAGTGGTTGTACCAATTTATATTCCCACCAGTTGTGTAGGAGGGTCCCCTTTTTTCTACACTCTCCCCAGCATTTCTTGTTACAAGTATTGGGAATATTGAAACAATTCAGCTGAGCGAAACAGGTGAACATGAGTTTGAACCATCGGTTTTTGGAAAACGTTGTCAGAAGGTGAGATAAAACCAATAATATGTCCAGTCATTTCATGTAGTGAGTGGCTATTGAGCTGCCTGTGGTTTTTTGATAAGCTACGCTGACATTCGGAAAAGAGGCTGGAGGGAAATAGAACCTTCCCCTTCCTTGTCCCAAATACAGACCTGGTCTCTATGGCCTTTTTCTTCCACCTCCAATTGCTAGAATTGTATGTATGTATTTATTTATTTAGCTTTTCAGGGCCGCACTGGTGGCATATGGAGGTTCCCAGGCTAGGGGTCGAATCGGAGCTACAGCTGCCGGCCTACACCACAGCCACAGCCACGCCAGATCTGAGCTGCATCTTCGATCTACACCACAGCTCATGGCAACGCCGGATCCTTAACCCACGGAGCAAGGCCAGGGATCGAACCCGCAACCTCATGGTTCCTAATCAGATTCATTTCCACTGTGCCACGACGGGAACTCTTGGAATTGTATTTTAAAAGCATTCCTCTACTTTTAAAAATTATTTTCCCCTCAATATTTAATTATGAGAAAATTCAAGTAATCGGAAAAGTTTGAAGAAATGTATATCGGATCCTTCCAGACCCAGCCTCCTAGACTCCATAATTAACACGTGATTTTACTTGCTTGACCCGTCTTTCTCTCTCCCCATCCCTCTATCCAAACATCAAGCATTTTTTGTGTGTTTCAAAGTAAGTTGCAGACAAGAGTGCACTTCACCCCTGAGCACTCTAGCAGATCATTAACTAGAGTTCAATATTTGCTTAAGATTTGTCTATTTTGGGTAAAATGTACTTAACAACGAGATGTCCAGACCGCCAGTGAGCCATTCTCTGAGTTTTGGCAATGCGTAGACCCGCATAACCCACATCCTTAGCAAGAGAGAGAATTGACCATCACTCCAGAAAGTTCCCTCATGCCCCTTTTCAGTCAGCCCTCACACCTGCCCTTGAGGGTCCCACTGTTTGGACTTTTCTCACCGTAGGCGACCCTTGTCTGTTTTAGCACTTTGTATAAATGGACTCCCACAGCACATCGCGGCTTTCTGGCGGCATCATGCATCGGACACGCTGGAGCCCGAACAGAGACTTCCTTCCTTTTCGTTGCCCAGGAGCACCTCTGCATTGATGCTGGGATTGCGTTGCCCGGATACCCTGGATCTGGTTTATCTAGTCTCCTATTGATAGACACCCGGGCTGTTTGCAGTTTTTGGTTACTGTGAATAAAATCGTCATGAAATTCTTGTCTTTTTGTGGACAATCTACTGCTTTTATTTGTGAGTATTAAGTAAATCACTCTTTGGCGTGAGTTCCGAATATTTTTTTTTTCCCCTAAATTTGTCATTTATTTTCTGACTTTCATGGTGTGTTTTCCTGTCTGCAAGTTTTGAAATTTCACGTGGGCCGTGTCATCAGTTTTTCCCTTTCTGGCTTCTGGATTTCGTGTCCTGATAGGAGAAGCTTGGTCTACCCTGAGATTGTGAAAATACCACCCCCCCTTGTTTTCTTACAGTGCTTTTATGGATTCTTTTCTTTCTATTTTAGCCTTTGAATATTCTGAATGTATCTTGATGCCAGGCATGAGATAAGAGACCCAGATTTATTTGTCCAAAAGGCCAGTCGGTGTTGAGTTCCCCTCGCTGATCTGAAAGGCCGTCTCTCTCATTGTCTTAATTCCCACAGATGTTTTTATCTCTTTCCTTTCCACTGACTCATCTGTCTTTTCCTGCGTCAGGGCTACATTTTATTTTTTTTAATACGGTAGCTCCGTGAGACCTTTAATATCTGGTAGTGCTAGAACCCTTTCCTAATTCTTCTTTTTTAGACATTTCCTGGCTCTTCTTGTTTTCTTGTCCCCCCGGATGAGTCACCTTGAATCATTTTGTCACATTCCAGAAAGTAATCCTGCTAGGACTTTGATCGTGGTCCCAGATTTTGCAGGTGGATGTGGGGGAGAAGTCCCATCTTTCCAGGACACACGCGGGATGAGAGAAAGGCGGACGTGGAGAACGACTCCCAGGTCTGGACTTGGCGACCCAGTGGATTTGGGGCTGGTAGGAGTGGGACAGCAGGGTGTGGTGACTGCCTTCTACGGAGCAGGAGGATGCTCAGGCTTGCAGCAATGATGCTGCGTTGAGCCTAGAGCTCCAGAGCTGGACCAATCCAGGGGAGCTCCTTAGGGAGGCGGAGGCCTTCAGCTTTGGCCTCCCTCATTTTTCTGGAGGCCATCGTCCACCCGGGTTCGGGAGCGACCCAAGACTTCCTTTGCAAAATCAGGACAGCCTCCAGGTCACGACTCTCCCGCCCCGCCCCCGTGGCCTGGCCACGACCACTTCACACCCCCTCTCCTGTCTCCCCGCCTCTTGCTCACTGAGCCCCGCCCCCATCCTCTTTTCCACTCCTCCCCGCTGCGTTGGTACTTGCTCTGCCCTCTGCCTGGAACAGCCTTGCGGGAGCTCTTTGCCTGGCCTGTTCCTTTCCATCCTTTAATCTCAGCTCAAATTCCACTCCCCGAGAGAGGTCTTTCCCGATTGTCCCCACCAGCCCCACCACGCCAGGGCCTCTCACTCTCTGCCCCTTTTGTGTTCCCTTTGCAGACCTTAAGGCAACCTGTTACTCTTTTCTTTGTCCATGTGTTTGTCATCGGACCCCTGTCAACTCAGCTAGGCTACACTGGCCAGTTATTGAAGCCAACACTGATCTGCTGCCCTGAAGGTGCGGTGAACTCTACAGTCAGTCGACTTGAAGGGAAGCAGAGCATCCTAAGTGACCTGGGGGCGCCTCAGCCCACCAGCCAAAAGGCCTGCAGGGGCCAGACCGAGGTTCCCCCGAGGAAGAGGAAGCTGCCTGGGGCTTGCGGGGTGTCAGCTTCTGCTCCAGCTTCCAGCCTGCTCTAGCCGACAGCCTGTCCCCGGGATTTCAGACCTCCCAATGGGACTGACACTGTCGGCTCCCCTGGTTCTCAGGCCTCCAGACTCAGAGTGAACACCACCGGCTTTCCTGGGCTCCCAGCGTGCGGCCAACAGATCGTGGGCCTTCTCATCTCCATAATCGTGGGAGCCAATTTTCCTCATCGGAAATCAATCTCCATCTCACCCTCTCATTCTTTGGAGAACACACACACACACACACACACACACCTCCCACTGGTTCTGTTTCCCTGCGTGACCTTGACACCCCCTGGTTAAGTCCATGAGGCTGTGGACCGTGTCCATGACCCTCCCGGTGCCTGGCCCGAGCATGCTGAGTGGCCACGTGCTGGAGGAGCCCACAGCACATGCTTCCTCCGAGCCCCATGTCCACTGCCAAGCCCCCTGACTTTCTGGGCCGAAGGGGGACCAGTGATAAACAGACCTCGGCCCTGGGGCCTCCAGGGACCTGAGCCTGCTCTAAGGAAGGACGGAGGCCCTGGGCTCTCACATACCTCCCTGGGGACTTCTGGCGCTTCCCCTGGGGTTGGCCTCAGAGCTGGGGAGGGGGTGATGGGACACGGTGTGGAGGGGACAGTGACTGCGGTTCTTTGTGCAGCCCCAAGGGGCGGCCTCAGGCACGCACCCGCCAGCTGCCACCCCCCATGCCTGCACCCCAAAAGCAGGATGTGCGCAGGCCGGGGGCCTGGGTGGGACCCCAGTCAAGGCTGCTGTCTGAAGCAGCCTGTGGGGGAGCCCTCTTCAGGGAGGCATCCAGCAGCCTCTTCAACTCTTTCACTTTTTCAACAAGGGGCTTCCGGCCAATGGGCAGACGGGCCCAGCAGCCTTCCCCTGGGGACCGAAACTTTGGGCCCTGCCCAGACGTACCTCTCTTTGTAGCTGAGCTGTCAAGATGCTGGGGTGCTGGGGTGCAGGCTCACGAACCTGCTGGTCTACTAGGGCAAAAACCTGGAAGACTGGGCGAGGCAGAAGAAGTCCTGGTCAGGTGAGAGGGGGCCACGCAAGGGGCAACGGCTCCCTGCAGCGCCACAGGAGAGACTGGATCTCAGAGGGGAAGTAGGGTCCAGGGGACTGTGGCTCCCAGGAGCCCAGGACCAGTGCTGTTCTGGAAGGAGGAAGAGCCCAGTGCTGCCAAAGGGGCAAGTCCATTGAGGACCGAGACGCTTCCATCAAGTTTATGGCCAAGAGGGCGTTAGTTGGCCCTTTGGCCAGCGTGCTGGGGAAGGAGCTGGGGCTCCAGCCAGACACCTCTGGGCTGCAGCGAGAGTGGGAGGGGCCGCAGGGCCGGGGCTGGACGGGTGGTGGTGGTTGGGGGGTGAGGATCCTCTTCACAGGGCCCTGCTGAAGGCTCCTGGAAGGAATCCGGCAGAGGAGAGGCTGACAGTGCAGGGCTGCAGGAGAGAGGAGGGCTGGCCGAGGGTGGGCAGGTGGGAGCTGGCACCTCTGGGAAGGAGCAGCAGGCGACAACCACCTCCAGGAGGAACACGGAGGGCCAAGCCTGCTGGGGGCAGTGAGGCCAGGCTGGGGTCGGGTGCCAGGGAGGGCTGGGGGCTGTCCGCACTGCTGCCCACACTGGCTCAGCCTTGAGGTCACCACGTGGTTGGGGTGGGAGATGAACCTTTTGGGAATGGAAGTCGGACGCTGCTCGGGGGGCCAAGCTCAGCTTTTTTTCCAGGGCTCTGAGGGCCGGCAGACAGTGGGGACAGCCGTGACTCCCAAGCCCTTGGACCAGGTGAGTCCAATTCCTGCTGCCCCTGTGCTTGCTGGGGAGAGGGGAAAGGAGAGGTGGGCCCACGTGCCCCCGTGGGGCCCTGAGGGGAAGCCGGGGGCCTGGCCCCACGGGAGCCCGGCCCCACGGGGGCCCTTGAGTCAACACGCGGGAAGGCTTCCTGAGGAGGCGGCCGCGGCCCCTGGGGAGGCTTCCTGGGGAGGCTTCCTGAGGAGGCAGTGCCTGCGAGGCGCAGAGGGGACAGAAGCAAAGCCTGCCACATGCAGTCAGGGTTGGAGCTGAGGGACACCCGCAGGACAAGTCCGGTCCCCAGACCCAGGAGGAACGCTGTGCAGCAAGCAGGAGGGGCCGAGCGCCCGGGCCTGGGGGGCCGTGACTGTTTCCACCCCCGTCTGGCCCAAGGCCGAGGGAGGCCTGCTTCCACCTCAGTCACAGGCACTGGGAGTGGTGGCTGGGGGTGTCTTCTTTGAACATTCTAGGCTCTGCTGGTCAGGCCAGGCCTACCTCAATTTACCCGCCTGGGGCACCCCCAAAGGGGCGGGGCTCCAGGGGCGGGGCTCCAGGGGCGGGGCTCCAGGGGCGGGGCTCCAGGGGCGGGGCTCCAGGGGCGGGGCTCCAGGGGCGGGGCTCCAGGGGCGGGGCTCCAGGGGCGGGGCTCCAGGGGCGGGGCTCCAGGGGCGGGGCTCCAGGGGCGGGGCTCCAGGGGCGGGGCTCCAGGGGCGGGGCTCCAGGGGCGGGGCTCCAGGGGCGGGGCTCCAGGGGCGGGGCTCCAGGGGCGGGGCTCCAGGGGCGGGGCTCCAGGGGCGGGGCTCCAGGGGCGGGGCTGGAAGCTTAACAGGACAGTGGAATTAAGATGCCCGCACCTCGGGTCTGCTCAGCACCCCGCGCCTCTGGGCAATTCTGGCTCCAGCGCTGGGCGGACAGGGCTGGCTTGAGGTTAGGCTTTGGGGAGAAGCAGGGGAGAGGGAGGTGGGAAGACCCTTCACTCCCAGGACCGCATCTTCACCAGGGCCTTGCAGATGGTCTGTGTGAAGTGACTTCGCGGGGTGGGGGTGGGGGTGTATCCCCCAAGCTCCAGCCGCCCTCTGTGGGTATCCCTTACACAGGGGTTGGATCTTTGATTTGGTCTGTCACCCTTTTAGTGGAAAAAGGAAGGAAGCGGGAGAGTGTAAATTCTCAGCGCGTCTCCTCCTGCCCCCTGCCCCCAGCTCAGAGTCACCTGAGCGGCCTCCCCTGTTTCCTCTGTAGGATGAGAGGCTGGAGTAAACAATGACACGCTTCTATGCTGTGCTGCGAAAGGATCGCAGTGCGCATGCACAACCTTCTCAGCCCTCTTCCCTGGGTGCCCAAGCGTCCCAAGACATGGAGTGGCCTCGGAAAGAACCAAAGACACTAGCAGGCTTAGCTGACGGGGGCTTGTGGGTACTGAATGCTCCCTGGGAAAATGAAAACATAGAGGCACTTTTCTCCTGGCTGTTTATTACAGAACAAAGAAAAAACGCACTGGCTTGAAACAGACGCCAGATTTCAAATGTAGAGGTGAAATACCAGGTGGCAATTAAAATGTGATTACACAGAGTCTGGACACTGAGAGAAATTTACAGGACAGTGGGCGTGGGTTTTTCTCTAACAGACATTTAAATATACATGACGATAATTGCAGATAGAAAGCATCAAAGACAAACCCCAAATCAACTATTAATGTTTACAGACTCGTTTTCCCCCAAACCACACAGACTTACATCAAAACAAATACTGAAAGGCTTTAAACCAGGGACATCTCACCTCCAGCCTGCAGGGTGCCGCTGGAGTAGTGCAAACCGTCTGAGTGATAAAGGGAGGGTACCTGAGGTCCTCAGCCAGTGCTCAGCTCACACGCTTCTCCCAAATCTACAGAACTCTGCGGCCTCTCGGCAAATAATTCCTCTGCCGGGCACTCACGGTAAAACGATTTCTGCTGTAATACGCTCATCAGGAAGGAGCTAGCAGAGACGGAAAGGTTTGCGAAAGAGATTAAGAATCACAGGCGATAGAGGTTTTAGTGAACATGGAAAGAAATGGCCAAGTGGTTTTCTATTTGGCATTTGTCAGCTGGCACAAGGCGGCTTGGTCACATCCACGGCTCTCACTGCATCAAAGCCATACGCGACCCAGCCACCTGGCTTATAAGGTGTGGCTGGATTGAACAACACAGCCTGCGTATTTGCAACAATGTATAATAAACACAAACAATGCATAACAAACACAACTCTACCGAAACGAAAGCCGTCGCTTTATTTACAAAGTCACAAAATGAAGTATAAATACTTCTGTCATTAATGTTTAGGAAAACCATTTACAAAATTTTCAGATATGTACAGGTAGCTTGAAAAATCACCAGCTTTTCCATCTTGTCACAGGTAGAGAGGGATGGGCATGGGCAGACGCCCCTCGAATTGTAATGAGGAAAGATCTGTGCGACTGGCTGGGGCCAGCTGGGACTTGGCTATGGAGTCACACCACTCCCCGGAGGGACGTCAATGTCGGGGTTTCTGGGGGTTTCATTTAAAGCTCGCCGGCATTCTGGGGGATGTGGCCAGGCTGCTGAGTGACGTGGCCAGCATTCTGGGCTGCGGCCTTTTGGGCAGCAGCGTGCTGTTCTAGAATGTCATCGATCAGCCTCAGGTTGCACACCCAGTCTTCATCGGGGCTCATGCTGGGGCCTTTCAAGAGAGCTTCGATGAAGTCCACCTCACTGCAGTCGGGTGGTGGAATCGGCTCATTGAGTGGGGGCTGGGGCAGAAAGTCGTAGGGCGGCAACGCAGGGGGGCTCCCTATTCTGCGGAGGGGACCAGGGGACTGGCTGGCAGCGATGGTGGAGGCAGCAGCGATGGTGGAGGCAGCAGCGGTGGCGGCAGCAGCAGCGGCCACATAGCTCGGCGGCTCGATGCCCTGGATGGGACTCATGGGACCAAAGCTGCTCGTGCCTTGCTGGAGGGACTTGGGGGCGTTCAGCACAGGCACCGGACCCCGCACTGGGCTCTGTCTGAGGCTCTGGTTGCCCAGCAGGCTGAAGCTGGGGTTGGCTGGGGCGGCATCCACCTTCTGGCCAGGCCTGCCCCCCGGGGCCATCTGATTAGGGGGCACAACCGCCTGCTGTGACGGAAATGCTGGGACTACCAGGGGGGGTCCCACGGGGGCCTTGGCGAAGATGGAGTTGCCATCAAAATGCTGCTGGATGCCATGAGCTGCTGGGCTTGGGGGGGGCTCCCTCGAGACCGCCGTAGTCGCGGCCGGTGGCGGCGGCACCCAGGCAGCGTTGTCGAACGCGGTGGGTGTTCTTGGCACACAGGGCTGTCCGAGCGGGTGGGGACCCAGGGGGTGGCTGCCCAGGGGGCTGGGGCAGAACCCGGGCAGGGACACTCCCGAGGGGATGGCCTTGGGAATCTGCGGATGGCGACGGACAGGGCCGAGGCTGCCCAGGGCGTTGTGGCTGGAGCGCAAGGGTGCGGGAACCGGGGGGCCAGAGCGGAAAACCCCTTGCTGCCTGCCAGGAGCTGGTGAGATCATGCCCACGCCCTCGCGGCCCTGGTGCCTGGTGGGTGGGATGGTTCCTGGACTCCGATTGTGCTGAAGGAGCCCAGCTCTGTGTGGCATCATGAGCTGGCTGGATGGGGGGCTTGCCTTGGTCCGGCTACACTTGGAGGTGACTTGATCTTGGACGGCTACAGGGAGAGAGAAGTGGGGGGCTCAGTTCCAAAGGCATCTTCAACTTGGGCTGCAGCTGTTGGCAGGGAGCCACCAGCCCAGCCCCGTCCTCGGCTCCTGCTCTGCCCCCACTGCTCCCCTGGTCGCCCTCAGCCTGGACTGCAGTTCTGCTGGGAAGCCCTCCTTGACTCCCCTGGTCTGTTGTGGTCAGGGCTTCCCTTCCACCCAAGAGCAGATCACATTGGACTGAAAATGCCAGCTTATCTGTCTTTTCAAGTAGATCGCAAGCCCCATGAGCACAAGCTCTTATACTCAGTATCTGTACGAAGCCCCCGCCCCGCCCACCCCCTGACACTGGCCTTCCTGGAACAGGAAGCTGAATCCTGTCTGACATGCTACTCGGACCTGGACTCCACGTGGGACACTCAGCTGGTATCAGGCCTAAAGGAACAGGGCTTTTTGCAAAAGAATGGAGGGGCGATGGTGCGGTGGCAGGGCTGGGCCAGAATGGAGAGGCCAAACGCCTGCTGGAGGGCGAGCAGCCTCCGTGGAGCCCCAGGCAAGAATACCCTTGACCTGGCCCCATGTCACTACTGCTGATGGGGACGGCTTAATACACGTCTCCCCGGCTGGTCTGGAAGCTCTGCGACGTGGGGACCACGACCGCGTTTTCACCAACAGCTGTGTCCCCAGCCAATAAATGTTGATTACAGCCATCGCCGCCATGGCTCGTGACTCAAGCTCTGGAATCCAACAGTGACTTCGGAGTCGTTCACACTGAGCCTTCAGCTGGGATCCTAGTGAAGCTTTCCACGTGACAGCGCTGTGGCACTGCCTCGCACACCTCCCCTCCTCCCCGCAAAGCTTTCAGGACCATCTCAGCCACCGTTTGCTCTGGAGCGAATCCTTAGGTGAGGGTGTCACATCCACCCCAGCCCACCCCTTTGAGAACACTGACCTCAGCCGCTTACCTTGAAATTGACTCATCTGCTGGGCGACATATGCACTCCGCTGTTCAGGGGTCATTGCCATAAGACCTGATCTCTGTTTCTCTTGCTAAATAGAAGACGGAAAAGAATCGTTAGGTTAGGGCTACCAAGAAATACGAGCCTTGGGATCGCTGCATGGGGACTCAGGACTTGGCTTTGGTGTAGCAGAAAGCATGAGTGAACACACCGACACACACTCGCATGCATGCCCCCCTCCCCCAAGCAAAACTCCGCAGGTATAAATAAAAGTAGGATTCTGCACCTGGGTTAAAAAACCAACTGCAACAGCATAGGATGGGGCGGGAGACACAGAGCTTAACAGCAAGAGCACGGAGAAAAGAGATTTAGGCATTTTGGATGTCCTTCTGCTCAGGATGGGTCAGCAGTGACACGTGGTCGCCAAAAGAGCGAATGTAACATTAGGCTGCAGTAAGAGAAGCAGAGTACGCAGAAGGAGGGAGGTGACAGTCCTACACTACTCTGCCTTGGCCAGACCACCGCCACGGGGCTGGTCTCAGGGAGACCCGGACACGCTGGCCGCATTTGGAGGCTAGTGAGCAATGGGGGCGGGGCTCGGGCTCCAAACCCCACAGGCCAAGATGGGCTGAGCGCCCCAGGGTGCCAGAGCGCTCTGGGCTGCGAGGCGGTGGGCGCCCAGCCTCTCCAGGGCTGTCCTGAGGTATGTTCTGGGTGCTCCTGGCCTGAGGAGCCGGGTGGTCACGTGGTCAGAGGGACACACTGTCACCCGGAGGAGCCACCCACCGCCAGCTTCCCTTCGTGCTCCTGCCTGGCGGTGGCATGGGCCGCAGGGAAGAGCTTCCTTCTCTGAGCTGGTGGACAGGGGGCAGAGGGGCAGGGGGAGCCAGGCTGCAGGGCTGCGGTGCCGGCTCAAGGGGACAGCCGGAAGAGAGGCAGACGAGGGTCTGAGAAGGCACGGCGCGCCCCAGGCTGTGGACCTGGTTGTGACTGGGACTGGGAGGGACCAGGCCTGCCTCCCAGCCTAGGGCGCACCCGCTGCCATCGCTCCAGGGCGCCACCAACCCAGGCGGCTGGGTCGGGGAGCGCGCCTCCCTGAGTCCACTTTCGGAACTGCGTCCCCCCTCCCATAAAGGCCAGAAAAGGTGGCCCTGCCACGCAGGCTGCCCCGACGGCTCCTAGGCGCTCAGGGGGCAGGCAGGGGAAGCGGGCAGGGCGGAGGGCTCCCGGCAGTGGCGGCGGTTCCCAGGCTCAGTTCCTGCCGGGCCCAGAGGAGGAACCCGGGCGGAGGGCGGGCCCACATGGGGTTTCAGCAGCCGCCCCAGCCCCGGCTTCCTGCCCGGCGCTCGCCCCCTCCCCCGGGGCTGCTGGGATGTGGCAGTGGGAGCTCTTCTTCAGCCCTGGAGCTGCCCTCCTCTTGCTGAAGCCTGGGGGGGTGGGGACAGGACCTGAGGAGCACAGGGGTTCCGTGACCCTCCAAGGCCAGGCCATCAGGAGGTGGGGGAACCGGGGTGGGGGGTGGGGGCCACCGGGCTCCGCCTTAGACACTCAGGGCGGGCAGGCCTTTCCGAAGCAGCCCGCTCACCTCTGGCTCTTCCCTCCAGCCCTTCCGCCAGCCCTGGGAGATCTGGGCACAAGGCCCATGGCCCCAGCTTAGTGACATGACAACTGAGGCTCACAGAGGGGAAGCGACTTGCTCAAGGCGACACGGCTGAGAAGTACAGTGTCTCCTAATCTCCTAACTGCAGACCCACGGCTCCTGGGGACCGGCTCCTGGGCCCTGCTGTCTATGCCGACCCTGGACCCTCCCTCCGTCGTCTCCATCGGCTGCTCCAGGACCTTCCCCAAGTAGCACAGCTGTACAGAGCCAGGGGGGTGGGAGGGCTAAGGAGAGGGGCCCAAGGAGAAGCGGCGGACGGATGGGCAGAGCAGGGGAATCCAGGCAGAGCAGGGGAATCCGAAGGGAAGGAGGCGGAAAAGAAAGACCCCCCACCCCCCCGGGCGTGGGAAGCCAGAGTGAAGGCTGGGCTGGGGCGGGAGTCCGAGCAGAGGAAGTGGATCGTGTCTGCCAGAGGCCAGAGCGCGCTGCTCAAAGGGCCCAGGGGTCCAGGGACAGCGGGACGCTGCCGAGTGTTCACCCGAGGAAGCGCAAAGGCCGGAGCAGCCGGAGTTCAAGGCAAAGTCTGGGCAGCAGCGTGAAACTCCCAAGTCCCAAGAGCCCAGGCCACCCGGCCTGGGGGACGGGCCTCTGACACCCCGGGGTGTGGCCATCGAGCGGGGTCTCTTCTGCTCCCGCCTGGTCCTGTTGTCCCTGGCAGAGCGGCCAGAGCGTTCCCTCCAGGCCTCCCGAGGAGGCCGCTTCCTTTGTTTTGCAGACGGAGGCCCCCATCCTTTGTTCTGAATCAATGTGCTCCAAAGATAAGCCCCAAGAAAACAGTTGTTGCCTTTTGACACTGACAATTAGAATCGCTGGAAAATGGAGAAAACAGGAAATGACAAATGTTTTCAGTGACCAGGAGGAAGCGGTGGCCGAAAGTTGCTGCTTAGTGACGGACACTGAAGGGTGGCCTGGGCAGGCTCTGGCCTGTCCTAGGCACGGTCGTGGAGGAGGTCATCAAAAGGCTGCTTTTTCTGGGGCTGCAGTTGTCACGGCACTTGGTCCCGCCGTCCAGGTGACATGCACAGGGGGCAGTGTCAGGCTGGCCCTGGGTGCTTCCCCGTGTGGTCCCGGGAAGCCCTGGCTCTTCCCTGTCACACCTCCTCCCGCTTGGCCAAGGGGCCACCTGCACAGACAGGCCTCAGCCAGGATCAAGAGCCAGGAGGTCCTGGGGCTGCCTTTCTAGAAGCTTCCTGCGGATGCCCAGGAAGCTGCAAAGCCCTGCCTGTCTCTGGGCTCGTGGAAGGACCGGCACCTCATGGGTGTGTGCTAGGTGCCCAGAGAGGTCAAAGGCTGCCTGAGCCCCACCACTGCCCCCAGCACAGCTGAGCCCAACACAGGGCCTGCTGGAAGCCAGGCCGGGTGCCGCGGCAGCTTCAGCCTTCAGCCACCACAGCGGGCTGCTCCTGTAGGCTGATCTGTCCTCTCGCTGCTGCAGGCGAGGGACCAAGAGTGGTCTCATTACGGATTCAACCACCTAATAAGGCCCAGGGACTCGGCTAACTGGATGGGGGATGGGACAGAGGCAGAAGATCAGCAAGACACACACACACACACACACACACACACACACACACACACGCACACGGATGCCCACACGGGGTTCCGGGCTTTCAGGAGGATTCAGGAGGAGGGTGTACTGACTGGGAAGGGGATTCCGAAAGAAAGGATGGCTCTGGGGGATGCGGGGGATCTGAAGCCTTATTCTGTACAGCAATTGGGGGGGGAGGGGGGAGCGAAAGGGGAGAGAGAGAGAAGGGGGGGAAGGAGGGAGGGGGAGCAGAGACAGACAAGGAAGGGGGAAGAGGGGGAGGGGGAGAGAGAGACAGGAGAGGGGGGAGGGGGAGGATGGGGGAGGGGGAGGGAGGAAGGGGGAGGGGCGGGAGGGGGAGGAGGGGAAGGGAGGGGGAGGGGCGGGAGGTTTCTTTTCCCACCACCAGGAAGCTCCCGCCTCCTTTCCCAGCGCACAGGCTGAGGCCCCACACAGGCAGCAGAAGGCTCTCAGCTCCGTGTTAAAGGTTCGAAGGCTAATGAGCCCTAGTGTGTGGGTTTGTTTGTGTGTGTGTTTGCGGCTCCACTAGGCAAAGCACCTTCTTCTGCGGTTTTGGAAGCCACATCTGGAAACAAGTCCCCTACTCTTCTGACTCGTCCTCAGCAAGGACAGGAAGACAGCGTCCTGCGGGGGAGCCGACCTCTGGGGCTCCCGCACCCCTGTGGACGGGACCCCAGACAGAGGCCACAAAGACACTGCCACCCCAAGCTGGGTTTGAGGGGCCATGGGTGTTCTCGGGCTGAGACCCTCCTCAGGCGTCCTGCCAAAACGCCAGGGGCTCCCACAGTGGCAATAGGCCCGCTTCACTGTTTCCTGACTCAGCCCCGGCCTCTCAGAGCCCGTGACTCAGTCTCTCCAGAAGCAGGAACAGGGGAGGGTGTCGCCAGGCCGCAGTGGTCCTGCCCGACCTGGGGCCACCCTGCCCTTTCCTGTGGCCTCTGCTCAATGCCCTTCCCCAGGGCAGCCCGGGGAGTCCCTCTGTCAGTCAGCTGACAGTCATTTCCCGTGGGTCCCCAGGCAAGGGGACAGCTCCATGAGTCCCCCTCCACCCGCAGGAAGCTCTCAGCGGAGGGGAACCTGGCAAGACAGAAGCCAACCAAGCAAAGAAAATCATTTTCGATGGTGACGCATCTTGTGAAGGAGATGAAGGGATCAGGAGAGGGCGGGCATAGCAGCAACCTCGGGACAGGGAGCAGGGCCCCGAGGGGACATCAGAACCTGTCCCCTTGCTCTGAGCCAGGCCACACCCCGGAGCCCTGCAGCAGGAGCCAGGGACCACCCCCTCCCCCCAAGGTGATGGTGTGGTCCTTGGGTTTGAACCCATCTGAAGCTGCCACTAGGGGCTTCACAAAATCAAGGCCATCAAAAGTCATGGGCAGGGAGCTTTGGCTCAGCTTCTTCACTCCCCATGTGCTGTCTCTGCACTTGACCCCCCGCAACACGAAGGAACCCTATCCTGACTCCTCCTCCGTCGAGGAGGTTTCAGGGCCGCCTGGTGCCGAAGGGCTGGGTTTCCGAGCTGGGATCCATCCTGCAGCAGATGAAACAAATGTCTGTCGCGGCTCCTCTTTCTTCTTCCCCTGGGGCACCTGCGTCCCTGTCTCACACTGAGCCTGGCCTTCCTGATCGGGGAGACCCCGGCCCTCAAAGCCATCCCCCCAGGTGGGCCTAGCTTCCCAAGGTTCGGCTGGAAGCTCTGAGGCCCAAGCACTGGCCGGCGCTCCGCCGCGGGTGGAAGCCCTGGCAGAGGCACTGTCGAAGCAGTCTCGCTTGGATCCCTGGTTTTTTGCCCTCTGGGGACAGGGAAGGGCAGGGCAGACTGGGTGGAACTCGAAGACAGCCTGAGCCGACCCTATCCCCATCGAGCCCTTTTGCTGATTCCGTTTCCCTGGCAGCTTTGTGCTGGACACGGTTTCTTGGGTTTCAGTTGCAGAGGGAACAGCCCCAGAGCCCTGTGGCTCAGAGAGTGTGCTGAGGAAGGGGGGAAACAGAGAGACGGAGAGCAATCGGTGATGGAAAGCACTGCTTGTTCCTGCAGAGACCGAGGCAGGCGGGATGCGCAGAGCGAGGCCGCGCCGAGGCAGCGTTTCCATTCGAGGCAGGATCTCAGAGGTGCTTTCAGCTGGCTGAGCATTTTCTGATCACTATTACTCAGCGAATGCTCGTTTCTCCACTCGTCTCTGCGGACAGGGCTGACCTCCAGCACACCCGGATCTTTCAGGCGCCAGAACAGCTCCACGATCCAAATGAGAGTCTCTGCAAAGGCCCACTCTGGCTGGCGTCCGCCGTCTTGCTCTCATGGCCACTAATGTGACTCGTGAGGGCAAGGCGGGCCATTCCTTGGAGAATCTGGAGGATGATTCCTTCTGCCCGCCCTTCCCCGGTTGCCCGGCCCCTGGTGCAGTAATGCAACCTCCCACTTCTTGGGGTGCGTGAGTCCTGGGGGGAGGGCGTCAAGGAACACCTCGGGGTGTGGAGTCCACAGCCGATCGCTGGAGGGTGGGGCGGGTCCCAGGCGCCCTCTAGGTGCGAAGCAGGAACGGGCAGGTGCTGGGGGACTCGGAGCTGCTGAAGCACAGCCCCTGTCCCCTGTGGGCTCACAGTCTGGCCGCGGGGACAGACAGGCAGGGGAGGGACCGGGTGCTGGAAGGTGAACAGCAGGGAGGGTACACCTGTGCCCGCTCAAGCCCCACTCCATTCCCTGGAGGCGAGGCTGCGGTGCCTGGCGCGCGCGCTCTGCTTGCTTGGGTGGTCTCTCTGCCCAAGACGGGCTGGGATACACACGGTAGAGAAAGCACTAGAAATCCCTCCTAGGTGTACAGAGCGGTACAGGCTGTCACCTCCTGTGTTCCTCCCAACAACCCTGGGCAGCAGGCGGGCAGGCTGAGCAGGGGACTGCGCCCAGCTGACAGATGAGGAAAGCGAGGCTGGGGGGAGTGACTTACCGACAGCGTCGCAGCGAGGCAGTAGTGGAGCAGGCACCTGCTGCCTCCAGGCCTTCGGATCCCAGCCGCCCCAGGGCGCTGCCTCTGAGGTGCTGTACGAGGAGGTGACTCGGGCCAGCTCCTGAGCAAAGGAGCTGCCGGGCAGGAAGGACTCACTCCCCAGGGCCTGGCAGGACGGGGGCTGTCGCCCGAGGCTGACCTGGGGGGGCCTGGCTTCCCCAAGCTTGCAGGCTTTGTCTACATGAGTCTACAACAACCGATTGAAAGTCCATCAGCTGCTGGGCCCCAACCCGGTGCTGCCCTGAGCGCCTAGCTGGGTGCTCTGCGTGTTTGGTCGGACACACCGACTGGTCTGGGCCCAGCAAACCCTATGGCTCTGCGGTCTTAACTGTCTCAGCTCGCAGGCTCCCTTGAGAAGCCTTAGAAGCTATGGTCTCTCTTCCCAGACAAGGCACGCCTGCCGGTGCCTCCCACTTCCTAGCCCACCAACATTTTGCGGTATCATTTCAGGGGTTTTCTGGACCACTGAATACCCATCCGTGGGTCTCAGTTAAGGAGCCTCTGCCTCGATCAGTCACTGTCTTGTTGGAAATGGGAGTCAAGCTAGGTAATTTTGGTTCAGCAGCAATGACCTTGACCAGTTCTGCTCCCTCCCCACACTCCCGCCTCCCTCCCCACAACAGAGCACACCGCTCTAAACTGGTTCCTACGCATGTGCGTGGAGACATGCTGAGGAATCTGAAAAACCAAATGGTGAGTGCAAAACCAAGCAGTCAAGGGAGATCTCGCAAGAGCCCAGCCCTCGCGGCACTTCGCCTTGCCGGGGCCCCGAGGTTTCCGGGCGCGCCTTGAGGGGTGGCACCTGCCCTTTCCACCAGCTTTTAGAAGACAGGGATTCACCGGAATTGAACATCTGACCTGTTCCTTCAGCCCAAGGCAATTGGAAACCCTGGCCCTTGATATGCATGTCAGAGAAAGCCTCACGACTCAACGTGCTGCTCCAGAGGCCCAGGGAAGGAGCTGTTCCTACGGCAAACAGCCCCTTCGCTCGTGTGCTTTTAACACCTGAGCTCCGAGTGATCACCTGCACGGCTCGAACATCCCAGGAGAAAGGGAATATCTATCCCCTCAAGCTAAGCTAAGCAGCTGGCGTCCATTCAGTGCATTGCAACAGACACGATTAAGCGCCTACTGTGGGCAGGTCTCTGCAATGGATGACAGGCCAGTAGATATTTGGGTGCCTTATTTGAAATAACGATAAAAACCACCACCACTGACCTGATCGAGGGTTTGCTACGAACCAGGCACTCAGGCAAGTGCTTTCAATGCTCAGTCTCCCCCAGTCCTTGGAGCAGCGGTATAGGACGCAGGGACTCTTACTGTCCTTATTTTACAGATGAGGACACGGAGGCCCAGAGAGGTTAACGAAGTTGCCCAAAGTCACACAGCTCGTTAGTAGCAGAGGTGGATGCAAATCAAGGCTTGCCCGGTTCCCGAGCCCCCACCTCGTTTGGCACGATGTGTGTATCCGTGTGTGTGCTTAACGTGTCTGTGCAAAATAAGTTTTGAGATGCAGCAACTGTTAAAATGTGCCATTGAGAAAAGTACGGGCAAGGTTTTACGAGGGAGGGCCAAGCAAATTTTTAGGAACAAATTATAAAGACTTAAAAGACGGGACGAGGAAGACAATCTAATTACCTGGAGAGTTTTAGAAACGCCTCCCCTCTCCCCAAACAAAACCGGAAACGCACATGAAACACGCTTCGTGAGTGAACTCCGTGCACTTGGGACAGAAAGCTACTTTGCCTCTCGGAAGGCACATCAAATGCCAAGTTCGGGGGCCTAGCGCACCCCCGCCCTGCCCCCACGGGCCACGTCAGTGCGGAGTGAGCTCACTGGCCTTCTGCAGCTTCCTCTCATCAAGCTCCAATTTGTCCTTGGCTCAAGGTCATCTGAGACAGGAGCGGAAACGTCGCTCTGCACAATGGACTCTTTGTGGCCGCACACCTAGCTCCTTGACCATTTAAAACATGATCTTACAGCCTCGCAGGAACGTTGACCATCCCGAGGTGCAGATATTCCTAGAGTCCTGGTGACCTGCCCACTCTGTGACGACAACACACTCGACAAGCAACGGGTGGGGCTCATCGGGAGGGAGCTGAAGCATTTCAAGCGTTTGCTCAGGAATCCCTGGTAGCTTCATGTGACTTGTAGGATATTAGTGACGGGTCAAGAAGCAGGACCCCCCATCAACATTAGCACGCGCTTGCGGCCTCCGTAGCTCATCAGGCAGAAAAAACTGCAGATGGCACATGGAAATCACCAGCGGCAGGAGATGCCCTGACAGCGTGGGCAGCTCTGAAATAGCAACTGGGAGCCGGCCTGCTGCCACCCATTCAAGTGGAGCGGAATGGGAGCAGGCACTTTGCAGACCAGGGTGAGCCCGGGTGAGAAAATGAAAGAAATAAGAATGGGTGAACAGCAAGGCCCTACTGCAGAGCACAGGGAACTCTCTTCACTAGCCATCAGGGAAGGAACACGGCAAAGAAAGTATGTGCGTGCATAAGCCGAGTCCCTGCTGCACACCGGAAACGAACACGGCACTGTTAAGTCAACTATATTTTGGTAAAATTTATTTAAAAAAAAATGAAAGAAATAAAATAGACGGGATCCAATCCTGATGCTGATTGACGAGGAGCCTTGTAGCTGTTGCTCGTGCATCCTCTCTGTTTTATTTCATTGGGAAAAGAAACTGCTATCACACACCCTCTAAGCGGGAGGCCCAGGGCCCAAAGGCAAGGTTATTAGGGACTTTTCAACACCTAGAGGTTTCCAGGTGTAACGGAAGCCCATCTCTCTCTCTCTCTCTCGGGAAATCTCAGAAAAGCAAGTCAATCAATAATTAGTGGGGGGGGGGGGGGAGTTTCCACTGTAGGCGCAATAGGATTGGTGGTGTCTCTTCGGCGCCAAGACACAGGTTCAATCCCTGACCTGGCACCACGTAAGTCACAACTGCAGCTCGGATCTGATCCCCGGCCGGGAACTCCATATGCCACGGGGTGGCCAACAAAGTCAAGAAAACTTGCCCGGTGGGCATGATGGCTACCTCTTGGACTGGCAGGTCCACATGATTCCTGATGTCACAGAATCAGATCCGGGGATGGACGGTGTCTGATGCTGGAATCTGACTTCACTGAGCTCGCTGGGCTTCCTGTGATAGCTGGAGAGCTGGCTGGAAAGAGCTTGGCCCTGCGTCCCTCCCCCTGAAAAACCCTCCAATGGCCTGCAGCTGCTTAGACACAAGCGTGTCCTGCTCAGCGCTGCAATGAAGGCTCCTGGTCCCTGGGCTTCCCGCCTTCTTGGCAGCCGGTGTCCTGCTCCACAGTGTCACGTACCCTCCCCCCAGCCACACCCGTCTCCTCCAAGCTCCCCAGACGGGCGCTCCACGTGTTCAGCCCCCTGCGCGCCTGCTCCTTGCTTGGCCCAGCCCTTGCTCCAACTCCCCCTCGGGGCATCCTGCAAATGCCCAAGATCCACCCTGGGGATTCTGTCTCTCCTTTGGTCCTGCGCCTATGACCGAGGCCCTCTGGCTGACCGAACATCCTTGTCAGGCCAAGTCGCCATCATCTTTAAATCCCTCTGGTACCCAGACAGTGCCTGGCACAGGCAAAGGGTTCAGCAAAAATTTGGAAAATTCAACCGACTTCATTCTGCTAAAGAGCTTGGCATGATGTCCCAGGCACTCCCAGCTGGCTTCAGCTGATGATAAACTGAGCCATCGTCCTTATTTTAAGTGCATCTGCTCATCCCTTTTCCACACTGATGGGTTCATAACACCCATCAGGAGAGCAGAGGCCGTCACTGCACCGGGAAATAACATCAGCCGACGTCTTTACTGTGCACGCGCGTGCCGGGCATGAGCTCTCTGCACACAGCCATCCGAACCTGGCCCGAGTTTTCAAGACGAGGAAGCGGAGATGGCTTTACACAGGACGCACGGCGGCAAGGTGGGCACAGACCTGCTTTACAGAGTGATGAAAACCCGAGCAGCTGCTGGGTCTGGGAGAACAGGGCTGCTTCTCCACAGGCAGAGTCGTAACTCCACGTCGACGGCTATCCTGTGATCCCGCCGTAGTGCAAACGGGCTCTGGCGTAAGGAGCTCAGAGGATGACTCATCCCCACAGATACCCAGACGCTTTGCAAGAAGCAGGTGACTGTTCTGACTTGATACATTATCGAGCGGATGCGGTCTGGGTCCAGCCTCGGCCGTGGAGCTCAGGAGGGGGCAGACAGTTCTCAAGGTCAGAGTCGTGTCCTGCTTCTCCACCGGCTTCTGGGAGCCCGTCGATTTCTAGACTTACTCATCCTGCGGTTCAGGCAACAAAACCTGAACTCCTTCTTTTCTTTCTCTGATCTTTACTAACCACGTAACAGAGGCGAGCAGAGAGAGTCCAGCCCTGGGAACTGGAGCCCAGGGTCCCTCACGGCTGGGCGGACTTCCGAGGTCACAAGTGAGATGAACACAGACTAAACGTTACTCAGGTAACACAAAGAAGGCAAGGCGGGGCTGTGGAAGAAGCTGGATCTTGGGGCAAACTGAAGAATGTCCCTACATGTCAACCGCGGTGACAGGAGCCGACTTTGGAAGTTCGAAGTAGTGCTTGGGGCAACCAGGAAAATGGCACGTGAGTCAGACTTCTTGGCCTCTTGCTTGCCATCACGGCCCTCGGCCAAGTGCAAAAGAGATTTCCCTATACCGCAACCGCGCACCTGTTAATAAACAGCGCAAGAAAGCGATGCAACTCAAGTCTGAGACTCTGTACGGAACAGAATCCCAGAAGCTCCACCAGAAGCGCGGGCCAATAGAGCCTGGAGGTGACGTCTGCATGTGACAATCGCGCGCTTGAAATGCGTCTAGTGCAAATGAAGACGGGAATTCTTAACTTCATTTTCTTTTCGTTAAGTTTCAGTAGCCGCTGGTTATGGTTCTGGAGAGCAGAGCTCTCCGGCACGCTGACTAAGGGCGCAGGCTCTGGAGAAAGAGCATCTGGGCTCGAGTGGTGGCCTTGCCACTTCTTAGCTGTGTACCTGTGGGGAAGCCACATCACCTTCTGTGGCCTGTTTCCTCACCTCTAAGGCGGAGGGAGAGTGGCGCATCATTCACAGAATGCTGGAGGCGAGCAGGAGCCGCCGAATTAATGAATTCCGGCTCCCCCTCACAATACCTCTGCCACGTATGGAGAATTCTCCCAATGTCCTGGGCACTGTCCTATGAATTTTACTTGGGTTAGCTCCCCTCCCTCTATCATCCCATCGTGATCCCCACCCCCACCCCCTGGCTGGACATGCTGCTCTAGGCGTGGTCTGGCCGGCACAGCTCAGCAGAGCTATCACTGTGGTAAAGTAGACTAATAATCATACCATCGGAAACGTTTATTGAGAACTCAGTCCAAGGCACTGGCTTCAGCCCCTTCTTGGGATCATTTCAATGAAGTAATTCTTAGAACACCCCTATGAGGGGGGCACTGTTATGATCCCACTGTAAAGATGAGGCAACTGAGGCACAAAGAGATTCAGCAACTTGCTGGATGCGGTCACTCGTTAGTAAGTGCCAGAGCCTGCGCGGACCTCGTCTGACGACTAAGCCCATGCCCCGAGTTTCACTTGATCAAATTGCCCAAGTGAAACTTTTTATATAAGTGGGCCAGCAGCTAAGAAGATTCGGGAAGGCTGTTAGGGTTCCACAGCTGGGCAATGGCTACTGGGCGGGTTACTGTATGACCCGGGTCTTCTTCTGCTTTGATAACAGCAGAACCCTAAAACGAGGAGAACTGCAGGTTGAGAGGTTTCTGTTCTGATATACGTGGTATACGGTGTGTGGGGTTCGCTAGAGAGAAACAGAACTAAAGAAACAGAACTCCAGGAGAGCACCCATGCTGCCCAGTGGTCCATTCTTCTGGACACGTGCATTTTGTAGAAGAAGTTTCCTTTGAGCATTTCTGGATTTTTCCTAAGTGTATCTAATTGAATTTTAGCCTTTCTGAGTTTAAATGTCTAGGGCTGAGTACCATCGACGGGGTCCAAAATCCAGTTCCCTTACGCAATCGAGTGCTCAGGCTTGGAATTTAACCACAGAATTAAGTTCAACTGGTAAATGGCTATTTTGCCTAAGAAAAAGAAATAGCTCAAGAACACAAAAAGGTAAGACCAATGCTGTTTAAACCCATCGAGGAGCGAAGGAATAAGCATCTTTTCCTCACCCCCGACATTAATTCCAATGAATAAGCCCGGCGCCTGTTACATCCCAGGGGTGGACACGGTGGGGCATTTTAGCAGAGCGGCCCCGGGCTGCACCTGTCATCACTGATGGTGGGTCATGGAGTAGGAGGGCTGCGTGTTTACTCCAGCACACAGAAGTAAACTGCGGAACATCCGGTCAAAGGCTCCGACAGCTTCCGGGAGGTTCCTTTAGTCTCACAATGACAAAGGTGATGATGAGAACAGCTACCACGTACGGAACAAAGATAACGTGTGTGTCAGGCACCAAGTGAAACCCTGCACAGTTTTTATCTCACTCAGTCCCCCAGCCAACCGTGAAAGAAGGGTACCATTCTTGTTCCCATTTCACAGGCAAGGAAAGTAAGGTTGCAAGGCGCAAAGCCACTTGCTCAAAGTAAGTGGCAGAGCTGGAAGCTGAAGCTGAGTCGGACTTGCTCCAAAATACGGACTCCGAATCGCAACTACTAAAAGAACGCAATGTCCAAAGCGTGACCCTTACGCTGACGTGCACCAACACCCTCCCTCCGTTCCCCCAGTGTCTCCCCGCTGGGTACAGTCAGCACTGCTCACGGGCCCCGCGGGGCCAAAGAAGCCATCCAACCAAGCATCGCATTCAGGCAGGCGAGGAAGGGAGCGGCAGGATTTCCTTCGGAGACTTCCGGATTTAGACAGCAGATCTAATGCATGCATCCAGCTTCACTCCCTCCCGAAGCCCCACTAAAAGGACCGGGAGGGTTTGGTCTGGTTTTTAAAGACACAATTCTGCGAGGTGAAGACACCCGCATCTTACATCCCCGCGCTCCAAAGCAGCTAGACCTGGGGTAACGGACTCCCCAGCCCCAAGGAAGCTGGATCACAGGATGGCAGAGGGGCAAACGGAAGAGCAGCTTGGTCTGGATGGCAGACTCTTCAGCAGGCTCAGGAGCAGCAGCTCCAGGGAGGCGGAGCGGAGCGGAGGGGAGTGGCCCACGTGACGAGGTCAGGCCGCCTCCCCGGCCCCACCTGCAGGGGACCTGCCCCTCCCCCACGCGGGCACAGCTCTGGCTGGACCACGTGCTGCTGAATTTCCTGCTCTGCCTTCCATGTGCTGCTGCCCGGAGTGGCTGGGGTCCCTCAGCTCGCTCCACCGAGGTGCTCTGTGTTGACCTCCACCTGGAAGCTGGAGGTCCTGGAGGTGGGCTGTGGTGAGGAGGGCAAACACAAGCCAGCGGCCCCATCCCTCGGGCCACGTGGCTTCTGCCTGTCCAGCACCCAGGCCACGACTCCGCCTGGAGCTCTGACGGCCACGTGTGCCCTACACGTTCCCAGATCCAGCGGGTCTTTGACCACTGACGGCCCTAGGACAGGAGGGGCTTCCCTGCTGGAAACCTTCCTCAAAGTGACCTGCCTGCTTGATGAGTGCATTACTAAACAGTGAAACTAAATGGAAAAGCAAGAGAACGCTGGAATCAAGGCAGTGGTTTCCTCCCCCAGGAGGGGCTCACGGGGGTCTTACTCCGGGCTTGACCGTGTTCTCTTTCTCAGCCCAAGCAGCCGTGACACAGGTTTGCAACATTATACTTCTTCAAACTGTACACAGTAAAGGAAAAAGCTCTATACGAAGCCTGATGCCAGTAAAATGTAAGATACATATTTGTGCATAGAAAAAACCCGAAAGATTACACCTCAACGTGTTAGCAGTGGTTACCCTTGGCTTATTTATATAATGTGCATTTTATACATTTTATCATCTCCTGGGGTTTGTGTTTTTCTCTATACTTTTCTGCACTTTCCAAGTTTACTGCAAAGAGCATAGACTCTTTTGTAATCAGAAGATCCGAAAACATGTTGAAAAGGACAAGGTCGTCACCTGAGATTGAAACTAACAAGGACCCACACCAGCGCGCCAGGACGAGCCATCGGTGGGAATCCGTGTGGAAGACGACTACCTGGAGACATCGGGGATGCGCCTGATCCGCCCGGGATGGACGAGCTCCAAGCTCGCCAAGGAGCCTCGGGTGTGGGGACCTGGAGTCGGGACGGAAGTCCAGATGCTTGCCATCTCTGGGAATGGGGAGGACTTCTTAGATATTTTGAATGCTCCATTTCTTGATCTGTCTGTTCTGGGAGGTACCTGGGTGTTGGTTTTATTTTTTTATTTTTATTTTTGCTTTTTAGGGCCACACCTGAGGCATATGGAAGGTCCCAGGCTATGGGTCTAATCAGAGCTACAGCTGCCAGCCTACATCACAGCCACATCAACGGGGGATCTGAGCTGTGTCTGCAACCTACACCACAGCTCACGGCAACGCCGGATCCTTAACCCTCTGAGTGAGGCCAGGGATCGAACCCGTAACCTCATGGTTCCTAGTCGGATTCATTTCCGCTGCACCACAATGGGAACTCTTAGTTTTATTAGTTTATGTTCTATATGCTCTTTTGTATGTATCACATGGATTTAAAAAAACCCCAACAATCCAGGACTCATGTAAGTAGAAAATAGGGTGCTACGTCAAAGGAACCACTCAAGGTCATGTAACACCATCATCATTCAGAGGTTAAAAAAAAGTCGATTTGGAATTTTGATGGTCTTTTCTTTTCTTTTTTCTTTTTTGGCTGCACCCACAGCATGTGTTAGTTCCTGGGCCAGGGATGGAACCTTTACCACAGCAGTAACCCGAGCCACAGCAGTGACAATGCTGGATCCTTAACCTGCTGAGCCACCAGGGAGCTCGTGGATCTTATTTTCCTTTCTGTCGCCAATCCCAGTTCTTTCTGAAGATGCTCCAGTCGCTGGGGATGAGGTTAGGGGTCAAGGCTGCAAGGGTGCACTGAGCACACTCTTCAGGGGGTTTGGGGGGTGGCCTGGTGTGGGTTCTCCGAGTTCTTGTCCAGAATGCCAACCCTTCTGGGCTCAGGATTTGGGGATCTGCCTTCCTCCCCTCAAGATGTGGCCCGTGGAGGTACACGGGCAGGTATTCCAACGACAGACAGACCTGGGCCTGCCTGCCGCTCCTCTCTCACACGGCACCCGGCTGGTTTGCTTCCTTCCCACTGCTCTTCTCTGCCGGAAGGCTTCACCTTCTGTCTCCTGACCCATTCTGCCTCCTCGGGGCTAACGCCTCTCCTACGACCCTAACACGGGGAGGAAGGAGAGGTCCCACAGTCAACTCAAGGCTACCAAGCGACAGATAAGCCTCACGGGGGAAAATCTTCTTCCCGAAGGCACCATCTCCCCGCCAGGGATGTCTTGGCGGTGGCCCAGCTGAGCGGCGTGGGGCGTGGGGAGGTGCTGCTTAATGGGGCCAGGGTCCCTGTTGGAGTTCTTGCTGTAGCGCGGCGGGTTGAGGATCTGGCATTGTCTCTTGCAGCGGCTCCGGCTGCGGCTGAGGCGCGGGTTTGATCCCCCGCCTGGCACACCGAGGAGGCCCTTTTTCCTCGGCCCCTGCCCCGCCCCACAGCGAAGGAGCGCGGTGAGCAGTGGCAGCCGGCCTCCTGCCCCAAGCACTTGGCGCACAGCTCAGAGGGCTACTTTCTGTGAGACCTTTATTGCAGCTTCTGTAGCGTTCTGGGGTAGAGGACCCTTTCTGGGGCCTTTCCTTCCTTTCGCCCCAGTGACGACTCAGTTGTTTTGCAAAAGACAATGCGTGTCATGGGGAAGCCCCGGATGTTCTACTTCCCAGGGGTCCCGTCTCCGCCCGCCCAAGCCCAGCAGCCCTCAGTAAGCCTCGTCTCCACCACCATAGCACTGTCTCTCCTTCAGCACGGCCTCGCCATCCAGCAAATGGGTGGCTTATGGGAGTGCTTTGCAGGAAGGAGGCCTCGCTCCGGGAACCCAAGGGCAAAAGCACCAGCATCAACTACTACTGCGCCTGGGGAAACAGATCATTGCGCGGCTGTGCCGTCATCTGAGGAAGATGGATCCATCAGTGACATTAAATGTAGGCACAGTCTTCACCGGCGTCCGCAGGGCATAATTCTAGTGAGTTTGTGGACTTCATCTGTGATAAATAATCAGCCTTCTCTAAATAGAGTATTTTAGGGTTTGGTTGAATTTCACTATAAAATTATATTTCCTGGTAGAGAATGGCAGCAATGGGGAGAAAGACGGTACGGAGTTCCCATCTCAGCTCCAGAGCTGAAGCCACTGGCCTGCTTCATGATGCAGAATTCCTGAACCTCGAGTCTGAGCCCAGAGTCAAGGGACAGGCTGTAAGTTGGGGGCCTTGGCAGCCTGCGCCGCCCCAGGGGGAGAACGCGGGCTCCACCCCGACCAGCTCTGGGCCCCGCTGCGTGGGGCCTGCTGTGAGCTGCAGGGGCTTCCACTGCCTCCCCCCCAGCTCAGATGTTCCAGCTCTGGGTGTGGGAGGCGGGGGAGGTGGGTGCTGAGGGGCCGCTGTCTGGAGAGAGGAGGCCCAGGGTGCCCGGTAGCGAGATGCCTCGTTCCCAGGTCCCAGGATCCCAGAGAGTCGGGGCGAGGGGTGTGAAGGCCTCGGCTGCACGTGCCAGGCACACTGAGGCTGTCTATCAGTGGGCGTCTTCCCTCCGAAGGCCTGTCTGCTTCATTCCTCTGGAGCGCCCAGCATCACAGCCAGAGGACTGTGTGGTATGGGTGACTCCCTCGCTCCTCCTCGGCCATAAGGTACCGTGGCTGGACGCTTCTCGCAGCCTGCCTTTTATGGCATTTGTGTAACACGTATGTGCTGAACACCCACCCCAGTCCAGGCCCTGTGCTGTGGCAGCACTGGTGGACAAAGCGGGGATGCTCCCGGCCCTTTGAGAGCTGGTACAGTCACGTAAGGGACAGATGCGTAAAGGGCATTTGCAACAAAGGTGATAAGCGCTGCCCCGGCATCCTGCAGAGGACCCAGGGCCCCAGAACAGGAGAGCCTGGCCCGGCGGGGTGAGGGCCGGCTTAGAGGCGGCTTCCTGGGGGCGCTTTAAACTATGACCTGAAGGACAAAGAGAGATTGGCCAGGGGAGGGGTCCCGGCCAGAAAATCGGCAAAGTTCTCAAATCAACTTTCTTCCCATCACGGCTTCGCCCGGTGCCACTCCTATTCCAAGACCTGACAGATCCCCAGGCGACGTGACAGGATGCTTGCAAAATGAGGACCGGTTCCCCCTGGACAAAAGGCTGCTCCCTGGAGTCACGGAGTCAGCCCAGAGAGCACCGTGCTGCCAGGGACGGGGCAGGGAACGTGGGCGCACCATCGCCACAGTAAATTCAAGAAAGTTGCTAGCTTTCCTGAAGCCCTACGCCCTCTCGCCAAAAATTAGATGATAACCCCGGGGCTCCAAGATCTTTTTGGCCGTTCACATGATCAAGCAGGATGTGTCCGTTGTAAATCAATGCAGAGCAGAAGAGAGAGCTGAGAAGAATCTGAGTCCCAAATGTCGGCACCAGAAAAGCCCGTGGGAACCGTCTACACGAGGAGTTCTCAAAGGGCGGGGGTCCTGCGGTTCCTGCTGTGGCACAGGGGGTAAAGATCCGGCATTGCTGCGGCTGTTCCACAGGTCACAGCTGTGGCCCCGATTTAATCCCTGGCCCGGGAACTTCCATATGCCCCGGGGGCAGCCGAAAAAGGGGGACAAAAAGAGCAACATCAAAGTGGGGGGGGGGTCCTTGGGCCAGCGGCAGCAGCCTCTGGCAACCTGTTAGAAGGACAAATGTCTGGGTCCCCTCCTCCCAGACCTACTGACTCAGAAACCCTGGAGGTGGAGCCTGGGAATCAGGATTTTAACCAACCCTCCAGAGCACACTCAGCAGAGAACCACTCATTATACGGAAGAGGAGACGGAGGCCCCGAGAAGCAAGGAACCCTTGATCCCGGGGCAAGCCCTGCTCCCCTGGGCCAGCAGGGTGTCATGTGGGTGCTGGGCCCGTGACCACCAGGCATGGCTGTCCAACACCCCCTTTCCAAAGGGAAGCCGTTTGCGTTTTCCTTCCCGTCCTTCTGCTCTTTCTCTACCAAGGGGAGCACACCGGCCGGGGGAGGGGGGGGCGGTGCTGGAACATGAGGAGTCACACGCTGACCAACCAGAGGATGACACAGAGTTACTGGCGTGTCTAGATTGGAACCAAATCCCTCGGGGGAGGGGGCAAGTCGAGCGAGCATTTCGGGAGGCCCGCGCAAGGCCAGGGGGGAGTGCGTGAACCTGGCCGGCCAAAGAGCTCGGTGACAGCCAGTGGCGTTGACCGCTTGGCCAGCGTCTAGCTTCCCCACCTGCAGTGCTTTTCCCCTGCGCGTGCTGGGGAAAGCTGGTCCCGCTGGGGCTGCCCAGGCGGGACATGGGCACCGCCTACCCGGAGCAGCAGGGGGGCATGTGACCAAGCAGGCCACCGGGCCCAAAGTTCCAGGCGCTTCTGGGAAAGATGCGTCCTTGCTCTTCTGACAAAGCTTCTAGTGGCAACTCAAGCGCCGGACTCCCGCTCATGGGACTCAGTCGGTCCCCTTTAGCGTTTCAGCCAGTGTCAACTCGGTTTTCCGCTACTTGCAACTCACCACGTGCTCCCTGATCAAGAATCTAGCCTGGCCCCTTAGACCTTCAGGAGGTCTGCTCAGCACCTCTAGCCCGCGGAAGCCTCTTCGGCCTTGAGTCCTGTTCCTTTATCCTCAGACAGAGCAGTTCATTCAAAGAGGCTTCTCATATACCTAAACTGTCTGTACAACATGCACCAGCGAACACGTCGAGAGCCGATCCAATACTGCAATCTTGGGCTCCTCTCTCCAATCTCAAGTGTGGGGCTCAAGCTCTTAAATACTCTATCTTGCATTAGTTGAATGCGATCCACGTTTTAGAAGCAATAATCTAGCTTAACAACATCAAGCATTCCTGGATGATAGTCAATTCCCAGGCAAACTCGAATAGGTACTTTGTGGGTTTCTGTGAAGAAAATAATTGACCATCCGAACTGGAATTCATCTACAGAAAATAAGCAGTGCTAGCTCCTAACAGCAATTCTTGGCCCCAAGCTCCTAAATTTTTAAATCCCTTGAAAAGTCCGAGAACATACCAGAAAGTCAAGATCTGATTTCAGAGGTAATAACTGTAAACAAAAGACTGAAAGCCTGGAAGGCGCTGCTGACTACGATGCTGATGGCTCTAGAAACAATCACGTGGGTTCGATGCCCAGTGCGACAGTCTATCAAAACGTCATCTGCCAGGAGGGCTGGAAATAGACACAGCTCAAGCGCAGGGGGACAGAGAAATACTCGGTCTTCGGGAAGCTCTTCTGGGAAGGGGGTCACACGTTAGAGCTGCCTGGACAGTGAGCTCAGGCAGGACAGACGGGGGATGTGGGTACCGTCGTTGCGAGGGAGATGCAGGGGCAGGAACGGGCGCCGCTCGTGCACCTGGAGCCCCTGAGTCCGTCCAGGAAAGCCTCCGCCACCCAGAGGGCCTCACGCCGATGCCCCGAGCTCAGATCGGGGCAGAGAACTGGGGCCGGGAGAGAAGGCAACCTCATAGCTATCCTCACATCTCTGAAGGGCTCTGAAGTGCTGGAGAGCATGCTGGACCACGATGTTGCTCAGGCTCGAGATTTTGCAATTCATTTCAAGAATTGGGGCGTGGAGAAGGGTCCTAAATGCTCAACTGGGTGTCAACCTAGTGCCCGCAGGTCACAAGCAGATTTCTGGCTTGCAGCGGAGTCTGATCCGTCCCCGAGGCCACGTCATCATTCCAAAAGCTGACGGACGTGGTTTTATCCAAGGACGGGCCCTCTGCTACCACCTGCCTTTGGCAGTGTGTGCGGGGCAACCACAGAGCTTGGAAGAGCGGTACTGCCCACCAGCTGCTGAGGAAAGAGCCGGGCAGGGCGGACTCAAGATGCCGCGTCTACAGGAGCTCAGGGGGAATTGACGCGGCCATTGCCAGAAGCTGCCCTCTCCAACCCCATCCTGTACCAATGACGAACTGTAACAGCTAATACAGCAGTAGGGGAAGTCAGGAGATCTTTCTGGGAGGTGACGGGAAGGACTCCCTGTGATCTAATTATTCTGCTAAAGAAGACACTTCCAAATGAAATGTTAAGCAAACAGAAGAAGCCAACAATACGGCTGCCAAAATGACAAAAACAAGCAAATCAAAACAAAACCCTCAAAAGATTTCCACAAAGGATATAAAAAAATCTGTGCTCATAAGCTAGTAAAGTAAACCTTTTAATTTTTTAAAACCAAGGGTGAAGGCTTATTCAAATACAACCAAATGTTCTTATAAGTTACATTTTTTTTTTTTTTCTGGCTGCACCTGCAGCATCAAAAAGTGCCCAGACCAGGGATCAAACCCACAGCCCGGCATCAAAAAGTGCCCAGGCCAGGGATCAAACCCACAGCCCGGCATCAAAAAGTACCCAGGCCAGGGATCAAACCCACAGCCCGGCACTGACCTGAGTCACTGCAGTGACCATGCCAGATCCTTAACCCACTGTGCCACCAGGGAACTCCTAAGTTACAGCTTCAGTCTGACGGGACAAGAACATATGCTGAGCGGCCCTCAAGACGTGTTGGCATGATACACTCATTGCTCTCAGCACTGATGAGTGACGCCCCAGAGCGGCGTGAATGAATCTTCCCTGGGGGAAAAAAAAAAAAAAAAGCAATGGAATGAGTGGCCTCAATTTCTAAGCCAGCTATTTTGTTTGTTTGCTTGCTTTTCTTATATCACATGTGGCTGTCACTGTGGTATGTGAAATGGCAGCCGGAGGTCCTGCTTTGTCCTCCTAAGATGCATGAAACAACCAGGAACGCCACAATGGAACAACCAGTGCAAATGACCATTGGAGGTACGAAACTGGGTTATTTGATGGAGGCTGCAGAACTCAAACGACTCAGAGAGTGCACTTATAAAACAGGAGGCGAGCGTCTACCCGAGTGCTGGAGGCAGACAAGAGCCCCAGCCGGACCAGAAAATGTCTCATGGTCACAGTCAGCGGATGGGGACCCTGTGTGCAGAGTTCTCCTTTTAGCCCAACACAAGAACGCGATCCTCAGCCTCCTAGGCCTTGAAGATAGCGGCTTTCCACCAACGATGAGTCGCAAGACCTGAACTAGTCTCAAGAGCTGAATTCTCAGAGGCTAGCAGATACAACCCTTGTATGGGTTCCTACCTTCCTGCATTCTTCCATCCATTCACAGGATTCCTTGAGCTCTCTCCTCCGGAGCTAGATAAGACATCTTCCTGTGCCCGAGGAGACGGCTACCCGGGGTGGGGCAAGACACAAATGATTCGGATTAAAAAGTGGACATCACCAGGCCCTGAAAGGCAGACCTTGGGAGCTGGGCTGTGAGTGGGGACACGGTGACCAGGTGGGTTGACTTCCCAAAGCCATGTGGACAATGATTTGAGGTTCTTGCTTCCTACCTTGCGTATCAGTGACAAGGCTGGTTCTCATCATAGCGGAGGACCTTAACCCTTTCCAGACCTTTACCTCAGGGCCTAGCACTTGCTCCAGAGGGACACTCTGCACAGAAAGCCAGTCCCTAGTATTGTTCTGTTGGCTCCCGTATTAATTTGCAAGTGGCCAGCCCTCCTAGCGTTTCCAGGTTTGCGGATGCGCCAGAGAACCCGCGGCGCTGGGGGGTTCCTTACGCCAGCCCGGAGCAGAGAGAACACCCCTTCCTGTCTATGTCACGTCTTTGTTCCCCCAGCCACAGGCAGGCATTTCTCTCAAGTGCCCAGCAAAGGGCACGAGTCGGGATCAGTTTATCAGGCGAGTTATTTCTAAGCGCTGACTAAGCCCAGGGACCCTATGTTGAGCGTGTGACAGGCACGGAGGTCACTAGGACCCCCAGGAGCACTGGGTCCCCACTGCCCAGACTCTCCACGATGGAGTCCATGAGAAGGACCAAAGGACGGATGGAAGAAAGAGAGAAAGCGCCCCTCTCTTCCACTCTCTGTCCTCGAAGCTCTTACTCCCCAGGGAAGGCTGAGCTCAGGGCCCCCAGGCGCGTTGGCCTGGGGGCGGCACCCTGGGAGCTCTTCGGACTTTTACTCGCTTTGAGCTTCCAATGGGCTCGCTGCTTTTGACCCGGGGAGTCCACAGGATAAGCCCTCATCTAACAAGAAAACAGAGTCCAACAGACAAAGCGGCGCTTGTCGCTGTGGGCAAAATTCACGAGATCAAATCAAAACCTCCACTTTTCGACTCTTTCGGAAGAAGCGGAAACTCTTTCTCAGGACAGGGGGCGGGGGGGGGGGGCGCACTTTCAAAGCAGGCTGTGTGCTGCCGTCTGCTGCCCCCTCGCAGGCAGCCAGGCCACAGAACCCACCGGCCCAAGTCGTGGGATGTGAGGCCCCCCCAAGGGACAGAGGGGCTAAAGAACAAACAAGGGGCTCAGGAGAGGTTCCATCAGTCTGCGCTCTGGGGCCCTTCTGGATTTGCGAGAGGGCAGCTGGGGGAGGGGCGCGGGAAGGAGGGCAGGGCTGCGGCCGAGCCCTTGCCGCCCCCTGGGATTGCACCTCGGACCCTCGGACCCGCGTCGCTGCTCCGTGCCATCCGGCACTCACTCGGCCACCATCCTGGCGGGCTGCAGGCGTCAGGGCCACAGCTGAACAGAGCAAACGCGCTGTGACTCTCCATCTGCCCTGGACATTTTGTATATTTTGCAGACTTTTCACTTGGGGTCACAACAGTAGCCGGGCACTTGGGTTTCAGATCTGTTTGAGGTCTGGCACTGGCCTGCCTCTCCCCGGGCCGTTGCACACTCAGGCTTACACACATTCCTAAGGAGTTAGAGTCTAAAGGAACACGACACACTGCTTCATTTCTGTCTTTACTCTTTGAAAATTGAAAGCTGATTCCTTTCCTTTCTTGACAGTGACCCATAAGCCGGTGGTTTCCATGAATTTAGTAGAAACTGACACACTTCATTTTGAAAACATCTCCTTTTGGTCAAGACAAAAGGAAAAAAGCAGAAACTTTGCAGGAGGTTTCTTAACACGGTTGCCTTTCCAGCTTTCAGAAGTCAATTGCTAAGCAATTTCAAGTGAAGTCTATTGCCTGCCATTAACGAGGCATCTGAACTGGGGGGCTTTTTGCATCGCCATGAATTTTGGTGTTGACCTCACCGAGGGAGGGATCATTGCTCTGAGGGGCGAAAAAGTAACGTCGTGTCACTGCCATCTCGCACATGCTTCCGCTTCTGACACAGAAGAGGGTTGACACTGAAAGGGTTAGCGTTTGACAGGCAGCTCATTTAAAATTTCCGCTTTCTGAAGAAGGAACACGGCTTTGAGGTGGAGGATCATTAATGGTACTTAGAAACCAAAAAAGAAACTGAAAAAAAAAATAATCTGATTCTTGGTAACATTAGGACTAAGTGCTGAGCCGGCGTTTCCCCAACTCATCAGCCTATGGACTTGCTTTCCCTCGTAAAGTCAGAGTTCAGGTCGGTCCCTAAATTATCAAAAAGCATCTTACGCTGTGTCTAGTGATATTCCCTCCCAAAGCCGCTAAAAAATGTTTCCCCCAATTAAATTGTTCTTTGCTGCCCAATTTCGCAATTGTGCTTAAATACAAAACAGAGATGCTCATTCGGGAAGAGGTCCCCACACTCGGTGGAGACGAGGCGTGGAGGGCAAGCCCCAGGCTCTGACCGACTGGCTCTTGGAAAGGTGACTCGCCTGCCCTGTCTTTGCTTCTCAGGTCGGCGCAGAGCTTCCCCCAGGGCCCCTGCTCCTGCATTTCAGCAGGACCAACCTTTGAGGTGAGATCTGTGCTGCTTCTCATCAGAATTAGTACCTGACAAACGCAAAGAAACTTTTCTCCTAACCGGAGGAGCAGCGCCGCTCTGCTCTGACTCTTACCCTCAAAGCGACAGTGGAATGACGGAAAGCAGGCGAGAGGACTTGCCAGTCCAAGGTCACAGGCCCATCCTTGATAACGTGTGGTCCATCCGATTCCGAGGGGATGGAGCATTTTGGCAAGGTAACGGTCCCTTGCTTTTCAATGTCAACAAGCAGCTCTGAGACTAGGAGCGGGCTGCCCGGCTGCCGCTGCTCCCGACTCCTCCTCCTCCAGGGGACCACGGAGCCCGTGCAACTCTGGGGACAAGACTGGGGAGTTCTCTGGGTCTGACTAACCCGGTTTTGTCAGCTTTGTTTTCGACGGGAGGTCACGGTGTGAAGGGAGAGATTTTAATTTGCAGTGCTAATTGAGACAGCGGTAATGAAAGGTTCTGCTCTACTGCGCAGCGGAGTCCAGCCTCAGAGACCCACACCAAAAGGAATCTCGAGTTTCTGCCGAGGTGCTTTTTGGAGGCTCTGGGGTGGGGGGAGCGGTGGGCGGGGGGAGGCCAGGGCTTTCCTGAAGGCTCAGCCCGGGTGCCCTCCCTGCTGCAGCATCCATCTCGGCTCCAAAACACCAATGCAGACGAGGACCGTGTATCCCCCAGTGCCAGGCACCAAGCCGAATCAGCGCCGGCCCTCACTGGCCTGCCAGCCCTTCTATCAGCAGCAGGCCTTGTGCATCTAGAACCGCAGCCAGCCCGCGGCCTCCTGCACGTGGCAGGGCTGGGGCCCGGCTGGCTGCAGGCAGAAACGGCCGCTCCCTACCCCTGCCTCTGCTCCCCTAAAGTCATGCTGGGGTCTCTTTGTTACTCAGCATCCATGCAGGGATGCTGCAGCCCCACATGGCTCCTGGCACCCCTGCTGTCTGTGTTTGGAGGGAGAAAAGCCAGCGTTTTCCCCGTGCCCCCCATCCCTGGCCAGGGCACTTGGGAAGCCGCAGCCTGGCTCGGCCGCTCGGCTCCTTGCTGGGGTCATCCGTTTGTGGCGGCCACTGGGTCTCTCCTCAGCCACCTGGCAAATGTCCTCCCTGACCCCCCTCCCCAGAGGGCACTCCTCCGCCAGCCACCTCCCACCCCTGGGAGCGGAATGGAGCCTGGAGCCCGAGGCAGTCTAAACCCATTCTAAGTGAATGGTGGGTATTCTGAGTTTCAACAGCTTTCTTTTTCTCACTTCCTTTCTTGCTGCACCTGCTGCATATGGAAGTTCCTAGGCCAGGGATGGAATCTGAGCCACAGCTGCTGCAACACCAGACCCTTTAACCCACTGTGCCAGGGCTGGGGATTGAACCCGTGCCTCCGCGGCGACTAGAGCCATTGCAATCTGATTCTTAACCCACCATGCCATAGTGGGAACTCTTCAGGAACTTTCTTGAAATCGGTGGAGCATGACTGTGCTTCAGGGCCTGTGCCAGGCACCTTTTCCTCGCCTCACTGAAGCCTCCAGGCAACCTCTGATAGGCGTGCCAGTACCTCCATTTCCAGACAGGGAGATTGCGGAAATAGCATGCTGGATGCACAAGTGGCAGAGCCAGGACCTGAACCCAAGTGATCCAAAGCCTGGGCTCTCTTGAACCGAGCCTCAAGCCCACCCTGGGGCCTGTACTCTGCCAAGACCCAAGGGCCGAGGCCCCAACGTCCCTGGCTCTGTGCTGTCTCCTTGCAGGATCAGCTGCTGGTGACAAGAGGGCTTCCTCAAGGTTCCACTTCAGACCGAGGTGCCCAGATCCCCCTCCCGAGGGCAGACGGCAAGTTCTCATGATGAGCCCGCAGAGGCTTGGTATTCGGGTTCTTCTCCTGCGCCTCTCCAGATCCGCCCAAACACTATCACGCGCCTCTTCGGTCTGTTTGTCTGCAGCTACCCCCTTTCCCCCAGTGCCTCGGCCTGCCTCAAGCATCGGATTTCAGGCCCTTCTGTTCTGGTTCCAACTGGCCGTGGTCCACGGCCCCCTCCCGCCATGCTGCCGCCCAGGCCCTGCTGCCCCGCGCTCCCCCTGCTTCTCCAGAGCACAGCGCCCATCTCCTTGCCAGAACGGGTTTTGTCTTTGAGGAAATGTTCGTTCCACCCGCCAGGGGCTGATGGTAGAACGGAAGTCCTAGCCCTGATTTTCACAAGACCCCCAGGTGTCTTCAAGAGTCTTCAGGGAGAAGGGACATTACGGAACGGAAGGAAAATTCATTTTGCTGCACTTTGACTGAAAACAGAGAAAGTCACCCAGCTTGGGGAGGAGGGCGGGGAGCGGGGGCTGGGTGTCAATGCTTCAAAGAGTCCCTTCCTTAATAACTGTAGGTCCACGTCCCTTACCTGTCATTTCAAGTCCAAAAAGCAGTGAAAGCTTATCTTATTTTTGTAGATTTGGTGCCGCGATTTATTTGGGGGCAAAACTTGACCTGGGCTTAGTCAGTCATATTTCTCTGCAGAAATAATAAAATACCCTCCCCCTCCGATTCCCCTGGAGGATTGTGCGCTACTGAGTCGAGTCCCCAGTGTTCTGAATCTGGAAACGCGTCAGACCCCAGGGGTTCCACATCCAAGACCAGGAGCCCGTGCTGGTGCTGCCGGGGCCAGGGACGCGTGCCTGGCAGGGCTCTGCGCAGTGTCGG
Organism: Phacochoerus africanus; assembly: GCF_016906955.1. Taxonomy (NCBI): domain Eukaryota; kingdom Metazoa; phylum Chordata; class Mammalia; order Artiodactyla; family Suidae; genus Phacochoerus; species Phacochoerus africanus. Next base: position 126,288,762 of record NC_062560.1, on the reverse strand, counting down.
TCTAGCATCTCCCGCTTCCAATGGCCTGAGAGAGATGGGGCCCACTCCTTTCCCCGGGTACAGCTGAGGCTCAGAGGGCTTAAGGGACATTGCTCCTGGCACACCGCCCAGTCGGTGCTGGTGTCCGGACTCGAACCCCAGTCTGTCTGCCTCCAGTGCCCTCACCACGCTGAACTGCTGCACCGACTCAGAAGAACACCAAGATCTGGGTTACAACGAACGCCCGTCCTTCTGTGGTCACTACGATGAGCCCCAAAGCCGCCACAAGCTCATCCCTGCCATACGGGACAGATGAGTGTTTGCTGAGGCTCGGCTGGGCTCCCAGTAAAAAGTGACAAGTTCGCCCTGCTGGAAGCGAGAAGCGGGTCCTTCCCCACTGGGGAGGGGGAGGGGTGGGGGAGGGGGTGCTGTCTGTTCTTACACTGCCGACCCAGCTCTTGCCTCAAACACCCGCCTCTTCCTTTCTTCAGTCCTCTCCTGGACAAGTGACCAGAGCTGAGTTCTCAGGTCTTAAACAGGAGGCGGAAAGGCCGTGAGAAAGAACAGCAGAACCACTGACGCGCCCGTTGGAGACCCGGTCAGTGCACGTCGGCTAAGAGGATGCTGTGCCCAGAGCAGGTGCCAGGAGGTGGGCGGAGCCAGGGCGAGAGCACAGAGGGGCGCGCGTCCCCCTCCCACCTGGCCTCAGGGCCATCTCAGGGCCAGCGTGGGGCCCGGGGAGAGCGGCTCCTGTTCTGTACCAACACAGCACCGGTTTTGAGAACCATATCTTGGCCCCCAGAAACCAGATCTGGAGGCTCAGGGCCAGGCGTCAGTCACAGCGATAGCCGGCCTTCCTGGGCAAGTTTTGTGCCAGCTCTGTTCGAAGTGCTTCACATGCACTAAATGAACCCACTTCATCCTTAGGCGGCAACGTCACATCACCCACACGGTGTAGAAGAGGCCACAGGTAGGAGGTTAAGGCAGGAACGCAAGGCTCTGGAGCCAGGGCTCCGTGCATGGGGTTACGAGTGTGAGCTCTACAGACAGCTCCCTGCTCTGGCCCTGCGTGCTGTGTGACGGTGGGCAACTCCGATGACCTCTCTGTGCTGAGGCTTCTCAGCTTTCAAGAGAATGATCACAGCTCCTACCTCTGGGGATGATGATGAGAAAAGGCAGGCCGAGCACTGACTCACTCACTGGCTCTGCCCCGGGCTCTTTCTTCCGAGCGCTTTGCGCAGCCGCACCGAGGCAATCGGGGGCTGTGTTCTCCACCACCCTAATCATCCAGGGGTCTCCCTCTGCGCCTGCTGGGCCGGCTCTATGGCAGCGCAGGCTGAGAATGGCCCCCACGGAAGACAAAAGAAACCAAAGAGGCTCACAATGTTAGATGCTGACACGTCTCCAGGCTGAGGCTCTTGCCTGCTAGGGTAAGGGTTCCAGTGCTGGTGCTGGCGCTCCCCCGAGCCAGCCGCAGACGTCCACGAAAACAGATGGCAACAGGCCTATAACAAAATCAAACCACAGGGCTCCTGAACTGGGGACAAGGGCCTGCCGCTCACCCTGGCCACCCCCGCGGGAGCTCGGCAGGCTGGGCGCTCCCGCCAAAGGACCAGTCCCCGGTGTGGAGCGACTCTGCTGGGTGATGCTTCATGAGACCCGAGGGAAAAAGGCACAGTCTCTCTGCTCTGGGGACTGCCTGGCCACGGGCATCCGGGGCCTCCAGGAAAGAGGTCCGCACCTGCCAGGCGCTTCCCTTGGGCCACGTCCTTTCCAGTCGCCTCCCCTGGGGCTTTTCTACAGGAGTAGGCAGGGTGGGAGACGGAAGTACGGAGGACAGCCAGGGAAAAGCTTCCTGGCCGGGAGGGTGTCTGAGCCCTAGGACGGGAGAGGGAGGGTGGGCTGGGAGGGCCAGGCACACGCCGCGCGAGAGTCAAGGCCAGGAACCTGACTGGCCACAAGAGTGGCCCGGCAGCAGCAAGCATGTCTCGGGGCCCGACGCACCCCGGGTCTAAAGAGGTAGAGGGAGGCAGCTAAGGAGCCTCCGGAAACTGCTGAGCAAGTGTGAGCATGATCAGGTCTGTGCTACAGTGAGGTGATACTTCGAACAATGGACGGCGTATTGGGCAAGCCGGTTTAAGAGGGAACTATTTAAGTTCAGATACAGAATCAAGAGGGACTGAACTTGGGCAGGCATGAGAGCAAGGGGAATGATGAGCTGTGACAGACAGTATTGGGGGCAGGCGGACACCCTCCCCGGTATCCTCAGCATCCTTTAACCCCCTGGTATCCTCAGCATCCTGTAACTCCCCAGTATCCTCAGCATCCTTTAACCCCCCAGTATCCTCAGCATCCTGTAACCCCCCAGTATCCTCAGCATCCTTTAACCCCCCAGTTTCCTCAGCATTCTTTAACTCCCCTGGTATCCTCAGCATCCTTTAACCCCCCAGTTTCCTCAGCATCCTTTAACTCCCCTGGTATCCTCAGCATCCTGTAACCCCCTGGTATCCTCAGCATCCTGTAACCCCCCAGTATCCTCAGCATCCTTTAACCCCCCAGTTTCCTCAGCATCCTTTAACTCCCCTGGTATCCTCAGCATCCTGTAACTCCCCAGTATCCTCAGCATCCTTTAACCCCCCAGTTTCCTCAGCATCCTGCAACTCCCCAGTATCCTCAGCATCCTGTAAACCACTGCCCCCCAACTGGTACTCACACCTTCGTGCTCGTGTCAAATAAACAGAATACAGCACAAGTGATGTGATGTCACTTTCAAGACTAGGTTCCATAGACTGTGACTTCTGACTTGCTGGCAATCCCCACCTCCACCTCTCTTGCTGGCACTTTCTCTCTGGCTGGCTCCGAGGAAGCCAGCTCTCATGCGGGGAGATGCTCTATGAAGAGGCCCACATGGAAAGGAACCACGGGAGGCCTCTGGCCCACAGCTCGTGAGGAACAACCTCAAGGATGTGCTTCCTGCCTTCGATCGGGGAGGGATTCTGGAAGCCACGCCTTCTCAGTGGCTCCTAGAGATGACTGCAGCGAGGCCGTGCCGGGATCCCGGACCCACAGAGGCTGTGAAGTGATATACGCGTGTTGTTTCGAGCAGGTGTTTGGGGGTGACTGGTTACGCAGCCATAGATGACCGATACAGGCAGGGATCAGAGCAATGAAAAGTGGGAGCTGTGCTAGGACCCCCCCCCCCCCCCGCCCCGGGGAGGAGCAGCTGGACTGAGTGACTGGTAAGACTGCAGGAGACGAGGGACAGGGAGAAGTCGCAAGGATTCCGAGAAGGGCTCTGGAGCAAGGTCTCCTGCCCCCCGTTCCTGTCCCACCCCTCACTAACTGTGACTCTGGGCGAGTCCTTTCAACTCTCTGAGCCTCAGTTTCTTTGTCTGCAAAATGGACACTGCAAGAGCAACTGCCTGACACTGTCTCTCTGTCTCTGTCCTTTTCATTTACGACCTGCCTCGGCGGCAGTGCAGGGGGAACAGCACGCTGCCACGGCCCAGCAAACACTTGCTGTGGCATTTCTAGAAGGCCCAGTGTGCAACCTTAAGCCAGCAGGAACAAGACTGAAATGCTTCAGTGCAAGATCCTTGCGTCCTCTGAAGGCTTCGCTGGCCCCGGGTGGCGGGCCATGCCTCATGGCCCCACGCAGAGGAAGGTAGTTCTGTGCCACTCTGGCTCGCCTGCCCTGCTTCCTTCCCCTGGCAGCGCCCTGGGGGTACAGTCTTCCTCCCGGGGATCTAAGCAACCTACACAGGAACTGACACCATAACCTTGGCCTTGTTACTGCTGTGCTTTGACCCCGCAGAACGAGCTGGCTTAAAGAGACTTTTCCAGAGTCAAGTCCAGTCTCGGAGAGGACTGCAGCCTGAATTGGCCTCCGAAGCCAGCTCTCAATAGCATGAACTACGGTTCTTGTTGCCTGGACAAAGGGACGCCGCCGGCGATGAGATGGGCTTACCTGTCTGGGCAAAGAAGGCACGGCGTCCGAGGCCACCGACCGCTGAAGGCGCTGCGGTTGCTGCATCACCTGCTGCAGGAGGAACGAGGAATGGTCAGGCTGCTGCTGCTGCTGCTGCTGCTGCTGCTGCTGCTGCAGCTGCAAGGTGGCCGTGGCCGTGGAGGAGGCCGTGGCAGAAGAGGCCTGCGTCGGCGTCGGCGTCGGCTGCTGCAGGTAGTGGAGCAGCGCGGGCTGCCGAGACGGGGCGGGCACGGAGGGCAGCCTCTGGGGGCCCGGCTCGGAGACGAAGTGTGACAAGGGCTTGGTGTTGCTGAAAGTGAAAGGCTCCGGGGCTCCGGGGCCGGGGCTGGCCAGCCCCTGCTGCATGATCACGCTCAGGCTTTTGGGCGAGGTGGTGGCCATGGGCTTGAAGCTGGCCTTGGCCTGCGGCAGCGGCTGGCTGAGCGGATGCGTGGTGGGCGTGAGGCTGCGGACGAGGGGGCACTGCGGCGTGAAGGACTGCTGGGGCAGCCCCGGGCTGGCCAGCTTCTCCGGGCGGTAGGGGGTGGCAGGCCCCGGGGTGCTGGTGGGCAGAGCGGACATCAGGTGCCCCTGCGGGGTCTTAATGCCGGAGGACACCAGGTGGGCGAGGATGGAGCTCTGCGGGCTGAACTGGGGCTGCTGGTGGAGAGCGGGGCTGGGGAGCTTCTCGGGGGCGTAGGGCAGGGCGGGTCCGAGGGCAGAGCTGCTGCTGGGCGCCCCGCTGGAGAGCAAGGCGCCGGGGGAGCCGTGCAGGGTGCTCCCGGGCAGGCTGCTGGACGACATGCACGACCCCATGAGGCCCTGCGGGCTGAAGGGCTGCGGCGGGTGTGGCGACGGCCCCGGGCGGTAAGGCGGGGAGAGGCCTGGGGGAGGCAGGCCAGACCAGCTGGTGGTGGGGCCCGGCTGCTTGCCGCTGGACCCCTGCTTGCTGGCCGCCAGCGCCTTCAGCTGATGGGCGTGGTGCCACTGCGGCACCGGGAGCGGGGGCAGGGTGGCAGGGAGCATCGCGGGGACCTGGCTCTGGGCCTGCGCGGTGGAAGAACTGGGCGAGGCCATCTGCTTACTGGTGGAGGGAACCCCATAGCTGACCCCCACAGAAGAGGGTGGGATCGGCAGCGACACACCAGTGACCTGGCTGCAGCTTGAGGCAAAGTCCTTGCCGGAAGCCAGGCTCTCCAAGGGCGGCATCTGAACGGCCGGCTTAGGAGTGGCGCCCAGGGTGGCCGGGCCGGGGTCTAAGACCAGCGGTTCTTCCGGCTTGCTGCCCAGGATCTTCTCCAGATCCAGCTCACTCGGAGAGGGTTCTTGGATTTTTGTCAGCTCCTCCAGCAGATCCTGAAGCTCCTGGTCTACAGCGGGCACGCTGTTGCTTTTGTCATAGTAAGGAAGAGGGGGCCCTTTCAGCCCCATTTCTGCCGTGGGTGGCACCACAAAGGGTGAGCCCATCACGCCGCCGTTCATGGGATTAGTTTCGAGGAGTAACGCGTGGCCGGCGGTTCCCAGAGCTGCAGAGCTCGGGTTCATGGCTAACGCGGGGACCTGCAGCTCTGGACAGGGTGTGCTGGGGTGGGCACCTGGGCCCAGAGAAAGGGTGACATCTTCGAGGCAAGGTCTCTTGATTTTATTAGGGTAACCCCCGTCGGCCATGCCTGAGAGCTGGAAATTATCTCCTTCCTGCCTCCTCTTAATGGTTCCCTGTGGAGGGAAAAGAAAGCGAGGGGGGGGGGGCGGGGAGAAGGGGGAGAGGGGGGAGAGAGAGAGAGAGAGAGAGAGAGAGAGAGAGGGAGATGTTTATAAATAAGGATTGGCACATTAAAGCTATTGAACAGGAAAACTAGCAAGATAAAACAGATCACTCCCTTTCAAGACTCACAGTTGTCAAAAGTATACAATACAGGCCTATTTTTAGACTCCTGGTGCTGGTTGCTTTGTTGCTGTGTTTCATTTCCACTGTCTTGGTGCATTCCAAATAAAGTGTTAAGCTGTCTGTGTACCGAACACGGCAGAAAGGCACGCAGAGGATATCTTGGCCCACTCGAAAGCCCAAGTAGCTAAGAGCCAAGGGCAATTCCCACTGGCTCTAGCTACCCCGATTTCCAAAAAGGAAAGAATTGTGGACATTGAACTTGAAGGTTGGGACAAAGGGTTACAGCAGAGCTTTTAGAGGGTGAAGGCCCTTTGGGTTTGTTCTTTTTGACAGACGCTGTCGAGAGGATACACAAGCTGCGGGACAGTCATGGTGGCATGGTCCCATTTATCTGCGTACACACACACACACACACACACACACACACACTACATTGAGTGTGTAAAACACCTTGGCAGAACATGTATGCCACCGTTGGGGATGCCTGGTAACTCACTTTCTAGTCTCTACATTTTTCTATTGCTTGTTTGTTTTTAATGAGAATGACTTGTAATCCAAAAACAAACAAACAAAAAAAGAAAGCATAAAGCAAGCTAACTAAGGAATTCCTCTCTGCAGATGCATCCTCGGGCTGGGGAGATAGGAAACAACGGGAAGAGGCCCCACCATTTATTGCAAGAGTAGCTTTTGGGCACCGAGCAGAGCAGTTAGTCATGCAGTCTTTCCTGCCCTTTTCAAGGCTTCCTGGGTCATCGGTGGCTGTCCTGTTAATGACCATGGCCTGCCAGTCCACGGAATACGGGTGGGAAGAGACGGGCTTGGGAGCACCGAAAGGCCGTGGCTCTAACACACGTGTTTCTCCCGAAGCACTTTTCATGAAGAATCCTCTTTCTAACTTTGGACGTCTGACTGGGACGCCCAGGGCTGGTCCCCTGAGGCCCCCTCATGTTTGGCTTGCTGAAGGGTCAAGGCATGCATGGGGGTCACTGCTGGTATAGGGCAGATCCGTCAGGATTGCAGGGCTGGGCCTTGCTGCCCATCGGGTTCCATCGGGAACACCCAGAATCCCAGGCCCTGCCACCCCAGCCGCCCTGCTTCAGTCCTCCCATCCGGGGTGGGGTCCAGCCAGCAGAGCTTTCTCCCTGCTCCCGGGCTGGTCCTCAGCAGATCACCAGCTTGAGAACCACTGGCCCACAGCATGGGTGGGGGGCAGTGTGGCCTCGGACGCAACTCAATATTGACCTTGACGTAGACTCTGAGCCCCTGTTTCTTCGATTGTAAAAAGAGCACAGCTTTAGTTCTCATCTCATGCTGCTGCTTGGCCTGGGAAGTGAGACAGGGCGGACTGTGTGGCCCCCCGCAGGCCCTCAGTAACTGGTAGCTGGCATTACAGAGGGCAGATCTGGAAGCGTTCTGGAAGGCCCTCTCAAGACAGGGACTCTGGGAGCCAGGCCTGGGCGGGGCCCTCTAAGCCCCAGGGCCCAGGCTGATGGGGGGTCCGCCACCACCCCTCAGCTGCCTCCCACTCAGCCTTCCTCCAGGGGTGGGGACTTGCCGACCTCTCTGCCTTTTCTTTTGAGATACCCACCCCCTGAAGAAGGGCCCTGCCATGGAGCAGGCTGGTGGGGGGCCGGGGTAGAGTGGGCACAAGAGGGGGCCTCTCCAGTCACCTGCTCTGCTCCGCCATCCAGGAGTGCTTCCTCTGTATTTGGCCCACGGCAGGTGCTCAGTACCAGCAGCTGAATGAATCAATGGACCAATGCGCCCAAATGACCCAGCGCACTGCCAGCTCCGCCCCGTGTTTTCCTGGCCGTTCGCTTCATCGATTATGGGCCACATGCAAGGCACTGCGTCCCAGACTGAAATGTGGTCTCTGCTACACTCTCCCAAAGCGGTCAAAGAAATCCAATATACTGAAAATAGAAATGTCTAAGATGCCCCAGGGAGGAAGGACCAAGCGTGAGTTTCACCTAGGATTCCCCGCAGCGAGTCCGAGCTGGCGATGGCCGGGCCCGACGTGCAGTTTTGCAAAGGCCTGGAATCTCTGGGCTTTCTTTGAACTGCAGGTCTGTGATTAACCTGTTGGGACGAAGGTGGCAGGAGATGCGGAAGGTGGGGCGTGACCCCTGGAGGCAGAGGTGCATACTGGGGACCACAGGCCACGGAAAGGGGTCTCTCTGAAATGAGAGCATGACGTTTCAGGCACCCATCGAGTGCTACCAAGCCAGAGTTCCCCACTCAGTCCCGATCCTGGGACCCCCCCCGCCGGGTCCTCAACACCCACTGTTGGAGGCCATGGCTCCACATTTCGCATTTATGGTGCGAGCTGTCAATGGCTCGCCTAAAGCACCCTGGCTGAACGGCCAGAACCGCAGCCAAGCCTGCACAAGCTGAGGGAGGCGGCTGTGTTTACCCAGCAGGGCTCAGCCCGGCCACAAGGCCTCTGCTCCCCCCGGGCCTCTATTTGCCGCCTCATTTCGCCCCGAGAGCCAGGCCTGCCTCAGCGCTGCCTCCCGCGGGGCTAGGACTTGCTACTCAACTCCACTGCGAGATGAGCTTGCTCCAGTGCTGGGGCCACCCTGGCGGCCTGGCTGGGTCACCTGGGCCCGCGGCTGCTGCCCAGGTCAGCCTGTCCATTCAATATCAAGCGCAGCAGAGAGCTTGCTACTCCAAAACGACTCTGATGGCATGTTGGGATGGCAGGGCCCCACCAAACTGCCAGACCCTTCCAAACAGCTTTATGTGCCGTTTTCCCATCTCTGCGGGCCCTGTCACAGCAAGCTATTGGTCTCAGTCATCAGCCAGCCTACTGTCTTCAGACCGGCCCCCTCACCGGAGAATGTTCTTTTAAAGAAAATAAGTGAATCATCAGTAAACACCAGCAGGACTTCTAGAGGACACACCTCAACCTTCCCTTTTTACAGAAAACAGCGGGTTGTGATTCACTCGTGGTCAGACAGCTAGTTAGGGGCTCACAGCGGCACGAGACCTGGGGAGGCCTGGCTCCGGGCCGGGGCCCGCACAGCTCCCGCCTTGGGGGGTGGGGAGTGAGGGTCGGTGCCCCTGCGTCTTTTAGAAAGAAATGACTTTACTTCCATCCACCAGGGCCTGCAGAGTCCTATTTCATAATCGGGCAGACAAAGCCACCAATGTGATCCCCGAGACCTTATAAACATTCATTAAAATGCATTTCAAAGCATGTGATCCTTCCCCACCCCTAAATAACGAGAAAACAAAGGCAACCCTTCTGAGAGGGGCCAAGTTCAGCTCTGAAGTCAACGTTATTTCTGGTTCGGTCTGAACAATGACATACGGCCATGCTTCCCTTTCCACATTTTCAGGCCACAATGGCAGACAGGGAAAAGATTCCCCGGCACAGGTCTAGATTATCAGGGTAGAGTCCGGGCTCATCAAATGGGCACGATGGGAGTAAAGACGATAAGCCTAAGTACGAAGCTCTCGGCGACAAAGTCTGGCAGGCTGTTGTTATCAACACTGAATTTTGGACACTCTGGCTGGAGGTGTGACGCGGACACCTACGAAAGGTCAACCACAATATGCACGGTTCCTCCTGGCTCCGAACGTAGGCGGCCAAGGGTTTCCAGGAGAGACCAGCTCAGGGCGCCTGGTTTCCCCCTAAAAGCCCCCCCCCACCCCGCCGCCCCGGGCAAAGTTGGCAAAAAGCTGGGAATGGCTGTGGGTATTTAGGCTCAAGCGCCTCCCTCGCCAGCGCCGCCTGCGGTTCGACTCAGGGCCACCTGCTGCGGCTCTGTCTCTCACCAGTGCCTCCACACCCATCCCCGCATGGTGACAAATGCGCCCGGGGACTCTCCGAGAACCTCAGGCTGGCCAACGAGATGGTCTTTCAAGCCTTCGGAGTCAGGACTGACCCCCCGCAGACTTGCCGAGAAGGAAGAGCTCCTAGGGTGCGAGGCAGCAGGCCCGGCTTTGCGGGAAGACAGGGGAGGAGGCGGGGCAGACTCGGCCTGGACCGAGACCTGGGGTCTGCCGCGCACCCACGTGTCCAGCACAAGTGCCTGTCTGGGGGCGGATGTATCATGCGCGTGCTTGCTTTTCAGCAGGACGCCCCCACAGGCTGAAACTGATCTTCCTGTACAACAAACAGGGTTTTCAGCATTTCCTGAATTGCAAGACCTGGGCTCTGAGGATCCCAGGGTGGAGGGGGCGGGCGGGGAACCCTGAATGCTGATCGGCCTCAGGAGGGGTCAGCCGTTTGGGCCAAGAATCTCACCCCGCAAAGAGGGGACATACCAGTGCCCCGGGCTTGCCCTGAGCCGGTAGAGACTGTACGCTCGGCCCCCGACGCAGGCAGAGGTGGCCTGGGATGGAGGAAGGAGCCGGATTGAAGTCCTAGCTGCTCTATTTGCTGTGTGACTGTGGGCAGCTCCACTCCTTCTCTGAGCCTCCATTTCTGTTTCTATAAAACAAATGCTCAGCCCGCCCTGGGTGCCTGACAGCACCGCTGGGGAATACTCATCGGGAGCAGTCATTGTCACTGGTGCCACTCTCCAGGCCCTGGGTCCCATCCCTGGGCTGCCCCAGCAAGCAAGGTTCCATGCACTAGAATTGGGACACAGGGTGGGAGTGGAGGGTTGCAAGCGGCCGGGTACTGATGGCAATGACCTGAGAGCCAGGTGCCTTTATAGCCCACCTCCTGCTGCTCGCCACCAGCCACCGCTCTGGGCTCTACCACACTGTCTGCGGGCCTCAGTCCTCCCGGCCTGATGGCTGTGGCTGCAACAGGCTCCACGCAGAGCTTTCTGAACAGCAGCCCCAACAAATGCAGAAAGGGGCAGACCTCTGGGCGGGGGCGGGGGGACTCTCTAGAACTGTGCTTTTTCCTTTCTGTAGCGCAGATGTACCAGTTGGAAGAATTGGCAACTCTAAGAATGGCCCCAAACCGCAGGATGCATGTGGATTTAATGGCACATAATTCACACTGTATCGCCTCCTGAGATGCCTCCAAGAATTCCGTCATTGGCCAAGTGTTTCTGGAGTGCTAGCCTTGCCCTCCTAGGCTGTCACACACAACTGCCAGGTCCTCTCCTTCACGTTAGAGCCCGCGAGGCCCAGAGCCAGGAAGAGATGCGCCAGTGTAGCAGCATCAGTGGCATAAAGACGACTGCTTGTGGCGGGGGGGGAGAGGACGGGGTTGGTTTCAAACATCTGGGTGGATTTGGTGAGGCTGGTCTAGAGATCAAGTAGGTGCTGCTGCCTGTGAGGCTGCCATAGAATCTGAAGGTCAAAGGCAAGGGCACTGTCCCAATCCAGATGACTTGTCTGTGCCGGATCCAGGTTAACAAGCATCGCCTGTGTTTCACCTGAATTAGGCTGGCGCCCCTGGAACACCGAGGGAAGGGGAAAAGCGGAGGCAGAGAAGAGGTTGGGGGCCACCAGGGCCGGCGGGCAGACCTGGGTTTCTCTACGTGAAGAGGGCAGAGGGCCCCCCAAGCTCCTTTAGGCCCAACCTTCTCACTTCTTACTCCAGCCCAGATGAGGTCAAATGATGGTCCTTGCCAACTGCCTCTCTATGCCTTTTAAACAAGGAACGACTTGAACACTGTGTGTGTGTGTGTGCACGCGTGCGTATTGCAGGCACACACACGCACACATGCGACTCAGCCGCGTTGATCCTGAGAGCAGTGTGTCTGCACTAGCTGAGTCAAGAACGGCGGCCTGCAATTTTGGTCCAACGAGCCGGGCTTACTTCCACGCTCATAGAGTCCTACCAGGTCATCAGTTACCAGGAAGGCTGCAGCCTGCCAGCCAGCTCTGAGGAGCCAGGCGTACAAATGGGGCAAAGAGAAAACCAGCTGCGGGCTGCCCCGTACTTTGTGCTCCGTGTGACCTGCCTGGTCGCGATGGGGGCTTCCAGCATGTGGGGCCGGCTTGATGAAAGAGAGTAAAAGGTTAAAGCACAAAATCAGACCCCAGGCCTTGGAGCTTCAGCAGAAGGGGACTTGGCTTCTGCTGTGGCCCAACGGTGGGCTGAGTTAAACGGCCACGGGCTTGAGACGGTGGCAGGAACTCCCCCGCGTGAGAAGCCCGACAGCCGTGTAGGTGGGGGGAGAATGCAGACACCTGGTTAGTCCAGTGTCTTCTGCAGGTCACATGCTCACCGAATGAGCACCTTTTAGTGGCCGAGTGCCAACCTCTGGGTCTAAATGACGTGAAGTGCCTGCAGGTGTAAGCACCCCAGTTAGAGCCCGGCTGTCTGAGCTCTGATGCCACAGAAGCAGAGGCTGGGAGGGCGCCGGGACGAGGAACCCCGGGTCAGCGCAGAGACCCTCGCCACGGCCAGGTCCTCTGCTTTTTGCCACCTCTATTGAGGTATGAGCAACAAATAAAAATGATGTGGATTTGAGGTGGCACCGTGCGACGTAGGTAAAGGTGTACAGCGCGATGATTAAATATGAAGGTGCACCTCGTGCAATGAGTTAGATCCTCTTTCTTTCTAAATGGAGGCAAAACCCAGAGAGCATGGACTGGAGGGTTTTGACGCGCACAATTCAGTGGCCTCGGTATGTTCACAAGGCGGTACGTTCACAACGTGCGCCGCCGGGACGGGGCGGGTGAGGCCACTTCCCGAATGGGTCATGGGACTGCCACGAGCTTGGAGACAGCCAGTGAGCAGAGTGCCTGGCATGCTGTACAGACCACGTAAGTCGTCTCTCTCCTTCCACCCTTGAAAATGCAAACACATTCTTGGTGGTCCTAAAATAGCCCGTCACAGAGTCACTCGGCAGCATCTGCCACTCAGGGCAGCCCTGCCTTTACTCACTGGCTGCACGCCTGACAGCTGCTGTGTGCAAGGCTCACTTCTGCCAGGCAAAGCATCATCAAATGTGGCAAGAACTGGCCACTGAAAGAAAATCCTCAGTAAATTCCTTCATGAAGGGGAAGAGCTCTCCTGCAAACTTATCTTTTTTATTTATTTTATTTTATTTTTTTTGTCTTTTTGCTATTTCTTGGGCCGCTCCCGCGGCATATGGAGGTTCCCAGGCTAGGGGTCGAATCGGAGCTGTAGCCACCGGCCTACGCCAGAGCCACAGCAACGCGGGATCCGAGCCGCGTCTGCAACCTACACCACAGCTCATGGCAACGCTGGATCGTTAACCCACTGAGCAAGGGCAGGGATTGAACCCGCAACCTCATGGTTCCTAGTCGGATTCGTTAACCACTGCGCCACAACGGGAACTCCCTTATCTTTTTTGAAGGTGTAGCCTTTAGGGATCGGAGCCTTCTTGTGATGAATCCTAATTTAATTTTAGCCCCAAATACATGCTGAAGAGTTCTGGCGCCCCAAAGCCCACAGCAGCAAGAATAGGTGACACATTGAAAAGAATGGCAAGCTAAGCATATTTCTTTCTTTCCCCGTGTGTGGAAAGTGCCTGGCACTGCATCAGGGAACATGTCATATAACCAGAAAAACGTCCTCTGCCTGTGTGTGTGTGGGTGACAGTGGTGACGACGGAGACGCTGGTGCTGGAGTAGATGGTGGTGGCAGGTCCAGCGGTGACGGAGGTGACGGTGAGGAAGGAGGCCGCGGGGGCAGTGGTGGTAGTACACGTGTGCTGGGGGTGCTAGTGCTGGAGGCGGCGGTGATGCTGCTGGTGGTCTAGGCGGAGGTGATGGAGGTGGTGATGGCGGTGGGGGCGGCAGTGGGAGAAGCAAGAGAAGGTGGTGGACACGAAGGAGGTGCTGGTGGTGATGGACGAAGATGTGATGCTGGTGGTGGCAGTGGTGGCAGAGGTTGTGGTGGCGGAGGTGGCGGTGGTGATGGGGCTGGAGGTGGCGGTGGTGACGGCGGTGGACGTGGAGGTGACAGTGCTGGTGGTGGAGGTGCTGGGGGAGGTGGTGGGGGGGGAGGTGGTGATGGGGCTGGAGGTGGCGGTGGTGATGGTGGAGGTGGAAGTAGAGGTGCTGGGGGAGGTGGTGGCGGGGGAGGTGGTGATGGGGCTGGAGGTGGCGCTGGAAGTGGAGGGGATGGTGGTGGTGAGGTGATAAATGTGATGGTGGCACCGGAGGAAGGTGCAGAGCTGGCAGAGACACTGGAGGCGAGGCGGCGGCGTGCGTGGTGTGGGTGGCGGGTGGTGATGCTGGACAGGCCGTGGCGGCGCGCATGGTCAGAGGCGTGTCGGTCCGGAGGACTTCCTTCCTGCTCTACTTCTCCGCAAGGAGCTCCGCTGATGGGGCCCGAAGGCTCCGTCTGAATGTGTTGGTACCAGAAGCTTCGCAACTGTCTCCTTGCCGTCATTCCTAGTTAGCCTTTTCTCCCTTGGAAAACTGAAGCTGAACTACCAGCAAACACACCGCAGAGGTTTTGTTTGTTAAAATGCTGCCAATAAAGTCATTTTATGTCAGTTTTAACTACAGGAAAGGGCAAGGCATTTCGAAGTTCCTTAGCTGTCATGTGGCCAACGCTCGGCTCGTGTACCCTCAGCTCTTTGAAGCCATGTATTCGGAAAGCAGATGATGTCGGTGTTTGGGGACTGGCTTCCTGGAGCCCTTTTATATCAGCCAAGTTCATTGTTCTAAACCCCGAAGGCTTGACTTAAAGGAGGAAAAAGGGGAAGAAGAGGTCGAGATTTTCTGACGGTCACACAGGCAGCCCTAACACGAGACACCCTTAGCGCCTCGAGCTTGCTCTGGAAAAAGAGGCATCTAGCGAGGGGCTGTCTGGGGGCCCAGAGCAGAAGCCCCCTCGGAATGAGCACAGGCCAGGGAGAGAAGGAGCTGGAATTCTGGGGGGACGGACAGTAAGCCAACAGCAAGGACATGAGCGGAGGGTGAGCAGACTCCTTCAGAGGAGGAGGCGTCTAAATGCAGGAGAAGGAGCGAGGGCAGGACGCTGCCAGCAGGAGGGCGGGTGGGCAGGGCGGGGGGCCGGTGTGCTGGGTGCTCTCAGAGGGCTGTGGGGGCCTGGGGAGAGGGGGGATCGTGAGATGCTGGCAGTGGGGAGCCGCTGGCTGGGGGTTCCGCTGAGCCACGATGGGCTCCGTTGATTCGGAGAAGGTCTGTCTGGACGCTGATGGGGGAGCGAAGTGGATGCGGCAGGAAGGACCGGGAAGCTGCCTCTGGGGAAGGGACAAGCCCAGAGCAGGGGTCGGGCCAGCTTGGGCGCCGGAGCGGCAGTGGGACGCCCGGAGGGGCGCCAGGAGCTGTGATTTCCCCCAAGGGGTGCGGAGCGGAGCCCCCACTTGTTAGAGGAAACTATGGCCTCGGGACAAAGGATCCGAAGCCCAGCTCAGGGGCTGGGAAACGTTCTGGAAAGGCCCTGAGAGGAACTCTCTCGGGCTTTGCAGGCCGCGTGGTCCCTGCTGCAACTCTGTAGTCGACCACGTGTTAATGACCGGGTGCGGCTCGTGCTAATAAAGCTTGATTTACACAGGCCGTGGGCGGGAGTTTGCCGAGCACTGACCTCCCGCACGGGCCGAGCATCCCGGCCGCCCGGGACAGAGGTCCTGGCCAAACCACCCTCCTCACACTGCAGGGGGCCACCCAGGCCGACTGTTCCCGAGACAGTGGCCGACAGCATGGTCAGAGCTGCGAAGCCTCAGGACTTCTGCCATCACACGGGTTGGGGGACCATTCCTGAACTGGGCAAGGCGGGCAGCAGTCCCAGCGCCACATCTGACCTTCCCTAATGCCAGTTATTACTGCGCACCTGCTGGCAGGCGCACCGAGGGTTGCAGTGAAGAGCCACTGCCTCCTCCGGATGCCCGTCCGTCCGCCCGTCCGTCCGTCTTGCTCTTCCAGCCTCGCACCCTCCTCCCGCAGCCCTTCAACGTGCTCCCGGACATCACGGCCTCGCCTCCCACCCCCTCCGCTCCCGGCCTGCGGGCTCTGGCCAAGCTCGAGCTGCCAGGTCAGGTCTGCATGTGAGCCGCCTCCACGAGACAGCTCTTGGAAGGCCGGGGCCGTTTCCTCCTCAGCCCTGTCTGTACCCCCAGAGCACCTAGTCTCGCGACACGGCTCGCCTGGCACCTGCAGATGTGAATCGAGCACCAGAGCAAAAGGGTTCCTGCCAATTATCCTGTTCTCTCCCATTCCCAGCACCAGGCCAAGACGCGACCATTTTGCAGAGACGGTGACGAACTCACTCACGGGCCCAATGGAGGACACCCCTTCTCCTTGTGTGTCCTCGGCCTCTGGTATTCAACAAAGGAGGTGGCCTGGGGATTTCTAAGGGACCTTCTAGCCCAGAGGAAGAGCAGCCACTGCTTAGGGACCATTTACTCTGTGCCGGGGGCTGAGCCAGGTCTTGGGGTCACAAGAGGGCCGGTGCCGACTGCCACCCTTGGGGAGTGACTGACCTGGAGAAACAGCTCTGGCTGGGGAGTCAGGAGAGGGATCGCACCCCACAGCACCCGAGGGAGGCAGACAAAGGCAGGTCTGGGAGGGGGGGAGGGGGGGGAGTGGCGGAGGCAGCCATGCCTGATTCTTGGGTCTGGGCCCCCTGGGGGTCGAGGCCCACCCGGGCTCCCTCCTGCCTTTCTAACTTTGGTACTCTGAAGATGGAGATCTGGTGACCGGAGAGGAGGGACATTCGGAGGAGGCAGGACAGGCCAAGGGGGAGGAGGCAGGGTTGTGACCAATGGTGCTATGTCGATGGCACAAATCAGCATCTGTAGCCCAAACCTTCCAAGTGCATGTTTGCCGTTCCCCTCCCCCACCAGAGGTCTAGAACTGGGCCCCCAGGGGCAGCTCAGGGCCCGGCTCTCTGTCTGCATCAGAGCTACGTGGAGGTCTCCAGCTGGGGATTTTCAATGAAAGCAGGAGGCCTCAGCCAGCACAGGCCGGCCCAGAGATGGGGGAGCCCAGGGCCCGTGGCCCCAGGGCCAACCCCTCCCGTGTGCACACACCCTACAGGGGGTGGTGCCTGAGCTTCGGCTTGGCCAGGCTCTCCTGCCGCCCCAGCCTGGGGTCCGACAGTGTCTACTCTCCTCCCCCAGGGAGCTTGAGCTCCAGACACCTGTCACCTTGGGCCTGACATCAAGGAAGCTGGGGGCAGGGGCTGGGCAGGAACGCGGACAAGGCCAGCGTGGGCTCCTGGAAGTTCAGAAACAGGCAGTGCCGAGCTCCCAGATGCCAGCGGAAGCCAGCTGCCACACAGAGCTCCCCTCCCAGCAGCCTGCCCTGCAAACAGACTGCGATTTTCAGGTCACTGCTTTGCTGAACTGGGCTAGCCAGGCGGGCCCCAGACGCAGAGCCCAGCGGTGTCCGGCAAGCCACGCAGTGCACAGCCCTGGCGGCCCAGCCCGGCGGGGTGTCTGGAACAGAGAAGGGCCCTTACTGCAGGGGGAGGAGGAGGGAGGAAAGGGAGCGAACAGCTGCGTGCTCTGTGGGGAGGATCCCCAAATAGAAAGGCGCATACGCACTGTGGGCCTTGACCCAGAACGCGCGGAGCTCCATCAATCCAGCGGGGCTGCTGCCGAGACTGATATCCTCAGGGGCCCTGTGTCCCTACCTGAGCTCCAAGGACACACGTCTCCCATCGCCCTTCTGAGCCAATGCCAATCGCTGATCTTTTTTTTTTTTTTTTAAAGTACTAACAGTGGGGGTGATATCGTATGTGGGTTACACTGCGTTCCTATCCCCACCTCCGCTCATCATCATTCCAGAATCCCTGACGCAGGCGGAGGACAGAGTCCCCCGCAGAGTCCCAGTAACACTGGGGACAGCTGCCTCCCCCATGAGCCAAAGCCCGGACTGCCTGGTTCCTGGAAGCGGGCCGGTTCACAGAGCTCCCCTCTCCAGGGGCCAGGTTCACGCATGCACCACGCCTACGGCCAGCATGAAGCAGGGACACCCAGCTGCCTCTCCCGGCTCCCCAAAGTGCTGTTTAGACAACTCATCCCAGGTCCCCGCTGGCTGTCCCTACCCCCCCGTGGGGTTTTAACGAGCCCGGCTCTCAGGCCGGGCCCTGGACGATGCTGGTCAGAGGGTTCCAGGGAGCCTCGAGGATGAAGTAAGAGATGCCTCCACCGTGTTTACGGGCTGTCTGCCACCGGCGTGAAATGCCCCGGCAGTCTGGGGCTCTGTTCTGTCCACTGCTCTGGGACGGGGAAGCAGCAGAGGAGGAGGAGCCTCGGCGGCACAGCGCGTGGGTCTGAGATGGGAATCTCCAACCTACTGAGCGCGTAATGCTGGGGCAGCCTCTCAGCCTCCTCCCTGGTGACATGGAAGCATCGGTCCCCGTGTCACAAGAGTAAACAAGCTGATGTCTACAGGTGAGCATCCCAGCTTCCCGGAGGTTGAGCAGCCCTACAGCCGAGGAGACATCTGTCCCAGTGGAGGAAGCCCGGGGACAGACTGCACTGGCAGCGGCTGTAGCCCAGGGTCTAGCACGGAGCTGGGCACACAGGAGGGACCCTGGAAATGTGGCAGGAGGCCAGAGACAGACAGGCCCTCTGACCCCAAGAGGAAAAGGAGTGCCTTGAAGTCTCATAAAGTGCTGGCAGTAACAGCCCCGGGATGAGTCTGAGGTCTCCTTACAGAGGCCCCTGCTCGTTTTGCAAAGCAAAGCGGGTGCTTCCAACCTGCTCACAGGCCGCCGCAGCAGCCGAGCAGCCCTCCTCCTACCTGTCTCCCTAGAGCAGAGGGACAGACAGAACGGGGACCGTGTTTTCGTAGGGTCCAAACCTCTACATTTCTTGTTCCCCTCGGGGCTCCTTCCTCCCCCTTCCTCGGCTCCATCTACACTCCGAGCTGAAGGAGGAGGGGGGGCGAGCGGTTGCTTTAGGTCATACTGTGGATAGAAGGCCCCCAGGCGGGACCCCTTGGTACCGCTGCCCACCGGGCAGAGGAGCATCTTTCTGCAAAGTCACTAGATTTCTCGGACCTTCTCGAAACTCCGAGGAAGCCCCCATTTTATCGGGAGCTGCCTTATGGGACACAATAGGTGGCTGCGCAGAGCTTTGCAACTTTTGAGGGAGCAGAGACTGAGCTGGAGATGACGTGATAGACAGACTGAATTCCAACTGCACACAGGCTCCGAAGCGCTCCCACCTCAGAGATTCTCACCCTATAGCCGTCAATCGACTCCCCGTTCTGGGGGAGGGATGGAGACCTCACCTCCAAGAGGAGGAACCAAACGTCTGTCTCGTGTGAAAACTCCAGACACTACCTGCGGGCCTTACTAACCCCGCGTGGGGTCCAACTATATAAATATGCAAAAGGCAAGGCTCCAGATCGCAGGAGTCCTTAAGCAGTCGGGGTGCCACAGGAATGAACAAACGCTGCGAGGCTGCCGAGAGGTGCTCAGAGGTTTGTGGTTTTCAACACGCTTCAGAGCTAAGAGGTGGCAGAGGCCAGCGGGCCCAAGAAACCGTCTTGGGCCTTGCCTTGGTGACCTGGCCGAGTCTTACCTCGGTGACCTGGCCAAGTTGCGTAATCTTTCTGAGCTTCAGTTTCTGGGAGACAGCCTCTTTGTTTTCTTTTTCTCTTTTTTTGGCCGCCCCGCAGCATATGGAGTTCCTGGGCCAGGGATCAGATCTGAGCCTCGTTTGCAACCTAGGCCACAGCTGGGGCAAAGCCGGATCCTTCAACCAACTGTGCAGGGCTGGGGACCAAACCTGCATTCTGGCGCTGCAGAGCTGCCGCTGATCCTATTGCGCCACAGTCGGAACTGCTGGAGTCTGCCTCTTCCTCTCAGGGTGAGCCCGAGGACTTGAGGTGACGATGCGCCCCAAATGCTTAGCAAGTGACGGGAGAGCTCCATCACTCCTGGTTCTTCGATCTTTGCCTTTGGGGGGCAAAAGATGGACAGAGCCCAGAGCCAGTCGGGAGTCGAAGCGGGAGTGGAATCGGGCGTCCTGAGCCCTGGTCTTAGACCAAGAGCGACCATCACGCAGAGGCACGTTTTTCTGCAAAGCGGACGCTCAGGGACCCGCATGGAAATCCCAGGGACCGATACAATGTTATTAACAGATCTTGACTGGAAACGTGTTTTTTTTTTGGGTTCTGTTTCTTGGGAAAGGACAAGAGAAGCAGGTAAGCTGAACTCCTGCATCGGACCCCACGTGGGCATGCTGGCGGGATGATGGAGCGAGGGGCTTCCAGGGGCGCCCAGGTTCCGGGGACTGGGGTGTGGGGTGTCAGCCCTGGAGGTCACAATGCGCTAAGGGAGCGCAAGCAGGGAAACAGCCGGGATCCACTTTGGGCCACAGCTGGGAGGTGCAAGCCCAGCTCCCGCCAAAGCCTCCTCCTGCTGCTCCCACTCTGGGCCCCTCAATGACTTGTCCTGACAGCAGGTTTCATGGGGCAGTGACCTCCTGCTCTCAATATGTCTGTCTCCATCCCTGGGTCCACACACATGGGGCCCCTGAGCCACTCTGCGCGTGGAGCAGAGCTCCACGCTGACACCAGGTACCTTCCTGAAGCTGCAGGGCTTGAGCAGCCATGAGAAGCCAGCTGTGCTCAAACCAAGAGCTGCCTGGCTGCTGGCTGGCGGAATCCGCAGTGCCTGGCTCGGCCAGGCCCAGCCACGGGCGCGGGCTCGCTCAGGGCCGGCCCCTTCTGAGACCACGTGCATCTTCCAAGGAGACAAATGTGGGTTTTACCGCCCAGAGGGCTCATCCGCGAGACTTGCTTTTGGAGCCCGAGGCTTGTACTTCAGATCCCCTCAACTGGATCAGATGGTCAGTCTCCTGGCGTTTCAGAAACAAGCTCACTTGGAGCCACGGGTGGAGAACCAGGTGTGCCACGGAGGAGGGAAGAGGGCTGCTTCTGATCAAGTCCAAGGTGTGAGTCTAAAGCGATGAATGTGAATTTTGGGCGAGGCTCACCAACGGCTCTTAGGGCCACCTACAAAGGGAAGCCAAGTCCAGAAATGGTTTGGGCCAGGGCAGCGTCTCCAGGGTGAGGGCACTGGCGGCCGCTCCAGGGACCCGTTCTAGGGAAACCCCTTCTGGTGTTGAGGTCTACACTGATCCGAACCAAAGCCATTATGTACTAGTCACACTTTCAAAAAGGGTGTTGGCGGGGCGCTTGGCATGGAAATAAGTGTGAGGCAAAGAGAAACCAGGGCGGTTTCCTTCACTGACTCAGTCGTTGACCCTTCCCGAGAAGGAAGAACTAAAAAGGGGACTGGGGTAGAGGGAGAGACTGGCTTGGAGGGACACTGGGCAGGAGGGCTGGCAGTCTGGAGGACAGGCTCTTGGCCAAGTAACGGCTCCCCTCTGCATCCCGTCTGACGCCATCTGTGTGAGCGCTGGAAATACCTTCTTCAATGTCTACACACTCAACTAGATGGCACATTCTTGGGACACGGGGGATGGCAGACAGGGGCGGGAAAAAGACAAACAAGACCGCAACGAGCTCCCCCCACACCCGTGCACGTATCAGAATTCTCAACTACAGAGAAAAGGGACTCACTGGAAGCGGATTGGCCTTGGAATTGGAGAAGCCAGGCCCTCCCGTTATGTGAAATGACATTACCTCAGAGCCCCAAGCTCCCCGTTCTCTGAACAGGAAGGAAGCAGACCCACGGCTCTATAAGAGCCATTTCCTCCCTGCTCTATTAATTTCGGAGATTAAGCAAGCCACTCCTCTGTGGCCCTAATACACGGAGATAACGGCCATTGTGTTGGCTACAGCTCCCGCTAACTGAGCTAATCTTGGGAGACTGGCAGGGTGGCAGGCTTTTATTGTCAGCTTCAACCGACCGATGGCTCTCGTGGCCCCTTCTAGCATCCTGGCTCCTAGAACGACGTCTGGAAACCCTAACCCCGAGTTTCAGGCACATGGATGACGTCTGCGTGGCCAGGGCGGAAAGCAGAGATTGTCAGCTGAGTTCTTAAAAGGACAACTGGGCCAGAGAGTCGTATGGGAATCTCTGCGCCCCACTCCCAGGCTTCCTGTTCTCAGTGGTACTAGGAAGCTAATATAACACATCTGGGGCCCGTCACCCCCACATTTCGGGTTTCTAGTAAGAGAAAAAGTAGGCTTTCCCCCCTCTTTCTTTCTAGGGAAGGGGTGCCGTGCAGAGATAGCTGGACTGGGAATCCAGATGCAGCCTCGGACTCTATTTCCTGCTCTTCCAGAAACTCACGGGGGGCAAGGTCAGCTCATCTCCTAGATCTTTTCTAGGCCACATTCCAGATCCTGACATCTGGGGTTGGTTCCTTGCCACCAAGTTTGCACAGAGAATGTCAATAACACATCTTACGTTCAAGTTTAAGATTAGAAGCATTCAACACCCCCCTCCCCCCAAAAGCCCATTGTCTGACCGATTCCTGGAGCTTTCTGGGCTCCTGACGATTTCCCACCATGGCGAAATGGGGAAGCATGCTCTTGATTACAAGCCGACTTTTCCAGTCATCCATTGTTTGACCTGCAATTTTATTCTTGACTCTCCAAGGCGCTTCCCAAACGACCTAGACACAGGGCTTAGGGAGACAAAAAGTACACTGTCTTTCAGATACGAAGATGAGACCATTGACCCCGTGAATCACAGCCTCACTGTGAGGACAGGTGTGGGCGGAGTCAGCCACATTCCCGGTCCTGTCCCTCTGCCCCCCACCCACCGGCCACCCTCACCCAGCCCCTCCCACCTCCAGGGATGCAGGTCACTGGGGGGGGCGGTGAGATGGCCATCGCTGGCCACGGGGCAGAGCGCAGTGCACCGGGGAGCTGAGGGAGGGCTGGCCAAGCAGCCTGATGTGAGTCCCACAAGAGCGGGGCCGAGAGGCGGGGGCGGCGGGTCCTGGGACAGGTGGGCCCGGAGATCTGCAGAGAGGCCCTCTGTTCTCTGACACGGGTTCGCTTATTTCTTAAGGCGAAACCCGGGCGCTGGGCTCGGGGGATGGCGCACAGCCCCTTCGGCTCTCCCGAAGCCTTCTACCCGGGCCTGCAGAAGGAGCAGCTGCCACCTCCGCCCAGGTCGGCACCCAGCCGGGGGCGCTGACAGCCAGGGGCAGGAAGCAATGGGGGCCAGAAGGGCGCCCTGGTTTACGCAAAAGCGGCCGAGCGGCCCGGGATCAGGGCTGCCTCAATTTCTGCCCTGCACGGCGGATACGCAGACACGTGCGAATCCAGGTCTAGCAGGGGTTTTCACGCGGTTTTGTTTCATGTCTCTCTGTTTCTCCTGATGCAGACATGGAATAAGAGCGGTGCTGAGCGCTGGTATGTGGGGGAAGCTCTCCTTCCCACAGGTGTCCCTGGCAGCGCAGAACCAGGCCTAAAGTTTCAACGTCCAGATGTCGGCCTCTGGCAAAATGGAGACGCACCTTCCCCATTCTCCCACGGAGTACAACGAAAATCTCGGGTCACTACATAGCAAACAAACGGAGGAAGACCCCGAGACGTGGAGAGAAGAAAGCAGACTGGCTAGGGTCCTTGGGGCCGAAGGAACAACGCGGTGGCGAGGCCCCTGGGTTTTTCTTTTCGCCTCATAGATCCCAGACCTGGAGCCCAAAGTGCCAATGAGCACAGACAGAAAGGCCCCAGCAAAAGCCCGGTCTCCGTAGTCAAAAGACCAGGAAAGGGGCAACCTACCAAGACAGAACCCTCTTCTATAAGAAAACCACTCAAATTCAGCTCAACGCCGCAGAAAACAAAGGGTGGTCCCACCCAGTCCCATCAGCCGAGGCCACCTGGGGGCCTGGACTCCACCCCCACCGAGCAGTAGTCTTTTCCCGTCCCAGCCAGGGCGCCCCTGCCCAGCGGTCGTGAGACGCCCCCACCTCCCTGGGGTCAATGAAGGCTAAGTGGGGCACCTGGATGTCCACGGCCACACGGCAGAAATGTGACAGTGCCCCCCTCTCCCTGCCAAAGCATCGTCAGAGGGAGTCAGCCAAAACCGAAGATCCAAGCAGGTGCGGAAAAATAAGCTTCAGGTGTGCGAAGACTCGAAACATTCTCAGGTGCGGGAAAATGAAAAGAATCTGTTACCAACACACCTCTCCTGGGAGAACGGCTACAGGAACTTCTTGTCTTCAAACAGAAAGGACATGATAAAAGAAGAAATTCTGGACATCACCAAGGAAGAGAGAATAATAGAGACAAAAAAAATAGGGGTAAATAGAGTAGACTTTTCCTTTCAAGTTTTCTAAGTTATGTTTGGTGAAGCACCAATTATAGCATGGCATGCTGTGGTTCTAAATGTGGGTGGAAGAAATATTTAACACAATTACATTACAAACACCAGAGGGTGGTAATGGGGTGGAAAGAGAGGTAAGGTTTCACTTGAACTGGTAAAATGCCGACACCAGCAGACCCTTAGAAGTCATGTATATAGGGTGTAACACCTAGAGCAACCATGAAAAATAGTATACAAAAAGATACATGCAAAAACATTACGCATGAATCATCAAATGGAATTCTAAAAAATATTCAAGTCCCCCACAGGAAAACAGGAAAGAGAAAATAGAGAAACAAAAATAGAGAGCAAACAAGTTAAAAATAACTTGGCAAAATTAAGCCCTGACATCAGTAAGTACATTAAGTGAAAATAGTCTAAATAAACCAATTAAAAGACAGCACTTGGCAGCGTCCAGAAAAAACCATAACCCAACAATATGCTGTCTGCAAGACGCTCACCTCAAATAGAATGATATGGGCATCGAGGAAGTAAAAGGATGAAAAACATGCAATGTTCATTTGAAAGAAAAGGAGCAGGGTGGCTCTAGTAACATCATATAAAGTAACTTCAGAACAAAGAAAATTACCAGGCACAGAGAGGGACATTACATTGTGGTAAAAGGGTCAATTCACCAAGAAGACAAAACAATCGTAAATGTATATGCACCAAACAACAGAGCTACATGATCTACGAAGCAAAAATTAAAAGAACTGAAAGGAGAAACAAAATTTACATTTGCAGTGCAGACTTCAACATCCCCTCCCAACGACTGGTGGAACGATTAGAAAATCAGCAAGATACGGAACTCAACACCACCACCATCTAACAGGATCTAACTGACATTTATAGAACACTCCACCAAGAAACAGTAAAATTCACAAGCACCCAAGGAATACATACCAAGATACACATATTCTGGACTATAAAACAATCCGCAAAAATGTAAAAGAATTGAAGTGATACATGGGAGTTTTCTCTGACTACAAGGGACTCAAATTAGAAAACAAAAACAGAAGGACAATAGGAGAATCTCCAAACACTTGGAAACTAAGCAGCACAATTAAGAAACTAATAATTCATGAGTCAAAGAGGAGGTCTCAAGAGAAATTTAAAAATACATGGAACGAAATGAAAATAAAAATACATCAAAATTTGTGGAGCACAGGTAAAGCTGTGCTGAGAAGGAAATTATAGCACTAAATGCTTATAACGGAAATGAAGAAAGGTCTAAAATCAATAACGTACGTTTCCACCTAAGGAGCCAAGTAACAAGAGAACAAAATAAACCCAAAGCAAACAGAAGGAAGGGACCATAAAGAATAGATACTAATGTTGAAATGACATTAAAAATAACGATAAAAAATAGTGAAACCCAATCAGAAAAAGGTAGCTCTTTGACGAAGTAATAAAATTAACAATCCTCTAAGCGAGACGCAAATTACCAATATTAGAATGAAAAAAGGAATATTACTATTGACCCTGTAGACATGTAAAGGAGAATAAGGGATTGGAGTTCCCGTCGTGGCGCAGTGGTTAACGAATCCGACTAGGAACCATGAGGCTGCGGGTTCGGTCCCTGCCCTTGCTCAGTGGGTTGACGATCCGGCGTTGCCGTGAGCTGTGGTGTAGGTTGCAGACGCGGCTTGGATCCCGCGTTGCTGTGGCTCTGGCGTAGGCCGGTGGCTACAGCTCCGATTCGACCCCTAGCCTGGGAACCTCCATATGCCGCGGGAGCGGCCCAAGAAATAGCAACAGCAACAACAACAACAACAACAACAACAACATCAACAAAAATAAAAATAAAAATTAAAACAAAAACAAAAACAAGGAGAATAAGGGATTTTAATACAAGCAACTATACATGCATAAATCTGGAAATTAGATTGAGATGGACCAATATTCCTTTTGTTTGTTTGTTTGTTTGTTTTTGTCTTTTCAGGGCCGCACCCACAGCATACGGAGGTTCCCAGGCTAGGGGTCCAATCAGAGCTACAGCTGCCAGCTTACACCACAGCCACAGCAATGCCAGATCCAGGCCATGTCTGCAACCTACATCACAGCTCATGGCAATGCCAGATCCTTAACCCACTGATCGAGGCCAGGGATTGAACTGCAACCTCATGGTTCCTAATCGGATTCGTTTCTGCTATGCCATGATGGGAACTCGTTTTTTCACCTTTTTTGAAATGGACCAATATTCTAAAAGGTCAAACTACCAAAATTCACCCAATATGAAATAATCTGTCTAGCCTTATAATTATTAAAGCAATTAAATTCATAATTTAAAAAGGAGACTTAAAACTCCAGGCCCAGATGATTTCACTACGGAGTTATACCAAATGTTTAAAGAAGAATTAGCACCAAGTCTGGATAATCTCTCCAGAAAATAAAAGAGAGCACTCTCCAACTCACTGTGTTCCCTGACAGCAAAGACAAAGCCTATGCAAAAAAGAAAAAAGAAAACCATAGACTAATATTTCTCATGGATACGGACACAAAAATCCTTAATAAAGTTTTAGAATTTTGTGAGATGAATGATATGCTATGGTCAAGTTGACTTTATTCTAGCAATGCAAGGCTGGTTCAACATTCAAAAGCTACTCCACTTTATCCACCATATTAACAAGTAAAATAATAAAAATCACATGATCACCTCAAAACAATCTTGAAAAAGAACAAAATTGGATTCACACTTTCCAATTTAAAAACTTACTACAAAGCTACAATAATCAAAACAGCATAGTACTGACCTACAATGCAATAAAGTTTAGAATCCAGAAATAAACCCATAAATCTATGGTCAATTGATTTGTGAAAAAGGTGTCAAAATCATTCACTGGAGGAAAGAATAGTCTCTCTTACAAATGGTGCTGGGACAGTTGGATAGTCACATGCCAAAAATAAAGTTGGGAGTTCCCATTGTGGCTGAGTGGTAATGAACCCGACTAGTATCCATGAGGATTCAGGTTTAATCCCTGGTCCCCCTCAGTGGGTTAAGGATCCAGGGTTGCCGTGAGCTGTGGTGTAGGTCACAGACACGACTCTGATCCCATGTTGCTGTGGTTGTGATGTAGGCCAGCAGATACAGCTCCAATTTGACCCCTAGCCTGGGAACCTCCATATGCCACAGGTGCAGCCCTAAAAAAGCAAAAACAAACAAACAAAAAACCAAAAAAAAAGAACCCAAAAAACAAAACCCCAAAACAAAAATGAAATTGGATCCCTGACTCACACCACATACAAAAATCAACTCAAATTGGATCAATGACCTAAACATATGAGTTACAAGTATAAAATGTATAGAAGAAAACATAAGGGAAAATCTTCATGACATTGGATTTGGCACCGGATTCTTAAATATGACATGAAAAGCATGAGCAACAAAAGAAAAAAAACAGACTTAAAACTTTGGTGCATCAATGGACATTATTAAGAAAGTGAAAGGACAACCCACAGAGTGGAAGAAAAAACTTGCAAAGCTTATGTTGGGCAAAGATCTAGTATCCAGAATATACAAAAAACTTTTACAGCTTAACAATAAAAAGACAAGTGATACAATTAAAAAATGGGCAAAGAATTTGAGCAGACATTTCTCTAAAGAAGACATACTTTTGGCCAACAAACACCTACAAAGATGCTCGATACCATGAGGTGTTAGAAAAACGCAAATTAAAACGATGACCCACCACTTCCTCCTACCCACTAGGATGGCATAATAAAAAAGGCAAATAGCAAGTGCTGGCAAGCACGTGGAGACATTGGAACTCTCATACACTGCTGGTAGAAATTTAAATGTTTTGGTTGCTGGGGAAAATAGTTTGGTGGTTCTTCAAGAAGTTAAAATGTAGAATTACCATCAGACCGTGTAATTCCACTCTTAGGTATATATTCCAATGAAGCGAAAACAGGGATTCAAATCTTTTTTTTTTTTTTTTAAATCTGGTAACAATTTTGTTTTTAATTTTTAAATTTTTTTGGAGTGTAGCTGATTTACAATGTGGTGTTAGTTTCAGGTATATAGGAAAGTAAGTCAGTTCTGCATAGACACACACCCATTCTTTTTCCGATTCTCTTCCCATATAGGTTATTAGAGAATATTGAGTAGAGTTCCCTGTGCCAGGTCCTTGGCAGTTATCAGCGTTATATATACCCGTGTGTATATGCTAATCCCCAAATCCTAATTTACCCCTCTCCCCCACGTTTCCCCTTTGGGAACCATAAGTTTGATTTCGAGATCTGTGAGTCTGTTTCTGTTTTGTAAAGAGATTCATCTGTATCGTTTTTAAATTAGATCCCACATATAAGTGATATCATATACTTGTCTTTCTCGCCAAATATTTTTACACAAATGTTCACAGTAGCATCATTCATGATAACCAAAAGGTGGAAACCACCCAAGTGTCCATCAATGTCGAAACAGAGAAAGAAAATTTTGGTGTATTCGTACCGGTGACTGTTATTCAGCCATACAAAGGAATGAGGTACCGGCACATGCTACCACATAGATGACTCTTAAACACATGCTAAGTGAGAGAAGCCAGTCGCATAAGGTCACATAAGATTCTCTGCATAGGAAACATCCAGAGTAGGTAAGCCCCAGAGGCAGAAAGGAGACTGGTGGTTGCCAGGGGCTGGGGGGAGAGGAGATTGAGGTTTTATCTGCCCTGATGTGAGTGCTTAGGAACTAGACAGAGGCGATGGTCTGGTACTTAGCCAGTGGACTCCACGCCACTCAGCTGCTACGTGGACGTCACCTTCATTAAAAATATAGCAACATCAAATACTGGCAGCAACGCGAGAAACTGGATGACGCATCTACTCTGTGACCCAGCAAATGCACTCCTGAGTACTTATCCCAGAGGAACCAAGACTTGTATTCCTACAAAAATTTGTAAACAGGCGTGTATAGTAGTCTTATTCATAATAGCCCCCAACTGGAAACAACCCAGAAAGCGTTCGATGGATGGATGGTGAAACGACTGGCGTGTGTATAGCCTGGTAGGCGACTCAGTAACAAACACGCAGGACTGCTGAATATTACGATTCCCGAATCTGCAGAGAATTATGCCGAATTGAAAAAAAAAAAAAAAAGGCCAATCCCCCAAATGTACATACTGTGCGAATCCATTTCTATAACATTCTTAAAATGAAAAACCTATAGAAATGGACTGATTAGACGTTGCCCGGGAGTGAGAAGGGGGTTGGGGCGGGAAGGAAGAAGAAGCGTCCATAAATGGGCAAAAATTAATTTCTGAATTAATTTCTGTACCTCGACTGTCCCAGGATCAGCATCCTGGGTGTGGTGTTGCACCATCGTTTTCCAAGATGCTATCATGAGTTGAAGCTGCCTAAATATCCTATTAGGAACCATGAGGTTGCGGGTTCGCTCCCTGGCCTTGCTCAGCGGGTTAAGGATCCGGTGTTGCCGTGAGCTGTGGTGCAGGTCGCAGACGTGGCTCGGATCCCACGTGGCTGTGGCTCTGGCGTAGGCTGGTGGCTCGGAGTCGACCCCTAGCCTGGGAACCTCCATATGCTGCGGGAGCGGCCCAAGGAATGGCAAAAAAAAGACAAAAAAAAAAATCAAGCAAAACACGTACAGAACTTACATGATGAAAACTATGCAATGCTGATAAAAGATCAAAGATCTAAATGATTGGAGGTGTATTCTGTGTCCACAGAATGGAAGACTCAACATGGTGAGGATGTCAGTTTTTCTCAAATAGATACACAGCTTTACCGGGTTTCAAGACTTACTGTATGGCTGCAGTAAACCAGAGAGCATGATGCTGGCAGAGGGACGGACACATAGATACCTGGAACAAAACAGAGATTCCAGAAATAGACCCACACAAATAGGCCCAACTGATTTTTGACAAAAATGCCAAAGCAATTCAGTGCAGGAATGGTAGTGTTTTTAATACATGGTTCTGGAACAACTGAACTCTATAGGCAAAAAAATAAACTTCAAACTCAACCTCATACCTTACCCCAAAATTAACTCAAAATAGACTGTCGAGTTAAATTTAAGTTGCAACATGAGACAAGTTAATAAAGTGGGAGAAAATCTTTGGGATGCAGAGCTGGGAAAAAGTTCTTTCTAAGACTGGATACCAAAAGCATGACCCTTAAAAGCAAATATTGCTCAATTAGGCCTTATCAATTTGCTCTGTGAGAGAGCCAGTGAACACAGTGAAAAGCAAGACTGGGAGAAAATATCCGCACACCTCCTATCTGATAAAGGACTAGTACCTAGCATACATAAAGCATCCCCACAACTCAACAGTTGGAGAACAAACCCCCCAGTTAGGAAATGGGAAGGAGACACGAAGAGACATTCCACTGAAGGGTATCCACAGATGCAAACACGCACACACAAAGATGCTCACGCAGCGACCACACCAAAAGCTGGTGAGCATGTCGAGAAGCTGGGTCACTGAGACACTGCTGGTGGGACATAGAAAACGAACCATGCAGCTGTCATATGACGCAGCCATTGCACTCCAGGGCCTTTAGTCCAGAGAAGTGAAAGATCAGGTCCACATGAAAACCTGGAGCAACAGCAACTTTCCGGTTTTGATAGT
This sequence comes from Phacochoerus africanus, assembly GCF_016906955.1. NCBI lineage: Eukaryota > Metazoa > Chordata > Mammalia > Artiodactyla > Suidae > Phacochoerus > Phacochoerus africanus. The sequence goes on along the minus strand of NC_062560.1, from coordinate 126,258,241 downwards.
TGTCCAAGTGTTATATAAGATGTAGCTGTCCGAGGCCTCTCTGCAGCCTGTTCTGCTGAAACTATAATTATTTCAAAACAAGAAGCTAAGTGCTATTCGAGAAAGATTTCAGTGTCCAGATCCAGGGGGACACTGATTCTTCTTATTGCTGCTGGGACATGTCCTAAGTAGCATTCTTTTTTCAGGCAATGCGCAGAAGTATCTAGAGACCTTTCGCATTCTTCAAAAAACAATTCCTACCCAAGTCCTTCTTGAGGGTTTCAGGGGCCAAGCCCAAGGCCTTGGCTGTCACCTCACTTAAATAAATAGTAGGGTCTAGAGACATCCCAACGAGGACAAATGTCATTTAATATACAATGCCCCCGAGTACCAATGGAAAAAAAGAGATTTCAGTTACTGCTGAAGCCATCGCTAACTCCCGGCCCATCTCGAGCCCATGTGGGATGGAGGCCCAGATCTCATTTCAGGCTGGCAACACAAGTGTATCATATCAAACAGGCTACCTATTCAGCTCTAAAGAAAGAAAAAAGGCAACATTTGAAATACATGCCGCTTTGGCTTTTAAAGACGCCACTCTGCTGGCGTCTTGCCCCGCCCCCTTGCAGTTCCCAGCAGCCAACATGGAAAGGACAGGTGCGGGGGTAGCAGCCAGAGCTTCCTGGCTAACGGCCACGCTCTGGTCGGAGGAGCAGCCAACGGACTCAGCACCGCATCACCGCGCTCTGGTACTGGCTGGGCCCAGGGCTGGGGAGCGAGGCCAACAGAGGAAATGCAGGTGACAGTTCCCTGCCTGGAAATTGACTCAGTTTGGTCCAAGTCAGAAGGGGTCTCCCAGTGTCAGCACCCCAGCCTCTCGGGCCATGATCTTGTTTCCTCGTTCCCTCTGGATGAAGCCGGCTTGGGAAACAGCCCTTGGGCAGCCCTTTCTGCCACAGCAGGGCTGTGCTACCCTCCCACCACCTGCCCCCGACACCTGCTTGGGGTCCTTCTTCCTGGCAACATCCATGAATACCTGTACAGGAAGCCGATGCCCCCCGCCCAGAAAGAAAGCAACCCTCGGCAATGTTTCTCACCTAAGCACAATCCAGGGCTGTGGATGAGCTCCCAAACCATCCACCACACGCACGGTGAATTTCAGCCTCATAAATTCAGTTTTCTGTGTCATACTCGATCCATGTCGGCTTTAATACAGAGAGAAATGCCCTCCATCCTCAAGTCAGTCCACGCTCCTGGGAGAGGCGCTGCTCTGGGGCCCTGGAGCCTGGCACGCGGGGAGGAGGGCGGGGGGTGCCCTCCCAGCTCAGGCTCAGAGCCCAGGCCTGCAGGCACTCTCTCTGTCCCCCTGCACCCCAGGCTCTAAACCCATGCCTGGGTGATGTCAGCCTGAGCTCTGCCGGCACCGGCTGCCTCCGGGGTTCGCACTGGCTCACCCCTCTCCGTATCGGCCCAGGCTTCTAGCAGCGGGCCTCGTGTTGCCCGGACCTGGGGACTCTGCCAGATGCCCGAGGGCTATCTCAAAGTGCCAATCGGGGTCAGCTCTGCCTTGTTGCCACCTGACCCCGGGCATGACGGAGGAAGGAAACGAAGAGGCACTTGGCAGGGGAGCAGGAAGATCCTGGTGGAGCCACACCCTAGAGGGCTGAAATCTTTCAAGTGCAACCGAGCCCGCCTCCCCGCCCCCAGGGGTGCAGCCTGCAAGGTGTAAAGGGGCCGCACCAAAGGCCAAGGTGGGTGCCTACCTCTGTGCTGCACCCCCCACCCCCCGTCCCTGAGTGTCACCCTCATCCTAACTGCTCCTTTCTCAGTGCTCCCGGATGCAGTGAGGAGACGGTGGTGCCCAGGCATTGCCAAAGAAATGCTGAAGCCATGACGTCCCATCCTGGGGCTTTGGGTTGTTCCGGTCAAGGGAGAAAACGTGTGATGTTAGAACCCCTTGTTTTCAAGGGTGGAACTTAGCTTCCCAACCAAAGGAAAAGCCACAAGACATGCAGGTGGAGAAAGGTAATGGGGACGGCAAAATAATCCGACTCCGCCTTCGGACGTGGACACTGGTGGCCCACGTCACATCGTGTCCCCACCCCCACCCCACCCAATTCATACGCTGAAGTCCGAACCTGCTGTATTTCAGAATGCGACTTAATTTGGAAATAGGGCTCTCGAAGATGTAATTCGGTAAGATGAGGTCGAACTGGAGTACAGTGGGCCCCTAATTTGTATGGCTGGTGTCCTTATAAAAAGGGTGACTTTGGACACAGAAGCCCCAGGAATAGGCCCAAACTGGAGTGATGCCGTCACAAGCCAAGGATCCGCCGCCCCTCCCAGAAGAAAGCAGGACAGATCCTTCCATGGCACCTTGTTGGGGACGGGGCACCTCCTGACGCCTTGCTCTCAGACGTCCACCTTCTAGGACCATGAGAAAATTCCAGTCTGCGGAATGGTGATGGTGGCCCCAGCAGACCCATACGCTGGGGACGCAGATATTTCTACAGGGAAGGTGCAGGTGTCAGTGGGGGCTGGCCTGTGTCCACAGCTCCGAGCTTTGGGGCTTGCTCACTCTTCTGTGGAGAAGGCCTCTCCCGTTAGGGTGACTCTGGCTCTCAGCAGTTAGAGGACACGCGGCTCGGGATGCTTATCACCCTGCTGGCCCCTTGAACTCGAAGCCAGGGATCACCCTATCCAGTGCTCCGCTCATGGCACACGCAGCCCAAGCTTCTGCAGACAGCACTGGGGTGCAGGGCCGTGCAGAGGAAGCACCTCGAGCGAAGAGTCGCTGGCTTGATGGCTGGCTGCACACAGGCCAGGAGGGCTACGGCCGCTCCTGCCCTCCGCCCCCTGCCTCCTGGACGGCGGAAAGAAGGGCAGGCTGCGGGCGGGCACAGAACGCTGCCTGCGGAATAGATCCACAGCCCACTGCCACTCTCATGGCCACTTTGGGCTCTAATGGTAGCGGATGACCCTGCTGGAAAAGGAACCGGCTGTCACTAACGTGTATAAAACACGAAGTTCTGTAGGGAAATGCAACAGCTACCACTGGGAGTCCGCGACGCCCCAGGCATCAGGCTTGGCGGTTGACAGACAGCACTTCTCTGACTGTCTCCAACGTTCCTAGGAGGCACCTGTGCACAGCCTCCTGGGTCCCCATCGCCCTCGGCAGCAAGGACCTGCCTAGCACTTGGCTCCCCCTCTGGACTGTGCGCTCTGCCGAATGGGCTCAAGCTTGGGTGGCGCCTGGACTAGAACCCGCGGCAGGAGTCCTTCGGCCTAGAGCCTTGACGACTGGTTGTGCTGGAACCCCTGCGTCCTCAGGAATGGGTAAGACATTGTCTACCAGTTCTGTGCATTTGAAAGGACTGCTCTGACAGCAAGCGAAGGCATATAATTAGAGCTGTGTGCTCATAAACAGATCAGGATTCTAAAACACCACTTTTTGGGAGGTCCCGATGTGGCTCAGTGGGTTACAAACCCGACTAGTACGTTTAAGGATTCGGATTCCATCCCTGGCCTCGCTCAATGGGTTGGGGATCCAGCACTGCCATGAACTGGGGTGTAGATCGCAGACACGGTTCAGATCCAGTGCTGCTGTGGCTGTGGTGCAGGCCGGCAGCTGCAGCTCCGATGTGAACCCGAGACTGGGAATTTCCATATGCCACAGGTGTGGCCATAAAAAGCAAAAATAAATAAATCAATAGATAAAAAGTAAAATACCACTTTATATTTTTAAAAGTTGCCTTTAAGAAGCCCGAAGTGATGCGGAGAAATGGGACCCCTCGCATACTGCCTGTAGGGATATAAAATAGCACAGCGACCCCGGAAGACAGCTTGGCAGAGGGCCAGAGTAAGCTGAACACGGAGTAGCTCTATGACTGAGCAATTCCGCTCTTGGGTATATATCCGAGGAAGTGAGAACATGTCTACACAAAAGCCTGTCCTTGGATGTTCACGGCAGCACCATTCGTGGTAGCCACGAGGTGGAAACAACCCAAATGTCCATCAACTGGCGACTGGACCAGTCAAATGCGGTCTCTCCATACAGTGGAATATTATTCAGCCGTGAAAAAGCATGAAGTTCTGACACCTGTGACAACATGGATGAATCCCGCCGACACCATGAAGCCAGACGAAAGATGCCAGGCACAAAAGACCACACAGCGCATGGTTACATTTCTATGAACTGTCCAGGACACACACGTCTGTAGAGACAGAAAGGAGATTTGTGGTTGCTCAAGACTCAGGGCCGGGGGACAATGGAGTGGATACAGGGTTGCTTCTGAGGGTGATGAAAGCGTTTGAGAATTCAATGGGGTGACCGTCACGCATCTCCGTGAATACAGTAAAACACATTGAACTGGACACTTTCAAAGAGTAAATTATATGGTATGTAAATTATATACTAATTCAGCTTTTTAAAAAACTAAAGCCCAAGTTATTGTCACTCCTCAAGCTACCTTGGGGTGTCAGAAAGTTGTTCCTTTTAGAGAAAAGATGAAGCAACATCTTTTAAGATTTGGGAGAAAAAAAAGATTATATCCTTTCCCCTTACAGCAGGACTTTTCTCCCCTTAATGACACAGTGGCGCTGGTGACCTTACCCTAGTGACCTGCGTAATCAATAAACAACTTACAAAGTTGGCTTGGAAATAATATCTCAATATCTAGTTGATCGGAATTGTGACAGCGCTGCTGCTGCCGCCGCCAGGGAGGTCCCCAATCGCCCTCCTTCTCGATCTGGGGTATCATGTCACCGATGTTACCCACGCCTGTCCGCCACGCACACACCTGAGCGTGCCGTGCCATTTGGTGACAAATCAGCCTGATGTCAGGGCTTCCTGGCAAGGACACATGGTCCATGGTCCCACTCAGTGGGCTCGGACGGTGGAATCCCGCTTCAAGGAGCCAAGCCGTGTACAAACCAGCAAGTCAGCAGAGATCCCTGTGTCCCCAGCTGGCCCCGCCCTGAAATGGCCTTGACTCTAAGACTGAGCGGCATGCACTGTCCATCCTGGATGGCAAGCAGAGAAGAGAATTCTCTGGAACTTGGGGACACCCAGAGACGAGGGCAGACCAAGACAGTCTCTCAGCAGGGACAACGATGCTGATCTCGTCACATGATCAACCGCAGCAGAACCAGCCCGGAAGCTGATGCGAGACCGAGCCTCTGCGCTGGGTGCCCACGGGCCGAGGTCCCCTAAGTTTTTCCACCGCTGGTCACCAAGGTGGGGCTGTGCTGGGGGTGCCGGGAAACTCCCCGTGTCTTCTGCGGGGCCAAACCATCCCTCTCATGTGTGGGAACACACGCACACAGGCGCACACAGTCACATATGTGTACACGAAGACAGACACATAGATGCACACCTGCACGCAGACACACAAAAACAGACCCAGACGCATACGCACACAGAGCAATGCACAATTACAGAGGCACGTGTAGATACACACAAGTATGCACACAGATACACACATGCACGCACAGACACAGACTCTGTGTGTGTGTGTATGTGTGTGTGTGTGTGTGTGTGTGTGTCTGTCTGTCATGGAAAGTATCCAAGTGATACAGGCCCTGGGGACAAGGCTCCCTCTCTAAGTGGAGGATGTCCCCATCAGCACCACTGACTGCCTGGCCCCTCTGCCTTGCCGTCCAGCCCCTTGGGCCGCCAGCTGCTCTCCCCTCGGCTGTGGCCCCGAAGGCAGATGTGCAAGTCCAATTCCCTCAAAATGATGTTTTCCATCACGCTGTCCCCAGACTTGGCAGACAAGCATAACTGGAGAAAAAGAAAGCATAGCTGGAGACGCTGGGCTCAGGAAGAGGACAGAGTCGGGCGTGGCTTGGTTTCGCAGCCATTTCGGTGGGCAGCAGCTCTGGGGTGCACAGGCAGCTTCTACGCCGGTGCCCCTGGGCCCTGACACGGGCGGTCACAGCGGCCAAAGCAGCCAGGCAAGCAAAGGTTTGCCGAGTGTTTTCAGCTGCTGGTCCAGGAGAACCCGTGGGCTGAACGCGGTGGCCAGGAGCCCTGGGTTCCACTTCCATCTTAAAACCAGTCACTTGACCTCTGAGCCTCAGATTCCTCATCTGCAAAGCGAGGCTGATGTCCTTTGCTCTTTGCCTTTCACGTGTACCCGGTGAGGGTCAGATGGGAACTTGAACCTGGAAGTCCCGGGGACAGGCGCAGGGGGAAGGCGGCAGTCCCTTTTTGTCCCCCTCTCCCTAACGCTTGGTTAAGAGTCCTCGAAGGTCGGTATTGGGAGGAAACTAGAGATTATAAGGTAACTCCCTTCTCGGCCAGAGAGGGGAATCGAAGCAGAGACTTGTCCGGGACGGCAAGGAACGACGGGCAGAGGGCACGGACAGGTTCGGGGCCAGGAAGCCCGAGACCCCCCCCGCCCCAGCTCCCACCAGGCAGCCTCCCAGGCCGTGCGCTGTCCCGCCTCTCTTCAAAGAAGCATCGGCAACGGCAACGGTGAGGTTTCAGCCTCTCTCGCTGCCAGGGCCGAGCAGCGCGAAGCTTCCCCCCTCCGGGTTTCGCTCTCTTTCGATGGACTACGGCGTTTGGCCTGGAGGACCCCGTGAGCCTTGCCAGCTGGCGCCACCGCCACGGATGACCCCCCAGCCAGAATGCAGAGACTTCCTTTCAGTGGCTGCTGGATCCGGAGTGGGGCTGGGCAAAGTCTGGGGTTCCCTCTTTTCACATTCACCCCCAAACTTGTGACCCCCCCCCCCCGGCCCGATTCTAAGCAAGGCCTCTGAGGTTGGAGAACTCATCACTCTCAGAGGCCAGAGCACTCTAAAAAGAAAGTGGGAGGGAACAAGGAAGGCCACAGCTACGAAATGGGGCCGTTGTCGCCAGGCATTGCAAGGGGGTGTCCCCAGAGGTCTGTCCCCGTCTGCTCTGTGGTGGGTTCAACTGAGAAAATCACTAGGAAGGGAACATAAGCGGCCAGGAGGAGCAGTGAGTTCAAAGAAGAAAAGAGCCATTAAAAAAATGCTATGAAGGCTCTCAGTGCAGAGCTAGGGTTGTGCTTTCAGTACTTATGATGATGCAATAAATTCTCTCCATTCTTGGAAATGCTTCTTTGCAAATATTTTAGATATTATTTCACAAATGAAAGAAAACAGTCAAGGCTGCTACCATCAGCTTTGGAGGAAACACTCTAATTTTCAAGATATTTATCTATCACGAGCCGGCAACAATGGCTCTGGTTACTAAAGCAAGTGGGAAAATTGCTGTGCATTTCAGAAATGGTCCCCAGACACTTCCCTCGGAGAAAACAGTCAACAAAATGCACACAAGCAGGCATTACGGACGAATGCAATTTAATAGGCAGCCACTCAGCTGCATGGCATGATAAACACGCAAAAGCAATGTTGTACAGACAGCCCGCCTCTGGCTTCTAGAAGAGCTGGAAGGGAAAACTGACACAAACACGTTTGCTAGGCTGCTCAGGTTGATAGCAAGAGTGGACTGCCACAGTTCGAATGACAGTTGATTTTTACGGCCGGCCCTATGCCAAGTAAGCCAACTAAGTATTTGTCAAGCAAGAACTACTCCAAACCATAAGCCCCAAAGCCAATACCGGAGCAAATAAGACATTTCTGCTTGATCAAAAGTGTCTTCCCTGAGTCAGGAAAAAAAACAAAAACATGCCGGTGGCTGGAGCTTATAACTGTGGGGGGGTCACACGTGCAGGAGGAAGTGTCTCCTTTTGTGTGTATGTATCTTTTGGCCTTTTCTAGGGCGGCTCCTGCAGCATATGGAGGTTCCCAGGCTAGGGGTCCAATCGGAGCTGTAGCCGCCGGCCTACACCAGAGCCAGGGATCTGAGCCACGTCTGCAACCTACACCATAGCTCACGGTAACGCCGGGTCCTTAACCCACTGAGCAAGGCCAGGGATCGAACCCGCAACCTCGTGGTTCCTAGTTGGATTCGTTAACCACTGAGCCACGACAGGAACTCCCCAGGAAGTGTCTCCTTGATTTTAACCACTATATTCCTTCAAAATCCAAATCAGCACCCCCTGCACAACTTCCGTAGCCCTTCCTGCTCTCTAATTCCTTCAAGGATAAACAACTAACTCCACTTGGGGTCGAATGCAAACGTCTATACCTGTGGTTTAAGGATTCAAAGAGCTAACACATTACAGACCCACAGAACTCCAGACTCTGCAATGGAGCAGCACCCATTCCTGGTTCTCAGCTGTGCCCAGAGTCGATTAAGAATTCAAAACACTCCCGGTAAACACTTCTGGGCCAGGACTTTGGAGTTCATTCATCCAATCAGCCACCCGTGTATTCATCTAATCAAGCTGCCTGGGTCACGCTGACTCATCCTTCCTCTTTTCCCTCGTTTGAAGCAAGTATGAGAGAGCTGTGGAGACAGTATGAGAAAAGAGAGTGGCGTTCCCGTCGTGGTGCAGCAGAAATGAATCCGACTAGGAACCATGAGAATTCGGGTTCGATTCCTGGCCTCGCTCAGTGCGTTAAGGATCTGGGGTTGCTGTGAGCTGCGGTGTAGGTCGCAGATGTGGCTCAGATCCCGAGTGGCTGTGGCTGTGGGCGTCGGCCGGCGGCTACAGTTCTGATTTGATCCCTACCCTGGGAACCTCCATATGCCGTGGGTGCGATCCCAAAAAGAAAAAAGAAAAAAAAAGAGAGAGAGAGAGAGAGTGCAACTTTCCTTTTGTATCATAGCCAAGCTAAGGTCTGGTGAAGTCCTATGAGCTACATACATAATCCTGGTGCATTCAAAAGGTAACGTTTTAATAATGCTTTTTCGTATGGTTAAGAAGCCTCTGGTGGTTCATGAAATTCATTTCATATTCATATAAGAAATCGCTTCGCTTGGGGCTTGGGAGTGGGAGGGGAGCCCCCCAGATCTGTAGAGGCTGAGAGGGTCTCTGCTTTCCATTATGTTTTTCAGCTCTCAAAGCCTCCGTCGATACACTCGGCAGAATCAGAATGCCACGGTCCAGGGCTTGACACTCGATATGCAGCAGACTATTATGCTGCCCACAGGGTCGGGCAAAGGCACTTCCCCAGACACTCCGAAGTTGGTATCACGAGCCCTGGGTTCAAGTCTCAGCTCAGGAGCTCACTGGCTGTAATTTGGTGTCTGCTCATCACCCTGTCCTTCCGCCGCCTGACGACCTCCGCTGGTCTATATGGCTGGATGTGAACCGCTCCAGGCTCCAGGGGCGGCCACAGTGGCACCTGTGCCTTCCCTGTAGCCTGAGGCCATGGCCACCCCGCTGGCAGGCCCCGCTCACTGCTGAATCACACTGAGAGCATGGTCACCTAAAGCCCCCAGTTTTTTCCTCAAGCCGCGCGGTTCCCCCCTCTTCTTGGGGAGATGTGTCGGGAACCCAAATATAGGACCTCGTATTTGTCCGTGTTCAATTTCCCAGGACAGGCTTGAGCTGGTTTGCTGCTGCAGAGAACGCCTCACCCTCCGGCACCAGGTCAGGGGCAAATCCGCTCAGGGCCCTCTCTCCATTCTCACCCCCACTGTGGAGAGAAAGCGAAGCGGGCCAGCGGCGAGCCCTGGGACTTGCCTCTGCACTGCCCTGTCTAAGGGGGGGCAGCCGTCCCTTACCCATGGCCTTCGGATTCGGTCCTCTAATGAGTTGCACAATCACAGAACCGGGCTGCAAACGAGGATTTCACAACCGCTGGCTGCCACATGCTTGGCTGAGGTCCAAAACCACTTGCCTGCTTCTCTCTACCGACCTGTCCTGGGAGCTCCTCCCGCTGAGAAGGAGATGCTTCGAACCCGACGAGCTGCTCCCGAGGAGCCCGCGGCAGCTCTGAGGGCGCCCCGCTCCTTCTGCTTTGCTTTTGGACCCCCTTTTCTCACTGGTTTCCTTGTCTAAGCACCCACTCTCCCACGACTGCTCCAACAGCATGGTCTACGAGTTCCCCAGCAGCCGCAGCGCGCTCCCCGTGACCACGGAAGATGGGCAGGGGAAGGAAGTTCTTTTCGGGAAATTTGGAAGCAGCTGCCCATGTGGCGGTTCCTGGTTCTTTGGGGCCGTCCTGCGCGCGCCCTTGATGCTCCGTGATGCAGGTTCACAGTCTTGGGAGTGAGCGCTCTCCTCCCTCTGCATCCTCCAACCCCCCACCCATCACGGTCCTCCCGCCTCGCTGCCCACCAAGCACAGGCGGAAGGTCATTCTCATCGACAAAGAAGCCTGAAGCTCTTCTCCAAAGAGCCTGGTTTCTCCTTCTGTGGGACGAGTCTCTTCACTACCAGGGACGCGCTGGGCATGGTGGTGTCGCTTTACCTTCCTCTCCATCGGGCCACCTCCCCCTGGCCCTGCTCTCTCCTCCCCAGAGCCCCACCTCTGACTCAGCGCATCTTGGCTGCTTCTGTCAGATGTCGCCGCCTCTCCACACAGTCTGGAGTCCTGGAGCTTTAATCTGGCTGTTTCTTGCTCATGGAACAGGATTTCTTCTCCTCTCCCCCGTCCCAGCCCTTCTTCACGTGCCTGACCCCATCTTCTGTCTTCGGAACAGCGCTCCTGGGTAACAGGGGGAGGGGGGCCACCCCTCCATAACAAATGACAAAGTGTCCTTCGGTGTAGGCTTATGATGAGCTGCCCTGGCCCAAAGCCTCCCAGTGAGGGGCAGTTCCTGCATTTCCCAAACAGGAAGCATGCAACGTTTACACTGAAGGGAGGGAGCCGAGAAAAACTGTGCAAGAGAAACCAAGCGGGAGCAGGGCAACAAAAAGCCATCTCAGATGACTTCTCGAGATCTGTGAATAAGGGGGAGAGGTGATCTGATCATCCGCAGTAACTACAAAGGAGATATGGTATACACACACACACACACACACACACACACACACACACGGGAATACTATGCAGCCATAAAAAGAATGAAATACTGCCATTTACAGCAACAGGGATGCAACTAGAGATTATCATACTAAGTGAAGTAAGTCAGAGAAAGACAAACATATGGCATCACTTATATGTGGAACATTAAAAAAAGATACAAATAAACTTATCTGCACAATAGAAATAGACTCACAGATCTCCAAGTCAAAGGTATGGCTGTCAAGGAGGAAATGTGGGGTGCAGGGATAAATTAGGAGGTTGGGATTAACATATACCCACCATTATATATAAAACAGATAACCAACAAGGACCTACTGTATAGCACAGGGAACTCTGCTTGATATTCTATCATAACCTATATGGGAAAAGAATCTGAAAAAGAATGGATATATGTATATGCTTAACTGAATCACTTTGCCGTACACCTGAAACTAACACAACGTTGCAAATCAACTCTACCCTAATAAAATTAACAACGACAACAACAACAACAAAGATGTGGTATATATACAATGGAATATTACTCAGCCACAAAAAATGAAATGATGCCATTTGCAGTAACATAGATGGACCTAGATGATCATACTAAGTGAAGTAAGTCAGACAGAGAAAGACAAATACATAGCACTTACAGGTGGAATCTTAAAAAAAAAAATGAGACAAATGAACACATTTACAAAACAGAAACAGACTCACAGATCTCAAACTCAGACTTATGGTCGCCAAAGGGGAAACATATGGGGAACAGATAATTTCGGAGTTTGGGATTAACACATACACCCTCCTGTATGCAAAGAAGATGATCAACAAGGCCCTGCCATATAGCGCAGAGAACGCTACTCAGTATCCCGTGATATCCTACATGGGAAATCTGAAAAAAGATTGTGTGTGTGTATTCACACATGTATATCTGAATCACTTTGCTGTCCACCTGAAACTAACACAACATTGTAAGTCAACTCTATTCCCACACGATTTTTACAAAATGAAAACAAACTTGTGGTTACCAAAGAGCAAAGAGGAAGGATAAATTAGGAGGATGGTAATAACATATACACACTATTGCATATAAAATATTCCATATTTTGTAAGAACCTATAAGAGAAAAGAACCTAAAAAAATATATGCATACGTATACATAACTGAATCACTTTGCTGTCCAGCTGAAACTAACACAACACTGCAGCATTATTTACAATAGCCAAGACATGGAAGCAGCCCCAGTGTCCATCAGCTGATGAATGGACAATGGTGTATGTGCATATATATAGAGAATGGAAGAGGACTCGGCCCAAACCCGAGTGAAATAATGCCGTTTGTGGCGACACGGATGCACTAGAGATTATCGTACCTAGTGAGGTAAGTCAGCTAGAGAAAGACGCGTATATGATTATCACATATATGGAATCTAAAAAAAGAAAGAAGATACACGTGAACGTGTATACAAGACAGATACAGACCCACGGAGAACAAACTTACGGTTACCGAGGGGGAAAGGGGGAGGGATAAATTAGGAGTTTTGGATCAGCAGATACATACTCCCCCCCCCCCCATATGCATATGATAGATAAAGAACAAGAACCTATTGTATAGCATAGGGAACTATACTCAATATCCCATAATGGAAAAGAAGGTGAAAAAGAAAATATTAAAAAGTTATATATTTATATATAAAATGTAATCTCTTTGCTGTATACGTGAAACTAACACATCGTGAATTCACTATACTTCATTTTAAAATAAATAAGTAGACAAAGGGGGGAAGAAAGACAGATAGGGACCAGCAAGTGAACGCCTCAAAAATTCCAAAGTTGGGTTGGTGACACCTTAGGTATAGCTAAAAGAGTGCCGCAATTGGAATAAAATTAATAGCATTCGCTTAAATTAAAAACGAACTTTCCGGGCTCTGCATGAGAGAGGGAGGGAGAGAGGATGAAAAGTGGCTGTGAAATCGATCGCATTAGGAGGAGGTTGTCACAGCTCTGTAGAGACTTGAGGCAAAGCCCATCGGTCCATGTGGCACCCACTGGGTCAGGCTTTAGTTGCCAACGCGATGGACGGCTGGACCAGGGGCAGGACTGGCTAGAGGAAGACTAAAGGTTGCAGACGGGCAGGGAGCTGGCCAAGGACGGGCCACCTTGAGGGCTGCAGGCAGGGCCGAGGCTGAGTCTGGAGCTGGAGTGGTGGTCCTCTCTGTCCGGGGGGATGGCGCAGCATCAGCCGAGCCTGGAAGGGGAGGAGCGCCGGCTGAGGGCCCAGTGCTCCTGCAGGGGAGCTGCACACGCTGTCCCCCAGTTAACAATGGGAGTTTCTTTCTTCCACACTCAAGATGGTTTTGAGGTGTTCTGATGTCGGATCCTGAGCCTCAGGGCAGACGTGTTATTGTCTGCAGCTAACAGCACAAAATAGCATCCCAGGGCTTTTGATTGGTGATTGTCTAATTCCTCCTCCTAAGGAGTGATTATGTTTCCTGCTATGAAAATCATCAGATTAGCTTGAGAACATTTTGTGCAGTCCTTTGAAATCCTTGACTTTTTCTTTTTTTTAAATGGCTGCACCTCCGGCATGTGGAAGTTCTGGGGCCAGGGATCGAACCTGTGCCACAGCAGTTGACAATGCCAGACCCTTAACCTGCTGCAACCACCAGGGAACTCCTTATATCCTTGACTTGTAATATGATTCTATATCATACGGTTTCAATTTCTACATTTTGATCCCCTAAATTTGACTAAAAATCACGTGATTTGCAAAGCAAACAGGCCAAGTTAATAAAGTAGGTTCAATTGACGGGTGGCCTGCCCGCTTCTCGTGCCAGTAAGCGCAGTTTCTGCTCCCAGGGTTCTGACAGCTCCGGACAGCTGGCTTGCTGGGACCCAGGAAAGAAGGAACTGGGCCAGAGAAAGCTGCCTTGGCAGCAAAGGGTCCCATCGGGCAGGTGTGTAGAGCAACCTCGAGATCAGGGCAGCGTGGGACATGGTGACAGTGTCGCAGACACACTGACGGACAGCCTCTGGTCCAACCTGTTGACACGTCTCTCTCCCCCACTCATCACAGTGGCCTCGGCTGGAGCTTCCCCACCTGGCTTGGAGGCCGAATCCAAGAGGCTGGAGTGGCCTTGCAGCTGGCCGGACTGCTCCAAAGCACAGGCCGTGGTGGTAACCAGCCCTCCCAGCGGGACACCCATCTCTCATTCCCTGCAAAACCTGGCGTCCCAGCTGGGAACCCAAGTGGGCGTGGGGGTGGACAGTGCTAACGCAGTTTTTGGTGGGGAGAGCGGAGCTGGTGAAACCGAAGTTAGCGCCTCAGGGCCTCATGAGCATTCCGTGAAGCCAACAGGGCTGGGGTCCCTACCCGAGGGGTGGGTGTTTTTAGCTGAGGAAGGGGAACAGGGCACTGGCCAGGCCCAGTCATACCCGGCCCGGGCCTTCCTTGAACGTGGTGGGGTCCTAGGCTTGAGATTCTGCCCCAGCCTGGAAGTCAGTGACATAGCCGAGCAGCTCAAGCATGGACTCTGGAGCCCAGTGGCCTGCGTTTGCATCTGAGCTCTGCCCCTCGTTAGCTGTGTGGCCTCGGGGAAGTTACTCAACCTGTCTGTGCATCTTTTCCTTATCCGTGAAAAACGAGATGGTAGTAATAGCATCTACCGCACAGGGCAGCGGTGAGGATGAAAGGCTCCATATCCGTCAGGGGCTTCAAACGTGACCGAAGTGTGTGAGCGCCACCGAACCCTGGGGAGGGCACTGCCCTGCCTCTAGGGCCCCAGCCGGGTCCTGGCAGAGGGGAACCCGGCCACTGCGTCAACAGCCACTAAGTGGGTGAAACGCTGTCATGGCACACAGAGCAACACTGACGCCTTGTCTGTCCCTAGAAGAGAGCCTGGCTCGGGGCAGGTACACGGGGCAACTGGGTGGCGGGTGTGGGATCCCCCTTGTGGCGGACGACCCTGAAAGGGGTCTCCACCTTCAAAAAGTATTCACTTGGCTGCAAAGAGGGGTGACAGAAGGCAAAAGAGAACGGAGCAGGCTTCAGACATCCCAGTGGGACGGAGCCAAGAGCTGGCCCGGGGTCAGGTCCGGGGCATCCTCTCCGCATATGACAAACAATGTAAGGGGGGACCACGCTCCACGTGCTCCAGGAAGTTCCTCTCCCACCAGGGCCCAGAACACACAAGGCACGGGCCAAACGAGAGGGGAAGGGACACACCCAGTTCCGAGGCTCCCGCTCCCTGCTCAAGGTCAGGCTCCACTCCCGACAGCAACACCCACACACCATTTCTGTGTCAACTGGGGGAGCCCATTTCCCCGGCTTATTTCATACAGTAATGTTCCTTTCCCTTCCCCTAATCCCTAACTGGGAACCTTACATTGAAAATCGGCATCTTGGAGAACAGGCACAGTCCGACAGGAACCACCTGAGGCTGCTGCAGGTGTAAACACACACTGTCGTGTGCCTTGCTTCTGAGAGCCGCGGGTCCCGTGCAGGGGGCACAGACCCAGCCACGCCAGGGAAAAGGACGAGCCCGGACTCGTCCCCTGGCTCAAATTACTTTAGGTTGTTCACTGGACCACGTTTGCTTCCAGAAACCAGACGGCATCTCGGCAGCGATGGTCCCCATGCCTCTCTCTTGGTCGTCTTTGGGTAACCCCGGTATGCATGGCCAGTCTGCATGGGGGGCTGGCTTATCTGCCCGCTGCCAAGCAGCCAGCCGGAGGGATTCACCAACTGAGTGCAATTTTACCAAGAGGGAAAGTCAGAGACACGAGCCGGCGTCTGAACCACACAAGGCCGAAGAGCCCGCGGCGGGAGGGGCCTGCCCTGGAGCCTCCAACCCATGGTACCCACATTCTGTGAAGACGGATGCGATTCAAGAGAAACCACATCTGGGTGGGGAGAGGGTCCGACCACAGCTCGGCAGGCCATGCAGAGAAGCTCCGGACGCTCTAGCCCTCCCCCTGGGCTGGATTCCACGTTGCTAGAGTTTGAAGGCCTCTGGCCTGCCCCTCCCATCATTTCTCCATCACGCGCCAGCCCCCCTCGCAGGTGGACAGCAGCATATACAAGTGGCTTATAGACCGTGGCAGGCTGGAAGGCCAGGATGTGAAAAGAGCTCACGCAGTCACATGCCAATGTCTGAGTAAAGGGCCACCCGAGGACCGACGCCCCCGCACTGGCCCTGAAAATCTAGCTGCTGCGCGCTTCCACGTGCAGACAGAAACAACTCTCTGGGAAGGACGCACTGGAACCTTCCCGATAAAGAGCTGAATGGAAATAAGCGACCAGTACATAGACATACTGGATATTAAGTTAAACAAATGTTGCATTCTGCAGATAAAGAGAACAGAGATTCCCCCTCCGCCCCTTATCTGAGAACAGCTCCTTCTGCAGAATTGCTGAAATGGAAGTAATTACTGAGAACTGAGAACATTAATCAAGAAAAACCTGTTCTTTCCTTCATCTCAACCTGTGTAGCTGGAGGAACCAGGAGGCTGAAGAGCAAGTGAACTCGGACCACGAGGGACACTCAGTCTTCTCCCCCCAAACCCACCTGATGTTTTGACATTTCGCCAGACCCAGCGTAGGTTGTGTCTGCGTGACCGGAGAAAGAGCAGCCCCCCGGCCCCCGCCCGCAGTGCTGTGCTGGTGAATATGTTTACCAAGCAGCTTTCCAGGGGAAAAGCTCTGGGGCAGCACTCGATGATTTCTGTTGAAAATATCTTCGCTGTGGCTCATGTCGAGCCACCAACGTGATATCAAGCAGCTGGCCACACGCCTGGAAGGGCCGGGCTCCAGCACACCACTGCCGCCTCGCCCTGCCTGTGTGTCCCAGGCTTTCTACTCCAGGACCATGGAGCTGGCCAAGGGGTCAGTCACCAAAGAATAAGGCCCACGGCTCTAATGGTCTGCTGCCTTTGGGTGTATAAATGCTTTCCATAATCGGAGTTATTGCAGCCAATCTTTCTGAAGGACCAGCACGGTGCCAGGATGTTTGACAAGCATTATGGCATCTAATCCTCCTATCAGCACTAGGGGGTGGGTACTCTTATCATCCCTGTCTCGCGGAGGAGAAAACTGATGCTCAGAGAGGTTCAGCAATTCACCCAAGGTCACACAGCTCATAAGCAGGCAAGCCAGGACTGGCGCCTAAGTCCCCTTGGGGGCTTCGGCAGTGAGAGGAAAGGCACAATGTCAGAAAAAGCCGTGAGGTCGACAGCATGACTGAGCTGAGGAAACAGGAAGCTCTTAATCTAGGGCTCAGGAATAGAATCCAGCGAGGCTGTAAACCCGAGGGGGCAGGGGGAAATGCATGCCTATTTTCACTAACCTCTAACCAAAATTTGTCTTAGCATTTCCTTCCATTATGAATGCTGGCAACAAAGCACAGTAAGATTTACAGAACCCGTGACTGTGTGGCCAAGAGAAATCCCTGGTATTTTTATTTCACATTTACACTCATGACAGAAGTCTCCAGATAGCGCTCCTTTGAAATTCCAGTAGTTAGGAGACCTACTGCTAGACTCTACGTTGTGTGTTAAGAAACACTGGTATAAATACATCACACACTTGTTTTGTTAATATGAGAATGATTTTGATACGATGTGGATCTAGCTGGTATCCTCTGTGCTATCGTTGTTTTATTTTGTGCATTCGAAAACCTTTGGTTTTTTTTTTTGTTTTTGAGAAAGTTGAGGGCGTGTGTTTCACCAGCAAGCCGAGGGCATTCACAGAACATAAAAGGGTTAAGAAGCCCAGCCTGGGAGAGGAATTGGTCCAGCATCCAGTCCTGAGCCTGTTCCGCTGCACACGTGAGAACCAGCTTGGCCCCAGAGAGTGCAGAAACCACCTGTCGCCACTGCTGTAAGGACCCTAGGACACAGCCCCCACCGCCCCGGGCCCAGGTATTATGAGCCTTGTGATGGTTAGAGAGGCTCTATGTCTGGTTTCCAGAAACAGACATGGTTGTTTATTTCGAATGGCTGAGTCCATTCGGACAGAGGCCACGCGTGGCCTGTGAGCCTCGACGGGCACTCCAGCATTTTTCCCTGCTGAGCCAGCCTGGGATCATGAGTCAGTCTTGCCTGGGAAACAGCTTTCAGAGACGCACAGCAGCGTGGAGAGGGTGAGAGAGGGAGGGGCAGGGGAGAGGCTGACTCAGACCCCCCGGCCAGGCTCGCCTGCAAGCCCTGCCCCGGGGAAAAGGGGCACTGTCCTGCCCTCTTGGGGCTGAATCACCCAGGGCGGCTCTGCTCCTCTGCCTGTGTCCCCCCCGGGGCAGGGGGGGGGGCGCAACCCGGCCAATGACTACCACAGAGAAACTCTAGAACGACTGTGTTGCTCTCTTGGTGGAAAAATAAAACAGGGTGGGTCATCCAGGAACTACGGGACCCACCTCCTCCTGGCGGGGCATCAAGGGGTCCCACAAGCACCCACAGGACCCTGGGGCACCTGTATTTTGACAGACCAAGGAAGCCACGCTGCAGCTGGGCTGAGGAGCAGTTCCGTTCGGGCGGTGCTTGCTTCTGCTCCTTTCTCCCCAGGCTCCGCGAGGGGATGCAGGGCCCGGGGCCGCGCGCGCCCTTCCTTCCTTGCGGGTTTGGGTTTCACCGCGCTGGCAAAGGCGGTCCTTGCACGAATTCTTTTCCTTCTTAGCAGCGCTGCCAGTCCTTGGCTCTGCGACAGGAAGCAAGGACTTGACCCTTTCTGTGCCTATGTGTCCCCCTTTTGTAAAACGGGGCAATAATAACAGAATCATTCTGAGCCGCCGAGTGTACAGCTCCGGAAGGAGTAGTCGGCAAGGATCAGCTGTTGCCACTGCTCTTGGCACCATGCCGGGCAAGGCCCCCTGCACACACGCCTGGCTCAGAGGAAAGACTTTTCTCTTCCTCCTCATCCCACCTCTTTAAACCCAAGGGTGGCCAGAGAAGACGGTATAGCACCCGGGCAGGAAAGATGCCAGGAAGTACTGTTCATGTAAATTCCAGAGATGCAGAGACGAGAGGTCTGCAACATAGGAGAACAGGATGGGGGTTCCTCAAACAACTAAAAATAGAACCGCCATACGATTCAGCAATTCCACTCCTGAGCATACATGCAAAGAAAATGAAAACACTAATTTGAAAAGAAATACACACCCCGGTGTTCACAGCAGCACTATTTACAATAGCTAAGATGACTGCCCATCAACAGATGAATGGATTAAGAAGATACACACACACCCACACACACCCACACACACACTGGAATACTACTCAACCATGAAAAAGATTGAAATTTTGCCATTTGCAGCCACATGGATGATTATGCTTAGTGAAATAAGTCAGATAGAAAAAGACAAACACGTATGTTTTCACTGATACGTGGAAAAGACTCGCAGGCACAGAGAACAAACTAGTGTTACTAGTGGGGAGAGGGGTGGGGTGAGGGGCAAGACAGGGATGGGGATTAAGAGGCACAAACCACTAGGTATAAAATAAATAAGCTACAAGAATGTCATGTACAGCACCGGGAATAGAGCCAAGATTTTTTTTTTTTTTGCTTTTTTTAGAGCCGCACCCTTGACATACAGAGGTTCCCAGGCTAGGGGTCCAATCAGAGCTGCAGCTGCCGGCCTACACCACAGCCACAGCAACACAGGATCTGAGCCATGTCTGCAACCTACACCACAGCTCACTGAAACGCTGGATCCTTAACCCATGGAGCAAGGCCAGGGATCAAACCCTCAACCTCATGGTTCCTAGTTGGATTCATTTCTGCTGCGCCATGACGGGAACTCCCTAGCCAAGATTTTATAGTCACTTTAAATGGAGTGTAATCTATGAAAATATCGAATCACTACCTCAGACCCCTGAAACTAATATAGCATTGCAAATTACCAAGTATACACCAATAAAAAAATATAGTTTTGATTTTGAAAATAGAATGTCTGCAACAAACTCCCTTTGGCAAGTCATGGACTAGGACGAGCGTCTCATCCTCGGAGTCACGTGCTCAGATCCCACCTAGCCCAGCCACACCCTGTACACGGGGAAACTGAGGCCCAAGGACGGGAGCGGCTGCCTTCCAGCACCTCAGTCCCCAAGTGCTTTCAGAACACAACCCCTGAGAGCCAAGAGGAACGCCCACCTCCCCACCTTGAAAGGGACAACAGGAAAAAGAAGGGGACGGCCAAGTCCTCAGTGGCTGCCTGCTGAAGGAATAGACACTCTCTGGCACGAGTGGGAAGTTTTTCTGGGCAGCCACCTCCAGGCCCTAGAGCCCACGTATTTGCCCATGTTCACTGCCCGAGTCTAGGAACTCACTGCAACGGGGCCACATACACTTGGCCTATAACTGTCCCCTCCCTTCTCGTGGCTGGGTCTCAGTCTCCCATTCAAAGGGGCCCGTCTGTCCCCTCTCGATGTTCCCCATCCCCAACTCCCTGACCCCCTCATCCAGTTTTCCCGACACCACTTGCTACTCTTCCTCATCTTGTTTCATAATAGAGACCAAAGGTTATTTCTGGATCCAGCCCAATGTCTAATTTGCTGCCGAACTTGGAGAAAGCCATGGGCCTCTGCCAACCCCATCGAGAGCCATGGGTTTATAAAAGTCACCCCAGCACGGAATGAAATGTTGTACAACTGCTTTGAAAAACATCAGTTTGGGAATTTCTTTAAAAGTTAAGAATCTGAATCCAAAAAAGAATGGGTGTGTGTCTATGTATAACTGAATTACTTTGTCGTTCAGCAGAAATTATCACAACATTGTAAATCAACTGGCCTTCAATAAAACTTGAAAAATGAAAAAAAAAGAAAAAGAAAACAAAAAAATAAAGAAAATGAAAAACAAAACAAAAAGTTAAGAAATATACTTGAGGACCCAAGCATCCACCTGCTGGGTATTTACCTAAGAGAAAGTAAAGAGCAGGTCCATGCAAACACTTGTACGCTTATGTAGACAACAGCTATACTGATGGTCGCCCCGAACTGGATCGACCCAAATACCCATCAACAGGTGAATGGATAAATAAACTGTGGCATGGTCCAAGCACCAGAATAACACTCAGCATTCAAGAATCAACAACTGATGCACACAACACGAGTTGGAGCCTGGCCAAGAAGCTGAATGAAAGAAGCCAGATCCAACAAAATGAATCCCCGTCCCATGATTCCATGTATACAAACTCTAGGAAATGCCTGCTACTCAGGACCGATGGAAACAGATCAGTGGTTGCCTGGAGATGGTGGGCGGGGTGAGAGGGTGGCGTGACCAAGGGGCACAAGGAAACTTTGGGAGGCGATGCGAATTTTTATTATCTTGACAGGGGTGATGGGGGGTGCACATACAACAAAACCAATCAACCCGTGCTTTGACTCTGTATAGGTGATTGTGTGGCAATTACGCCCCAACAAAGCAGTGAAACCATCCCACCAGCAGCTCAGTTTCTAGGTTCGGGTGTTATTCCCGAGCCTTAGCGTATGGGAGCGTGGGTGAGGGTCAACATTTTGCTTTCATGCGAAATGCCTGTGCTTTCTCAGCTTTCTGGGCACGGGTTTCCGCTATAACTTCACTTGGATTTTTCATTTCTACCAGGAAGCGCTGACCTACCACATTCGAAGCCCGGTGGTGCCTTCCTGAGGGCCGGCTCCCTTGCCCTTTTTCTTCATGGTTACTATTCTAGTTGGTGTACAACGTTGGGTCCGTTTCTGCAGGGCAGCAAAGTGACCCGGTTACACATATACGTCCATTGCTTTTCTCACATTAGCCTCCATCATTACGAGGGACTAGATTGAGTTCCCTGTGCTACACAGCAGGACCTCATGGCTTATCCACTCCAAAGGCAAGAGTTTGCAGCTACGAACCCCAGCCTCTTGGGCCCTTCCCGCCCCCCCCCCCCCCCGCCGGCAACCACACGTCTGCTTTATCCTTAATTCCAACATTCACTCGGGCTCCCCAGGCTGCCCGCAGCTGAGCTGAAGGCAGCTAGACCGCCCTGTCCTCCTCAGGGCCACAGTTCTACTGGTCCTCAAATGTTCAGAGACCAAGCAATAAAATACGGCTTCAAGTCCGCTCTGACTTCGTTTACCGAGGCAAAAATCCCGTAATCAGCTTAGCCATCTTGAAGAGTCCAATTCACTTTGCTGTACACCTGAAACTAGCCTAAGACTGTAATCAACTATACTCCAGTACAAAATACAACTTGTAAGAGTGTTCTGCTAATTTTTCTTAGAGGGGGAACGTGTTCGGCTCAATTTCCTCAGAAAAAAAAATGAAGCGTACAATTAAGTGGCGGTTAGTAGATGCACAATATGCTGGATAACCGCCCCCTCTATCCACTCCCGGACCATTTTCCTCACACCAAGAGGACACCTGCTGCCCATCAGGGGGCATGCTCTTTCCCCGCTCCCCACTCCAACCCTCGGCTACATTAATTCGCTTTCTGGACATTGCTCATAAATGGGATCGTACAATACGTGTTCATGTGCCTCTGGCTTCTCGTTCTTAGCATCCTGGCTGCAGCATCACTCAGGAGCCCATTCCTCTCCTTGGCTGAGTTATCTTCCAGTTCGTGGCCTGCAATGACTTTTGCCTTGGCTCTCCTTTCTGAATCAAAACCCTTGAGCTCAAACACATCGTCAAAGTCCCTCTATGCCCAGGAGGTAAGCACTGAAGCCGCAGGACGGAAGGACTCGGTAGGTCTTGTAGGGGACCAGCTCGGTTCCCTGGCAATAGCATGTGCCAACCTCTGAGCAACACTCAGTATTTTTTTTCCTTTTCCTAACAGAGAGCAATGGGGCAAGCGGGCTCAGAAATACAAGGCGATTGAGTCGCGAGCTGCCAATACAGCCACGGCCACAGCTTTACACCGTGAATACCTCCAGCTAAGCCCTCAAGAGCCCCGAGAGCCCATTCAATTGTTCTTTCATACCATTTGTATTCGTTTTCTGTAGCTGCCGCAACAAATTACCACCCACTGGGTGGCTGGAACCAACAGGGGTGGACTGTCTCTCCGACTGGGAAGCCGGAAGTCTGAAATTGACGTGTCCACAGGGTTGGTTCCTTCTGGAGACCCTGGGGGGCGGGGGGACTCCGTTCCAGGCCTCTCCTCCGGCTTGTGGTGCTGCCAGCAGCCTTTGGCCTGAATGGCTTCTAGATGCATCAGGGTAGCTCCGTCTCTGTCTTCACGTGGCCGCCTTCTCTCCGTGTGTCTGCGGCCGACTTTCCCTCTTCTTGTGACACCAGTCAGACGGGACTAGGGCCCTTGCCACCTCGATGACATCTGCGAAGACCTTACTTCCCAGGGGAGTCACGGGCTTGGGTGGTGGCGCTTAGGACGTCACAACTTATCCTTGGCAGGGGACACAATTCAAGCCACAAGGCCATTCGAGTCTCTGAGTTGGACAACTTCCACAGTTGTTCACGGCAGTGTATCCACCACGGATTCTAACTCGCGCATCCCTGTACGGGTGACAGCAGTCAAGCGTGTCTTTGGAGCCAGAGCCATCTGCTGATGCTGCCTCTCGACTGTCAGGTCTGGCCCTTCACTGGCCCGGGTTAGCCTCCCCGTCTTTCCCCTGGAATCCTGCCACGGCCTCCTCCCAGGGGGGGGCCTCTCCCGCCTCTAGCCTCTGTTCCCCATTTGTCCTCTATGCTGCAATCAGAGCAATCTTTCCCCAACACGGATCTGACCGTCTTCTGGAAAACACGGCCGGCTCCACACCCCCTGTGGGGAAAGTTCCGAAGCACAGCCTCGGGAATCCTCCACGCTTGCCAGGTCCTGTCCGTCCTGCCTTCAGCCCTTGGGACCCCCTGCTGCCCCCAAAGTTGCTGGCGGGGGGAGGGGGGGAATGCCTTCTGCCTCGTGTGACCTCTTCCTCATTGCACGTGGCCTCCGAGCCCTCCCCCCTTCCTCTCCCTGAACGTGACTGCCACTTGGCTTGGGCCATTTTGGCATCCACCACGCTGAGCGCACCCTCCGGGCTGGGCATTGGGCTCAGTGGGAGAGGCTGGGACACACATCAGACGGTGCTGGAAACCAAAACCGAAGGGCCTGAGGGTGACAGAGCCTGACCTGAGGGTACGCCCCCAACCCCCGCCCTGCATTTCATATTCGATGCTCAGCACACAGCAGGTGCTCGGGAAACACTTGTGGAATGAATTCTGACTAAGGAGACCACAGAAAGCATTCCAGAAGAAGTGACAAGTGCGTGTGACCCTAATGGGTGAGTGGGATTCTGACAGGGAGAGATCCAGAAGGGAAGCCAAGATGGTCCCTGCCCTAAAGGAGCGAACCTTCTAGAAAGAATTATATCACAAGGCTGCAAGTAACCAAGACCTTCCAAAAAAAAAAAAAAAAGAAAAGCATATTTATTTATTGGCCTGTCTCCTCTACTAGGCTGGAAGCTCCCTGATGGTGGCAGCGTATGTGTGTCACTCCACCCCGACTGTGTCACATCAACAATGCCCCAGTGCTGCCCTTTGTCTTTACGTCCACTGACAGAGTAAGAAAGAAGGAACCCCACGGCTCGCGTTGAGAAGGGCCTTTGGGAAAAGCTATGGAAAGCTAGCGCTTTCCCCATCTTTTCTCCTCTTCCTCCTTCTTCTTTTCTTCTCCCTCTCCCTCCTCCCAATCTCAGAGCAGCTGCAAAAGAGTGCGAGAGGAGGGCTGGGGTCAGCTCACAGAATGCTGGGGATGTCAGCCAAAGATATCTGGCCTTCAGTCCGTGCCTCCCGGGACCTGGCAGAGCCACGGTCAGAACCATGCCTTAGGAGAACCCCATCCGGAGGGCACCCAGAGATGGGTGAGGGGCAGATGCTGAACAAGCCCGGGGGATGTATGTTCAAGCCAGGAAACCACGTCGTGGAGACACTGAATAGAGAATTTAGGCATCAGAGGAATGCTTCGGCTAGAAAACGTCATGATTCTGTCTAACGTGGAGATCGCACAACCACAGCTTCTAAAATGCCAGAGAATCAGGACAGTTAGCGAGTGACTAGTTAGCGAGTGCGGGAGCATAAAAGGATGAAAGTAACACCAGAGTGTCTGGTGAGTGTTGATGTTATTGGAGTGGGTGTTGGGCTGGACAGGGATGGAAAGAAGTCGACCCTTTTACAGGGATCGGAGAGTGTGAGGGGGCAGGCCAGGCAGGTGGGAGCAATGACTGTGACCAATCTGGGTCCTGAGCTCACATGACAGGCTGGAAATCCAGATCTGACAGTCACAGGTTTACTTCCTTTACCACGTAGCCAGGGTGGAGACACAGACCATAGGAAAGAAAATGCCATTTATAAAAACAACAAAATTGACATCCTCAGGAAGAAACATTACAAGCATGTGCAAAACCTCCATGAAGGAAGTGCTGAAACACTCCGGAAAGACTTGAAAGTAGACCCGAACGAATGGAAGGACACTCTCTGCTCTTGAACAGGATGACTCAGCATCATAAAGATGTCAGTTCTCGCCTGCTTGGTTTATAAATATCAAATGCCATCCCAATAAAAATACCAACAAGCTTTTTCATGCCGCTAGACAAGTTGATACTATATCTCATACAAAAATAAATAAATAAATAAATAAATAAACATACAAGAAGAGCCAGGAAAATAGAGGACCCTTCTGGTTCCAACCAAGATGGAGTAGTCTGTTCCTGCAAGGGCGCCCCTCTTATAAGTAAAAACAAAGCACGAATGTACGTAACGACATTGGCCGGAATGCTTACAAATGGTTGAGATGATACATTTCGTGGTCTGTGTATTTTACCACAATTAGAAATGTTTGAAAAAGAAAACTGCAGACACAAACAAGCAAAATTTGGACATAACAAACAGGCATAGGAAGATTCTAGAAGGTAGAAAGCAAAGGTGGTCAATTGAGGAACAGCAGTGAGTTTCCTGGGTTTTCTTATCGACTCTCATATATCCTGGATAGGATGCTTCAGGAGCCTCCAACATGGAACCACCAACATATACAGACGTGCGCACACGTGCGTGTA
This sequence comes from Phacochoerus africanus, assembly GCF_016906955.1. NCBI lineage: Eukaryota > Metazoa > Chordata > Mammalia > Artiodactyla > Suidae > Phacochoerus > Phacochoerus africanus. The sequence continues at coordinate 126,232,443 of NC_062560.1, read as the reverse complement.
CACACACACACACACCCTCTAATAAAAGCTTTCCCCCGCAGCCAAAGGACTGTGAAGAACGTAGCCTAAATGATAGAAAACTTTCTTGAAAATCCTCACTCTATTCTAGCCAACAGAAAAGCCATCCCCGTCCTATGGTTTCAGCCAGGCGAAGTGTGTCCCCCCGGACCCAGCACCCAGCCCTGGGTAAGCAGACAGCCACACTCTGATTCCTCTGCCCAGAGGTGTCAGGGGTCTGAGCATGCTTCCAATCCCTCACCAGGGGAGTGTCAGCGAGGTCCAGAGGGGACCTGAGCTTCCACATCCACCTGGCAGGTTTTAAGGAAGTGGAGTGAACTGGAGATACAAGACCTGACCAAGTCCATCCCTTCCCAGGTATCCGTGAGATCAGATGGGAAGCTTCAGGTTCGCCCTCACCCAGCATCAATGAAACTGAACAAAATCTTTCAAGTCAGGGCTGATCCGGTCTCCGCTTTCCACTTGACCACTGGTATTAGTTAAAAATGACCAGTGAGGGGGAGGGATTAACATAGACATGATGCTACATATAAAATAGATAAGTATAGCACAGGGAACCCTACACAATACTCTGTAATAACCTATAATGAAAAGAATCTGAAAAAGAATGAGATATATATATATGTGTGTGTGTGTATATATATATATATATATATATATATATATCTGATTCAATTTGCTGTAATCTAAAAACTAATACAACATTGTAAGTCACCTGTACACCAATAAAATGTAAAAAGAAAAAAGACCAGTGAGGAGCCGAACCCGGCAGCAAGACTGAATGAAGCAGAGTGAGGCAGGCCTACATTGCACTCTTGCTCCCCGCTCCTGGCCTGGTGTCACCTGGACCCAGCAACGGACCTTAGGCTCTGCCTCCAGCAAAATGGCAATGGGCCTCAGCCCTCCGCTTTCCCCCTCCTCCACAGAGCCTAATGGGGGAGCCACTCAGAGGCAACAAGGCAAGGCAGGTCCATGCTCCACTTTCCCCAGGAAGGTGTCAGCAGAGCCCAAGGGTGGCTAAACTTCCACCCCACGCAACAGCGACAAGGGTATTTTGATTCAGTTCTCTACTTTTGCCAGGGTGGCATTAGTGGGGCCTAGCAAGAAATCGAACATACAGACCCAGTAAGCCCTCACATTACACCTCAACAGAGGGACTACCTGCTCAAAAGTGAGATGAATACCATCCCGGGTCTCATAATATAATAAGCAAAATGTCAAGGATATGATTCTTTAAAAGATCACTCATCATACCGAGAACCAGAAAAATCACAGTGTGAATGACTAAAGCTGATCAGCAAATGTCAACACCAACATTATTCAAATATTGGAATTCTTTAGTAAGAATTTTAAGGCAGTCATCACAAAAACGCTCAACAATTACAGATACTCTTGAATCTAACAAAATAAAGGATAAACAACAAAGCCATACCATATAGCAGAGGGAACCATACCCAATCTCCTGGGATAGACCATGACAGAAAAGAATATTAAAAAAAGAAAAAGAAAAAAAGAACAAAAAAATAATATAACTGAGTTACTCTGCTGTATAGCAGAAATTGGCACAACACTGTAAATCAACTATACTCTAATAAAAATTATTTTAAAAATTAACAAGGTGGAGTTCCTGTCGTGGCTCAGCGGTTAACGAATCCAACTAGGAACCATGAGGTTGCGGATTTGATCCCTGGCCTCGCTCAGGGGGTTAAGGGTCCGGTGCTGCTGTGAGCTGTGGCCTAAGTCACAGACACGGCTCAGATCTGGCATTGCTGTGGCTGTGGTATAGGCTGGCAGCTACAGCTCTGATTCAACCCCTAGCCTGGATCCATATTTGATCCATATGCCATGAGTGTGGCCCTAAAAAAAAAAAAGCAAAAAAATGTAAAAAAAATTTAAAAATTAACAAAATAGAAAATATCAGCACACAAATAAAAGTTATTTTAAAAAATCCAAGTGGAAATTATAGAATTGAAAAACACAAAACAAAAATAAAATAAGGGGCTAATAAGTAGGGGGGAGATGAGAGAAGACAGAATTGGTGAACTAGAGGATATATCAATAGAATTCAGCCAATTTGAACAACAGAAAGAAAATAAACTAAAAAAAGGAGAAGGAGGAGGAGGTGGCCCTTAAGGACTCGTGGAACAACAACAAAAGTCCCAACATTTGCATCAGTGGTGGCCCAGAAGAAGAGGAGAAAGATTGAAAAATTCATCAAAGAAATAATGGCTGAAAATTTTCAAAATTGGGCAAAACCATAAACCTACAGACTCCAGAATCCAAGATAATCCTAAACAGGAAAAAGCCAAAGAAATCCATGCCAAAACACTTCACAGTGAAACTTCTGAAAACTAAAAGACAGAGAAAAAAAATCTTGAGAACAACCAGACAATCCTGACACAGAGAACTATCAATTCAAATGACAGGGGATTTTTTTTTTCAGTAACCATGGGGTGCAGAAGGAAGTAGCATAACATTTTTCAAGTGCTGAAATAAAAGAACTGTCAACTCCAAATTATATATCTGGCAAAAAATATTCTTCAGGAATGAAGGCAAAATCTAGACATTCTCAGATGAAGGAAAACTAAGAGCGGTTGTGTCGCTAATAATCCCACCATTAAAAATGGCTAAAGGAAGTTCCCTAAGCAGAAGGGAAATGATAATAGAAAAAGACCTGAAACTGCATAAGGAAAAGAAGAGATTCAGAATAGGTGAAAATAGTGATAAGCATAAGCTCTTCTCATGAGTTTTCGCAATCACGTTTGATGGGTAAAGCAAAAATTATAACTCCTTCTCATCTGATACTCAATGTGTAACCAAAGAAATGGTTAACATAGTGACATTTAAAAAGTGGGGGAGATGAAAGGGATGTAGATGGAAGTGAGATTTCTATATTTCAAGTGATCAAAGTGATTTCTATACTTAAAGTGTAGACTGTGATAAGAGACTTATGTGCACTGCTATGAGAGAAACATTAAGTGGTTACAAGAGCAACCACTAAGAAAACAATGCAATGTGATATACTCGAAAACACTAAATATAAATTGGGATGGATTCCAAAAGTATGTCTAAGTAATCCACAGGAATGCAAGAAAAGTGAAACAGAGGAACAAGAACCAGAGGCAGCAAAGAGAAAACAAATAATACAATAGCATACTTAAGCTGGAATATATCAACAATCACCTTACATTTATATGGTATAAATATACCAATTAAAAGACAGAGATGGGCAAAGTAGATTTTTTTTAAAAAATGACCTTACTATAGTCTATCTACAAAATACTCCAAAGAAAACAGCACAGGAAGGTTGAAAGTAAAAGGATGGGGAAAAAAAAAAAAGATAGACTATGCTAATATTAATTTTACAAAAAGCAGTAGTGGCTGTATTAACAGCAGAAAAAGACTTCAGAGCAAAGCAAATTATTGGAAACAGACAGACATTATACAATGATAAAAGAAGCAATCCACTAGTAAGACATAATGTTCCTAAATGCGTATGCACCAAATAAAGAGTCTTGAGACATACGAAATACATGAAGCAAAAACTGAGAGAGCTAACAGGACCCACAGACAATTCCACACTACAGTTGGGGACTTCAACACCCCATTCTCAGCAACAGATACAACCATAGTTGGCACCAAAAAAGATGAATTCAAAACTACTTCATTTAGGAGTTCCCTGGTGGCCTAGCGGTTAAGGATTCAGTGTTGTCACTGCTGTAGTTCAGGTTTGATCCCTAGCCCAGGAATTTCTGCATGCCACAGGCATGGCCAAAAAAAAAAAAAAAAAAAAAAGGAAAAAAGAATACTTCATTTATAAAACACTCTACCCAACAACAGTAGTTCACATATTTGTTTCAAGAGCCCATAGAACAAACGTCAGGATAGACCATATCCTGGGCCCTAAAACACACCTCAACAAATTTAAAAGAACTGAAATCACATAGAGTATGTTCTTTAATCACAATGGACTCAAACTAGAAATCAAAAACAAAAAGAAATCAGGAAAATCTCCTAACACTTGAAAATTAAACAACACACTTCTTTTTTTTTTTTATTTTCCCACTGTACAGCAAGGGGGTCAGGTTATCCTTACATGTATACATTACAATTACATTTTTTCCCCCACCCTTTGTTCTGTTGCAACATGAGTATCTAGACAAAGTTCTCAATGCTATTCAGCAGGATCTCCTTGTACATCTATTCTAAGCTGTGTCTGATAAGCCCAAGCTCCGGATCCCTCCCACTCCCTCCCCCTCCCATCAGGCAGCCACAAGTCTCTTCTCCAAGTCCATGATTTTCTTTTCTAAGGAGATGTTCATTTGTGCTGGATATTAGATTCCAGTTATAAGTGATATCATATGGTATTTGTCCAGTTATAAGTGATATCATATGGTATTTGAGCCAGTACTTGTAGTTCTGGCTCATTTCACTCAGTATGAGATTCTCTAGCTCCATCCATGTTGCTGCAAATGGCATGATGTCATTCTTTTTTATGGCTGAGTAGTATTCCATTGTGTATATATACCACCTCTTCCGAATCCAATCCTCTGTCGATGGACATTTGGTAAACAACACACTTCTAAGTCATCCATGGATCCAAGAAGATGTCTCAAAGGAAATAACAAAATGTATCGAACTGAATGGAAACAAAAACACAATTTATAAAAATATGCGGGACACAGCTAAAGCAGTGTTGAGAGGGAAATGTATAGTGCTAAATGCATATATTAGAAAACAGGAATGGTCTCAAATTAGTATCTAAGCTAAGTCAATAATCTAAGCTTGTATCTCAAGCGCCTGGGAAAAGAAGTGCAAAATAAACTCACAGCAGCAAAAGATAAATAATAAAGATAAGGATCACTGAAACTGAAGACAGAAAAACAATAGAGAAAAATCAATGTACAAAAAGCTGGTTCTTTGAAAAGATCAGTAAAACTGAACTCTAGCAAGATCGAAAAGAAATAAAGAAGACACAAATTACCAATATTGGGAATGAAGCAGGGGACAGAATTTACAGACCTGGCAGATATCCAAAGGGTAATAAGGGAATATTACCAGGATTTCCTGTATAGCACAGGGAACTAGAGTCTTTATCTTGTAATAGCCTATAATGGAAAAGAATCAGAAAGACTATATATATATATATTTGTTGTACACCCGAAACACAATACTGTAAATCAATCCATGTTGTCCACAAAGGCTAAAAAAGAAAAATCACATGATCATATCAACTGATGCAGAAAAAGTACTTGACAAATTTAATACCACCTAGTCATGATTAAAAAAAAGAACGCTCATAAAACTAAGACTAGAGAAGAACCTTTCTCAACTTCGTATAAAGCATCTACAGCTAACATTATACTTAAGGATGAAAGAATGTCTTCCTTCTAAGATTGGAAACAAGACAAGGATATCTATTCTCACCACGGCTTTTTGACAAAGTACTTGTAGTTCTAGCTAGAGTAATAAGGCAAGAAAATGAAGTAAAGCCATACAAATCAGAAAGGAGGAACTCCCTTTGTCCCTATCTACAGACCACATGACTGTCTACCTGGAAAATTCCAAAGACATGTCAAAATAACTCCTAGAAGTAATAAATGAGTTCAGCAAGGTTGCAGGCTATAAGATCCACACACACAAAATAAACCAATCACCTTTTTATATACTAATAACAAACATTTGGAGATGTTTGTTTCCAAATTTAAAAATTTTAAATTAAAAATAATACTATCCTGCCATAAGGATAGATGTACATAGATCAATGACATAGAAATGAGGGTCAAGACCTAATCAAACTTCTAAGCTTTTCGCACCGCCAAGGAAACTATAAACAAAACGAAAAGACAACCTACAGACTGGGAGAAAATATTTGCAAATAATATGACCAACAAGGAATTAATTTCCAAAATATAGAGAGAGCTCATACAACTCCATATGAAAAACAAACACACAACGCAATCAAAAAAAAAAAAATGGGCAGAAGACCTAAACCGACATTCCTCCAAAGACGACGCACAGATGGCCAACAGGTACATGAAAAGATGCTCAACATTACTAATTATTAGAGAAATGCAAATCAAAACTGCACTGAGGTTATCACCTCACACTGGTCAGAAGAACCATCATCAAAAAGTCTACAAATAATAAGTGCTGGAGAGGATGTGGAGAAAAGGGGACCCTCCTACAATTAAGTAGGAATGTAAGTTGGTGCAGTCACTACAGAAAATAGTATGGAGGCTCCTTAAAAGATTAAAAATAGCACTATCATAGGATCCAGCGATCCCACTCCTGGGCTTATATCTGGAAAAGATGAATACTCTCGTTTGGAAAGACACATGCACCGCAATGTTCACTGCACCAGTATTCACGATAGCCAGGATATGGAAACAACCTAAATGTCCATCAACTTTTAGGCTGCCAAAAGATAAACGGATAAAGAAGATGTGGTACATATATACAATGGAATAATACTAAGCCATAAAAAGAAGGAAATAATGCCATTTGCTGGAACATGGATGCAACTAGAGATTCTCATACTAAGGGAAGTAAGTCAGAAAGAGGAAGGCAAGTATTACATAATATCACCCATATGCGGAATCTTAAAAAACAATACAAATGACTTTGTTTACAAAACTGAAACAGACTCATAGACACAGGAAACAAACATATGGTTACCAAAGGGGAAAGGGGAGGGAGAGGGACAAATCAGGAGTAGAAGATTAGTGGATACACACCGTTATATATAAAATAGATAAACAGCAAGGATTTACTGTAGAGCATAGGAAGCTATATTCATTATCGTGTAATAACCTATAATGGAAAAGAATCTGAAGCTGTACACCTGAAGTAAGACAATACTGTGAATCAACTATAGTTAAATAAAAATAAAGAAAAGAAGTGAGGGTCAAGAAATAAATCTTACGTTTATGTTCAACATAATAGTCTTTTCAATAAACGGTGCTCTGACAACTCGATATCCACGTGCGAAAGAATGATGTTAGACCCCTTTTTCACTTTTACACAAAAATTAACTCAGAATGGAAGACAAACTTAAATGTCACAACTAAAACTATCAAACTCATAAAAGAAACAAGAGTAAATCTTGGTGATCTTGAATTAGGCAGTGGTTTTTTTGGAGAGAGCATCAAAAGCACCGGTGATAAAAGAAAAACTAGATAATCAGATGTCTTCAAAATGATAACTTCTGGGCTAGAAATAATACCGTCAAGAAAGTGGAAAGGTGACTCAGAATGGAAGAAAATTTTGCAATTCATAAAACTCATAAGGGTCTCGTATCCAAGATACTGAGGAATCCTTAAAATTCCACAACAGAAAGACAAACAACACAACTTAAACATGGGCAAAGGAGCTGAACCAAACATTTCTCCAAAGAAGATATACGCATAGTCAATCAACACATGACACTATGCTTAACATCCCTGGCTATAATGAAAAAGACAGGAAATTATAAGTGCTGGCGAGGATGTGGAAAAACTGAAACCCTTCCATGCTGTTGGTGAGATTGTAAAATGGAACAACTCCTTTGCAAAACAGTCTGGCACTTCCTCACAGTGTTAAAATATAGAGTTCCCACATGATCCAGAAATTCCACTCCTAGGTATCCACGCAAGAGAAATGAAAACTATCTCTATGCACAAATGTGTACACGAATGTTCAGAGCAGCCTTCTTCATGAGAGTCAAAAGGGGAAACAACCCACATTTCAATCAACTAGTGGATGTAGTATTTTGATACAATGGAATAGTCTTTGGCAATGAAAAAGAATGAAGTACTAATGATGCTAAAACATGCCTGCTGTATGGCTCCATTTATAAGAACGCACAGAACAGGCAGATCCTTAGACACCTCGAAAGGATAACGGGTTGTTAAGGGCTGGGGGTGAGGCGGAATGGGGAATGACTGCTAACGGGTGTGTGGTTTCTTTGGGGCAGGGGGTGTAACTAAAATGGTTTGATGTAAATTAGATACTGATGATGGTCGCACAACTCTGTGGACACATGAAAAAGACAACACTGGATCGAACACTTCAAATGAATTTCGTAGAATGTGAATTAGATCAATGAATCTGTGTTTAAACAACGCAATGCCATTGATTGGCACGAGCACCCTGAGGTCTGTGGCAGGACTGGCCAACGGGGACCTGCTGTCTAGCACAGGGAGCTCTACCCAGTCTTCCGGGATCACCTATGTGAGAAAAGAATCTGACAGAGATTGGATGTGTGGACATGTGTCCCTGAATCACAACACCACAAATCAACTCTACTTCCATCAAACTTGAAAAAACGAAGAAACCAAAAAGAAAAAACACAATACCGTTTACAACCGCTCCAAAGAAAATGCAATGTAAATCTCAGAAAGTGTGCATAGAATCTGTACCCAGAATATTACAAAGCGCTTATGCAAGAAATAAAGACCTAAATACATGAAGAGACATACTGCGCTTATTGATTAGAAGCCTCAACATAGTAAATACTTCAATTCTCTTCGAATTGATCTATGATTTTAATGATGCAAATCCCATCAACATCCCAGCAAGATGTTTTTTCATAATCGAGATAAGCATATTCTAAAATTTATATGGAAAGGTTCAGGTCTCAGAATAGAACAATTTCGAAGAACAAGAATATCATGGGAGGAGTCACTGTACCTGATATCAATGTTTATTTTATAAAAATATTAATCAGGACTGTGTGACACTGGCAGAGGGACAGGCACATAGACCAACGAGCAGAAACAGATGTGGGTACTAATTTTTGACAGACACGAGAGCAATTCAGCAGAAGACGGACGGCCTTTTCAACAAACGGTCCTGGAGCAATTGGACGTCCATGGGCAAAAACACCCAATGAGCCTTGACCTAAACCTCACGCCTTATACAAAAATTAGCTCAAAACAGGTCACAATCTTCAGTGTACAATACATAGCTGTACAACCTTTTAAAAAATGAGAAAATCTTCTGGACATAGGCCTTTATGACGAATTCTTAGACTCGACGACAAAAGCATGGCCCATAAAACAATCTTTCTGTCAAAGGACCTGTTGAGAGGATGAAAGGACAAGCTACAGACTGGAAGAGAATATTTATGAATTCCATATCTGACAATGGACGAGGACGCAAAACAAATACAAAGGACACTCAAAACTCAACAGCAGAAACCAAACCAACCCAAACCGTCTAGAGTTTCATTTATAGGACCTTCTGGAAATGACCAAAATTGTAGAAGTGTAGAACCTAAGTGGCTGTCACAGGTTTGGGACTCGGGGTGGGGCAGGGTGGGAAGGAGGTAGGTTCGGTTCTAAAAGGGCAACATGGGAGTTCCCTGGTCGCCTAGCAGTTAAGGATCTGGTGTTGTCACTGCAGTGGCTCTGATCATTGCTGTGGCACAGGTTCCATCCCTGGCCCGGGAACTTCCGCACACTGGAGGCACGGCCAAAGCACATAAAAAGAGGCTCCAAAATTAGAAACATGCTCATTAAACTTACTGAGATATCATGTCTCACCGACCAGATTTACACAAATTCAAAAGTACAGCAAACATTTTGTTGGTCGAGGTTTGAGGGAAGAGGGCGCTCGCGCATATCGCGGATGGGAATGCAAACTGATACATCCTTTCAGGAGGGGGCTCTGGCGATGCCTAACGAAACTACGTACGCGTTTACTTTTCGACACACCAATTTCACCTCTAGGAATCTACCCTGAAGATACATCTCCCACAAAAGGAAATACATATCACTAGGGTGATCATCACAGCATTGCTGGTAATTGCAAAATACTGGAAACAATCTACATACTCAAACATAGGAAGGTGGTGGAATCAGGGCGGTCCGTGCACACGATGCCGCATGACGCAGCTGTAATAAGAGAAAGAGGAAGAGCTTCATGAACGGATAGGGAGTGACTGCTAGGACATACTGTCACATAAGAATGCAAAGCCCCGAAGGGTGTCGACAGCATGCTACTACCTTCGTGGAAGAAGGAAAGATAACCGCTCCTTGGTGCAAAAGAAACCCAGGAAAAAAGAAAGAGGTTGCTTCCTTAGAGGGCACAAGCGGAATGTGGTGGCGAGGACAGAAAGCGGCACCTCCTGTCACTTCTGTCCTTAGTTTAGCTTAAAAAAATGAAACTTAACAAAGACAGGGAAAGACTCCCAAAAGGAATCGAAACAGAAACAGGTGCACTGAATCCTATTCAATGACCACACAGGGGCAAAGGGGGGGGGGGGGCGGGTGGAGACGAGCCCAGGGGACTGGTTAACAGCCTTTGGGTGATAGCCCCTTAAACGAAACACAGGAAGAATTGTAAACAAATATTCCACTACGGTTAGTAGGCTCCTTTCCGCAGTTTATGGATTAGCAATTCTGAAACGACTTCCTGTGTGTTCTAGAATAAGCCAGGCAGTCTCTTAGGGATAAGCGCTGGGAGATTTACAAATACGGAAAGGGAAAGAGAGAAGCAACTCTGGTGTTGGACGGGGATTCAGAGGTAACAGTGTGAACTCGGCTTCTCGACAGGTAGGGAGGTAGCTAAATTACTGCAATAAAAAGGAAATATTGATGGAGTTCATTCATTTCCTAGCCTTGTGGACTGAGAGGGTCTGCTAGCGATGGCTCTCCTGCAGAAGTGAGCACACGTCTGGTAACCACTGTTCTCCACCAAAGGGAACCAGGGCTCCTTGGAAAAATGGCTGAGTTTCAGAGCTGAGGCAGAAAATGTACAGATGAGCCTGGAGCACCCTGTTGTACCAGAAATTAAGGCCACGCTCGGAGAATGATAACGGATGTGTCAAAAAGACATACGAGCCAACAGAAAGGGTTTCCCACTGGCCGAGCCTGGGGCAATGTGAGCATCAAAATAAATAACAAAAGCAAAGGATTACAACTCATTGAATAAAGTAACAATCCATGAGCTCACCTGATATAAAGACATAAGTAAATAAATCACACGGGGGAAGGCACTCTCTCTCTTACAGCAGGAAGCCAAATATAGAAGGGACCATGGAATTAGAAAGTCATTATTTGGCAACCGGAACGAGTGAAAGTTTACCGAGTAACAATTGATCAACATACCTTCAAAATCTATTCCCATAAGATCCTTATTAATTACAAAGGAAAAAACAGTAATTTGACAGTGGAGCAACTTGGCAGGCGACCACATCAGCCATGCGCAGAACCTGAACTGCATCATGAGAAAACATCAGGCAAGTCCCGAGTAAGGGAGAGGCCAAAAAAGGATGGGCCCGTAGGCTTCGCAAATATCAAGGCTACAAAATACCAAGACGAACTGGAGACTGTTCTAGATTAAAGGACACTAAAACGACCCAATGACCAAATGTTTCCATTAAGGTCTTTCGATTAGATTGGTACCAATGTTAGCTTCCTGATTTTGCTCAAACGTCCTGGGCTTATGCAAGAAAATGTCTTTCCTCTTAAGAAATATACATTTAAGTATTCTGAGGTAAAGTCACATTGCACCTGCAATTTATTATTACACAGTTTAGAAAAAGGAGTCGGGGCGGAGGGAGGAGGTAAGACAGTGTTAATATTTGTAGAATTGAGCAAAAAGGTATTCGAAAATTATTTGTATTCTTCTCGCAACTTTTCTTGATGTCTGAATTTATGTCAAGCTAAAGATTACATTTAAAAAGTTTAGAACTTTTTTTTGGTCTTTTTGTCTCTTTTAGGGCTGCACCTGTGGCACACGGAGGTTCCCAGGCTAGGGATCCAGTTGGAGCTGTAGCCGCAGGCCTACACCACAGCCACAGCCACGCAGGATCCTTAACCCAATGAGCGAGGCCAGGGATCGAACCCACGTCCTCTTGGATGCTAGTCGGATTCGCTAACTGCTGAGCCACGACGGGAACTCCTTAGAACTTTTTTTTAATGAACCCACAGGGGAGAAAGTGTATACCAGAAGAGGCCTTTGGACCAACCGTTAGAAAATGTTCATGGGTGATGCAGGGGTTTCCAAGAGGACAGAAGTCTCAGGCACACAAGGGCATTCAGGGGAAGCTAACTGTCATTTAGATAAATTTCAAGACAAAACTGGAGCTTTCCTCCCAACAACCGACCTGTTGGCAATGACCCTCAAAACCCCGCCCGGTGTGGTAGCCACCAGCTGGTCAATTGAATTCCAGGTCTGCACTCAGAACTCAGCCCACGAGGCAAAAGAACTGAGAACTGGAGGGATCCTTTCAGGCAGAGCCATTCTGGAGGATGGATGGATGGATGGATGGATGGACAGACGGAAGGAAGGAAGGGTAGATGGACTGTAGATATGTAAGATTAAGATATAAAAGGCTTCTAAATACCCATGATGGAAAAAATGTATGTAAATTAATGATGATAAGCAATATTAGTTATTTTAAATAATTTCAACTCAGTCAGCAAAGAAAGTATCCTACAAAGTACAGTTCATCATGGACCTGATGAGAACGTTTAACTTGAATAGTCTATTTAAGTACCCTCCAGTTTGGTAGCCACTGACCACATGTAAGTGCAAACTATACTCTGGAATGGGAAGACTTAGCATCATAAAACACAGTGTATAGTACCTCAGTAATTTATATATATATATATATATGTATTTTGCTTTTTAGGGCCATGCCGGCGGCATATGGAAGTTCCCAGGCTAGGGGTAGAATCGGAGTTGTAACTGCTGGCCTATGCCATAGCCACAGCAATGCAGGATCTGAGCCTTATCTGCAACCTATACCACAGCTCACGGCAATGCTGGATCCTTAACCCGCTGAGTGAGGCCAGGGATCGAACCTGCATCCTCATGGATGCTAGTCAGATTTGTTAACTGCTGAGTCACGACAGGAACTCCTATAATTTTTATATTGACTGCATGCTGAAATCAGAATTTTACACAGGTTATGTTAAAATAAATTATTCAAATTAGTTTCATCTGTTTCCTTTTTACTTTCTTAATGTGGCTACTCCTAGAAAATTTTAAATTGTATGTATGGCTTGCATTTATGGCTTGCATTACATTTCTTTTTTTTTTTTAAGGCAAGAAATAGATTTATCAAGATAAGATGCTTGTGAAAGATACAAGCAGGCAGGCAAGGATCAAGTGGGCTACAGTTTTATCATTCAAGGGCAGCATTATATTTCTAATGGACAGAACTGGCCTACTTGATAAATGGTTTTGCAAGTTTTTGCTCAAATCTTACCTTCTCAGCAAGGTCCTTGCTGGCCACCCTATTTAAAAGTGTACCCCTGAGGTAAAAGACTTAAATGATAGAAATATAAAACACTGATAAAGGAAGGCAAAGATGATTCAAAGAAATGGAAAGATATCCCAGTCTCCTGAGTTGGAAGAATTAATATTGTTAAAATGGCCATGCCACCCAAACCATTCTACATATTTAACAAGATCCCTATCAAATTACCCACAACATTTTTCACAGAACTAGAACAAACACTCCGAAGATTTATATGGAACCATAAAAGACCCAGAATTGCCAAAGCCATCCTGAGGGGAAAAAAAAAAAACAAAAACCAAGCAGGAGGCGTAACTCTCCCAGACTTCAGACAATATTACAAAGCCACAGCAATCCAGGCAGTGTGGTACTGGTACCAAAACAGACATATGGACCAATGGAAGAGAAATAAACCCATGCACCTAGGGTTACTCTTCAACAAAGGGGGAAAGAATATACAATGGGGAAAAGATAGTCTCTTCAGCAAGTGGTATTGGGAAAGTTGGACAGTCGCGTGCAAATCAATGAAGTTAGAATAATCCCTCACATCACACACAAAAATCAACTCATAAAGGCCTTAAACATTAGATATGACACCATAAAACTCCTAGCGGAAACACAGGCAAAACACACTCTGACATAAATTGCAGCAATATTTTTTTTGGATCCATATCCTAGAATAATGGAAATAAAACAAATGGGACCTAATTAAACTCAAAAGCTTTTGCACAGCAAAGAAAACGACAAACAAATGAAAAGACAACCTATGGACCGGGAGAAAATATTTGCAAACGATGTGACAAGGGATTGATTTCCAAAATATACAAACAGCTCAATACCAAAAAAACAAACAACCCAATCAAAAAATGGGCAGAAGACCTAAGTAGACATTTCTCCAAAGAAGACATACGGCTGGTCAAGAGGCACATGAAAAGATGCTCGCCATGGCTAATTACTAGAGGAATGCAAATCAAAACTACAATGAGAGGAGTTTCTGCTGTGGCACAATAGAATCAGCCTCATCTCTGGAGCACTGGAAGGAAGGTTCAATCCCCGGCCCAGCACAGTAGATTAAGGATCCGGTGTTGCCACGGCTGTGGCGTAGGGCATAATTGCGGCTCAGTTCTGATCCCTGGCTCGGGAACTCCATATGCCTCAAAGAGGACAAAAATGAAATAAATAAATAAGTAAATAAAAACAAAAAGGGCAGAAGAGCTGAACAGACATTAAAAAAAAAAAAAATTCAATGAGGTATCACCCCATACCTGTCAGAATGGCCATCACCAAAAAGTCTACAAAGAATAAATGCTGGAGAGGATGTAGAGAAAAGGGATCCCTCTTACACTGTCAGTGGGAATGGAAACTGGTGCAACCATTATGGAGAACAGTATGGGGGTTCCTTAAAAACTAAAAACAGAGTTGTTGCTATGATCCTGGGATCTTACTCCTGAGCATACCTCCAGAGAAAACTCTACTTCAAAAAGATACATGCACCCAAGTGTTCCCTGCAGAACTCTTCACAACAGCCAAGACATGGAAGCAAATATCCCCAACAGAGGAATGGATGAAGAAGATGTGGTACATATACACAGTGGAATATTACTCAGCCATAAAAAAGAATGAAGTGCTGCCATTTGAAGCAACATACTAAGTGAAGTAAGTCAGACAGAAAAAGACAAATATTATATGATGTCACTTATATGTGGAATGTAAAAAAGAATGATACAAGTGAACTTATTTGCAGAAAAGAAACAGACTCACAGACATAAGAAAGGAACTTCTGGAGTTCCCGTCGTGGTGCAGTGGTTAACGAATCCGACGAGGAACCATGAGGTTGCGGGTTCAGTCCCTGGCCTTGCTCAGTGGGTGAAGGATCCGGCGTTGCCGTGAGCTGTGGTGTGGGTCGCAGATGCAGCTCGGATCCCTCGTTGCTGTGGCTCTGGCATAGGCCAGCGGCTATAGCTCCAATTCGACCCCTAGCCTGGGAACCTCCATATGCCACGGGAGTGGCCCAAAGAAATGGCAAAAAGACAAAAAAAAAGAAAGGAACTTCTGGTTACCAAAGGGGAAGGGGGGTATAAATTAAGAGCTGGGGATTAGCAGATACAAATTATCTTGTTTAAAATGATAAACGAGGTCCTACTGTATAGCACAGGCAAGTAGACTCATTATCCTGTGATAACCTATAACGGAAAACAATCTGAAAAAGAATAGCTGCTATACACCAGCCACTAACACAACATTGTAAAGTAACTATACCTCAATAAAAAATAAATAAAGTACCTCCTAAGGAGGAAGAAAACAGTACAGTCTTGCCCGGCTCCCCCCAACTCCCTTCCTTGATTTATTCTGCTTCGAGACACTTATACTATATATATATATATATTTTTACTTATTAACCTCATCTGTCATTGGTTTTCCCCACTAGACTGTCATCCATGAGGGTTTTTTTCTGTTTTGTTCACCCTTGTATCCGTGACACATCATTAACTTGCCTAAGTTCTTTCACCTTGCGTATTCGGTAGCCTCTTACCTCTGACCCCTCCTGTTCTGGCCTCTCATCCATCTGTCCATCCATCCATCTCCACCCATCCATTTTCCAAGAGTGCCCGGCACATAGGAGACACACACGCACACATCTTTGCTGAATCAACTTTTCAAAATGACTTTTGACCAGTTTCTGAATTGACCAGCAGCCAAGTTCCGGTGTGGGATTACTTTGCGCTCCCGTTTCATCCCGACCCCACCTTTCCTGCTGTTCACGTGGGAGAGGAGAGGCAGCCCACTGCCCCAGCACCTGAGAAGGTCCACAGGAGGGAGAAAGCTGAGGGGCACTGACCTCCTTCCCCACCTCCCTTCTGCTCTGATTTCAAGGCCGAAGCTCTTAAATCTGAGCCGGGGGAGTGAATAGACACATTTTCCCCAAAGGCAGACAGCCATCAGGAACTATGTGGGCAGAGAAGTACCAACGCTTAAAAGTGCCAGAGCATTTCATTTGTGTGGTTTTTTTTTTTTTTTTTGGACTTGATGTCTACTTTCCTCTTTCAGACAATCACTGAATTTTACCACGAGAAACAATGTGAAGGTCATATACTCCACTGGTGAAATCACACTCTCTAAATATAATCATCCGAACCAGTAAGGAAAACCTCAGAGCCCCTCCCCCACATCCCAGTCTAGACCAGCCCCCTCCCTGTAGCCACGGGAACCACAGGGCCCAGAGAAGCGAAGGGACTTGCCCCAGGCCGCACAGTGAGGGAGCAGAGCCGAGCCTGGCACCCAGGCTGCCTCCCGCCCAGGCCAGGGTCTCTGTGCCTCTGCAGCCACACGCCAGGCCTGCTCCAGGCCAGAAGAGGTGGTGGCGCTGGACCCCAGAGAAACAGCCCCAGAGCTCATGGCTGTGTGGGGAGGAGCCGGGCAGATTTTGTAAGCAGCCCATGAATGAACTCCAGGGGCCAAGACATTTATGCGATGCGAAAGCAAACAAATAAGCAAACCTGCCAAGTGCTAAGGGTGCCAAGAGTGGTACAAGAGCTTCTCCCAGACAAGACAAACGGTTACTCGTTACAAAAATCAGGGTCGGGGGAGTTCCCTTCATGGCTCAGTGGTTAACGAACCCAACCAGGATCCATGAGGATGCAGGTTCGATCCCTGGCCTCGCTCAGTGGGTTATGGATCCGGTGCTGCCGTGAGCTGTGGTGTAGGTCACAGATGCAGCTCAGATCCTGCATGGCTGTGGCTGTGGCTGGCAGCTGCAGCTCCGATCTGACCCCTAGCCTGGGAACTTCCATATGCTGCAGGTGTGGCCCCAAAAAGCAAAAAAAAAAAAAAAAAAAAGAAATCAGGGCGGGGTGGCTTGTTTTGTTTGGGTTTCCATAATGACAATTGGCAAATATGAAGTCAATCCTAAAATGTCCTATGTGTTTAAATTAAAACAATTTCAAATGATAAGTCCCCAAGGACTACCCCTCCCATTATTTCAAAAAAAAAAAAATCTGATTTGTTTAAAATTAAGTCGACAAAGTATTTACTCCTGGATGTTGGAGGCAGAGCTGAGGACAAAAATCCCTTTTTGATAAGCTGCTATTTGATAGCTAGGAAGCAAAGTCTCTAGATGCGATATTCTGCTGACTGCAGGCCTATCCTAAGCTGGAAGCTTAGATGCTTCTTCTTTAAGGGTCTGTGACCTATGGGGTGGGGGGCAAACAGCCCCCAAGTGGGCCCAGGGCAGGAATGTCTGAGTCCCGCTTAGCTCCTGGCAGCTCGCTGGGGGATGCAGCCCCAGCGTCCCCTGTGTAAAACCAGCAAGCCGCCAGGAGCTAAGCGGGACTCAGACATTTTGCTGTCTTTATCCCAATTTCTGGAAGTCTCTATGACAGGCACAGCCTCCACCTACCAAAGTGAAATGAAAACCCCACGCTTTTAAGTCTCGGGTCACTTCAAAAAGAACAAATTGTGATTTACGCTTTTCAGATCTTGTAATTAACTTAGCATTTAATCTGAAACTCAGAGGACCAGAGCCGGAGGGGCCTTCTAATCCCCCTGGTCAAGCCCTTCACCGCACAGATGGGGAAACTGAGGCTCACAGCTGGGCCCGGAGCACACGTCGGTCAATCCCACGTGCACAGTCTTTGCACTGTGGCACGAGGGACCCTCTCAGACTCAGGCATCTGGTTGCAAACCAAATGTGGAATCTTCCAAAAGCCAAGCACCAACGGCCATGCTTTCCGATTTAAGAACCGCCCTTGTGTGGGTGGATTCGGGGCCGATGCTTTTCCAGTGACCTCCCGCCTCCCCACCTCCAGGCGAACCGGGGAGTGAGGCCGAGGCGCTGCAGCAGAGCCTGGGAGGGGGCATTCGACAGAGCCACAGGCGAACCTGACGACAGGGCTGTACCTTTGAGAGAGGTGAGCGGCACTATCTCGAGGAGCCAGAGAGCCTGGAGGGAACAGAGGCCCAACAGGGGCCAAGGACACATCTTCACGCCCGCTTGGCGCTTGGCGCGTGACCTTGGGCAGGCCCTGAGCCCTCTCAGGACCTCAGTTTCCCCATCTGCGATTTACCAGCCCTCTGGCCTGGCCGAGGGGAGTCTCTGCACATTTTCCACAGCTGGAGGTGAGCAGTGGAGGAGGGCTGTTTGAACTGAGTCCAGCCGGCTTCTTTCTTCCGAGGCAGACCCCCCCCACCCCCGCCCCCGCTAAGTGCCTGCCGGTTCTTCCAGGGGCTTCTCTCCAAAGAGAATAAGATGCTCTTCGCCACCAGATCCCGCTCCCCAGGAGCTGGCCAGACCTTTTCCGTGACCGCGGGGAAAAAATCAAGGACCACTTTTACCTCCTGGTGCCAGGTGTGACAATACTGGAGTGTGGACAACTAAACCCAACCATCTGGCTTCTCGGATCCCCTTTGCTAACTCCCGTGGTAGGCAGACGTGCAAGCTTCCAGAACACTGAGCCAGATACCCACCCCCTGGCCCACTCCAGAGCCGACAAAGGCTGGGCAAGCAGGACCCCTAAGCAGGCATGGCCTTGGGAACTGTCTACACCCCAAGCCACACGCGCCCTTGGAGGTCCCTCCCAAGCCAGAAACTTTTCTGCCGCTTTGCCTGGCTGTAACTTACACAAGGTCAAAGGAAGGGAGGAAAGCACTGCTCACGTCACACGAGACCTGCTCTCCTTGTGTTTCATTTCTCAGGCCAAATGGGAAGGGTCACCAGTGAGCAACCCGAGAGGGGCCCGAGCCTGATGTTTGCAAGACCATCTCAGCGACACCGCCTCCCTGGACTCTCCCACGAGGCCGTTAAGCTGCGTGGGGCTGGCGGCCTCGCGCCTCCACCTGACAAGCGAGGACACGAGCGTGGGTTCACGGACTGGTGGACAGCCCCACAGCGGGCCCACGTCCTGCACCAAAGGCCAAGCGCGTTGTTTACCCCACCCAGCCTGGCATCTCATGTCTACGTGGTAAGGTGGGTGAGCCCGTGATCTGGCACAGCCCAGGCACCATATCGAGGCGTTCTTAGCCTGTCTCAAGGATCTCTGAGGGAACCATGACTGGGCTTCCAGAAGGGTCTATGAGCCCCTGAAATTAGACACGACACAACATTGCATATAATTCTCAAGGAAGTTGGCGAGCCACAAAAGGCAAAGAGCTACCCCTGCTCCAGAGAGACGGGAATCTTTTTGTGTGATGACCACGAGGGCTGGCTTCCCTGAAGTCAGGCTCAGAAGGACCTTGACAGCCAGGCAGTCCTGGTGGTTCTCCAGCCTCAGGAACCGAACAGCTCTATGTGGGCACGATACCACTGGTGGGTCCCCGAGGGCCTTCCTAACCCTGAACGCTCCTCCCCCTGGGAAGAAGAGCACGCGTCGGGCTGGGCTGGGCTGCCGAGGGGCCGGGGCTGGGGGAACGGGGGGGGTGGGGGTGGGGGCTGGGGCTGGGGCTGGGGGAACGGGGGTGCAGGGAGGGCGGCCTCTGCTGGGAGAACCTGGCCGTTCCACCGGCCGCTCTGAACAGGCCCCTGGGAGGCTCCAATTTGAAAACAGTCTCCCGGCCACTGAGGGACAAGCCCTTGACACCTGCCCTATTAGTGGGTGGGAGGGGCTCCCCGGCTGTCCTCCTGCACAGGGGCGTGAGTCACGCTCTGAAGGCGACACACAGGCCATGTGTCGGGAGCACTGGTGGCCCCAGTGGGATTCGGGCAGCGACACGCCTCCATGGCTCCAGGGCTTGTTTTGAGGGCCGCGGCTGTGGCTGCGAGGACACCGTCGTAATTTACCAGTAACGACACGTGACCATCACGCTCTTTAGCCCATCGCTGGGGGATCCCTAGACACGACCAGATTGTTCACTTGCATCCGAACGTCAGCACAATTATAGGAACACCGAGTGTGTCTGATGTGACTCCGTATTCCCCCAGATTAATCCGAGCGTGGTGGCCAAGTGAAATGCCATACTTCTCGGAGCTATTGTTACAACATGTTCGTGAGGCAAACTGCGAAGAAGATGTAGTAATTAGAGGTTAAATTAATCCTTGACAGACAAGAGGCTTAGAAGCGCTGAGCCCTCCTCCCCAAACGCATGCCAGCCTTTCAGAATTAGACACGCAAAGCATGTGACGTTGGCAGCGGCACCAAAACGCCTGTCCCACTTAAAATTCCGAGGTCGGTGCTGGAACTTCCAGAGGCAGATCTACCACTGAGATCTCATTAAGGGCAAAACCCAAACAAGGGGTTGGCGGCCCAACTCTCTGTCATCAGTTTGAAAACAAGACGTGACACACTCCTCTCTGAGGCACCCAAGCCTGGGCCCTAGACTCGTCTTTCACTGACAGCCTCCGATTTCAGCTGCTTCTAAGCTTTGGCTTCTGATACCCGGCCGCCCCATCTGAACGAGGCCAAGCAAAGCGCACGATGACAGAGGGCACATCCCAACAGAGCGTGGCCCTTCCCCACACGGCACCTGTCCCACCTGCTCTTCCTCAAGACGGGAAGCCTGTGCGCCCCCAGCACAGGTGCCAAGCACAAGACTGAGAGCCAGGGACCAGGATGCTGTCTCCTTCAGCTCCCTTTGCTGTGTCTCAGCAAAGTCCGGCCCCCTCTCTGGGCCTCACTCGCTCTTCTGTGAAGTCCCGGGGCTGTACTCCTCCGGCTCGAAAATTCTCCGTCTGTCAGCACCTGTGTTTGTGGGCCAGTTGGTCTATCTACGTCAACCATGTGCAGGAGCTGTGGTCAACTGGCTAACGGGGCCCGCAAAAAGGAAGGCGGAGCTGGATCCGGTGCTGCCCCCTCTGTGTCACGTGGGGGTTTCAGGTTCAAACACTGGGCAAAATCGGAACACAGCGTCAAGGTTGGGGTTGGGGGGGCCCAGGGCGCCGCACAGCGGACTTGAGATGGCCCCAAGTACTCAAGATGACTTGACTTGGTTTTTGTCCTGCCTTTAGTCCCAAAGGCCCACCGTCCCCCCCGCAAGGCTGGAAGGCACAAGCTGGGGCCATTAGGCCCTTTGGGACTAGATGCCATTCACTAGCTCGGGCCCTGGGCCTCCAGGGGCCTCTTCTACAATGGAGAGGCATGTGTCCCTGTGGCCTAGTGTCCAGGTCCTCCCATAGGCGGAGGGAAGGGGGCCCCATCCTCCTCGGCGCCTCACTGGACAATTCTCAGCCTTAAGAAAGTGGCACTTCCCACACGCACTTGAGGGTTATTTACTGGGCAGAGCAAGCAACAGGGCACAGCAGCAGGGGAAGGTGGCTGCCACCCCACTGTGCCCAAGATGGGTGCTGCGTGCGCAGGGTCAGAGGGCCGGCCAGGGCAGGACTTAAGCCCTGCCTCTGGAAGTCCTTACTCTGGGGAGCCCCTAGTCAGCAAGGCCCCTGGCTCCGCCTCACCCCTGGGGAGCTTTGCGGGCTGTGACCAACCTGATTGGTTTGGAAATTGTGCAGAGGTCAGATTTGGGGGGGGGGAGGGGGACCTGAGGGCCTAAGGCAATGGGGGGAGGCTCTGCGAATGGGGAGAAAAAAGCAAGCGTTTTCCCCCTGCAGAAAATGCACCTGGGGCTTCAGCTGCCCCCGGCTGGTCCCCGGAGAGCAGGACCCCACGGGGACTGTGCATCCCCATCCTCACAGGTCAACGGTGTCACCCGAGCCACATCCCTCGTCTCCGCAGGCCCCCTAGGCCAGCGGCCGGCCCCAGGGCTCCGTGGAGCCTGCAGTTCTTCCTCCGCTGCACGTGCAGATGAAATGACGACACAGTGATGGCAAAATCAAGTCATACCCAGTGCCACGAAACCCCCTCCGGTTCACACAGAGGTGGGACGTTTCTCTCCTCAACGTCCGGAAGACCTTTCAGGACTCCGTGTGGGAACAATCTGACTGTTCCGGGCTGCAATCGGCGACAGTGACGCCGCTCTCCTGCCCTACAGCTGGCTGCTGCTGCCTAGGTTACCTCGCGGCTGGCGCTGGGAGAGGTGTATGATGGGAAGCGGTTTATTGTGCTGATGCATAGTAACTGACTCCGGTCCCCCTCCCCAGCCACATCTGGGCTGGTCTAGTCACACTCTCAGCATTCTCTCTGCTCCAACAAACACTCAGCCGTTTCTGCTTGGATAAGGAGATTTCTTAGTTACATCCATTATACGTGTATCAACATTTATGGCCGCAAGATAATTGCCCGAGAGCTCAGAAGATAAAAGGTCTTCCTTCATAACGTCTGCCCTGCCCCATCCATTAAAAAAAAAAAATCAATATTAACATCAAGCAGGACAGCGGCAGAGTCTAGCATGGCTGCTGCGTCCTCAAAGTTGGAGATGCGATTTTTAGAAAACACCCAGCTGGCCTGGGAAGAAGAGGCCACACTCCAGGGGCACACGTGTGCAGAGGGAAGGCCTTTTTGTCCTTGAAACCCTTTGCCAGATCTGCTCTCTATGAGACGAGTCCTTTGGAAACACGCCAGTCTAGTTTCAAAGACTTTGGGTCCCGTAATCTGGAAAGCCACCCAATGATGAGAAGGCCTGCTGTTCGGTCCAGAGACCACCGGAACCGGGGAGGGGGGGGGGAACCCCCACAGAGAAAGAACACCTCGCCTTTTCTGTGGTTTGGATTGGCCCTCTGGCATTTTTCACTCCCCCCGCTTCTCGCTGCCCCTCAAAACCTCAGCCTCATTTCTTTAGCTGTCTAGCTGTCATCCCCAAGAGCATTTTCAGTTTCCCAGAAAATGACTATTTCATTCACAAGTCCCTGGATCTTAAAGTTGGAAGGGATTTGGACTCTGAGGTCATGGAAGGAAGATGGACTTGCCCAGGATCACTGCACTCATCAGTGGGGAGAATGTTCTAGAACACAGGTTTCCCAGCGTCAGGGCTAATTATCTCTCCAAGGGATCGCTTCAGGAAAAAGAAATCAGAATCTTAAAAAAAAAAAAAAAAAAAAGTTGACTGCATATAGGAAGCCCCTTTAAAGAAGGAGAGCAGCCCAACTATTGTCACAAGAACCACGTGCCTGAGATCAGTTTCTGCCCATTTCATAAGCCTAGAAAGCAACTGAGTTTCCTGGGGATAATCTATTAACAGGTGCATTTTAAGCCTCTAGGTGATCCTCTTAAAAGGGGGAAAAAATGATGCGAAATGTGCTGGCCAAGCTTGACAAAATCCCTTTCCTTCGCAAAAAGAATCAACAACCTAAACCTCCTACCTTAAGATGCAGTGAACGTATAGCCCCCACCCCCACCCCAGTAACAGGCTATTTCCTGGTTGAGCTTAAAAATTCAATGACGTTCCTGTTTCAACCCACACATCTGTGTCACTGTCGGCGTCAGTGGCAGGAAAACAGACGAAGTCACCCTTTGCTAATGATTTCCAAACATGGAATTTCCTCGTATCTCCTCAAGCCTTTCTTTTTCCAACGCCAAAATGTTTTTTTACCCCACGTTGTAGTGAAGGAAAACTGAAAATGGTCACAGCCGCCGGAAGACGATGGTTTTTAAGGAAGATCTTACAAGGGATAGCTGCAGCTCTTTGCGATATTTTTAAAGGGTGGGGAGAGAGCTGCTAGTGTTTCTAAAGCCAGTACCAACAAAACCGAGGCTTCCTCCTGGCCATCTGGGAATCTCTCAGCCCTGCTCGCGCTCCCTTTTCCTACCTCTTTCCCAAGTTCTTCCACTCCGAGCAACATTCGCACCTCAGCGTTGAAGGAAACACACTCAAAGGATAGGCACGCATTGGGGCAGAGGTCGAGGCAGCCCTCAGGGCAGGGGGCCAGCTTTGGAAAACCACCAAAGCACCAAGCCATATAGAAGCCCATCACGTTTCTCCTCTGGAGAATATCTTATTTAATATGCAAACTGGTCACCGAGAGAAAAGAGGGCTGTTCCTTTAAGGGGAAGACGCTGATTAGCTGCTCTGGCTGGCAGCAAACAGCTGGTCTGTCCGGCAGGTTCAAGGCCATTTCAGCTTCTCTCTTATGGAGACACCATATGTTCCATCTCGCACATCAGCAGCTTTATTTTCCAATGATCTTGTTCCAGAAGGGAAGCACAAAGAGGGAGGAGAAGGTAGAGCCCGTGGTTTACCCTTTGAGTACTTTCTTGTGGTTTTAGATGCATTTGGGATGTGTAAGTTAGGCGAGTGGGGGGAGTGAACGCTTCTCCTCTGCCAAACGCCAGAGAACAAGTGTTCCACCAACACTTAGGGATAACCTCCAGAGACCGGAGGAGAGCAGAGTAGAGGAAAAATCCGTGAAAAGGCACAAGGACTCTGAGATTCAATGGGAAGGGGGGGGGGTGGAGGCGGCGAGAGGTGGGAGGAATCTGACTTCGCTGGGGGGGGGGGGGGGCCTACCAGCCGAGTTTGGGCCCCGCCCACTTGTCCTTATTTGTCAAGTTTTCTTCGGGTCGCTATTCCCTTTCCGAAGGAACTTTACCAGAAGAGAGGCAGACCGCTCTGGGGGGCGGGGGCGGGACCTGCCAGGCCGCCGGGCTGGCTAAAGGTTACTTCAAACAAGTTTAACATTCCTCAGCGCGAGTCCGAGTTCCCGCGAGTTTGGGGGGCAGGGCAGGTGTAAGGGGTGGGGGCAGGCTGAATCCTCACGCCCGTTAATGCTGGGAACCCATGGGTCCTGGACACCCCCAAATGCCAGGCCTTGGATCCGTGCAGAGGCGGCAGCCTGGCACACGGTCCGGAGGGGCATCCTCCTCCCCACTGCCCGCCCAGGCTGCACGAACCTCAGAGGTGGCGGCTCCGACTCCCTTCCTCCCTCTGCCCAAACAGAGGAGCCCAGCGGTGCGTTGGAGCCCCTGTCTAGGGGGCTGGGGGCGGCAGGAGGGCCCCGGGAGGGAGTGAGGAGTGCAGCCGCGGGGTGGCGAAAGCGTCAGAGTCGCTGTCGTCGTCCCAGCCGACGTCTCTGCCACCCGCAGGCGCGACAGCCGCCCAGAGTCCAGGCGGCGAGGGGCGCGGGCTGCAAAGCGAAACCGAGGAAAGGGCGCCCCCTATGCCCGCGCCCGGCGAGCGCAGCGGCCAGTGGCGTCTGCCCACCCCGCCGAGCGTGCGCCGCCTCTGGCCTCCGCGCCGGCCCGCTAGCCCAGCCGCCCGCCCAGCCGTCCGGGCCGCGCGGGCCCTGAGTGTCCAGCGCCCGCCGGCCGGGCGCGCTCCCGGCGCCAGGAGCCGGGGGCTTCCCCGCTCTTTCCCGGGTTCCTGCGGAGGGGCTTCAAAACCCGGCGCCCTCCCCCACCGCCTACACTGGCCCTCCTGTCCCGAGCCGCTCGAAGCCACTGGGAGGCAGCCGCCCCCGCCCCCTGCTTCTGCGTCCCTTTCCCCTTCCCTCTCTCCAGCCTCCAGGGAAACAAAGGGGCTTTTTATAAAGCGGATTGTCGGCGGCAGCGGCGGCGGGGGTTGGAGGGAGGGGGAAATCTATAAAGATGAGAAAAGGTGGGGTGGAGAAGAAGCTGCGCGGCCTCCGGGAGCCCCGAGAGGCGGCGGCGGCCGAGGAGCCCCGGCGGGACCGCGACCGACCCCACCCGGCCCGTGGGCACCCGGGCGGCGGCCCGCGCCCGCGGAGGGCTGGGCAGCCCCGCTGCGATGCCGCCCGCCGGCTCACCGAAGCCTGGGAACGGGATGACCCGGGCCCCAGGGCCCCGGCCGGCTGGGGAGGCGCGCTCCGCGAGGGGGGTCTCCCCCGGGGAGACCCAGGGCCCCTTCCCAGCCAACTCTTTCCAAATTGCTCAGGCTCGGGGAGACTTTGCGTCTTTGTTCCTTTCCTACGCTCGGCTCGCTCGCCCTCACAATGTCCCGGTGCTGTCCTCGGTCGGGGACCCGCAAACGGCACGTTCGCCGTGGGGACGGCGCCCTGGGAAGGGGGGAGGGAGGTGATTCCTTCTGCTGCCAAACAACGACAAGCCGCCCCAGCAAGTGGAATCGCTTCTCTTCGCGTCACCCAGCCATCCTGTGCTCCCGCCCGCGCACACACTCACACCCACACTCGGGGTGCCCTGCTCGGCCGCACCCAGCTGCAGGAGCGCGGCGGAGCGAAGCCCCCGGCCGGAGATACGTTTGTTTGCTCAGGTTCCGACGACTTCAGGGCAGTTTTCTGCAAGCTAATCCTATTAGTGTCTGCTCAGTCCGCATTTAATCACTATCAAAATCAGACGGTATGGCCAGCTTTCCAAGCGGCTTCGGACACGCTGCATCGGGACAGAGCCTGGCCGGGTCAACTGGCCGCGAAAAGTATTTGGCGGCGCTCCGGGGGGCTTCCCGCCCGCCCTTGCTGGCGCCCGGCGCCGGGCTCTGCCGCCGCTCCGAGGCCTGGGAGCTCGCGGCGCGGGGGCGCGGGGAGCTCCGGGCCGGAGCCCAGTCGGGGCTGCCTCGGGCCGCCAGCTCTGCTCAGGGCCGCTCTCCAGAGGAGAATTTGGCAGGAAGGGGAACGAAAGGCAGCGGACTCGGCGGGCGCACACTCCACGCTCCCGCTCGGCGGCGGCAAACGGGGTACAGGTTGGGGGGGGGGGTATCCTGTTCCCAGCGCCCACGGCCAACTGGCCCGGGCTCAGATAGCTGGTATGCGAAGGCAGCGTCGCCGGTGGCATCCGGGCTGCGAGCGGCCCGGGTTGCGCCGGGACGGAGCGGGAACCTCCCGGAAGGCCGGCGCGGCCGGGGGGAGCCCGCGTGGCCCGCGCCCCTCTGCCTTCTTCCCTCGGTGCTTGACTGCCCCGCCCGATTCCAGACGCCCGGCGGGCGCCGGGGTGCAGGCAGAGGCCACAGTCCCCGGCGATGAGAGCTGCGCTCAGCTCGGCACAGCCAGTCCGGGAAGGGGGCGACCGCGCGCAGCGCCAGGTGGGCCGTGAGCTCGGAGCAAACTTTGGGGTCCCCGGCTCTCAGTACCCCGGGGCCCCCGCTCGTCCACAACGGTGACCACAAGTGGGGGCCACAAGTGCACCCCGGAGCCCCCAGAGCATTCAGACCTCCCGCGCCCGCCTTCAGCCTTACCGTGCTGCGGAGCTCCCGCGGCGGCGGCGGCGGCGGCGGCGGCGGCGGCGGCAGCGGGGGCAGTGCCCGAGGGGCGGGCGGCCGCGGGCGCGGGCAGCCTGGCCTCCGGCGCCTGCCGAGTGGCCCGGCCCGGCTGCAGATCAACCCCCTGGCTAGCGGCCGGTGCCCCCGCACCCGCCCGCCGCCGGCCGCTTCAGCTCGGGGCCAAGTTCATGCCGGCGGCGCTGCAGCGGCGGCCTCAATCTGCTCGCTCCATTCCCACCGCCCGGCTCCGCGCCGCGCGCCCGGAAGGTGGAGTTTCGGGGGTTTAAGTTACTGATAGGCATTTCTCACTGCTGTGTCACTCGGGGAGGAGGAGACACGCACGCCGCACACTCACACACCCTCACACTCGCGGCGACGAGCGGCTCCGGCCTTAAAGGGGAAGCCGCGCTGCCCCGCCCGCGACCCCGCCGGCCCTGAGCCCCGAAACGCCGAGTTCCCCCGGCCGGCATGGGGCCGGGGGCGGCGGAAGCGCGGCGGCCGCCGGAGGGGCCTACGGGGCCCTCCGGCCACTCTTAGAAAGGGAAAGCGGCCGCAGGCGGGCTTCGCTGTGGTCGCCCGGTTTCTCCAGCCAAGTCGAGCCGGGGCAGCCGGGGAGCGGCGGGAGGGCCGGAAGGGGCACGGGGGCACTCACCTTGGCGGCTCCGCGCGCAGCGGGAAGGCGGTCGGCGCCCCTGCCGGCAGGTGGCCCGCCTAGACGGTGCGCTGCTGGCGAGAGAGGCGACAGCGGGGTGACCGAGCGCCCCCGGGCACGAGCGGATGGAGCTCGCCCGAGGGCGGCAGGCGGAGCCCCGCGCGCTTGGGAAGCCCGCTGGCGGCAGGTAGACTTCCCGCTTCTGGGCCCAGCGAGCTGGTGAGCTGTGCGCGCCCCTGACGGACGGAGAGCGAGCAGGGAGAGCGGCAGAGCCAGCCCTCGCCGGCGACTGGGCGAGAGAGCGCGCCAGACTGACAGAGACCGAGGGGGACGAGAGAGGGAGAGACAGAATCCCAGACAGGCACCGACAGAGCCTGAGCCGGAGGGGCAGAGGCACCGGGGGCGGGAGAGAGAATCGGAGCGAGATGGCCGCTCCCCGGAGGACTCCCGATCGTCACCGGACAGGAGTCTCGCCGTAAAGTAGCCGGTTCCATCTCCCCTCCCCCTTTCCCATTCCCCGCGGAGACCGACCCGAGAGCGGCGGCCTGGCCCTCCCGCCCCTCGCCCCGGGAGGGCGCTCACCTTCGGCGGGCGGCTGCCGGGTGCCGGGCGCGGGTCTCACGGCCGACGCGTCTGCTCGCTGGCTCCCGCCCCAGACGGCCCAGGCGACCTGCTGTGACGGCAGTGGGGACCGGGGCTCTCAGGTGGCGACGACTCCGCTGCACCCGCCCCCTCCTCGCCCAGCGTCCCCCTCCAGCCCCCTCCCCCCGGCCGCCCCCGCCCCCTCCTCCTCCGTCCACTCCCCGCCCCCCCCCCCCCCCCCCCGCCGCCGCCGCCGCCGCTGCCGCCGCCGCGGCCTCCGTGCGGACCCTGGCTGCGCGGCCCGCCGGCTTGCTCAGCAAGGAGCCCGGGCGCGCCAGCCAGTCTCCCGCCTCTCTGGCCGCGGGCGGGCGAAGCCCCCGCGGGAGCTGGGCTGGCCGGGCCTCTCGCGGCGCGGGGTTATCCCGGGGCAGACACCTGCGGCTTCTGCAGGAACACGGCTTCTGGGGAACTGCCCGGCGAGCCAGAGCGCGCCGTTCGCCCTCCGCCCGGGCGCCGAGAGGCCCGTGGCTCCCGTCCCCCGTCCCACACCCGGCCCCCCCACCGGAAGGGGGGCTGACCCCGCGCCCCTGCCCCGGGGTCCCCGCCCGGGCTGCGGTTCCCAACCTGGGCTTGCAAGGCGGCGGCGGCGGCGGCGGCGGCGGCGGCGGGGCCCGAGCTCAGCCCGCGGACGCCGCGTCCGGACCGACAGCAGCAGCGCCCGGCGCAGCCCCAGAGCGGGCTCCCTCCAGGCTCCCGCCCGCACCTCAGAGGAGCGACCCGTCACCAGCACATCTGGTCCGAGTCGGCCGAGCTGCGGGCCAGGAATAAAGGGGTGGGCCCGCCGCCCACTCGGCCCCTCCTCCCCTCCACGCCCACGCCCTCGGCCCGCGGGAAGCGCGGGGCCCCCTCCCAGAACCGAGCGAAGTCCTTTCGTGGGCTGCGTAGGCGCAACGGAGCTGGGCGCTCGCCTCTGAGCCGTTCCCGAAGTTTCCTGACTGAAGAGCGAGGTCCGGCCGCCACCGCGGGGCACAGGTGTCAGACTCCGGCTCCGAAGCCAGCCCGGGTAGCGGGCAGCGGGCGAGCGCAGCCCCCGGGGCGCCGTGGGGGTGCGCGGCTCAGCCCGGTTGGGGGAAGGAATCCCCCCCCCCCCCCCCGGGCCGGGCCGGGCCGCGCTGGAGAGGGCCAGCGGCCAGGAGAGGTTGTTGACTCTCTGGTAACCTTCACT
This sequence comes from Phacochoerus africanus, assembly GCF_016906955.1. Classification (NCBI taxonomy): domain Eukaryota; kingdom Metazoa; phylum Chordata; class Mammalia; order Artiodactyla; family Suidae; genus Phacochoerus; species Phacochoerus africanus. The sequence goes on along the minus strand of NC_062560.1, from coordinate 126,202,752 downwards.
CCAGACAAGGCCGCAGTGGAGTCCCGGCCCCTGGCCTGGCCGGGGTCCTGCAGGGAGAGGAGTCACCCTAGAGCGACCATGTCCCCCTAGAATGAGAAGGAGCTCCCGAGTGTCTCAAAGGGAATCGGATTAAACAAAGCGAAACTGGGGGTAACCGTGTCGGTTACCGAGCATTGCAGAGTGTTCTGAAAATTTGATTGCCGCCTGGCGCAAGGCGCGCTGGTCCCCGAGGTGGAAAATGGGGTTCTGTTCCCAGAAACCTTCTCTCCACCCTCAGGTTACTTCTCCTCTGCTTCCCCAGTGGGCATCACGGAGATCACAGCTGCCCCTGGGCCAGGGGATCAGCGGCCTGCTTGGCACCATCACCTAGATGGCCCCTAGACATCCCAAGCTTCAGGGGGCCTGAGGCGAGCTCCTGGTCATCCCCCAAAGCCGACCCTCCTAAGCTGGGCCACCTCCGTTCATGGTGGCTCCATCCTGCGAATTGCCCAGGCTGAATTCCCTGCAGGTTTTCTGGATTCTTCTTTCTCGCTCACACCCCACATCCAGAGAAGCAGACGGTACTGTTGTCTCCACCTTCAAAAAATGCATCCTCACTCCCAGCCTTCTGTCTTCCCCCACTGCTACCCCCTGGGCCCAGCCCCCCGGGGCCTCTCCCCACTCCCGGATTATTCGAGAAGCTACCTAATAGAAAGTTGCTCTGTTTCCTACCTCCCTCATCCTCCCCTCCCCCACCCCAGTATACTCTCTGTTCTCTGAGCACCTGCAGTGGCTCCTCATTTCACTCAGTAAAACTGACGTGCTTCCAGGGGCCTAGCAGACACGAATCGGGATGACGTCGTCTGCCCTCTTGCCTGGGCTTGCTCTCCTCCAGGCCTCCTGACTCTTCCTCAGCGCACCAGACACACGCCTCCTTAGGGCCTTTGCACTGGCTGCTCCCTCGCTTGGAATTCACTTTCCCAGACATCCACTGGGCTGGCTCCCTCATTTCCTTTCATCTTGACACCAATGTCACCTGGCCAACCTATGTAACAATTCAAAGCCCCACACCCATCGCTGGCACTTCCTCTGGCCTTCCTGCTTTGTTTTCTCTTTAGCTCTTGCCACTAGCCGGCCTCGTCTATAGGTTAGCTCCCGCGAGGGCCTCGGGCAGGCAGCCCCTGTTTGGCTCACTGCTGTCTTCCTGCCTCCTGGCGCAGTACCTGGCAGGGAGTGTCTGCTCCATGAACGTTAGTGGGATTCTATTTTCCTGGAACTTTTCGGGAAACTCTGGGGGCCGTGGGATTGTACGCTGGGGGAGGGGCCCATAGCGGTCATTACCTGTGAAGGAGGTTCGAGACCTCCTTAGGAAGGCTGCAGGCCACGCGACGAGGCGTGTGTTCGCACCGTGAAGCCAGTCTCGGCTCATGTCCCCAAGGGGCACTCGGGCCCAGTTGGGGGGTGGTTCTTCCAGGTACTGTTGGGAGCCGAGGTCCCCTTGGTTGTCACCTTGGCTACTCTGGTGTGGATGGGGAGGTGGGAGAGGGGGCGGAGGCGGCGAGGGCTGCCCACTGAGTAGACCCGCTACGAGACCCTTGCGCCCCAGCTGTGGACCAAGTCTGGAGCTGACAGCTCCTCCATTCATCAAGGGGTCCCTACCATGTGCTTTACCTGCGGGAGTCCACGTACCCAAAGAGCTGTAAGCCATGGTCACCTCCATGTTCTTGATGAGAAATGAGGGCTCGGAGAGGTGAAGGGACCGGTCCCTGGTCACGCCGCTGGAGAGGGGCAGAGCACTGAGCAGGTGGGCCTCGAAGCTCCAGCTGCTTCCACCCGCCATGTGGCCGCTCACGGTTAGCGTGTGCAGCCCGGGCCAGTGGATCCAGGCGAGGACAGGAATCCCACAAGTTCTCCAGGGCCTGTCCTTGTCCCGGAGGACTCTCCTGGCCCTGTTGCTGAGACGCTGCCAAGGCAGAGGGCTGTGGGCTTGGGCAACGGGGCCCCGTGCCAAGGCCAGGGTGGGCCCTGCCTTTGGTCTGGCCCAAACATGGTACTCCAGAGATATGAAAACCATCAGCAGCCCTCTGTCACTTGTAGTCACGGTCCTGTGAACATATACTAAGTTTTCCCAAGTTTGGGTGACAAATGCTAGAGGCTTCCCTGGGCAGCCTCTGAAATTCTGAGTGTGGCCTACACAGGTAGGGGTCCATGGAGAATAGGCATGCTGGCTGCAGGTAAGAAACACAGCCAGTTGATTGCTACTCCCTCACTCCAAAGCCTGCCGTGGCTCCCTACTGCCGAAAGCACTAAATCCCAGCTCCTCAGCCTGGCATTCCCTAGGTGGGCCCCAGCCTCCATGCCCACATTCATCTTCCAGTGTTTGCATACATGCTTCTCCCCCCCGACCCCCCGCACGGCCGGACTGTTGACTGGACACCAGGCACCTCCTGGTTCTTCCCACCTCGACACCTTTGCTCAGGTATTTCCCCTGCCTTGACGGCCAGCTCCCTTGTCAGAATCCCACCTGGCCTCCAGGGCTCATCTCAAGAGACTCCCGCTCTGTGAAGCCTGGCCTGGGTGGCACCACAGCGCAGCCTGGGGGCCCTCGGTCTCTGCCTCGGCAGCCACGACCCTGTCTGTATCTCTGACTCTGCAGCCTCTTGCCCTTGGCTCCTCCTGATCCACTGTTTTACCGGAGACCTTTGGGGGTTCCCCAGGGCCATCGGAACTCACGGCTGACCCACGCCTGGGGCAAAGGAGGGTTCAGGGAGCCCTCTGAATGACAGAGTCCAGAACCAGAGGGAAGAATTAGGGTGCCGCAGGTGGCGGGGCCCAGCGCGGGGCCTGACCTTGCCTCTCCCCACCCCCGGGCTGCTGCGCGTGTGCAGGGGCTGTTGACTGTGCCCACCTGGAGGTCACGCCCTCCACCTGCTCCCCTGGCACCCTGCAGCTCTGCCCCACCTGGGCAAGGGCCACACCCCATCGCCCAGGCTCTGAGCCCTCGGGTCCCCAAGCAATGGCTCAGGGCTTGGTAACTCCTCCTCTGCATACACTCCTAACCGCGATGACCAGAGGCCACAACCAGCAAACCAGGAACTGGGACATTCAGATGCCTGTGGGGAGGCCCAGGGTGGCGACTGCCCCATGCAAGAGGCAGTTCCACTTGACCCGGGAGGCTGGAGACCCAGCTGCAGATCCAGGTTCTGCCTCCTCCTGGCTGTGTGTATAACCTCCTGAGCCTCGGGTGTCTCCTTTGTCAAGTAGGGTTGTGGAAATACCTGCCTTACTGGGGTGCAGTCGAGGCTGCAGCCCCCTGTGCCTGGGACCCCCCTTGGCAGGGCGCCTGGCACATAGGCCGTTAGCCCTCAGAGAAGAAGCTATTATACGATTTTTTTTTTTTTGTCTTCTTGCCATTTTCTTGGGCCGCTTCTGCGGCATGTGGAGGTTCCCAGACTAGGGGTAGAATTGAAGCTGTAGCCACCAGCCTACGCCAGAGCCACAGCCACGTGGGATCCGAGCCGCGTCTGCAACCTACACCATAGCTCCCGGCCACGCCGGATCCTTAACTCACTAAGCAAGGGCAGGGATCAAACCCGCAACCTCATGGTTCCTAGTTGGATTCGTTAACCACTGAGCCACGACGGGAACTCCCTATTGTAGGATTCTTACGCCAACACCCACGAGGACAGGAGGCAGATGCTGAATCTTAGCTGTTGAATTTAAGAGGGAGCATGTTAGGGTGAACACTCCTGAATGATACTGGGCACACTGTAAGTGTTTTGGTGGCCACAGGTGTCTGTGCCAGGTGAGGGCACTTGCGGAGGACACGTGGCATTTCGCCCTGCTGGGGTGGAGAACAGCCGCTGGGAAATCATTTTGAGTCGAATTATTATTTCGGGGTGAATTATTTCTCTTTGCCGTGTTCTTGATTTGAATTTTCTCCGGGGCGTTGGTGGTGGTAGGCATTTTTAAGAGTCACAATGGAAACAAATGGGAAATTGTTAAAATATTGATTGTAATTTCCGGGCGACTTCACTGATTTAAAAAATAGGAACCTTTAAGAAAAAAAGCCCTCATTAGCAAGCGAGCCGTTAATTAAAGGGCTGTAGAATGACTTGCATCGATTTCACCATGAAACCAGAAAGCTGTGGCCACAGGTCAATTTTCCCCTGCAGCTCCTTGCTTGCCACAGATGCCGCTTCTAGAATGCCGTAGGTAAGACCATCAAAGCAGAGAGAGGGATGGGAAATGGTTATTGAAACGGAGATGGAGAAATAATTTAGGGAATTAACGTAAATCCAGCTGGCTGCCAGTCTTCCTCTTGCACCGTACATACAACTGAAAGACATTGTCAGAGCTTTTATATAGAAAAAAGTATGCAGATGGCTTTGCTAATTATTACTCTTTATGCAATGACACCTTTTTCCAACAGCACAGGCACGACTCAGGCCTCACATGGGGAGAGGCTCCATCCACTCTTCTCGGATCCTTCAGACCATTTGCGATTTTGTGATTAAAACACACGCGCGCACGCACGCACGCACACGCGCGCACACAACGAAACCCTGACCTGTGGCTGTCCTAGCAACCACCGCTACTGCCAGCATCAAGCCGGCGCGCTGGCCAAGCAGACGTTGGGAGAAAAGCTGGGCAATGGGCTCCCGCTGTTCTGGGTTTGGAAAACACGGTCGTCTTAACAAGAAAAGCAGCCAAAACTCTGAGCACACCTGCTCGGCACCAGGCCCCATGCTTCACATTGTGAGCTCAAGGAAGCCTCCAAAGAGCTCATTTCAGAGCTGCACACAGAGGCCCAGAGACGTTCGGCAACTGGACTGAGATCACACAGCTGCTCCCTAGGGAAACCAAGATTTGAAGGTCCCAGGTTGTCTGGGACTCGGCAGCCTACACGGGATCCCGTTAAGACCTAGCTGACCAGGGAGTTAAGCCTCACATGCTCACTTCACCTGTTCCCAGCTCTTTTCTAGTCGGCCGGCTTGCACCAGCTCATAAGATAGGGTTGCTACATTTTCAGCAAGTCTGTGAATCTGTCGATGACTCAGGTAGCTCGTAATGGGCCTTGGTGGGAGTAGCTTCGCCACAGAAATGGGCAAATGCTGCAAATCAGGGCCGGTTGTTAAACATTTACCAACACGCCACTGCACGCAGGCGTTAGAGCCAGACGACCCCTGCAGACCCTGGGCCCACCGCTTACCGAGGGGCCCGGGCAAGTTTCCTAGTCTGGACATTCGAGAGAATGGCAGTGCTCGACTCACCGGCTTGTTGCAAGCTTTATGTATAATAATCGACATTAAGCACCCAGCGCAGCAGAAGTGACGGGCTAGCCTTGGTTGTAAAAATGTGTCCCGCAACTACTACTAATTACTAGTATTATTAGGGGGCCATCCCCGTTCTTCTAGAGCCCAGCCACAAGTCCTAAACTTTCTCCCTGCCTCCAGGCTTGTGCCCTCCACCTCCAATGCATCCTCCTCGCAGAGGTGATGGGGGAAACTTCTAGAATACACATATTACCTCATTTTTCCTGTGCTCGAAGTATTTCCATGGCTCCCTATTACCCTCAGAGAAAAACTGCTGCTTCAAACTACCACAACCGCGTAGTCTGCTGGGGCCCACCTAACAAAGTAGCATGGACCAAGGGGGGAGCTTAAACCACAGAAAGGCAAGGACCAACAACTCTGGAAGCTCCAAGGCTGAGGTCAAGTCGTGGGCAGAGAGGGTTTGTCCCGAAGACTGTGGGGGCAGGTGCTGTTTCAGGCCACTCTCCTTGGATCGTAGGGTGGCCGTCCTCTCAGTGTCGCTTCGCATTTTCTTCCTTCGCTGCCCACTCTGTGCCCCTCCATCTTCAAGGACACCAGCGCCCCTGGATACCCTCCAGCAATGTCACCTCCCCTTAATTAATTACATCTGCAGCAATCCCAGTTCCAAATAAGGCCACATTTTGAAGGACTGGCAGTGAGAACGCCAACAGTCCGAATTTTGATGGGACACACTTCAACCCATCACCGTCTGCCCTCTGGTCCTCCAGAGTCCCCGTGTCTTTCTCGCATGCACGTGAATACATTTGCCCTCCTCTCGCAACAGGGCTGGAAGTCCAGCCCAATTCAGCGTCAACTCTCAGCCCCAAACCTCATTCAGACGTGCCATCTACATCAGGTACAGGGGAGCCTGAGCCAAAATTCTGCTCCATTTGTGAATTTATGAAACAGAACAAGTTACCTGCTTCCAAGATGCATGCAATGGTTGTTTTCTGCGTGGGCCTGACTGGCTCAGGGGGGTCCAGAGGGCTGGTGGAACCTTCTTTCAGGGCGTGTCTATGAGGGCCTCTGTAGAAGATATTTGCATTTGAATCAGTACACTGAGTAAGGAGACCCACCAAATAGGAGTTCCCTCTGTGGCTCAGCAGAAACAAATCTGGGAACCATGAGGTGGCGGGTTCGATCCCCGGCCTTGCTCAGTGGGTTAAGGATCTGGTGTTGCCATGAGCTGGGGCGTAGGTCGCAGACGTGGCTCGGATCTGGCGTGGCTGTGGCTGTGGTGTAGGCCGGCGGCTGCAGCTCTGATTCCATCCCTAGCCTGGGAACTTCCATATGCCATGGGTGCCGCCCTAAAAAGACAAAAGACAAAAAAAAGAGACCCAGTGTGGGTGGGCGACCTGTAATCCTTTGAGGGCCCAAATGAAACAGGAAAGTGAACCCAGGGCCAATTCCCTCTGTCCTCTTGAGCTCCCACGGCCATCCTTTCCTGCCCTAGAGCTTCAGAACTCCTGGTTCTCCGACCTCCAGACCCTGGGAATTAGCCCAAGGGCTCCCTGGTTTTCAAGCCTCTGGACTTGAACTGAATTTTATCACCAGCTTTCCTGGGTCTCCAGCTTGCAGAGGGCAGGTCACAGGACCTCTGGGCCTCCTTACCTGTGTGTGAGCCAGTTTTTGCCATACATCTCCTCTCCTTTCTCTCTCTCTCTCTCTCTTTGACGATCTATCTATTGCTCTATCTATCTGTCATTTTCACTTGGTTCTGTTTCTCTAGAGAACCCTGCCTGATCCAGCAGGGCGGGCCGGGGATGGCCATTCCCCCTCCAAAAGGAAGAATGGAAAGAAAACAGGGCGCCCTGGTCGTAGGAAAGCCGGACCCCGAGCAGGGCAAATTCCATTTGATGTTCAGGCTTGAGACTCATCCTCAGGCTCAGCGTCCTGCCCTCGGGGTTTGTGCTCAGCGGCTCGCCCGGTGGATACAGCCAACAATGGGCCTTTTCCAGAACTCACTGTTCCCCCACAGCCCGAGCCGCGCACTCCGTGTTCCCTGCAGGCCGCTCAGGGTCCTCCTCTCCCTGCTCGGGCCACTCCTCTCGGCCAGCAGGCCTCAGCTGAAGCCTTCGTCCTCGCCCGGGGGGGGCCTTCGCTGACCCCCTCGTCCCCGAGGCCAGCAGCAGGAGCTGCCCCCGCAGAACAGGCAGGTGAGCCGGGCTCGCACGCGGCCTGTACCTGCGGATCCGCCCGCCTCCCCGCTAGAGCCTGGGTGCCGCTGGAGCTCGGGCACCGGCTCTGGTGCCTTGTGTCTTCTCAGCTGCCGTGAGGACTGTGACACCTGTGTGTCTTGGTAACTGCACCGAGGAGCCTTTTCTGAACACCTACTGTGTGAAGAACGGCAGACCGGGGCTGGACACTCTTGGGAGAGCGAGGACGAACCGTCTCACACTCATCATTAGAGACAACAGAGCTAGCGCAGCACAGCGCGGCTGGAGGGGCGCCGGGTGGCAGCTGCTGCCCCTGGACACATTCACTCTCTGGATCCTGGCACAGAGCCCGTGAGCCCGCGAGAGGCTGCACAGCGCGGTATAAAAGCAAGCTGCCAGGAGCCAGCCTGCTTTCAGTCCAGGCTTTGCCACTTACCTGCTGTGTGACTTTCGGCGGCTTGCTTCCCCTCTCTGTGCCTCTGTTTCCTCCTCTGTAAAATGGGGCTACCTCATGGCGTTGGAGTGAGGATCCAGTGCATTCACATCTGTCAGGTGTCAGCTGTAACTCAGCTACAGCCGGTTTCTGGCCACTGCTGTTGCAGCCAAGTGCTTGCTGAGGGACAGGGCTGGGCAAGGTGAGTCCCAGGGGCCCCTCCAGCTCTCTAGCACAGGACATCTGTCTGGAACAGGAAATGACTTTAGTACACCAACAGGTAACATGGACAAATAAATCTGTGCATGTGGGGAGGGGGACAGTGACAGCACCTCTCTGGTGGCAGCAGCTCCATCAGATGCTAAGAGGCCTGGCCTGGGAGGCAAGACCCTGGGTTCCCAGCTCTGTCCTGCAAGTGGCCCCACGTGGGACACGGGGCAAGCTCCCTTTCCCCAGGCTTTGCTTCTGGCTCTCCACAGGCTTGGGCCGCCCCTCTGCAGCATTTCCCAAAGAGCCCCCCACTACTTGCCTTGATGGTCAAGCGACCTGTCCTGGGTGGCAGGCGGCCACCAATGGTGTTGGAGCCGCAGCCATGCCTGCAGCATCTTGCTTCCTGGCCACAGAGGCTCGTGAAGCCAAGAAGATGCTCCACTATCCAAGTGCATCATCACTGCCCCGGTGCCTCAGGACCTGAGATGCACAGTCTTCTTGCCCGTGAGATGCTGGCCGAGGCTTTTCCAAGGTGGCGCTATATAGGGAATTACGGTACTGGGCATTTGCCAGCAGGAAGAGAGTGTGTGCTTTACATGGGACTGAAATGTCCCTGCTGTTCAGAGAAAGGAGATTCAGGGAAGAAAGCAAAATCGGTGCCTTTTGCAGCAGCCAAATTTCCATCTCGTTGCTGTGTGCCGGCAACGTGATGCCCAGGGCCGGATCACACAGGCTGGTGTCACGTTGCATCAGCAGCAAAACAGCTTCAGTAATCGAGTCCCCTGGACGCAGTGACAGATGCCTGGCTGGCTGGCAGGGCCACGATGGCCCGCTTCAGCGCCATGGAGCAGGGCTCAGCTTCTTCCCTGTCCTGCCGCTGTCCCACAGAAGCCCTCCTTTCCAGGACGTGTCATTGTCTTTGTCAGCGTCCCAGCCCGGTCTGTGAAGTCACAACCACACACCAGCTCCTCATTCCTGAAGAGCAAATGTGGCAGTGTGCCATGTCACGGGCACCGCCCCAACATGCCACTTCATGGGCTCAGTGAGCCTGAGGGAATCAGAGCGGAAGCCTCAAGAAAGTTCTGGAGTGCGACTCTGTAGTGCGTTTGTCTACAGAGGAGGATGGACAGCAAGTGGAACGTTTCCTGCCCCTGATGGAGGCACGAACCCGCTGTGGGCAGCCACACTCCCTGCCAGTTTCTCTTGCTCTCTGCTCAGGGCTTGGTCCTGCTAATGAAATGGCCATTTGGCTTGTGTACCATTACTTAGTGATTTATTAGCGATTATTGATTTTTCAATTGTGGTTTCCTGGGACTGCGGGATGCAGCAAATCAAAGGCATCCTGCCCCTGGATCCCCAGTCATTTGCTTGAGGCCACGGGCTTGGAGGCAAGCAGCCCGTCCATTGCCCAAAGGGCTGCTTCCTGCTGCTCGGGTTCCTTCCAAGCACCGTCTCCTGAAGGACCCCCCAGGCCACTTCCTCCAGAGCCCCAGCTAAGATGGCTGTGACAGGACTTTAAGTGGCAGCTCAGGTGATTTTTTGGTCACAGCCTTGGCTGCATCCTGTTCCCACCTCTCAGGATCCTCTCTGCCCCCCTTCTCCCCAGACCCCCCCCCAACTTTTATTCCCCATTAAAGGCCTCCTACTTCTTCTGAATGGCCCGTTGGCCCTCAGCTTGGAAAGTGGTAGCTTCCGTCCCCTGGCAGGAAAGAATCCGAAGCCTCTGGGCCAGTGGCCTGTATTGCCAACAGCCTTGCTCCTTCCCACCCCCAGGCTCCTGGGCCTGGAAAGAATCCTAAACCAGGGGGTCCTTCCCCGACCTTGGCCGTGACCCCCAGCTCCAGCCTTACACTCTAGCTCCCGAGTGTCTCCTGAGCACCTTGCCCCAGAACCGCAGCAGTCGTGGAAGAAAGATCTGTTAAGAAAGAAAGAAAGAAAGAAAGAAAGAAAGAAAGAAAGAAAGAAAGAAAGAAAGAAAGAAAGAAAGAAAGAAAGAAAGAGAGGAAGAGAGGAAGAGAGGGAGAGAGATGGGAGGGAACGGAGGAAGGAAGGAGGAGATAACTGCTCCCCTGGCTCCTCCCGGCTCTGAGACATATTTGATTTGGCTTTTCAGAGGGTTATATGGCATCAAACAACCAGCCGCACACGTGGTGCATAATTGGATGCCAACTCCTCGTTTGGGCTCTTCCTCCTTCCCCGGTTTGCCCTTCTGGCCACCCCCACCCTCACCCCTGCATCTCACTGCTGCTCTCTGGGACCCCGCTTCCAATGAGGATACTTGCCCATAACTCTTTGTCTTAGGCTCTGCTTCCTGGGGAACCGGAGAGTTGGTTTTATGAAGGGCCCTAGCAATCCTGAGAATGGGATTCGGAGCTGGCGCTCTAACCAGTCAAACAGTAACAAGGACCCTCCTGCGAGTGGCAAAAGGGGTGGCGAGAACTCTGACAGGCAATGGTGTCACGGTAATTCGGTCCTCACCTGCGCAGCACACAGTGACGCGGTAGATGTAGCGCTGGAAAGCATGAGGACAGCAGGAATCGTTTGATTTGGGCGTTGTCTGGCTTTTGGTACTTTCGGAAACTTGCACTAAAGAAAATGATAGGCTTGGGTCAGCCAGCCATCAATTCCAAACAGTCGGCGAAAACCAGAGGGAAGCATTTACAGGGATCCTCACTTCCTTCAGCAGGAGGGTGGACCTTGACCAAAGCTAGACCCAAGGTCAAATTGTGAGACTAGAATGTGGCCAGGAAGATCAACTACAGCCTCGATAGTCGTCTCTATCGAGGTGTTGATGGGCAAACAATAGAACCTGGACACGCGGAAAGGGGACAGTCGGGTGGATAAGCCTGAGAACCTTGAATTCCCATATTTTCTAGAACCTTCCACCACCTCTCATTGCCTCCAGGGTGCTAACCAGGGTCAGCTCTCAGTGTAGCCCAAGCTTGGAAGTACAATTCTTATTCTGAAAGAAAACAGCTTGTGGGAGTTCCTGCTGTGGTGCAGTGGGTTAAGGACCCAGCATTGTCTCTGCAGCGGCTTGGCTCTCTGCAAAGGTGCAGGTTCGACCCCCGGCCCAGTGTGCAGTGGGCTAAGGATCCAGTGTTGCCACAGCTGCAGCTTGGAATTTCCATATGACTCAGGTGCAGCCAATAAACAAACAAACAAACAAATAAGTTGACTTTTAAAAAAGAGAGAAAATAGCTTGCATCCCTGGCCTCGGGAATTTCTATATGACTCGGGTGCAGCCAATATATAAACAAATAAGTTGACTTTTAAAAAAGAGAGAGAAAATAGCTTGCATGCGAAAGGAATTACAGAAACTGGAGACTACATGTTATAGCAAAAATCGTGACAATGTTTATGGACCTGGGAGTTGAAGGTGTTGGACCCAAGGAATAGACAGGGGAGAGCTGAGTTTATTGACATAGCAGCACTCACTTGTGCCCAGGGATTCCAGTTCAAAGACTCTGGGAAAGAGTCCTAACACTCGGTTGGGATGCGCTTTGAAACTGGACATGACAATCGTGAGAATAAATGAGGAGTTGCTGTAACATTCTTGGTATGGTAGCGGAACGTTCAGAGAGGCGTTAGAGCAGGTGTATTAGGTGAAACCTGAAAACCTACCATTTGACTGTGTTCCCTGGGTGGGGAAAGGAGGCTTCCATCATCAGCAAAAGGCAACACACGAGCGGGGCACGAGCCGTTCCTGTAACGGGAAGCAAGGTCAGAGCAGCAGCACACCTCCGTGTTCCCGGGACAGAGAGATGGAGAGATAACTAGGCTGTCACTTGGTTAGTGTAATTTGTAACATAATCGAAATCTTACGAGCAGAGGGTGGATGTCAGCCACCAGAGTGAAAAACTCCATTTCTTATTCTGTTTCCAGATCTACAGTCCTTCCCAAACCCTGTTATATAGGACACATCTTCTTTGAATCCTTCCCCCAAAGGGCCTAGGGACATTTGTGAAGGGAAGGGTGCTAGCGAAGGGCAAGTGCTCACACTTTGCAGGATCTCTTTGATACCAAGGCACGGACTTACACTAGCCTCACTAGCCTCGCAGCTTTCAGGTCCGGGTGGGGGCGGGTTGAAGTCAGACGATAAATGGAATTCTGGCCCAAAGGTCTAATGGACCGGTGGACCCATCCTGTGGTCATTTCCCTGGCTCCCAATTGTATACTCCGGGGAGAGAAAATTTGGTAGCTAGAAGGACCTCACACTGGTATCCCGACTCGTGGAGTGAGAACGGTTTTGAAAGAAAATAATCAAGTAGAAAGTGCGGAAGCTGCTCCCGCAGCCGAGAGAGTGAATCGGAAGCAGCATTAAGAGGACTTGTAAAAATGAGTTCCAAAGGCCTTAAGGAGGCGAGGGTGGCGGTTCCCCCTCACACCTGGGTTCAATTCACCTAACTGTGGCACAGTGGGCTAATGATCCAGCTTGTCTCTGCAGACGTGCGGGTTCGACCCCCAGCCTGGCACAGGGAGTAAAGGATCTGGCATTTCTGCAGCTCTGGCATAGGTTTTAGCTGCGGCTTGGATTTGATTCCTGGCCAGAGAACTTCCATATGCCGCAGGTGCTGGAAAAAGAGATTAATTAATTGATTGATTGATTTTTCCAGACCAACAGTCACACACTCGGATTTATAGTCAGCGATCCACTGTCATCTGCCACAACCCCTCCAGCAAAAACCCTGTGCCGGGCTGGGGATCGAACCAGGAACTCCCCCAAGATGCCTTATTTTAAGCCCCATCAATAAGTGGGATTAAAAGCAGTTCGCCTTGGGAGTTCCCAAGGTGGTCTAGTGGTTAGGAATCCATGCTTTCATGGCTGCAGCCTGGGTTCAGTTCCTGGTTTGGGCACTGAGATCCCATATCAGGCTGCTGCACAGCATGGCCAAAAAGAAAAGCAGTTTACCTTTGCACAAGAAGGCCAGCAGTACGTATTCACCATTTTACCCCACGGTTGGGTGAGGTCTCTGCTCTCAGCTCTGCTAATTGGACCTGGTGAGCATCAAGTGACAGCACCTCAGGTGTTCTCACATGCAAATAAGACGGTGGGAGGTAGACCTCGACAAGACGCACAGGCTTTTGCCATAGCAGGGAAAATGCCTGATGATCTCAAACACGCCATGAAAAAGAGAGAGAAACAGGACTGATCATTTTACCTTTAATCACTCACACTGAGAGAGAGACACAGCACTGGGTGGGTCTTTTTGGCTTTGGAAGGCAGCCTAGAACACAGTCGGGTACTTTGCTCTGAGATTTTCTTTGGGTTGTGCAGAAGTCACCAGTTTTGAGTTTGGGGATTTAGAACAAGGGAGAGCTCTGCAGGGAGCCCGGAGTGAAGTCCAAGCTACTCGACCTCTTGAGCCTACTGATGGTGATTCAATGGTTCTAGAGGCCTCTGGGGTGGGTGCGAATGCTGGATGGTGTCTGCGGCAAGCTCTCAGTGCAGACTCCTCAGGTTCTGGAGCAAGGTCATGCCTTCTGCGGCAGAGCATCTTTCTCCTTTTGCAAAACCGCTCTTGGAATGCGGTTGGGCCTTGCTAGAGAATTCGTGTTTGATCGCGGAACCCCAAGTCACTACAATCTGCAGTTGTCCATCACGAGCTAGCGATTCTTAGATCCAACAAGTTAGAAGGTCAGGCAGGCACATCCTTTGTACGATGAAAACAGTATGATTGGGCTGCGGCTCCCAAAAAGCGGTCCGGACTCTCGCGTCTTCTACATCTGCGGCATTGACCACACCTTCCCATCAGCTCATACCTGTGGAGTTAAGGACTTTCTCAGTGATCCGCGGATGGAGATGAAAATAATTTGGGTCTGGTTCTCAGATGGGCTGGCCCCATGTGTTGGTGAAAACTGAAGCGAAAGTGGACCGTGGCTCCATTCCAACCCTGCCCCGTGGTGACACAGACAAGAGTGGTAAAGGGAGATAGTCCTGGTGGGTGCACTTGCGGCTGCTAGAGTTGTCATCAACTTGACATGGAGAGAAAAGTGGTCTATAGAGATCAGACCGCCGGACACTAGTGATTGGCTGAGGCTGTGGTCGTGGGTTGAGTTTTGTCCACCTACCAAATTCATATGTTGCAGTCCTAACCTGGGACCTCAGACTGTGACCTTATTTGGGAAAAGGGTGATTGCAGATGTAATTAGGTGAGATGAGGTCATGCTGGCGTAGGATGGGGATGGGCTGTGAGCCAGTATGACGGGGGTCCTTGTAAAGAGGGGGAATATGGACAAAGAGTCACGTGAGAGGGAAGCACCCCTACTCACTCCTTGATTTTGGACGTCAGGCCTCCGGGACTGGAGACAATAAATTCTGGCCCTTTAAGCCACTTTGTTGTGGCAGCCCTGGCAAGGTAACCTACTGGCTGGCTAAGGGCGTAGAGGGAACTTGCTTGGAGGCATGTTCATGGCAAACAAGGTGCCACGAGGGGTGCTGGATTTGCTGGGATCACCGCGTCTGCAATCACCTGTAGCAGTGGGCTCCGTGGCACAGCCTGGCAAAGGCTGATCTAAGATGCCAGCCTGGGGACAGCACACTGGGGGGCTGAGGTACCGTCCCCCAGGGTCCAGCAAGTACATGGACCCGAAGGCTGATAGATGGTCCCCAGTGGCTCCAATCCACAGATCTGGAAACCAAGGGGCCGTCGGTCTGAGGAGCGGGCCCTCTCCCCATCACTCCCTGTGACCCATTTGTTGAATTTGTGCTTCTTGTCCCTGAAGCCTCAGTCTCTGGCAGATTAGAAGTTCTGGTTTGATGGGACAGAGTGTTTCCATCAGGGGTCCCAGGAAGGATTCCACTGAACTCGAGGTTGCAGTGACCATGTGGTCTGTTGGGGATTTCTCATGCCAGCAAACAAGCAGGAAAAGAAAGATGGGGCCAACGCTGCTGTCATAAAATGGGGGCAGGGAGGGATGTGTTTCAAGCCCAGGGAATGGGATGGGGCGTTTTCTCGGCGCTTCTGCGTCCAGTCATAAAGATGAGTGGGCAATTGCAGGAAGCATGGGCCACGAATGGCAAGGAGGCTAGGGGCTTAGACTTCTTGAGGGTACAGGTCGGAATCGCCTCCCCAGGCAAGCAACACACAGCAGCCAAAGTGACAGAGGGTGGAGGCAGGCGATCATGATTAGCACGCATGGCCTGGGCGTCAGCTGTGGCACCAGGGACTGTCACTTTCCCACGAACCGGTTTGCATTAAGCCTCCTTCCTTGGGCTTCTCTGATGCCAAGGGCTGGGTCCTAGTGGGAACTCGGCACCCATGCATGCGTACCCTAGTGTTTGCTTCCCTTTTCCTCCATCGTGGATGAACTGGAGATTCGTCCCATACGGCCCCTCTACGGTCCCCGAGATCCGAGAAGTCCATCGCCTTTCATGGCTTTTGGACTTTCCTTCCTTTCCTGCATTGCTCCTCGCCCCCCACTTCTGTTCCCTGAGGTCACTCTCCCCCCCCCCCCAATTAGTCACACATAAGTCTTGGTCTCAGTTGTGACTTTTGGGGGGAAAAGCACCTGCCTGTCCTCACGGCCTTTCCGGATTGTTGGGGCCACAAACCCAGGATGTTTCTAGACCCGGTGCCACATGTCCCATGCGGAGGTTGCGCCCAGTACAGCAGGAGCCTTAAGTAATTAGGAGGAGGCTCAGGAGAGTACCTGACGGTGATATGTGGAGTGGGGGGAGAAGACTGGCCAGGAGAAAGGGGTGTGGGCTTGGGGGGGGGAGTGTTTTTTGGGGGTAAGGGTGGTTGGCAATGCATCAAAGATTGCTGGATGCTTGGGCTTTAGAAGCGGGGGTGGTTGTGGGCATGTGGGGGAAGCTGGGGCCCCAGAGCAGAGCACTCTTTCTAGAAGGAGCGAAGCCCCAGAGTAGATGGGACAGGACGGGCCCTCTCTGCAAAGCCCAAGCCCAGCCCACTGAGTGCGGGTGGGGCGGGGGGCCAGAAGAGGCTGGTGAAGGCTCGGGACAGCTGCCGTGGGGGATTCCAGAGGGATTGAGCCTTTGGAGGGGGCGCCCGGCCCTACCTGCCTGTGGGCCGGACGGGGCGAAGGGCCCTTGGCGCGTCTGCGGACGCACAGGGGTTCGCCACTTGCAGCCTGAGTTGTTGTGAATTCCCTCCTCCCCCTGCCTGACCCCTGATCGATTCTCCCTCTTACTGCCCCTCCCGCTCTCGCTAACGCCCCACCTTTCCCATCCCTCCCCCAGCCTTGGCCGAGCTGCACCTCGTGCAAACAACAACTGGTCTAAGATCCCCCCCAGGCCACAACCCACATTCTTCAAATCGCAGCTCAAAGCCCCACCTCCAAGAAGCTATCTTTGTGATGAACGCGCGGACCATTCTCGAAACCCTGGGCAGCAGCCCCAGGCGGGCCCTCTTGTCCAAGGCCCTGCTCTAACTCCTGTTCTTTCCGAATTTAGCCAGGGCCAGGGCACGACGAGTGCCTTTCTCTGGGCCCGCGCTGGGACGTCCTCTGTGAAGGGCAGGGGCTGAATCTCCTGCCCGCCACCTTGCATCCACACAAGAAAGAAGTCTCCAGACTTCCTGGGCCGGGGGGTGTGGGGGGATGTTGGTCAAAGGATTTCGGAGATGAGCCCCATCCAGGAGGCCAAGACTTTTCCAGGGGTTCTTAAGCCAAGTCCAGGCCCCCCTGGGAAGTCCGTGAGGCCCTTGGGTTTGGGTGCAGGACGTTTGGGTGTGCGTGCGTATGTGGGCACGCACGCGTGCTTCTGGGTGGTTTTCTGGGGAGAAGTTCCATAACTTTTCTCAGCTCTTGAAAAAGATCGACAACCACCAGGCAGCCAGCTTCATGCGGTGTAGTCAGCACCTGAACCGGCCTGCCGACCCGAAAGTGACAGGCCTTGGGACAACGGCCCTCTGGCTCTCAGGTCAGGCTTTGGGACCGAGGCTCAAGGTCAGCCACAGTCTCAGGCCAAGGGGGCCGTTATGCTCCCCCCCCCCCGCCCAGATGTTTCCACTGACAGGAGCTGCTCCCATGAAGGCGGCAGAAGCTTGGCACCTGTCTGGACCCGGCCTGCAGGGTTTTATGAGCCTGGGTGGCTGTTTGCAAGTGGCTCTGAGGTGTGATCCCTGGGCGTGTCAGTGCCCGCCCGGGGCACTGCTCATGACCCATCTCAAGGTCCTTGAGCTGGAACCTCAGGACAGGTGCATGGGCCACAAAGATCCCAGGGGGGCACGCTTCAGGGAAATGGCCCGAAGTGCGTTCTGTGCTGGCCCCGGGGCTGGCCTGCAGGCCTCATGCTCTGACGAGGATTTGAGCCCAGCTCAGCTGGGGCCGGGGGCTGAGGAGGGATGTGCCTCGGACGGAGCCTGTCACCGCGCACTCAGAAGCGGCCTGCCCCCTCTCTGGCCTCAGAGATCCCATCTCTGTGACGGGAGGGGAGACTAGAATGTTCCCTGGGGCGCTCTCCATCTTCAAACTGACCTTCAGCAGCAGAGTTGGGTCTCGGGAGCCGGCTAGAGACGGCTAATGACTCGGCACTGCTTGTTTGCACACTTGCGTAAAACAAACAGACAAACAAAGCCCCAAAGCGGGCGCACCATTCTAGGGGCAAGAGACACATCAGACCTGGGAGGAGCCAGGAACTGCAGGAGACGCAGCCACTAAGATTCTCCCCTCCCGTCCCCCTCCAGGTCAACTCGAACCACTGAACGGGGGACAGCGGGCACGTTCTCTTGGGTTGTCCGGGGAGGGGGCCGAACAGCAGCATTCTTCTGCTGCCCCCCACTCCCACACTGGTCACACACCCCCCCGTTATTCAGAAAGGAAAATGCCAGGACTCCAGGAAGCGGTACCAATGTGGGTTGACCTTGGAGCTCCAGAGCCATAGCGACAAGTAGCCACTTGTCCTCAAAGCAGGAGACTCCAGCAGCTGCGCTGGGTCACTCTTTGCTTCTGGGGCCCGGGGGTGGCTGATCCTCGGGCCTCAACTCTGATCGCAGGGAATGCATGAGACACCCTGGAAGGTAGCCCTGAGCAACACCCACTTTCGAAGGAAGAGCACCCAGCCGGCATCCTCTGCTGAGCTGTCGCAGGAAGAAGCGTCTAGAAGCCTGAGTCCTTGTTCCTGCCTCGGGCCCACTGGACCTTCCATGAGAGGACTCCCTCAGGTACACACAGTTCTTTACAGGTCATCAGACGTGCTCTGATCCGTTCCATTCATCCCTGCGTGTCTTCATTCTTAACGCTCAGCCCGTGCTGATCAAGTGCCCGACACGGGAGATGGAGCGATGGCAAAGGCCACCTCCTCACCGGCTGATACTTCTCCATCCTGCCGGGAAGACGGGCAAGGAACGAAGAATCCCAAGAGAGATTCATGTGGCAGAGCCTACGTACAGCAGTTCTGAAAGGGAGTGGGGTGCGCCGCAGCCAAGACCGTGTGGTTAGAACAAGCCATTGATCCCTCGTGTCCTACCTCGTTCGCCCAATGAGCTTGGCCAATGACAAGGCCCTGCACTGGCTTCCTCTTGTCAAACCAGGTGGCAAAGCAGAGACCCTTGGCAAGGTAGAGAGAAGGCCAAGCCATGGGCCACCAAGACCCCTTGGCATCTGTCCTCACTGGCAGGGCCAGACTCAGCCCTGGGACTCCTGCCACTTGGGAGTGGGACCGAGTTGGGGGACCTTCGGGGGCGGGGGGGGGGAGCTGTTGGGCTGGAGCTGGGGAGAAAGTGACCTGCCTTGGTGGGAGATGCTGTGTGTGTGTGTGTGGGGGGGTGTCTAGCACGTGGGGGGAAACAACCAACTATGGGTCCCTCCTGTGTGCAACAAGCTTGCCTTTTACAGGTAAGGACGCCAAAGACTTAGAGTGGGTAGTGATGGGACTTGCCTAATGTCACTTGGCTAGTAAGTGACCAAGCTGGGAGCAGAGCCCGCTTCACTGGACTCCACGGTCTAGCTCATCCGCGCCACGCCGCACTCTTGCAGGGGGTCTGGGAGGGGAGAGGACCTGGTGTTGACTGTCCCCAGAAGAAGGGAGTCGGGAGGGCATCAAAGAGGGTCTAAAAGGGGCAGGAGGGTGAGGCTGTCTGGGTGGCAGTGTGGCCTTGCAGCCCTGGCCTAGGTGGCTCTGCATGTGGTCTTCCAGGGCTGGGTGCTGACGCTGCTCGAGCCTGTAGGGATCAGAGGGGCCTCTCCTTCGCACCTGCCAGCTTGTCGGGGGCCCTCCTGACGTGCCTGGTGTGGAAAGTCTGGTTGGCCGTCCCTTTGGACCATGCGGAGCCCGGTGGCACAGAGTGCAAGCCACATCCCTGAGGCCCCCTGGCTTCCCAGCCACCTTCTTGTGCCCCTCTGTCCCATGTGGAGGTGCCAGTGCTTCTGCCTTTCTGCAGCGTGGGAGCTTGGCTTGTACCAGCTGAGACACTTTGCCCTGAATTTCACAGAAGAATCTGGAACCCTGCGACGGCCGCCTCACGCGAAAGCTCCCTTTGCTGTTGCACAGACTCCATCCTCCCAGCTGCTGGCGCTGCCCGCCCCCCCCCCCTCCCCCGCGCCGGACACTTTCAGGCCAGGGAGCCCATCCCTCCTGGTCATGATGACCCATTGTCACCAGGCAGACAATCCCAGCAGCTCTGTCATGAGGGTCCAGCCCATTCCAGGGCTAAATTTGGCAGGAGAGGAATCCAAGGAATTCTTAAGCCTCTCAAATTCCACCTTTTTATTTTGGGGTTGAGGAAAGATGGGGTGGAAACTATGAAACCATATCCTCAGCCCCAAGTCTGCAGCCCGGGGGAGAGGGAGGGCTGGCAAGCCCGCGCTGGGAGCCTAGGGACTGCCAGCCACCCTCCACCCTTGTCACCAGGGCGCCAGGTCCCCATAGCAGTGGCGGCTTCTGGTTTGGTCCAGCCCCTGTGGATCCCTGGAGCTCTGTGCCCGGTCCTTGGGTCTCTCCGCCGCCCTGGGGGAGGCTTCTCTGGGGCCCAGCTGCCATCCCCGCGGGGCCCAGGGCCCCTGCCAGGCTGGCCTCCTTCTGCCCTCGGGCCTTCATCCTCAGGCCGGTCCCGTGGGCGTCTCCCCGTCCCCAGCCTGTCCCCTGCCCCGTGGCCCTGCCCCGTGGCTCCCGCTCCGCGTGGGCCGTCCACGGATGGCCAGGTGAGAGCCCTGGGAGGAGAGGCGGGGCTGCAGGCTGTGGCACTGCAGTGTGTCCCGCCTGGTGGGGTACAGGCGCCAAGCCCTTTCTGGGCCGCGAGGGTGGGGTTTTGCCACTGGTTACATCCAAAGCCTTGTGGGCACCTCTGCCAGACTGGCCACCTGGGGGCCAGCGACCATGAGACCGGCTGTCCTGCCCAGAGCCCCGCACCCAGGGGCTGGAGAAGCCACCAGCCTACACGCGGCGCGAGGCAGGCCGACAGACGTCCAGGCAGGAAGCCAAGTGACCTGGAGCTGAGACCTGTTCCTGCATCCCTCTGACAGCCAGGGCAGGAGGGGGTGGGGGGCGGGGGATAGAGAGGAGGGGGATGGGGGGAGAGAGAAGAGGGCGGGAGGGGGCATAGAGAGGAAGTGGGATAGAGAGGAGGGGGAATAGAGAGGAGGCCGAGACAGAGAGGAGGGGGATAGAGGGAGATAGGAGGGGGGATAGGAGGGGATAGAGAGGAGGTCCGAAGAGGGAATAGAAGGAAGGAGGGAGGGGGCGTAGAAAGGAGGGCGGGCGGGGGATAGAGAGGAGGGAGGGGCATAGAGAGGAGGAGGGCTAGAGAGGAGGGGGAAACGGGGGGGGGGCGGGGGGAATAGAGAAGAGGGCGGCGGGAGGATAGAGGGGCGTGGGGGGGATAGAGAGGAGGGAGGGGGCATAAAGAGGAGAGGGGATAGAGAGGAGGGAGGCTGGGGATAGAGAGGAGGGGAAATAGGGAGGGAGCATAGAGAGGAGGGGGCTAGAGAGGAGGGAGGCGGGCGGTGGGGGGATAGAGAGGGGGGGATAGAGAGGAAGGGAGGAATGAGGGAGGGGGAAGCCCATCAGCCGACACCAGGTCTAACGGGGCCAGGGCGGCTGCTTGGGACCCGGGTTCTGTGTCTTAGGGACTGTGTCCTTTTCACAGGCCGCCTTCAGCAGGTGGTCAGAGTCCCCCAGACCTGACCAGCTGAGTCTCGCAGAAGCAAATCTCCCAAAGGGGCCCCACGTTAGACCACCTACCTACTCTTGGTGATCCAGGATGTGGCTGCTGAAACTTCCAGAGCCTCGGGTTCCTGGGGAGGCCCAGTGGAAAGCCCTGGCCCAGGACAGGGACCCGGGGTGGCCCTGACTTGCACACGAGCTTGGGCACAGCCCTGCCCCCTGTGGGGGTCAGCGGCTTGGGCAGGGCTCCTGGCTGACCTGAAGGGCCCTGTCTGCCCCTCCCAGAGGCCCCCTGGGGTCTGGGACTGGCCCGCTCCGGGGCTCCAAGTGTGCCAGGGCCTGCCCCTTGGGCCACCCTGGGTCAGCTCTGGCTGCCTGCTGCCCTGGGGCAGGAGGCCGTGCCAGCCTTGGGCCCCTCTGTTCCCCTCCTGCAGTCCTGTCTAATCCCCAGGAACGGGGTGCCCCCTTCACCCTGCAGAGCCGCCCTCCCATGGTGGACAGTGCTTGTCCTGGGGGGCGGTCCGGGACAGCCAGTGTTCCGAAGGGGCTGGTGACCGGAAGCCGCAGGTACAAACGGAGCCGCAGGCCTAAGCAGGACTAAAGCCGGTCAGCCTCCCTCAGGCGGGGGCTGAGGCTCACCTGCCCCCCCTCCCCGCCCCCCGGAATTCCCACAGCAGCCCCGGGAGGCAGTGTCGCCACTGTACAGATAAGAAAGCAGTGACCCAAGGCCACACAAGTGCCAGCCCCAGGAGTCAGTACTCCAACCCAGGCCTGAAAGGCCCCAGGACCTGGAACTGGTGCTGCCTCCTGGCTGTGCGCTAAGATGGCCGGCTCACCTGGTGCCCAGGGATGTGCCAGGCACACAGCGAGCAGGCATCCAGGGGTACATCTGGATGGCTCGCCTGGCTGGAGGGGCCTCTTGGCCAGCTAGATCGGGAGCCTTGCCCTGTCCAGACCTGTCCTGACCCGAGGGACCCACGGGGATGGCGGGGGGGGAAGGCTGTTTTCGCAGAGGGTCTGTCCCTTGCTACCCCAGGCAGTAGGAGGTGGTTGAGGGGTTGGTGGCCACCAGCTCTGAATGAAGGAAGAAGGCCAGGGGGATGGCTCCCAGCACTAGTCCAAGTACATTTTAGATCCCAAGGGTTGGGTGCCTCCCCCCAAGGAACCCTAGAACCCACTAAGACCTGGGCACTGCGGACTAAATTCCCGCAGGAGGGGCGGGGCAGGGAGGGGCCGGCTGCCTTGGGTGTCTTCCAAGGAATTATACTTCTAGAAATAAGGGTAAGTTACAATCAATTTCTAGATAATACTCGCCTTGAAAGACAGACCGGTGGCTTGCATGTTCATTGTACCCAAACTTTAATTAAACCCTTTAAAAGGAAAACCTGCCTGGCATTACTCTGCTAATTGACCTGACCCGGTGAAAGGAGGTCCTGTCTGGGACCCACAGTGATGGTGCGTTAACACGATTTATTCCTGCGGTCTCGCCCAGCTCCCTATTATGTATTCAAGGGATGTGTGGGCTCTGAGCCAGTCATCACGAAGCAAAAAGTAATAAAACCTCCAAAGACGCCTTGCCACGCCCCCACCCCCGCCTTGCAAATTCTGGCCAGGATCTGTCTCTTCGGCTCCCTGGGCCCTGCCGAGGCTTGTGATGAGGTTTCAGGCAGGACCACTGGGGCTCCTTCCCTTGTCCAGCGGTGGGGATTTAGAAGCCCCTCTGTCCGCAGAAATTAGTTGGAAGGCTTACCAAGGGCACAGGGAACGCAGCCGGTGGTGGGTAGAGGCTGTGGTATGTGGCTCACTCATGAGGATTCCATTCGGAGAAACCAGCGCTGGTGGCCAGCACGGCCCCTTAGCCTCATCTCCTTGGTGGCCTCGGTGCTCTGAGCTGTGGCGACATTTCCAGAACCTGGCAGCGGGACGGGGCTTGTGATACAGGCTTTCGTAGGCCACACGGGGCGTGGGTGAACCCTGAATCTGACGGCCCTTGGTCAGGTGCTGCCCTCTGGGCCTTGGTGTCCCCATTGGTCCAGGGAGGGGCAGTGGCCTTCGAGCCTGCGATCAGCCCAGCGCTCAGGGAGCTGCAGGCCCCCTGGCCTGGTGCAGAGGGCGCTCTGTTTGGGAGGACGTGGAGGGCGCCCATCCTCAACCGCAGCGCGGGCTGCCTCGTTGCCCTCTGCTGTCGGTGGGGAGACAGGACTCGATCTTCTCAGGGGCTTGGAGCTGTGGCCCCTGGGCATGGCCCCTCGCTCTCCACGGGACAAGAGTAGAAACGCTCCCAGTCCCTCAGCAAATGGGTGCCGAGCATGACAAAGCGAATCAGTGCCAGGCCCGGCCTGGGTAGCTGTGGAGACAGAAATATCTAAAGTACCACTTGGCAGGTGCTGTAAGAGGGATGCTTGCAAAGCTCTGCGGGAACACAGGCAACGGTGACAGTGATGAAGCCTTCTGGGGTGCAAGCCGCCAGGCGAGCAGGGCTGGCTGGGAGGGGGCGCGGGCCTGGGCTTCCAAGAACAAATAGGGGTTGACCAGCAAGAGAGGCAGGGAGGGTGAGCCGCACGGAGACCGAAAGGGCCGAAGTCCCCAGGGGGCTCCGGGTGCCCTTGGCCTCGCCTGTGTTTACCATTCCCACGCACGAGGGGGTGATCGAAGGGCTGTGGCTGGGGCCGGACAGTGCAGAGCGCTATCTGGAGAAGCCAGCGGGCCATCTCGCTCCGGAAATCCACAGAGGCCAGTGGTGGCAGCCTCCTGGCAGAGCTGCCGACCATCTGGCACACACGCATGCGCACGTGTGCACACGTGGACATCAGGCAGACACACGCATGCGCACACAGGCACTGCTGTGGGGTGAGTGTGTCCCCCCCAAATTCCTAACCCCCGAAGCAACGGCATCAAGACACAGGGCTTTGGGAGGTGCTGAGGGTTAGATGACGTTGTGAAGGTTGAGCTCCCCTATAGGAGTAGCGTCCTTAGAAGATCCCACCGTGTGAGGACGCAGCGAGGGGGCATCTGTCTATAAGCCGGGAACAGAGGTGACCGCCAGGGACCAAATCTGCCAGCTCCTTGACCTTGGACTTCCAGCCTCCTGTACTATGAGAAGTGCAGGTCTGTGGTCTACGTAGCCTGAGCTATAACAACATAGCGTAACACACAGGCACACACGCACATGCGTGCACACATGTGCATGCCCGGCACTGCACACACCCTACAGATACGACTCTCGCCACATCCAGAAGCAGGCTCAAGGCTCACCCACAGACGCGTGCACACAGCATGTGCACGTCGCCCCCCCCGTGGGGGGGTACCCCAGACGTCTCTGTGCACGGAAGCCAGGTCTGGCACGGAGCCTCTGTGTCCCACTTGTCCCACAGGCTGAGACTCTGAGTGGCCCCCGGTGGGGGCGGAGGAGGCAGCGACTGCAGTGCGGGGGTGGGGGTGGCAGGCAGCCTTGAATCTCGCCTTTGGGAGAGGCATGTGGCCTTGTGCACACTCGCGTATATGTATGTGTGTGTGCTGTGTGCGTATATACGAGTGTGTGTGTTTGTGCATGTGTGTGCGCCTGTGGGAGAGTCTGTGTATATAGGATTATGTGTGTGTGTGCCTGTGTGTGACAGCGCGTGTGAACAGCAGGCAGCAGCCCTTGCTGGGCCCCCTTGGAAATGCTGAGTCACCGCCACCTGTCCCCGGGTTCAGGCTGACGTGCGCGTGGCAGGACGGGGCTGAGCAGCCCAGGGGCGGTTTTTCCAGGAGCCGAGGCTCAGGGTGCTGGGAGGTGGAGGGGCTCCCTGGCAGGCTGCCCCCAGCCCTTTGCCCCCAATGGCAGGGTCCTCTCAAGGGGAGATTCCGAGTCCCCTTTTCAGTTCCTGGACCTGCTCCCGAGAGGCCAGTGGGGGTAACCACTCGGTCTGGATGCTGCTCCCCCTGTGTGGCTGTGGGCAAGGCTGTCGCCTTCTCCGGGCCTCAGTGTCCCCATCTTAGGAACTCGTTAAAAAGAAATAGGTCAGACTACCCTAAATTGCTGCCCTCTGCTAAAGGGGGAAGGTCGGGAGGCACCTGTGTCGTGCCTGCCAGTTCATTCTACAACATGCAGCCGACACAGATGTACCCAGGGCCGTTGGCGTGGGCCAGGGAACACGTTCGGGTCATGTTTGGCAGTGAACATGACCAGCTTGGGTCTCTGCCTTCGGACACGGACCTCTTAGGGAACCGGACTAGACAGAGCTGGATGCAGTGGATGGTTTTCAAGGGCCCTCCTGGCTCTGAGCCCCCTGAATTGGCTGCTAACGGGCCTGGCTGGGAGTGGGTGCCCCACTGTGAGTCTGAGGGGCCCCAGATGGAGAAGAGAAGGTGTGGTCAGCAGAACAACGCCCCCCAACATGTCAGCACCCTGACTCTCAGAACCTGGGAATATGTGACCTTCCGTGGCAAAAGGGACTTTGCAGATGGCATTAAATGAAAGATCTCGAGGGAGTTCCTGTTGTGGCTCAGCAGGTTAAGGATCTGACCTTGTCTCTGTGAGGATGCAGTTTGATCCCTGGCTTTGCTTGATGGGTTAGGAGCCAGCGTTGCTGCAAGCTGTGGCGTAGGTTACCAATGGGGCTTGGATCTGGTGTTGCTGTGGCTGTGGTGTAGACCTGCAGCTGCCGCTCTGATCCAACCCCTAGCCTGGGAACTTCTATATGCCCCAGGTGCGGCCCTAAAAGAACTAACTAACTAAAGACCCTTGAGACGGAGAGATTTCTCTGGAAATCAGGGCGGGCCCTGAGTGTCATCAGAAGGGGTCGTCTAAGAGCCGTCATATCCGCGGCTCGGATCTGCTGTGGCTGTGGTGTGGGCCGGCAGCTGCAGCTCCAATTCAAGCCCTAGCCTGGGAACCTCCATATGCCATCTAAGAGAGTCAGAGGAGGCTGTAGGACATGTGACAAGGGAAGCCAGAGGTTAGACTGATGTGGGGAAGGGCCGTGGGTCAAGGAATGTGGCGGTCTCCAAAGCCTGGAAAAGGCAGGAAACAGACTCTCCCTGCGACCCTGCAAAAGGAACACAGCCTGCAGACACCCAGACTTTGGCCCCGTGACACGCATTTCAGTCTTCTGACCTTCGGAACAGTAAGAGCATAAATATGTGTTGTTTTAAACCACAGGTTGGTGCTAATTCACTACAGCAGCCACAAGAAACCCATGCAGGAGGGAGTTAGCTCTTAAATCCTGGCCGTGAGCCAGGCACTGTGCAGAGAGTCACCCCGTTTGTCCCGGTGGGTATGGGGACCTGTCATTCCAATACTTGTGTGACACTTGGGGCTCATGGGGGAACGGGAGAGCTTGCTTTGGTTTGGCTGGATTGGACTTCCATCACCGACTCCGCCAGAAGCCGGGCTGGTGGGGCATCAGTGTCCTTGGGTAGCCCCCCGCCCCGCTCTAGCAGGGCGTGCCCGCTCTAGCACCCACATCTGCTTTGGCCCATAAGCTTCGGCCAGAATGTCTCCAGGGGACTGGGTGGCACCCACTGCAATGGCTGGGCAGCCTTGCCCTGCCTCCACCCAGGGGCCTTGCACACCCACGCTCTGAGGCCTGGCAGGCTGAACATGGAACTCGGAGAGGGACGAGGCCCTTGCCAAAGCTCACCGGATTGGGTCCGTGTCAGGTCACCACTGCCAGCAGCTCACTCTTTAGTTGGCTGAGATCCGTGGCCCTGATTTATGGGCCAAAGAGACCTGATTCAATAGCAGACGCAAGCGACACCCAATTAGCCTGTTGGCGCGGTGGCCCCCGCATGGCAAAGTGAATTTCTTCACTGGCCCTTGCAAGACCTGTTTGAATAACACGAGAAGGTATTAGCATCGATCTGCGAGGCCTCACTTCCCAGCTGCCTGGATTAGCACTGACGATTGTCCAGTCTGTGACAAGGGCAGCAGCGGGGAGGTGGCCTGACTTATATTACCGACCCATCATCTTTCACCCACGGGGAAAACAGCCAGAGCAGAGGCGAGCAGGTGCAGGCTGCTGTCTCGGCAGCCTCGAGTCTGGGGGGATGGGGGGAGGGGGATGGGGGGGGGAGCAGGCCAGGGAGTGTGTGTGGGGGGGACAGACCCTCTCACCTCTGCGTCCTGCACGTTCCTCTTGCTGCTGGGACCTTCTCTGGGGGCAAAGCCAGAGGTAGACAGACAGCAAGAATTTGCGGACAGTAAAGCAAGAATTCGGACGTGGCCCCCCTTTCCGGGCTCCGGCTCACTGCGGAGCTGTCCTGCGGTTTCTAACTGGTGTTGTGGAGAGTGGCCCCGCACCCTCAGCCCCCACCCCCCCTCCTCAGGAGCCTCTGCGCAGCCGCGGGTCAGCAGATGCCAGCAGGTCCGAGAGGGGTCCCGCTCGCAGCAGAACTCACAGTCTAGTGGAGGAGAAACAGGGAGCTGAGGTCCCCCCAGGGCACACACGTCCTCAAGAAGCATGAGGTGGGGCTTTAAGACCGTCAACCATCACAGGAAGCTCAGTGAGACGAATCGAATCCCAGCTCATGAAGGATGAAAGCTGCATGGAGATGGGTTGAGCAGCCTGCCCGCTGTTGCCAGTCCGCCCAGAGCTGGGAACCCACAGAGAGCATAGGGACCAATGGTAAGCTACGTGCTGGCCGTGCCCTCCGTGGCTCCCCCTGTCCCTGAACCACAGGCTGGGGCTTCTCATGGATTTGCATCCTCATTGGGGAGCTGCTGTATCTTCATTTCTGAGGGCTCTTCAATATATTTTGTCTATTCCGAAGGGGTGCACGGTCTAGAAACACATTCTTTTCTTTTTTTTTTCTAGGGCCACACCTGCGGCATATGGAAGTTCCCAGGCTGGGGGTCAAATCAGAGCTGCAGTTGCCGGCCTATGCAACACCCAATATGAGCCACGTCTGTGACCTATGCCTCCGTTTGTGGCAATGCCAGGTCCTTAATCCATTGAGGGAGGCTACGGGTTGAACCTGCATCTTCATGGACACTGTGTTGGGTTCCTAACCTGCTGAGCCACAGTGGGACCTCCTGTAAACACATTCTTAAATGCTCACAGGGGCTATTTAGTCCGTGCAATCTTTTCTATGATTCTACAGTGGTTCTCCAAGTGTGAGTGGCAAACCGGTAGTAAGAATGTCGCCTAGAGCTCCTTAGAAATGCAAGTTCTCAGGCCCTGCCCCAGACCTAAGCCGATTGAAGCAGATTCTAGAATTAGGGCCCAGTCAGGAATGGCTACACAGGGACGGGGCTCAGGGCCAAAAATCAATGCCAGGTCCCTACTTCAAAAATTCGTTAAGAGTTTCAGGAAGGTGCCAGCAGAGCGTGAAACCAAACCCAGGTCGCACGCCCACGAAGCTGCCTTGAGCCTGTTGTGCTGTCATGGTGTTTTCCTTTGAAAAGGAAAACCTGTTAGTTAAAGACAACTTAGGAAATACAGAAAGATGCAAAGAAGAAAATTAAGAGACAAGAGCCAAAAATCAGCTCACGGCCCAGAGACCATCAGCTGTAAACTGCTTCTAGCATTCTCGGCACGTATGCAAATCTGGAAACGCGAGACCGGCTTCACTGGGGCCTTCTTTGATGAAGAGCTCAACTCAATAACGCACCTCGTTCCAGTCTTTAGTCCTACGCTCCCATTCCCTGGGACCACGTCTCAAAAGCATCTTGTGCCAGATTCTTCTTCTGAGAGGAATGCAAAGCTGAGACAACACACATCCAACCAAGTGGGTGGAGCTTCATTGTCTTAACCCGCCCTCATTGGCAGGACTTGGTTGATTCCTGGTTTTTCTCCATTGGATCTCTCTGGGTGTGAAACTTTCCTGCATACACGTGACTTTCCCAGGACAGAATCCGAGAGAGATTTCATGGATCAAAACGCTGAGCATCGTTGCCGGTCAATCCTGCCCTGTCTCAAGGAGACGAAATCAACTTCGGGCTAGTACGGCCAGCTGCACTTGACCTATGGAAAGCCTTTTAGCCAAACTCTCCTGGCCCGAAGGAGTAAGAAGAATGGCCTGGACACAGTTCTCGCGCCATCCACTGAGCGTAAGTGGCAGAATCAAGTCAGAGGTAGGGGATGGGAACAGAGGTGTATTCGTTTCCTGTGGCTGTGATCCGGAGTACCCCAGACCGCGTGGCTTAAACAGCAGAAATGTATTGCCTCGCACTTCTAGAAGCTGGAAGTCTGAGATTAAGATGTTGGCAGGGTTGAGTCCCTCTGAAGGCTGTGAGGAAGAATCTGTTCCATGCTTTTCTCTCAGCTTCTCGTGGTTTGCTAGCAGTCTTTGGTATTCCTTGGCTTATAGAAACGTCTCCCCAATGTCTGCCTTCATGTTCACATGGCATTCTTCTGTATGTGTGATGACTCCAGATTCCCACTTTGTAAAAGCAGCTCATGCTGCTCATACTGGATTAGGGACCCACCCTCCCCTAGGATGACCTCATCTTAATTAATCACATCTGCAATGACCCTATTTCTAAATGAGGTTACAGTCTGAAGTACTAGAGGTTAGGACA
This sequence comes from Phacochoerus africanus, assembly GCF_016906955.1. Classification (NCBI taxonomy): domain Eukaryota; kingdom Metazoa; phylum Chordata; class Mammalia; order Artiodactyla; family Suidae; genus Phacochoerus; species Phacochoerus africanus. The sequence goes on along the minus strand of NC_062560.1, from coordinate 126,173,090 downwards.
TGTGCATTCTGGAGGGACAAAATCCACCAGATCTGAGCCGCATCTGCGACTTGTGCTGCAGCTTGCGGCAACACAGGATCCCTAACCTACTGAGCGAGGCCAGGGATTGAACCTGCATCCTCATGGAGACTACGTGAGGTCCTTAACCCCCTGAGCCACAATGGGAACTCCTGTTCTCCAAAGTTAAACTGCAGGACTTCTCAGGGCATTTTCTGTGCTCCGTGCATTGGGAGTCTCCAAGATGGAGACAGAATATGCAGGGGTTTCGACGGTTCAGACCTCAGAACTCCTTCGTCTGTGTTTGCCTGTTGACTTTTCTCTAGACTTGGGGGGTGGGGCTCTGAAAGCCATGGGTGCCTGGAGGTGTCCCTGCAGGAGAGCAGGCGGAACAGTGTGAACCTGGCAGTGGGCGGGGGAGGGGCAGGCAGGGGTTTGCAGGTCCAGGTGTGCCCTCTGTGGCCTCAGGAACAGAAACACGGCGTCTTCTTTCCTGTCCTCACCCACACCTACTCTAGCACTTAGCAGTACCTGCACCTTTTGCCTGCAGCCAAGAAAAATACAGCCCACTCCCCATGTTGGTTTCATCCCAGAGCTTGGTGTTTCCAGAGGGGGCCTGAGACCTTCTGGCAGCGAGGCAAGGGGATCTGGGCCGGAGCCGGAAGGGCCCTGTGCTGTGGGCAGGCTGTGGTGGCCTTCATGGCAGCTCCTCGGGGCCTCGTCCACCGGGCCAGGGCTGGCGTGAGCGGTGGCGGAGGGGAGGGGGGCCAGGGCCGCTCTGTGGTGCTGGGCTCCTTGCAAAGAGGGGCTGATGGTGCGGAAAGGGCTTCCCCTTCGAGGATTCCAGAGTAAATAAGACAAGGGCACGGAGACGAAATGTCCCCCCTGCCATGACTTGCTTCCCAAGCTGAGGGAGCGTGTGTGCAGAGGACTTTTGCCGGAGCCCAAACTTGGCAAATCCAAATGGATGTGAGCCATGACTCTCCCCGCCAAGGCAGAGCCCCGGGGAGAGCTGACCTTAGCCGTGATCGCTCCTGTCTCAGCTCTGGGTTAAGACCGAACTCAGCACGATGGGGCGTTCTACAGTTTGGAGCCCAGAGATGCGGGTTGGGGACCGGGTGCCCGTCCAGTGGGTCCCCTTGTTATCCTGCCGGAGCTCGCGAGCTCCGTGTTCCCTGCCTTACAGACAGCAGATGGCCCAAGAGGGGTGAAGGGTTTTTCCTAAAGCCACACGGCTAACTTGCCATAGAGTCACCCCAGGCTCTTAGAAACAGTGCTTGTCAGAGGGCAGAGGCGCCTTGGATTTGGTGCCCTGGGCTGGCAGGAGGGGGGCGGAGCCAGCCCCGGGGCTGCGGGCACCCGTCAGCTCGGAGCCCAAGGAGGAGGCTGGAAGCAGAGTGGGCAGAAAGGCCCTGGTATCAGCGCCCAGGTTGCCTGTCATGGAAGGAAGTGCGCTCTGCCCTCACTTCGGGGGAATTCGGGAGCCCTGAAGCCAGTGGGTTAGTGCAGCATCTTTCTTCCTGCTCCCACCGGCTCAGGGCTGGTGTACGGCTGCTGGCGGGGGCGGGGCGGGGGAGAGGCTGGGCAAGTCCACCTGACCTCCAAGTTCATGATAGAAGGCGTGTTCTGAATTTGGCCGAATATCCTGTTTTATTCATGAAGCACCGACCCAAAATAGAGTGTGAGCGCTTACATGTGGCTGTCCTGGCAAGCCGGAAAAGTAAGACACAAAAATACCCCAGCCACAACATTCTCTCCCTCTGCTTGGGGAGGGAGGGTTATGTAATTGTCACTTACTCATACTATTAAGTATACAAACTGCCAGGCTGATAATGGGGTGGAGGAGGGAGGGGGGGCAGACCGGCTGGGGTGACAGCCCCACCTCCCAGCTCCTCAGGAATCGGGTGCCTGGCGGCGGCCACAGCCGCTCCGGGGCGGAGGAGTGGGGAAGTTGGGAGACAAGAAGAGCCAGCTCCCCTTCCACCCAGCCTCGTGTGCCTCTGACAATGGCTGGAAACAGGAAGCCCTGCCTAGATCCCCTGGACGACCACCTCAGACGCAAGTTTGGGCAGATGGATGGCCCAGGGAGGCCGGCTTTCCCGAAGCCTATGGGAGGAGCCAGCTCCAAGCTGCCCTGGGAGAAGGCTGGGCCACAGGCTTGGGACGGATTTTGCCCTGGAGCCTGGAGGGAGGGCCTCATCCGATGTCACCACCATCGACGGCCTCAACCTGGCTTCTGGGCCAGAGCCCTGCTTGTGGCGAAGGATTAGTCAGGGTGGCAGCACGGGACACCTCAGCGCCTAAAGAGGAATGGCGTTAATTATGCTGGACAGCCCTGAACCTCCTAGAGTTTTTTGGTCTAAAAATGAAAAGAAAAATAAAATAAAAATAAAAATGAAAAGAGAGAGCGTTGGTTGGGTGTGCGTGGGGGAGAGAGAGAGAGAAGTGGTTGGGTGTAGGAAAGAGAGAGGGAGAGGGAGTTGGAGGGGGCTCTTCTACTGAAAAAAAAAAATCACAAACCTTCAGGGGGTGGCAAAGGCTAAAAGCTCCCAGAGCCCTTCTGCCACCTGTTAGCTCCGTGCCTGCAGCCCAGGCACCAGCTCTCTCGGAGCCTCAGTGGCCGTAACTCTGAAATGGGGACAAGAACGATTCTCACCCCGTAAGACTGTTGCGGGGTCGGAAGAGCTGATGGCGGTGGGAGAGCATCGCAGGTGGAGAGGAGCTCGTGCCTCCATGGCGGGATCGTGTGCTGTTTTCCTCCCTGGACTCTAAGCCGTATGGCCCAAGGTCTTCCTCTAGCGCTGGTGAATGCCCGGCAGTGAGTCTGGGCTCTGGCCAGAGCTGGTACTCAGCGAATGCCAAGTGAACGAAAGTACTCTGCTCTCCGCAGCGAGCCTCGGCTTCCCGGAGTGAGAGTGATAAGGCTGATGTTCTGAGTGGGAATAATGGCAGCTCAGTTGGAGCCTTTCGTGTGGCTGATCTCATGTAGTTCTTCCAACAATCTTGCTACCCTCGATTCACAAATTGGGAAACCGCTGTTTAGGAAATTCAGGTACATCTGGTCTAGGTCCCCCAGGCCATGAGGGGTAGATCCCATACCTGAATGCGGATCAGCCTTAAGCTAGAAGCCATGGCCCCGCTCTACCATCACATTGCCAGGTGTGGCACAATAATGTGCTCAGAACACTTTCTAGAGTCTTATAGAAAGTGGCAGAAGAAATTGTAGGGTAGGGTGAAGGTGGTGGTGATGGTAGTGGTCGTGTTGGTAAAGGTAGAGGTGGAGAGACAGAGGAGTGGAGTTCCCTTGTGGTGAAGTGGACATGAATCCAACTAGAAACCATGAAATTGTAGGTTTGATTCCTGGCCTCACGCAGCGGGTTAAGGATCTGGTATTGCCATGAGCTGTGGTATAGGGTGCAGATGAGGCTCAGATCCCGTGTGGCTATGGCTGTGGTGTAGGCCGGGGGCTGTAGCTCCGATTCAACCCCTAGCCTGGGAACCTCCATATGCCACCAGTGTGGCCCTAAAAAGAAAAAAAAAAAAAAAGAGGCAGAGGAGGTAGACCTGGTGAAGATGGAGGTGGGAGTAGAGATGGAGATATGGGCGGAGGTGGTGGTAGAGGAGAGGGAGGTGATGGTGGTGATGCTGGAAGTGACGGTGGAGGTGACGGTGGAGGTAGCGGAGATGATGACGGACGTGGAGATGGAGGTGATGGTGACGGAAGTGAGAGAGGACATGGTAATGGAAGTGGATGCGGCAGTGGTAGAGGTGGCGGGGGGGGGGATGGAGGTGGAGGCGATGGTGGAGGTGGCGGGGGTGGTGGTTGACTGGAGATGGTCAAGTCGGCGGGGAAGCCGAGGAAGGCTCCTGCTCAGTCTCTGCGTCACCTCTGTGCCCCAGGGCCCTTGGTGAGGGGCTGAGTTTACTCAGGGGAGAAGGAGCAGGAAGGGGGAGGTTAGTGGGAAGAAAGGACAGCGGGAGAGAGACTAGATTTTGAGCAGCGCTGCATAGCTCTCGGGAAGGCTGGAGCGGCACTTGGTGACCCCCCCCCCCCCAGGCCAGGGAACACGTGCCAACCTGAGGGTGCAGACTCCCCGTGGCTCTCATCTGTCACTGCCTTGTGTCTCCTGAAAGTCCATCCTGGACAAACAGACCAGGCCAGGTCGTGAGGCTACAGCCCGGGGCCTCCCTGAGCCCGGCTGGTGGGGATGTCGGCGCAGAAATTCTCATGCTGCATTGGCCCATCCTTCTAGAAGCAGAGGCCAAGATGGGATTTGTATGCCAGGATCGTATTGGAGGAAAGGCCTGTGGGAGGAAACAGGGAGGAGCCGGGGAAGTCTGAAGAGCTTCCGGGATGGGAGGGTCTGACCCCAGGGAAGGAGACTGGGAAGGAGGGTCCCAGGGAAATGTCTAGACCGCCCTGCCGTCTAAGGGAGGCTCGGCAAGGCCCTCAGGGGGTCCTCAAGCCAAAGTCCACCAAGAGGCGACCGCGTGCCCCCGGGAAGGAGCTGACTCCGCACCCCTGAGAACAGCCCTGGCCGCAGCTCGGATGAGGACGGACCTCAGAGGGCGGGGCCGGGCCCCAGGCCAAGGATGCCCTGGCAGGTGGGGGCCACACGCTGCCTTCTTGCTCGCCTCTCTCCCCCAGCCTTCCGGTGGCCCTGGGCTGGCAAAGCCTCGGGTGGAACCGCTCGCCTTCTGGGCTGAAGATCTCAGCTCCTAGCCCACTCTCTGCCCCCACCGCTCACAGTCTCTCTACAGAGGCGCCTGTGCCTGGTTCCCTGCAGAAGCCCAGCTCAGCGGAGTGGCTCTTTGGGGCTTGACTTGTGTTTCAGTGCCCAACAGAGCAGCCTTTTGCAAGGCGGGAACTCTCCCAGCTCCACAGAAACCTCTCTTTTGAACATGCTGTTGATCTTCTTACAAAACAAACCTCTAGCCAAGAGACGCCCTGCTTTCTGACAAGGGCAGGGACAGGCCACTCTTTACTTTGATTTCAGCCCCCAAAGTCCCAACTCTTTCTACCTCGTTACTGGCTGGATGGGCATCTCTAGTACTTTTTCTCCCATTTCTCTCCTTTTCACATCTTTAGGCTCACTCTGGTACCTGCCTCTTCCAGTCCATCCCCAGAGCACTGAGAAAGAGTACACACACACAGACACACACACACACACACATGCACACACACACGCACAGAGAGAGAGAGAAAGAGAGAGACTGAGAGAGACACACACAGCATAGGAAGAGAGAGGGAACTTTTATTATTTATTTATTTAAGTCGTGTCTGAGAGAGGCGGGGTCAGGAAGGAGAGCAGGTAGGAGGGGCCATCCTGGTGTTTGTCCTGCTCCCCAGAGGGAAGCTCCGCCCTCAGCAGAGGGGGAGAGGGGAAGGGGGAGGCACAGGAAGGGCGGGCAGGGCTGTTTCCTCTGTGAAGGAAGGCGGGCTCGGCGAGTGCATCCACCCACTTCAAGCTAGGGCCCATATTGACCCGATGCGCCATGGTCCCAAGGCCTCGCAGTCTACAAACTTCACATGTGATCTGCCTTTCATGCTGGGGCCAGCCAAGCCCAGAAGGCCCTTTGGGGACCCTTCCAGTACTCGTGGTGACTCACCTATGTCCTTCATCCCCCCTGCAGGCTGGCCTCACCTCCTGCTGCAGTGTCCTCTGCTTTCTCATCCACGTCGTTTTTCCAGCTCGGCATTTCTCTGCCAGCCCTCTCCACCCCACGCATCCTTCCAGGTGGCAAATGAAATGCCACCTCTTCCAGGCAGTCCTCCTAAATTCCCCTGGAAGGGAATGAATTGCTTCCCCTGCTTTTCTCCAGGAGCAATTCGCCTTTATGTAATTCAGCGCTTTGCTGTTCTGCTGTTGTACATTCACTTTTCAAAATTACCTAAGAGTCCTTATGGAGACAATCCAGGCAAAACCGGAAGAGTATCAACAAGAAAGAAAACCACCGGGAGAAAACCACCTGTAATTCTGCCTCTTAGAAACAACTGCTGTTAAGATTTTTGCCCTATTTCTTTCCATCAACATAATTCAGAAAACTTCAGAAGAGGGGAGTCTAATGCCTTTACCTGTCTTTTTACTCTTTCGGTCGTTCTTTTTCCCTAATGCTCCAACTTCCTTGTTTTATCAGTTTTTTTTTTTTCTATGTATAGACCCTTCTTTACCCATTCTTTTAAGGAGTAGATCTACTGGTGACAGATTCTCTCAGTTTTCCCTCAGAAAGATGTGTTTTCTGGATTGACAGTTCTTGAAAAATGTTGTGTCATTCCTTCTCCATGGTGTCTGAGGAGAAATCTGCTGTCATTCAAATTGTTTTTTCCCAATAAGGAAGGTATGAGCTTCCTTCACTCCTTTCAAGAGTTGTTGTCTTTTTTGCTTTTCAGGACTGGGATGTGCCTTGGCATATATTTCTTTGAAGTTGTCCTATTTGGGGTTCACTCAGCTTCTTGAATCTGTAGGTTTGTGTCTTTCAGTCATCAGTTTTTTGAATACTTTCTCAGGACCACTTTCTTTTTCCCCTCCTCCTGGGACTTTAATGACAGAGATGTTCTTGTCATTTACCAGGTTTTTCAGATCTAAAATGCCATCTTGTTCTTTTTTATATCTTCTCTTTCTTGTTTTCATTTGTCTCCAGCAGGTTTGTTGGTGGCTGCCGAAGCCTTTTAGTGACAGCTGCTTTAACATTCTTGTCAGACAATTCCAACATCTCTTTTGTCTCCTTGTTGATGTCTCTTGATTGTTCTCGTTCTAGTTGCGATTTTCCTAGTTCTTGGTGTGACCAGTGATTTTGACTGTATCCTGAACATTTGAGGTCCTATGTTGTGAGGCTCTGGGTTTTATTTAAACCTTCTCTTAGAGCAGGTCTCATACTCTGGCAGGATACAGCTAGAGGAGTTCAGCTTATCAGCAGTATCGAGGACTTGCTGTCAGAGAATGGGCCAAGGTGGGCCGTGGGTGTGGAGTTTCAAATCAGAGGTGGTTGGTCCCAGATGCGGTGCTTTCTGGTGTCAATCTGGAGTAAGGAGCGGCTCTGCCTCCCACGCCCTCTCCACCTACGTGGACGGCATGGCTCCTACATACCTTTGTGGATGGTATGGCTCCTACCCACCTTTGTGGACGGCCTGGCTCCTATCCAGACTTCTCAGCAGAGGGTCCTGGTTCACAAGCTGAAGGACAGGGATGGACAGGATGTGAAAGCATCAGGTTGAGAGGCAGGCCAAAGTCCTGCAGGGATTTCTAAGGACCAGATGTGTGGCAGCATTTCCAGACCCTTCTCTTCCTCCTCAGGCACTGGGGGGGGGGTGTGGGGGGGATACCCATGACACTGGCCACCTCTTTAAATTCTTGGAAGTTCTTACTCTATCCTATCTCATTAGAAACTCAGCTTCTGTTGCTCTTATTAGCCCAGGTAACAGGTGAGGACACTGAGGCCCAGAGAGGTCAAGCGTCTTTGCTAAAAGTTCTGCTGCTTTTAAATGCTTGAGTACCTGGCTCCTCCTGTGGGTAGGTGGGTAGGGAGGTACTCTACCCGATCCAGACGAGTCACCAGCATCTAGCCCAGTGCCTGGCACAGAAGTGAAGGGGAATTTTCTTTCTGTTTTCCCCCTACCCTGGCTCAATTGTGACTGGGATCCAGGTGGGAGCTGGCACCCACAAGTCTGACTCTCACTCGTGCAAAAAGCCCTGGTGTGGGTGGAGGGCCAAAAGAGGGGCAGCCCCTCCCATCTCACCTTGGGGCTGGTTGAGACATGGCCTCCCACTGCCGAGGGATGGGGGCATGGGTGGCCCAAGGCTGCATGCCAGCCCAAAGGGGCACACGGCCTAGCAGTGGGGTCCACGGGCAATGGGGGGCACTTGTGCTGCCCTCTCCCCAGTGTTTGGGGAATGTTTCTTGCGGCTGAGCCCTGGGCAACCCCTTCTTCACACCCCACCCAGAGCCCTTGGGCGGGTGGGGGGACCAAGCTGGCGACTTCATGCTAATTACAAAGCTTCGATTACAGGGCCCCAGACAGTGGCTAAGTGGACATATCTCATGTTACATCTCTTTGGATCAAGCCGAGCTTATGTATGTGAGGCTAAATAGAAATACTGCTATCGGCTAAGATTCATAATAAACTGCTGCTTGGTCTGAGCAAGGGGAGTGGCTCTGGAGGCCCGGGGTGGGGTGGGGGGTGGGGAACAGGATCCACCCGGCTCCTCCACAATGAGGCTCTTGGTAGCATCTAGTAACCCTAGCTGTTTGTTGTGCATGGTGTGTGCACACGCGCGTGCGCACACACGCACACACACACATGAAGCAACCCTCTGCTGTTGTTTCTCTCCGTGACCAGGCAGGAGGGGCGATTTGGCAGCATTGGAGAGGGTCTGTGGGGCCGTGGGGCTCAGGGTGGCTTTGGGCCACAGAGGGGCCGTGGAGGCTTATCCTGAAGGGGGCAGTTTCCTCCTCCAACCAAAGCCCTTGTTCTCTTTGGGCTCCGGCTACAGGGCCGGGGTAGGGGGTGTGTGTGTGTGTGACGTTGCTGTGCCCTAGGGGCTGCCGGGCTTGGCCAGGCTGCACAGAAGACGGGGCCTCGCCCTGACGCTCCGGCCCTGCCACCTGGCAGGGTGGGATACACCCGCCAGGCCTCCAAGAGGCGGGGAGCCCCAGCTCAGGGAAGCCTGGGGGTGGGGACCTGGCTCTGGGGTGACAGCAGGGCCCCAGGGATTCGGGTCAGCCTTACCTCCATGTCCACTGTGTCTCTTCCCTATAAAGCCTCATATGTCCTGGGAGGGGCCTCCCTGAACACGCTGCGTGACCCAAATCCAGAACAGCTACTTCCTGAACCCCAGACATTTGGGGGTTTGATGGCAAAGATGTACTTAGGAATCAAGTCAGCTTTATGTTTCTTAATTCAGAGAGCAAGGAAGACTTTCCCCTAACCAGGCCGGCGTAGGATGGAGAGTCTGCAATTTTTTTCCCTTTTCTTTTCTTTTTTCTTTTGGCCTCGCCCATGGCATATGGACGTTCCCAGGCCAGGGATTGAACCTGCTTCACAGCAGCAACCTGAGCTGCTGCAGTGACAACACTGGATCCTTTACTGGTGGAGCCACCAGGGAACTCTTGCAATTCTTGACTGCACTTTTCACACGTAACGCCGCGGCCTGGCACTTTCTGTGGATGCTCATGGAGCACGTGCCAGAGCCCACGTGCCCATGGATGTAGGTTCTTCCGGAATCTTGACAACCCACCAGCCGGGGTATGTTAGTTTCCTTTGGCAAATCACCTCAAGCTTGGTGGCCTAAGACAAGAGAAGTGTATTCTTCCACAGTCTGGAGTCGAGAAGTCCAAACTCAGGGTCACTGGTCTAAATCAAGGTGTCAGCAGGGTCACCCTCCCTCTGGAGGCTCCAGGGGACAAGTTCGTTCCCCGCCCCTTCCGGCGTCTGGTGGTTCCAGGCGTCCCTCACCTCATCTCTGGGTGTCAAGTCTCCCGCCTATAAGGACACTTGGGCTTTACATTTAGGGTTCATCTGGATCATCCAGGCCCGTTTGCCATTTCAATCTCTTCAAATGCATTGCAGTCCTTGGCCACAAACCAGAAGGTTCCCAGACTCTGGGGATTAGGCCCCGATGGTGTTGGGTGATGTTTCTCCACCTGCCACACAGCTTGTCCGGGGGATGAGGTGGGGCCAGGTCAGGACAAAGGTGCAGGGAGAGGGGGTCCACGGCACAGCCCTCCCCGGCCTCCCGCCGAAGAGCCCAGCCCGGGGCGAGACTCAGAGCCAGACGTCGGCCTAGCACAGAGCGTGGATGGAGGGACGGGCGGATAGAGCAAAGGCGGGGGGTGCACGGAGAGGCGGCGGGCCCGTCGGCCCCTCCAGCCTGCCTTGAGTCCCCCATGCGTCCGCCCTTCCCGGCATCAGGACGGCTGCAGGTCTCCCTGGAGGGGAGGGGTCTCTCCCCCCAACCCCCGGCCTGGCCCAGGTCCCTCTCCGCGCATCCGACATTTCTCATTGGCTCGGCCTGCTGACTCTGGCCCAGTGCTGAAATGCCTTTGGAAGTACAATCCACAGTCTCAGCAGCGCAGCGGGGACAGAGATCAGATGCCAGCTGGGGGGCCGCACAGCCCCAGGCCAGCTTCCCGGGCCTCCTCTCCCCGTCCCCGGTGCGGCCTCTGTGCTTTTGCCGTGGGGAGGCCTCTCCGAGTCGCGCTTGAATTCCCTCTAGCATGGCTCTGCCCTCCTGGCTGGAGCTGAATTCAGGCTTTTCTTCCCCCCACAGAGCGGCCCCGTCTCCATGGCGCCCTCACCACCTCTATTGAAATCCAGGCTCAATGACAACACTGTCACTGGAAGAAAGTCTCTCTCTTTCCCAGATGCTCCATTCTCTTTAGGCTCCTCCCCAACGTGGTCAAATGAGTGTGGCCATTTGTCGCCCCTGCTACAGCAGACTCCGCTTCGGAAGTGAGTTCTGTGTCTGGAGGGCCTCAGGCTCCCGACTGCCGCCCCCTCCAGCCGCGCGCCGTCGTAGGTGCCCACTGCTGATGGATTCCGCCCCTGCCCCTGAGCCCGCGCCCTGTGCGGCTCCGGAAAGGAGAGCATGTTTGCGGAGCAGTCACTCCGTGAGTCTGGGCCTTAGCGCTAAGCCGGCTCTGCGGGGAAGGGCCATCGAGGCCGGTGGATGTCGTGTCGGGCAGAGAACACGGGCCTTTGGGCCCCGGCTCAGCGCTTGGCTCTCAGCTCCCTCCGCACTGGCTGTGTGACTTCAGGCAGGCCACGTAACACTCCTGGGCCCGCCTGTTCCTCATCGGAAAATGGGGGTCCCTACCTCCTTGGGTTGTGGTAGGAACAGAGTGAGTTCAGGACGCCCAGGGCCCTCCTCTGGGGGAGGTGCTGTGGGCGTGGCCAGAACTTGAACTTGGGCTCTTCAAGGTCAGCGGAGAGGGTGAGGAGCTCTCCAGGCCTGGCCGTGGCGGACTAACCCCAACCTGGATGTGAGCGTAGAGGGGGCGGGGGCTGGGAAGGAAGGACAGATGTGGTCACAGGGCGGGGCTGGCGCTGGGGACAGAGGGATGCTTGGAGGGCTGAGAGGGAGGAGGGCCCTGAGGGGTGGACTGTGGCCTCAGAAGCCCTCGGAGACCACATAGGCCTTGCATTTGTCAAGATTCTCCAGGAGAGGATCTGTCCATCTTCTTAAGAAATTGGCTCATGTGATTCACAGGGCCCAACAAGTCTGAATTTGTAGGACAGGTCGGCAGGCTGGACACTCAGGTAAGAGTCGATGTTGAAGTCTTGGGACTAAAGGCTAGAAACTCAGGCAGGGCTTCTATGCTGCAGTCCAGAGGCCGAATTCCTTTCTACCCAGGAAACCTCAGTCTCTGTGCTTCTGGCCATCAACTGATTAGACGAGGCCCACCCACACTGAGGAGGGCCATCTGCTTTGCTCCGAGTGAATTGATTTAAATGTTAATCACATCTCAAAAAGACCTTCGGAGCAACATCCAGTCTGGTGTCTGATGGAACATTTGGACACTGAGGCCTATAGCCATGTTGCCACATAAAATTGACCCTCGTACGCATCCTGACTTTGGCCACTTTACCACGTCCCCAGCCGCCCTCAGCCTTTGGTTGGGGCCAGCTCGCTGAAGAGAGAAGCACCTCCCAGGAGCCCGGATGCCATGCTCTCCCTAAATGGCAGGAGGCGGGGCACAGGACAAGCAGGAAGAGAGTCAGGTTCTCAGGCTCGCCACACTTCCTGCTTTGGCAACCCCTCTGCCCTTCCCAGCGTCACTTGGCCGCCTGCACCTGCTAACATGCGTGGGCTCCATCCATTCCTTTTAGTGCAGCTCTTGAGCACAGGCTGCTGGCGTGCCGGCAGTGTGAGGTGGCCTTGCTTGACTTCACAATGTGTCAGCTTTAGGTGCAGACCTTGGATGTGAAGAGCCCCTCATGGTCAAGGCACCAATGGACATCCAGAACCTCAGGGTTTTCAAAACGTTCACTACAGTGACACACACACACACACACGCACACGCACACGCACATGCACGTGCACACACAAGACATCTTGCCAAATTCTATAAAGAACGTTCTGGGAGTTCCCACTGTGGCTCAGTGGTAATGAACCTGATGAGTATCCATGGGGTTGCGGGTTTGATCCCTGGCCTCGCTCAGTGGGTTAAGGATCAGGTGTTGCCGTGAGCTGTGGTGTAGGTCGCAGATGCGGCTGGGATCTGGCGTGGCTGTGGCTGTGGTATAGGCCAGCGGCTTCAGCTCTGATTCAACCCCTAGCCCCGGAACCTCCATATGCTGCTGGTGTGGCCCTAAAAAGACAAAAAGAGAAAGAGAGAATGTTCTGAGGCCTTCAGAGTCTTTGGCCTTGGATTCTGTGGCGGGAGCAGCTGAGTTCCAGCTGAAGGCGACAGCCCACTGGCTCAGGTCTGCAGTGGTCCCTGGCGGAATTTCATCTTCATCTGCCAGGAAGAGGCTCTAGGCGGGATACAGAGAAGGCGCTCCGGGAGTTCTTCCGCTGACTTTTAACAGCTGCAAACAAGGGACTCCTGTGAAAATATTTGCATCAACACGAGAAGGCTGTAGAAATAACCAAGAAAAGCCCAAATGGTGGTGTCATAGGCTGAAAAATCTCCCCCAGAGATAGGCAACTTCCAATCCCTTGAAATTGAGTGTTACCTTATATGGCCAAAAAAAAAAAAAAAAAGCCTTTGCAGGTAGGATTAAGAATCATGAGATAAGAAATTACTCTAAATTACCTGAGTGGGCCCTCGATGCAGTCACACATGTCCTCAGAAGAGAGAGGCAGGAGTTCCCTGGTGGCCTAGTGGGCTGATGCGAGTGGCCCTTCTCTGGGAAAAGGAGGGAGGAGCGTGAATCGGCCATGCTGGAATGGTCTGGAACAATCATCTGGATCTGAGGATGGGGAAGCTGAGACCAACTCCAGGGTCCCCCTTCTGGGGGGGGGGGATGCAGCCTGCCCACTGGTTCTTGTGCAGGGAACCCCCCCCTCCCCCGCCTGCAGCCTCCTGCAGCCTCCCCACCTTCGGTCTCTTTACAGCTCTGGTCCTCCCAGGTCCCAGATCCCCAGGCTCTCCTGGCCTCGCATGTGGGCCTCCAGCTTCTCGTGGGCGAGGCTTGCTCCCTCACTCAGAAGCCGGCCTTCTGCCTGACCCCGCACTCCTGCCGGACAGTCAGTCTCTCACTCGCCACAAAAACACATCTAAATAACACCAAAGGTACAAAAGATGCCTGTCTGCGCTCCTTAGCTGGCCAGGGCTGGGGCCAGCACCCCGCCTTGTAGGCTGCGGCCATCTGAGCCCAAAGGCCGAGGGAGCCGCCTGGTAGGCAGGCTGGCACTGTCTCTGCCCCTCATCTAGCTCATATCCATCAGACTGTGGCCCCTGGGCCTCCCAGGCCGGACCCTACTAGCTCACTACCTCACCTGGCCCTGAGCACTGCCCCCGTGGCTGCCACCATGCCAGCCTTTCTATAATTATGCCCAGGAATCCATGGAAAGGGTACCACCGCTCGTTTAAAAATAAATGCCATTTCCTAAGAAAGATACCAACTGTCCGCTTAGGGATGGGCATCCTGTCTCTCTGGATGTTCATGAGTCAACCCCTAAAAAACAAAGCCCACACTCTGGGTTATGAAGGTGACCTTGTCCTGGCCTCAGGCACAAACTGACTGTCACTAACCCACACTGAAATCTTCAGATGACGATGAGTCCAAAGTGTTGAAAACCCACACGCTCGCCTGATACCCAGCCCCCTTGAGGAGGTTTCTGTGGGTGACAGAGCGGACGTCAAGGGGACCCCCTCACTGCTCCAGAGAGGCTGGCCTGGCCTCCTGAGCTGCTGCTTTCTGGCTCTTAAGGCACCAAACTCTGACTAAACCCCATGCTCAACTTGGCAAGGGCAGCAACATTCACCTTTTGGTAGCTCTGCTGCCATCAAGCGCTGCCTTGTGGGGAAAGCCGATCTGCTTCTGGATGCTTCCACAGCAGTTCTAGCCCGCCTGGGATGCTGTCAGCCCGTGTTCCCTTCCCTCTGAGGCCTGTCACCCCAGAACACTACTGTTGGTCACCAGGTTTCCCAGCACGGGACTCACAGTGAGCTGAGCCACCAAGGGACAGAGCCAGGCCCTGCGCCTCCTCCATTCTGGGCTCCCATCTCTCGCATGCACGCCATGGCTTGTCTGGCTGCTGGGCTTCCCTGCTGCCAAGGCTGCTGCCAGGTTCTGGGGCCCGCTGCTCTAGGGCCTCTTATTTGATCTCAAGATCTCATCTGATTTCTGATTTCAAGATCTCCTATTTCGCCCTCTGACTTTGTTCTGTTTGGCCCGGACCCCGCTTGGACAACTCGGGGGCCCCTCTCACCTCAGCATCCCCCCCTTTGATGCTCCCATTTCTCTCTCGTCTTCTGGAGGCAGGTACGAAACAATGGTGGGAGTCGAGCTCCGCATGCCTACCCGCTGGGCAGAGACCTGAAGGATGCAGCGTCCGCCGCCCTCGGGAGGAACGGATCTACTCCAGCCGAGGAGCCTGCAAAGTGCTTCTCAAACAGCAGGGTCTACTCTTTCGTGGATGGCCATTGGGTTTTTCTTTGTTCTTTTCCTGGGCCATGTCCACGGAAGTTCCCGGGCCAGGGATGGAACCTGTGCCACAGAAGCGACCTGAGCCACAACAGTGACAACGCCAGATCCTTAACCTGTGGCATCACCAGGGAACGTTGGGCTTTTCTATAGCAGAAAAGATACTTTCGAGTTGTCTGAGCTAAAAAGCCTTTGGGTCAGGTTGGGTTAAGTTGGGGTCTTGTCCCAGGGGGATCTTTGCGCTGGAACCAGGGCTGGATTTATGTCTCCTTGGCATGAGCTTCCTATGTTTTATTTTATCTTAAGGGGCAGCACCCATAGCATGCAGAAGTTCCCAGGCCAGGGGTTGAACTCACGACACAGCTGGAACCAAAGCCGCAGGAGTGACAATGCCAGATCCTTAACCCACTGAGCCACCAGGGAACTCCAAACTTCCGGCGTCTTATTTTCCTGTAGCTCTATAAAGTGCCATAAACTGCGTGTCTTAGAAAAACAGGAAGGTAGCCTCTCACAGACCTTGAGGCCAGAAATCTGAATTCAAGGTGTCAGCCGGCCCCGTTCTTTCTGGAAGCCGCGGGGGAAATGCTTTCTTGTCTCTTCCAGCTTCTGGTGGCCGCAGGCATTTCTTGGCTTGTGGCCACAGCCCTTCAGTCTCTGCCTCCATCTCCACTGTCTTCCTTTGCGGGTCTGTGCTTCCATTTCGGGCCTCCCC
This sequence comes from Phacochoerus africanus, assembly GCF_016906955.1. Classification (NCBI taxonomy): domain Eukaryota; kingdom Metazoa; phylum Chordata; class Mammalia; order Artiodactyla; family Suidae; genus Phacochoerus; species Phacochoerus africanus. The sequence goes on along the minus strand of NC_062560.1, from coordinate 126,157,788 downwards.
AGATAATCCAGGACACTCTCTTCATCTCAACATCTGTAACGAGGTCACACCTTTCTCCAAATAAGGTGATATACACACGTTCCGGTGATTAGTCCATGCATGTGTTTGGGGGGCCACCATTCAACCCACGACATACCTCCAGGATCCCCCAGTGGCCCCGGCTCCCGGCCGCCGTGCTGGTCACGTCCCACGTTCGCAGCTTCCCAAACCGGTTCATCACCTCCGCATCTGCTTTACAAACTGAGGCTATGGCGTGACATTGCCACGGGCCGATGAGCACCTGCGGGACCGCGGGGTGGATGGGCCAGAAGGAGGTGGGGTGTAGGTGCGCTGCAGGCCACGCAAGGATGCCTGTCTGAGGAAGGATGCGCTTTAGTGACGACCTTTCAATGACAATTGGCCCAGGGCTGGAAAACAACACGGGTTTCTTAATGGCCGTGTAAACCCTGAAAGCAAGAGAAAATCCCCCTGTGTGCTGCCCCCCCCAAGCCTCAGACCCCAGAGCGGGGGGTCCTGATAATAATCCACCCAGCACGCCAAGTTATGCAAGTCTTCAGATCGAGATGGCATTGAACTTGGCCTACAGGGGCTTTCTTGCCGTCGGACGCTTCCATTAGGCAGACAAGGAAACAAGATTCCGTTCTTGCGTTTCCCTCCTTTTCCAAGCCAGCTGCTCCTCACCCTGGATCAGACGGCCCTTCTGTCACGTCGCCTGGACCCTCTCCACCTTTTATACATCTCGGATCAGCTGAAGTGATTGGCGCTGTCCAGCAGGTGAGGCTGCTCCAACTCGGAGGAGGGGCCTGACCTCGCTGCCAAACTGGGACACCGGCTGGCAGGGGTTATGCTGGTAGACCAGTTGGCCCTGCCGGCGCCCATGCAGGGGACTCGGTGCGGAGGTCCTGGGTGCTGGTTGAAGTCTGAAGTCCTCACGGAGGAACCTCAAGCCCTGCCTGCCTCCGCTGATCAGGCTGATTGTCCTGGATTCATTGACACCCTGATTTTCCACAGGCGCCAGAACGGCAGTTCAAAGTCTTTTGAACAACTCCCTGGAGGCCCCGGCCCTGCGTCTCTTTGTCTCTTGTCCTCTCACCCAGGTCGCCTTCTGCTCTGCCAAGTCGAATCTTTCCCCAGTCTTTCTGGGAGATGCCCTGTCCAGGAAGCCTTTTCCGATGGCTTTAGAACCCGGTTTAATTCATGTTGGCTCTCCCGTGGTTGTTTAGCGTGTGTGTGTGTGTGTCTGTGTTGGTTCTCCAGCAAGCCCGAAGGGCAAGGACCATGTCTGGCTCCTCACTGCATCCCCCTCCAGCCAGCTCGGGGCCTGGAATGCAGCAGGTATTCAATAAGTGATGGCAGAATGGACTTGACTGAGGGCTACAGTGACCTTTTGCAAATCTAATCATGCCCCCATTAGACACAGCTGCAGCCCTCTTGGAACGAGGACGAGGCTTGGGGTCAGGCTTTGCCCGGCTCCCGGCCCCTGCTTCCTTCCTCTCCCCACTCCTGGGGCAGCTTGACCCCAACCTACAGGCTCAGCCCTCGGAACCTGAGAGCCTCCATGGGGCCTGGAGCCATCCTTAAAGCCCAACTCAGTTCATTCCACCTCAGCCCAGGCATTGGAGCCCTGCCCTCTGCTGACTGATCTCCACATCTTGGTGTGTGGCCTGCTTCTGAGCTGCTGCTGGCCTCAGTTTTCCTGCCTGCGGCAATGGGCTCAGCCTTTGCTCCTACCCTGCTGGTCCTCCCTGAGGCTGCTTCTGGCTGGCTTGGGGGCTACTATGGACTGCGTTGTGCCTCCTAAAATTCCTATGTTGAAGCCCTCGTTCGCAATGAGGCCTCGTTGAAGATGAGGCCTTTGGGAAGCAATGAGGGTTAGATGAGGTCAAGAGGGTGGGGCCTTTGGTGCTCTTACAAGCAGAGACACGTGAAAACTTCTTTTCATGGTTCTCTCTGCCATGTGGCATCACAGGGAGAAGCAGGTGGCTGTCTGCACCAGGGCTCTCCCTGGCCCCCGACCGTGCTGGCACCTCGATCTCAGACTTCCATCCGCCAGAACTGCGAGAAATGCAATTCTGTCATTTAAACCGCCCAGTCTACGGTGTTTGTTGTGGCAGCCCCAGAGACGAAGGAGCCTAGCCGTTCCGCCGCCCCCGTCTTTCCCAGTCTGCGGTGGGCTGAATAACACCCCTCTCCCGGAAAGATGCCCATGTCCTCACCCCTGAAATCTGTGGAGTCTACCTAACACGGCAAAGGGACTTGGCAGATGTGACTAAAGATCCTGACATGGGAAGGTTATCCTGAATTAACAGAGTGGGCTTATTAATCACAGGGGTCCTTATACGGGAAAGACGGAGGCAGAAAAGAATGATTTGAAGACACTCTGTTGGAGGGTGACACTAAGTGGCCTGGGCTTTGGTGATGCCCAAGTGCCTGTAGAGCCCTGGGGGCCGGGGTGGGAGCAGTGGGAGAGGACACTGGAGGCGCAGGTTGAGTCTTGCCAGCCATGGGGCAGTCATGGAAGGGTTACAACCAGGGCTGGCCAGGGTCAGGCCCGAGGGTTCAGACACCCACTGCGGCTACAGGACATTGGCAGGAGTGAGTGTGGGAGCAGGAAGCAGGCAGGGGGCTCTGGCTGCTCTCTGGCAGGCGATGGCGGACCCTTGGCCAAGAGCCGTGGCCTGGAGATGGAGCCGAGGGGCCAGTCGAAGGGCTTTAGATCAGCACGCGCGGTTGTGTTCCAAGTCCTTGCTGCCCCAAAGCAGCTGTGCCGTGAGCTCAGGAGCCGAAGAGCTGGAGCTTGTTCTCATGAAAGATCCCCCCTCAGGAGAGCGGGGAGCAGAGAAAGACAAATACCACATGATACCATTTATGTATGGAATTTTAAAAAATGATCCGACCAAACTTCTGTACCAAGCAGAAGCAGACTCGCAGGCTTTGAAACCAAACTTACGGTGATTGAAGGGGAAAGGTCGGGGGGCTGAATTAGGAAGGGCTGGGATGAACATATACACACCACTCTACTTAAAATAGATAAAGAATAAGGACCTGCTGTCACTATCCTGTGATAACCTACAGGGAAAAGAGTCGGAAAAAGAATGCATGCGTGTGCAGGTGTAACTGAATCACTTTGCTGTACACCTGACACTAATGCAACATTGTACGGCAACTGTACTCTAACGTAAATAAATGAAACATCTTTAACTCATAAAATAATACATTTTTAAATATGTAAAATGAAGGTGGGGCTCCGTTCCCACTCGTCATGGGAAGCCTGGGTCAGCACGTCGCTTGGAGACCCAGCTTCTCCAGGATTCCTCACTTTCCAGTGCGGCGTGCTTCTGTGGGGCCTGACTCACCATGTTTTGGTTTGGCTACAAGCACCTTCTGAAAACCAGCTCCGTACAATCACTGCTAAATTCCACAAGCTCACTTGCATTGAAGTCTGCATAAAAGAGCATCTCAAACTTTTTTTGGTCTTTTTAGGGCCACACCACACCTGCGGCATATGGACGTTCCCAGGCTAGGGGTTGAATCAGAGCTGCAGCTGCCGGCCTACGCCACAGCCACACCAGATCTGAGCCGCCTCTGGGACCTAAGCTGCAGCTTGTGGCAACAGTGGATCCTTAACTGACTGAGCGAGGCCAGGGATCGAACCCATATCCTCACGGACACCATGTCAGGTTCTTAATCCAGTGAGCCACAACGGGAACACCTCAAACTTTTTTTTAAGAAGATAGTTTTGATTTTCAAGAAGAGAGTCGGGCAACAATTCATATGTAGAGGGACCTGTTTCCCTCGAGAGTTTAAAAATCCTAGGGCCCAAACGCTGCATCTGCTTTGGATTCGATTTGGCCGGAGCAAAGCCACTAGTCCAGCCTGGGCATGTGCACTGCATTTTCCCCAGAGACGTGCAGCCAGTGGTTGGAGAAGGGTGCCAGGCACACCCTCACTGCCCGTTGGCCAGTCTGCTCCAGGCCAGGGCTGTGGCCTAAGGGGTTGGGACCTCTCACAACCTGCAAGGTCATCATTTAGAAGGCCAGAGCTAGCACCGGCCTTAGAGGCGAGCCAGGCCAGAACCCCCGCACAGAACCACGGGCACACGGGGGCCCAGAGAGCATGTGGGCTTGGCCCCAGTTATGGTGAGTCAGTGGTGGAATGTGACCTGGAAGCCATTGTCCTCCTCCCAGGCCCGCCTCATTCCCCGAAGACCATACCTGCTTAGTACGGAGGCACTGATGGATTCCCCCACCAGACTTTCTAGAACAATCCAGATCCAAGGCAAGTGGCCCCAATCTGACTCAGCTCAAGCCCTGCCTGGCTGCAATGGATGCAAGTAAACGGTCCACGCAGGGCTGGAGCTCTGACGGGTGCAGAGTGTCCTGGGTGCTGACCTGGCCCCGGGCAACCCTGAAATGAGGCCTCCTTGGAGGTCTCACTGGCCTCACCTTCGTCCCCATCCCAGACCCAAATTTCAGTGGCTTCCATGCTGGTCTGGAGGGGTCTCCGTCGGGCCTGGGCCTCCAGCTCCCACAGGGGCCTGCGGGGGCCTGAGAAAGGACAAAACGCATTGAAACCCATGAGCTCGTGAGGTCCTACAGTCTTCCTTTCATGGAGGCCAGACAGAATCTTAGCAACTTGCCCTGGATTGGTCAGCTGAGGCTCAGAGAGGGTGAGCAGCCCGTCCAAGGTCACACAGCCTGACCTTCACTCTGCCCTATTTCTTCCGCCTCCATCCCTCTCCTGCCAGGATCTGCTGTCTGCCCACATGGCCCACAGCCACCGGGCAAAGCCTCTTGAGCTGAGGCCTTTGGGTACCCTGAGGTCACCATGCCTCCTGTCCTGCAGGACCCACACCGGTGCCAGATATTTTTAGGCAAACAAAAAAAGGTTATACAGTGGAAATACTTGCCCTCGTTTTGAATCCCAGAGTCTTCAGATAATATAATCTTGTGTGGCCCCAGCGAGGCTCCCAGTGGCTCTGCCGACTGGGATGGAACCAGCCCAGCTAATTGCTTCTTCTGCGTAAAGACCAATTTGTCCAGGGAAACGAGCGCCGTTGAGGTGATCAATGAAAACATTGAAAGCAGCGCAGAATAGACAGGAAATGGGAACGAAATCGGAGCCCTCTGCCCACCTCGCTCTCCCACAACCTCTCTGGGTCTGACTCCAATTTGCCTAAAAGACGCTGAGCTACCTGGATCCCTGGGGCACAGAGCCCCGGCGCCCAGGCTGGCCCGGCTCTTCGGCGGGCTTGGCCCAGTGGCCGAGGCAAGGGCTGCTCTGGACAAGGAGCCTTGGGGAACGTGGGGCTTCTCCTGGGCCCGGCCCGGCCAAGCACAGGCTCACACCAGGGGTCTCTCCCCAGCTGGGCCCTCAGGTCAGGAGTGGGTGCTTGTGGGGAGCTGGGGACCAGAAGCCAACCGGCGCTCTGCTGGGAAACCACCTGCCAATGAACCTCTGGGCTCCGAGCAGCTCTCGGGCTCTGTCTGGCCTTCGGTCCCCATCTGCCAGTCTGGTGCTCTCCCCGGCCACCCCCTGGCTCCCGAGGCAGGGGATGTTCTCAGGTGGCCGGCTGGCCAGCATGCTGATGGCCCTCGGCCTGGGGCCGCCCCACTGGTTTGCAGTTTTGTGTTTCTGGCCCGGTGCCCACAGCTGTGACACAGGCTGGGCTGCCCAGTCCCCGGGGTCCCGGCCTGCTGCAGCCCACTGTCCGGGAGATGGCTGGGCGCGCCTCTGGGCGGTCTGGGAAGTGGAGAGGGTGAGAGGACGTGGAAGGCGAGAAGCAGCTACAGCTCGGCTCCCTCTTTTCCGCCCTGATGCCCTGTGAGGAGCCCTCTCTCGCCCCGGCCAGGTGGGCCCTTTGCTCATCTACCAGGCCAGGGGCATCGGAGCTCCCCCTGGAGCTCAAGGGGCAGACTTTTGCTTCAGAGGGGACCTCCCACACCAGCCTGGGGAATTGCTGGTGACCCTCTTGGGGCCACCAAGGGATGCGGAGAAGTCTTGAGCGTATTCTTGGCAAGGAACGGGACCCAGAGATGGACAAGCTTGGCCGGGGGGCAGATGGCCCCATCACTCTGTCAGGCGCGTGGGGGACCCTGAAGCCGTCTAAGATTGGGGCTTGTCTCCTGGGAGGCCAAGGTCTCCAGACCTGGCGTGTTTCCCCCACTTATCTCTTAGCTTCTGGAGGGCACAGAGAGCAGCTCTGATTCCTAGCGTGGGTCTCCGGGACTGTGCCCTGTCACTCCCCCCAACCCAGATCTGGGAGTTCAGGGCCCATGATGCCCGGAAGGGTGAGATGGCAGAGGATCCCACTCCTGTTTGACCTTGGCGGTGGTCTGGCTCTGGTGTGGCACGCTCTTGAAGAAGCATGGGGCAGGCAGACCACGTGGCAGACACCTGCAGCCCCGCACACTTTGCAGGCACTTCTCCCTGCACACGGAGACCTTGAGACGCCAGGACAGGGAGCACATCCGCTTCTCTTCTGATGCCGCAACACTGTCACACTGGAAGCGGCTGAGTCCCGGCTCAGTGGGATGATCACGGTGATCGATTTGTGATGCCTGCCAGGCCAGCAGGAAGGGGTTGATGGCAGGTGTTTAGGGTTCTTGCCATCCTTGGTCAGGGAGGCTCACGGGGCTGTGCAGAGCATGTCAAGGCTTTCTGAGGCCTGGCCCCTTGGCCCTTGGTGCAGCTTCCTAAGTCATGTTCATTCTGAGGTGGAGGCAAGTGGGAGACAGTGTTTACCAGCAATCTCTTTGCTTCCAAAAATGCCGAATGGGTCTGTGTTTTCCTTGCTGTAGGAACAGTGGCTCTGAGCCCCAAGGCACAGTGACACCAGACAAGAGGGCTGGCATTTTTTTTTTTTTTTTTGCAGGGAAGAAAACTGAGTTACCACAATACGACGCCTCTTCCCAGCTCCCCCTGTGGCCTCTGTCTTCCATAGCAACTGAGGTCAAGGTTATTTCTTAGAATTGGAAGGTGATCAATACCTCTTGAGAGAAACCACTGCTTTTCCCAATCAAAAGCCTCTCAGTGGCTGCCACTGCTGATCCCCAGCCTGGTGATTCTGCTGCGATGAGTCAGGTTTAGGGCTTCGAAGGCCCCCAAAGGCCCTGGACCTCTTTAACCGACCAACCTGGCCCGCATGTGTTGCGTTCAACCAATAGGTGATGCCAGCCAGGAAGGGGTGCTCTGCGGGGGCAGGAGCAGCTGTTGAGACCAAAAGGTAATTTCTTTCCCCTTCTTGGCAAGCGCTGGGCCTCAGGAGTCTCTTGAGGATTGTGACTCGAGCACAGTGGATTGAACGCCCAGGTTTTTCTCTGCTCCCTCCCCACACTCCGCTCGGAGGATGGTGACGAAAAGTCTATACCCCCAAAACAAGGGACGAAAGGGGAAAGGAGGCAACCACAAGCAAGAGATGCCTCGGGAAAGTAAACGGAAGATGTAAGGCGAACTAGAAGACAGCCCCTGGGCGGACTCAGGAAGCGGAGAGACCACGGTCGCAAGAATGGGCCGAGAGAGGGCTGAAGACAAGAGCACGGGTTCCCAGCAGGTATTGAGGAGTTGGCCGCTCATCATCTCCCTGAACCCGGGGCACGGCCACCCTGGCAGAAGATGGGGTGGGCGGTGGGGGGGCGGGGGCGGTGAGCCCGTGGGTGACGTAGCTTCCCGAAAACAGAGATTACCTGGAAGCCTCATAACTGCTTGGACTCAAGGATGCCACCAGCCAGGGTGACACTCCTCCGGGCAAAATACGGGGGGCACCTCTGTGGGGAAACTGGCCAGGCCGGTGACGGCCCCAGTGGATCCTGATTTAAGTAAAAACGGTGATAGGGTTCCATTGGGAATTCGAGATGGGAAAGGGGTAGACTATAAATGGATGATGCAAGAGAGAACAATCCTTATTTTCCATAGTAAGAAGTCAAATAATTTTCTAAAATGGGAAAAATCAAGGAGCTATTGTCTACTCAAGTTATATAGAAATATGTAAGTGTGGGGAGTTCTCTGGTGGCCTAGTGGTTAAGGATCTGGCATCATCACTGCTGTGGCCCAGGTTGCTGGTGTGGCGTGGGTTCAGTCCCTGGCCTGGGAACTTCCACATGCTGCAGGTGCAGCCAAAAACATATGGAAGCACATACTAGAAGCTTAAGAGCTACAAGAGGCACGAGTGCCTACTCCGGGAGTAGGAATTGGGGCTGAGGGGGTGGGGCAACACATGCCATTTTTTATATGTGTCTGGCGATCTCTTTGGCTTTTGAAACTCTTTACAAGTATTCCTCTGATAACAAGTTAAAATAGGTAATATTGACCAGAGTCTCTTGAGCCAGATGAGCAATTCAAGGGCATAGGCTTGGCTGGCACTTGAATGTCAGGGCACAGGCTTCTGGCAAGATGGTAGAGCAACTCAGTGGCGTGTATGAGTTTTGGACAGCCTTTGGCTCTGTGCAGAGCGGTTTCTTTTCCGTGGAGGGGCGTCACCCAATCCCCTGTGCTCCTGTTACAGAGAAAGAATACGTGGCCCTGAGAGAGGAAGGGGTTGGTCTGTGGTGCCATCGTGAGCACGGCAGGGCCAGGATAGAATCTGCGCTGGTGCCTTTGCTCTCAACATGCTCTCTTTGTGACCACAGCCCCATCACCGGCTCTCAGCACGCAAGGACGCAGTCGTGTCCCACAGAGGCCCCACGGCCACCTCTCGGAGGTGGATCTTCGTAAGATCCCCACTTTGCAGATACGACCACTGAGGCACAGAGGGGCTAAGCCAGGGCTAAAGAAGGGATGAAGGGGGGGCGATCATTCAGGGATAAGACTTATGGAAGCGACAACTCATGAGATGAATTGTTTCTTTCTTTCTTTCTTTCTTTTACTTTCTATAATGATTTTTATTTTTTCCATCAGAGCTGGTTTACGGTGTTCTGCCAGCTTTCGACTGTACGGCATGGTGACCCGGTCCCACATCCATGTACGCATTCTTTTTCCTCACATGATCATGCTCCATCCTAAGCGACTAGATCGAGTTCCCTGTGCTACACGGCCGGCTCTCAGGGCTTAGCCATTCCAAAGGCCCATCCTTAATGCCCCCTCGCCAACCACTAGCCTCTTCTCCATTTCTATAATTCTGCCATCCCAAGAATCCTTACCCGCACGGCCTCCTACAGCAGGCAACAGGCAAGGACTGGCTTCTTTCTTTCAGTATACGCTTCTGGAAATCTACACAAGTCATGAGTATCAAAAGCTTGTTTCTTTTGGGAGTTCCCATGGTGGCTCAGCAGGTTAAGAACCTGACAACGTTGTCTCCTTGAGGATGCAGGTTCAATCCCTGGCCTCGCTCCGTGGGTTAGGGATCTGGCATTGCCGCAAGCTGCAGCATTTAGGTCACAGATGTGGCTTGGATCTGGCGTTACTCTTGACTGTGGTGTAGGCCAGTAGCTGCAGCTCCGATTCGACCCACTAGCCTGGGAATTTCCGTATGCCACGGGTGCGGCCCTAAAAAGAGGGAAAAAAAGTTTGTTCCTTTTGATTACGGAGTAGTAGTCCATGGGACGGATGTACCACAATTTGTGTCCATTCGCTGTTGACCAGCTGTATGGGTTCCCCAGTGCTTCAGTTTTCTCCTCTTAGGTCTAGGTAGTAATCACCCTTAGCTCATAGCTTGTTGGGAGAATGAAATGAGTTAATCTTGGGAAAGGTCTCAGGGCAGAGTCCTGTACACACGCTCGATGCTGTGCAAGTGTTGGTGAAGCGAAATATAGACTCGTGCATTGAGGATTCTGCCTTGGGTTTGTAGAAGTAGCAAAAATATTTGCTTTCCTGCTCAGCAGACAGATCACTGGAGTTCAGTCTGAAAACAAGAAAGCTGTAGAAACCCTTTCAGAGAGGTTGTGTTGTCTACTTAAGGCGAATGGAAAGACACTCGTAAAAGGACCCTGTTTTTCAGCCTTGCTTAGGTTTAGAACGGGAACGCTGTTGCCAGCTCTTTTCCTGCCTCCCAAGCCCGGGGTCCCTCTCCATCCTTTTGTATCCAAAGCTAGCTGGAACCACGCAGCGCTGAAAGTCCTCTGCTCTGCTGCGGCCATTTCAAGCCCCGGTCAAAACAGCAAGTGTGTTTACATCAGGACTCACCAAATGCCCAGAGCAAATGCTTACCTCGAGGGAAGCTGGCGAACTCCTTGCTGAGCTCGGCCGCGGCTCAGCCTTTGGGGCCCAAGTTCCTTGCTGAGCATGCCATCTCTTATCGAGATACGGGAGCTGAAGATCTTGCCTAACCTGACTCCATGATGTGAAGTGGCTTATCCAATGCCACACCTGCAAATACCAAACCCAGCGTGACAATGCGAAAATCCCAAGCAAGTCCCAGGAGCCCAGGTGGTCTCAGGGGGGTGGCATTTAAATCCACTCTTGCCAAGCAAGGACCGAAGAGAGGGCACCCAATTCGTGGAGAGCCCCCCCTCGCCACCGCCCTGCCCCTCCCTCAGATTGGAATCGAAACTGGGAATTGGCAAACCAAGTTGCACCAGAGAAAAACTGGGACCAAATCTGGGCCAAAAGGGTTTGTAGTGCAAATTGCATTTCTCTGCTAATTGTAATCTGTTAATTACATTCGAGAAAGAGGTAGAAAAGGGAGAGGCTCCCCACCCCCACGTTGCGAGGAAACCCAATGCTCTGGGTGCGCAGTGGCTCAGCCAGGCAGACACACTCTCGAGCCGGCGAAGGCACACATTGAAACGTGTCGCTATATATAGAGATAATGGAGTTTTTCTTTCTTAAGGCTTGATATAAACTTTGATTACATGGCATTTCTTTAATTTGTTGCTATTCAAGAAAACCTTGGGAACACCAAGGCGAGCAACGCCTAGCTTTTTTCATTTGCATTTTTCATTTGCATATTTTAATTTCCCTGACTACAGCTCCACACCTCATGGGCAGTCCCTATGGGAGGAAAGAGAACACTGTTCAGGAGAAATAATATCCTTCGGGGGGTGGGGGGATAAAAGCTGAATTTAGTAATTCAAGGCATTGGAGGTAGTGTGTGGGTTTTGAGAAACTTGGAGATGGCTTATCCCCATGCCAGGCTGCCCAAGGCATGCCCAGCTACCGAATGGGGCAATTAGTGATGGACTCTCAGATAACCTTCTTCTTCTCCCACTCATGGTTTCCGGTGGCAAGCAGATCATCACAGAGGCTTTGGCTGATCAGATCCGGAAGGACAGGAAGGCCCTGGAAACGCCCTCTATTCTCCACGGGGCAGAGATGGGACCACTGAGCCAGGGGCAGGCCCGAACCCCAGGGCTCCTGGCTGCTAATCCTGCCGTCTTCCCACGGAACCCGCCACTGTTGCTTCTATCCCAGGAACAGAATCAGAACCTTGGATCCATGCTCCCGCCTGGGGAGATCTAGTCACAGCTTCTTACTTTAGGATGTGAAACAAACCGAATAAATCTAAAATCCACACGACCAGAACGTCAAGATGGCCTTTGTTCTGCAGCCCAATGTAATGCCGGGCGTCAGCCTGGAAGGCGTGCGGGGCAAGCTTTAGCTGCCTCTAGAACAGGTTCTTTATAGAAACAACCGGAAAATTTTTTGAAAAGATGACCACGTTGTAGCTGTACGTTCACTGTGAGGAACTCTGTCTGCGCGCCCACCTTGCAAAGTCTGGAATGTCAGCTTCCCCACCTAGGGTCCATTGTTCCCTAGGAGCCTCTAGGTCTCGTGAGAGACACACCAAGGTCCCCAGTGTCTGTCCCTTTGGAGAAAGAATTCGGCAGAGACTGAGGGTAGTGAGACAAAGAAGAAGTGTTTATTAAGAGAGAAGAGAGAGAAGACAGGTGTGGCGAAAGCACAGGCGGGCTTTGGTGGTGGGGGGCAGAGAGAGAGCCAGAGCCAGAGCAGGAGAGGAAGAGGGCAGCATATGCCTTGGAGGTGGTTTAAATCACGTGCCCGGGGGCAGTCCTTCCGGGCTTCCTCTGGCCAATCATCTTGCTTCGTCTGGTCTTGCACCCACACTGGGTCTGATTCGGGGCCCTCCCCTGCGAGCGCGAGCATCTTTTAGCTGGGATGGAGTCTAGCACAAGGCCCCCTGGGAAGCAGACAGGAAGTCCTCTGGACCGGTGCCCCTCCTTTCTCTGGCCCCTGAGGAAACTTTCTGCGAGTGTGTGGTTCCCGGGAGGTCTCCCTGATCCCAGAGTGAGAAATACGTGGTCTGCATCTTTTATTCAGGCAGGACGCAGCTCTTCCCTGCTCCTGCCGTAATCTTCATCGCGACGTTATCTGTCCACAGGGAATGGATTACAGTTGGCACAGCCTCAGACCCGTCTAGCTCCTGCTTCCAAGAGAGGGCTGAGGGCCTTTTCTTGGACGCTGGTAAGGAGGCCCAAGATGGTGTCACTAACACGCTCTCTCCCCCACACCCTGAGACATTCACTGTGAGTTTCCTCACTGACACTGCTCCATGGGCCAGGCCGTATGTCCAGCGGCAGGGTGTGACATGACACCTGCTGTCCTGCCTCATGGAACTGATGGCCCAGTGGGAGAGACTGATGAGTGAACAAGCTATTCTAATAAACCCAAAGAACCAGGCTGCATGACACAGCTGTGGCTGTTACCACAATGTAGAGGCCAAACTCCCAACGACTGACTTTGGTTTTTTTTTTTACTATTTTTATTTTTTATTTTTCTATAGTCTCAGTATCTTTTTTTTTGCATTTTAATTTAATTTAATGTTTTAAATTAGTTAATGAATTTTATTACATTTATAGCTGTACAGCAATCATCACAACCCAATTTTATAGCATTTCCATCCCAAACCCTCAGGATATCCCCCCCACCTCCAAACTGTCTCATTCGGAAACCATAAGTTTTTCAAAGTCTGTGAGTCAGTATCTGTTCTGCAAAGAAGTTCAATGTGTCCTTTTTTTAGATTCCACATGTGAGTGAAAGCATTTGATGTTGGTGTCTCATTGTATGGCTGACCTCACTTAGCGTGATAATTTCTAGGTCCATCTATGTTCCTGCATATGAATTTCTTTCCTTTTCATGGCTGAGTAATATGCCATTGTGTATGTGTACCACTTCTTCTTGATCCACTCCTCGGTCGATGGACATTGAGGTGGTTTCCATGTCTTGGCTATTGCAAATAGTGCTGCAATGAACATTGGGGTACATGTGTCTTTTCGAGTCATGGTTTTCTCTGGATAGATGCCGAGGAGTGGGATTGCTGGATCAAATGATAGTTCTATTTTTAGTCTTCTGAGGCTTCTCCATCCTGTTTTCCACAGTGGTTGCACAAATTTACAACCCCACCAACAGTGTAATAAGGTTCCTTTTTCTCCACACCCTCTCCAGCACTCAATTGTTTGTGGACTTTTTGATGATGGCCGTTCTGGCTGGTGTGAGGTGGTACCTCATCGTGGTTTGGATTTGCCTGTCTCTAATCATGAGTGACATTGAACATCTTTTCATGTGTTTTTTGGCCATTGGTATGTCTTCTTTGGAGAACTGTCTGCTTAGATCTTCTGCCCATTTTTTGATGGGGTTGTCTGTTTTTTTGGTATTGAGCTGTAGGAGGTATTTATATATTTTGGAAATTAATCCCTTGTCAGTCGGTTCATTTGCAAAGATTTTCTCCCATTCTGTGGGTTGTGTTTTCATTTTGTTTAGGCTTTCCTTTGCTGTGCAGAAACTTTTAAGTTTAATTAGGTCCCATTTGTTTATTTTTGTTTTTATTGTCATTACTCTTAAGAGGTGGATCTGAGACCAACGACTGACTTTGCAGCCAAGTAAATCTTTTGCATCATGAGAAAACAACTTTAAATACATCGAAAGCAGTCCTGAACCGTCAAAAGTAAAATGAAAAACAAAAATCAAAAGTAACATGAAACTGGGTAGAAGAATTAAAAAAAAATTTATTAAAAAAATTTTTTGGAGGCCATTCCCGCAGCATGCAGAAGTTCCCGGGCCAGGGACTGAACCTGTACCACCACAGCGACCTGAGCCACAGCAGTGACAATGCCAGAACCATAACCTGCTGTGCCACCAGGGAGTTCCCCAAGTCACTTTAAAACACAGTAATTTGACTGAGCATCTTTAATTGGAATTAACCTAAGGGGACAAAGAATGGCCAAAAAAAAAAAAAATCACAAACTGTTTTCTGAAATCATCTTGGTGGCAGTAGTGGTAGTTTTGTTCTTCTGAGACTGTCATTGGAGGTGCTGCGGAATAATTCAACCAAGTGTGCTGGTTTCATTGGAGGGACGGGGTTAAAGAAAAACCCCAGAGTCTAGAATCTGAACTGGAAGCGTTAATAAGGATTTATAACTTGCTTTCTCTCAAGGGCCCACATCTTGATTTCTAAATACCACTTGCCACTAAAAGGAGCCAGAACTTCTTGGAGAAATAGCTGATTCCAGGTCTGGGGCAGGAAATGTACCAGACAATCCCAGAATATCTTGTCACCCCAGAAAGCAAAGAAGCTGTCAAGGACTGCTAGGTTATGGCAAAAGGACCCAGGAACCAGTCTGTCTAAGCTCCCACTGGCCAAAGGTGGGACACTTTGCACATTGACAAGGAACACGCCAGCTAGGTTTAACTCTATGAGACCCTGATGATACCCTGAAGGTTTTTTTGTTTGTTTGGTTGGTTGTTTTTTTTTGTTTGTTTGTTTGTTTTTTAAGGATGTTGATTTCATTGGCCCTCCTCTTTGGAAGATGCGAGGGAACCAACTCTTCATTTTGAAAACGGATAAATAAAGGGAGAGGATGAAATCTTTCTCCTGTCTTTCTAAACTGTACTTCAGGATGCCCAAATGTTCAGTGGGGGGAAGTTTCTTGTTATGGAATTAGTCCACTTAATCAAGGAAGAAGCCCCGGAGAAGCTGATCTTATGCTTATTTCTCCAGTTTTACCTGTATTCCTTTGTGAGTACCTATGTTACTGTCCAGGTTCTTGACTTCCTCATTTAATAGAAATTGATAAGAGGCCAGATGGGAGAATTCACGCAAGGCTTTATCGGGGCCCCTGGCGCAACAGCGGGATATCAAAAACAAGCAACCGTTTCCCTTACCTGGAGAACTGGTTCCTTATGGGGGAGAGAGTAGGGGAGGGTCCAAGAGTCAGGCCAGAGGGGTAGCTTAAGGGGTCTGGCCACCCCTTTAGTGGTGTTGTGTGCGGAGGTGTTGTGTGCATAGTACCCCGCTTTTGCTCTGGGCTCTTCGGAAGTGGCTGTCGGGCCTTTAGTTATTTTGAATCTTCTTGGCCATCATCTTCCCCAACTGTGCATCCACGCAGGCATTTTTAGTCCCTTATAGCTTCTTTGATTCCGCTGGGGGCACGTGAGTGCACCACAAGCACTCGCACGGCCCCCAGCCACACCTGTCCTTAACCTCTGCCAACCACCCATCGACACTCTGTTTCCAAAATGTTGTCATTTCCAAAATGTTACCTAAGCGGAATCATACAGTAAGTCCCCTCTAGAGATTAACCTGTTCACTCAGCAGAGGTCTCTGAAGATGCATTCAAGTGGTTGCATCAAAGGTGTGTCTCTTATGACCGAGTTGTATTCTGTGATGGCAACGGCTGTACCACAGCTGGTTTAAGCATCCCCGTCGAACGATGCTCCAGTTTGGGACTCTTACGAAGAAAGTTGCTATGAACTTAAAGATAAATTCATGAAGATAAATGTTCGTTCCTCTAGGATAAATGGCCCGGAGTGCAATCGTTCAGCCGGGTGGCCCTTGCATACGCGCAAACTACGTCGCCTTTCTAAAATGTCTTTCTCGGTTAGAGTTGCATGATGGATCTAGATCTTCGGACTCCCCGTCTGGTGCTCTGTCCCCATCTGCTGCCTCTCAGCCCACAGCAGCCCAGCAGAGCATCTGTGCGTCTGCCCGAAGCTCATAAGGGTGGGGGTGGGGAGAGGCCTTTGGCCACAACAACTCACAGGAAACGGCCTGTGCCATCCAGCATATCAACTGGCTTTGCAAGCACCCGGCCCAGATGTGCCAGGCCTATAGACACAGAACCCCTTTATGAGGCTTGCTCAATGGCCGTCTGTGAGCCCAGGGTTGCCCGGCCACCTCCTGGCCAGGGGCATGCTGGGTAACTGCCAAGCCAACGACAAGAGTTCACACTCTCCGGCCTTTGCTCCCCTTCCCGTTGACTGGAAAGGCTCCATCTTCCACAGCGTAAGTGGGGACACTGCAAGCACAGTTGCCCGCTGGCAGGGCTCGGGCCACTCTTCATTGTGTGCGAGCCGTGGGCATGGGCTCTCGTTCCCCAGAGCTTTTCTGAGAAGCCGCTAGGTGTCCAGGAGCGTGGCAGCTCAGGGCCGAGGCTGAGGGACGCCTGAGGATCCCTGGGCACTCAGGGGCGGTACCGAGCCCAGCCAGATGTTGGGGGGCGGGGGAGGAGAGCTGGCTGGGGAGGGTCTGGAAGGGCAGCAGAGCATGATGGGAGTGGGAAAGCCATCTGGGGCCAGAGGACAGCCCAGACGAAGGCCAGGAGGGCTAATTTGTGGGGAAAGGACCCATTGCTTTCGTCTAGAGTGGAGTAGCCGTGTCAGAAGGGGAGTCGTGGCAGGTGCAGGGACGGAGGGAGGCTGGAGCCTCGATGGGGAGACCTGCAAGGCTGGGGGAAGGGCTCTTGGGGAAAAAGTGGCATTTGGGAGCCAAAGTGGGCTGGGGAGAGTAACAACACCAGAGTAAGCAAACAGTGGGATTACTTTCTACTTCCGACCATGCTTCATGAAAACACTTCCATAGCATCTGCTATCACTGTGCATCTCCAGACGAGCAACTGGAAACCCCGCCATGATTAATGGGCCCAACCGAGTCGTGGGGTGCAGATTCCAAGGGAGCTTGTGAAAGCCGACTTCTCATGCTAGGTTAGCACACCAAGCCCTCCCTGCCAGGAAGCTCCTCACCCGTGGACTGGGGGACCCGGCCACAGCAACGGGGCCTGACTGCCGGGGGAGCCGACCCGGGCAGTGCCTGGTGGACAGGCCATAGGGCAGGGTGCGCTGTAGCCTGGGAAGCCGCGCACAAAACCTAAGGTGGTTTTCTTTTCGTCTGGTGGCGGGAGGTGGCCCCACCCTCCAATCTCTTTCACACCAGGACAAACCCAACTAGCGACAAGTCACAATAAATCAGGCTCCTAGACACGAAGTAACTTGCTCGAGTTCACACTCGACTAGGAAGAAGTCGAGACAGGCTTTGCACTCAGGACCGGCTAACTTCACAGCCCACACTCTTCCCAGAATGGCTACAGCTTGGCACCTACTTTTTTTCTTTTTAACTTTGAATTTTCAAATTAAAGAGTCACGGGACATTGCAAAGACACTACATAGAGGAGTTCCCGTCATGGCTCAGGGGTTAACGAATCTGACTAGGAGCCACGAGTTTGCCGGTTCGATCCCTGGCCTCGCTCAGTGGGTTAAGGATCCGGCGTGGCTGTGGCTGTGGTGCAGGCGGGCAGCTGTAGCTCCCATTTGATCCATAGCCTGGGAACCTCCATGTGCTGTGGGTGCAGCCCTGGAAAAGACAAAAAAAAAAAAAGACAAGAAATAAAAAATAAAAAAATAAAAAAACAAAGATACTACACAGAGATCCTGTGTACCCTTTGCCCCGTTTACCCCAATTGTTACATGTCATGTAGGTTACAGTACAAAAACAAAAGCAGGACATTGATACCGTGACGACTTGCCTATAGTTCTGGGTCGTTCCATCATATGTGTAGACTCCTGTAACCACTACAATCCAGATTCAGAACTATTTCACCCAACAAAGGGAGACACCTTCTCTCTCTCCCGCTTCCCCCCACCCCCCGTCGCTGTCCCTCTCGCCCTCCCTCCTTCTCACCATGTCTTACCCCTGGCAACAACTCATCTCTCCTCCATCTCTGTGATTTTTTAAATTTTTACTTTAAGGAAAAAAAAAAAAACCTAAATAATGTTTTTCACTCAGAATAATGCCCTTGAGATCCATCCAAGTTGTTGCACGTATCACTAGTTCACTTCCGGTTACTGCCGAGCAGTATTCCGAGGTGTGGGTTGACTGCAGTTTGTTTATCTACTCATCCCCGAAGGACAGCTGAATCGTTTCCAGTTTAGGGCTATAACAAATAAATCTGCTCTGAATATTTCCGTATAGGTTTTTTGTGTGTGTATGAAAATAAGTTTTCAAAATTCTAGGATAAATTCCCCAAAGAGCAATTGCTGGATCTTGTGGTAGTTGCATGTTTAGTTTTATAAAGAAACTATCAGAGTTCCCATGTGGCTCCGTGGGTTAAGGATCCGGCATCGTCACTGCAGATGGCTGCTGAGGTGGCTTGGGTTCGATGCCTGGCCCAGAAACGTCCCCATGTCGTGAGTGCAGCCAAAAAAAGAAAAGAAAGAAACTGTCAAACGCTTTTCCAGAGGGGGCTATACAATTTCACATTCTCACCAGTAATGTCTGAGTGATCCAGTTTCTCAACGTCCTCTCCAGCATTTGGGATTGCCATCATTTTCTATTTTAGCCATTTTAATAGGTCTGCAAAGATATCTTATTTTGGTTTTAATTTGCATTCACTGATTGCTAGTGCTATTGAGTGTCTTTTCGTTTACAGTCTGAAATGTCTTTTCATATCTTTTGACTATTTTCTAATGGGAGTGGTTTTTTCATTGTTTGTATTTGAGACTGCTTTGCATATTCTAGCTACATGTCCTTTGTTAGATAGATTGTTTGTAAATGTTTTCTCCCAGTCTGTAACTTGTTTTTTCATCTTCTTAACAGGGTCATTCACGAACAGTATTTAGTTTTGATACAATTCCATTAATCTATTTTCTTTTGTTGATTGTGGTTGGGGTATGAAGACTAAGAATTCTTCACCAAGCCCTAGGTCCTGAAGATTTTCTCCTGTATTCCCTTCTGAAAGTTTTTTTGTTTGTTCGTTTGTTTGTTTGTCTTTTTGCCTTTTCTAAGGCCCCTCCTGCAGCACATGGAGGTTCCCAGGCTAGGGGTCAAACTGGGGCTGCAGATGCCAGCCTATGCCAGAGCCACAGCAATGCGGGATCCGAGCTGCGTCTGCAACCTACACCACAGCTCACGGCAACGCCGGATCGTTAACCCACTGAGCGAGGCCAGGGATCGATCTTGCAGCTTCATGGTTCCTAGTCAGGTTCGTTAACCACTGAGCCACGATGGGAACTCCTGAAAGTTTTCTAGTTATATGGTTTACTTTTAAGTCCACTTGAGTTGATTTGTGTATAAAGCATGGAGATTAGGTCTAGATTTCTTTTTCTTTTTTGTTTTCATTTTTCCTATGGATACTCTAGTACCTTTTTTTTTTTGGAAAAGACTATCCTTTTTCCATTGAACTGCTTTTGCAACTTTGTCAAAAATCTGTTGATGTATTTGTGTGGATCTATTTCTGGGCTCCCTGTTCTTTCCCATTGATTCTATGTGTCTCTCTCCGTCCAAGCCACACTGTCCTGATTACTTTGTTTATGCAATAGACCTTAATATTGAGCAGAGTTATGACTCCAACTTTATTTTTCTTTTCTAATATTATTTTAACTATTCCAGTTCCTTTGTTTGTCCATATAAATTTAAGGATAATATTGTTTCTATTTTTTAAAAAATTACTACTGGGATTTTGATAGGAACCGCATTTCGCCTGTAAATGAATTTGGGAAGAATCGACATCTTGACCACGTCAATCTTTGAACATAGTCTGTCTCTCCATTTATTTCCACCTTTCATTTCTGTCATCAGCATAATGTACTTTTCAGCCTAAAAGTACTGTTCTTGTGGTGTTAGATTTATAGTTAAGTCTTTTTTTGGGAGGGGGAAATGATTGTAAACATTATTGTGCTGTGTTGTGTGTGCTTGTTCCTAGACTACAGAAGCAGGATGGAGTTCTATGTTGACTCACTCGTTACTCATTTTGTAGATGCCTTTAAATTTTTTTACATGGACAGTCATGCCATCTACAAACAGAGATCGCTTCGTTTCTTCCTTTCCAATCTGTATTCCTCATACCTCTTTTTCTTGCCTTGGGTTGTAATGCTACCTTCTTGCTGTGTCCTTACCTAGACTTTCTTCTCTGCATGGGCAGGTGAGACCGACAGAGAGGGAGAGAGAGAGACAGAGAGGCTGTATAAATAGGTTCATATATGGCCGAATTCTATAGCTAATGTATTTCCAAAGAATGTGTCGATATTTGTGAGGGATATTGATGCATAGTTTTCTTTTTTGTGTGTTGTCTTTGGCTAGCTCTAGTATCAACGTAACATTGGTCTTATGAAATGAGTTCAGAGTTTCTTTCCTCTTCTATTTTCTGGAAGAAACCACAGAACTGGTTTTCATTCTTCTTTAAACCTTTGGTAGAATGTGCCAATGAAACCATCTGGGTCTGGAGATTTTTTTTCTCAGGAGGTTTTTTTTTTTTTTAGTTTAAACTGTGCATCCAGTTTCCTTAATGGTCACGTGGCTATTCATAGTATTTTTTCATATTGGGTAACTTTTGGTAATTTGTGCTTTTCAAAGACTTAGTCCTTTGTTGTCTAAGTCTTCAAATGTATGGATATCGAATTGTCCATGGTATCCCCTTGCTATTCTTTTGATAGCTGTGTGGTCTCTAGTGATAGCCCCTGTTTCATTCATGATATGAGAAATTGTGTCATGTCTTTTTCTTTGTCAGTGTTGCTAGATGTTTGTCCACCTTAGTGATCTTTTCAGAAAACGAGCCTTTTGTTTCAATAATTTTGTCTTGTTTTCTGGTTTCAATTTCATCGATTTCTGTTACTTATCATTTCTCCTTGCTGCTTGCCTGGGTTTATTTTGCTGTATTGTAACATCGAAATGAGTTTCTTATACACATCATATACTTGGGTCATGACTTTCAAGCTGCCCTGTCAATCTCTGTCTTTCTAGAATTCCATTTTGAGTTTTCTACAGTGGTTGTCAACAAAGGGTGTCAACACTTTACCCATTTGAGTAAAATGGAGAAACCCTGCCTTTGTTCATGACCCTTTGCCTTAC
This sequence comes from Phacochoerus africanus, assembly GCF_016906955.1. Lineage (NCBI taxonomy): Eukaryota > Metazoa > Chordata > Mammalia > Artiodactyla > Suidae > Phacochoerus > Phacochoerus africanus. Next base: position 126,136,778 of record NC_062560.1, on the reverse strand, counting down.
TTCCCTTTAGAGTTTGCCTTAAGTATTTTCTCTAGTTGTACTTAGAATTCCACCAGTGTCATAACCTTTGATTCAATCATCTGACAGATTTAGAAAACTTAAGAGGAGAATAGTATTAGTACCCGTATTGTTAGTCTTTTTTTTTGTCTTTTGTCTTTTGTCTTTTTAGGGCTGCACCTGCAGCATATGGAGGTTCCCAGGCTAGGGGTCAAATCAGAACTGCAGCTGCCGGCCTACACCACAGCCACAGCATTGCCAGATCCTTAACCCACTGAGCGAGGCCAGGGATCAAACCCACAACCTCGTGGTTCCTAGTCGGATTCGTTTCTGCTGAGCCATAGCAGGAACTCCTGTATTTTATTCTTGCTGTTGTTCTTCATTCTTGATGTTCCAGGCTTTCTTATTTTATCATTTACTTCCTATTTTGAGAACTTCCTTTAGCCTTCTTTGAGGGGGGAGTAAGTATTATTCTGGTGATATATTTTCTTGGTTTTCTTTGATCAGAGAATTTGTTGATTTCACCTTGATGTCTTATAGTTATTTTCTCTGAGTATGGAATTCTAGGTTGACAGTTCTTTTCTTCTAGCGTTTGAAAAATGTTACAGAGTTCCCGTCATGGCACAGTGGTTAATGAACCTGACTAGTGTCCATGAGGACACGGGTTCCATCCCTGGCCTTGCTCAGTGGGTTAAGCATCTGGCATTGCTGTGAGCTGTGGTGTAGGTTGCAGATGCGGCTCAGATTCCATGTCATTGTGCTGTGGCCTAGGCTGGCAGCTACAGCTCCAATTTGACCCCTAGCCTGGGAACTTCCATATGCTGTGGGTGCTGCCCTAAAAAGATAAAAGACCAAAAAAAAGAAAATAAAGAAAGGAAGGAAGGAAGGAAGGAAGGAAGGAAGGAAGGAAGGAAGGAAGAAAGAAAGAAAGAAAGAAAGAAAGAAAGAAAGGAAGGAAGGAAGGAAGGAAGGAAGGAAGGAAGAAAGGAAGGAAGGAAAAGAAAAATGTTAGACCCCCTCTTTCTCACCTGCATGATTTCTGAAGAGAACTGCACTGCCATTCAGATCACTGGACCTTGCTACCGACTGAATGCTTGTGTGCCCACCCCTCAAATTTGTATGTTGAAATCCTAACCTCCAATGTGATGTTATTTGGAGGCAGGGCCTTTGGGAGGTAATTATGTCATGAGGTTGGAACCTTCATGAATGGGATCGGTGCCCTTAAAAGAAGAGACACCAGAAATATCATCTCTCTCTTCCCTGTGGGGGAACACAGCAAGAAGACAGCCGCTGCCAACGCAGAAGAGCGCTTTCACCAGGACCCAACCCTGCCAGCACCCTGATCTCAGGCTTCCCAGCCTCCAGAACCATGAGAAAGTAATGTGTGTTGTTTAAGGCCCCAGTCTCTGGTCTTCTGTTACAGCGGCCCAAGCAGAGAGAACCTGCGAGGAATGAGGCCAGACCAAGGCATCCCTATGTTTTATTAAAGCAGTGACAATAATAAGAACAACAAACTCATGACACGATGCCTACTATAGACCAGCTACTCTACCCTCTACAAGCTTTCTGCATATCATCTCTTCCTTCCATCCAACAATGCTGTGAAGCTGCTAATCATATTCCTTCGTAACAGATGAGAAAACCGAGTCTCAGGACTGAAGTGCTTTGCCTAACGTCACGCAGCTAGTAGTTGACCCAGGGCCCAGTTGACCCAGTGAGCCAATTGCAGCAGGAACAGAGAGGAGGTTGCAATGAGTAATTCCTAAGGGAAGGAGCAGCAGTCGGCAAAAGGAATATGGAGCAGACATTTCTTGAGCATCTGCTCTCGCTCAAGCATTGTCTCAATCGCTTACATGTTATGCCATCAGGGAAGGCTTCCCACAAGAGTTGGCACTGCCCAGGGCCTTCAGAGATAAGTGGCGTTACCATAGGCAGAGACAGTGAAAGAAATGACAGTCAGATGAAACAGCGTGAGCCAAGTCGGCGAGGCCGGAACTCAGGGAGTGGAGACCACCTTGGGACCGAGGAAACACGGAGAGATGTAGTTGGAGAAGTGGCCAAGGTCAAGTCACAGAGAGCCTCGAGCGCCAGGCGCAGGTGCTTGGGCCGGGTGCACCTGGCCAATGGGCAGCAAGGACAAGGCGCCTGGTCGGGATGGTCCTGTGTGCAGCCACGTGCCTCTCTTGTCGCCTGTGGCTTCTGAGAAGTGCAATTTTGTTTGTGCCAAATACGTAATATTTATGAGCTACGAATACACAATATTAAAGCTCTGACTAGGTCTGACCATTTCAGACTGATGGAAGAGCAGGTCCAAACATCGGGGAATCCTGGTGCAATTCCCAGAAAGGGGAGTGGCCAAAGGGACGGCAAAGGCGGCTGGGGGGCTGGACATCCGGGTTACTCAACTCAGAGCCCACCCACCAGCGGACCTGGCTTTGGCACCACCTCAGCCCCAACCCACCACACGCTGTCACTCCAAGGGAGAGGGAGAAGGGGCCCACGAAGACCCCAGAGTCCCTGTCCTGGCCAATGGCTTCTTTTCAATCTGGAAGGAGTGACCGAGTCCCTCTCACCTCTGCCTCGAACCTTCTACCCTGTGACCATGGCACCTACCTTCTCTCGCAGAGAATGAAGGCGGGTGAGAGCCCGATGCGCCCAGTCTCCCCAGAGCCCAGCCTAGTGTGTAGCAGGGGCTTCAAATAGCCTCGCTGAGTGAGGGACTGGCTCATCGCCTTTCCAACAGGTGCTGTGCGAGTTTCTCCCGAATCTGAATCCTCCCCGCAGCCTCCCATCTCTGACCGGCTCTCTGTGGGCGCCTGGCCTCGCCTGCCTACAAGACTCCCAGCCTCTGCTCTTCTCTCCTCCAAACCTCCTTGGAAGAAACATCCTGTTCCCACTGGTGCCTTCCCTGGTGGACCCACAACCTCGGGCTTCCTGGCACCCAGCACCCCCCCTCCACTCCCTGCCCCCTGCCCCGAGCCTCCACCTGTGGATGCCTGCCTTTGGTCCTGGAGGAAACCTCCTTTGTAGCCGCTCACGGCTCCCCCAAGTCAGGGTGCTCCTCGCTGCTGGGTGTTTGGAAGGTGCACCCATTCTGCCAACAGGCCCTGGCACCCTCGCTGCAGCCATAGATGCAGTGGGTCAAGTCCTGGTTGGGGTACCGGACAGACCTGGGTGTGAATCACGACTTGGCATCTTACCTGCTCCGGGTCCTTGTCCCTCTGCATGTGCTTCTCAGAGTGACCGCAAACGGCGAGTGGTCAACGTCCCTCTGTGGTGAGCTCCTGGGGAGGGTGAGCGGCCGATGGGAGAAGCAGCTGTGGCCCGTGAGGCCCCCGCCCCACCCCATTCCACCGCCGTCTCTAGAAATCAGCCAAGAGGGGAGATGCGTGTTTGGCTGATGGGACGCTCCAGCGTGTACTAGCGGCTGATGAAGTGAGTTTGGTCAGGCCCAGCACCACGCAGGGTGTGCCCAGCAGAGGTCCCGGCTGCCTTTGAGAACCCAACCTCTGTGCCATCCCCTGGTGGGCTTGCCGGGGGTGGACGTGGGACAGGAGGTGGGGGGAGGTGGCGCCTGGAGGTGAGGCCTGCTGAGGCCCCAGATCTGGAGGTCAAGGGGAGTCCTGCTCCCCTCCCCGCTCACCCTGGAGCCTCACCAGCTCCCCTGCAAGAAGAACCGCCTTCTCTCTGGGTCCTCTGAGCAGCAAGAAAATCCATCATTCTAAGAACAGCAGAAATTTCCTGAAGGAGCAGAAATGAAATCTGGAAGGCAAGAGATTTTAGCAGATCTGATATGGGCTTTTTAATCTGCTAGCTAATATTTCGAAACTAATTTCCAAACGAAGAGGACAAAGAGCCGGCTGGGCCTCCAGGGACACTCATATTTTCTCACTGAAAAGGAGAAAAGGTTAAATGAGAGTAAACAGACCCAAGCCCGCAGCATCACCCTCCACGAGCCAGGTGCTGGAGGGGTGGCGACCAAGGGGGACAGGGAAAGTCACAGGGGCGCCTGGCCTTGCCTGTAGCAACTCTTTGCATTCCAGTTACCTGCTAAATAATTCCTTCCCAGTTTTTCTGGGTGGACTGGCACTGGCACACCCAATGAGAAAGGGACTGCCACCTAGTGGCAGGGCAAAGTGGCCCAGAGACTGGCTGGGGCCACTGAGGACCTCACAGGGAGTGCTGGGCCCCGCCTGCCCTGACTCGCCCGTGAGAGTTTGGTAGGGCCTTTAACCCCCACTTGGAACTCTGCCCAGCCCCGCTCGGCGCCAAACCTTCCCACGGGTTCCCACTGTCCTCAAGGTAACTCCAGGTCCCTTCGAATGGCCTGCAAGGCCCTGCGCCAACTTGGCCCTCGTGGGCCATCCAGTCCCCTGGCCATCTGACTCCCACGCCTTCTTTAGGATTCTGCTCTGCTTCCCATCACCCCGCTGAGCTGATCTGTTTCCGGGCTGCCTCCCCCATCAGGACTGATGACAGTGTTTGGCTTCCTTTGTGCCTGGACCCCTCTTTGCCCGGCCCAGAAGTGGAGCAGGGACTCAGAACAGCTTTTGTGGGGTGGATCTCAGGGACCGAGTTTCTGTGTGGACACAGGTTGAGTGACACGGGAAAAAAGCCATGACGGGCCATGCCACCGAGGGCCTCCCGTTCCCACCACCTCCCGACCCCATGGGCCCTTGACATTCAGATCCCCGGAGCCTGGACTCCCGGTGCCCCGAGTGTCCCGTGTAAGAGGCCCACTCTTCCCGCCTCCAGGACGGAGCCAGTGGACACCCAGCTGCTGTCCACACTGGGGTGGCAGCCTCTGCGAAGCCCCCCTGATGGGCTGGGTGGGGTGCCGAGCACCGGTGACCTTCTGCCAGCACTGGGTAAGGAAAGCAGGCCCTTCTCCTAAGAGGGCTGGCGCCTCTGGGACACCATGTGATGGCTCCCCCGGGGGAGGCTTCTCTCTGTCCTTGAGCACGGCCCCTTGAAACCTGAGCCCGTGTCTCTACCCCTTTACATGCAGACTGACTCCTGTCCTTGAAACCAACGGCTTCTAACTACCAGCCCACAGTGAAGGGGACAGATTTGTCAAGGGGAAATCACGACCCCTTCGGAGGGCGCCTTGCAGAGACGGCCATATCTCCGCACATTTGACCTGGAGCCAAAAAGCACCCACGACGCTCTGCCTGAGTTCTAAGCCCTCGGCGTGGCGAGAAATCGGTCTGAGAAGCAGCCGTGTGAACGTCTTTGGAATTTGTTTTGAAACTCTTGACTAATGTTCCACTCAGTATCTTAACTCTAGATCCTGTTTTTTTTGTTTGTTGGTTTGTTTGTTTTAATGCTTTTCTTTATGAGTTTGGGGCTATTGGGGGGAAACATGATCCTTCGAGGGTAAAAATATGGTTTCTTTTTTTTTTTACTGATAATGAAAATGCTGGAATTCTCCATGTTTTTCCTTCTTTACTCCGGCTGTCAGTAAGCTCCAGGCTACATGTTATGTTTAGCCCCCAGTTATCACCCCTTGGAATTATCAGGCTTGTTTCTCCTCTTCCTTCTCTCTTCTTTTTCTCAATATTCCGATTTTATTAAAGGAAATACCCCCCATCCTTTAGAGAGTCAGGATAGGGCTATATGAAAAATGGGGAGACTGAGGCTCAGAAAGCAACAAGTGGCCAATACCTCTCCTTGGGCGCAGAATCCCTGAGAGCCCCCGAGAGGCCCCAGCCCCATTATGGCACTGATGGGGCATTGCCAGCTCTGTGGCCTAGTGAGGTGTTACCAGCAGCCGGAGGCAAGCAGGGGATTCGGGGAAAGCAGCAGCCCCAGACCGAGGGCCCGGCACGGCGCTGAGCAGAAGGCATGCCACGGCGCCCCTCCATCCACTTCTGAGTCCACGGCATCCCTGCTTTTATCTAATCAGCTGTCCACGCACCCCGAGCAATGGCGCCCTGAGCGGCACAGGCAGCCGGGCCAGCACCCGTGTGTCCCAGGGCTGGGCGACAGGCCTCGGCAGCACAGTCTAAACACTTCCCAGGGTTCTAGGTTGGGGCTCTGGCCAGGGGAATGGAGCCCCTCCCCCCCATCATCCTGGAGGGTATTTATAGCTCCCGGAGGAGCCCAAGCCCAGGGAAAGTAGCACCAAAACTGGGAGTGGAAAACCGAGACTGTAATTTACTCCATTATAATTCAAAAAATAAAATGTATTTCCGGTGATTAACTGGATCTATTTCTAGACGCTGAGGCCCGAACTGTGATATTTATAGAATGTCATCACATTTAGCAGAGTAATAGCACAATTACATGTTTATGAAGTAATGGTTTTGCAATTTTTTCCTAGAATTCGCTGACATTTAGATCTGGAAATTTTACATTTTAACAAGCAACAACGGCAGCTGTTTATTTAAGGGGGAACCACAGAAACTGTCTCCTCTCTGTAACTCCTTTCACTCCAAGAGCCTGCAAACCTCCGCATTCATGTGCGATAAGATGACGTAGGGCAAAGAATCTACCTATTTTTGTGGGGCTCTGATTTCCTTCTTCAATGGTGCCTTTCACTGCTTGGAATTCTCGCCTGCCTGCATCTTCTTCCCTGGGATTGGTGTTGAAGTGGTTTCTTCTCTTCCGTGGTCCCACAGCCGTGAAGCCGCACCCCCAGTTGGCGATCCCCGGGGGGCAGGCGCTATAAACACTTCTTCAAGGCTCAAGACGGAGCTCTGAGCCCCAGGTCCCCTTAACGTCTAATTCCAAGCTGGATATTCTTCACACGCGGCTACCAAACCATAAGTCACTGCCTGCTGGCAGCGAGCGCAGTCGTAGGTTCTGGAAGATGAGTCTGCAGGGATCTGGGGCCAGTGATGGCTCCTGGCATTTGTTGATTCCCACGGGATAAACACTCCGCCCGTGGCTGATTCAATCTTCCAACGTGATGTCAGCTGTCAGCGGGCTCCCACATCTCTGCTCATTGGCTGACCACCTTTGAGCAGCAGTGCAGGTCACTTTCAGCCCACCGCTGCCGGCGGCCGAGTGATGACATAGAACCTGCGTCAGACCGGGAGGCAGGAGTTCTGGGTCCGGGGCCGGTTCTGTTGGAACCTGACTCACTGCTTGATCCTGGTGGACTCCCAATCCCCCTCTGAGCCTCAGTGGACCCAGCTGTCCAAGAGCCCCAGGATCCAGGAAAGTGCTTGGAAAGCACGAGGTGCTCTGTGCCTGGGCGAGCCTCTTTCCCTTCCCCTGGCTCCACACCGGGCGCCCTCCGTGCCTCCCTATGTCCTTTGTTTGTTTGTTTGTTTTTGTTTTTTGTCTTTTCAGGGCCGCACCTGCAGTACATGGAGGTTCCCAGGCTAGGGGTCCAATCGGAGCTGTAGCCGCCGGCCTACACCACAGCCACAGCAACGCAGGATCTGAGCTGCGTCTGAAACCTACACCACAGCTCACAGCAACACTGGACCCTTAACCCAAAGAGCAAGGCCAGGGATCAAACCCGCAACCTCATGGTTCCTAGTGGGATTTGCTTCTGCTGAGCCACGAGGGGAACTCTTTGCCCCTCTGCTGCAGGTGGCAAACCTTGTCACTCTCTTGCTGACCAAATTCCTTTGAGCATTTGCTGTGTGCCCCAGTATTTAAGACATGGATCTGGGAAGCGCCCACAAGCTGCCTGGCCCTAGAGGCCTCAGAACCTGCTGGAAGTCGGGAACAGTTGTTTCTGAACAGCAGATGCCACAGGATGGGGGGCGGGACTCAGGCGTCCCCGTTGCTTGCGTCCTTGCAGGTCCCCTCAAGTGGGGCTCTGGGCACCTCACGCCCTCACTTTCCATAACTGACTCACCAGTCCGCTTGGCCTTTGCCCAGGAACCAGCATGGACATCCCAACAAATTGCCACCTCCTCATCAGGAGAACTGGGGTTTCCAGATGCCACAGGCTTCTGGGTCATCAGAGGGGTCCTCTGACCCATGGACTGAGTGGAGCCAACACCCACCATGGAGCCACCTCTCTCCTTGTGACAGCGTATGGTCTGGTCCCCAGGTGAGGGCTGACACTGATCCTGTGGGCTGCCCGTTCCCTGCCCTTCTTCCTCCTCTCCTGAGCACTGGCTGTGGCTGTGGACATTTGCTCCGCAAGGTCCCATGGGGCCCTCCCACTGGGCAATGGCCCCTGAGAGCCCCTCTTCCTCCAGCGTCATCCTCTCAGTAAATGGCCCCTGCTCTGACCCGCCACCAAGTCTGGTCCATTCTGCTCCTCCAAGTCTGGGAACAGCCACCACCATCTCTGGTCAGCAATATACTCCTGAGTGGTCCCCTACCCGGGGTCTCTCCTCTTCCAGTTCAGCCTCCATGTTTCAGGACTGACCTTTCTAATTTTTTTTTTCTTTTTTGGCCGCCCCTTGGAGTATGACGTCCCGGGCCAGGGATCAGATCTGAGTTCCAGGTGTGACCTATGCCACAACTGTGGCATCTACGGACCCTTAACCCGCTGTGCCAAGCCAGGGGTCAAACCTGCATCCTGGTGCTGCGGAGATGCCGCGATCCCGTTGCCCCACAGTGGGAACCCCAGGACGTGACCTTTCTCGAGGACAGACGCAATCGTGTTACCCCCCGGCCTGATACTCTTCTGGGGCACCCCCATCACCCTCCTGAGCCATCTCATCCAGCCCCACGAGTTCAATTTACCCTTCTCTGCTCACTCACAGCCCCCGCGGCTTTATCTCCAGCTCATCTTCTCCCGTCCCGGTCCTCAAAGCTGCCTCTCTCCCGGTGCTCCCCATCTCAGCACGTGATGCCGTCACAGGACCAGCGCCCGCCCCCACCCTGTGGCTCAAGTCTTTTCCATTCTACAACCTCCACGTGTCCAGGACACATCCGGTTCTCTCCATCTCCACTGCTACATCATCATCATTTTTGCCTGGATTATTCCAAATCCCCCGCCCCTCCCTCGTCTAATCTCTTTGGAGGAGTTCTCGCACGCTCTCCCAGATCTCATATTCACGAGTATTCCACGACCTACCTGAGAAAGTACTTTGCAGCTGCTATCTCCACTCTTTGTAACAACCCGTGAAAGTCGCTGTTATCCCAGGAAACTGATTCTCTGGCCAGAAACAACAGAGTGAGCGCAGAGCCAAGTCACGGCTTGAGTTCGGCTCGGCCTGGCTCTAAGCGCACGCGGGCGGTGGGCACGTGGGCTCCGCCAAAGCAATGCAAGCTCCGGGGCGCTCACCCTACCGCGCCGCCACCACCCGCAGCCCCGCCGTGCAGGTAAACCAGGAGGATACTCTGGGGCTTAGATGGGGGCCCCCAAGGGTGCTTCCGGCTTGAGCAGTCACCAACCCCAAGACTCGGGAGGCCATCTGTCTGGCTCTTTGTCCCCCTTGAGGTCTGTTTTCAGCTCCGCTGACACCGAGGCATCAACGGCTCCTAATGAAACGTGAGCACCATATGGTCAAGGAGGTAACGTCTCCTGCCCTCAGCTTCCTCGGGAACGAAATGGAAGGTGGTTCCCGGCTCCATCTTTTCCCCTGGTACTTGGCTCAGTCAGGGACGAGGGACGAGGTGGCTGTGAAGAAGCTTTGTAAGCCTTGAAGTGCGATATGTGGGGTTCTTAGTTTTTAGGCGGAGCCCTCTTGATTTCCTGTTGGCGCTGGGTAAACAAAGCAGTGGTCCCCCCGGGCCAGAGAGCCGAAGATTCTGGGGCAGTGTAAGTCTCCAGCTGTGCAGTGGGGTCCCTTGTCACCTGAAGTTCATCAGCTCAGATAGGCTACGGGCCTGGTGGGCTACTTCTCTCGCTGCTTTCTGCCCTGGGGCTCAAACCACCAGCTCAGGGAGGGGCCGCTTCCCTGATCCACGTGACAGGGAAGCAGTGGGCATGTCTGACTCTGCCACCTGCCTGCTCCCAGGCAGATACCACCCCCCTCCGCGCCAGCCCCGGAGCACATCCTGAGTTCTGACCCCAGCTCTGTCTCTTAGCAGCTGTGCAACCCAGGTGAGTTAGTCACTCAGAGCCTCGGCCTCACCCATCCAATAGACAAGAATTATTTTGGCACAGAGGGAGTTTGGGTTTCAGATTAAATAATTTAAAGGGCTTCAATAGGCGAGCCGCAGAGCCAGGCCATAATCGTCAGTAGCTTCGGTTGCGGACCAGGCGCTTAGGTGTCCTCTTCAGCGCCAGGAGGGGTGCGCTGCAGGTGTCGCATGTTCTATATGGGCAAGGAAACTAAGGTCCCAGGAGGTGGCACAGCGGGACCAGAACCTCCACACCACAGAGCCATAGTCTCTGCTTCCACACTGTCCTATGGGGTCGGCGGAGGGACAAACTGGCCACAGGTCACCACCAGCCTGGCTGCCCTGGCACCTTGGGGAGGAAGCGGGCATAGGCAGCATCTCCACGGCCAAGCCCCACCTGTAGCCCAATGGACCAAACTATGTGATCTTTCTCACCCTCCTCGAGGACTGTGGGCAAAGGGCCAGACAGATCGCAGGATGGTTCCCGGCCACTCTCTTCCCCAGGGGTGAGCACCTCAGAAGTCGCCAAAAAGACGATCCGGCCCTTCCCCAGCCTCCTCCTGGCTGCTGCCTGGCGGAGCCGATGTCCAGCTTGGTGTTAATGATTAACACGCAGCGGTGGGATCAGAGTTGCCGAGAGTCCTGTGTCCAAGAATGAACCGCATTGCTAAATCAGCGAAGACAGTTGCCAAGGTAACCCCCATGTAATCTATTTAACCGGCTCCCCAAACACCAATCAAGGTCAGATAACGCACTCGAACACCATATGAACACACTCAGACGGCAGCGAGCTTTGTAGCCAGGCAGCGGGGAAGGAAGAAACCTCATTAGGAAGGAGGAGGGGGGGGGGGGAAGCAGCCTAAATTTCATTTTGAAAAGTGTTAATTGGGAATGCAGCGAGCTTGGGTAGGAGCCAAGTCCAGCACTCAGGGCATGTCCTGGCCACAGAGGATGTCACCGGGGGCCAGTTTGCTGAGATCTGCCACAGTCTTCCCACGAGGCAGCAAAAGCAAAGGCGCGCCTAGACTAAATTATTCATTTCATTGAGTGTCTTATTAATGCGAAGGCGGGGATTTACGTTTGCATCTGATGGGGTGATTTTTGCTCCTCGGAGGGGTCCCGTTACCTGCCTCGCCCGCGGAAGCGCTAGCCCCTCCCCGGCACGTCTTGATAGTTTTTTAAAAATTTCTTAACCGACTCTGAGGGGCCATTGGAAGTGATTCCTCTTCCCTCAGCCCGTCGGCCTCCCCAGACAGAGGGCCACGTGCTTTCCGGCTCCTGTAGAAAAGGGTCCTGGGCCAGAGGTCGGGGGAGAAAAGGTGAGGCCAGGGTCATGTCGGCCATCCCCGTCCTGGGCTGGCAGTGGGTGGCTGTCCCAGGACGAGCTTGACTCGCATCTCCAGGGCTCTGGGCCCCACCTTCCAGCGGGCTGGGACCCTCTGCAGCGTCCCCAGCCTGTTACAGTTCTGGGGCACCTGCCTCCCTCGTCCACTCTCCAGTCTGCTTCTCAGTTGTCACCCAATGCGTCACAGCGACCTCATCTCCCACAGTTCCTCACGGCCCTGGGCCCACAGGAGGATCTCACGTGACTGAATGCAGTCCCCCCCCCCCCCCATGGAGTATATCCTAACCTCGGGGCCTTAGGGCATCTCTCCCGCTTCCAGCCCTTTCTCTGGAGGAGCCTGAGCCGTGGGAGCAGTGTGTGGCCAGGGCCGTCCCCACCTTCTCTGGAGAAGAGAAGCATGTTGCTTTTTTTACCCAGAGGCCCAGCTTCGGGGTAAAATCTGTGTCTTGAGCTCTCTTTGAAGCATGATTCCCTTAAGACCGCTCGTGGGGGCTCTGCGAGCTGCGAGAGGTCTCCCCACAGGCGGCTTCATCCCAGCAAAGCGGCAGCTTGTGTCTGGATTTGGGCCCATCAGGCAGACTGCTGGTGCCCTCACAGTCCGTGATGGAAAGTCCTCTCAGACCAACTGAAACGTCCCCCGGGGGATACGGGTGCCTTAGGAGACATGGACTATATCACTGGGAGCTTCGGGCCACCACTTCCCCATCTGCCTTGAATTTGGGGAAGGGGGCCATAGGACACAGGACAAACCGCCCCCCCCACCCCCTGGACATACCTCTTTAGCTCAGGAATGGCCAGCAAATGCTTCAGAAAAGCCATCAATTGTAGACGTGGACCTGGGCGTCGCGGGGTGTTGTACTGGTGAGGAAGGGACAGGGCTACGGGAAGGGAGGGGAGATTTCGTGACTCCACAAATCTGTGTACATTCAGGATCCTGGATAGAATCGGATCGGTCAGACCTGGCCAGTGGCTGCTGTCAAAGTCCACGGCAAACTCTGTCCCAAGGGCGCCTCTGCTGTCCTGCCTCCTCAGCCAGAGCCGAGAAGACGGCTGAGCCCTGGGACAGGCTGACACCCCATTTCCTGCCCTCTCCCTGGCCTACTCCTGCCCCCCCCCACCCCATACCAAAGAGCTCCACTGGAGGAATAACCCGAATGTCCACTGAGGAAGGAATGGATCAACAAAATGCACTCTATACATGCAGTGGAATATTACTATTATTATTATTATTACTGATTTGTAGGGCCACACCCAGGGCATATGGAACTTCCCAGGCCAGGGATCGAATCAGAGCTGCAGCTGCCAGCCACAGCCACAGCCATGTGGGATCCAAGCCTCGTCTATGACCTACACCACAGCTCATGGCAACGCCAGATTCCGGACCTGCTGAGCGAGGCCAGAGATTCGTTCCTGCTGTGCCAGAAGGGGAACTCCCCAGTGGAATATTACTCAGCCTCTAAAAAGGAAAGGCATTCTGACCCATGCTACCACATGGACAAACCTTGAAGACATTACGTTAAGCCAAAGAAATCAGGCCCCAGAAGACTAATGCTGCATAATTTCACCTACGGGAGGTCCCTGGAGTAGTGTATTCACGGAGACGGAAAGCGGAAGGGTGGGGCTGGGGGAGGGAAAAGGGGCTCAGGGTTTAACGGGGACAGGGTTTTGTTGTACGAGCTGAAGTGCCCTGGATGGATGGCGGGCGTGGCTGGACCACAGTGTAAATGTGCTTCCTGTCACCGAACTGGACTCTTCAAAATGGTTACAAGGCTAAATGTTATGTTATATAATTTTACCACAATAAAAAATTTCAAAGCCAGAGCCCCACTTGGAAGTGCTTGTAGGTAAGGAGAGACTCTCAAATCCAGCCCTATCTAGGCCAAACCTCCTCCCAGCCCCCACTCACATTCCCTCCAGCCAGGGGCCGGGTTTTTCTGAAAGCACTTAGAGCAGGGCTGGAAGTTCTCTTTGACGGGCGTGGCGTCGAGGTTTCAGGCTTCAGGAGCTGGCCGGAAGGGGGAGTGCTCAGATGAGAGCTGCCCAAGTGGGGGCCCCAGGGCAGCACCAGAGAGGGGTTCCTGAAGGCTGAGCCGGACGGAGAGCGGAGGCCAAGCCCCACACCACAGGGTCCACAGCAGAGTCGGGACCGGAGCCCTGGTCTACACCATGGGATGACAGAGCGTGGCTGGAACAGGGGGCGGATGCTGGCCCCAGAGATGCCACGTGGAGGCACGCGGACCCGAGTTCTCTGAAACAGAAACCCCCTCACCCCAAACCAGAAGACACTTTTTCCTCAGGGGCAGCCTGACGACAGGCGGAAAAGCAGGAGGCGTCTATCATCTTCCCAAATGAAGAACCTGAGCCTCGGTCAGGGCAGCTGGCTGCCTGAGGTCATAGCTGGGGGCAGAGAAAGTACCGGAAGCCCCTAAGTCCAGGGCTTTGATTGACTGCCCACCGTGGTACCCTCCCTCGAACCCGGCCATCTGGAGGTGGCCATTTATTAAGCACTAATCCTACAGCAGGCACAGTGTAAAGGTTTTTACTTTAATTTATTTTCTCTTTTTAGGGCCGCACTCGCGGCATATGGACGTTCCCAGGCTAGGGGTCGAATCGGAGCTGCAGTTGCCAGCCTACACCACCGCCACACCAGATCAGAGCCACGTCTGCTACCTATACTGTAGCTTGTGGCAATGCTGGATCCTTAACACACTAGCGAGGCCTGGGATCAAACCCACATCCTCATGGATCCTAACCAGGTTCTTAACCCACTGAGCCAGAACATATATTCTTAACCACACAGTGAGGCAGCTTTAAAAGATGGAGAACAGGGTCGCCGCCTTTACGGCATCAGCCTGCTGTGGCCTCCTTAGTCTGGCAAAGCAATAAAAGCTTTTTCTCCTTCACTCCCCGCCCCCCCAAAGATGGAAGAGAACAGACGCCAAAAGGTACCTACCCCAGGTCTCACCATGTTAATATCAAACGCGTGTTTCTTTTACAGGCAGGGAGGCGCCCTAACCGATTTTTTTTTTTTTTACTTTGTTTATTGCATTTTTTAAAAAACGCGCTGTAATTCACAGACTGTAAACTTCACCCTTTGGAATCGTACAATTTTTAGTATCCTCTCAAGGTTGCCCCATCAGCACCACTACCTCATTTCAGAATATGTCACCCTCAAAAGAAAATTCATAGATAAGCAATCGGCCCCGCTTGGTGCGGGGGGTTTTCAGTTCTTTTGGGTATACACCTAGGAGTGGAATTTCTGGGTCCTGGGGTGACTAGACGGCTACCTTTTTGAGGAAGCCTATTTTCCAGTGTGGCTGCACCATTTACCATTCCCACCAGCACCGTGTGTAGGTACCATTTCTCCATATCCGCATGCCTCTTACTTGGCTTTTTAAAAAATTATAGCCTTCCTAGTGGGTGGGGGGCAGTCTCGCATTGTGACCTGGATTTACATTTGCACCTTCCTAATGACGAATGATGAGAAGCATGTTTTCCTGTGGTCCTGGGCCACGTGCATATCATCTTTGGAGAAGTGTCTATTCGGATCTTTGGCCCATTTTTAATTGGGTCATTTGCCTTTTTATCGTTGAGTTCTCTAAATATTCTAGCTATAAGTCCCCCATCAACTATATGATTTGCAAACTTTTCCTCCCACGGACCGCCCTTTGATTCACACAGTTCAAAAAATGTATATAAATATATGATTAAAAAAAAAAAAGAAACATCGGAGCTGGGAGTATCCTCTGGGATTACATGGTTTCCTGATCCCCCTATACCTGAATGTCCCTTCAAGAACCCCAGCTGTTGTCATGGCAACCAGGTGGCAGTAGGGCATGCATAGACTGATGGCAAAAGTAATTTGTTCTTTAAAAAAAACTGGGGAGAGTTTCCCATGGCGGCTCAGTGGAAACGAATCTGGCTAGTATCCACGAGGACACAGGTTCGGGCCCTGGCCTCGCTCAGTGGGTTAAGGATCCGGCATTGCCATGAGCTGTGGGGTAGGTCGAAGATGTAGCTCGGATCCCGTGTTGCTGTGGCTGTGGTGTAGGCCGGCAGCTACAGCTCTGATTTGACCTCTAGCCTGGGACTCTCCATCTGCTGCAGGTGCGGCCCTAAAAAAGACAAAAAACTTGGCGGGGGGAGCTGCACCTGTGCCAGGGATCGAATCTGAGCCACAGCAGCGACCCGAGCCACAGCAGTGGCAATGCCAGATCCTTAACCTGCTGAGCCATCAGGGAACTCCCCATAAAAAATTTTTTTAAAGCAACTCTCCCCATTCTGCCATGCAAAATAGATGAAAACAAAACAAATAAACCCTCCAGAGAGAGCCATCTTTAACAACCAACCAACCTACCTACAGAAGCCTGCGACACTCAAAGCCACAATTCCATTCCTCACGCAGGGCGAAAACCGTCTCGTTTATCTCCTTCGTTTGGAAAGCCTTAGCCCTGAGACATTACAAATGAGATTTAAATTTAAATTAAATCTCATTCAAAACACACATGCTCAATCACAGCAAAGCCTCAACAAATTAGCTTAGTCCTTTTAAACAGAGTGTCGGCTCCGGCTGGGCGGGCGTCTACCTGGGGTTCCTTCCAATAGGCCAAGTATTAGGCCCCTTGAGCTCATGCTTGTTAGAAAAATGGCCAGTCTGTGATGGAGCCTGCTGGAAAATAGAAACTCCTGCATTGAAAATTAGTTACCAGAACTTCCCATTGTGGCTCAGTGGGTTAAGAACCTGACATAGCATCCGTGAGGATGCAGGTTGGCTCCCTGGCCTCACTCAGTGGGTTAAGGATCTGGCATTGCTGTGGCTGTGGCTGTGGCTGGCAGCTGCAGCTCCGATTTGCCCCCTAGCCTGGGAACTTCCATATGCTGCAGGTGTGTGTGGCCGTAAAAAGAAAAAAAGATGAGTTACCGAACCAGCCCTAGAGTTGAGCATCAACAGTGTACACCAAGGATCACACGAAGATCCCACCTAGCTGTGCTCAAAGCCCAGCCTCTGGTCATTGTCACGGCTGGCTGGCAAACAGTACTAGATGTTGGGAGAACGAGCACAGCTCTCAGCCTGCTGCTGCAATCGGTCAAGCCCCCGGAGGACCTGGGAATCCCTGTGCATTTCTGTCACTGCTGCATCTCGGCCACTCCTGCCTGCAGCCAGACCTCCCTGGCTGATGATAAGATTTTGAAGCCCACGTTCACATGGGTCGGGCACTTGGGACTTTTGCCTCACGTCAGGGTCCACGCCTGGAGTGCGCCTCGGTAGGAGTCTGCGGTCTGAAGATGCCGCGGGGCCGCCCCATCTCAGCCGCAGGCAGAGGCGCTCACCCCAGAGACTGGCCGCCCGGAGGCTGCACTTGCTGGTCTGATTTTGAGGTGCTACGGAGGAGCCTGGCATGAGAAACGTGACGGTGGGAGCTAGGCTGTTGCTGAAGATGCCTGTCTTCTAAATTTAGATTCTTGCCAACGGAGGTCTCAGCGCTGTTACTGGTGAAGGGCAAAAGGGACCCGCCATCCTCTCCGGCACCGTGGAATGGCTTTTGGCAGAAGCGTCTTCCACTCATTTTCAAGTTTGTCTGCAGTAAATAAAAACCTCATTTCTCTGTGGTTTGGGTCCTATCCTATGGGCATAAAGATCTAGCAGCGCTATAAGCTTAAGAGTTCAAGTCCCAGAAAGGAGCAATTGTCTCTGAGGAGGTGGGGCTCACGGTGCTGAGTCCCTGGCAGAGAGCCTGAGGTTCCTGCTTTCCCTGGATCCTTAGGAGGCGCTAGACAAGTCCCTCCCCTCTGAACGGGCTGGACGTCAAGCGTGTCCTCCAGGAGGAGCCGCTCACTCAGCCCGGCTGTTTGTCACTCAAGCCAAATCCATCCACCTGGGGCACAGAGCGCAGGGCCAGCAGGCTGTGCAGAGGTTTTGTTTAAATGTGTGCAAGGTGTTTTGATCGGAAGGCATGTGTCACATTTAAAGGCTCTTTGTCGTCTCACCTTGGGAAATTCAGTGTGTGTTGAACCAAAAAAAGCGTGGAGTTTCCGGTTTTACTTTTCCACAGTTTCCATGTTTGACCCAAGACCCCTCATCTTTGTCTGGGTCCCAGGCCCCTTCTGGCACTGCCCGCAGACCCCGATGAGAGACAGAGGCCATGACCACGTGCGGCTTTCCCCAGAGCCACCTCCCAGCCTCCTGCCGGACCTAGAGGGCAGCAGTGTTCTTCCAGTTTCCAGAGTGACCGCAAGATGGACAGCACGGCCATCCTGGGGAGGGGGGTGAGCCTCCCGCTCCTGAGCTCGGGCAGATTCCATCCAGGCGAAGGCCCCCCAGGCTCTGAGAGGCACGGCCATGGGCTTCATGGTGCCCCCGCTTCCTCCAGAATGGACCTGGTGGAGCCCCAACCCTCGCTGCCACAGAGCGTGACCTTGATGGAGGGGGCGTCTTTACCGAGGTAATCAGGTTCAAGTGAGGTCATTAGGGTGGACCCTGATCCTGGATGACTGGTGTCCTTATGAGGAGAGGACACCGGGAGAAGACGGCCATCCACGAGCCAGGGAGAGAGGCCCGGAACACCTCCCACGCTTCCAGTCCGTGGAAGCAACACTGCCCACACCTTGATATTGTCCTTTGGCCTCCAGCTTGTGGGATTCTGTTGCAGCAGCCCTGGAAAGGCAACACGGCCACCTCGCTGTGACAGCCAGACGATGGGTCCTGAACATCCAAAAGGTTTTTCTAGAATAAATATCAAAATGCCTCTCAAATACATAATCCAGTGCAACGCGATTCTGTTTGTCTTTTAAAAGACCTCTGGAATTATCTGCTGCCTTCCTCTTACAGAGCAGGAGGGGAAATGAGCGCATATACCGTCGAGGCACACGGTGAGCTTGACTGAAGCCCGGGGCAGGCAACAGTGAGGCCCCGCTGGCTCTGAGGGGATGGGCTGAAGATTAGGAGAGATAGGAACCGGAGGATAAAACCAAATCTCACGAGAGGGGCTCAGCCCCCAGAATCAGAGCCTCTCTGGGCAAAGCCAGTCTTCTGTGGGTGGCTGATGGGGTGGCCTGGGGCTTTGAGGTGGGGGGGTCCCGGCTCCCCCGAAAGCCCCATGAGGCTCCTCAGCAGCTAAGCACCCGCAGAATGGGACTCACCTTCTGCAATCCGCTCAGATCAGCTGGCAGCCCAGGACGAGTGACCTCCCCAGCCAAGAATGTGCCCTGCCTCCACGGCCACAGTAGAGGGCTTATTCCAACGGGTCCCAGCAGGCCAGAGCCCGACACAGTGAGTGTTGTGACCAGCAGTTACAACGACCGAACCCAGGTGTGACGTACAGGTTACAGCTCCAAGAAACCTCAAGGCCCTCCGGGTGCCTGAAAGTGCTCACTAAGAGCCTATGCTACATGGCAGAACGGGAACTCAAACCCAGTCTTCTTCGGAGTTCCTGTCGTGGCTTAGCAGCTTACGAACCCCGCTAGCATCCATGAGGACACAGGTTCAATCCCTGGCCTCGCTCAGTGGCTTAAGGATCTGGCGTTGCCGTGAGCTGTGGGGTAGGTCACAGACACAGCTCAGATCCCGTGTTGCTGCGGCTGTGGTGTAGGCCGGCAGCTACAGCTCTGATTCGACCCCTAGCCTGGGAACCTCCATATGCTGCAGGTGTGGGCCCAAAAAGAAAAAAAAATTAAAAAAACAAAACAAAACAAAAAGCCCAGTCTTCTTCGAGATGCTCCTGCGCCCAGTGACACTTCCCTTAAAACTTCCGAAAAGTGGAGGATGTGGCTCTGAGGTTGGGGAAAAAGCTAGAACAAACGAATCCAAACACAACCAAAACACCCAACGGCGTGTCGGCCTCACAGAGATGGCGGGGGGAGAAATGTTTGGCTTGGAAGCAGAAATGTTTTTCCAAAGCTACCAGAAGGAGAAGACCAAGAGTCGGGGGTTCGAATGGGCACGTCGACTGCGTTTCCAAGAGCAACACAATGGTTCAGGAATGGCTGAATTGTTCTTCTTCTTGGCTTCCCTGGATGGACCACAGTGAGGAGGAAGCGGCCCCAGTTCCAGCCATTTGCCTGGGCAACAAGCCACAGGGCTGGGGTGCGCCCGCGCCTGCCCTGCAGCAACTGCCAGGCCCCGGGCACCAAGGTGGCCCTAGATGATGAAGGGACAGGGCCAAGTGGCCATTGAGGCTGTGGGATAATGTCCGACCATCCCAGCAGACCCCTGATTTTGCCCAGTGGGGCCCCACTCGATGGCAGAAGTAGAACAAATATAAAGGACCAAAGAGCAAGCAGAGCGGAGTCAATCCCAAGGCAGAGGAAGCCATCGCACCCATGTCACTGGCCGACGGGAGGGCTGCCGCCGAGGGTGGTGGACCGGAGGCAGGGAGAGTGGCAGCTGCCAGCCCAAGGGGTCCGGAGATGCGAAGCCAAGGCTGGCCGTGTCCGTGAGCACGAGTGGGTCTGGGTGCATGTGCGTGTGCGTGCAAGTGCATGGGTGTGAGAGTGCGCACCTGTGAATGTGTGTGAGAACGTGTGCACGCCTGCATGTGTGTGACATTATGGCGTGTGTGTGTCATCATATATACCCCACCAGAGGAGGGTTCCCGGGATCCCTGGTCCCCTTTTCCACCCTGTACCCCCTCCCCCGTGAAGCCAGGGGCTAATGGAAAGGCAGTGGATGGCAAGGAGGCAGGATTCAGGGCAGG
This sequence comes from Phacochoerus africanus, assembly GCF_016906955.1. Lineage (NCBI taxonomy): Eukaryota > Metazoa > Chordata > Mammalia > Artiodactyla > Suidae > Phacochoerus > Phacochoerus africanus. Next base: position 126,116,762 of record NC_062560.1, on the reverse strand, counting down.
GATGGGAACGGCCCAGGGTCCACGGTCCCGCAGCCAGCCACCTTGAGCCTGGCTTTGGAAGCTTCCACCAAGCAGGCTGGCTCTGCCTCACCAGTTCAGTTCAATGGCTTCTAGGCAAGGCCCTGCCCGTGGTGCCAGAGGGAAGGGAGCAAAGCCATATTCCCACGGGTGCCTGCCCTGTTCCAGGAGGCCACACACCCCCAGCCACGCCCCCACGGAGCAGGCCGTCAGCCATATCCCGAAGAAAGGACCTTCCAGAATGGCCTAGAAGTTGCTAGGTCACGAGAGAGAAGCAGTTCTCCTGCCCGCGATGCTGTAGGTCCATTGCAGCGTGACTGGATGAATTAAAAGAATTTGAAACAAGAAGGTCTGGCTCTGTGCACCTGCAGAAGCTGAATTAACCAAAATATAGTTAGAGTGAATGAAAAAAAAATCTGGGGGTTCCCGTCGTGGCGCAGTGGTTAACGAATCTGACTAGGAACCATGAGGTTGCGGGTTCGATCCCTGGCCTTGCTCAGTGGGTTAAGGATCTGGCGTTGCCGTGAGCTGTGGTGTAGGTCGCAGATGTGGCTTGGATCCTACATGGCTGTGGCTGTGGCATAAGCCGGCAGCTGCAGCTCCGATTGAACCCCTAGCCTGGGAACCTCCACATGCCACGGGGGCAGCCCAAAAATGGCAAAAAGACAAAAAAAAAAAAATCCCTGAGTCTCCGTGCTTGTTCACCCAATTGGTCCAGGAGGAGGAGAGGGCCGCGGGCCCTGTGGGTAAGTGTGGCTGCTGTATTCCCATTGCACAGATGAGGAAACAGAGGCCCCAGAAGGGAATTCACTTGACCAGTCTTGCCCCCGCCCCGGCTCCCTGGGAGTGACTTGCACAGTGAGGACTAGAACCCAGGACTTCCAACTTCTATACCAGGGTTCTTTTGTCTCCACCCACTGCTTCGGGACCGGCACGCACTTCTAAACAAAATTGTAACGGCAAATAGAGGGGCTATCCTGGCCGCAAGTCCCCCAGCTGGCGGGCGGAGCGAACAAGTGGCCGTGGTCCCGGGACCCCTGCGGGTGCTTGGTGACAGTGGTGCTCCGTGGGCCAGCCCTGCGACTGGCCATGGCTAAGACATCTACAAGAGTCACCTCTGCTGCGACGAACATGGGGAAGCAGGGGGGTGTGGCCAGACGGGGGCGGGGAGGACCCTCTTTGGCAGGTTCGGGGCGCAGGGAAGGGGTTCTAGGCAAGAAGGAACGCAGGTGGATGTGGGCCCCAGGAGCCTTGCTCTCTAAGTGCCACTCTGGACCCACGGATCCCAGTGAGGAGGAGACGAGAGCTAGCAGGGTTGTGGGGGTGCACAGAAGGTGTAGAGAGAATCAAGCCTCCGACACTCACAAGAAACCCTCTGCCCACGAAGCCAAAGGCCACCTTCAGGACAGCAAAGGACCTATTGTTTTATAACAGGCTTTTCCAGCAATTTACATACGACCGACCCCCTACAGAATGGGTGCCCCAAACGCCACAGACGCTATTATGCTGAGAAAGTCGCTTTGACAGGTGGAATTCCCTGAGTGGAGTGAAAGCCTAAACAAATCTTCTGTCAATGTGGCAGCTGAAAGTAGAAAAAAGGGCTTTCGGAATTCAGCCTGCTAATAATGCGAAAGGCATTCTTACTTCCTTCGGAAAATTCTAGCACTACTCACATGCTGTCTCCCCAGCAGAACTCACCACGTGGGTGCCCAGAAACAAGGCTGGCTCCAGAGGTGGTGTCCCCCTGGCTCCGAGCCGTGAGGTCCCCACTCGAATCAGCACCCCTGGCTTCCACCGCCATAACGTGATCTTGGGGTGCCTTGGGGACAAACATCCAAAGGACACCCTGGACAGAATAAAGCAGTCTAGTTCTTGACTACACCTGCTAGTTTCTCACGTATTTAGCATCCTTTTGGCATTCCGAGATAGAAGGAAAAAGCAAAAGGACATTCCAGTGTCCAAGTCTCCTTTCGCCACCTTCAGGTTAAGAGCAGCCGGGCCACCCCTTCGGCAGCAGCCCCTTCTCCCCTCCTTCCAATGCTCCTAAAGCCCCCAGCACCCGAGGACACCAGGCTGCTCCTCTTGGCTTCGCCACCATGCTGAAGGCCCCTCTTTGGTCCTCCTGGTTGGCCCTGGCATCGGGGGGTGTTCATGCCTGCCCTCATGTCTCTGCCTCTACCTGCCTGGGAATCCCACAGCAAAGAGCACCCCTGTGCCTTCTCACCTGGCCCGGACACTTGGGGCCACCTCAAGGGAAGGCTTGGTTGAGGTCCAATTTGGAGTTAAAAGTCAAGAAGGTCCAGATGCCACTGCCCTACTTTGCCTCCCCACCCAGCCCACAAGGAGAGGGGGTCCCCAAGACGCCTGGAGTCGGTCACCATTTTTCCAGGCAAGGAAAGATCACCACTTTGCTATATGAAGCCACCTGGGGACAAGCAACAGAGGCGATCATTGTGTTTCGTATAAGAGGTTTCATTGACCTTCAGAACATGAAAAGTATTTGGCATCGCATCAGTTTTAGAGGCTCAGGTCTTTAGCCTCATGGCTTCTGGCCCGGTCAGCTCCGGGTCCACACCGCAGAGACGTCGAAGGCGACGTGTGCACATCAGAGATGGGGAAGCACCCTCTGGCTTATCACCAGACCCCACTGGACGGCAAACCAACCCATCTGACCTGTAGAGTCAACCCCTTATTTGCAGCAACCCCAAGTAAGGAAGCAGGTGATTCTGAACATGAAATCAATCCACATCCAGAAATTAACTTTTGTCACTTTTCAACAGCTTCCTCTTTGTTGATTAAAATCAACAGTGACAAAGAAGTGCATTGCCCTGCTTGGAGGTATCCCCCTTGGTCCACACTGTAGACCTTCCGTGATGAGACTCAAGGCAGCGGAAGTACTCCTGGCTTGCGGCATTCCTACACAAACACACGCATCATTCCACAGTCGAAAGGAAGAAGCCCCGTGGAAGTGTGATGCTTCACTTTCAAAAAACAGCCCCTAAATGTCCATCGACAGAGGAATGGATAAAGAAGATGCGAGATAGATGTAGATGTAGATATAGATATATAGATACAATGGAATATTATTCAGCTGTAAAAAAGGAATGGAAATAATGCCATTTGCATCAACATGCATGGACCTAGAGATTATCATACTGAGTAAAGTCACTCAGACAAAGATGAGATCACTTATATATGGAATCTAAAAAAGAAAAAGATACAAATGAACTTCTACGCAAAACAGAAAGAGCCCCACAGACATGGAAAACAAACTTACAGTCACCAAAGGGGGAAGGGGGCAGGGATAAATTCGGAGGTGGGGATTAACATATACATGCTGCTTATACATAAAATAGATAATCCACAAGGACCTACTATAGAGCACAGGGAACTCCGCTCAATGTTCTGTAATATCCTATAAGAGAAAAGAAGATACATTTCAGTTTGCGGCACACCAGAAACTAACACAATATTGTAAATCAAGTATATTTCATTTTTTAAAAAGCCCCCTTGCTTAGCGACATTGCCAGGGCAACTCTTTTGCCCCTTTCCTGTTGGCCCATTTCTGTCCCCCTCTAACCTTAAAAGAACCTAATGAGAGGAAGGCGATCACTAAGCAATTTAGCCTAACTCCTGACTTGTGCTCTCCCGAATGGACGCCTTGTCTGACCTGTTGATTCTTTCCCTAGATAAGAAGGGGTGAGAAGGAAGAGTTAAGCAGTGAAAGAATCAGGAGCTCCCTACCCCCAAGAGCCCCTCAGCAATCCTGCAGGCAGATCCCATCTGAAGAGCCAGCCAGTCTGCATTGGATGGAGAAGGATGCAGAACCCAGCCTCCTGTCTCGATGCTTCTGGAAGATTCTTCCTCCCACTTTTCTCTTTAAAAACTGTCATGGCCGAGCAGAATCCTCGGAGTTGGTCTCTGGACATGAGTCCAGCATCTCCCCAGACTACCAGCTTTTCTGATTAAAGTACCTTTCCTTTGTCTCGAAATGATTGGCTTTTGAGCATCCAGGAGCCCAAACTGAGTTCGGTAACAGCTGGACTGCCAGCAGCCCTCTCTGAGCCCTGTCCCCCTACGGCCAGTCTGGACCCCCAGTCAGTGGTCCCCTCTGGCTTCAATTCCTTATTTATCCAGGGTGCCCTGTGCCCTGTCTAGAAATCAGATGTCTGCCTGCTTTCTCAGCAACCCCAACTCCCACATCAGGTCCCATTAAAAACCAAACCAAACCAAAAACAACAACAACAATATTGCAATACAAACGAGTGGCTGGGAAGCCAGATTGCCCCAATACCTGACAGAGGATGAGAGCAGTGCTCCCTGTGCCCGCTTTGGGGAGGAAAAATAATTGCCCCCTCTCCCCTGAAAGCTTCCTAGCCGAGGTCTGCCCTGTAACAGAAGAAAAACAAACAGAGGTTTCCTAACATGTATTCCTCTGGTACAACTACCTGTATAGAGAGACCCAGGAAAAATACCCCCCAGGAATGGCCCCCGCTCCCGCCTGGGACGACGCAGGGACGAGCCGGGCCTGGCTGGCTCCAGCTGGGGGTCGCCACCCTGCCTTAGGAGGCTGTGCTGGGGGCAAATGCCCAGGCCCTTTGCACATCAGGGCAAGAGTTCGGGCCAGAAAAAAGCCACATTCTGCTCATTGTCATCTGCATCCTTTGTCCTGGCACAGCAGTAGCTCTTCTTTGATTTGTCCTGTGCCTTCGAAGCAACTAATGTGGGTTTTTTTTTTTTCCCCTGGGGAGTTAGTGGCCCAGAGGTTTAGGGCCTGAGTGATCAGCGGCAAGGGCAGTGCGGGGGCCCCAAGGAGCAGAACGGGCTTGGGGAAGGGCAAGGCCAATGGACATCTGAGCCCCCTTGGAGCTCCTAACACTGCGTTCAGCCCCCACATCCACTCTGAGAGGCGGGCATCATTAACCCTTCTTCCTAAATGGGGTATCTGAAGTTCAGCAACCTGCCCAAAGTCACAGAGCTAGAAAGTGGCCATTGGCTGGATCCTAATGCAGACAAGCCCATGCTCGGGAGTTCCCTGGTGGCTCAGGAGGTTAAGGATCTGGCATTATCACTGCTGGGGCTTGGGTCACTGTTGCGGCACAGGTTCAATCCCTGGCCTGGGAACTTCTGCATGCCATGGATGTGGCCAAAAAAATAAAATAGAATGAAATAAAATAATATAAAAGCCCATGCTTTCCCCACTGCTCTCCCCAATACCTCTGGGTGGATCATTCAGATCCTTCCCACAAAACCTCCTCTGAGAGTCTGTATCCCTTTAACACCTTCCACTCAAGCCGCATTTCCTGAGCAGCTGCTACAGGGGCTGGTGTCAGCAGCGTAATATTAGACCGGGACTTGTTGGCTTCAGGCTTCCTTCACTAGAGGGCAAGCCCCGTGAGGACAGGGCTCTTTGTCAGTTTTGCTCACTTTCACTCTCTAGGATCTAAAACCGTGCTGCCCAATCCAGTAGCCACCAGATCGAAATTCATCAAAATTACACAAAATGAAGAATGTAGTTCTTCAGTTGCACTGGCGCATTTCTGATGCTGAAGAGCCACGTGGTGGCCACCCTCCCACAGCACAGATATAGGACATGTTCATCATCCCAGAAGCTTCTCTTGAAGAGCACAGCTCTAGAACAGCGCCTGATGGTGCATAGTAGGCTCTACAGAGATCGCTTCGGAATGAATGCAAGGACTTTGAAGGCTATGGCTTGGCTAAAGAGTCAATGGAGGAAGCGTGATTCCAGGCAGAAGGCGCAGCATATTCCAAGAGCTTGACTGGTTTCTATTTGCGATAATCGTGGACTAGAGAAGTTGGATAAATTCTCAATGAAAACAACTAGGGAAGCTGGGTAGAAGGGTATTTATGGGCAAATCTAAATGAACACAGGCTGTATAAAACAATAAGACCGGTATTTTATTATGGGGGCTTTAGCGTATACGCAGAATTAAAATACACTGGTACAATAGCATAGACACGGGAAGAGGGATTAAAGCATTTTAAGGCCCTGGCATTGTCTGGAAAGAGAGTAAATGTACAAATTAATACCAGATTTCATTAAATCAAGGGTGAGTGTTATAATCTCTAGGGTTACGGTTCTCAACATAGAATCTGGGGACCCCTGGAGTCTCCAAGAACCTTTCAGGGGGTGGGAAAGATTGAAATTCTTTCCATGATGATGCTGAGATGCGAGCTGCCTTTCCCCTCTCCTCTCACACGTGTATGGTGGAGTTTTCCAGAGGCTGCTCAATGCATGATATCATTACGACTGATTGAATGCGGGAGCAGATATGACAAACCCAGTTTTCTGCTATCAAGCCAGTGTTTTGTTTCGGGGACAGCAAATTATGCTCAAGGACTGAGATGGTGTTTGCCAATAGTTTGTTTAACACAGATTCACTGTGGGAATTGTAACTTCACAAGCCAATAGCATGCAGGATAATGTTTCCCAAAAAGCCAAAAAACAAATAACATTCTCCAATCCAATGACAGATTGACCACACCATTGTTCCAGGCAAGGCGAGGCGAAAGGAATGAAGGTGAAATTTAGGTGCGGTGTGCCTTTTCTATGAGTTTTGGTTGCTGGGGTGAGATGGTTTTGCCAACAGAGAGCTGACATCCGCTGCCAGCTCAAAAATAAAAGTCCCTTGTTGCTAGAGCGCGTTGCTAGGAAACAACAGGGAGGTGATGACCAGTGGGCTGATCTCTTTCCAGGGGCACTGCTGGGTTTGTAACCACTTGAGGGGGGAGCGGGGGTGGGGGGGGGAGAGTAGTCTTTACCAAGCAGGAGCTAATGCCCCAGGGTCTTCTGAGAGCTAGATCAGTAAAGGGTATCGTTGCCCAGATCAAAACTCTGGCTTGTTCTCACAGACGCTCCACATTTAGAGTCTAAATGCTCCCTGGCCAGAGTTGCCTCTTCATCTGTTCTTTCGGATAAGCCCCCAGCGGGGCCCCTCAGCAGCTGAGTTCCTAAGTGCTGAGAGGACAACAGATGACATGATGACATCCTGACATAGCAAAACAACTTTACTTCTAAAAACAACTTTTTTTTGGGGGGGGGTCTTTGTCATAAACAAATGAATTAAAACACTTCGATTGCTTCCATGTCACTCTTGTGAATAGCGCTGCTATGAACACTGGGCTGCACGTACCTTTTCAAATCCATGTTCTTATGTTTTCCAGATAGATGCCCAGGAGTGGGATTGCTGGATCATATGGTAGTTCTATTTTTAGTTTTTTGAAGAACCTCCATATCCTTTTCCATAGTGGCTGCACCAACTTACACTCCCACCAAAAGGGTACATCCTCACTAACATTTGTTATTTGTAGTCGTTTGAGCTGAGAACCATTCTGACAGGTGTGAGGTGATAGCTCATTGTGGTTTTCTCTCGTAATTAGTGTTGAGCATTTTGTCATGTGCCTGTTGGCTATACAGTAGCTAAGACATGGCAGCAACTCAAGTTCCCATCAACAAACGACTGGATCAAGAAGATGGATCAACAATGGAATATTATTCAGCCATAAAAAAGAATGAATTTTTGCCATTTGCAACATGGATGGACTTGGAGGTACTATGCTAAATGAAATGTCAGACAGAGAAAGACACGTACTGGACAATATCGCTTACATGTGGAATCTAAAAAAATAACACACATGAATATGAATGCAAAGCAGAAACAGACTCACGAACATAGCAAACAAACTCGTGGTTACCCAAGGTGAGAGGGAAGGAGGAGGGCAAATTAAGGGTATGGGATGAACAGATACAAACTACTATATATAAAATAGATAAACAGCAAGGATGTACTGTATAGCACAGGAAATTAGACCCATTATCTTGTAATAGCCTATAATGGAGTATAATCTGCAGAAATACTGAATCATTACGCTCTACACCTGAAACTCACATAATATTATAAATTGGCTTTACTGCAATAAAAAAGCTTCGCTTAAGTCATAAACAAGTGGATTTGAAATCATAGCAAGTCAATACACAACAGCCAGACATTTTGCAAAAATATAAAGCAATACCACTCTTCTCGTTACGTTTCCTTTCTTTAGAAGAGTATAGTTATTTTTCACAAGACGAATGCTTTTTATGTTGACAGGTAATTGTGTATTAGTCAGGGCTCTCCAGAGAAACAGAACCAGTGGGAGATATATACGGAGAGAGAGAGGTTTCTTATGAGGAATTGGCTCACATGATCAGATCATACGATTATGGAGGCTGACAGGTCCCAAGGTCTATGGGGGGAGCTCCCATCTGAGTCTGAAGGCTTGAGAACTAGGACAAATGATGGTGTGTTTCCAGTTCGGGGGCCAGAAGGCTCAAAAATAGAAGTTCTACTTTTCAGAAGGCAGTGCTATGAGAAATAAAGATGAGTCACAAATTGGGAGAGAATATTTGCAAATCGTTTATGTGATAAGGGATTCATAAGTGAAATATATAAAGAAATCTTACAAGTTCTCTCTCTTTGGTTTTTTGGGCTGCGCCCATGGCAGCAGAAATTCCCGGACCGGGGATTGAAACTGCGCCACAGCAGTGACCTGAGCCACAGTGGTGGCAATGCCAGATCCTTGACCTGCTGAGCCACCAGGGAACTCCCACCTTCTTTTAGATTAATTTAAGTGTTTTTACTATTCCTTTCTCGCTCTCCTCCACCCTTGTCAGTTGGTGGTTCTATCTCTCTATATTTTTACCTGTAGTTACCAATGCTTCAGTTCAACTTTGAAGGCAAGACAGAGTTGGGAAGGCGTCCAGCGGAAGGAATTCTCTTGCTCGGGAGAGGGTGAGTCTTTTTGTCCTATTTGGCCCACCCACACTGGAGAGGCCAATCCACTTTACTCCGTCTACTCATTTAAATGTCGGTTTTGGGAGTTCCCGTGGTGGCACAGCGGAAAAAAATCCGACTAGGAACCATGAGGTTCAATCCCTGGCCTCACTCTGTGGGTTAAGGATCCGGCGTTGCTGTGAGCTGTGGTGTAGGTCCCACATGTGGCTCGGATCTGACATTGTAGTGGCTGTGGTGTAGGCCGGCGGCTACAGCTCCAATTAGACCCCTCGCCTGGGAACCTCCATATGCTGTGGGTGCGGCCCTAAAAAGCCAAAAAGCCAAAAAGCCAAAAAAAAAAAAAAAGTCAATCTCATCCAAAATTACCCTCCACAAGCAGAATAATGTTGGACCAAAGGTCTGGGCGCTCAATGAATTAACCATCACCAATGGATTTTTTTAACAATGTTTTAGTGAATTGAGAAATCATCTCAGTTTTAATTCCCACATATTAAATATGACCTTTGCTTCTCCCCCGTCGGTCTCACCCCCAGAGACACGGCCTGATTGTCTATGAACAGCTAGCTCTGTCCTACCATTTCTGACGGCAGGAAAGGAGGGGGAGCAAGAGGTGCGTGGGAAAAAGCGTGCACCCTTAAAATGACACTCCCAGGCCTTCCTCCCCAGGGGAGCTCCCCGTGCTCAGGGATTATGGCTGTTTGTACCCAATAATCTCTTCCACTCTCTCTCTCTCTCCGTATATATATGTACACGCGTAGGTGTGTATATGATGTATACACACACACAGGCAAAACCCTGAACTCCATGAAGCATTTCAATCAAGCATACACACTTGCAAGAGTGCAGCAGGGTCACGAGCTGGTTAATAATTGCATCGAAAAAAAATTGCATCAAATGCAACGCGAGCAGAAAAGCAAGCATCCCACACGGCGGCCTCCCTCCGGCCTCTGGAGCCCGGCGAGGCCTCCCCAGGGTCACTGGAGAAAGGGAGACGCTGCTGAGGCGTAAAGACTTTGGAGACGGGAGTTAACAACGGAGCCCACTCCTTGGAAGCTTCCAGACTTCAGTTACGACAGGCAGATGGCACCCGGGCATTTGTTTGCTTGGAAGATGGGAGAGACATGAGGGGCCCATGCCTGGGCATAGCCAGGCCCTGCTGAGCGCTTGACTATTCGCTTCTTTGGGCTGCATGCTACCTTTCCCAACGTGGCCGTTTCCTGATAAACAGTGACACCCCCTTTCAGCGGCACAGAGCTCAGCCATTAGGATGTGCCCTCCAGCCTTCCTGGTGCCTGGCCCTCCCAACCACCGTGGGGCTTGGTGGCCCAGCTCCTCCGCCCCCATCTCTGGGTGGGGGAACCGGCACAGCCAGGTCCCGAGACTGGAGGGAGGCCCTGAGAGGGGACCTAACACCCAGGCTGCGCCCTCTTAGCCCCTGGGGCACTCACGCCCTCGCCACGAGCACTTCGAGAACTTTGACTGAAGGGTCAAGCCGTCCTTTTCCAGGGACAGGGCTCAGCAGAGGAGAGAGGCCTGGGGGTGCGTCTCAGAATCTCGCTGTCCAGCTGCACCCAGGCCTGGGCTGACAGGCCTGAGGCCTGGGTCTTCCCGACCGCGTTGACGCAGCAAGGCCCACACCGTCAGAGGATGAGAATGCGCAGCTTAACAGCCAGGCTCCTTCTGGATGGTGAGATAAGCTTGCCTGTGCCTGATGAAATGTGGCCAAGATGCACTTGGTGGGGCGGGTGGGGGGGGGGTGCAGGGCCTGGGACAGGTGCAGAGGGATTAAGGTGGCTGAGGGGTGACACAGGAGGCTACCGGCTACTCTCTGGGGGGTTTGTAGCCAAGCTTAGCTGCAGCTCGGCTGGTTGACCTGCCCAGAGCACCTGTGCCCCCAGCCCATCCCTCACGCACGCACACACACGCTCGCGGGCACACTCGATTCTGCATATGGTGATGCGCGTGCAGACTCACACACCCAGAGACACCCCATTCTCTCTCTCTCTCTTTCACACACACACACACACACACACACACACACAGGACACATAGGCGCACGCGCACACTCACACACGCCAGGCATGCTGGGCGCCTCTCCTCTGCTAGAGCCCTTACCCCCTGGCCTAGAAAGGCCCATTCCCACAGCACAAGGCTGCAAGGCTGGGGCATCAGGGCACATCAGCCAGGCCGCAAGGTTGGGGAGTCGCCCATGCTTCCTTACTCCGGCTCCTCACCGCCCCTGTTCTCCCCACAAAGCCACCCCTGTGAGCTTCCACCCCGGCCACCTGCAGCCCTGCTGTCCAGCCTTGCTCCTCCACGAGGCCTGTCGTGTGCTGGGCCCCTGGCCCTGGGCACGGTCTATCCCCGGCAGAGCATGGCTTCCTGCCCCTGGGCCCCTGTTTCCCAGGCTTCCCTTCCTCTGCTGCGGCCCCGACCCGGGACGGCTCCCACGGGCTCCTGTTCACAGCTGAGCCTAGGTGAGCGTTACGGTCTGAATCACGTGCCCACGAAAGATGCTGAGGTCCTAACCCCCAGCGCCTCTGCACGCGGCCTCATCTGGAAATAGGGTTTTAACAGAGGTAACGAGTGAAGATGAGGTGTTTTTTGGTTTGTTTTCCTTGTTTTGTTTTGTTTTTTCCTGTTTAGGGCTGCACCCAAGGCATATGGAGAGTCCCAGGCTAGGGGTCGAATTGGAGCTACAGCTGCCAGCCTACACCACAGCCACAGCAACACTGGATCCTTAACCCACACTGAGTTCCCATGTCCGGCCTCCAGGGGGGAGGCTGGCAGGGGCCACGGGGCCCGAGCCGTCCTGCTGGGCTGCCTCGAGGTGCTAGGCGGGGGCTTCAAGCGGACACACACTGACCCTGAGGGCCCTGCCTGCCCTTCTGTCCCGTCCAGCTGCTCCATCCTGGTGACTGTCTGATGCTCCTAAAAGCAACACAAGTCCTCCTCAGCTGCCAACCCTTCGGTGGCTCCTCACAGCCCCCAGATCGAGCCCCAGCCCCAGCCCCCTCCCACAGCCAGCTTGCCGGGGGCCCCGCCCGCCTTTGCAGCCATCAGCCGCCCCAGGATTCTGGAACCTTCTTCCCTCCCTCCCTCTCTCTCATGGCCGCATGACCCAGGGCCAGGTCCGGCCAGACTCTCCGGCAGCCAGCTCACCCCCTTCTCCCCCCGACGGCCTCCCTGCTGCCAGACTGCTCGCTTCGGGACGTTGTCTAGGGGTCACAGGGGGATCCCTCAGCCACGAAGCGCCCATTCCCTCACCCGCTTCCAACATGTGGGTGGCACCGAGCACAACGGCGCCGTCTCCCTGCAGCTCTGCCGTCCTCTGTGGCATCCTTTTCATTTTCTGGTCTTTCCTGCCACCGGCTGTCATTGGTCTGGAAACCCCGCCTCCCCCCAGGTCCCCCTTGGCGGCCTGGGCTCTTCTGAGACAGCAGAAGGTGTGCTGGTGTGGCTGCTGTGGCTGGGAGCCGTCACCAAGGTCCCCAGGGCTGAGGTGGGCGGGGAGCACACATCCTCGCCTAATTAGACCTGGCTTCTCGGGACAGTCCTTCAGCCCCAGGTTCTAGAAAGTGCTCCTGTGCTTGGCGTTAACAGACGGCTCGTGGGAGCGAATGCGTGTGCGTGTGGACGTGCTCATGAGTACGTGTGTGTGTCTGGCCGTACGTGACTAGGTGTTGGCAATGTTCGCAGAGCTTTGCACACCCTCTCCACACAGGCATGTACTTGTGTTTCACGTACACGCGTAGGTGTGTGGGGTACACGTTATCTTCGAGAGCACTGACATGTGTCTGTATCTTTGTTTCTGTGTGTGTGTTCGTGTCTGGGCATGGCCATCAGGGATGTACATGGTGTGTGTCCATGGATGTATATGTGTGTAGAAATGCGCGTGCACATTCATGTGTGTAGAGGGATGTGCATTTGTACGTACATGGCCATGTGTGGGCCGGTGTGTATATTCTGGATGTCTGTGGGTGTGAGCATGTGTGTCCATAGCTGAGTTTACCTGCCCAGGTGTGTATGCGTGTGTGGGTGTGCTTAGGTGTGTGTGTGGAGCAGGTGGACAGGGTTGGATGGCTATGGGTCTGTATCTGAGTGTATCTGCACAGGTGTGGGTGTTTGTGTACCTGTGGGGGGTTGGGAATGTAGATGGGTGTGTAGACGTGTGTCCGTGACTTGGTGCATCTGCGCAAATGTGGCTGTGGGGAGGACGTGGCTGGTGGGGGAGGCGAGTAGATGTGGGAGTGCCCGTAGCCAGGTCTCTGGGTGCAGGTCTGTGCACGTCTTTGACTAGGAGTATGAGGGTGTGTGGATTTCTGTTCACGTGTGTGTGCATGTGCATTGGGAGTCTAGTTGGGTGTTTAGGTGTGTCTCTAAATCCGGGAGTATCTGCACGCGTGTGTTTGTGTGGGCGTGTGTATGTGTATTTGTGTGCAGGTGTGTGTGTATCAATACAGGCATGTGCACGCATGTGTGTTGGGAGTAGAGTTGAGTGTGTAGATGTCTTTGTCTGGGTGTATCTCCACTGGGGTGTGTGCATGTGTATGCTGAGAGTGCAGGTGGGTGTGTGGGTGTGTATCTGTGTCTGGCTATATCTGCACAGGTGTTGATCGGGAGGAAGTGCATCATCTGCGTGTGTGCGCACGCGTGTGTGTGTGTGTGTGTGTGTGCGGAGGGGGTGTGTTTGCACGGGAGCGCAGTGCAGATAGTCCCTGCCCGGGTGCTTGCATCCCGCAGCCCTCTGGGTACCTCATTACCCCTCTTTCTTCTTCCGTGGTTTCCACCTGCAGCAAAGAGGAACAATGGCAGCCTCCACGAGGATGCTGACCTCTGAGAGGCTGCCTGGGAACGGCTGCAGGCCGGGGCCCCCTTTGCTAGGTACCCAGGCCCCCTCTCCCTTCAGCCTGGTTCAGCCCATCAGGACGGTGACAGGTCCTCAGCCTCCGCCTTCCACCCTTCAGCATGTCGGATGAGGCTGAGCAAAGAAACACAGAATTTAATAAAGCCCAGGAACCAGGCGAGCGCTCCAACCCAAATCAATCCTCGATGTGTTTTTAATTAAGTTATAGCCCTTGTGATTAAAGAGTGTGAATTTCATCACTGTGACCATTTATCAAAGAGCGTACCTGCGGAAACTTTGCAGTACCCAGGGGAGAAGGCTTTTTATTTTCATCAACACCAAGGGCCCTGCTTCTATCTCGATGGATTCATCAGGGGAATTGTCACTGCTCCCAAGCTGCCACCCACACAGTCATGACAAAACCACGCCCGCCCCCGCATTGCCCATCAGTAGATCAAGGCGAGTGAGCATGACACCTCTGATGGGGTTCCAGTGTCGCTCCCAACCCCCAGGCGGCCAGGCCCAGGCCTCCGGAGTCAGGAAGCCCGAGCATTTGCTAGTTTCTGGATGTAAGTGTGTGTACGTGTGTCCGTCACGTTTCTCAAGATCCTCTTATTCAAATATTACATACAGAAGTGTGCCCAGATCACGCATGTACACGACGTACATTTCACAATGTGAACGCGCTTATGTAACCAGAACCCCCGTCAAGAAACAGAACATTTAGGCTCCCCCCAAACCACCGTGGTGTCTCTGGTGGTCACTAACCCACTACCCCGAGTTCTACCTGTGTTGATTGATTTACGTACTTTTCTTAAATGGAATCACACAGACCTTGCTCTTTTGTGTCTAGTTTCTCTTGCTCAACATTATGTTTGTAAGATTTGTCCCTTGTACACTCGATGAATATTTGGGTTGTGTCCAGTTTGGACAATGCGAACGATGCTGTTACGACCATGTGTGTTCCCGTCTGCTGGTGAACACGCACATGCATTTCTCGTGGTTAAAATACTTAGGAGTGGAACAGTCGGGTCACGGATGTGTTTAGCTGTAGGCAAATATCTTCTCCCCTCTCCAAGGACAGCCTTTTTTACACTCTTACTGTTTTGGTGTTTGTGTGTGTGTGTGTGTGTGTGTGTGTGTGTGTGTGTACGTGAGTTTTAAATGGCCACACATGTGGCATATGGAAGTTCCTAGACCAGGGATTGCATCCAAGCTGCAGCTGCAAACTACCCAGCAGCTGCAGCAATGTCAACTCCTTTAACCCGCTGTGCAGGGCCAGGGATTGAACCCCGCGACTCCGTTGCCACCCAAATCACTGCCGTCGGATTCTTAACTCACTGCACCACAGCAGGAACGCCTCTTACTGTTTTTTTTTTTTTTTTAAATAAACAACACATCAATTTTACTGTAGACTATATTTTAAATATGGTTAGTGCATCAAGGGTCCCATTTAAGCTATCTTTGCTTTTACTCTAAAATCCCGATGAGGTTCTCCTGGGTGCCTCTAAACTACTTATTTTTTTCAAGCTTTTAAACTGCACCTAGAATTGGCTTGCGAGTATGACATGAGGTAGAAGTCACGGTTTATTCTCTCCATCTAGCCTTCGACCGACCCATAGTGATTTATTGAAGAGGCAATCTTTTCCATAAATCAGGTAACCATATATGTGTGGTTTTGTTTTTGGACTTTTGATGCTGTTAAAATTTTCAGGTTGACTTTTACTGTCCTTGCTCTGATATCACATTGTCGTATTTATTATAGCTTTCTCGATATCTAGAAGTGTGAACCCCAAACTTTTTAAAAACCTGCTTTGATTTTTATTGGGATCGTGGCGGATCTATGGATTAGTGTGAGGAAAATGTCCATTCGCGGTATTGTTCTTCTATCAATATAGGCATATGCTTCTCTTTCTTTAGATCTCTTAATTTTTTCAATAATGTTTTCTTGTCTTCCTTGTAGATGTATTCCTTATCTTTCGTTTATTTTTAGGTATTTGATTTTTTTGATATTATGGGTGGCATGCTTTCTAATTTTATTTCCCATTTATTTGTTGCAGATATATAAAAATGTAACAGATCCTTATAGATATCAACTGTGTATCTTGCTACTTTGTGAATTCTAACAGTTTGTAGATTCTGTTGGATTTTTTCTGTACCCAATCATGTAGTTTGTGAATTATTTATTTTCTGTTGAACTAGATTGGACCTCTGTACAATGTGGACCAGAATTGGTGCGAGTGGGCAACTTTTTCTCATCCTCAGTCTTTGGGGAAAGACTCTAATATCTTACCATTGAGTGTGATGGTTGCCATAGTTTTTGTAGCTTTCTTTTATCGGAGCAGAAAATTACCTTCTATTCCCAGTATGCTAAGAGATTTTTGTTTGTGTTGCCACAGGCAGCTGTTGAATGTTGTCAAATGCTTTTTTGCTTCTACTGAAATAATTGTATCATTTTCTCCTTTTTCTCTGTTGATATAATTCATCACGTTGATTGATTCTCTAATAGTAAACCACCCTTGCCTGCCTGGAATAAACCGCAGGTAATTGTTAAAGTAGATTTTATTTCTCCAAAAGCAGATACTGGGTCAAGAATTTGAGCGCGAGGAGATGATTCCGGAAAACATCAGAGAAATAATGAATGCGAAGGACTCTCTTTTTTCTTTCATCTTTCTCTCAACACTCACACGCACACCCAGAGGCATATATATGAGTGGAATTTGAACAGAGATTCATTTACATGTACATGTTTATATATGATGTCTATGTAAATAAATATATGAATAAATATTTTAGTGTATTAGATAGATAGATAGGATTTGATGGGCTAAGTTTTGTTACGGATTCGTGAAGCTAAGTTCACGAGAGAAATTGGTCTCTAATGTTCCTTTCTTGTAATAACGTTGTTAGGTTTGGGGATCAAGGTTATAGCAGCTTCATCAAAAAGCGAAGTGTTCCCACTTTTTCTACTCTCTGCAAGAGCTTGTGTAAGGTCAATGCTATGTGTTCCTTGAATGTTTGGAAGGATTCCCAAGTGAATTTGGCTGGGCCTGGGGGTTCTCTCTGGGATGGTTTCTAACTAATATTCACTTTCTTTAATAGATATTGGACTACTCAAGTTTTCTGTTTCTTCTTCTGTCAGCTTTGGAAGGTGTATTTATATCGTTTTTTAATATCAGAAGAAACGTCTAAGTACCTACCTCAAGCTAACATGTGAGATAAATGACCCTTGCAGAGATGCAGCCAGTTGCCCTGCCTCTTCCAGGCCTGCGAAAGGTTAAGTTTATTTACGGTAAGAATGGACTTGTCAAGTCAGAGCATGAAATGATCTGGAGGCAAATGCTAATGCATTGACTCTAAAGCATTTCCCATGTTATCAACAGCCCTCCGTGATTATGTAAATTGGAAATAAATGAGGAAGCCGGTTGTAGAAGGCAATTGTGACAAATCCACAAAAATAATGATTCTCGAGTAATAGTTAATGATACATGTTGGGGGGAGTAGCGACATTGGTCCCTCCTCCTCCAGGCTCTGGTCTCCCTTCTCCTTCCTGAGCAGTCCTCCGGCAATGCTGACTTCTACCTGACCCACTGCCAAGACTGAGAAATTGAAAACGCCAGGCCAGGGTGCCGCAGAGGTCTGTGGAAAGCAAGATGCAACAGCTCCTTTTGCAACTTGCAAATGGGCTGGAGGAGCACCAGCAAGGATGCTCCCATGTCAAGTTTGTTTAAAAGCCACAGTGTTTAATGAGGACACAGCCAGGGTCTCATTACTAACAGGAACCATCAGTGGTACCCAAGACGCAGTCCCTCCCCTCTCATCCTTCCGTAACAATTCCGAGAGAAAGTGACTGTCAATCCGGCAGCCCAGACAGTCTGATGTCTGGAATAACACGAGGGCATCCGTGCTATTAAAATCCGATGGGGTTTGATTGAAGGGCTCAGAGAGCACGGAGAAGGTGCTTTTGAACAATCTGCACCCGGGCTACATGGTGGTGGTGTGGAAATTCATGAAAGAACAAAGGCGTTTCAGGGAACTGCCTGGTGTGTAGAGATTTCAGACACTCTCAGCTCCAGGAGATAATCTGTGAAGGCGCAGGCCTCTGATACACTCCCGCTCCTGGGGGTGCAGACCAGCGAGGGAAGAAGGGATGGAAATTGTTGGTGGACAGAGCTGGGGAGTGGGCTGATGTAGGGGTACTCAGCTTTTCCAAGAGTCTGCAGAGTTTCATGACAGGCCCTGGCCAGTTTTAAGACTTTTTCTTGGCCCACGGAGCGTCTTTCCCCTGGCCAGCATCCCCCGCACACCAGCAACTGACACATGTTGTTCCTGGGCCGGGGAACTCATCCGAGCCGCAGCTGGGACCTACGCCTCAGCTCCAGCACATACTGGATCCTTAACCCACTGTGCCCCGGCGGCTGGGCATCAGACGTGTGCCCCAGCGCTCTGGAGATTCTGCCCATCCTGTTGTGCCCCAGCGGGCACTCCTCTGCTACCATAATTCTTCAAGATGGTAGTGGGTAAAATTTCCTAGTGGGTCAAGAGCTGGGACTCACTGGAGGTGCAAGCCTTTGATACCTGGGGAAAGTATGACACGGTGGGTTCACTTAGGCCTCTGCCCCAGAGCCAAGTCACAATCAGGAAATGCTCAGGAAATCAAGGCTTAGGCACTCAGAAGACTCGGCTGAAGCCCTGTTTCTTCCGATAAATCATTGGGCAACCTTGGGCAATTTCCGGCCCCACATGAGATCCCCAAATGTCCAATGAGAGGGTCCCCCGATTTCTAGGACAACCATTCTCAAACTTTTTGGTCTCGGGGGTCCCTTTGCACTCTTAACAAATTATCGAAGACCCCCGAGATCTTTTCTAGGCATTCTCTATAGGCGTTCTCTATCCATTGATATTTACAGTTTCAGGAATTTAAACTGAGAAAACTTTAAAACATTTATTTATGAATTCATTTAAAAACAGCACCAATAGGAGTTCCCATCATGGCTCAGTGGAAGTAAATCTGACTAGTACCCATGAGGACGCGGGTTCAATCCCTGGCCTTGCTCAGTGGGTTAAGCATCCGGCACTGCCGTGAGCTGTGGTGTAGGTCACAGATACAACCTGCATCTGGCGCTGCTGTGGCTGTGGCGTAGGCCCTCAGCTACAGCTCCGATTTGACCCCTAGCCTGGGAACCTCCGTATGCTGCAGGCACGGCCCTAAAAAAAAAGACCAAAAAATATAGCACTAATAAACCCGTTACATCCGAACAGAAACAACTCCGTTTTCCAAAATACAAATGACCAGCGAGAAGAGTGCCACTGTTTTACAGTTTTGCAAACCCCTCGTATCTGCTTCTGCCTTCAATCTGCAGTGATGTTAGCACGTGAGGTGTGGTCTCTAGAAACCTTCACTGTGCAATTGTGAGAGACGGCGAGCAGACGAGGCAGACACATCTTGATGTTCTGGCGGAAAAGGCTTTGGTCTTGCGGGCCCGAGAAAGGGTGCCAGGGATCCTCAGGGGCCCCTGGACCACGCTGCTATAGAGTACACAGGAGTGCGTGCCTACGGCACGTGTGACGGAAGAGCCCCGCCACCCCCACCCGGCCACACGCACGCTCCAGATCGAGCCCGGGACCAGGAGCCCTGTCGTCCAGAAGGCGTCTACGCATCGATCAGGAGCGGGGGTGGGGGGGGACACTTTCGCCACCCAAATCCTGAGAGTAACGAGTTCCTTTGTTTCCAGAATCCTTGTCTGCATTGGGGTCTGGCCACAGACTGTGTCCATAGATGCACTCGGGGTCAGCGACTGCCTTACACAGTTCACCCCAATCTGCCTCCCGTGCCCCCCCAGCAACCAAAGCCCAGGCCCACAGAAACCAGCAAACAGGCATATGCCATGGCGCATGCAGTTGCCAAACAGTGGGCTGCCCGCGACAGGATGTCCTCGTGCTGGACTCTGAGCCAAAGGCTTGGGTTTGGGCACCGGGGAGTCTACTGCCAGTTCTGCGGCGGGACGGGGGAGGCTGGAGGGTAACTCCCCCGGCTCCTCCCCTCTCTACAATGGACTGTCCCTGCCCCAGGCTCTGTGACCTCCGGAGAAGGGCCCAGGAAGCCCTCAGGGTCCTTGGGAAGAGGCCACAGGCCAGGATGGGGAAAGGCAGCACCCAGAGTGACAGCCACCAGCCTGGCTGTCTTGGGAAGCAGTGGCCAAGCTGCCCCACCCAGCTTCCTCCGTCACTCCGCCCTGCTCCCCATGGCAGGTGGGAGGTGCGAAGGCCAGGTTCACAAAGGCTCTTTCTACTCTCAGTTTCTCCCTGGCTCAGCCAAAGCCCACCCACCTCCCCAAAGGTCAGAGCCACTGTGACTGTCCTGGGTTTGGGGCAGAGAGACCGCTGCTTCCCTGGGAAAGCTGCTAGTGACCTCCGCGGCCTCGGCTGTGGTCGCGCACCCATGAGGCTTGCTGTTCCCTGCCCACCTCTTATGAGCTGCTGGACAAAACAGGACCTTCCTCAGGCAGGCCGGCCAGTCGAGGCTGGCCACAGGGCCTGATCCGCCAAAGTGACTGGACAGCAACTGGCAGAGGGCCAGGATGGCACCTATGCCAAGGGTCACACTGGTGCTGCTGTGGCCGCCCCGCCGTGATCTTCTGGTATCTTTCAGAGGAAGAAGGAAAGGTGCAAGTTCCCTGGTGGCTCAGCGGGTTAAGGAGCTGGTATTGTCACAGCTGTGGCTTGGATTCCATCCCTGGCCTGGGAATTCTGCATGCAGCCAAAAAAAAAAAAAAAAGGAAAGGTGGTTCCACAGCAAAGGGCTGACAAGCACAGACACTCTGACTGCTGCGTGCTGAGGGCATTGTACTCAAAGCCCAGTGACACAGCCGTGGATCTCACTGGAACCGCCACAAAGCGGGGTGGGGGTGGGGGAGGGAAATTTGGGCCAGTTGAAATAAGCACTTGCCAGTGCCTGGGATCAGAGCCAGAATGACTGCCACCCACCCAAGCATCTTCCACCTCGGCTTCTCAGAAAGGGCAACAAGAACTAGCCTAAGCCAGGAAAGCACTAAATTCCTTAACTTGCCATGTCTACTTTTCTGTAGTTAATGGTAACCTTTTGTTCCGACTACCTGCCCTTTGTGGCAGAACCCTTGTATGTCCTGCTCGCCCCTCGCCCCCTCCGGAGCAGTTTTCCAGGGTTACTTAAGATGCTGCCTCCCGGGCTTAAGTCCTCAGTTTGCCCCAAATAAAACACAACTCTCAACTTTTAGGTTGTGCATATATGTTTTTAAAGTCGACCACTGTAAGAGAGTTGTTTTGAGTCCCTGAGCTGGCGGTAATTTGTTAGAACATCCACAGGTGACTAGTGGCCAAACTGGCACAGAAGCCAGTCCTCTGTCACCCGGTTGGAGGCAGAAGCCTTCCCAGGGCCTGCGCAGGTGGGGGTGGGGGTGATGGTTCAGGAGTGGGGGGAGCTGCTGGGAGCCCCGGGCTCTGCCGCCCTTACTTGAGGCTCGTCCTCATGGGACTTCAGGGAAGGGACTGGGAGCTTGGAGGCTGTGGCTGGTCCTTGGCCCACGGGCCTGGGACGGATGAGGATCCCGCAGACTGAGACAGGACCGGTGGTGGCTGCTTCTGTCACTGCCTCCTTCGCTGCGTCCTAGGTGGCTCTGCGGACCCGAGGCGGCCTCTGACTCCAGGCCCCTCTCCGGGTCGCTTCCGTCCCATGGTGGCCCCACAGCAGGAGGCAGATCTGGCTGGAGCGAGCTCCACACCCTCCCCTCCCCAAGGGCCCTCCCGGTGGTCTCCGCGGGCGGTGTGATGCTTGAGCGCCCGGTGGTGCTTTGCGAGGTGAAAATTAAACTCACCAGGAAATGCTGGCATCCCTGCTCTCCCTCCCGTCCTCTTCCCTTCGTCTCAGCCGCTCTCTCCCCTCATTCCTTCCTCTGTTGCCTTTTGTCCTGGTTCATTTTATTTTATTTTTTTTATTTGTCTTTTGTCTTTTTAGGGCCGATCCCGCGGCATATGGAGGTTCCCAGGCTAGGGGTTGAATCGGAGCTGCAGCCGCCAGCCTACACCCCAGCCACAGCCACGCAGGATCCGAGCCACGTCTGTGACCTACCCCACAGCTCACGGCCACGCCGGATGCTTAACCCACTGAGCGAGGCCAGAGATCGAACCCGCAACCTCATGGTTCCTAGTCGGATTTGTTTCTGCTGTGCCACGACGGGAACTCCTGTCCTGGTTCATTTGAAGTCCCTCAAACTTCCTAGCTTCTGAGAACAATTCTCTGGTTGGAGCTTGGATTTCAGAACTTTAAAAAAAAAATCACTTTGAATCCTTAAGGTGTCTGCAAACTGTTTCTCCATTTGAGCAGCGGCAGGGCCGGGGGTGGGGCGGGGGCAAAGGCTGAGGTTTCTGGGGACCCCAAGCACCAAGTTACAAGGCAAAAGCTTGCACCCTGCCCCCACTCCTGCCCCCCCACAGACTCCAAGCGGAGTTCGAAAAATTCGTTTTAATTTGGAAACTGTATTTCCAGTGGGCACTTCCAAGTCACTTATATCAGCTCCCACTATATTCCAAGCTTCGGTCCAGTTAAGTCCTGTGAAACTCAGCTTTGGCATTTGGGAATCTACTTTTCTCTAAATGTCACAAGTAGGGGAAGGAGTTTACTTGCATGGAGCGTTCGCTGGAAATGGAAACAGCTTGGAGATTGGCAAGCAGATCCCTGGAACCACACTCCTCACTTGAAGCGCAGACTCCCACCGGGCAGGTCTCAGGCCACCTGAGCCCTCAGATGAGGAAGCAGGTGACTTTAAGAGGCTCTTTTTACAGGGACGCAGGCCCCCTCGGCTCCCTCCGCGACCCCAGCATCTGTAAACACAATTTCTCTAATACTTTCCCCACTGGGAACTAGATCTAGTCACTTGTGATGGAGCATGAAATGTGAGAAAAAAGAATGCATACATGTATGGGGGACTGGGTCCCCTGGCTGTACAGTAGAAAATTGACAGAACACTGTAAACCCGCTATAATGGAAAAAATAAAAATCATTATGAAACAAACAAAAAACTTTCCCAAACATAGTGCATTTTTACCATCGCCATTATTCTGGGCATGACTCGGGGCCATGGCCCCTCTCCCACTTCATAGGTCCGGGGCATCTCCAGGACCACCAGGCCAGCCCAGGGGTGCAGCTCCCGGGATGGGGATGCCGAAGTACCTTTGGAGATCATTGCAATCTGTTCTCTGCATGTGAACACCGGGACCCCTCCCCCCCCAAAGCAAGCAGGTCCCAGAGCTCCCCCCACAGCCCTCCTATCCTGGGCCTGGGCACTGGGCCACTGTTTTCACCTCCAAAGCCAGGGGGCAGCCTGGGAAGAAGCCACATCTTCTGTTTTATAGAAATTGCCGGGCCCGGTGAAGAAGGGGGAGCATTGCGAGCTGGTACAAGGGCACTTGTGTCTTTGAGTTACTGCAAACCTCGGGGCTGGGCGGCTGGTCCGGAGGCAGAGCAGATGCACTGGGTTTAGGCGCGGGTGTGCTGGGGAGAGCTGGGGCCAATCACTGTTCAGTAAATTGAATCTTTAACCTCCCCTGGGGCACCGTCTATAGCAGCCCCTTGAGAACTCCTTTTCCGAAGCAAAGGGCCCTCTTGTGATGCAAATCCTCACCCCCTAATTGGCTGCTCTGTAACTTCGGTGCCTTTGGTTGCTCGAGGGGCCAAGCCCCTTTGTCCCCCAAGTAAGGTTTTCTTTTGTTTTGCACAAAGCACAGAAGGTGCCAGAGTCAACTCCGACCTCACTGCTGCCGCTTCTGACCGGACCAGAGGCCCACCTGGGCCCCGATCAGACTTGGTCCGGCCGCCCGTCCTCCCCGCCCGCAGGAGTCTGTGTGGCGCAGTTAATCGGGAGGATGGGAGTGCTGGTGGCACCCGCGCCACCTGGAGCCCGTCTCCGAGAGCGTGCCCGCATCCGCCGAGCCTGGCAAGGAATACCAATTGCACGGTTACTGGGCCCCCTCAGGAGCCCACAAGAGGAAATTAAAAGGCATACACACGCCTGGAATAAAGGGCCCTCTTCTTGCAGCTAATCACCAAAATTGGTCACTGGGTTGTCCCCTCCCCCCTTTGGTGAGAGGCATGGTCTTTCTCTCGTTCTGTTCCATCACCGCATTCTTAGGAAAGTGCGAGGGAGGCTGAGCTCCGCGCCAGCAGCTCCCCACCTGCCCCCACCCCTGCCCTCTTTTCCTCCCCAAGTCATTGCTCTCTCAGCTCGGGGACACCAGCTTGTCCGGCTGTGCAGGGGGCAGATCAGGGCCGGCCCCAGGCCCTGCGGGGGGAGGGGCAGCGGGCACTTGGGGGGGCAGGTGGGGCAGGACAGGGGAAGGCCTCCTGGGCCCTTTGCAGGTTGCGAAAGGCTTCACTGCTGCCATTTTACCTCTGTGAAGTGGCTTGAAGTGACAGATGTGGTAGTTAAGGCTCAAACCCAGGACTTTCAGTTCGCGTGAGTCTCTGGTCCTCAGGGCAACGGGAGCGCCCTCTGCATCCCCTTAGCAAAGTCCTTTCTTCCCCGCGCTGGCTTTGCTTGACCCTGTCCCCGCAGCCAGCACTGGCCGGCCCCAGAGAACACCTGCAGGAAGGGGGCGTCAGGGAAGAGCCTGCCCTGCCCGGTGAGGGCTTCCTCTGGGGAAGCCTCCCTTTCCCTGGCCAGGCTGGTGACCCGTTGGGTGACCTGATGCCCAGGGCCACTTTCCCCTTGAGCTCTGGAGAGCCGACACAAAGCACGGCAGTGAGTCCTGTGGGGGCTGTGGGCACGTGGCTCTCTGACGTTCCTCCAGGGGCCCAGCCCAGGGGAAATGTGGGCAGCCTGACCTGTGACCTCGGGGGTGATGGGAAATCCCAACACTCAGCCTGTAGTCTGTTGAATGGTGGCCCCCCCGCCACCCCTGCAAAAATGGATCCATTGGGCATCTATGGATGTGGCCTTTTTTTTTTTGAAAGAGGGTCTTTGCAGATGTCATGAAGTTAGGGATCTCGGGGTGAGCGATTCTGGCTGATTTAAGTGGGCCCTAAGTCCAGTAACAGGTGTTCTCATAAGAGAGAAGAAGGACCTTCGAGACGCACGGGGAGGAAAGGAGCTGCTGACACCTTGACTTCAGACTTTGGCCTCCAGAACTCGGAGAGCAGAAATACATACACACACACATTTCTGTATCAATGAATACATTTCTCTTGTTTTAAGCCGCTAAGTTTGTGAAGCTGGCAGCCACAGGAAGCCAAAAAGCCCACCGCAGCAACAATAGCAGGGAGAGGGAGGGGCGTGCCTGCTGTGGCTCAGCGCAATGAACCCGACTCCTATCCGTGAGGATGCAGGTTTTATCCCCGGGCCTCGCTCAGTGGTTAAGGAGCCAGTGTTGCCCTGAGCTGTGGTGTAGGTCGCAGATGTGGCGTGGGTGCAGTGTTGCTGTGGCTGTGGCGTAGGCTAGACACTGCAGCTCCAATTCGAAGCCTCGCCTGGGAACTTCCACATGCTTCAGCTGTGGTCCTAAAAAGACAAAAAAAGAAAGAAAGAAAGAAAGAAAGAAAGAAAGAAAGAAAGAAAGAAAGAAAGAAAGAAAGAAAGAAAGAAAGAAAGAAAAAATCAGGGAGAGAGGAGGAGGGGGTGATGGGTAGTTGGAGAAGTGCCAGTTGGGGACCACAGATAGAGAGGGAAACCCAGGGAACTTGGGGGGACCACTGGAAGTCAGCGATCCCGCAAGAAAGCCAGCAGCACAAAGCAGGTTTGCCCAACCATAAAACCATGTATAAAAGCAGGCGATATGCCGCAGATCATTAAGGGAAAGATAAAATGAGGCCTGGATTCAAGTCCAGCAGGATAACGATCCTAGGACCCAGGACAGGAGAGCTAAGCTGAGTCAACATAATTTAGCGTCTGCAACTGCCCTCCCGCTGATCTGAATAAGCGCCTCGCAGGGTCAAACACTCTCTTACCCGATACCAAGGAGAAGCTCACGATGTCCCTATGAGCCCGAGGAACCAGGAGGAAGGCATCTCCCGCTCTCCTTGCATCATAAAACCGGAGCCACCTCCTCCTGGGGCAGAGGCTTTGCCTGCTCTCGCAAGTGTCCTATCTTTTTTTTTTCTTTTTTGCCTTTTTAGGGCCTCACCCGTGGTACATGGAGGTTCCCAGGCTAGGGGTCGAATCGGAGCTGCAGCTGCCGGCCTACACCCCAGCCACAGCCACACAGGATCCTTAACCCACTGAGCAAAGCCAGGGATGGAACCCACATCCTCATGGATCCTAGTCGGTTTCATTAACCGCTGAGCCACAATGGGAACTCCAAGAGTCCTATGTTAATAAATCTATTTCTCATCTATCATCTTGTCTTTTGCTGAATTCCGTCTGTGCTGAGGCGCAAAGAACCTGAACGGCAGTGAGTCCAGACACAGGGTGGTGCTAAGTTCAAGTCCCAAACGGGGTTTAGGCTGGTTCAAGTCCGGGCCGTGGCTTCAAGTCCCAGTCTGGGTTCTGGCTGAGTCACACATGTTGTCAGTTTCAGGGGGTGGAGGAGGGACGCACCCCCAGCAGCAGGGAAGCATGTAGCAGGGGCCAGGCAGGCCTGGCCCCTTTCATGGCTATTACCCCCCGCAGAGCAGGCCCTTCCCCGGGCCCCGGCGCTAAAAGGGACACACAGCACCCCATCTCTGAGCTTTCAGGCGGAATGCATTTCTGACCTGGGGGAAGTGACCTTGGAGCTGGCCCTTCAGGGTTGGGCTCCTCCAGGCCTCCCTGGCCGCTCCCCAAATACTGCAGAGCTGGCCTCACGGGGTTGCCCTACCCCACATAATTGGCCAGAGACGTGGCCACGGCCCCCACTGCCTTGTCTTGTCTCTTCACTGCCTAAATGTTTCCCTCTAGCCCCAGCTTCCCCGCTGCGGGTCAGCTACCACCGGGGTCCAGGCCCAGGACTCCTCCTGCTGTGATGCCTGTGGGACATGATCAGAGGTGGGAACAAGGGCCACAGAGGAGGGGGAGGAAGTGTCGCCCGTCACTGATGGGTGAGGTGGGCTTTGCCAGCAGCGCGGC
The DNA here is from genome assembly GCF_016906955.1 of Phacochoerus africanus. Lineage (NCBI taxonomy): Eukaryota > Metazoa > Chordata > Mammalia > Artiodactyla > Suidae > Phacochoerus > Phacochoerus africanus. The sequence goes on along the minus strand of NC_062560.1, from coordinate 126,090,030 downwards.
TGGCTGGCTGGGATCGGGCTGGCAGAGAGCTGCTGGAGCCAGGCTTTCTCCTCTCTCACGTGTTACTGCAGGGACAAGGACGCGCCTCACTGTCCCTGGGCAACTCCGTGCGGTGTTGCTCCTTCATCTCCTTTTTTTTTTTTTTTTTTGGCCATGTCCCAGGAATGCAGAAGTTACCGGGCCAGGGATCGCCACAGCAGTGACCCAAGCCACAGGAGGGACAAAGCCAGATACTTAACTTCTTGATTCCTTCCTGAGAAATTGTTACCTTTTTTGCCTCTTCTCAATCACAGCGTCTTACCCTTGAGGGTGCGCAGAGCTTGGGTATTCGAGAAGCTGGGCTCCGTGGCGCTCACGTCTGTTCTGTTCATTTGGAGCAGCTGATTCTCTTAGCTCTGCCACAGCCAAGTACACCCACAGCAATTTTAAAAAGATCTTATTGAAATTCTCACAGGAAAAAAAATCAGTTTTGATTGCAAGTCCAGACTCCTCTAGCCCCCAGCCCTTTACTGTGTTTTTATAATGCTTGAGAGCCATCCACTGATTCAGTTCTGAACTCCCATTGGAGCCCAGCATGGGACCCCGATATTATAAACTTGGTCTCCTGTTAGGAAAATCCCCATGGCTAGTGCATCATGAGACCAGGACGGTGACCTCCTTGAGCGCAGGCACTCTGTCTTTTCTGCCAGTACCCCGAGGGTTAGCACATAGTAGGCCAGGCACCCAGTAGGTGCTCCATCAAATATTTCTGGGTTTTGTTTTGTTTTGTTTACTAAGTGAATGAATGAGTGCCTGGAACTGAGGCTCAGAGCAAGTCACAGACTAGTGAAGGGCAGATCTGGGGACGCAAAGCCAGGGCCGACGTCAGAGTTCCGGCTCTGTCCTCTCCCCCATACCGCCTCGATGGAGCCCTGAGCTGATATTCCCAAGGGAGCAGGTATGTAGAGCCTGAGAGGCAGAGAAGAAGCCGTGGACACAGCAAGCTCGCTTAGGATGGCTGCCCAGGGGCTGTGCATTCTGAGAAGGCGAGACTAAGTCAGAGAGGTTCTGGCACAGAAGCCAGCCGTGCTGTTTAGTTGGGGTTTGGATACGACATCCAAAGTCAGAGGAGGAGTAGTCTTTGGGGCTCAGTGGAAACAAACCTGACCAGTATCCACGAAGACTCGGGTTCGAGCCCTGGCCTCGCTCCGTGGGTGAAGGATCTGGCGCTGCCGAGAGCCGTGGTGTAGGTCACAGACACGGCTCGGATCCCGAGTTGCTGTGGCTGCGGGGTAGGCCGGCCGCCACAGGTCCACTTCAACCCCTAGCCTGGGAACTGCCATGTGTCACAAGTGTGGCCCTAAAAAGAAAAGAAACAAAAACCCCCACGAAGGCCAAGGAGCTGAAAGGAAGAAGGCTTTGGGGACTTTGGCAAAGGCTGAGACCATCCAAGCACACTGCACACTCATCTGGGGCGGCGACAGAATGAAGCCCAGGCCCTGTGCCCAACACTGGCCGGCCTTCAAAGGGGGCAGCAGCAGAGGCCAGGGCTCGAGGCCACCCCTCCGGAACCATCTTCGCTACTGGTGTCTCTGGATCTCACCTCTCTCAGCGGGTTGGCCTTTTCCCCCTCTTGGAGCTGGTTAATTCGGTTGCCAAAGATGCTACTGAGGAAGCAAGAAGACGCACAGGTCACCTTCAATTCCATTCAACGAAAACCCACTGCAGAGCTGAGCAGGCGTGCGGGGCCAGGGACCCAAGGGCGAGTTCAGCTCCATCCCCTGGATGCAGAGAGAAATTCCTGGTTGAGTGAGAGCCACAAGGCCAACCAGAGCCTTGATGTGGACCCCGGGGAGGGACAACTTCTGGGAGCCAAGCCTGGCAAATGGAAAGGGGGGGGCCAGGTGGGGGCAAAGTCTCCTTGGCCCAGAAGAAGTGGACAGGGGCCTGGGAGCTGAAGAGGGTGTGGGGCATTAGGAGGGGGAGGGGGTGTGGGGACAGACTCGCTGCTGAGGTGTGGGGGGAATGTCGAGGGCCAGACTGAGCGGCTCGCACCGCAGCTCACAGGCACCAGGGAGCATCAAAGCCTTTGGAGCAAGGGCCGGAGCTGAGCTGGCCTTGGGGAAAACAGCTCTTAAGGTTACATGGAGGGATTTTTTTTTTTTTTTTTGGTCTTTTTCTAGGGCCACACCCACAGCATATGGAGGTTCCCAGGCTAGGGATCCAAACGGAGCTGTAGCTGCCGGCCTACACCACAGCCACAGCAACGCGGGATCCGAGCCACGTCTGCGACCTACACCACAGCTCACAGCAACACCGGATCCTTAACCTACTGAGCGAGGCCAGGGATCGAACCCGCAACCTCATGCTTCCTGGTCGGATTCGTTAACCACTGAGCCACGATGGGAACTGCATGGGATTTTATATATACCTATATATATAAATATAATATACATTCTGCTTGCATGGGACGATTTCCTTTCTTTTTTAACCTCACCCCCGCCCCAACCCAGGGACGTTTCGTGGTTGAGAGAAATAACCAACTCAGAGTAAATGCAGGGTCTAGGTTCTAGACCCTGAGACACTAGGCAATGTACAGATGACACTGGTTCCAGTAGCTACGACACAACGCGATATATACATGGCCGGCCACACAGCATCCCTTGGCGGTGGCAGCAGCTCCGGGAAGACTTGGCACCGGAAACGGTCTTGAGGACCACATGTGCTTCCCACCGTTCCTACTGTAGGGTGTTGAAGGGTGGCCCCCAAAGATACGTCCCCTGGGAGCCTGTGACTGTGACCTTATTTGGAATGAGGGTCTTCACAGATGTCATCAAAGATTTTTCAAGATCAGATCGTCCCGATGCTGAGAGGAGACACGCAGCGAAGACCACGTGCTCAGAGGCGGTGCCTGGAGCGACCCGGCCAAGTGCCCAGGGATGCCTGGAGCCACCAGAAGCCGAACAAGGCAGGAGGGCTCTTCCCCTGGAGAATTCAGAGGCAGCACCTTCCTTTGAGCCCGTGGCACTGCCTTTGTCGAAGACCAGGCGAGGTTCCCAACCGGCCTTCCCCGGTCGCCTGCGCCCCGCCCGAGGCCCGGGTGTGTGGCACTCCCGGCCGCAGCCCCAGCATCTAACACGAAGCCTGGCACACAGCGAGTACTCGGTGGCTGCTGGCTGAGTGAGTGAACGGAGGCGTTAGCGCCCGCAGCTCACCATTCTGTGTACAGCGAGCGCTGTCTGTTTGTCCTTTTGTGTTCCTTGATAGCTAGATAATAAAACGACTGCTAGCTGCTGTCACGTGGACTCTGCAAAACGTCTGGATGCGGAGAGGAGGTGAGAATGGCAGACGAGGGGCCGAGGCCCAGCGCTGGGATGCTTGCTTTCCATCACAGGCTTTTTCTAAAGCCAAACTGGAAACGGACCAAGACGGCAAGTCCAGTGCAGCTTCGAATCAACCTGGCCCCCGACTGGCCCCTCTTAGCCGAAGGTGGCTGGCGCGCGGGACTACAATCTGTCTGCCGGCAAGAGTCTAGTCAAAGGAGCCTGTTCCCCAGCCTTTCCCCGTGTTCAGTCTGGCGGCGTCTCTGCGCTCTGCCCATGCTAATAATTTGTAATCTGCTCATCAATTCCTCTTTACAGACGCCGGTTCCAGGAGGGATTCTGAAGTCAGGCTTTGGAGCACTGGCGTCCCTTGCAGGCCCCTGGGCCGCAGGCTGGCTGCAGAGAAGCGGCTCAGACCAGAGGCGCTCCTTTCTGTATTCATTAGGGATATTTGCACCTAAATAGCCTCTTTGTTTCTCGGGGTTTGGCTCCCAGGCCTAGGCTGGGAGTGGGGACTGACAGAGCTGGGGCTCCGGAGGGAGGGGAGGGGGGCAAAGGCTCCTGAGATACGTCCGCAAAGCCCACAGATGCGCCCTGACCGGAGCCAGCTGTGCTGGTGCACACGGGTGGCCTCAGAGGCGCCTCAGGGATGGGGAAGCTCAAAGCCAAGGGCAGAGGGGCTCTTCCTTGGGCCACAGAAGCCAAAAGCCAAGGATCCCAAGTCAGGCACCTCTGAGAGTGCCTCCTGGCTTCTTCGTGGTCAGAGTGAGGGGCCGCAGGGAAGCCCCATCTTGGCTCAGCGGTTGGTCAAGGCGAGGATGACAAGGAGGAAGGCAGCCTCGCAAGGGGGCTGGCAGGAGGCTCCGGCAGGGAGAAGGGAGGCTTGGGGGGCTCGATGGCGTCGTTTCTGTGGCCCCTGGGACCCGGGACCCGGGTTGCCTGGCTGCAGGGCGCTCACCCAACTTTGCTGGGCCGACAGGGTTCCCTCAGGCAAACGCTTTCTGAAATGAAGGCTGCACATAAAATGCCCTCCCTCCCCAGGCACCGTGATTACTGAACTTTTTTCTTGGAATACGAACATTTTCCCGGGCCGGTAAAGCTCCTTGGACATATGTGGCTTGGAGTTTCATTTTCTGGTTTCACAGTCTTCCTGTTCTCACCAAATATTTGCTGATATATCTGATGAGGGAAAAAAAAAAAAAAAAAAAAAAGGAAAAACGCCTCTATACCAATTAGCTACATTTTCCTTCAGTTTGTTTTCCGAGCATGAAAGGTTTAAACAGAAAGTATCCAGATTACAGGGATTAATTAGATGTTTTGCCTTTTAAAAAAACACCAAGAAAATAAGTTGTAGAGTGTGACATAAAACTCAGCAGGCTTTGATTTTCTGTCGTGAAGCTATTCAAAAAAAAATAACAGTTAAGACGTGAACAGTAAACTAATTCGGTGCAGAAATTCAAGCTATCAAAGGCAAATGTTTGCTTTTTGATTATGATGTATGCAGACTGAGCCATAAACTGTGGGCTTGAGAAGTCAACTGAGCTAACCATCGGAGCTGCCAGACTTTACAGATCATCCCCCCCCCCCACCCCGCCACCACGACACCTTGCCTGGGGTTGAAATCCTTTGCTACTTTTCTTTTTTTCTTTCTGTCTGTCTGTCTTCTTAGGGGTCCAATCGGAGCTGCAGCTGCCGGCCTACACCACCGCTCACAGCAACGCTGGATCACAGCGAGGCCAGGGATGGAACCCGCGTCCTCATGGATACTAGTCGGGCTCATGACCGCTGTGTCACAATGGATCTGACCCCCGAAAAGGCAAAAAAAAAAAAGAAAGAAAAGGAACCCAAATCTGGGGCTCCCTGCAGGCAGTCTCTTCACTTTTCTCCAGGGAAGTTCCGGAAGCCCTGGCTCCGAAAGCCACAAGTAAGCCCTGGCAAACTTAAAATGTTTATTGAGAAGCATCCCCAAATGTCACCATTAGAGCCCTCTAAATACAAGGACATGTGAGACGCAAATAGCTCAAAGTGGAAACAGTTTAATATCAGCAAGTTTCTCAGTTTGCTTCAAGAAATTAAGTCCAGCTATGGCAGCCCCCCTCTTCCCCCCCCCCCCCGAGCTGGAATGGCCCGCCCTCAAAGAAAGGCCCTTTCAATGCCCCTTTCCACACTGACCCCACGGGGGCCTCTGAGGCCCAGAGGCCTGGCCGCTGCGCCCGGGAAGCTGCACCAGGGTGGCCTGCACCTGCTTGGGCGCATGCAGAGCCTTGGGCCAAGGGGACTGGGGGCTTGCAAACCTTCGAGAACGCTGCCTTCCAGAACAAAGGGACCGGGCGCTGGGTCCCTGCTCTAGCCCCAAGCCTGCCGCTCCACTGCCAGTGGGGCCTCGGGCACCCTTGGCGGCTGCCGGGTACGGGGCGCGGGGAGGAGTCTCCATTTTCTCCGTGGGAAAGCCTCCCGCCACCCTTGGCCACATTCTCCCCAGGGGTTCCCTAGCCCTGGCTTATTTTGATTCTTCCCGCGGAGAGCCCCCCAGGTCACAGGGGAGAACACCCAGCCTGCACGCTAAGGGCTGTGGGCACGGTGATGGGTGCTGCCCCCCATCCTTGGCACCTACTCCCTGGGCATCTAGGGCTGCCCCCCCACCCCCCGCAGTCTCGCTGAGGTCCGTTTACTGATTATTTCTTACTTTCTAGGCTGGAAATACACCAACTTTTCTTTTCTTTCTTTTTTTTTTAATCCAGCTGTCCCTGGAGGATTAAAATATAAATAGCAGTTTCTAAGCGCACTAATAAGTAGATAAAGCAAAGCATCAATCTCTTAGCCGGCCTCCCGGCCCGCGGTGGACCAGCCTGGCCGCCCGCCTCGCTAATGTGCCCGCCACTTTCCGTGGGCACGTCTCCTTCTGCCAAGGCCAGGAGAGAGCTTGACGAAGCGGGCTAAAAATACAATGAACCAGAGGCAGAAAGCAAGCAGCCGCCACCCAAGCAAAGGACACCATCTGCCTGGGGGACCTATCTCCAGGCTCCAGGAGCCCGCATGGGGCCGTCTGAGGGGCCTTGGGCCGGGGAGCTGGGCGCTCCTCTTGATCACGCCCACCTGGCCTAGAGCTACGGTGGGATGGGGCTGATGGCGAGGGTGGACACCGAGGGGCCCAAGGCTGCCACGGCCTCCCGCCCTGCAGCAGCGGGCACCCCGAGCTGACCCAGGGTCAGTGGCACACCTGGAGCCCCGGGCAGGCCGGTCCACATCCCCGGGGGCCTCTGGGAGGGGCAGCCAGGGCCCCCACCCTAGCGGCTGACAGGTGGGAAGCCAGGCCCACAGAGAGCAGGGCTGTGCCCAAGGTCATGTGCAAGTCAGGGCCACCCGGGGCCCCTGGGTCCTGGGCCAGGGCTTTCGGCTGGGCCTCCCCCGGTGTCTGAGGGCCTGGAAGTCGGCCCTGTTGTGAGAGTTTCACCTCGGAGACCCCGCTGGCTGGGTCTGGGTGATTCTGATCACCTGCTGAAGATGGATGGCATCCGCCAAGGACACAGTCCCTAAGACACAAGACCCACGTCCGAGGCGGCCACCCAGGCCCAGTTGACCCTGGCATAGGCTGATGGGCTTGCCGAGGGCCGGCAGGGAGGCGCCCTCCCTTCCCTCCTCTGTGGCCCCCCATCCCCTCCCTCCTCTCTCCCTTCTCTCCCCCTCCTCTCTCTCCCTCAAGCTCTCTGTCTCTTCCTCCTCTCTATCCCCCCTCCTCTCTATTTCCCCCGCCCCTCTATCCCCCTCCCCTCTATCCCCCCTCCCCTCTATTTCCCCCTCCTCTCTATCCCCCCTCCCCTCTATCCCCCTCCCCTCTATCCCCCCTCCCCTCTATTTCCCCCTCCTCTCTATCCCCCCTCCCCTCTATCCCCCTCCTCTCTATTCCCCCCTCCTCTCTGCCCCCACTCCTCTCTATCCCCCCTCCCCTCTATTTCCCCCTCCTCTCTATCCCCCCTCCTCTCTGCCCCCCTCCTCTCTATCCCCCCTCCCCTCTATTTCCCCCTCCCTATCCCCCCTCCTCTCTGCCCCCCTCCTCTCTATCCTCCCTCCCCTCTATTTCCCCCTCCTATTTCCCCTCCTCCCTATCCCCCCTCCTCTCTATCCCTCTCCTCTCTATCCTCCCTCCTCTCTATTTCCCCCTCCTATTTCCCCTCCTCTCTATCCCCCCTCCTCTCTATTTCCACCTCCTCTCTATTTCCCTCCTCTCTATTTCCCCCTCCTCTCTATTCCCCCTCCTCTCTATCCCCCTCCTCTCTATCCCCCTCCTCTTTATTCCCCCTCCCCTCTATCCCCCCTCCCCTCTATCCCCCTCCTCTCTATCTCCCCTCCCCTCTATCCCCCCCTCCCCTCTATCTCCCTCCCCTCTATCCCCCCTCCTCTCTATCCCCCCTCCTCTCTACCCCCCTCCTCTCTATCCCCCCTCCTCTCTATCCCCCTCCTCTCTATCCCCCTCCTCTCTCTCTCTCCTCCCCTCAACCTCCTCTCTATGGGCCCCTCCCTCTTCTCTATCCTCTACCCCCACCAGTCCAATCCACCTCCTTCCTCTCTCCTCCTCTCTATCCCCCTCCCTCCTTTCTCTCCCCCCTCCTTCCCCCCTCTATCCCCCTCCTCTCTATCCTTCTCCCTCCCGGCTCCCCTCCTCTTCCCCCGCTCCTGCCCTGGCTGTCAGAGGGATTCAGGAACAGGTCTCAGCTCAAGGTCACCTGGCTTCCTGCCGGGACATCTGTCTGTCTGCCTCCCACCACGTGTAGGCTGGTGGCTTCCTCAGCCCCTGGGCGTGGGCCCCCAGGTGGCCAGCCTGGCGGAGGTGCTCTGGATGTAACCAGTAGCAAAACTCCACGCCCGCAGCCCAGAGAGGGCTTGGCTCCTGTGGACTTAAAAAAAAAAAAATACAACCTGAAAGTTGAGAGTTAAGTTTTATTTGGGGTGAAGTTAGGACTTAAGCCTGGGAGACAGCATCTTGGGGAGCCCCAGAAACTGCTCCGAGGAGGCGAGGGGGGAAGCTAGGATGTATGAGTTTTTGCGACCCCAGGGAGGCAGTGGGAACAGAGGCTTTACCCTCTGTATCTACCAGATTTACAGGAGCTTTGCAGAAAGCCATTTCGACGGGAAGAGGGAAGGACCAGGCTTCTTCCTTAGCTTTTCCCTGAGTTCAAGAGAGACGCCCTGAAGGCGAGGGGGCGCCCGCAGCCAGGCTCGCGTTTGCAGAGGTTTGGCGCTGGTCTCGAGACGGTGGCCGGGCGGTGACTGCTCGCCCCAGACATTGTCGTCAATGACGGATTTTAGTGTTTGTCTAGATACGAGGCGATGCCAGAACTGGGCTCATACCATCTTCTCCTGAAAATATCTGACCATCGGCAGACCTGCTCTTCAGTTTTGCCGGAGCGCAGGGGCCTCCCTCCTGGTCTCCACCCCGAGCTCTCCTTGCGGGTCGGCAGCTGCAATGGCTCCTGTTCTAGTCCACGTACCGGCTGATGGCAGGTGCCAAACTTCAGTCCACAACACTGTCGCCCACCAGGTGGGACACACCGCAGTGCCACAGCCTGCAGCCCCGCCTCTCCTCCCAGGGCTCTCACCTGGCCATCCGTGGACGGCCCACGCGGAGCGGGAGCCACGGGGCAGGGGACAGGCTGGGGACGGGGATATGCCCACAGGACCGGCCTGAGGATGAAGGCCCGAGGGCAGAAGGAGGCCAGCCTGGCAGGGGCCCTGGGCCCCATGGGGATGGCAGCTGGGCCCCAGAGAAGCCTCCCCCAGGGCGGCAGAGAGACCCAAGGACCGGGCACAGAGCTCCAGGGATCCACAGGGGCTGGACCAAACCAGAAGCCGCCACTGCTATGGGGACCTGGCGCCCTGGTGACAAGGGTGGGGGGGGGTGCTGGCAGTCCCTAGGCTCCCAGAGCAGGCTTGCCAGCCCTCCCTCTCCCCCGGGCGCCAGAGCTGTACATCCAAAAGCTTGCTGGACACATGCCCCGGGCTAGTGCTTGAGGAATATCCTTCGGTGGACTGTGGCCAGACCTGGTCTTCAGTGTTCCCCCCCCCTCCACCATGCCCCCCCACCAGTGTCACCATCGGAATTCCCAGCTCCTTGCCCGCCCCTCCCCTAGGACAGCCCATGGGTTCAGGTTGGATCTTTGACCTTCTGCCCCAGACCCCACCTCTGCTCCCCACGTAGTGGCAATGCCGCCAGCACCGGGTGCCAAGACCGAGCCCATCTGGGGTCTTGGCCTCTCCCACTCTCATCTGATCCCTCTGCGTTGCTGGGGAACCTCGGCTTTTCAACCTGAAATGCAGTAGGGGGCTCTGCTGGGCCTCCCTGGGGTCGGCATCCCGCTCAGCCCACGCTATACCCACGCCTGTCACACAGGGAATTCGGTCAAAGCACAGAAATCACCAGAGCTTATCTGAAGTGTGTATTTACTCCGTTTTTCAGGACAGGTTCTGGTGGCTGCACGGTGACCAGTTTGGACTGGTCATAGCTCGTTTCCCTCTGCTGGTCCCGTTGTCTAAACCAACGAAAAACGACACTCAACACCGCTGGCCTCCCACGGGCCCCACCGGCACAGACCCCGGCAGGGCAGCCCAGCCGAGCCTTCTGGAACCTTCCCTCCCAGCTGCCTGCGGATGGACTTGGTGAAAACTAAGACGTGTTTATGACAAGTGTGTCCCTCTGGTCCACTGGGCCACAGCTCGCCTTGCCTATTGGCTTTTTCAGAAGCACAGTCTGGAAGGAACCTGGTCTTTGAGTTTTTTCATGGCCTACAACCGCTGACATCTAGAAGCAAAAAACCTGCAGAGAGGAGTTCCCATCGTGGCGCAGCAGAAACGATTCCGACTAGGAACCGTGAGGATGCAGGTTCAATCCGTGGCCTCGCTGGGTGGGTTAAGGATCCAGCGTTGCCGTGAGCTATGGTGTAGGTCGCAGATGTGGCTTGGATCTGGTGTTGCTGTGACTGTGGTGTAGGCGGGCGGCTACAGCTCCGATGGGACCCCTAGCCTGGGAACCTCCGTATGCTGCGGGAGAGGCCCTAAAAAGACCAAAAATAAATAAATAAATACAAAATAGCTGCAGAGAGACCACCAGGCTGAAGCAGGCTCTCTGGATTTCCAGGGCATTCCTTTCTGAAGGTCTCTGTGCCAGCTCACGACCAGCCCCGGGAGGTGACGTGGAAGCCAAGGGTTTCCCCAGCTCTCCGGAGTGAAGGGTTTTTCACTTCTGGATTCAGAGAGAGCCGGAGTGTCGTGGCTGCGGGGGCCCAGGGGATCCGCGGGCCCGTCCCCATCAGGCGAGTGACAGGCAGGATGGAAGGCCCGGCTCGAGGCACACCCCGCAGCTGGCTCCTCGCCAGGGCCCTTCCCATTCCACCTTCTGCTGCTGGTGCCTTTGCAGCCTCCGTCTTGTGTCGCAGAGCCCGTGGGCGCTCGCTCTGTCCTGGGCAAAGGGGATCAGGGCTCTCCCGCTGCCTTCCAGGGTGCGAGCCTCCCGTCTGCCAGCTGTTGGCCTTTGTGGGAAATGCATGTCCAGTTTCCTTCTCTAGAGCCCTTGTAGGAGAGCACATGGCACCTCCACGGGCTCTAAATGCTCTCGGGGATTTGCTCCCGACCTTACTGGCACCACGGCCTCCTGGTGGCCTATGTCCCTCGCTGCTGGACAACTCTGGTCCTTGAACATACATGCATTTTCGCAGCCCTGGGCCCTCAGCCCAGGACGCTGTTCAGTGTGGGCCACCCTCCACGTCTCTTCTCTCTCTGTTTTTTTTTTTTTTGATGAGGGGGACACCCCATGACACGCAGAAGTGCCTGGGCCAGGGGTTGAACCCAAGCCACAGCAGCAATCCAAACCACAGCAATGACAATGCCAGATCCTTAACCCCTTAACCCACTGATCCACCAGGGAACTCCCCCAAGACTCTTCTCCTTCGACAAGGCCCATCTATGGGATTCTCTCCTCTGCAAAGTCTTTGTAAAGAGAGCTCTCAAGCTTCTGCTTCCTTCTCCCGTGATTCACTCATTTATTCGACAGATATATTTTTTTATGTCTTTTCTTTTTAGGCCACACCTGTGGCATAGGGAAGTTCCCAGGCTAGGGCTCGAATGGGAGCTGCAGCTGCCGGCCCCCACTGGATCCAAGCCACATCTGTGTCCTACGCCCAACAACCTCCGGCTGTGACCCACACTGCAGCCTGCGGCAACATGGGATCCTTAACCCATTGAGCGGGGCCAGGGACTAAACCCGCACTCTTGCAGACACTAGGTCGGGTGCTTAGCCCGCTGAGCCACAACGGGAACTCCTGAAACGAGGCTTCTACATTTGAAGGTGGAGCGGCTTGAGCCTGGGATGTCTGAGACCCAGATGCAGGGTTGGCACTGGTGCTCGCCCGACAGGACATAGGAGACGTGGCTCCAGAGACACAAGAGATCAGCTGCACGGCCATGGCCACCTTCAGCCTCATCTGACTGTGGACTTTGGTTGTCTTTCAGGGGAAGACGTGTCCAGGCTTTTGTCTTTTCTGATGGCCAAAACGAAAAAAGTAAACACCAGCTCCTCCTGTAATCCCTTCTTTATTAAATACGTGCTGGCATTAGCTGGTTATTATGGTGCCAAATCCTCTTTAATTATTTGCCAAAGATAGTCATATCACTTCTAAGCAAGTGAATCTTATCTTACATCTTAGTTTATTTGATGTTTAAGGGATTCAGGGAAGGATTTTATGACCTAAAATGTGAATGGCGTCTCTTTAAAAACCCAGTTGGTGATGATACTGCGTTGCGGGCACTGTTTGAGTCTTTTCACAACGTGATCTGTGATGGGACTTTATTTTCTCAAGAGATTTGATTTATCTGCTCTCTACACACATTCAGTCTCTGTAAATATGCTTTTGGCTTTTCAGTAATAATATTAGACCTGAGCTTCGGCTCGTATCGCAGGGAAGGAGAGGGGACCTTTACAAGTACTGACAAGTATTCATTGTACCGCTTACATCTGTTTCATGAATTAGCCTAGAGCGACTTGGGTTTTTTTAAAGGCAGTTTTCCCTGGCGTTTTGGTCTCCATTTTTGTTGCTGCTGTTTCAGTTTTCGTGACTGTTGCATAGAAACGATCCATTTGTGTGTTTTAGGGTATCCTTATGATCAAACAGGCTCAGGCTGCAAAGCAGATCCAATCACCACCGCCCAAGGGGTCTGACTATGGCTTGAGGTCCCACGTCACCTCCCCAAAGTCCGAAGCCATGGGTGACAGGTCACGGCTCAACGGCCTGGCTGAGTGAGTCTATGTACAGTCAGAGCCCCTGTGGTGGACTCGCCGGAATACGAATTGAAGTTTCAGGATTGGATGGTGGAAAACAGAATCCCCCAATATGGGCCTCTTTCATCAGCCCACAACCATTTCTCAGTTTGGGAGCTCGAAAGCTTGGCTTCACGTTCCAGTCTCCAACTCCCTCCCTCTTCCACTGACTCATAGCAGGATGCCATCATTTCAGCTTTCCTCTCTGTTTCCACCGCCACCTCCTTCATCCACATGCTTTTCTCGGCTCGTGCTGAGGCTCGACTCCCGGATTCGTCTTCCTAAGATGCTTATTCAGAGCCTGACACGCTGGGGAACTCCGTTGCTTCCTCGTGTCAAGTCCAAACCTTTCCAGTTGCGTTTTAAGATCCTTACTAATCTGGCTCTACCTAACTTTTAGCCTTCTAATCCCTAATAGGCGCAGCCGGGGTCAATAGTTGTTGCGTGCTGTCTGCCTGCTGAGGAAGAGAGCGAAAAAGCCAACGACAAATTGGGAAAAGGTATCTGGAACATGTAAAACTGACACAGGGCTTTATAGCCAGAATATATATATATATATATATATATATATATATATATATATATATATATATTTTACAAGTCCTATAAGTTATTAAGGAAAAGACAGATGATCAAGAGAAAAATTGGCAAAAGACTGAACAAGTAATTTACAAACCGGGAAATCCAAATGGCTAATATATGTGTGAAATTGTGCTTGATTTCCCAGTAGCAGGGGAAATGCGAATGAAACCCGCAGTGAGATCCATTGCTTAGCCCTCCAAATGGCTAAGACTGACAAGTGTTGGTGATGATATGGAAGCTCCCGGAACACCCCTGCGCCACTGGGGAGGGGGCGTGCCGTGGGACACGCCCTTTGGCAGAGTTGGTATGGTCTAGTCAAGTGGAAGATGAGAGCCACAGCCGATGACCCAGCAGTTCCCCCCCTAGTTATATACACAAGGGAAATGAGTCCCTTTGTGCATTTGGAGGCCTGGACCACCAAGTTCGTGGAATACAAACCCTGGAACGACCCAATGGTCCAGAGCAGTTGAGAGGATAAGCAGAGCACGGTGCATCCGTGTGAAGAGTATACCATGAGAATGAATATTGAAGAAGCTCAAGAGCTTAATGTTAAGTCAAAGAGGTCAGAGAAGAAAGATGCTGCATGGGGCAAGGAAGCGGACACGCATGCGTGCACCAATGAGTGGGGGAATGTGAACGAGCTCGGTGGGCTGTACCGGTGTCAAGGTCCTGTGTGATACGTACTATAGTTAATATGCAAGACTGTGCCATTGGGGAGAACCGGGTGACGGCTCTATGGGACGTCCCTGCACTATCTTTGCAACTCACTGTGAATTTAAAATCATTTCCAAATAAAAAGTTTAGAAATATGAATTAGTTCCCATTGTGGCTCAGTGGGTTAAGAACCTGACGCGTATCCATGAGGATGCGGGTTCGCTCCCTGGCCTTGCTCCGTGAGTTAAGGATCTGGTGTTGGTGCTGTGAGCTGTGGTGTAGGTTGCTGATGTGGCTTGGATCCTACATGGCTGTGGCTGTGGCATAGGCCGGCAGCTGCAGCTCTGATTGGACCCCTAGCCTGGGAACCTCCATATGCCGCAGGTGCAGCTCTAAAAAGACAAAAGACCAAAAAAAAAAAAGAAGTAAAAATATGTATCATATTATTCCATTTTTTATAAACTTCCAAACAGGCAAGTAAGTCATGGTGTTCCAGGACACACCCCCAGTGGGTAGAATATTGGCTTTCACTGGCGGTGCAGCAGGTTAAGGATCTGGCCAGTCACTGCTATGGCATCAGTTTGATCCCTGGCCTGGGAATTTCCACATACAATGAGGGTGGCCAAAAAAATCAAAATAAAAAAAATAGGATAAAATAAAAGCTCCGGCTCTTCCTGCTGCTCTGACAAATATATTATATTATATATATATATATATAAAATACATATAATATATATATATTATATATTATATATATATATATTACATACATATATAGATAGAGAGAGAGGGAGGGAGAGGGAGAGGGAGAAGAGCAAGGAAACAATTGCCACAGGAATCAGGGATACGACTAGGGATTGGGAATTTGACTGGATGGGCTTGTGGCGGCTTCTGGGGAGCTGGCAAAGTTAGAGGTGTTGCTCTGGGTGATGGGTACACAAGGGTTGACAACAATTCGTTAAGCTGTACATTTACGTGTTAAGCACTTTTCTTCGTGTGCTACGTTACGTGATAACAAAGGTTGAATTGTAGCATCTATATGAGGGCTCCTTAGGGATCATTTGAAACAGTTCCTCATTAAGGAGGATGAGCCCATCTCACGCCACACCCACAAATCAACTCAACGTGGATTAAAGACTGGAATGTACGCCCTGAAACCTAAACACAATCGCAAGAAAACGTAGGGGGTGAGCTCCTTGACGTGGCCCTGGGCAGTGAGTTTTGGGATTTGACATCAAAAGCAAAGGCAACAAAGGCAAAAATAAAGAAGTGAGGGGGCATTCCCTGGCTGTCGAGTGGACCGGGGTTCAATCCCTGGCCTGGGAAATGAGATCCCACATCAAGACGCTGCACGCCACAGAAGTGGCACGATATAAAACTAAAAAGCATCTGCACAGCCGAGAAAACCATTAACAGTATACAAAGGCATCCTGGGAGTTCCTGTCATGGTGCAGCAGGAAACGAATCCAACTAGTATCCACGAGGACATGGGTTCGATCCCTGGCCTCGCTCAGTGGGTCAAGGATCGGGCATTGCCGTGAGCTGTGGGGTAGGTCATAGATGTGTCTTGGATCCCGAGTTGCTGTGGCAAAGGCCGGTAGCTGTAGTTCCAATTCGACCCCTGGCCTGGGAACTCCCATATGCTGCAGGTGTGGCCCTAAAAAGCCAAAAAAAAAAAAAAAAAAGACATCCTATGGAATGGGAGAGCACATTTGCAGGTCACATACCCAACAACGGGTTAATATCCAAATATGAAAGGAACTCAATATCAAAACACACAAACAACCTGATTAAAAAAGCTCTGAATAGACATTTTTCTGAAGAAGACATCCAGATGGCCAACAAGCACATGAAAAACTGGTCAACATCACTAATCATTTGAGAAATATAAATCAAAGCCACAACGAGATCTCACCTCACACCTGTTAGGATATAGCCATTATCAAGAAGACAAGAGGTAACAAATGCTGGTGAGGATGACGAGGAAAGGGAACGCTTGTGAACGGCTGGTGGGCGTGTAAACCTGTGCAACTGCCGTGAGAAACAGTAGGAAGTGTTCTCAAGAAATTAAAAATAGAATTACCATAAGATCCAGCAACCTCACTTCTGGTGTACAGAAGAAAATGTGATACACACACACACACACACACACACACACACACACACACAATGGAATATTATTAAGCCTTGCAAAAGAAGGAAACCCTGCCCTTTGCGACAACATGGACGAACTCGGAGGACATTATGCTAAGTGAAATACGCCAGACAGAGACAGGCAGATACTGCATGGTCTCATACGTGGAATCTGAACAAGTCAAACTGAAACCGAAAGTAGAATGGTGGCAGCCAGGGGCGAGGCGGAGGGGTTGGTCAAAGTTGGAAGATGAATCAGTTCTGAGGATTTAATGGATAACATGGTGACTATAGCTGATAGCGCCATTGTATCATTGAAATTTTCAACATCAAATGGTCCACCTTAAATATATTACAAGTTTATTTGTCAATTGTACCTCAGTAAAACTGGTGTGGGGTGGGGGGGGGGCTGTCCCCATGAGGCCACAAGTTCTGTGAGCAGTGGGGCCACCCTGTGCAGCTCCAGGCCCTAGCTCTCGGCTAACGAGAGGTCTGGTTGCTGGAATTTGGACTCAAGAAGTGTCCGTGGTTGGCTCTAGAGGGCACGGCAAGCAGGGCACAAAAACTAGGACTATTAGTTCCAGAGCCATTGTGTCATCCAGCCACAGGTGTTGTGCTTTAGGGGCTGCCATTTGCAGCGGGGGGTGGGTATGTAGCCCCCAGGCCTCAGACTGTACCTCTGGGGACCCTTCCCTGAGGACAGCTTGGCCCTGGTTGGCCGCGGGGTAATGGTGGACCACAGTTATGCCTAGACTGCCGGGTGCGCCTGCCTGCTGAGTCCTCCAGGAAGGCACAAGCTTCGGGCCATGGCAGCCGCCATCTTGCTGTGTCCTCACATGGTGGAGTGAGAGAAAGTTCTGGCCACTTCCTTGTCTTATAAGGGCACCAATCCCATCCTGTGGGGGGTTCAACTCTCATGACGTCATCTAACCCTAATCACCTCCCAAAGGCCCCACCTCCAAATACCATCACATTGGGAGTTACGGCTTCAACATATGATTTGCGGGGAACGCAGAGATTCAGTTCATAACAGGGGGTGAGGCCGGAGCCTAAATGAACAGGTAGGTGCAAAGACTGGGCTTGTTGGTGCTTGCGGCGCCCTGTGTCTGCCAGCAGGTGAGGCCCGGAACCTGAAGATGACAGGGGGCAGTGAATTCGTGGGGACGAAGTGTCAGGGTGCAAAGCCACCATGTCCTCCCCCAATCAGGCCCTGTAAACAACACTCAACCGCTCTCAGGATATTGGGCTTTTCTAGACGGCCAGCCCCTGCTGTTTCTTCCCTTAGGCACTGTATTTATTCAGAGAGCTAAAACTGGCTGAAAACGGTGGTTTGTTCTGTGCCAGTTGAGTGGAACTGAGCTTCAATGCCTGGAATTCCCTTCCCTGTACAGTTCTGGGCTAGAGGGATGGCTTTGGAAAACAGAGTGAGGCAGGAGCCAGCGCTGGCAGCGGCGGCAGTGTCCTCGATCAGCTGGCTCCTCTCGTCGAAGCGGGACAGCCCTGGTCCCCCCACTGCCCCCGCTCCTGCAGGAGTGTGTGTGTGCAGCTGCAGGTGAGGGAGGCCAGCTTGCCTTCCGGGTCGCCCATGGCATTGAGGTTGGAGGTGGTGAGAGGCAGATGGGGTGCCTGTTTATTCTCGTTCTTGCCCATGTGCCACTTTCCCTCCATACACTTGGTCTGGGCGAGCTCAGGCCCCTCCGCCCACCCCCATGGGCCAAGGGTCCCATCCCTGTGGTAACCCTCTCTTTCTACCACCTTGACCGCTCTGCTTCTCAACCTGAACCCTGACTGGTGCAGAGACACCTCAGAGGAAAGGAAAATTAGAAGCCAGGCAAGTGGATGGTGAGCAGGCAGAAGCATAGGAAAAGCCAGACTCTTCCAAGGAATAAAATCACTTTGCAGCAGCCGCAACGCAAAGGTGATCCCACTTTTTGGGGGGCTGCACCTGCGGGCATGTGCAAGTTCCCAGGGATTGAACCCGCACCACAGCAGTGACAACACCAAGTCCTTCACTTTTTTTGAGGGTGACGTTTTTCTTCATCTTTATTAAGGTTTAATTAATTGACCAATAAAAATTATATGTGTTTAAGATGCACAACTTGATGTTTTGATGTGCATATCCAGTGTAAAATGATTGCTGGGACGCTGCTATATACTCGAAAGCACTTTAAAAGGCCCAATCCACAGGGAGAAAAAAAAACAGTCTTTCTGTTTGCTTCTGGAACCCTGAGGATGTGGGCTCAGGTCAGGAAACCACTTGAATTCTCATCCTCCTCTGTTCTTCCTCATTCCAACACGTTAAACACGCCCCACCCTCACTGAGGCCTCAGTCCTCCCAATTGGCACAACCCTGGTGATTTTCAAACATATTTATAGGAAGAAAGAGACTTTGCATCAAGACTCAATGCAAATACACATACAACTCAAGATACACTGTAACAAAAGCTTCAAGAAACAATTCTTTTCTTTTGTTTTTTTTTTTGTCTTTTTGGCATTTCTTGCGCCGCTCCCGCGGCATATGGGAGGTTCCCAGGCTAGGGGTCCAATCAGAGCTGTAGCTGCCAGCCTACACCAGAGCCACAGCAACGCAGGATCCGAGCCGCGTCTGCGACCTACACCACAGCTCACAGCAACACCGGATCCTTAACCCACTGTGCAAGGGCAGGGATTCAAACCCGCAACCTCATGGTTCCTAGTCGGATTCGTTAACCACTGCACCATGACGGGAACTCCCAAGAAACAATTCTTACCTTTACTACATAAGATGCTTCCATGGGCTGAATGAATGTCTGGGTCCTGAAATTCACATGTTAAAACCTAGTCGTCAGTGTGATGGTATTTGGAGTTCAGGGCTGATTAGGTTACAAGGGTGAAGCCCTTACCAAGGAGATTAGTGCCCTTTTAAAGAACACCCAGAGAGCTCTTTGTCCCCTCTGTCATGTGAGGTCACAGCAAAAAGGTGGCCGTCTATGAACCAGTGAAGTGGCTTGCACCAGACGCTGAATCTGTGGGTGCCTTGATCTTGGACTTCCCAGTCTCCAGAACTGTGAGAAACCAATGTTGGCTGTTTAAGCCACCTTGTCCATGGTGTTCTCTTACCACAGCCTGAGTAGATAAGAAATTGGAGGTGCGACGTGGGGTGCTGCTCTAACAAACACCTACAGAAGTGGAAGTCGATTTGGGCAATGGGTGGAGGCTGGCATGAACAGACTTTAAAAGCCGATCGTGGTGTGAGCCCACAGAGAGCCTCAGGCTTCTTAGAGAGGAGCCGATATTCACGGACAGAACGTGGTACAAAGATGGAAATGAGAAAGATGCTACTGGAAACCGGAGGAAAGGCGGTCCTTGTTATTCAGGGGCAAAGCAGCTGGCTGGAATGTGTCCCTGTCCTAGTGTTTCGTGGAAGGTCGAGCGTGCAAGTGATGGAATTGCATGAAGCCATTTCTAGGCCAAGTGCTGCAGGTGTGGCGTGGCTCTTCCTGATGGCTTATAGTAAAATGTTAGACATGGAAATTGGTAAAAGCAAAAAAGAAGCAGACCTTCAACATTTGGAAAATTCTCAGCCTATTCCTAGTGGGGGAGAAAAAAGAGAGACTTCTAAGGGTATGGCCAAACGACTCTTCCAGAAGGAAATTCGTATGGACGTAAACCCCAGACTTAACTTTCTCACGAAAACTCGGAGTAGAGATGGGGTTATGCCAGCTGCCCCCCTCGAGCTGGGACTAAAGGAGGCAGAGAAAGTGGGGCAGAATGAGGGAGACTGTTGCACTTCTTCGGCCCTGCAGGCATGGACCATGGAGCCGTGTGGTGGTGAACACGCGCTATTCCTCCAAACGAGGGAAGAAGGCCCGCAGAGGTGACGAAGCGATCGAGGCTGCTACCCCCACCTCGGTCTGCGCGAACCGCTCTGGGGCACGGCTGCCTCCGCCTAGGTTCCAAAGGGCAGGGTGGCTGAGCAGGCGCATGGGTTGGGACTGCAGCCCAGGAGAGGTTCAGGGCCCCAGCAGAGAGCTACCGCAGGGCCTCCTCGCTCAGTGCTGGGGCTGTCCTTGCCATTCCAGGCATTTTTTCTGCAAGGCAGAGAGAGCGTGGAGCCAAGAGGATTATTCTCGAACCTTAAGGCTTAACTCTGCCCCGTTGGGTTTCGGACTTACGTGGGGCCCATTTCACCCTTCCTTCTTTCCTGCTTCTCCCTTCTGGAGTGGGAATGTCTGTCCTGAGCCTGCCCCACCACTGGCTTTTTTGAAGCACATAACTCAGTTGGTTTCACAGGTTGACAGCTGGGGATTTTTTTTTTTTTTTGGTCTTTTTGTCTTTTCTAGGGCCACACCTGTGGCATGTGGAGGTTCCCAGGCTAGGGGTCGAATCGGAGCTGTAGCCACCGGCCTATGCCAGAGCCACAGCAACACCAGATCCAAGCCGCGTCTGCGACCTACACAACAGCTCACGGCAACGCCAGATCCTTAACCCATGGAGCAAGGCCAGGGATCGAACCCACAAACTCATGCTTCCTAGTCGGATTCGTTAACCACTGCGCCACGACGGGAACTCCACAGTTGGGGATTTTTGCCTCAGGATGAGTCATACCTTGAGTCTCGCCCAAGTCTGATCTAGATTTACGTGGTATTTAGATGAGACTCTGGACCAAGACTTCAGAGTTAATGCTGGGATGAATTAAAACTTCGGGGGCAATTGGGAGTATTTTGTATTTTGTCTGTCTTTTGCATGTGAGAGGGCCATGCTTTTGAGGGTCCAGGGACCGAATTCCCTGGACTAAATGTTGGTGTCCCCCCCAAATTCATATGTTGAAATCTCATCCCCAGTGGGACAGTATTAGGAGCGAGGCCTTTGAAAGGTGAGGAGGTCATGAGGGCAGAGCTGGAACGTGGCCATTTATGAACCAGGAAGACATCCGTGAACCTCACCAGACACTACATCTGTTGGCGCCTTGATCCAGGATTTCCTATTTTCCAGGCCTGCGAGCCACTTGTTGTTTAAGCTGCTCAGGCTACGGTGTTTTTGTTACAGCCGTCCATGAGGACAGAGACAAAGCACTCGGATGTTTCGTGTCATCTTCTTTTTATTCTGTTTGCTGCTTTCAAATAGATGCCGGGTGAGACTTGCTAACTTGATTTTAGGACAAGCGCATTCGGATTACAAGCCGCAGTTTGAACCATACTAGATGCTTCCAGAACACCCAGCCAACCCCTAAGCTCCAGGACACCACGAGGGTTGAAGGAGCTTGTGTAGATAGTCTGCCTTGGAGTGGCTTCCTCTGAGTGGGGCTGTGATGTCCCCCTCTTTTTCATCTGACCCAGCTAAAGGGACAGACGTTGAGCTCTGGAGGTCAAGGTTGGGCTCCTCTGCCAGAGGCCCCCCCCCCCACACACACAGGAAAGGATCCTGAAATGGCAATGAGAAGCAGCAGAAAGTTTAGGATTGCATGACATGAGCCAAGTCATTTCTTATTCCAAACCTCAGCCTTTTTTTTTCTTTTTTTCTTTTCTAGGGCCGCACTTGCGGCATATGGAGATTCCCAGGTTGGGGTCTAATTGGAGCTGCAGCTACCGGTCTACACCACAGCCACAGCAACACAGGATCCAAGCCACATCTGCAACCTACACCACAGCTCTCGGCAACGCCGGATGCTTAACCCACGGAGCGAGGCCAGGGATCGAACCTGCGTCCTCATGGATGCTGGTCCGATTCATTTCTGCTGAACCACGCATGACAGGACCTCCCAAACCTCAGCCTTTTGGTATGGAAAATGGAACAAAAGTCATCATCCTGGCTGCCTTCAGGACACGGGATGGCGATCAGAGTAGCAGAAGCCGCGACCGGTGGGAGGATGCTTGGGGTAGGGCAGAGCGTGCACCTGCTCAGAAGGGCCTGCTCTTGCCTCTGCTTTTCCTCAGGGACTTCCCAGGCCAACGACAAGGGCCAGCAAAGAAGAAGAGACTGTGCCCTGCCTGCCGTCGATGGGAATCCGAGCCCTTCCCATCTGCCCAGACGGAGCCGGGAGGGGCGGGAGGAGCGTGGTCATCGGGCCCCGTTTTACACACAAGGAAAGGGCCGTGCAGCTGGGGGACCGAGGTGGGCAGGGGGCTCCAGGGAGTCCTGCCCGTCACTTCTCAGCGGGTGAGCGCTTTGCTTCACCCTGCGGAGCTGCTGCCCCTCCCAGGAAGGGAGCTGGCTTTCACTGCACACCCACTATGTGCTGGCGCTTCCCTCTACTGCCTCCTCGAAGCCCAGTGGCAGGATGAAGCCAAGCCAGGCCCCCTGCATGGGTGAGGCAGCACACCCCAGGTCCCGGGAAGTCCGGGACAGGAGAGGCACGGCCACTGCTGTGTGTGTGTTGAAATTTGCAATATTTGTTTGTTTGTTTGTTTATTCATTTATTTATTTTTGCTTTTTAGGGCTGCACCAGCGGCATATGGAGGTTCCCAGGCTAGGGGCTGAATCCGAGCTGTAGCCACCGGCCTACGCCAGAGCCACAGCCACGCCAGATCCGAGCCGGGTCTGTGACCTACACCACAGCTCACGGGCACACCGGATCCTTAACCCATTGAGCAAGGCCAGGGATTGAACCCACATCCTCATGGATCCTAGTCGGGTTTGTTCACCACTGAGCCACAGTCGGGACTCTGCCATTTACCATTTTAAAGCGTACGATTCAGTGGGATTAATGAGACGAAGGAAGTTAGGCAACAATCACCACTGTCTGATCTTAGAACGTTTTCATCACTGCAAAAATCACCCGATATCATCGACCGTCCAGTCCCTCCCTAGTTCCCCTCCCCCACGCCCTGGCAACCACGGATCTGCTTTCCGTCTCGGTGGGCAGATTTGCCTATTCTGGACATGCCGTATAAATGGAATCAGGTAGCAGGTGGCCTTCCACTTAGCATCATGTTTTCACAGTTCAACCCCCTGGTCGCACGCATCTGTACCTCATTCTTTCTCATGGCTGAATAATATTCCTTTACATGGACAGACTACATTTTATTAATCTGCTCACAGTTGGTGGACATTGGGGTTGTTTCCACTTTTTGGCTATTGTGAACAAGGCTGCTATGAGCTTTCCTTGTCCGAACACCTGTTTTCAATTTTCTTGGGTGCGTCCCCAGGAGCGGAATTGCTGGATCATATAGTAATTCTATGTTTAGCATTTGGAAGAGCCTCCAAACTGGTCTCCACAGTGGCTGTACCATTTTACATGCCCACCAGAGATATTCAAGGGTTCGATTTCTCCACGTCCTTGCCAACGCTTGTTATTTTCTGGATTTTTTTATCTTAATGAGCTTGAGGTGGCATCTCGTTGTGGTTTTGGTTGGCGTGTCTCTTAACGACTAGTGATGTTGAGCATCTTTTCATATGTTTGCTGATCCTTCACTGGATCTTAAGACATCCCTACCAGGGCCCAAAGGCCCTGCCCCTTCCCATCTTGTGCCCCGACCCCCACCCTGCCCCACCGCATGCCACTGGCTCTCCACTCTGGGTACCAGCTACACCCATTTCCATCTTCCTCACACGCCTGAGAGCCTGCATGGGGCGAGCACCCTCTGCCTGCAGTGGCCCCCTCCTGGGGCCGCTGCCCCTCGGTTCCCCCCTCATCCTCCTCCGTCCGTCCGCCCTGCGCAGCAGACCAGGCCCACCCTGCCTACCTGCAGTTTTGCAGCTCCAGCTCGGCCCTGCGTCCATCTGGGTCCGAAGCAGCAGACAGAAGCCTGGACTGAAGGACTGCAGGGCGTGCAGCCTCCTTGCCGACAGTTGGGGACTCCTGCATCCCACCCACAGACTCGTCACCCCGAGCCACCAGTGGCACAGGCGAGGCAGCCCTGAACGTCTCCCACTGACATCTTAGGAGTTGCCCATTGTCAGCTGCCGTCTGTCATGACTCATGCCCTTGAGGCAGGATGGCCGTTGTTTGCAAGTGACACATGGATGTAGTCCCTCAGCCTTGGCAGCCCTCGGGGCCTGGCAACACAAGGGAGAGAGCCCCGTGGTGGGAAGCCAGAGCCACAGCCCTGGTGCGTGATGACTCACTGTGCGAGCAGGCCCAGGCCCCTCGGTCTATAGACTACATCACAACCACCACAAAGAGTGGAGCCCGTTTTCGGGATGCAGCTGCCCCCCCCCCGCCCCCAACACGCGGAGCTGCTGCCCGGCTACCTCTGGCACAGGGCCCAGGAAATCAGCATTTTCATCAGCAGCTTCTGTGCCCATGCTGGCCAAAGTGGCTCGGAGGCTCTGGGAGAGCTGCTCTGAGGGCCCCATCCACCTCCCCAGTCTTCGGTTCTAGGATTCTAGAATGTCTTTCCATTGCAGGTTCCAAGAAGTTCCTTGAAGGCAGGGCCAGCTCACTTTCTTGTCCTTGTACTCTGGGCCAGACCCTGGGGGACACCTGACAGCCCGGGGGGGGTGTGCTGACCCAGGCCTAGGGGTCCCTGCCCTAGACACTCCACCACCTTCAATGCTTCCCCCCTAGGCTGCACACACTCTGGCACAAGGGCTGGAATACCGAGGTGCAAACCCAGGGTGCTGGGCAGGCAGAGGGGGAAAAGGCCACCCCCCCTATGGGCACCTGGGGGAAGTCGGGGTGGCGGCGCTGCTGGGCTTTGAGCCATACACTGGGCAATTTATCAGGGGGAAGGCGGCAGCTCATGGCCCTGCAGTGGGGAGGGCAGGGGTGGGAGATGCACTGTGAAAGGAAAAGGAAGGTTCTAGAATATGAGGTGGGAGAGGTGATGGTGGCATATCTGGAGGACCTTGAGCATTGGAAGGGATCGCAGGGGTTGGGGTGGGAGGTGGTGCTCAAGGCTACCGCACTGGGGGAGGGTCTGGGGTCCCTCTGAGTCCCTCCTGAGGCCCTCGTCCTTGGGTCGCCTCCATTCAGCAAGATGCACCCAGAGGCACCGCCTCGCCATCTGGACTGGTCTCGGTGGCGTGAGGCCTGAGCTGGGTTTCTGCTCAGAGCAGGAAAGAGGCCCTTTTTCTTCCTTAAGGCTGAGGCCCAGCCGAGGGCCACCGAGGTGGTTAGCAGCAGGGCTCTGGCTTCCCAGCCCACTTCTACCCGCCGCCCCACCTTGGGCAAGCTGGTCACCCTGTCTAAGCCTCAGTCTGCTCCTCCATGAAATGGGGATATGATTGGCACCTGCCTTAGCATTTCCATGACCTGACGGGACAGGCCGCCCAGAGGAACCCCACGAGATCTGCTGACCTGCGGCCGAAGCGGAACTACTGGGCTCCAGCCATGCCTCCAGCATGAGAGCTCCACCAAGACGAGCTGAGCAGAAGCCTGGGGAGAATGCGCGTGCCCGGGAGCGGGCATGAGGCGGCCAGCGTCGCGAAGGACCACTCTCAGCTGGCGCCACGCAGACGACCGGAGAGCCCCAAAGAGGGCCTCACACCTTGGAGACGAGGGGACAGCCGGACCAGGGTCCCCCCTCCGGGGGGGACTGACAAAGCTGATAGCAGGTGGATGAGGGGCATTTGCACAGATCCGGCTCCCGCTGCCGAGGAACCCGCGCCTGCGTGGCCTGGCCCTGCTCCCTCCTGCTCCTGCCGGGTCGGGCTGTGGGTTGGAATCCAGAGGTGGGGCCACTGTGGACTGGGCGGGGGGAGAGGCCAGGATGGGCATCCCCAGGGCAGAGGTTGAGTTAGGCCAAGCCCTGAGCCAGGCCTGGACTCCAGCAGCGGCTCTGCCCACAGCCAGAGCACCCCACGGGGGGGGGGGGGAGGCCGAGCCCTGGCAGAGGCCAGCCCATGGGCCAAGGGCAGCTGCGGGACGGGGGCAGATGGGGAGGCAGCAAGACCATCTCCCCCGCCTCCCCGCGGGCCCCTGCCCAGCAGCATGTTTGATGCTCACAGTCTGATTTCTGACCTTCACCCAGAGCCTTCGGCGGCCCCAGGCCCTTGTCTGCAGGCCCCCTGGATGTCCTCCAGCGAATCCCTCCAAACTGGGGGGGGGGCACGTCTTCTCCGGTCAAGACCCCCCCGTACTCCCCCAGCCCCGCTGGCCCCAGGAAGGGTCCTCATTCCTTGGGCTGCTCTAAATGTCAGGCCTCAGGAACCCCCATCCCCCCCAGCGCCCCCTCCCCACACCACAGCCTGCTGCTGAGAACCGGCTAGATCCACTTCCAGTGGGTCCTGTCTCCTGAACACAGGGCACCTGCTTCCTCTTCCTTCCCCCACGGGGGGCACCCCCGGCCTCTGGCTGAGCCTCGAAGACCTCTGGCCGCAGCCTCCATCAGCTGACCTTCCGCTCCGCAGCGCCCCCTGCAGCGCCGCCCCGAGGGTACAATCCACTGGACCAAAGCCAACCCAAGCGGGCGCACAGGTGATGGTGAATTCTCTGTGGCCACGTGGCCAGGCATGGTTGCCCAGCTGTTTGGGCATGGTTGCCCAAGCACCTGTTTGGATGTTGCTGTGAAAGTATTTTTGAATTTTTCTTTCTTTCTTTTTGAATTTGTCATTATTTATTTGTTTGTGTATGGCCAAATCAGAGCTGCCGCTTCAAACCTCCACTGCAGCAACAATGGATTCTTAACGCCCTGAGTAAGGCCAAGGATTGAACCCGCATCCTCACAGACACCATGCCAGGTTCTTAACCTGCTGAGTCACAACGGCAACTCCATAAAGCATTTTTTTTTAAAGATATGATTAACATTTGTGATCAGGAGACTTTGAGTAAAAGCAGATTATCCTCCATCACCTGGGTGGGCCTCGTCAAATCAGTTGAAGGCCTTAACCGCAGATGGAGTTTCCCCAAAGGAGGAACTCTGCCCCCGGGCTGCAGTGTAGAAACTCTGCTTCAAGTCCAGCCTTCAGACTCAAGGCGGCGATGTTAACGCTGGTGGGACTCTACAGCCTGCTCCTGCTCCGAGGATTTTGGACCTGCCCGCCCCCGGAATCTCACGAGCCGGTTCCCTAAAACCAGTCTCGCCCTGTCCCGCTCCATCTCTGCTTCCTCCTGATGCTCACAGTGGCCGAGTGAGTGAAGTGTGTTGAGTGGACTGGCATGTGGCAGTCACCACCAGGCACAGGAAGTGTGAACACTGTCCCAGCGGGGCTTCCCTCCTGCCTTAACCTTGGACCTTGACCCCCAAAGCCTTGCCTGCTGGCCACCTGCGGGCTGTTCCCCCGACGCTTTCGGGTGGAACCCATTCCCCCAGAGCCTTGCCTCGCAGGACGTGCCCTTAGGCTGCTGGAGGGCAGCTCATTACTGCTTGTGACTCATCGACATCTCACACCAGCAGACAGACGCGCCTTTCAGAGGTTCCTTTGAACCCCAGGGCCTCGTTCTATGACACACATATTTAGAGGATTGAGACGAGACCAAGAGCGTGGACAGCAGACAAGGGCAGCCCTGTCTTCCCGGGGAAGCGGCAGCTATGCCTGTCCCTCACCCCAGTCCTTGCACTCAGGCCCTGCTCTTTAGTGTCCTTGTCCCAAGGCTGCATTCTGCTGCCTCTGCGTCTGCATGAGCCTCTGAAGGCTCAGGAATAGAGTGAGTGAAGAGCTGTAAATAACGCAGAGCCTTTCAAAAGCACATGAGAAGAAACGGCAGGAGCCACTGTGAAGGGCCAAGGAAACCTCGGTAGTTTTCCCCTTCCCTGGCCACCTGGGCACACCACCAGATGCCAGTGGGTTTTGCTAGGGGTAGGCTCTAAAATGGAACCCAAGGCACCAGCGTACCTGGGCCCACAGGGATCGGAGCTGTTGTTTTTCAGGGCCTAGCTGGTGCCAAGGCAGCCCGGGAGCCCCTGGCTCTTTGGCAGCTCTGGCTTGCCACCTGCTGCCTGTGGCCTGGCCCTCCTTGGCTTTCTTCACCCCTGCAGGGGACGCCAGGACATCCGTGGCCAGGGACACCATGGCTGTGGGTGTGGCTATCTTAGTCTGGGCCCGGTCTCACCTGCTGCACATTGGGTAGCTGGTCTCAGGCAGAGGACACCAGCGGGGCTGGGCAAGGGTCCCCTCTCTGCTGTCACTACACCTTGCCTTGGGCCCGAATGGTGGCCAAAGGAGAGCAGAAGCTTGGAGGCAGAGGTGCAAGGCCGGAGGTGTGAGCACGGGCTGCTGCCAGCCATTGTCGATGAGCTGGCTTGGCCCCGGTCCTATCTTTTGTCTTGCTGGGTCCTGTTACTGCCACCCACGGCTTCCTGAGAAGGGGCCCGGGATCCAAGGAGTCTGCCCCCAAACCAAAATTCCCTGGATGGCGGGAACCGCCTCTCTCCTCCTGCTCAGCACCCCTCCCTCCAGGCCCAAAGCACTGCCCCGCCCCGAGTGCCCTGGCTTCTAGAACGCCCAGCCAGCGTGCGTGCTTGAACTCCATGGGCCCCAGAGTTGGGTTATTGCCCCATTTGAAGAGGAGGAAGCTGAGGCCCCGAGAGGAGAAGAGCCACTCTGAGACCCCAAGGCCACAGACCCCAGCCTTGTCCTTCCCCCCGCCCCCACCGCCATCCAGGCCGGCGGGAGACTCAAGGCTGAGTGTCCCAGCAGGCCCCAGGCCCAGGCCGGGTAGGGGCCTTCTGCTCCTGGGGACCCTGAGCGGCCACCCAGTGATAGCAACGCCCCTTTTACGGACCCAGCTGGCCATCTCACAGCAGCCACTGGGGCTGCCATGCTGGCGCCAACCACAGACTGCATTTCGCACAGTTCTGGAGGCTGGAAGTCCAAGTTCAAGGTGCCAGCGGATCTGGTTCCAGGCTTCTAACAGCCGCATCGTCACTGCGCCCTCACGTGGCCTTTCCTTGGTACCAGTGCACAGAGAGGGGGGCAGCTCTGGCGTCCTCTCCCCCGCCATGGGGACCCCACTGCCGTGACCTCAGGTAACCCTAATCACCCCACGTCCAAATGTGTCACCCTGGGGGTTGGGGCTTTAACACGGGAAACAGAGGGGGACACAGACCTTCCCCTCACATCAGCCAGGGACAGCGGGATGGAGGGCAATTACAGTCCCCACCCGGGGGCTTCCTCTCCTCGGACACAGATCAGATTACTCCAAGCCTCTGGTGCTGGGCGGGCTTGTTATCTATCAAGCTATAGTCTAGTCACATGTTTCGTGCGCTGATTCCACCTTCCAAAGCCACTAAATAGCAAGTCGAGAGCCCACGGACACTGGAGCGGCCCCGACAGGGGCCCAGCGCCGTTCCTGCACCCCAGCCCTGAGTGACAGGCAAAGGCGCTGCACCCGCGAGGCTCTGGCCAGGCACCAGGAGCTCCTTGGGTGCCACGTGGCAGGGCCCTTGGAGGGTCAACGGGCTCAGGGTCTCTGGAGCAGCTGACCCCCTGGTGAGCCTCCTGGGGCTGCCATTATAACCAGTTACCACGGCCTTGAACTTGACTGTCTCATAGTTCCGGGGGCCAGAAGTCAGAATCCAGGTGGGGGCCGGGCTGGCTCTGAAGCTTCTAGGGGATGATCTCGCCTCTGGCAGCCTGTGGTAGCTGCTGGCAGCTTTGGCGTTCCTTGGCTTGTGGCTGCATCCCTCCACCCTTTTTTGGCAGGGCTACGCCCCACCCGCAGCATGCAGAAGTTCCTGGGCTAGGGACTGACCTTCACCACAGCGGTGACGACCCTGAACCCTTACCTGCTAGGCCACCGGGGAACTCCTTCACTCCAAGCTTTCCCTCCTTCTTCCATGGATTCTCTTCTACGCTGTGTCTTTCTCTTCTCTCTCTTATAAGGACACCTGTCACTGGATTTGGGGGTCTACCGGGAAAATCCAGGAGGTTCTTACCTCAAGATCTTGAACTTCATTAGCTCTTAAAAGACCCTTTTTCCAAATGAGGTCACGTCCACAGGATCTGGAGGGTAGGGCTTGGCCCGATCACTCGGTGGGCCACCCCTTCCGTCCATCCCCACCGATGCATCACAGGTCACTGACTCCCTATGAGTCTGGCCGTCAGGGCAGAGGGGTCACTGACAGACAACTGCCGCCTTCTCCTTTCAGATCCGACGGAGCTGAGGCCTCAAGGGAGGGGGCTGCCTTGCCTCAAGGTCCCCTGGTGAGTGAAGGACAGAGCAGGGGCTTGTCACCCAGCCCCTAGGCTCTTAGGGCCTGGATAAGCCTGCTGCGCTCAGGACCAGGCCCAACGCATTTACGTGGCCTAGGCATTTGCAAGGGGCACCAGGCTCTGGAGAGCAGTCCCGCAGCCCGGTGTAGGGGTGGCATTGGGAAGCCTTGTTCCCCACAGGCCTCAAGCCCCTCAGCTGGAAAGGAGAGGGCTACATACGGCTCTTGGGGGCTTCTCCCGGGTCCGAAGCCCACGGCCGCTCCCGAGGCCACGGGGGCCGTCGCTTTCAGTACGGCTGCCATCAGCTGGCGGGCGGGGTGGGGGGGGGCACCCAGAGCAGATGCACTGGCACCATCCTCTCTGCAGTTCCAACAGGGAGGCCCTTGGCTGGCCTGGGGCTCGGGGTCCCTAGGGATGGCGGTTCCAAGCCAGAGCAGAAAGCCTTTGGGATTGTGGCCCAGGGTAGGGACAGAACTAAGCTGAGCTCCTCTCCAGTCCCACGGCCGCTCTGTGGCCATTTCATCCCTCCGCTGTGCTCACCGGAAGGAAACGCCCTTCCTCCGGAAGCAAACAATCCCAGCGTGACTGACCTCGGGAGGAGTCCTGCTCCCTCTATTGCAGCAGAACCCGCATCCCAGTCGCTTCAGCCACCCCATCCCAGTCCTCAAGGCACCTACTGGCCGTGTCAGGAGATGCCCTCTTTCCCACTGGGCAAATGGCCCTTCTTCTCCCCGCCCTCAGCCTTCCCTCCTCCAGAAAGGCTCCAGTGTGTCAGAGTCCTTCTCAGGGTGGGTCCCAGAACTAGCTAGACTATCCGGTTGGTGTGTGGGCAGAGCAGAGCAGAGGCAAGCTGTGTACACTAGACCCTGCTGAATATGTGACATCTAGCGTCTCACCGAATCCTCCTAACAGCACGTTTAGGTGGTTTCCACCCACTGTAAAGATGAACACGCCACCCGAGTCTCGGGGGTTAAGGCATTTGCTCAAAGTCACAGAGATCATAAGTGGTCGCGGCAAAAGTCTAATCAGGGGGCTCCTGCTGTGGCTCAGCAGGTTAAGGACCTGACGTTGTCTCTGTGAGGAGGCAGGTTCGATCCCTGGCCTTGCTCAGGGGGTTACGGATCTGGCATTGCTGCAGGCGCAGCTCAGATCCAGTGTGGCTGTGGCTGTGGTGGAGGCTGGCAGCTGCAGCTCCGATTTGACCCCTAGCCTAGGAACCTCCATATGCCGCAGGTGTGGCTGTAAAAAGGAAGAAAGAAAGAAAGAAAAGAAGAAAGAAAGTCTTAAAAAAAAAAAAAAAAAACCTGGTTCCAGAGCCCGTGTCTTACAGACTAAACTGCAGAAGGGAACAGCACTCTCACCTCCCTTGTTCTGAATACGTTGCCTCTGTTGATACAACCCAAGGCCCCGATTGCTTATCTGGCCCCTCCACGGTGGCACCAACTCATGCTGAGGGACTGACCAGTCTCCTTACCCATCTCCGGGCCTTGCCCTGTGTGTTCCCTGGGCGCTAGTTGGGAGTCCCCCTGTCTCCACTGTCCAGGTCCCTCCTCCAATGGAGCCCTGCTCTGGCCTGTGCGAGTCCCTCCTTCTCCCTGTCCTGCACCCCTGCCAGACAACGTGATCACCGAGTAAAGTTAGAGCACAGCAGGCGGGCAGAGGGCTGTGAGCTGGCAACCGCTAAACTGAGAACAATTCCTGGAAATCAGGAAACAACTATTGAGGCCAAAGGCATCCAAATTAAATCATCCTTTGAAGCAAACAAGTGCATCTCCGTGGCATCAACTATGATTCTGCAAGATTCCAGGATGAGCCTTAAATGAGACGAAGTCTTCCAGCCAGTTTGGGGCAGGTGGGCGAGTATTGGGTTAGCACCGTCTAGTTTAAAATGCAAAGCCCCTGAGGGAAACGGAGCTGGGGAAGCGTCCAGGCCTCCGGTCCAACCTGTGGCCCAGCACCCAACTTTCCTGCAGGGGCGTGAATTGCATCATCTGAGAAATGGGTGCATTTTTAGTGAGGCCCCGTGCTGGGGTTGGGGTCGGGGGCTTTCTCTCTCGGAAATTTTTCTAGCCCTAGGAGCCGAGATTCTTGGGGTTGGAGGGGTTCAGAAGTGTTACCCCTTTTCCTTATCCCTGAAACAAGATCACTTTAAAGAAGCATGGACAAAATTCCTGAGTTGCGATCAAAGCCCCGTGGTTATGTAAGATGTGCCCCTTAGGGGGAGCTGGCCTGATGTGCTAAAGGCAGATTCTATACTGCAATGCTTGTGTAAACCTAAACTGATTTCAAGCTAAAAATCTAAAACAGCAACAAAAGCAAAAAAGTCTTGGAGTTCCCACCATGATGCCATGGGATCAGGGGCGTCTCTGCAGTGCCAGGACACCGGCCCAGCACAGGGGGTTAAAAAATCCAGCATTGGAGTTCCTGTTGTGGCTCGGTGGGTTAAGAACCCGATACGGTGCCCGTGAGGATGCAGGTTTGATCCCTGGCCTCACTCCGTGGGTTAAGGATCTGGCGTTGCCATAAGCTGTGGCATCGGCAGAGATGTGGCTCAGATCTGGCCTTGCTGTGGCTGTGGTGTAGGCCGGCAGCTGCAGCTCCGAGTCGACCTCTAGCCTGGGAACCTCCAGATGCCGCAGGTGTGGCTGTAAAGAGAAAAAAAAAATTTTAAAGAAGAAAAAGATCCAGCATTGCCACAGCTGCAGCGTTGGTCACAACTGCCGCTCAGATCTGATTCCTGGCCTGGGAACTCCATATGCCTCCGGGCAGCCAAAAAAGGAGAAAAATAGTCTTCTTCTTCACAGGAAGCGCTAAAGAGTGACGCGTGGAGGATGGGGTTGTTGGCTCGCTCATAATTCTCATAGTTTATTTCTTCATCACTACAAAGAAAGTTAATAATAATCATAACAATTTTTTAACAAGAAGCACAAATAGCAATGCCAACAGAGAGGTTCCTCGGGGCTCAGGAAATCAGGCTATGCTCCGTGAGCTCTGAGCAGGCACAGCCGCAGCCCCGGGCCTTTTCCAGTCCCACACGGTGGGCTCTGGGGCTGCCGTCCACGCCCCCTCAGCAATCGCCCCCAGCCTGTTCTCTGCCCCGTGGGAAACGGAGAAGGAGGGTGCCCGCCGTCGGGGAGCTCACAGACAGCACCTCCTGGAGCACAGAGGCTGACTGAGTGCAGAGGGGTCCCGAGAGGGGCTTGGGAAGCTCAGTGGGCAGCATGATGGTTTTCACTCAACAAACCTGGGAAGTCTTCCTGGAGGGGCAGCAGTTGACCTGGACCGTGGCGAATAAGCAGTATGGGGACGAGGGAGATGAGGGGAGAGCATGGGCAGGGGCGTGCCAGGACATCCTCGAAAATGGAGAGCGACCCATTTGGCTGGAACCCAGTGTCCTGGGCTCAGAGCCAGGGCCAAGGCCAGGCCTGACCATGGACAAAAGGAAGCAGCTGTTCTCCAAGTGAGATCGGCCGAACCCTGCAGGGAGCCCAACACCCTTGTAGGGGATCCAGGACGTCAAAACGACTTCCACAGCCACACAGAGGTGTTCTGTGACTCTTCCATTGGGTGGCCGCGGGCACTGATGGTGCAAAAGCTGCGGTGGGGGAAACAGCAGGAGCCTCAGCACGAATCACAGCGGTGGCACCAAATCCTACTAGTCCTTGCTGGACTCTTCATCGTCACGAGCTTGCAGTTAAAAGCCAAAAAGCCTGCTGCACCTAAGGGTGTCGTTAGGGAAGTGGGAATAGTTAACTTTACCAAATACTAATCCCTGAGTCCCCATCCTTCAAAAATCCCCTGTGACCAAACGGGAAATACGTTTAGGGCTCTCGTGCTGGAATCCCAAGGGCAAGGTGGCGTCAAGGCCGAGCACTCAGGCGATGGTTGGGAGTTGTGAGCCGAACTGGCTGATTTTTCATAGAACATCATATTTACTTGAAAGAATGACTAACTCGTGTTCTTCCGACTCGGAGAGCTGGCAGACATTCTCTTGCAAATGAACGAAGTGAGCCCATCACTTCAAGGAAAACAACTGACAGTATTTTTGCCAATGAGAAGATGTAAGATTTCAAGCAATATTAAGAATTTTGAAAAACCACGACAGTGAACCTGCCAGCTTCCCAGTACTCCCAGGCCGTGTCCAGTGGGATGGGTTGTAGAAACAAATGATGTTCCGACGCAGAACAAACTGTGTCAACAAGGAAGCCTGCCCAAGTCGGGACAAGGACCTTTCCAAGTGACCGGTGCACGCCGTTCCCAAACCACAACCATGACCGAGTGGAGGACCCACTCGAAGCCGGACAGAGTCCGAGGGCGTTCACTGGGGTCAAGGATGGAAAATCCATTAACACGGTGTCACAGTCCACACTGCCCTTAACCTGTAAGAAACCACCACTGGCTGAGTTTTCGTCTCACATTGAAGAAGAATATCCACGATGACACGAAAAGTCTATGGAAAGAGCCCTCCCCTTTCCAGGTGCCTGTGCATAATCACAGAGAAGTGGACGTGAGAGCCTGTCTTTCACCAAGCTCATTATTGGAGAAATTTGGGGAAAAAAGGTAAAATAATGTAACTCTTTTCAATACAAGTTTTTGCTCTGGAAAATATACTTGTTTTCATTACACGATTTATATTTCCATGAAGTGAGTTTATTCTTTTAATTTCAAAATTACTTAACATTTTACTAATCTCGTTACTAACGTGATTAACATGGAGCGCTATAACCCACAGAAACAACAGCTCTGGTCCTACTGTGCAGCCCAGGCAATTATATCCAGTCTCTTGGGACAGAACATGATGGAAGATCGTATCTCTGTATGTATCTGTATGCCTGGGTCGCTTTGCTGTACAGCAGAAATAGGCACAACATTGTAAATTAACTATGATAATATTTTTTTAAAAAAAAGCTCTTTGGCGTCCTCAACAAATTTTGTTGTTGTTGATCTACCTACTTTTTAAAAAAATTGAGGTGAAATTCACATGACGTAAAATTAATTCTTGTAAAGCATACGGCTCATTGGCAGTTTTCTACATTCACAATATTGTGTGACCAGCGCCTCTATCTAGTCCCAGAACATTTTCTTCACACCGAAAGGAAGCCCTGTCCCCACTGAGCAGTCACTTGCCTTTTCACCCTCCCCCCCCATCCCCTGGAAACCACCAGTCTGCTTTCTGTCTCCGGGGATATTTACTCTCAATACGTCTTAAGAGCATAAAAAGGTCTGAGACCAAGTAGCTTGCGAACCACTGGCTTCGTGTTTCAAATCCTAGCTCTGATTTTATTAGCTGGGATGCCTTGGTCAAATTGGTTAACTTCTAGAAGCCTCCTTTTCCTGACCCTTACAAGGGAGATAATAATAGCAGCATCTTCTTGGGGCTATTGTGAGGATTCAATAGAAAAAACGCACATAAAGTACCTATCGACTCCTGGGAGGGAGCATGGATTCCACTGTGGAACATTCTGTCTCTCCATGGGACGGGCAATATCTCAAGAGCAAAGGGAGTTCCCTTGTCGCACAGTGGATTAAGGATCCGGCATCGCTGCAGCGGTTCCGATCACTGCTGTGGTGTGGCTTCCATCCCGGGCTTGGGGCACTTCCATGTGCCAAAAAAAAAAAAGAACAAGAGCCAGGTATCAGCCACGAGACTTCGGTGAGTCACTTCTTCGCCTCCCTGAGCACCCGCTCTCCTCATCTGTGAAATGGAACTAATGAATTAATACCCACCCCACAGGGTAGTTGCGAGAATCACCGTAGGAGTGAATTCCTGCAGTAGTCCCAGCGCATAGAAGGCACTCGGCAGCAGGCTGTTATGGGCGCGGGGGGCGGGGCGGGCAACAATGACAATGAAAATGGGAAGATGCTGAGGACAGGTCTCTTGTGCATCCTGTGTGCAGCGCAGGAGCCACACTTCAGCTTGGTCCTTCCCCGGGACTGTTGGAGGGACGGGCCCAGGGTCCCAGATACAGCAAGGTCATCGCTGCACAGTCGGCCTAGGGTCCCAGGGGCCTTGGCCTTGGCGCAGCTGCTGTATGTATACAGGTCGCTTTAGGAGAGCCGGCAAGTTCACACTAGGCTTTCCTGCCAGAGCTATGCCTTAGCCCCGGCCCCAGAAACATGCCAGGGCCCCTGCCCTGCACTCAGCTGGACGGAAGGGCACCTTGACAAGGGGCTACGGCTGTTCTCAAGACAGCCTGGCAAGGCCCTAGGGGCTCAGACGCGAGAGGCGGTCTCCAGCATTCCTGGGGGCGCCCATGGCCACCTGGGCACCACCCCTTCTCTTCTCACCGGCAAGGAACACGCCCGGCTCCCGGCCTCCAGCCCACGCGCAGGCTCCCTGGGCTGAAGCTGTCCTTGCTGCCCAGGCACGTGCGGCCGGGTCTGCGGGGCCGGCGGTTGCTGGCTCTGAGCCTCCCAGCAGTAGAGGCTCGAGCTTCCCCCGGCCAGTTCCCCTGCGCTGCCACGTTCCCGCCGCCAACAGGGCTGGGAAGCCTGAGCTCCTGTCAAGGCCGTTTTGAGAGGGCACGTCAGGTGGAGGGCGGAGAGGAGACAAGCCAGACCAGACACACAGAGGAGACGTCAGTGCCACCGCGGAAGCCGAGGATGGAGTGATGTGGCCACGGGCCAAGGAGGGCTGGACGCTCTAGCCGCTGGGAGAGGCAAAGAGCAGGTGCTCCCTGGGGCCTCCGGCGGGGGTGCAGCCTTGACGACCCCCCTTTTTTCTTCACTAACGCACCCGTGGCACATGGCAGTTCCTGGGCCAGGGGTTGAATCAGCCGCCGGCCTACTCCACAGCCACGGCAACACCAGATCCTTAACCCACTGAGGGAGGCCAGGGATTGAACCTGCATCCTCACGGATACTTGTTGGGTTCTGAACCTGCTGAGCCACAGTGGGAACCCACCTGATGACACTTTCATTTTGGCCTGGTGATAAGAATTTGGGGCTTCAGGCCTCCAGAACCATAATAGAATAAATTTCTGTGGTAATAAACCACCCAGTTCGTGTTTGTTACAGTAAACCAACCAGGGGAAAGGCACACATAAGGATCTATTAGGAGGCCTAAAGGGAGATCTGGTAAATGGGGAAACCGGCCTTGTTCTCAGCTATGACGAGTCAACATCCAGAACACCTCAAGTGTCTCTAAATTGATCTACAAATTCAATAAAATCTCAAAAGTTCTAAAAGGATTTTTGGAACTGGATAAAACAATTCCAAAGATCACCTGGAAGAATAAGCACACAGCAAGAATATTCAGAAAGAGGAGTTCCCATTGTGGCTCAGCAGGTTAAGACCCTGAGTAGTATCCATGAGGATGTGGGTTCGATCCCTGGCCTCGCTCAGTGGGTTAAGGATCCGGCGTTGCAGTAAGCTACTGCCTAGGTCAAAGATGCATCTCAGATCCTGCGTTGCTGTGTCTGTGGCACAGGCCTCAGATGCAGCTCCGATTCGACCCCTAGCCTGGGAACTTCCGCGTGCCTCAGATGTGGCCATAAAAAAGAAAAATAAAATAGAATATTTAGAAAGAAGAGCAATGAGGAAAAACTCTCCCTTCTGGATAGAGAAGCATATTGTAAAGTTGTGCAGAAGAAACCGCCCAACAGAGCAACTGAGTAGAGCACAGTGCCCCCCAATATACCCAAGCGTATATGTACATTTAGCATATGATAAAGCTGCGAATTCAAATCCGTGTTGAAAGGCTGCATTAGTCTATAAATGGTGACGGTGACTTCAAAATGCCTCTTTAGAAAACAAGAGTCAGAGCTCCACCTCATCCCTTCCACCAAAATGAATGCCAGATGTGCCAAAGATTTAAATGTTAAACATGAAACCATAAAAGTACATGAGGAATAAACACATGACGTTCTTCTCATTATATAAGTTATAATTTGGGGTTTGGGCAGGTTTTTTCCAAACATGACATAAAGCCTTAAAGTCATACAGAAAAATGTTATCATCTTGACCACATAGAAAAGAAAAGCTTTTAGATGGACAAATGCCCTAAAGAATACCTATTATACACCGTATTTTATAATAGAGAGGATTTATAATATTTATTATAAAGGGTGTGTAGTCTATAAAATAAACCACAATATGCAGTATGTAATGCATATTGTATTTTAAATGTTCACTATATCTCAATGCTAGGTTATATAGAATATTACATATATTAAATATATGCGTTGTATCTCAATATGAGAAAAATATTTCTAATAGATGTGACACAGGCTTCACAGCCGTCTCTGCAATGAGCGCTCACAAATCCATAAGGAAAAGAGCAAACATTCCGACAGAAAAACAAGCAAAGGCCCAGAAGAGACCATTTCCCAAGAGAATAAATACAGATAATATGTGGAAAGAATAAGCACAGCCAATAAGTATGTGGAAAGATACTATCACCAATAATCAGAGCAATAATCAAAGATCTTTTTGTCACCTACCAGACTGTCGAAGATTTGAAAGATTGACCAAACTGGTGAATGTCTTGCACTTTTGGTACCGTAAATCAATCCGTTTTTGAGGGCTGTTTGGCAGTACCGGCACGTGTAATGGGCCGGGCCTTTGCCCCAGCAAGTCCATTTTGAGGAGTCTACAAGGAGTGACATAGGAAGACACCCACGATGGAGGGTGGAGAGAGCGTGCTTTCTAGGATGATGCGCGCATGAGGCCTGCGCAGCAGTCTGGAGTGTCTACACCAAATGCTAAGAATAGTTATCCTCAGAAAATGAGATTTGGGTGTGCTTTTTTATTTTCTTGGCCCTTTCAGTATTGTTTGCTGTTTTTAAATGGGCATGTATCTTTTTTTTCTGCACAAACGATAAAGCTATTTTCAAAAAAAAAAAAAAAAGAAATGTAGAAGATGAACCATTAACGTAGAGCTTTGTAATAAAAGTGGTTGGCTATTTGGGAACAGAGATGGAGGCAGAAGGCACAGGCCCAAGAATAGGAGCCCCCCCCAACCCCCGAGGCCCGCCACGTTCTAGCTGGCTTGTTTTGGCAACTGAAATGACAGGAGTGGGACACGGCCTCTTAGAGTCCTTGCAATACTTACATGTGTGGCAGATACTGAGCGCTCAAAAGGAGCTGGCCTTGGCCTTCATCGTTATTCACTCATGAAAGCAGAAGAATCCACGACCCTCTTCTGGGAGTGTGTGTCTGGATTGTACCACAGTCGCTGGCTCTGGGTCTGCCCCTGCGTAACCATGAGCTGTCGGTGAGAAGGGACCATGGCTGATTCATTTCTGCGCCCCCAGAGCAGGAGCTCAGAGGACACCCTCCACACTGGCCAACGGCTGAACTAGCATTTGTCAAGAGGAATTACTTAGCATGGATTGAGTCCTGACGCAAGTCGACTTCACTTGGCATCAGCAAATATATCACACCCTCTCTGTCTCTTCCATTACTCTCTACCTCCAGGCTTCAGGGGCTGATGGATTTATCTGAGAAGATTCCCAGCCCCTGTGTGACCCTGTCTATTGATCGCTACATCTGTTACCCAGCTCTGGACGAGTAGCAGTAATAGTCCTTCTCTCCCCTCTCTTGCATTCCTCGCTTCAGCCCCGACAGCCACATAAAAGTTGCTCTTTCTTTTCCTTTGCTTCGTCCATGCCCTACTGATCATTTCTTCACTGTTCTGGGAGCCCCTGAATCTCCTCCGTGGTTCCAGGAAGGCTTTCAGGAAAAGAGCAAGAACGCCAAGAGAGCATGCCCAGCACCTAACACCACCCTGGCATGCTGTAAGCACTTACTCCACACATGTCTACGAGGGCAGTTTTCAAATGTGAGCATGCATCAGAATCGTCCGAGGGCTTGTTAAAACTTACTAACTGCTGGGTGGCACCCCTGGAGATTCTGAATCAGTAAGTCTAGGCCGAGGGCGGAGAATTTGCATTTCTAGGAGTTCTCTCGTGGTATAGCAGGTTAAGGATTCTGTGTTGTCCCTGTAGCAGCTTGGGTCACTGCTGTGACCACGGACCCCATGGCCTGGGAACTTCCACATGCTATGGGTATGGCCAAAAAAGGAATGTGCATTTCTAATAAGTTTCTAGGTGATGGTGAAGCTGTTGGTCCAGGGACCACCCATTGACAACTACTGGTGTTTGGAAAGAGTGTGAATGAGTACACAAAAGGGGACTCGTGAATTAGAGTCCCTGTACCATGGGAACTGTGGAACTCTTATTAGTTGGCAGGGAATATACATGGATGCTGGAAGTAGGAGGAAGCTCTTGCGGTAGAGAATGGGATTTTGAAGAATGCGTACGGGACAGGGAGCTGGAGGGGGAATGCACAGAGAAGGAAGGGCAGGCCAAAGGATAAGACCCCAGGTGTCTGGTTGGGAATAAACTGGCATCCTATATTCAACATATCCAGTGATATCTGGCCAATGCTTACAGATTAGCTGCTTGCTTACCTGCTTCTTAATACAGCTCTAGCCACAAGTTAAGGAGTCTACAGATCAGGAGTGGCTCTAGGCCAGAAGAAGATAAATGGTAGTAAGAGAGCAGCATATAGGGTTGTTGGATAGGTGAGCTAGGCCTAGCATCCTAGAGATCTGATAATGTGGGGGGGAGCAAATATAAGCATAAAGTTGCATAATATCTAAATGGTTCTTTTTCACGTCTACCTGTTCTTGCTTCCTTTATGCCTGGTTTGGTGCAGGATTTCCTAGGTATTTTTTTTTTTTTAAAAATAGATGTTATTTCTTCATTTCCTTGAGGATCCAAAATATATCTTTTATTAAGTCATTTTCAGGTTGCAGTATTGTTTTCATTTTATCAGGAGTAAACTTGGCTCCTAAGTGTTGATTTTTTTAGCTGCACTCCTAGTGTTAATGTTCACGATGTTTTGAAATTTTGGCTCATCTCATGTTGTGGAGCCTTTTCATCTTTTCTCTGCCCACATCCCTTCCTGTTTCCTAGTCTTGCTACTGTCTCCGCCTAGCACCCTAGGGCCTTCAGTCAAGAATCAGGTGGTACGTTGGTGGCTCAAACCTCCATCTTTCTGTGATGGGGGGAATGCCACTAGGTTTACAGGCAGCTCCATCCAGGTCCTGTTTGTTTCATCTCATATCCCTAGGTTTGCGGCTTGATCTAAACCATGACCCCGGCCGGGGGGGGCGGTGGTTGTAATGTCTGGAAACCTTTCAGGAATGGGGAAGCACTGCTAAGATCTGATTTCGAGCAGTAAAATCCAGTCCCTCATCAGTACCGCCTAGGAGCAGAACACCTGGTTGTCTCAGTCTGCCTCTTGATCTGGACCTCAGTGGGCCTCTGGCTTTTATCCCTGCCTAATAGGTGTCTTTATGTTCCATTTTTGGTCCACTGAGATATATATGTGTATATATATATATATATATATATATATATATATATATTTTAAGGGTTGCTCTGCCTTTTAAATTCTCTCTCTCTCTCTCTTTTTTTTTTTTTTTCGCTTTGCTTTTTATGGGACCACACCCGTGGCACATGGAGGTTCCCAGGCTAGGGGTCCACTCAGAGCTACAGCTGCCAGCCTCCACCACAGGCGCAGCAACGCGGGATCCCAGCCGTGTCTGCGACCTACACCACAGCTCACAGCAATGTCGGATCTTTAATCCACTGAGCGAGGCCAGGGATTGAACCCGCATCCTCATGGATGCTAGTTGGGTTTGCTAACCACTGAGCCACGAAGGGAACTCCTAAATTGTGTCTTTATAGCATATGCTTGCCATGTTTTGGTGGGAGTGTCTCAGAGCGTAAACGTAAGAGTCATCTTGACTAGTGGTTCGTCCTGGTTTAGCTCCCGGGGGTCTTCGCTAATGCTGTTCGGACCGTGCACTGATGTTTTAAAAATGCAGACCACGGTCGTTTCCTGTGCCTGCTGTCACGCAATGCCACGAATGTGGTGGTTTCAAGCAAAACAGATTTCTTCTCTCACATTCCTGGAGGCCAGAAGTGTGAAATCAAGGTGTTTGCTGGGCCAGGCTCTCTTCGAAGGCTCTAGAGGAGGACCTGTACTTTCCTCCTCCTCGGTTCTGGTATTTGCTGGCAATCCTTGCTGTTCCCTTCTCTGCCTCCATCTCCACGTGGCCTTCTCCCTGTGTCTGTGTCTCCGTTCTCTCTTCTTAGATGGACACCACTGATGGGAGGAAGGTTTACCCGAATCCAGTACGGCCTCATCGTAATCTAGGTAATTACTTCTGCCTCTTTCCTACTTCCAAACAGGGCAACCTTCGCAGGTTTAGAGCAGGCATGAGTTTTGAGGGGACGCCATTCAACTGCGTACACCAGGCTATGGGCCTTGGGGCAAGCCACGCTCCTGACTGAGGCAAGGAGACGCTTGGCTCGCCTCCTGATTCCCAGCTCTAGCTAGGCCGTGGGACTCCCCCATCAGATGCTGTCTTCAAACGTGGGACTGGATTAAGGAAGGGGAAGCATTCGGCCAAGCTGGTCCCCTAATACCCTTGGGTCTTG
The DNA here is from genome assembly GCF_016906955.1 of Phacochoerus africanus. NCBI lineage: Eukaryota > Metazoa > Chordata > Mammalia > Artiodactyla > Suidae > Phacochoerus > Phacochoerus africanus. The sequence goes on along the minus strand of NC_062560.1, from coordinate 126,047,584 downwards.
GGCAAAGTGCTCAGGTCCAGAAGCCCAAGCTCAGCTCTTTCAAGAGGTAACCTGGGAATTCACGATTGGCGAAGGAAGTCCAGTAACACCTCACTTATCCAGCCTCGCTAGACTTTTTGTTCCTATGATACATGAGCCCAAGCGGCTGAACCGAACCTCTCCATTTGAACCTGCTTTGAATGGTATTGCTGCTTCCGCCCTCACTGCCCGTGGCCATTGCTGGTGTCCGTCAGCCTCTTTCTAGTAGCTCTGGCCCTCTCTTTCGAATTTGCTGCTTCTATGTGCTACAGGCCGAGAGACTTGGCAGCAGAGCTTGTTAGACGTGTGGGCGTCGGAGCCACAGGCTCTGCAAAACCTCCAGAGCTCTCTGGTGAAGGAAGGGTCAGAGGCTTAGCACGGTTCCAGCTCTTCAGAGGCCTCTCTGAGGTTGACAGCTTTCTGATTCTGTCAGGTCACCAGCCAAGTGACCTTGGAATAACCAAAGTGTCACGGCTTTTCTGTAGACCCTCATCTTTGACATCTGCAGGATTCAGACTTTAAGTTTGAACCCAGGCCCTTATTTGTGCCACTGGAAGCCTGGAAAAGTCTGAGCAGCGTGGCGGAGGCCAGCCCACAGCGTGGGCTTCTGCAGCTGCTCCATCTTCCTTCTTGCCTTACTCAGGGGTGTCCCAGATGCCTGGCTCTGGAAAGTTCTGGAGAAGACCCCAGGTGGTATGACATGGTGGAAAGACTAGCCTTGAAGCCAGCTAGGCCAACGTTCTCATCCTCACCCTGACTCCTTGTTAGCTTTATGGCTTGGGAGAAATTACTTCATCTCTCGAGTCTTGATTTAAATATCTATAAAATAATGATGATACTGTCTGCCTCACAGGGCTGCATGTTGTGTATTAATTAAGACAAAGTGGTAAAAAGTGTTACGGGTACTCAGGAGAAGCTTAGCATTTGTATGACTAGATGGTTTCAAGTTAATTTGTGGTAAGAGCACTCATAGGATATTTACCCTCTGGACAATGTTTAAAGCATACACTACATTATTAGTGACTGTAGGTACAATTTTTTTTGTGTCTTTTTTGTCTTTTTTGTTGTTGTTGTTGTTGTTGCTATTTCTTGGGCCGCTCCCTCGGCATATGGAGGTTCCCAGGCCAGGGGTCGAATCGGAGCTGTAGCCACCGGCCTACGCCAGAGCCACCGCAACGCGGGATCCGAGCCGTGTCTGCAACCTACACCACAGCTCACGGCAACGCCGGATCGTTAACCCACTGAGCAAGGGCAGGGACCGAACCCGCAACCTCATGGTTCCTAGTCGGATTCGTTAACCCCTGCGCCACGACGGGAACTCCTGTAGGTACAATGTTGTATAGCACATCTCTGGAATTTATTCATCTTGCTTTAATGAAACTTTATGCCCCCTGATTACCAACTCCCACTACCCCCTCCCTATTCTTTAATTCCATGAATTTACCTATCTTACATACCCCATGAATGCTTAGTTTGTTTCCAACAGACTGGCTATTGTAAATAGTGATACGAAGAACATGGGAGTGCTAATATCCCTTCAAGATCTTTTTTTCTTTTTTTTTTTTTTTTAATGTTATGGCCTCATCGTGGCATGTAGAAGTTCCCAGACCAGGGACCAAAGCTGAGCCACAGCTGCGGCAATGCCGGATCCTTTAACCCACTGCACCAGGCTGGGGATCAAATCCGCACCTCTGCAGCAACCTGAGCTGCTGCAATCAGATTCTTCACCCACTGTGGGAACTCTTCTTTGAGATCTTGATTTCAGTGTTTTTGAATAATATGCAGAAGGAGGAATGTTGGATCATAAGTTAGTTTTTTTCTTTTATTGAGGAACCTCCATACTGTTTTCCGTAAAAGCTGCCTCATCTTTCCCTCCCACCAAGAGTATGCAAGTATCCAATTTCCCCTTTTTCCAATTTCCCAATTGTTGTCTTCAGTTTTCTTGGTAAAAGACTTCCTAACAGGTGTGAAGGTATGTCTCATGGTGGTTTTGATTTGCATTTTCCTGATGATTAGTCATGTCGAGAATTTTTCCATACACGTATTGGCCATTTATATGTCTTCTTTAGAAAAATGTCTATTCAAGTCCTTAGCCCGTTTTTACATTGAGTTTTTAAGATCTTTTTTGCTGTTGAGTTTTAGGAGTTCCTTATATATCTTGGAGAATAACTCCCTATCAGATACATGGTTTGCAAATAATTTCTCCCATTGTCTAGGTTGCTTTTCACTCTGCCAATTGTTTCCTTTGCTATGCGGAAGCTTTTTTGTTTGATATGGTACCATTTGTTTATTTTTGGTTTTGTTGCTTGTGCTTTTAGTGTCATATCCATAAAATCACTGCCAAGATTAGCAAAGCTTTCCCTTATGTTATCTTCTATAGGTTTTATAGTTTCAGTTTAAATCTTTAATCCACTTTGAGTTGATTTTTGTGTATGGTGTAAGAAAGGGGTCAGTTTCCTTCTTTTTTATGTGGATATCCAGTTTTTCCAACACCATTTGTTGAAGAGAATATCCCTTCCCCATTGTGAGTACTTGGCACCCTCTGGGAGATCAATTGAATGTACATGGATGGATTTATTTCTTGGCTCTGCATTCTATTCCATTTGCTTATGTATCTGCCTTTATAACAGTGCCATACTATTTTCACTACTGTAGCTTTGTAATATATGTTGAAATCAGGAAGGGAGATTCCTCCAGTTTTGCTCTTTCTCAAGATTGGTTTGGCAATTTGTGGTCTTTTGTGGTTCCGTTTAAATTGCAGAATTGTTTTTTTCCATTCTTTATAAAAAATGACATTGGGATTTTGATAGGCATTGCATTGAATGTGTAGATTGTTTTGGATGGTATGATGTGTTAACAATATTCAGTTTTCTAATACATGAAAAAAATGTCATCCCACTTACTTGTGCCTTTGATTTCTTTCGATGTTTCATAGTTTTCAGCATGCAAGTTTTCCACCTCTTTAGTTAAGCTTATTCCTAAGTATTTTATTCTTTTTGTTGTTATTGTAAATGAGACTGTCTTTCTAATTTCCTTTACAGATGGTTCATTGTTAATGTATAGAAATGAAACAGTTTTTTGCATGATTTTCTATCCTGCAGCTTCACTGAATTTATTTATTGGTTATAATAACCGTTTTATGCAGTCTTCAGGGTATTCTATATATGTCATCTGTGAACAGGGACAATTTTACTTCTTCCTTTCCTTTTTGAATGCCTTTTGTTTTTGTCTTAATTATTCTATCTAAAACTTCCAGTACTACATTGAATACAAGTGGTAAGGGTCAGTATTTTATCTTGTTCCTGATCTTAGAGGAAAAGCTTTTAATTTTTCACTTTTGAGTATGATGTTAACTGTGGACTTTTAATATATGTTATATTGCCTTGTAGTTTCCTTCCATTTCCAGTTTTTGTTTTTGTCTTTTTAGGGCTGCACCTGCAGCATACGGAGGTTCCCAGGATAGGGGTCAAATCGGAGCTGTAGCTGCTGGCCTACACCGCAGCCACAGCAACATGGGATCCGAGCCAAATCTGCAACCTACACCACAGCCCACAGCAATGCCAGATCCTTAACCCACTGAGCAAGGCCAGGGATCCAACCTGCACCCTCATGGATACTAGTCAGATTCATTTCCGCTGTACCATGACGGGGACTCCCTTCCATTTCTAGTTTGTCAAGAGTTTTTATCATGGAATTTTTGTTGAATGTTGTCAATTGCTTTTTCTGCATCCGAGATGACCATGTGATTTTTTTCATTTATTCTGTTAATGTGGTGTATCACATCAATTGATTTGCCAAAGTTGAACTATCCTTGAATTCTAAGAACAAATCCCACTTGGTCATGGTGTATGATCCTTTTAACGTGCTGTTGAATTTGATTTGTTAGTATTTTGTTGAGAATTTTTGCATCTCTATTCATCACGTATATTGTCCCAGAGTTTTCTTTTTTCTAGTATCTTTGGCTTTGGTATAAGGATAATGCTGCACTTATAAAATGAGTTTGGAAATGTTCCCTCCTTTTCAATTTCTTGGAAGAGTTTGGGAAGGATTGGCATTAAGTCTTTAAATGTTTAGTAGAATTCTCCAGTTAAGCCATCTGGTCCTGGGTTCTTCTTTGTTTAGAGTGTTCCCCTCCAAAAAAACAAGGATTTATTTTGTATGTATGTATGTATTTATGTATTTTTGGCCATGCTTGTGGCATGCAGTTCCTGAGCCACAGCAGTGACAACACCAAATCCTAAACTGCTAGGCCAACAGAGAACTCCCATTGAGAGGTTTTGGATTACTGATTCAATCTCCAAGCTGGTTATAGGTCTGTTTAGATTTAGTCCTTTTGTTGTGGTGGTGGTTGTTAATGGCTGTACCCGTGGCACATGGAAGTTTCTGGGCCAGGGATTGGATCCGAGCTGCAACCATAACCCTATGCTGCAGCTGTGGCAATGTCAGAGTCTTCAACCCACTGCACTGGGCAGAGGATTGAACCCATGCCTCCACAGTGACCCAAGCCACTGAAGTCAGATTTGTAACCTGCTGTGCCACAGTGGGAACTCCATGATTTAGTCTTGATAGGTTGCATGTTTCTAGGAATTTATTCATTTCTTCTAGGTTATACTGTTTGTTGGCCTATAGTATTTCATAATAGACTCTTAACAATCCTTATATTTCTGTGACATCAGTTGTAATGTCTCTTCTTACATTTGGTTGTATTTATTTGAGTCTTTTTTTCTTAGTCTAGCCAAAAGTTTGCGAATTTTGTGTATATTTGGAAAAAATCCAACTCTTAGATTTGTTAGCTTTTTAAATATTATTTTTCCATTTTTTTAATCTGATTCATTTCTGCTCTAATTTTCATTATTTCCTTCCTTCTGCTAAGGAAGAAGAAGTCTGCTTTATTATTTTTCTTTCTTTTTCAGCAGCACCTGTAGCATATGGAAGTTCCCAGGTCAGGGATCAAATCTGAGCCAGAGCTATGACCTACACCACAGCTGCAGCAACACTGGATCCTTAACCCACTGTGCTGGGCTGGGGATTGAACCAATGCCTCCCCAGAGACAAGCCAGATCATCAACCCACTATGTCACAGTGGGAATTCTAGGAGGCTGCTTTAGTAAGCCTAAGTTTTAGATTTAGTTCACGTGTGTGTGTGTGTGTGTGTGTGTGTGTGTGTGTTTTGGCTGCACCCATGGCATATGGAACCTCCTGGGCAAGAGATTAAACCCAAGCTGCATCTGTGACCTATGCCACAGCTGTGGCAACACCTGATCCTTAACCCACCGTGCCACAGTGGGAACTCCTTAGTTTGTTCTTTTCATAGATTCTTGAAGTGAAAGCTAAATTGGGTATTTGAAATCTTTCCTCCTCCTCCCCCTCTCCTTCTTCTCCTTCTCCTTCTTTTCCTGCACCTGTGGCATGCAGAAGTTCCCAGGCCAGGAATCAAACCTTTGCCACAGCAGTAACCAGAGCCTCTGCAGTGACAACATGGAATCCTTAACCCACTGAGCCACAAGTGAACTCCAAGATCTTTCTTCTTTTTTTTAACATAGGCATTTATCACCACGAACTTCCGTCTTAGTACTGCTTTTGTTACACCTCGTAAGTTTTGGTATGTTGTGTTTTGTTTTTGTCTCAATGTAATTTCCACTGTGTACTTTTGCCTTTGTCAAAGATTAATCGATTGTAGGTGTGTGGGCTTATTTCTGGGCTCTCTATTCTGTTCCATTGAGCCACATGTCTGTTTTTGTGCCAACGCCACACGGTTTTGATTACAGTAGCTTTGTAGTATTGTCTGAAATCTGGGAGGGTTATAGCTCCTGCTTTGTTCTTTTTCTTCAGTATTACTTTGGCAATTCAGGGTCTCTTATGGTTCCATATAAATTTGGGGATTATTTGTTCTAGCTCTGTGAAAAATGTCATGGGTGTTTGATAGGACTCTCATTAAATCTGTAGGCTGCCTTGAGTATTATGGATATTTTAACAATATTAATTCTTCCAATCCACAAGCATGGTATAGCTTTCCATTTCTTTAAATCTTCTTCAATTTCCTTTATCATGTTTTGTAGTTCTCAGCATATTCGTCTTTATTGGTGAGTCATATATTACCTTCACCTGGAGTGTGGGAGCATTTTAACTGGTTTCTAGATTTCTCACAAAGGGAATGTGTTCATGAATTGTTGCTGAATTGGTGTGTTTCTAAGGGAAAGGAGGGCGCAGGGCTTCCTACTCTTTCATATTATTGATGCCAGTCTGGCTATTAGCCTTCTGCTCATCCATTTACCAGCGTCACAAAATGTGGTTTCCTGTCTTTCCCCCCCTCCTTTCAGACACAGTAGCAAAAGAAGAAAACATGTCTTCTGTTCCCGCTGAGAGATTGCTAATAAGCACTAGTTCATGGCTCCACGGGATGCAGAATGAGTCAGTGATACAGCTGCAGTGTTTATGACAGTAGACAGATGTGACCATCCTTTCCTCACTCGGCTCTGGTCCCCTTTATCCAACGAAGTCTCTCCAGGCTGTAGGCAGCAAGCCCCAAATGGCAGCTCCCTCGTCAGCAGACCCAGGCAGCAAGACGGCCCCGAGCCCAACATCTCACAAGTCCTGGAAGAAGCTGGGAACAACTCTGTCTTCTCTCTACCCTGTGAAAAGATTCTTAAAGAGCTTCCGAAAGAGAAGAGAGCTCTTATTCCCTTCCCTCCCGCCTCTGCACAACTTCCCTTGCCCCTTCTCCACCTCAGTCAGGGTCTGAACAAACAGATGGATAAGCATGGAGCTTGTGGCATCGGGGCCATATCGCTGTGTGCAGAATTTGGCAGCCCTTTTCACAGCACTTTTGGTGTTTTCAAAGTCATGTCCTGACTTTACAAAACGGATCCCTAGTCTAGAGACGAAAAAACTAAGACAGTGACTGAGGCAGGCAAGGAAGCGTATCCCTGGTTTCTCACTTCTTTGATCCCTCTGCCCACTATGGGGGCCACAAGATGTGATGAGCCTGTCCACACCCAGAGAGGAGCCCGTCTGAGATTCCTTGGAGACTCCTGGAATAGGGGGCTTCACGCCAAGCCAAGGGCTTGCCAGGATCACATGGGAGACGACTGTTCTCGTCCTGGTTTTGTCACTCGAGCGCTTAGACCTCCACGAGTGCACCTCCTGGCCCAGCTCACTGGCCCTGTGCCTGGAGAGGGAGCCAGGGGCGGAGCTGGGGCGAGAAGCCAAAACCTCTCCTTCTCTGGGTCCCTCAAAGAGCGCCTGCCTATTCTGCCCCGCTGTGGCGCCTGTCCGAGCCTCACTTTGGTCGTCTGTCAAGGGGACGTGACATCCTCATCAACCACACCGCAGAGGACGTCAGAAAGCTCAGAGGTGATCAGGTAGAAGTGAGTGTGATCTGTGACCCGTGAAGCAGCATCTGCAGCCGACCTCGCTGCCCGGTCCTGTTCATGGAGCAGCTACCGGAAGGCAGGTGCCGAGTTAGGCCTCGTATGTGACTCATCCCCGGCTAGGCCTCAAAAGGCAAGGAACTTATCCAGTAACACACAGCTGTTCAGGGACAAAAAGCGGAGGAGCGCCTTTTCTGATGAGCGCCTCAGGCCGGCGACTGAGCAGCGGATCTCATTGCTTTGTGCATAAGGTTGTGAGCGTGGACAAATTTTAAAAAGACTCAGGAGTTCCCTGGCGGCTTAGTGGTTAACAATTCAGTGGTGTCCGAGTTTCGGTTGTAGCTCAGTGAGTTAAGAACCCGACTAGGATCCACGAGGAAGCGGGTTTGATCCCTGGCCTCGCTCAGTGGGTTAAGGATCTGGCATGGCCGGGAGCTGCGGTGTAGCTGGCAGATGTGGCTCGGATCTGGCGTCGCTGTGGCTGTGGCGTAGGCTGGCAGCTGCAGCTCTGACTCGATACCTAGCCTGGGAACCTCCATGTGCTGTGGGTGTGGCCCTAACAAACCAAAACAAACAAAACAAAAGATTTCAGCAGTCACTGCTGTGGCGCAGGTTTGATCCCTGGCTGGAGAACTTCTGTACCCCTCCGGCGTGGCCAAAACAAAATTTTAAAAGGATTCAGGTTAAATTGGAATTTACAGATAAATAATGAAAAATTTATATGCACACACACACACACACACGCACACGCACACACTTACAAACAGTTATACCAAAGCACTATTTTTTAATCTAAAATTCAAATGTAGCTGGCATTCTGTATTTTATTTGGCAACCATATGTGTATATGGAGTTGGCATTGCAGGGGCAGCAGGTGGGCAGACTGTTTGTTTGTATATTCATTTTGAAGTGAGGGAGTCAGCAGGCCACGTGCCAGGGACACAAACGATCTTCCCACCGAAGCAAATCACCACGGCGGTTCGCAACCTGGGGACCAGCGAGAACGTACACAGATCTGATGTTTTGTCCTGATGACAAACACTCACTTAAAATTCGGGCCCTTCCCTTCCCCTTCCTGAATGTTCCCCCATTTATCTGGGCTCCTTTGGAGCACTTAAAAGATATTTTATCAAGGCTATAAGGATAGAGGAAGGTGTAAACTTCAAGTCTATTTAAATAAGGCCTAGGATTTTTAAAAAGGGTTGTAGTCTTCTGCTTTTGGCCCAGATGGAGTCACCGGGAATGAATTTACTCTGCTTCCTGAAAAAACCGACCGACAAAATCTTTTGTAAAAACCCAGTATTTTGCAAGATGCTGGCCATCAGGGAATGAAAGACTGAGATGGACCACAAATGAGGTGAGGGCTACTGGGCCCCTACTTGTTGCCTAGAGAGAGATTTCAGGCTGTAGAACAGGGAGGGAAAACCCAGGCATGGGGCTCCGTGTTTTCCCCCAGCTGAGGCAACGGGGCGGGGGAACGGGGGGGGGGGGGAACGGGGGAGGCCCAAGGAAGCCTGATTTCACAGAGGCCAGATTACTGGAGAGCTGAACAGGGAAACTGCTCCGGAAACCTGCTGGATTGAAAGCGACTTCAACAGCATATTGATCAGCGCATGCGTGTGAGGGAACTACCTGAGGCCTGGAAAAGAAATATCCAAAACAATTAGACGAAATGGTGCCTGGTACTTTCACAGCTTTGGGGATTATTCCTGCTCCCAGCTGCCAGTCTGAAAAAAAAATCTCAGATTCACAGGGCACCGGGTAGCACATACAAGTGGTTCTTATCTCAGCAGTGGGGGATAACTAGCCCTAGGCTGATGGCTGCTCCAGCCCTGCCTAACAAATCATAAAAAGCAAATCCGAACAGTTCATGCTATTTGCAAGGAGCTTAGCTGTGTCACATAACAAAGTTCAGGAATATTTACAGGAATACGAAAATATCTGACACCTAATAAGGTAAAATGCACAATGTTTGGCATCCAACAGAAAATTCCCAAGCATACAAAAGAGCAGGAAACTATGACCCATGATGAGGAAATAAATAAATCAATTGAAACCAATCCAGTATTGAAACATGTTGGAATAGGTAGATCAGAACATTAAAGCAGTCATTATAACAACATTCCATGATGTTCACGTTAAGTAGAGACATGTGAGATACAAAAAGACCCAATTTAATTGCTTCTAGAGATGTAGGAGACCAAAAAAAAAAATATATATATATATATATAATATACATATATACCCTAGAGGGAATAATAGAAGATTAGACATTGTAGGATAACAGATTAATGAATTTGAAGACACGGCAATAGAAACCATCCAAATGAAACACAGAAAGAAAAGAGTATATAAAAAACAAAACAAAGAGGAGCTCCCATTGTGGCTCAGCAGGTTAAGAACCCTTCTGATATCCATGAAGATGTGGGTTTAATCCCTGGCCTCGCTCAATGGGTTAAGGATCTGGCATTGCTGTGAGCTGTGGTATAGGCCAGCAGCTGCATCTCTGATTTGACCCCTAGCCTGGGAACTTCCATATGCTGTGGGTATGGCCTTACAAAAGCAAAAAATTAAACATTAAAAAATAAAAATAAAGAAAAAAGCACTACTGAGCTGTGAGACAACTTCAAAGGCTTAATATATGTGTAATTGGAGTCCTGGAGAACAGCAAGGGGCAGGAAATACATTTGAAGAAATAACGGATAAAATCTTCCATATTTGATGAATAGTATAAACCCATAAATTCAAGAATTTCAGTGAACTCCAAGCACAAGAAACATGAAGGAACTATACCAAAGCACGTTGTACTCAAATTGCTCAAAAGTAGTGGTAATTATAAAAATCTTAAAAGCAACCAGAGGAAAAAGCTGTGTTATGTACAAAGAAAAAGGGTAAAGATTAAAGCAGACTTCTTGTCAGAAACAATACAAACAAGAAGATGGGGGGTTAACATCTTCAAAGCACTATATCAAAAAACAAAAAACTTGACCTAATACTCAGTAAAATTATCTTTCAAAAATAAAGGTGTAATAAAGAATTTTTCAGATATACCAAATTTTTCAGATATACCAGAGCTTCATTAGCAGCAGACTGGCGCTACAAGAGATTTTAATGGAAGTCATTCAGACAGAAGAAAATGATACCAGATGGAAATATGGATCTATTCAAAGGAAAGGAGAGCACTGGCGATGGTAACTACATGGGTAAATATATAAGATTTTTCTTATGGTTCAGTTTCTTGAAAAGACAATCGTCTATATAAGCAAAAATAATAACTATTGAGTGTAGGGTTTCCAACATAAGTAAATCATATAATAGTACAAAAGACTGGAGGGGAAAATGGAAGTACACTGTAATGACATTCTTACATACAAAGGGGTAAAATACTATCTAATTTTATTGAGTAATAACATTACTTAAAGGCAGATTGTGATAAATTAATGACATACACTAGAAGTCCTAAATTAACCACTGAAATTGCAAAACAAAGAGTGATAGCTAAACAAAGCAACAAAGGAGATAAAATGGAATCTAGGAAATAATCAATTAATTCCAAAGAAGATTTTAAAAAAGAGGAAAGGGTACACACATAGCATATGGGACCAACAAAATGCAAATAGTGAGATAGTAGACTTAATTCTAATAATATCAGTAATTATATTAAATATAGGTAGTCTAAACACCATGATAAAAAGGCAGATATCATCAGATAGGATTGAAAAAATAAAACCTGACTGTATACTCTCTACAAGAAATGCATTTCAAACATAATGACACAAACAGATTAAAAGTAAAAGGATGAAAAACATGACACCGACACTAATCCAAAGAAATCTGGAGCGGCTATATTAATATCAAAGTGGTTTTATTTTATTTTATTATTTTTTTTCTTTTTAGGGCCCTCCCCACCGGTATATGGAAGCTCCCAGGCTAGGGGTCCAATTGGAGTCGTAGCTGCTGGCCTACACCACAGCCACAGCAACTCGGGATCCAAGCCACGTTAGCGACCTACACCACAGCTCATGGCCACACCAGATCCTTAACCCACTGAGCGAGGCCAGGGACCGAACCCACGTCCTCATGGATGCTAGTCGGGTTCGATAACCGCTGAGCCACGAAGGGAACTCCTCAAAGTGGTTTTAGAATAAAGAATGTTACCAGAAATGAAGATAAAGGGGTTGATTCACCAAGACTGTATGAGTTTATAAACATCAGAGAGCTTCACATTACATGAGGTAAAACCTGACAGAACAAAAGGACTAATAGACAGATACATGATTAAAATTGGAAATTCCAATATCTTTTTCTCAATAATTGATAATACAAGTATACAGAAAATCATTAAAGATATAGATTTGGACAATACTATAAACAAAATTGATCTATTTGACACTTATAGAATATCCCACCCAATCATAGCAAAATATATATTCTTTCTCTTTTTTGGCTGTGCCCATGGCATGCAGAAGTTCCCGGCCCAGAGATGGAACCCGTGGCACAGCCACAACCCAAGCAGCTGCAGTGACAATGCCGGATCCTTAACTCGCTATGCCACAAGAGAACTCTCTCTCTCTTTTCATTTTATTTTATTTATTTATTTATTTTAAGAATATACACTCTTGGAGTTCCCGTTGTGGCGCAGTGGTTAACGAATCCGACTAGGAACCATGAGGTTGCGGGTTCGGTCCCTGCCCTTGCTCAGTGGGTTAAAGATCCGGTGTTGCCGTGAGCTGTGCTGTAGGTCACAGACGCGGCTTGGATCCCATGTGGCTGTGGCTCTGGCGTAGGCCGGTGGCTGCAGTTCCGATTCAACCCCTAGCCTGGGAACCTCCATATGCTGTGGGAGCGGCCCCAGAAAAGACAAAAAGACAAAAAAAAAAAAAAGAAAGAAAAAAAGAAAAGAAAAGAATATACACTCTTTTAAAATCTACCAAGAACATTTACTGAGATAGGTGATTTGAGGGGCTTTAAACAAGTTTCAATAGAATTAAAAGGACTCAACCCATACCAAGTATGTTTTCTGACCACAATGGAGTTAAATTAAGAATCCATAGCAGAAAGATGTCTGGAAAATCCCCAATTACTTGGAAATTAAATAACACAGTTCTAAATAATCTGCACATGAAGCAGGAAATAAGGGAAATGAGTATTTTGAATTGAATGAAAATGAAAAGACAACACATTAAAAATTTGGTGGATATGCTGCTAAAGTAGCACTTAGGGGAAATTTCATAGGATTAAACGCCTGTACTAGAAAAGAAGAAACACCTCGAATCAATGACCTCAGCTTCTACCTTAAGAAATGCAAAAAGGAGTAAGCAAGTCCTGTTGTGGCTCAGTGGTAATGAACCCGACTAGTATCCATGAGGATATGGGTTCGATCCCTGGCCTTGCTCAGTGGGTGAAGGATCCGGCATTGCCGTGAGCTGTGGTGTAGGTCACAGACACGGCTCAGATCCTGCATTGCCATGGCTACAGTGCAAGTTGGCAGCTGCAGCTCCAATTCGACCCCTAGCCTGGGAACTTTCATATGCTGCACTTGGGTCCCTAAACCCAAAGGCAGTGGAATAAAGGAAGTGATAAAGACTAGAGCAAAAATCAATGGAATAAAAAATGAAATAGTAGAAAAAAGTCATTGCAACCAAAAAAAAGACAAATAAGACTAATAAACCTGTAGCCATGCTGATTAGGGAAGAAGCGATAAGACACAAATTACTAATACTGGAAATTGAGAGGTGACAGCACTACAGATTTTATAGATATTAAAAGGATAAGATAATATCATAAACCACCTGATGATAATACATTTGATGACTCAGATGAAATGGATCCGCTTATTAAAAGATGCAAACTACCAAAGCTGACTCCTGGAGCAATAGATAACCTGACTAACTCTATAGCTATTAAAGAAACTGAATTTTTAGTTAAAAACTTTCCCATACAGAAAACTCCAGAACCACATGGCTTCACTGGCAAATTCCATCAAACGTTTAAGGATGGACATGAAGAGATGTCCAACATTGCTAATTATTAGAGAAATGCAAAGCAAAACTATAGCGAGCTATCACCTCACAAAGGCCATCATCAAAAAGTCTACAAACAGTAAGTGCTGGAGAGGGTGTGGAGAAAAGGGGAGTCTCTTTCTTGATGGGAATGTAAATTGGTGCAGCCACTCTGGAGAATGGCATGGAGGTTCCTTAAAAAACTAAAGAGAGAGCTACCATATGATCCAGCAATCCCACTCCTGGGCATCTAGCCGAGGAAAACCATCCTTAAAAAAAATACATGCACCCCAATGTTCATTGTAGCACTGTTTGCAATAGCCAAGACCTGGAAGCAACCTAAATGTCTATCAACAGATGAATGGATAAAGACGTGGTACATGCATACAATGGAATATTACTCAGCCAGAAAAAGGAATGAAATAATGCCATCTACAGCAAAATGGATGGATTGTCATATTCAGTGAAGTAAGTCAGACAGAGAAAGACAAATGCCATATGAGATCACTTATATGTGGAATCGAAAACATGATAAAACGAACTTATTTACAAAACAAGAACAGACTCACAGACACAGAACACAAACTTATGGTTACCAAAGGGGAAAGGAGGATAGTTACCAAAGGGGAAAGGTGGAGGGGCAGGATAAATTAGGAATTTAGTTGGTCGTTTTTTTAAAAAAGAGGTACATAATGTTTACCTTTGTTCTTGGGCGACCTGCTGACGGGAAAACCTCTGTGAAGTGCTTCTGACAATGTTTTCAGACAAAGACAGATATACCAAATATCTCACTGAGAGAGAAAAGAGGGGAGCAATGCATCCTTGTCGGCACCTGCTCATGGATGAGTTTGGTGCTTTACCAACATTGCAATGCTGGAGTTTCTGTCATGGCTCAGTGGTTAACGAACCCGACTAGTACCCATGAGGACGCGGGTTCGATCCCTGGCCTCGCTCAGTGGGTTAAAGATCCGGCGTTGCCGTGAACCGTGGTGTACGTCGCAGACACGGCTCAGATCCCGTGTTGCTGTGGCTGCGGTGTAGGCCGGCAGCTGTAACTCCAATTTGACCCCTAGCCTGGGAACCTCCATATGCCGCAGGAGCGGCCCTAGAAAAGGCAAAAAGACAAAAAAAAAAAAAAAAAAAGCAATGCTGCCGCTGCAGGGCCTGCTGAATCCAGGTGGGGCTCTGTCCTAGGACCCACTCTCCAAAGGGGCTGAGGGCTATGGGGGCGGCATCCGGTCTCTGGGGCTGCTACTGCCCCTCAAGGGGTCTGGGACAGGGAGGCGAGAAACTGCTGTTTGCTTTTCCTTACCTGGGAATTCTGCCTCAGCACAGAAGGTGCCCGCCAGCCTGCACCCGTTCGATCCTTTCCTGCTCCTGCTTCAGTTCCTCAGCTTTGACCTGGGGCCAGGGTCTGGGCCCTGCCTCTTCCTCCAGCTGCCTGGCTGGGTACCAGGGAGCCAGTAGGGAATGTTCTCGGATCCTGAGCATGCAGTGGGGATGGTCACTGTGACAAACTGCTCTGAGCTCACCTCCTACTCGGTCGGCCAGAAGGTTCTGACAGATGCTTGGTGTGACGGCGCCCATTCAGCAGTAGAAGGGCTGTACATCCACAGAGCTTAGGCCTTCATCGGCGTCTCTCCTGGGGACGGGCTCCATCTTCTAGCAGAGCACCCTGCCCGCTCGAGGAAAGGACCGGGGGGAGAAGAGGGCCTTTGGGCCCCTGCCCTGGAACCGCCAGCCGCTGCGGACCCCGGGGCTCAGCCGCCCATCCGCAGAGCAAGAGGGCGAACGGCAGGGCCTCCACGGGCCCGGAAAGCGATGGCCCTGGTGGCAGCCGTCGCTGACAGATGAGGACAGCGAGGCTCAGAGAGGCTGAGGGGCAAGAGGCAGCAGGGCTCAGGGCACCGGCTGAGCAGGCCCGGGCTCCGCCTGCCCTGAGGGCCCGCCCGGCTGGGCGCGCTCCGTCTGCGGGCTCCTGCTCAGGGGAGGCCTTGTCTCCGTGCTGGAAGCAGGTGGCCTGGGCGACCCGAGTGGCTTCCTTCTGACCCGGGCTGGAGCCCACCAGGGAGCGGCCGAGGCCGGCCCCCTCCTCTCTCCCCGTGGACGCACAGCCCCCGAGACGAGCGCCCCCCCCGGCCCCGCACCCCCCACCCCAACTCCCCGCACACTCGGCAAACCTGCCAGACTCCACCGATCCCAGGGGCTCCGGCCTCATCACGCCGAGCAGAGAAACAGGCAGGCTGTGCAGCTGCCAGCCTGGGCCCCAAGGCGGCAGAGGCCCCCACGAGGGACTGGGGTCCCAGCGCTGAGCTGAGCTCACAGCTGCCTGAGCAGATGTTGCAGCAAAGAGAGCTGCCTGGTGGGGTCCCTGAGCTGTAGGGACCGGCCCGGATCCACAGGCAGCCGCAGCCCACAAGACCTCGGCTACGCAGACCGAACCTCTGGCAGGGATGAGGGCTGCGTCTACCTTATAGGAGGCTCTGCCAGGAGACACAGGCTGCGTCTGCACGGGGCTGGGCCCGCTACGGAGATGAAGATGGGGTCCACACGGGAGGTGACTCCCCCAGAAAGAGAGGGCTGTACCCCCAAAGGACAAGAGATGCAAGATGTGTCTACACAGAGCCCAGCCCAGCAGGAATATGTGACTTTGTCAGCACAGAGCAGGGACTGGCCAGAAGAAACAACAAATGAACACTGGTGCTCACCCCGGAGACACAGGCAGGGCCAACACCAGGGACTGTGGCTCTTCCGGACAGAGAACTGAAGGCTGGTCCATCTGGGGACGAGGCAGCGGGCAGGGGCAGTGGCCGTGTCACCATGTGTGCAGCTCTGCTGGTGGCACTGGCTGCGTCATCACTGGGCGAAGCCTCAGGAGACACAGGCATGCACATGTGCGTGCCAAGAGGCTCAGCGGAGATGCATGCGCAAGGTGAGCCTCGGCCACGAAGGAGGGGGCTCTATCCTCAGGCATAGACTGTGCCTACAACTCAAGTCCCTAGAGGACAAGAGCCCGCAGGAAGATGTCGGCTGTGCGGACAGCTGCTCTGCAAGTGGACAGAAGCTGTGTCTACAGAAGGGCTGCTGGGGGATCTGCAGCCTGCCTATGCAGAGTGTGGGGGGTTTCAAGCTGCATCAGTGTTTATCCACCAACCCTGGGGTCTACCTGCCAGTGTGGTCTGTCTCTACAGCCAGCACTGGCATAAACTCAGCCGGGAAAACTGGTTGTGCAGAATTCCACTGGTGATCTTTTTTTTTTTTTTTTTGTCTTTTTAGGGCCAAACCCGCAGCATATGGAAGTCAAATCAGAGCCACAGCCACACCAGGTCTGCACACCATGTCTTCGACCTACACCACAGCTCATGGCAACGCAGGATCCTTAACCGACTGACTGAGCGAGGCCAGGGATGGAAACTGCGTCCTCTTGGATACGAGTCAGGTTTGCTTCTGCTGAGCCACAAAGGGAACTCCACCAGGGGTCTTTGTGGAGACTGGTCCTGCGTCCACACCGGGGGCAGGTTCTCAAGGAACTGCAGCTCAAGTGAGGGAAGCAGACAGAGCTCCTGCAGAGGGTCACTGGCTGTGCCCTGTGACTCAGCTCTCCGCGCAGCGTGGGTTGGCAGAGCAGAGGAGGTGCTGCAAGGGGTTGCTGGCTGATTCCACCTGAACCGGGGTGCCAGCTGGAGGCTGAGCCCAGGTCTACCCAGAGCCCGGCTCCGCAAGGAGCTGGAGGCCGGCTGCTCAAGGCCTCAACCGGGGAGCGCAGGCTGTATCTCCAGGGAGCAGAGGACCGCGTGCGGGGCCAGCCTGCTTCCGTGCCCAGCAGGGCGCTGCTGAGAACCACCACCTCAATCAGCGCTACCCAACAAGCCTCTGGCAGCGCCTCACCAGAGCTGAGCTGCAGGCAGGCGCGGAGGCACGCGCACAGAGGGCAGCTGGGCCACCCTCCAGCCCCGGCCCCTCGGCCTCTGGAAGGGCACTGCGCATGCGCGCAGCTTCCCGGGGCTGGACCCCGCACCCTCCCAGGGAGCGCGGGCTTCTCCACCACTGCCTGCAGGACTCTGGCCCGGGGCACCGTGTCATCACCTCCTTTTCGCTCTCTGAGCCTCCTGCCTGTCCCCATGGCCACCATGCAGGTCCTTTCTGCTGGGTTCCAGAAGCCTGACATCCCCAGACTCGGACAGAGTCCCACACCATAGACCAAGGCGCAGACTGAGTCCCTGTGCAAATCCTTCCATGGGTCTTAATCTGATGAATCTGAGAAACCACCAGGGCCTGGCCCGGCTTCTCTCTGAAGGGGCCTTTCTGGATCCAGAGCTGTGGGGGACCTGAGGCCCTGGGCAGCATGTGGACAAGGAGGGGATGGCAGGGAGTGTTCCCAGCAGGCGTATTTCACGGAGAAAGGGGGTAGTAGAGCCTGGACTATTTGAGGAAACGCCGAGTGGTGCCTGTTTTCTGCAACGCGCTCGGCTGCTGTCTCTGGGGCAGCACTTCGTAGAGCTCTCTGTCGGCACCTGTCCCCCAGGGGTCCCCGTTGCAGTTTCCTTCTCTGCCGTCCTGGCCTCAAAGGCCCAGCTCCTCACAGGGCTGCCCCACCTTCCTCCTCTCCCTCATGCTCCCCGGCAATCCCAGCACCCACCCCCAGTTACTCCCCACAGCACTGCTGTCCCATAGAACTTTCTGTGCAGGTGGAACGGCTCCATATCTGCCTTGTCCAACACAGGAGCCAGGAGTCACGTATGTTTACTGAGCTACTGGGAGGGAGGACCTGAATTTTAAATCACAAAGAACCTTTTTTCTTTGTTAAAGTTACCGTAAAATACAGATGATATAAAATTGGCCGTTTTAGCCATTGTTTGTATACGTTGCAATGACAATTACATTCACGGTGTTGTGCGGCCCTCACCGCTATCTATTCCCCAGGCGGAAACACTGGTACTCAGTTCTTAACAATTCAAATTAGTTTACGTTTAAATAGCCCCGTGTGGCTAGTAGCGACCGTGTTGGACAGCACAAGTCTCCAAGCCAGTGGCCTCGACGTCTCCCGCCTGGACCTCCCCTCGGCCTGGAGCCCGGGTCCTGGTACCCAACGGCCTAACGGGCCCCTCCATCTGGGTGTCCTCCTGGCAGGTGGAACTCGACAGACTTTCTGAACCTGACCTCATCATGTCCACCCTCACCTCCCAATACTGCTCCTTCCGGGTTCCCTTTCTTACAAAATGCCACCACCAGCCACCCCAGGACCTGAGTCAGAAACCCATGAGTCACCTCAGATACCGCCCACTTACTTGGCTTCCGTAGCCAGTTCTTTCCGAGCTCCACGGATTCTGTTTCCTCCAAGTGTCTCATCTGCGCCCCGTCTTCGCCCTCCCCATCCCTCACGGCTGGCTCCCTCCTCCACACCTGGGAGACCCCGACTCTCGTCCTCCCGTCCCTTCACCGCCACACTCCTGGCCCACCCTGTTCCCCGAGCCCCTGCTGCCAGCCCTGAAGGCTTCGGCAGAGCTGCGAGTTCTCGCTGTTCAGATGCCGCTCAGCCCCGATCCCACACCAAGTGTGGGGGCCCAGAGGATGCTCTCTATGAAGACCGAGACCTCGGCACAAGGAGGGGGAGGAGGCCACCCAGGTTTTGGGGGACAGCCCCCTGGGCTGGCCGTGAGGCGAGGGGACACACTTCCTATGTGGGGACCCCCACAGATCTGGCCTGGAACCCTGGCTCTGCCTCCGTTTCTCACCTGCAGGATGGAGATGGCTCCCTGCCATCCCTCACTGCGCTTGCAGGACTGACCGAAGCCACGCGGGGCAGGGTCTGCCTGCCGTGGGTAACAGGACAGCCTCCTTAGCGGGCAGAGGTCCCCGGGCCCAGCGCACGGGAGACACATGTGGATGCGGAGTGCGGTGACAGCAGCTTGGAGATTATTGCGAGAGGCCACAGATGAGTGCGCCGGAGTTCAGAGAGGGCGAAAGGCCCTCCAGGAACAGCGGCCGAATGAGGTCACATACAACTCCCTTTCCAGAAATGCCGCGCCAGGCCCCGGGGGTTTCCTGGGGGATGGCAGCTGGGCTCGCGGGCAAGCCCTCCCAGTGGGGAGGTTTGTGTCCCTGGGCCTTTGCCACTCTTGATCCTGGGGAGTTTAAAGGGAAATGCAGGTCCGCTGACTGCGTGCTGCCTGCGGGGCCCTGGGCGCGCCCCCCACGCCAGGTCCCCAGGGGCTGCTCCCTTCTCCCGGAGCCTGGAGGTCATCAGGCCGTTAAAAGGAGTAAAGCTTTCACATGGAAAGGAATAAAGAAACTCCGAATTTGAGAAAGTGAGTCATCAGCATTAAATGTCTAGCTGAACCTTCTGGTAGCAAAGCCAGCTTTTTTTTTTTTTTTTTTTTTTTTCTGTTGATTCACTCTACCCGCAGCAGTGACCTCTGGGCAGGGTGCACAACAGGCCCTGCGGGAGGGTGGGGGGCCGCCTTCCTGGGGAGGGGGGCGCAGGCCAGGCTGCGAGGACCTGCCGTGGGCGACGGTGAGCAGGGCTGCCAGCCGTGCCTTGGGCCCAGGCCCCTGCTTCGCTTTTAGTCCCCAGGCCACAGGTGAGGCCTCTCCGCTAGAGAAGGCCCGGGGCCTGGCCAGGTGTTTCTGGAAACAGACTTCAGCGGGGCCCCATTTGGTCACTTCTCTAGGCTGTGTGCCACCTCGGGCAAGGGGACAGAGAACGAACGAACCCGCCCCTAGGAGGGCCTGGGACATCTCTCGGCCTCCCTTCTTTGAGGCTGGGGAAAGCGAGGCCTCGAGGTCCGGAGCCCCTTGCCGAGCGAGCGTCCGCACGAACCGGGGGCCCTTCCTCGCGGGCTGAAGAGGACCGGACCGTCCTCCAAGCCGGTCTCACTCCCCCAGGGAAGCCTAACGTCCACGCAACTGGGCACGCGCGCACAGCTTCGGGGTCTGCACCCTACAGGAGCTGTGCCCTTGTGCCCTGGCTGGGGACGGGGACACACGCACACAGCCCCTTCGGAGCGGAATGCCGAATCCTGCACAGCTCGCTGGATCTTGCCAGTTACCGGCCCATCCCTCCTTCGGGGGTTCTGAGCTCCGCAGAGCTCCCCTGTGACTTTCCACAGAAATCTTCACTGACACAAAAACAGACTGCTCAGACATTTAGATGCAGAGATCTCACGCTCCTTCTAAATTGAGGCGATCGTCCTAATATAGCGTGAGCTGCCTGGTCGTGAAGGGAATGGGAGGGAGGAAGTGGGGCAGGGGACAGGAGGCCCGGCTCCCGTGTCAACAATGACTGCGCGGCCTGGGCCTTGGGGTCTCGGGCCTGGCGGCTGGGCTGCTTCTCACGTGACCAGTCAAAAGCTACTCCCGGGTGAGGGTGTGCCCCTTCAGAAACGTGGCTGGAGTCACAGACCATCAAAGATCTGAAAGCCATCAAACCCCACCAGCCCCTCCATCCCCATTTGACAAAATACACCTGCTGAGCCTGAGAGAATCAGGTCAGTTCAACACGCATTTTCTGAGCCTTTCCAGAAACAGGGCCCCAACTGAGCGCTCCTTCTCCAACAGCAATAGGGAAGCACGGCCCCTGCCTGGAGCCCGCTGCTTGCTTTAACCGCAGGCAGGCCCGGGTGAGCGCCCCCAGCTGGTGGGACTCTCTCCAGGCCACGTGGTCCTTTCAAAGACCATCCAGGGCCCCGGCTCACACTTGGGCAAAGCAAAATCTGGCAAAGTGAAGGCCGGGGGTGCCACGCCCCAAGGCCCCCAGCTAACATCCGGTTGGGGGGGGAAATCAGGCAGACTGTACCCAGCAGGCCCGGAGGCCAGGCTGCCCCCCTCAGGCCCACCAGCCCGGCAGGAGTAGGAATGCACCGGCTGTGTTGGGGCTCCGATACCTGTCTTGTCTCACAGTCTTGGAGAAGATGCCCTTGAACTGGGGTTAGCAATTGCTTTATCGTTTAGTGTCACTTTCCTGCCGTCAGTGGATTCTAACCACATATGCACACGTGGACGAGGACAGGGACACGGGGAGAGGGGAAGCAGGAAAAAGCAGCTCATCGCTGGGCTAGATGCAGGTCAGGGCGGGGCCTATGTGCCTGCAAGGGCTGGCCGCCGAGGCCCCCAGCCTCCGTGCCCCGCCTGCCCTGGGCCCCTGCAGGCCTCCTCTCCCCGTTTGCCCCACTGCTTCGGCTTGGAAAATGTGTGGAAGTGGGGCAGGCACCCCGCAGAAACCGGCTTGGAGCAGCCCAAGGCCTCTCGCGAGAAAGGAGAGGACCATCAATTTCGTCTGGGAGATTTTAGGGGCCCCTCTCTGGCCAAGGGACACTGCGGCCAGGGATCCAGTTTCTAATCCCACAGCTCAGGGAGGACAGAATTTCTCACCACAGAGGAGGGTTCAAGCAAAGACTACACCCCCGTGTGCCAGGCACGCCAGGGCTGGGAGGCCAAAGGCGAGGGGCTGCGGGCCGCCCTCCCTGGGGTGCAGAGGCTGGCTTTCCATGGAGGTCTGGCCTGGGGCTCCCTGCAGGCACGGTGGCTCCACCGGATCCAGTCAGAGGGGGTGGCAGGCCCCCAGGCGAGGTGGCCCAGGCCTCCCTTCTCTCCCTTCTGTGCTAAGAACCGGAACAGCCTCCAAAGGGCTCCCCGAGCCCGGCACGGCCTTGCAGGACACCACAGCCTTGCAGTTGTCAGACTGGTCTGCAGCCTGTGCCTCACCGATGACAAGAAAGGCAAATCCATGGCCCCGTGGGCGGCTCTGCTAAACCACGGGGCAGCCGCCCTTGCTGCCCCACTGACCCCCGTGTCCCACCTCTCCAGCTGGGGCTCCCACTGTTCTCGTCCCCTGGGGATACTCTCTGCCAGGTGGAACGTCACTTTGCCGCTTGCTTTGTCACTTTCGTTGCAGTTATAGCGCATCTTGGCCTCAGTGCTCTCTTCACAAGGAATTTATATCATTAGGGGCCACAAGAAAAATTTCTTCTTTCATCCTCTCTGGCCAGCCTGTGCCATCAAGGCTTCCAGTACGCCTCGGTGGCCGGCCTGAACCAGGCAAGAGACGCCTTCCTTCTCTGACTTCCTCCTCCTTGGCTTTGACTTCAGGTATGGCTCAGGGGGGCTGCATAATGCTCCCCTCCCCCAGCCCAATGTCCCCAGCCTGATCCCCAGAACCTGTGACTGGGGTTCCGTATACAGTGAAGGGAATGGGCAGACGTGATTGAGTAAAGGATGGAAAAAGACGGAGCGTGATCCCGGACGTGGACCCGGCCGAGTGTAACCTCACAAGCGTCCTGAGACGAGCGTGATCCCGGACGTGGACCCGGCCGAGTGTAACCTCACAAGCGTCCTGAGACGAGCGTGATCCCGGACGTGGACCCGGCCGAGTGTAACCTCACAAGCGTCCTGAGACGAGCGTGATCCCGGACGTGGACCCGGCCGAGTGTAACCTCACAAGCGTCCTGAGACGAGCGTGATCCCGGACGTGGACCCGGCCGAGTGTAACCTCACAAGCGTCCTGAGACGAGCGTGATCCCGGACGTGGACCTGGCCGAGTGTAACCTCACAAGCGTCCTGAGACGAGCGTGATCCCGGACGTGGACCCGGCCGAGTGTAACCTCACAAGCGTCCTGAGACGATGAAAGGGGCAGGCGGACGTGTCCAAGGAGGAGACGTGATGGAGGAAGCAGAAGTCAGCAGGTGCCCTGCTGGCCCTGAAGGTGGAGGAGGGAGCCACAGCCCATGAGGGCAGTGGCTTCTAGAAGCTGGAAGTGGCCTGGAAACTACACTCGCCTCGGGCTTTTAGCAGGAGCACAAGCCCGCCCCCACCTTGACCTTTGCCCAGGGCAGCTCCGGGCGGACGTCTGACCTCTGAAGCTCTAAGGTTTAAATGTACGCTGGCGAGGAGCTACAGCAGCAACAAGAAACAGACACAGTGGCTAATGGTGTTTAAACCAAGCCGACACACGGCCACCAGCCGTCACTGGTTGAAGCACTGGGCTATAGGGACAGGGTGGGCAGGCAACCCCGAGCTCAGATCCCAACCCGTCCACCTCCTGGGAGTGGGGCCTCGCGTGAAGTCACTTCACTCCTCTGAGGCTCAGTTTCCTCATCTGTAAAATGGCAAAATAAAATCACGAGTTTCAGGTATCTGGTGTAGTTAATGGTATTGTACCAACTTTGATCATATGCCTGTGATAACTGTACCAAGGCTACATAAGATGCCAAGACTAGGGCAGCGGGGCAGAGGGCATAGGGACTATACCACTGGGTAGTCTCCGGACTCCTTCGGCAACTTCTCTAAAATCATGTCCAATTTGAATGTAACTACTTATTTGAATTAAAATCATTATTATTTTTTGTCTTTTTTTGTCTTTTCAGGGCCGCGCTCGCGGCATATGGAGGTTCCCAGGCTAGGGGTCAAATCGGAGCTACAGCCGCCGGCCTACACCACAGCCACAGCAACGCCAGATCCTTAACCCACTGAGCGAGGCCAGGGATCGAACCTGCATCCTCATGGATACTAGTCAGGTTTGTTAACCACTGAGCCATGACAGGAATTCCCTAAAATTATTTTTAAAACTTTAAAATCATAACCCTTAGGGATATTGTCAGGGCCGTGGTTAAGTTCTTTGTGACTAGTGGCTGCCTTTGCTTTTGGATGACTTGCCACCTTCAGAAGCATTACAGAGAAAGCCCCAGAGATGAAATTTCTTCATGGGCAAACCCATCAAAAATACCAAATAAGGGAGTTCCCGTTGTGGCTCAGTGGGTTAGGAGCCCAGCTAGTATCCATGAGGATGCAGGTGGCCGGTGTTGCCGCAAACTGTGGCATAGCTCACAGATGCAGATCCTGCGTGGCTGTGGCTGTGGTGTAGGCTGGCAGCTGTACCTCCGATTCGACCCCTAGCCTGGGACCCTCCCTATGCCGCAGGTATGGCGCTAAAAAGACAAACTAATAGCAAAGAAGCAGGGAGGGAAGGAAAGGAAAGGGTTTTGATTGAGATCCTCGCCAGGTCTGGGTTGTGACTGAAATAGCTGGTGTCGGGCAGAGCCCACGCAAGGAGAGACGCGTGTACACGGTGGATCTCCTTCTAGGGGCGCCCTGCTGGGAGGGGTTTGGTCCGCTGGCCAGCGGGGCCACCTGGGGTCAGGACAGCCATCACCCTGTGGGGCATCGTGGCCCTTGCTCCCAGCCACTTGTCCCTCGCAGGCTGCCAGAGATGATCCCGCAAGTTTTCTTTGAAACAGACTCTTGTTGGCCTTTTCTTTCTTAACCTAAGTGGTTTATCGCGCAGGTCCCGGGACCTGCGGGGATATTCGCCCTTTAACCAAGACGCCTTGCTTTTAAAAGCCCCTTTGTGGCTTCAGGGCCCTTAACCTAGGAACAGGCTGCCTCAGTCTATACTTGGGGCCCCCGATCTAGAACTGCACGCCCGGCAGCTCAGGCCTCGTCCGGATACCCGGAGTGCCCAGTGTTTAGAAAGCACAGGCCCGAGGCAGGCCTCCCCATCCCACGCATTCAGAATGGCGTTCATGCCACCCTAGAGATGACACGGGCTGAGCGGGGAGCACCCAGACGAGGGCTGGGGCCCAGGTCCCCAGTGCGGCTGACAAGGCCCCACCTGAGCTGGCCCTGCCCTGTCACCGCCCCAAGCCTCGAATCCAGGCCCACTCCCCTTGCTGTTCTCCACCCTCCCAGACACACTGGACCCTCCCCAGCCTCCCCAAACACAGTCACACGGGGCAGGCACCCTCCAGCGTCGCCCTCCTCGGGCCCTCCTCGGGCCGAGTGAACCGGCCCTGCTCGGGGACCGTCCCGCCCCAGCACGCAGCATGCCAGACTACAATTATTTCAAGGCCTGCCTCCCCAGAGCTGGTGGGCTCCTCCAGGACAGAGGCCAAGCCTCCGCCCCCCAGCTCCGGGCAGAGCAGGGCTGGGGGGCTGGAAATGGTGTGGAAATGCACGAGGGAGCCCTGAGCCGGGGGTAGGGGGGAGTGTCCAGCCCCGACCAGCACGGAGAGCACAGAAGCCCAGCGGAGGGTTCTCTCTGGGGCCACCTTTCATTTGTCACATTAATAGGCAGGGATTCAGATTTCTCCCGTGGCATGACTAATGCAGGGGATTTTCACTGTTGATTACTAAAATAGCCCCCAGCAATGGATGGGTGGGTGACTTCATGCTGAGCTCTGGGACGTCTGCTGCTCTGGGGGTCGGGGTAGGTTGGGGGGGGGCGACACTGTCATTGGCTATTTTGACTCTGGCGAGGAAAGGGTCCTTGGCAAAAGGCCAGCCTGCACGGACCCACCTGCCGGGGTCCCAGAGGCTGCAGGCCCCGCTGGCAAGGAGGGAGTACCTCCCCTGCCATCCGCCCCAGTCCTGGGGCCTCTGGGGGCGAAAGGGTGGCCTCTGGTCCCTAGGCACTAAGTCACGGCCCTCCAGGTACCCGTGAGGCTCCCCATCCGTCTGCTCTCAGGGCAGAGGGAAGATGGGCTCCTTGGGGGCCTTCTGAGCAGCCCCTCATGAGGAAGCATCTTCTCAGACTCCTCTCCTGGCCCCTGGGCTGCCGCTGAGATGAGGCAGAGGCAAGGTCCATCTCTGAGAGCCTCGCCAACAGCCCCGGCTCCCTGCAAAACCAACGGCCACACGGCGGGGCCTCTGCTGGAGAAGAAGCTTGGTTGTGATACAGGACATGACGCTGCTCTGTCTTCTTCCCCCAAGACCCCCTGCGAGGTGACCAGACTAAACAATCTTGGCGGGAGAGACGGGAAAGCCAGCCTGCAGCCCCGGGACTGCCAGCAGACACACAGAGGGACCAGGCAGCTTGTCCCTGAGGTGAAGCCCCAGCCCTCAGGGTGGCAGGCTTGTGGTGGCCAAGGGACAGCCCTGCTGCCAGATAATGCTGTTCCGCCTGACTTCCAGACTCAGCTTCCTCAGCAACAGGTGACTCTGGGCGGTGCTGCTGACTTTCCTGGCCCCTCCTTCCCTGCTGCCATATGGAGACGCAGCCCCTGATGAGAGCAGCTGGCTGCCCCCGAGAGGAGCTGTTGCCCAGGGCCCTCCTGGGTCCTCACTGGCTGCCGTCCTGGTACCACAGACCTGGAAGGGCTGTTGGAGACCAGCTACTCCAAGGGTCCCATTTCACAGAGCAGCAAACTGAGGCCAAGAGAGGAAAGGGATTGGCCTGAGGTATCTCCAGCCAGGAAACGACTTCCTTTCATCTCTCTCTTTTGTAATTTTTAAATTTAATTTAATTTTTTATTTTTTTGCTTTTTTAGGGCCATGCCTGCGGCATATGGATGTTCCCAGGCTAGGGGTCGAATCAGAGCTGTAGCTGCTGGCCTACACCACAGCTACAGCAATGCCAGATCCTTAACCCACTGAACGAGGCCAGGGATTGAACTCGTATCCTCATGGATTCTAGTCAGGTTTGTTACTGCTGAGCCACAATGGGAACTCCGTCTCTTTTTTAAATGAAGCTTTGTATTGGAAGGTTCTAGCCGGTTCACATGCTGTTGTAAGAGATAATACAGAGAGACAGCGTGGACCCTTCACCCCCAGCGAGACAGGTGTCACTTTTGAGAGGGCTCTGAGATGGGGCTGGGGTGTGCCTGCGCCCTGGTACAGGGCCACGAGGGAATGAGGCCAAGGGAAAAGGCTAAGGTTCATTCAGAGCCAGGTCTGATAGGCTTGATCTCAAACTGGAACTGAAACAGAGTCTTTCTTTTTTTGCAGCATCCGAGACTATTGAGGAAGTAGCTCCGAGTGGCCCGTTTTGCCCATTTACTCAGCCGGCTCCTCCCAGGCCTTCTCCCACGCCCCTGCTGCCCTGCTCCTGCCTCCTCCCACATTGGAAGAATGGGAGGCCCCAGAAAACGGAAGCTGCTGGACAGCTCAGCATCCCCCTGCTCGGGAGACCTCCCAGCAGCCCCCGAGCCGCCAGCTGTTCGCCCCAGCAGCCGGAGGGGTCCACCTGGCTGAACCACGTGTGTCGTGACTCACCAGCTTTCCGCGGAAACATGGCCTCGCTCCTGTACCCTGGCCTCTGCCAAGTCCCTGCAGATGCCCGCAGTTTCCACTGCCTGTCATTTATCAGAAAGACCAGCTCTCGACTGTCAGGCTTCAATGGTCAAGTCTCATTTGTATTACCTCTCAGATTCCTCAATACCAGCAAGCGATTCAAATTCATCCTGACAGGCAACAGCATTTAAGAAACATTTCTGGAAAAAAAAAAAAAAAAAACCCACAAACCCCAAACCAGCTATGGTCCTCTGTTCCTGGAGGTGGACAGAGTCCCTTTAATAGCCTCTTGAGTATATTTTTTTCTCTTTAAAAACATTGCATTGGAGTTCCTTTTGTGGCTCAGTGGGTTAAGCACCCCACATGGTGTTTGTGAGGATTCGGGTTCGAGCCCTGGCCTCACTCCATGGGTTAAGGATTCTGCGTCGCTGGGGCTGTGGTGTAGGCCGGCAGCTGTAGCTCTGATTCAACCCCTAGCCTGGGAACCTCCCTATGCCGCAGGTGTGGCCCTAAAGAGAAAGAAAATAAATGAATAAAGAAATCATTTAACCCATTTAAAAAACTTCATTGAAGTCTAGTTGATTTACAGCGCTGTGTTGATTTCTGCTGCGCAGCAGAGTGATCTGGTGATGGCGCTGATCACAGGAGACTGAACAGAGTTGCCCATGCTCTCCAGGAGGAGCTTGCTGTTTATCCAGCTTTTCGAGCGCTGATGATGCTTTAACCCAGTTTTCAGAGGTGTGAGCAGTTCCCTCCACCCCATCTTGTAACACGGTTGTCAGAAGCCAGCCCCCCAAAGGCGCTCTAACGAGTGAAGCTTTTTACTTCTTTGCTAAAGGGCGAAGCAAGAGGGGCAAGGGAACCGGACCGCTCCAGTGGATGGGATGGGACACAGTCACCCGCACCCTCGCAGACGGTGCCTGAGAGAGAAGAGCAGTCTGGGCAGAGGTGGGATCCCAGCCGGCCACGCCCTGGCCCTGGAGAGAGACTCAGCTGGACCCGCGGTGGCAGGAACCCAGTGTCGGTGGTCAGGGAAGCAGGGAGCAAGGAGCAAGTTGAAGGATCGGGTCCCAGGCCAGGTCTCGGCCTCCCCGCCTGCCCCATCTCCCACCAGAAGCCTCCGCTGTTGCTTAGCGCCCCAAACCTCTGCCCGCTGGGAACCGTTTTCCTGAGTGGCAGGTGGCTGCTCTGCCCCAGGGCCCCATGTGACAATGCGTGGGCAGGTGACACAGGGGGGCCAGTGCGGGGAACAGCCTGTACGTGGAGCTGAAGAGGCCTCAGCCTAAGGGCTGGGCAAGGCTGGGGGCCCGGGAGCCTGGCAGTGCTTGGCGAGGCTCTAGAAAATCCTGAGGATGAACCCGAAGGGCCTTTAACCTCATTCCCTTCCTCCGAAGGCCGCTTTTTAATAAACGGGCCCTCCTCCCAGGCACCCGCATTGAGAAGCTAAGCCCGACCTTCCCCTGCACACTCCGGTGTGGGGGCAGGCGTTCCAGGCCAGCAGGGGCCCCCGGGAGCCAGCCCGCAGCAGCGGACAGCCTCAAGAGGCTTGGCACGATGCCGAGATGGCATCAGCTCTGATTCTCTGGTAGCAACACAGGCCTCCATGGGCTGAGAGAGCCAAGACTTTTGATAGGTCGCTGGGGAATGGGCCTCACACACATCTAGAATGTTCTGGTTGGTGCCAAGCTATTTTTTGATTTTTGTCTCATGATCAAATCATGCAGCCAAAAATACAAACAGCGTTCCAACTTCTAACATCAGTATCACTTTACCGTGGCAACAACGATGGTCATCTAAGAAGTAGGACAAAGAACACATTTATTTTATTTTATTTTATTTTTGCATATTCCACGAGACACACAAAGATGAGAGCTTGTCCGAGGGGCCAGCGACCTAAGGGGGCACGGGGCAAACCTCTGCGCTCTGGCGATGGGGAGGCCGAGTCCCAGAATCCTTGACAATCCAGGCAGCGTCCTTTGAATTTGGGTCGTGCCTTAACATTTTACAAAGCTTCCCGCCATCTCTTGAACCTTCACTGCACTGTGAGAGGCAGGCTGTGCAGTGGGTCAGGGCAGGTAAGCAGGAGCCAGGCTGCTGGAGTCGGGAACTTACTCTCTTCCTTAGGGTTGCTGTCAGGGCTCAATGAAATAATATGTATACTGTGTTTAGAACAGTGCCTGGCACACACTCTGGCTGTGGCTTTTTTTAAAAAAAAAACTTTTCAGGGAGTTCCCGCTGTGGCATAATGAGATCAGCGGCATCTCTGAAGCACCAGGATGCAGGTTCGATCCCCGGTCTGGCACAGTGGGTTAACCGATCCCACGGCAGCGGCTGCAGCAAAGGCCGCGACTGTGGCTCGAATCTGATCCCTGGCCTGGGAACTCCATATGCTGTGGAGCGGACAAAAAAAGAAGGAAAAAAATCTTGTCGGGACCCACCGAAGCATCCTGAAGTGGGAAGAGCAAGATTATTATCCCATTTGACAGATCCTAAAATTGAGGCTCGGGGAGATACTGTGATTTGCTTTTTGCTTTATTTTATTTTCTTTTTCTTTTTTAACAGTCGCACCTGCAGCATATGGAGGTTCCCAGGCTAGGGGTGGAATCGGAGCCGCAGCTGCTGGCCTACACCACAGCCACAGCCATGCGGGATCCAAGCCACATCTGCAACCTACACCACAGCTTTGCAACCCCAGACCCTTAACCCATTGAGCGAGGCCAAGGATCCATCCCACATCCTCACAGACACTATGTCGAGTTCTTAGCCTGCTGAGCCACAACAGGAACTCCATTCTTTGCTTGCTTTTATATCGCTAGTCAGTGGTGGAGCCAGGAATCGATCCCAGACCTTTACTCTACACCCGGGCCCTTTCCACCAGGCTGGCCACGTGCCTCGACAACTTCTCCAGCTTGTTCACACACCTCGCCTACATATAAGTCAAGGAAACACCTTCTTTTCCCCCAGGTGCAATAAGAAAATCACCATGTGTATAACACTTGTCTAAAGATCCCAGGCGGCCTACCTGGGCAGTGGGACTAAACCTTTGAGAAAAGAGTCACAAACGTTCCAAGAAAGGTGAGAAGTCACTTCACTGAGATCTGGGTTGAGATCACTGGATCCCTGGCGGGGGGGGGGGGGGCGGGCAGGAGGCAGTGGGGGTGGGGAAGCCAGTGCTGCGACCCAGGGGCTCCACCCAGAGCTGCCCGGGGTATGCAGACCCAGGCCTGCCCTGGGGCCCCTGTCCCCGGCAGGAACACTTGTTAGGGTAGGCAGGTGACGGGCCAGGCCGCAGCAGCCCAGAGAAGGAGGCTACTGGCACGGACAGGAAGCAGACAGGGATCCATTCTCTGCCCCTCCAGGTGCCTCTTCCCTCAGCCCCCTGCTCACGGGACGGAGCCCGAGCTTCCTCTCACCTGTACCGGGGCTGGGGCACTGGGGCTGGAGAAAGGCTGGAGAGTTGGGAGAGGGGACGGGCACCAGTGGCTCGCAACGCAGGTACCACTTTAAAGACAGGGGTTCCACCAACCGATCCAGCAGAGCGGGGGTGGTGTAACGGTGAGCACGGCTGCCCGCCAGCAAACCGCCTCTGGACTCTTGCGGGTTGAATTGGACCCCGCCCCCAAATTCACATGTTGAAGTCCTACCCCTGGTACCTCAGACTGTGACCTTACTTGGAAACAGGGTCGTTGCAGATGTGATGAGAAAAGAGGGGGTCGTGGCGGAGTGGGGTGGGCCCCTCAGCCAGTGTGCCTGCAGTTCTTACACAAAGGGGAGTTCGGATCCAAACACACACACACACACACACACACAGAGAGAGACACCACGTGAAGATGAAGACAGAGATGGAGGCGATGCTTCTCCAGGCCAAGGAACCCTCAGGATGGCCAGGAAACCACCAGAAGCCAAGGGAGAGGCCTGGAACAGATTCCTCCTGCCAGGCCTCAGAAGACAGCAACCCTGCCCACACCTTGGCCCCGGAATCCAGCCCCCAGAACTCGGAGGCAACGCGTTTCTGTGGTTTAAGCCCTCCAGCTTGCGGGGACTTTATTACAGCAGCCCCAGGAAACTAACACACACACAGACACACAGACATAGACACAGACACACACACACACACACACACACACACACACACACACCCCACCACCACCACCCCAATAGGAGCTGCGTGCTATCTTCCTTACCATGGAGGCCGAGGAAGGGGGAGTGGTCCGTCCATCATTGCGGAGGTGGCCGGGGCTCAGACGCTGGGCTTCGAGTTCAGTGTTAGGTTTATAACAATGACTTTTGATTACTGAACACCTACTGCGAGCCAGGCACCACCCCCAGGGGCCAGGCGGGGGCTCTCATTGAACCCTTCTATTTTCCAGATGAGATCAGGCCGGGGAAAGGTGGGGAAGCCGGGAGGCACCGGCACGTCTGGCTGACTCAGTAGCCTGGCTGGACACCATCACCTGATGCTGTCCCCTCTGGGTGACCTCCTGAGCCGAAGGCTGACAACTTGTTCCCAGCCCCCCAGTAGATGCTGGTGAGAAATGACCCCAAGTGCCCATCACCCAGCTGGTAGGCCAGCAATCTATGCAGGAAGTCCCCTGGCCTGGGGCGCAGCTCCTGGGGGCTATTTAGAGATGTCTCGTTCCCTCCTGGCATAACTCCTGAAACCCGAGGGCCAGCCCTCTCTCGGGGGCTGCTGCACAGCAGCCTCCCAGGAATGCTCCCATGACACTTTCACTAGAGCCTGGAGCTGGCCTGGAGCCCAGCTGGCATCAGCCATTGCCCAGGGCAGGTGGCAGGAACCCTGGCAAGGGGGTCACCCTGGGAACTTTTCTGGGCTGGACCAAAGAGGGTGCGCAGAAGCAGGGGTCACTCCGGCCTGGGACCCTGCCCTCTGCTGAGGGGTGGGGCTCAGGGGCCCCACCTGCTGGAGTAGTTGCTGCAGCTCACCCACCTGTGATGGAGCTAAGTCAGCCAGAGGGGACAGCGAAGGGGACAGAGGAGAATCTTCCTAGAGAGAAACCATCTCCTCTAAGATTTGTAAGCTCTGGAGATTTGCAAGGGAACAGCACGGATGCTAAACCAACATGCTGGGGAGGAAGGCAGGTGCCAGGCTAAATAAAGAAAGACATGTGAGGACGAACCCAGAGAACACGCTGCTTTATTTCCACAGGGAGACACAAATGTATATTAATGAGGATTTTGAATGCCAAGAAATCAAATAATGACATAAACATCACAGTAAACACCAAAGCCCCAGAGTTGGCTGCAATGACTTGCTAAGGAAGGAACGGGACTTCGTGTGCCATGCTCTGCCGCCCTCTGAGCCTTCACAAAAGACAACTCCGCTCCAGGACTTGACCCTCTAAGAAGCTCCTGGCTTCAGCCCCTGACACCGGAGAGAAGCCCAAGGATGGCCCTGTGGGTGCTGAAGCCACAGAGCACAGATGTGAGCTGGGGTTCGTGCTGTGGGCGTGGAGTGTTCTGACGAGTCTTGAGGCAAGTTGACTTCCTAACCCCTTCAGATGTGGTGGGAGACGGGGGTGGGGGAGAGGGGACCTAAAGAGGGCAGCCTCTCCATGGGAGCTCCCGCAACGAGAAGAAATCTCCTCCTTGTGTGGCCTGGGACGACGCAGGTGTGGGGGGCTGCTCCCATCCAGACCTATGCCCAGCTTGGCCTGCTGGCCAGACAGCCGTACATGGACCGGTGGCACCAACGCTTCACGATCCTGATTCAGACCTGAAATAGTTCTCTCCCTCTCTCTTTTTGGGGGAGTTTGGCCACACCCACAGCATGTGGAAGCTCCTGGGCCAGGGATCAAACCCACCCCACAGCAGTGACCCAAGTTGCGGCTGTGACAACTCCAGATCTGCAACCTGCTGAGACACCTGGGAACTCCAACATCTATCTCTTTTTGGCTGCCAAGCATCTTAATTCCATTCCCAAGGTTGAGGAAGCTGAAAGCGCCAGTCGCGCCCTCTCCCAGCTTCCTTTCGAAGCTAGAGCAGGCTGGGTGGCTGACGCTTCAGCCATTCGATTTGGGGTCAGTGCTATAACGTTGAAGAGAAACAGGGCCAGTGAGGAATCTGCCACAGCACCCATCTCCTGGAGCAATTGTACCAGTGATGCCAGAGGCCATCCACGGCAAGGGGAGTGGGCAAACTTCAAGGTCTACTGCTCAGTGGTGCCAACAGAGGTGTTCTAATCAGACGGATTCTTTTTTTTTTTTTTTGGTTGGGGGGGGCACACCCTCAGCATTCGGAAGTTCCCCAGCCAGGGACAGACCCCAAACCAAGTCAGTGACCTGTGCCACAGCAGTGACAATGCCAGATCCTTAACCCACTGCACCACAAGGGAACTCCTAATCAGACTGGTTCTATACCATGATTTTGCCTGTGGAGCAACCAAATTCTCTAATCTTCCCAGCAGTTCTGTGAGCTACCCCATATCCTTCTTACAAATTCCTTTATCCTAATAGCCTTTAAAGGGTCCACAGGTTGCACTCATTTTTCTGATTCTCTGTTCATATATATATATCTATATATAGTCTTTTTAGGGCCACACCCACGACACATGGAGGTTCCCAGGCTAGGGGTGGAATCTGAGCTGTAGCCACCGGCCTATGCCAGAGCCACAGCAATGTCAGATCCGAGCCACATCTGCAACCTACACCACAGCTCACGGCAAAGCCAGATCCTTAACCCACTGAGCGAGGCCAGGGATCGAACCTGCGTCCTCGTGGATATTAGTCAGATTCATTTCTGCTGAGTCACAACGGGAACTCCTGATTCTCGGTTCTTTTCGACTTTATCCCCATAATCCCTATTCTCGTCTTAGAGCTTTAATATTTTAGAGAGACTCTTTTATAATGTTTTAACTACATTTTTTAAAAATTTCCCTTTAGTGGGAGGGCTAATCCTCCACTATCGAAAGTGGAAGCCTCAACTTTTCAACTCTGATTTCCCCATCAAGGTCACGTAGCCAGAGATGGACCAAGCCTCTAGCACAGCCCTCATCAGCTTTCTTTTCCATTGTTCATTTATCATTCCAATGGGGACACTCTGAGAACATGAGCGGGTCCAGTTTATTTTGACATCCTCAGCACTTGGCACAGTGCTGGCTCAAAGCAAATGCGCAGGAAGTGTTGCTAGAATGAATAGAGTACTGAAGCTATGGCTTTTAGAAGAGAGATTTGTGTTGGACCTCGAAGAATGGCCAGGATGTGGCGAGAACAGGGAAGGATATATTCCAGGTTCACAACAAGGATTTATGGTCCTCTAACAATCAGGGTTTTGTTTGCTTGTTTGTTTGTTTTGTCTTTTTAGGGCCCTACCCGAGCATATGGAGGTTCCCAGGCTAGGGGTCGAATTGGAGCTGTAGCTGGCGGCCTACACCATAGCCACAGAAATGTGGGATCCAAGCCGTGTATGCGACCTACACCACAGCTCACGGCAACACCAGATCCTTAACCCACTGAGCAAGGCCAGGGATCAAACCTGCGTCCTCATGGATGCTAGTCAGATCCGTTTCCACTGAGCCAGGACGGGAATTCCCAATCAGAAACAAACTCTGGATCATTTTCTGAAGAGTGATTTAATGAACTGGGAAATAAATTAAGAATATAGAATATGCACAGGGAAACAACTGAACAGAAAGGGACACAGAAGATAGAATAAGATCTAAGCTATGTGCAATTGGTATCCAAGGGAGAAAAGGGGCAAGAGAAAATGGGAGCAGAAGAAATATTTGAAGAGCTAGTGGTTAGAGACTTTCCAAAACTGATAAGACATCAAAACTGTTGATTTGAGGAGTTCCCGTCGTGGCGCAGTGGTTAACGAATCCGACTAGGAACCATGAGGTTGCGGGTTCGGTCCCTGCCCTTGCTCAGTGGGTTAACGATCCGGCGTTGCCATGAGCTGCGGTGTAGGTTGCAGACGCGGCTTGGATCCCACGTTGCTGTGGCTCTGGCGTAGGCTCGTGGCTACAGCTCCGATTCGATCCCTAGCCTGGGAACCTCCATATGCCGTGGGAGGCGGCCCCAGAAAAGGCAAAAAGACAAAAACAAGAACTGTTGATTTGAGAGGCCTACAGACCTCATCAAGGATGGTATTCAGAAGCATATCCTGGCAAAACTGCTGAAATAAAAGACAAAGAGAAAACACCAAATACAGACAGAATTAAATTATATGATGTTTGGGATTTACTTTGAAATGATGCAATAGGACTGGAAGAAGTTGGTGGGGTTATAGATGAACATATATGGGGAACGTGAACTTGCAGAAGTGCCACCCATTAGGTAGCAGAGGAGCCCTCCCACCGTAAGCGACCGTAAAAATGGACAAAATATATGAGGCAATTGCTTTCCGGCATTATAAGTTAGGCACTAGAGAGAAAATAAAAGGATGAAATAAAAGGATGGACTCCGCAATTGCTCCAGTTCTCTGCACGGGGAAGAGTCCCCAGCTGCAGGGAAGCAAAGTGGAATCCCAGCAGAGACGGTGGTCCTACTGAGGCGAGGAAGCAGAGGCCAGGGTTAGAAAAAGCTGGAACGGTCGTGATCTTTGGAACAGGGCCCTGGAGGGGAGAGAGCTACAAGGGGAGGGAAGCACCAAAAGTCCAGGTATGAGTGTGCCAGAGATGTCATAATAAACAACCACAAACTGGGTGGCTTAAATAAATGTGCTCTTTCACAGTCTGGAGGTTAGAAGTCCAAAACGAAGGCGTGGGCAGGGCTGGTGCCTTCTGAAGGTTACAAGGGTGAGATCTCTTCTGGGCCTCTCTCCTTGGCTTGCCGACGGCCATCTTATCCTTATATCTTTTCACACCACCTTACATCTATAGGTTTTTCTGGGTTCAAATTTCCTCTTCTTAAAAGGACACCAGTCATATCGGATTAGGCCCCACCTTAATGAATTCACTTTTTTTTTTTTTTTTGCTTTTTGAGGGCTGCACTCGAGGCATAGGGACGTTCCCAGGCTAGGGGTGGAATCAAAGCTACAGCTGCCAGCCTACACCAGAGCCACAGCAACTCAGGATGTGAGCAGCGTCTGTGACCTACACCACAGCTCACGGCAATGCCGCATCTTTAAACCACTGAACCAGGCCAGGGATCAAACCTGCATCCTCATGGATACTAGTCAGATTCATTTCCACTGGCCGCCACAGGAACTCCCTTGATCTCACTTTAATGTAATCACTTCTGCAAAGATTCTGTCTCCAAATCCCATCACAGTGTGAGGTACTGGTGGCTAGGACCTCAACATAGAAATTTGGAAGGAACACAATTCAACATACAAGAGTCCATGTGGGGTCCCCTGGAAGTCTTTGGCTGGAGTCTGGGCTATAGATAGGCAGAGCAAGACAGGCATCTCTGAGGTCAAGTATACAATTAACAATTAGCGAACATATGAGGAACCATGAAATAGTAAAATGAGCAGTCAACTGAACTCAACCTTGAGATGGTCCAGATGTTGGATTTAACAAAGGCTTTAAAGCAAGTATGAGAAAATATAGTCTAAGAACAAAAGGCAA
The DNA here is from genome assembly GCF_016906955.1 of Phacochoerus africanus. Classification (NCBI taxonomy): domain Eukaryota; kingdom Metazoa; phylum Chordata; class Mammalia; order Artiodactyla; family Suidae; genus Phacochoerus; species Phacochoerus africanus. The sequence continues at coordinate 126,010,666 of NC_062560.1, read as the reverse complement.
ATATGGTATGGATGAGTGAACAAATAGGAGATTTAAGCAGAAAAGTTAAAACTATCCAAAATAACCAAACAAAACTCTAGAACTGAAAAAGGACAATAACTGAAATAAATAATTCACTGGATGCGATTCACAGTAGTTTGAAAAAGAAGGAAGACGGACCCAGTAACTCTGAAGACAGATGAACAGAATTTATCCAATATGAGGAACAGAGAAAAAAGTGAAAAAATGAACAGAACCTCAGGGACCTTGAGAAATCAAATAGTATAATATGCATGCGAATTGTAGTCTCAGAGGGAGAAGAGAGTGAGAATGAGGCGGAAAAATATGTTAGGAAATGATGGACAAAATAGTAAAAAGTTTGCTGAAAGTTATAATAGAACCAAGGAGCTCAGCAAACTTCAAGCATAAATAGGTACAAAGAAGACCATGCCTAGGCGTATCATAGTCAAACCACTGGAAACCAAAGGTAAGAGAAAGTCGCAGAAGAAGTCAGGAGAAAAAAATATATACATCACATACAAGGGAACAATGATACACACAGTGCTGGGGCAACTGGATAGCCATAGGCGAAGAAAAAAAAAAATTGCCACATGGACCCCTCATGTTGACTTGTGTGTGTGTGTGTGTGTGTGTGTGTGTGTGTGTGTGTGTGTGTGTGTGTGTCTTCATATGGAGGTTCCCAGGCTAGGGGTTGAATTGGAGCTATAGGCACTGGCATACGCCACAGCCACAGCAACTTGGGATCCAAGCCACATCTGCAACCTACACCACAGCTCATGGCAACACTGGATCCTTGACCCACTGGGCGAGACCAGGGAGTGAACCTGCATCCTCATAGATACTAGTCAGGTTCATAACCTGCTGAGCCACAGTGGGAACTCCCTCATGTTGCCCTTTTATAGCCCGTCCTTCACTCTGTTAACCAGCAATCTGTTCTCCATTTCTATAATTTTGTCATTTCAAGAATGTTACATAAATGGAACCATACATATAAAAAAGCCAACCATAAATAGGATTAGCAATTCTCACTTAGAATAATGCGCCGGAGATGCTTCTGGGCTGATGCCTGCATGGATGGTTCTTTCCTTTTCTTGCTGCATAACAGTGTTGCATGGAATAGATGCATCACGGTTTGCTTAACCATTCACTTGTTGACGGACCTCTGGATCATCTCCAATTTTAGACTATTATGAATACAGCTGCTGTTACACTCGTGTACCAGTTTCGTGTGGACATAAGCTTTTCTTTCCCTGGGATACAGGCCAAGAGTGCAACTGCTTGATTGCATAGTAGTTGCACGTTTAGTTTTTTAGGAAACGGCCAAATTAGTATCCAGATAGTCTGTAGCGTTTAGTGTTCTCACCAACAACACATGAGTGATCCAGACCTAGCATCCACCCTAGAGCATTTTGCTTTAGCTATTCTGCCAGGTCTGTAGTGATATCTCATTGTGGTTTTAATGTGCGTTTCCTTGATGGCTAATGATACTGAACATCGATTTTGGTTTACCTATAGTGTCTGAGAGTATCTTTTCGTATAGTTTGCCTAGTGGTTGCTCTGGGTATTATATTATATATATTCTTAGTGCATATGTTATTATGCTATGAATATGTAAATATGTAAATTATGCGTGAGCCTACAGGTGCCAATATTTACCAGTCTGAGCAAAGTGCTCAAGCCGTACTTCCTTTACCCTCCCCCGCTCCTAATATCTTCAAATACTTCCTCCACGTCCATTCGGAACCACCTCAGACTGTTGCCATAGAACTTAATTTAGAAGACCTGAGAGAAGGCGAAGATCCTCTATTCATCCACACTTTGGCTCTGTCCATTTTGCGTCCTTCCTCACTGATGCGTCCCGGATTCCCTCTTGTATCACTTCCCTTCTGTCTCGAAAATCTCCTTTGGTCACTCTTTTAGGATAGGACCCCTAGTGACAAAAAGCTCTGTTTCCTTCAACTGAGCACGTCCCCGCTTCATTCCTGAAGGAGACTTCCGACGTGGTTGTGAACGTATATGGAGACTTTGGGTTGGCAGGATTTGGTTTTGTTTGGTTTTTTCTCTCAGCACTTGAAAAATGTGCAACTTCCTTCTGGCCTCCATGGCTTCTTATGAGAAATCTGCTGTCTTTTGAATTGTTTGCCTTTAGTCAGGATCATTTCTCTCTTACTACTTTCAAGATGCTTTCTTTATCTAGAGTTTTCAGATGTTTAGTTATGTCTTGGCATGTATTTTGGGGGGTTATATTGTTTGGGGTTCCTGTAGCTTCTAGGTAGGCCTGTGTCTTTTGTCAAATGTGGCTCTTTCTTTCTTTCTTTCTTTCTGTCTGTCTGTCTTTCTTTCTGTCTTTCTGTCTTTTTAGGGCTGCACCTGTGGCATATGGAGGTTCCCAGGCTAGGGGTTGAATCGGAGCTGCAGCTGCCGGCCTACGTCACAGCCACAGCAACGCGGGATCCGAAACACGTCTGCCACCCACACCACAGCTCATGGCAACACTGGATCCTTAACCCACTGAACGAGGCCAGGGATCGAACTCTCAACCTCATGGTTCCTAGTCGGATTCGTTTTCCCTGTGCCAGGATGGGAACTCCACATTTGGCCATTATTTCCTTGCATACGTTTTCAGCCCAACACCTTTCTCTCTCCTTCTGGCACTACTGTGACACAAATGTCAGATCTTCTGTTATAGTCCCACAGGTCTCCAAGGCTCTGCTAATTTTGTTCAGTCTTTTTTTTCCCCCCTGCTGCTCAGTGGCATAGTTGGATAATTTCTATTGCGCCTTAAAGTTCACTGATGTTGACACATCAATTGATCGTCTTTTTCATTCAGTTTGAGATCGTCCTTGTTCTTGACAGGATGAGTGATTCTGGATTGACACATGAATATTCCCGGTAGTATGTTACGAGACTCTGGATCTTATTTACACATTGGTTTATCTGGTTTATTCTGACACTAAGGCAGCAGGGGAGGAGGGGATGAAGTGCTACCTCTTCACTGCCAAGTGGGGTAAGATCCGGGCTCCCTATTCTGCCTCTGCTGACATCCAAGGTAGGGGGCTTCTTGTTATTATATTACTACAATAATAATATATTAGTATTGTACTAATATGTTAATATAATGTTAGTATTCATATATTGTACATGACATTTTAATATTAACATTTATATAATATATTATTACTGTGTTAATATTAATAACAGTGTTATTGGGCAGGGATTTCCAGCTCCCCACCATACTTCCACTGATACTGGAATATATCACAGTGCTTTGCTACTGCTCCCCACGTGGCCTCCACTGACCCCATGGGCTTGGAAGTTTAGGCTCCCCAGGTCATGTCCACTGACACTACAGACAGAGGAGGTGTCTTGCTACTGGCTGGGGTGAATGAAAGTCCCAGCTCCCCACTCAGCCTTCTCTGAGTCCCAGTAGAGCCCGGCAGGGGTGGAAATCTGGCCTTGCCACCTAGCTTTTGATGGTGTGGGTGTGAGTGGGGCCAGTTTTTTTTTCCCCCCTGTGGCTAGAATAGAGCAGTCATTGTCTAAAAGTCTTCTGTCTTGTTTTGCTGCCTCTAGATTGAGTTGTTCTATATTTGTATCAGGGTGGTAGTTACACCAATCTATCTTTGTGTAAAATTCACAGGAATATATACAAACATGCCAATTTACAACTAAAAGTTTAAAAGTGAAGAGCTAACTTGGAGGAGTTGCCTTGATAGGCTTTTAAAGACTCATTATAAAGATAGAACAGTCAGAAAAGTGTGGTATTGGTAAAAGGACAGACAAGTAGGAGTTCCCACTGTGGTGCAGCAGGTTGAGGATCTGGTATTGCTTCAGCTGTGGCGTAAGTTGCAGCTCCAGCTGGAATAGAGTCTCTGGCCTGGGAACTTCCATATGCCATGGGTACAGCCAAAAAAAAGAAAAAAAAAAGAATAAACAAGTAAATCTATGGTAAAGAATAGAAAGTCCAGAAATAGAAATGGCCTCACACACATTTGGCCAATTAATTTGTAACAAAGGTGCCAAGGTAATTCAATGGGTGATAGTATAGACTTCAAAATATTCATACGGGGAAAAAGGAACCTCAACCCTTATCATATACCATATACAAAAGTTAACTCGCAATGGATCATAAATCTAAATGTAAAAGCTAAAACTATAAAAAATTTTTTCAGAAGAAAAAAAGAAAAATATTTGGAAATTTGGGATAGGCAAAACATTTTCTTGATAGGACCCAAAAGGGATGAACTGCATGTAAAAATATGGTGCCTTAGGTCTCATCAAGTTTTGCTCTGTAAAAGCACCGCTAAGAAAATTAAATGATAAGCTTGCAAACCATATATCTGAAAAAGGACATATACCCAGAATATACAAATTATACTTACAGTTTAACCACAAGACAAGGAACCCAATTTTAAAATGAGCAAACAATTTAAGGAGTTACTTTACAAAAGAAGACATGTGAATGGCCAAAAAACACATGAGAAAATACCCACCATCACTTGTTACTGGGGCAACACAAAGGAAAACACGAAGAGATACCCCTGAGCACCCGCTTGAATGGCAAATATGAAAAAGCTGCACAATAACAAGTGTCGATAAGGATGTGGTAGCAACTGGATCGCCTGAGCTTTGCATTGTGTCCATGCAAAACGGCACGATCGCTTTGAAAAACCCTTTGGCAGTTTCTTGTAAAGTTTAATATATGCTAACCACACAGCTCAGAGGAAATTCCATTACTAAATATTAGCCAAGAGACATGAACACATATGTTCACATATATATTTGTATACAAACGTTCATAGCAGCTTCATTTGTAATAGTCAAAAACTGGAAACAATCCAAATGCCATCAACTGGTGAAGAGACAAACAAGTTGCAGCATATGCACAGCATGGAATACTACACAGCACTGAAAAACCCAACTCTGACATAATGTAACAACATGAATGGACGCAAAGAAATCATGATGAGCAAGAGAAACATGGTATAAAAGAGGAAGTACCATACTGTTGCATTTACATGAAATTCTAGGAAAGGCAAGATTAATCTATGGTGACAGAAAGCAGATGAGTTCTTACCTGGGGCTGGGGGCAGGAGGGGTTCTACTGCAAAAGGGCACAAGAGAGCTGTCTGAGATAATGGAAATGTTCTGTATCAACAACATGGATCAATCTTGCAGACAATAGAAGAAAGCTACGCTCAAAAGAATATACATTGCATGACTTCATGTATTTCAGGTTCCCCCAAAAATAGGTAAAGTATACTGCTTAGGGATCCATACTTAGGTGGTAGAATTAAGAAGCTAAGCAGAGCAGGGACTGCTGGGAAAGCCAGGCTAATGGTTTCCTAGAGTGGGGAACGGAGGTGTCATGCTTGGGAAGGGACATGTGCACGGTGTCATCTGAGATGCTAGCAATGTTATCTTCCTGATCTGGATGGTGGTTACATGAGTGTTTACTTTCTGGCAATTTGTTAATCTGTAATGTTTTGACTCTGTACCTTTTTGATTGTCCACTATATTTTACCACTGAAGACATTAAAATAAAAAGAAGAGCAAAAAATGGTAACCGAAAGGCAAGCCAAAGTTGGTACAGGGGATAAGGTCAGAAGAGGAGAGAGCCGCACGAAGCAAGCAGCAAGGGCTGTGGGCCTAGGGCTGGGAGGTGTTTCTAGGGAAACCCCTGAACTTGCTGGGGGCATATGGACAATGCATCTTCTTGACTGCTGTCCTGTCACATCCCAGCACAGGACTGGGCAGAGAGCATGCTCAACTGAGGCTTGTGCACACATTGGTGGCATTAGGATGTGCCATTAAGACAAGCCCAAATCCGAGCCTATTCCCCAGGGGCCACCTACCATAAAGCATCAGACTTGGAGGCAAGGGACCTGGGCTACGGTGCCAGCAATGCCATTTCTAGCTACGTGACCTTGGACAGATCATTTCACCTCTCGGTACTGGTTTCTATTCGTTGTCCTGGCTGAGGGGGGCAGTGGGAGACAGAACGGATATATCTATGTATCTACAGCCTCCTGCATCCAAATCCAGCCTTTCGGAATGGCCCATGCGGTAAAGTCTTGAAGTGGGAACCCCAAGGGCCTCGACCTTACGGCAGCCAATTGGTCCTGCACATCTCATCATCCCTGGGTTCACATGCCCCTGGGTGTGAATTAGCATGGGCATGGGAGTGACTGTGTGCCAGCCGCTCCAAGCTGAATATCTGAAAAGGTGTCCAGAATGAAAGGGGGTAGCAGGAACGGGTAGGTGGGGGGGGTATGAAAGCCAAATGCTTTGAACCTCTGCCAACGTCACTGCACACGGTGCCCATGTGTCAGGCTTGAAGGTGGGGGAAGTGGCACGAGGCTGATATTTGCCAGGTCAGCACCAAAGGCAGGTGCATGCTTTGGGCTCACCACGGCTGCCTCCCAAAACTGCTCTGTCTGCACCCTGCTGCTTCGAGGCTCCAGGGGACCCTGGCTGGTAGCGGGGTTTACGGAGTCCTCTGTCTCCAGGTGCCCTGACAAGATATTCAAGCTGGAAACTTGGGACAAGCTTCCTTGTCCTGTTGGGGGACGAGTGGCCACTTCCTTTGGCTCTGAGAGAAAGGTTCTGGATTCACCCCCGGTCACTGCTAGGCAAGAACCCTGTGCAAATTAAAGCCTTAAGATGAGGGCTGGCTGGCAATAGAGGAATGGCAACAATGGAGCAGATGCTAGGGCCTTATCCATTTCAAAGGTTCATGAATAGCCAGCTGTACCACGGAAGGAGCCGGGCTTCTTTTTAATAACATATCATGGTCCTGATTAGGCTTCAAATGGTGCCAGCACCTGTTTTCTTCTTGTCCCTGTGCCTCATATATACACTTTTATTCTCAAGTAGATGTAGGAATCCACTGCAAATAGAATTAGCTTTGGGGAGAAATTATTTGCTGGTTCCTCCAACACGCGTGTGCGCGCGCGCGCACACACACACACACACACACAGTATAACTATGATCAAGACATTTTTTACAAAAGAAATCTCTCGAATCCCATCACCCTAACAGAGCTCTTTATCTTTGAGCATTTCCTGTGCAGAAAGTGTTTGTAAGCTGCACGATCACAATGTAAATATAGTGGCACCTTTTCCTTTACAAAACCTTCTGTTCCGTGTATCCCCCAGCCTGCTGCAGGTTTCAGAACAAGCATATTAAATGGCCTCATAATATGCAATGGAATGGATAGGCCATAATTTAATTAACCACCCCTTATTGTTGGACGATTCATTTGTTCCCAGTGTTATATTCCTACAGCCAATCGCAGAATGAACATCTTCGTGCATGTATCTGCTCAATTCTGCTGAAATGCTTCCCGACGAATAAAATCTCAGGAGGCAGAATTACTGGGTTAAAGGCTAGGAACAGCCCCAGGGCTCCTGCTTCCATTGACTGGGCTGCCTTCCATGGGGGACGGGGGGTTGCCTTCTGAAATGCACCCCCCCCACTAGCCGCCCTTCCCGTTCAGCCCCCCGAAGCTCCCCACGCACTCCCAGTGCCTTGGTTACTGCCTGTTGTGTGGGGATCAACTTCTATTTGCTCTCTGGCTGCCCTGCACCATGGTTTCAAAACAATGCACACTTGTTTTGGGAAACAGACTGAGCCGACGTGGAGTACCTCTGAGCGCCAACAGCTGAGAGCCCGCAGTCATTACCTTCAGGGCATGCCAGGCGTGGGCAGGGAGGAGCAGATGCGCTTGTATCCCCGAGCCCACACGTGGAGAGCTGTGCCCCGCTCCCTGTCGAGGGAGCCCCCGTGCTCTGACACAGGCAGCCTTGCACTGACTACCGGGCTCCCCTTAGCACCCACTCCGTGCCAGGTCCTGCCATGAACCAGAAATGACCCTTGCCCTGGAAGAGCCCCCCCACCCCTGGTAGAGCAGACGGCTAACAGGGATGCAATGGGGTGTCATGGGCAAGAGCAGGTGCATTACAACCCAGGCTGACTGGGGTTGGGAGCCCCCCCTTTGCCATCCCTTGTTGGGTGGCCTTGAGCGAGTTAATTTGTATCCTTCCCCCCGCCCCTTGGTTTCTCCATCTACAGTAGGGGGATAACAGCAGTGCTGCCCCCTGTTGGGTTGTCACAGGGAGTTAGTGAGTTGGGGCGAGGACAGCCTGCAGCACAGGGCCTGTCATGTAGTCAAGTAAGTGTTCAATAAATCCCAGCTACTCGAGTGTCATCGTATTTACTAAAACAACGTAGAAAGCGAGACATTTCCTGAAACTCTAAGAGAGGAGACAAAAGCCCAGTCCTCCTGCGCCTCCCCCCAGCCCTGCAGTGCGAGGTGCTGAGAAACACCGGCAGGCCAGACAAGCGGGCCTCTCCCACCAGCCCCAGGACACAAAGGCCGTGAACCCCGCAAGCAGCCTCAAGGTGGCTGGAGAGGAGAGGGCCTCAGTGACTCCGGGCTGCCTGGAAAACCATTCAAAGAAGGAGCTCCCATCGTGGCTCAGAGGAAACGAATCTGCATCAATGAAGACGCAGGTTTGATCCCTGGCCCCACTCAGTGGGTTAAGGAGCCGGCGTTGCCGTGAGCTGTGGTGTAGGTCACAGTCGTGGCTCAGATCCTGCGTTGCTGTGGCTGTGGGGTAGGCCGGCAGCTACAGCTCCCATTCCACTCCTAGCCTGGGAACTTCCATATGCTGTGGGTACAACCCTCAAAAAAAATTCACGGAAGCTTCCACTGTCTCTGCCTGAGTTATTTCTACCACGAGGGGAAAGTAACGTGGCCCGGCTGACTAGTCTTTCCCAAGTGCTAGATTGGCCTACTTGATTAGAAAAACACAGTCCTGGGTTGTCAGCCTTGCCAGCAATCAGTGCTAATGCACGGCCCAGCCGAGGGATACAGCAGGCCAGGCCCTGTGCCCAGCGCCACGCAGCCTCTGCCTCGTCTAGGACATGGTCCAGAGACATAAAAGAGCTGAGTGAAGAGCAGAGCTCCTAGAGCCGACGGTTACAAGTGCCAGTGATGCCTACTATGCAGTGAAAGGAACATGAGTGGGGCAGCTTCTCTCCCCACCACCCCCGAGTCCCAGGGCAAACTTTCCCAGAGGAACTGTCCATGGAGAATGGCCTTGAGCTGCCACGGCGGGCAGCGCAGACACACAGGCCACAGAAGTACCCATTTCTACTGTGGTTGGCATCCTGTCCCCGTCAAGCCTCACCCTCATCTCTGGGAACAACCTGCTCTCCTCTGGTGACCGGGAATCTGTTGTCTGCAGCCAACGTAGCCTCTCTTTTAATGGACCCATTTCTCATCACACTCCCTGTTTCAGGGCCGTTATCTAAGCACCTGCTGTGGCAGATGCAGACATGAGGCCAGCGTCATCCTCTTTCCTCTGAGTAACCTCAGCAGAAGCACCACCTCTCAGAGCAGGGCAGGCCCTGGCTAATCAGCCACTCTGGCATTTCCCAAAGCCTGTGCCACAGATAATGGATCTACAGCCTTCCAATAGATGCTCAGCTCCAAAACGCTTGGGGGGCGGTGGGGGGAGGCAAGAGTTTGAGTAAAGCTGGGTGGAGGAAAGGCAGCGAGTATTCTTGACGGCCCGACTTCCCAGAGCCTGTGACGGGCCTCAGTGCATCATGACGTCCAGAGGGGCTAGAGAACACAGCAGCGCCCAAACAGGTTGGGCACCAGGGCCAGGTGGGGAAAGCACTGCCCAAGATTCGAAGTCAGACAGCACCCTGCTGGGATATACACAACTCTTCCAACCCCTTAGTTTTTAGATGAAGACACTAAGGCCCAGAGAGGGAAAGGGACTTGCCTGAGCTTACCCTGGGAATCTGGTAGGGCTGCACTAAGGCAGCTGGTAGAACTTTCAGAAGAGCTGTCTCTAACCCTCCAGTTTTTCAGATGGGGAAGCCATTTGAAGGTTTTAAGCATGGGGTGATACGGTCAGAAGAGCATTTTAGGTAAATCCCTTATGGGTAGAGGATGCAGAGGGCGCCAGTGGGAGGAGGATGAAGACGAAATGAAAGCAGCGGCGGGAATGCTCTCAAGGAGGAGACACATTCTAGAAACAATTAGAAAGTGAACTGGCAGGACTTAGTGGCTGATTAGGTGGGTGAGAGGGAGGAGGTAGGGGTGATGCTGAGAAGTCTCGCCTGCGGGACCCGGTAGATGCAGGTGCCACATGCTGGAGAAAGGGCTGGCTAGCTGGGGGCAGAGGCTGCGGCACGCTCAGTGTAGACTTCCAACAAGCATTTGGCTTTATGGGGACAGGTTCAGGCTAGAGACCACGATCAGGGAGATAACTGCAAAGAGATGGAGGTTAAAGCACAAGAATGGAAGGAATGGCCCAGGGAGCACGTGCAGGGGAGTGATGGGTGGAGGCCTCCAGAGAGCTCCCCATCTCAACTTCACCTTTCTTTTGGCTTCCCTTCAGAGCACCGCCTCCAGGCAAGGAACGGGCCGGAAGGTAAATGCAAGGTGCTGAGTGGAGTTAAAGGACAGACAACTCACAAAACATGATTAAAAGAGTAAGTAAGTAAATAAATAAATAGATAAATAAATAAATACAACCCCCCACCCCTGCCATTTCCACCAATGGACAAGTCAATTTTTGTTGAAGCAATCCTACTGCAGATAAAACAAAAAATGTGGCGAACAAACGAAATAAAAACACATGACCCGAGTACAGCAGGGAGAGAGCAAAAGCAGGCAGGTACTCAAGGAGAGTCAATACTTGGAAGAAGAAGACGAGGCTGGGTCACGCTCTCATTTTGTGTGAGGTGTAGCCACTCGGCCCTCTGCAGGGCCGCTAACACTCTGCTGGGAAACTTGCAGCCTTTCCTGAGCATAGAGTTCGGAGCAACGACAGCCGCTGAGGCGTAGGGAGAACGTCCTCCCAAAGGAGAAAATCAGACGGAGCCTCCAATCCCGTGTGTAAACTACACTCAACTCTTTGCAGACCTCGAGCGTGTGCATGTGGGACAGATTCCAGGAAGTCTAGCGTGTGTTTTTCCTGACACCAAATATTGTGTTGCTCCCAAACAACGACCGGTTCTCCAAGTTTCTGACACCGCTTGGCTGTTCTATGATTCAGTCTCAGACTCACTACGGGAGTGTCGATTCTACAAGTTTAAGGGCTTCATTCCACAAGCCTGCCCTCACGTCAGATGCCAACCACACATGGGGCACCCAAGTTGCCCCTTTGTGGTTCCCATGACCCCCCCCCCCCTCAGTTTTGACCATTTACTAGAAGGATTCACATAACTCAGGAAAGTGCGTTGCTTACACTTACCAGTTTATCATGAAGAGATGACTAAGGGACTGTGAAATGAGAGAGGAGCTTCTAGCAAAGTAGAGGGATGGGGAGAATGGCACAGAGCTTCCATGCCCTCTTCAGGCAAGCCACCAGCACAGTATGTCCATGTGTTTGCCAACCCGGAAGCTCTCTGAATCTCATTATTCAAGTCTATATCAATGTTTCTCTACATGGAGATTGAGTCACTGGGCATTGGTGACTGAGTTCAGTCTCCAGCCTCTCTCCCTCTCCCAGGAGGTTGAGAGGTGGGGCTGAAAGTCCCAACCCTCTAATGAGTCTGGTCTTTCTGGTGACCAGCCCTCATTCTGAGTCATCTCATTAGTACAAATTCAGGCTGGACTGAAAGGAACTCATTCTGAATAACAAAAGACACTCCTATCACTCAGTGAATTCCAAGGCTTTTAGGAGCTCTCTACCAGGAAGCAGGGACAAAGACCAAATATTTATTTTTATTATACCATACCCAGCTAAGGCTAAAAGAACTGAATTGTGATGTAAGCTGCCGCCCACCACAGGGGAGAAAGAGCTTGCAGTTTGAGTCCAGCAAGTCAACTGCCTGCTAACACAGACAAACAAACAAAATCAGCATTTATCACAGGAATAGAACAGAAGCAGAATCACCACACTCAAGAAGAACCAGAAAAATGTGAGGGAAAACTCAAGAGCAAAGGCAATCAACTGAGATGACCCAGATGTTGGAAATTAGCAGACAAAAGTTTTTAAAGCAGCTATTATGGTTATGCTGAAGGACATAAAGAACACATTTTTTAAAATAATAATAATAAAAAAAAGGAGTTCCCGTCGTGGCGCAGTGGTTAACGAATCCGACTAGGAACCATGAGGTGGCGGGTTCGGTCCCTGCCCTTGCTCAGTGGGTTAACGATCCGGCGTTGCCGTGAGCTGGGGTGTAGGTTGCAGATGCGGCTCGGATCCCACGTTGCTGTGGCTCTGGCGTAGGCCGGTGGCTACAGCTCCGATTCGACCCCTAGCCTGGGAACCTCCATATGCCGTGGGAGCGGCCCAAGTAATAGCGGCAACAACAACAACAACAATAACAACAACAAAAAAAAGACCAAAAAATAAAAATAAAAAAATAAAAAAAGAACATATTTTTTTTTCTCTTTCTTTCTTTTTACTTTTTTTTTGGCTGCCCTGCAGCATATGGAAGTTCCCAGGCCAGGGATCGGATCTGAGCCACAGTTGCGACCTAGGCCACAGCTGTGGCAATGCTGGGTCCTTGAACCCACTGGGCCAGGCCAGGGACCTAACCTGCATCTGCACACTGCAGAGATGCCGCTGATCCTGTTGCACCACAGTGGGAACTCCAGGAAGACACTTGTAATGAATGAAAGACAGAAAATGTCAGCAAAGAAATAAAAATTATAATAAAGGATCGAAGGGAAGTTTTAGAACTGAAGCATACAATATCTGAAATTACAAAATATTGAGTAGGCTTAACAACAGAATAGAAATGATAGAAGTCAGAAAAAATGAAGATAGATTAATAGAATTATCCATCCTGAAAAACGGAGAGAAAAAAATATTAAAGAAAAGCCTCCAGACCCTCAGGGACCTATGAGACATTGTAAAAAAAATCTAAAATAGATATATTTGGAGTCCCAAAAGGAGAGGAAAGAGAATGAACCCGAAAGAAATTTATTTGAAGAAACAATAGACGTAAACTTCCCAAATTTTGCAAAGAACATAAAATCACAGATTTAAGAAGCTCACTGAGTCCCAAGCAATATGAACACATAGAAAACCACACCTACCACATCCTAGCCAAACTGCTAAAATTCCAAGTTAGAAATCAAATCTTAAAGCAGATAGAGGAAAAGAACAGAGAGGGATCACAGTTCAAAGGACTGCATTACAAGGAATGATGAAGGACATTTTTCAGGCTGAAGGGAAATGTACCGGATGGAAATTTGGATCTACGGAAGACACGAAGAGCACTGGAAATGGTATAGGTGAGTAAATATAAAAGATGATTTTCCTCTTGATTTCTTAAAAATACATACGAGTGGTTTTATTTGTTTGTTTGTTTTGTCTTTTTGCCATTTCTAGGGCTGTTCCCGCAGCATATGGAGGTTCCCAGGCTAGGGGTGGAATCGGAGCTGTAGCCACCGGCCTACACCACAGCCACAGCTGTGTGGGATCTGAGCCTCGTCTGCAACCTCACACCACAGCTCATGGCAATGCCAGATCCTTAACGCACTGAGCAAGGGCAGGGATCGAACACACAACCTCATAGTTCCTCGTCAGATTCGTTAACCACTGCACCATGATGGGAACTCCCATACGAGTGTTTAAAGCAAAAATTATAACATTGTATTGAGAAGTGTTGAATATCATTAAGATGTAATACATAAGACAATCATACAAAACTGGAAGTTGGTGGACATATATACAGTTGACCAATGAACAACATGGGTTTGAACTGCATGGTCCCACTTATATGCAGATTTTTTTCCAGTAAATATGCAAAAATCTAAATACCGAACATCGTGGGCAAGACGTATTGAAGTGGATGGCCCATCCTTATATAGGCATAAGGTGAGTAATACTTAACATAAAAATGATAATGTATTCATTTTCTTACTGTTTTATAACTTTGCTTCCAAAGAATTACCTTACAGCACGCCTCTCTCTTGTAACTGAGGAAACTGCATACCAGCCTATCATCACAGGGAAGATTTTTTTTTAAAAAGAATGTAACAGTGTTTCCAATACTGTATTATGAATATGACTATAATACTATATGCCATAAACAATTTATAATGATTCATTCATTAGTGAATAGGCTGGACTACTGCGAAGCAATCATATTGATTATACTAGGCTACCATAAAGCAATTATATTGCTGCTGCTTTGTTATCAATGCATGAATCATTTTACCTGTAAATACATATGAATTTATTTTTCATGTTATCTCTTCATTATCAATGTCTAAAGTTTATTTAGCAAGTGCTCTAGGGGAATCTGGATGCACACACAAAGGGAAATCCACTTAAATCTTGACTTCTCCTTGAACAATCCAATTGATTCCAGACAGGTGATAGAATTAGCAAGAGGGAGAGAAAGGCCAAGAAAACAGAAGGGCCAACAGGCTGGCGAAGGCTCTTGAAATCATGACGTAAGAAGAAAGAACATGGTGGGAGTAGCAGCGGGCCATTCATTCAGCCACTCAGCCCGCCATTCATTCACTAAAAGTCTTACTCATGCCAGGGCCGGATTGGACCTAAAAGCAGAATCCCTGGGAAATAGATGCTTCACATACCACATGTGGGGCTGTTCTGTGCTGTGGAGTTGCTTGCACCTTGGCCCCTCCCCCTAGTAGTGCTGCACCCCTCCGTGAGGGGTGGCGGGGGCCCAGGGGGTACAAAGGGATGGACGATCCAGATGCCTTTATCCACAGTCGACAAAGCTCGTCCTGCTAAAGCCGGGCAGAAGTCTGTGCTGGCGGAATAATGGTCCCCAAAGGTGTCCACGCCCTAACCCTTGGCACCTGCGAATATGTCACCTTACCTGGCAAAATGTGCCTAGCAGATGTGATGAAATTAAAGATCTCGGAATGGGGAGACTTTTCTAGATTATCTGGGTGAGTTCAGCGTAATCACAAGGGTCCCAGTAAGCGAAAGAGGAATGAGAACAGTGGGTCAGAGTAAGATGTCAAAATGGAAGCAGAGTCGCGGAGAAAGGGTGGGAGAGATTGAAAACTGAAGATGCTCTTTTGCTGGCAGTGAAGATGCTGGAAGGGGCTGTGAGACGAGGCTCTGAGGGGAAAACCTCTAGAAGCTGGAAAAGGCCAGGAGGCCAACTCCCCCTAGAACCTCCTGAAGGAACGCAGCCCTGCCCACACCTTGATTTTAACCAAGTGAGACCCATCGTGGACCTCTGGCCTCCGAAACTGTAAGATAGTAAATGTGTGTTGTGCTAAGTCACTCAGTTTGTGGGGCTTTGTTACAGTAGCAATTGAGAAGAAATACGGAGTCTGAGGGAAAAAAGGAACAGGAAAGCCGTGTATGAAATCTCTTTTAGAAATAACACCAAACCAGGGGAAAGAGAACCTTGGGGAAATTAAAGTTTATTTAGCAAGTGCTCTAGGGGAACCTGGATGCAAACACAAAGGGAAATCCACTTAAAGCTTGACTTCTCCTTGAACAATCCAATTGATTCCAGACAGGTGATAGAATTAGCGAGAGGGAGAGAAAGGCCAAGAAAACAGAAGGGCCAACAGGCTGGCGAAGGCTCTTGAAATCATGACGTAAGAGGAATGAAACATAAGCCTGGAGGAAAGAAGATGAGAGCACGTGTCCAGAGCACGTGCACGCGGAGGACAGGACCAGGACCGGTGGACAGACGTTTCAGAGGGAGAAAGTCCAGCTCGAAGGAAGACTCTTCCAAACAAGTGGCACCCTCTGAACCTGGAGCTGCTGCCTCGGGAAGTGGGGGACAATGCGTCCTTGGAGGTGCTCCACTAGAAACCTGATTCTGGGAGTTCCCGGGTGGTGCAGCAGGTTAAGGATCCAGGATTGTCCCTGCTCTGGCTCGGGTCACTGCTGGGGCATGGGTTCCATCCCTGGAACTTCCACTTGCCATGGGTGTGGACCAAAAATAACTAAAGGCAAATTTTGAGAAAAAAAAAAAGGAAAAGAAACCAAATTCTGGAAGGGGCACTCCCACATTGCTCTGGACAGAGGACTTCAGAGCTCTAGGCTGGGGCAGGTGCCTTCCGCAGCTTTGTCAAGGACGGGTCAGTCAGCTCTCCTGTCTGTCTGGACTTTGACGTAAGGTTGTAAATCAATGATAATAAAAAAGTTAATGTCAATGACAAAATGCCTAATGTAAATATGTACTTTCAACACATTTTAAAAAAATAAAGCAAATTCAGTTTCTCAAAAAAGAAAGTAGCATCAGTCCAGGGGCCGCGTCCTGTTGGCTCCATGACCCCCACAGCATCGGAGAGAGGACACAGAACCCACGAAGCCTGCAGTGCATCCACGGGGCTCACCCCCAAACAATTCCTCAGCGCTCACGGGAATGAAAAGAAAAGGTTTCCACATTTGCCGGTGGCGCCACAACAGAGGGTTTCGTCTCTGCGGTGCTGCATTCTGGGAGGGCAGGCAAGTGCCAAGGGCAGAGGATGGAGGACGAGGGAACTTCAAGGTGGGTGCATCAGCCTCCCCCTCATTTCAGCATATGCAGGTCACCCACCAGGGTGACCTCTGCACCCCAAGCTCACCCCATGGCGGAGCGGGCCATCCTGAGGCCAGGGCCTTCCTTGGGTTTCTACACCTCCGCCGAGTTGGGAACCACAGGCGCTTGCTGTAGACGCAGATGAAGAAACGGAGGCAGGGAGGTTGAGAACATACCAGAGTCAGGAGGACACGGAGCTGGTCACGCTGTAACTTGCCCACAAAATCATGTCCCATGAGGGGGCAGGGGGCCCGGGGGGAGCCGTTCCTCCCCTCTCTTCGCACGGGAGGAGCCCGCCCTCCCGCTAGTGTAGCCCCAACCTGCCCTGATTTATCCCCTTAAAAGAACCCCACCTGAAACACCAGCCAGCCTGGTGGGCTTCTGGCAGAGGCGCATACAACGTAATTGAGATCGGAAAGTCACAAACCCCGATTCCCCTTGCCTCCGAGGGCTGCACGCCTCCCTTCTCTAGGCGCCCCCCTCCTGATTTCTTCTCACCTAAAAATGCCTCCAAGCCCCCTCCCCAGGAAGGCCAGAGTGGGCGACAAACGTGATAAGCCAGCTGCGTGGCGGCTTTAAGTCAATCTGACGTCCGAGGCCTGCGAGGTGTAATTTGTCCTTTCTTTCTTTTTTCTCCCCTTCTTCAGGCGAACGCAATTTACAGTCCCAGCCAGGACATCTTGCTGGCCGGAGGGCCACATAGCTCCCTGACGGCCTGCGGAGCGCCCCGTGGAGAGCGAGGACCAGCGCAGCGCCGGCTGCATGGCCTGCCGTCAGTTCCGCTCTTCTCCCGGCCTGGGAGTGGCAGGCGCCGCGAGCACGCCTGGGAGCCTTGGCTTGCGTGGCCCCCGTTGCTTCCCCGGACCTGAGCGAGGCCCCTCACCTCTCCGAGCCTGTTTCCTCAAGGGGGAGAGGAGGGCGGCAATCCTGCCCGCCACCTAGAAAGCACTCAGGGAGAAGCTGTTGTCACCACCACCCCGTGATGACACCCCCACCGTCTACCTCTGTCCCCACCAGAGGGCTCGCGTGTAGGGTACCTGTCACAGGCCAGGCTCTGGGCCGAGAATGCACAGACTCCGGTGGAGGGGATGTTACTGCTGCCAACATACAGAAGAGGGAGCTGAGGCTCAGGGACATGGGGTAACTGGCCCAAGATCTCTTGGCTGAGAAATGTGGGCGCCCAGGGCCCCATCCTAATCGTTCCTGCTGCATCGCTCCCCACTGCCACTTCTTGAACAGCAGGCTTGGCTCAAACCTGCATTACCAAAGACCATGGGCAGGCAGGATGCCCGCGGGCCAGGCCTCATCCATGCCCAACCCCTCAAGCCCTGCCCTGGTGGGGCTCTCTGGATGGAAGCCTCTCTCCTGCTTGTCCTACCTGAAAGCGGCCCTTTTGTGAGGCAAGCCACTCCCCCCCCCCAAGGTCCCTGCCTCCTCCTACTCTGAGGCCACACTGAGGGCCTCCACATCCAGCCTGCCACACCCATGGCTGCCAGGCCCAGAGCCCAGGTCCCCCCAGGGCCCTGCTGACCCTCCCGCAGTAGAGCTGGCCAAGTACACGCACCATGAAGCCCGCTAGGTAGCCCCACATATTTACTTATTTATGTATGTATTTATTTTGTCTTTTTAGGGCTGCGCCCGAGGCACGTGGAGGTTCCCAGGCTCGGAGTCAAATCGGAGCTGCAGCTGTCGGCCTACACCACAGCTCATGGCAATGCTGGATCCTTAACCCACTGAGCGAGGCCAGGGATCGGACCTGCATCCTCATGGACGCTGGTCGGATCCGTTTCTGCTGAGCCACGACGGGAACTCTGACCTCTGCTTTTCAGAAACGCTAAAAGGGTGTGTCAACCACACGATGCTAGAGCAAGGAAGAGAGAAGAAAAGAAGGGGAGCAGGTAATTTTATGGATTCGTGTAAGAGGTCTGAAATGATAGAAGGCGCGTTTCAAAGCAAGCGTGCGTAGTCCCCCAGCCCTGGCAAGCAGGGGAGGAGGAGAGAAAACCAGGCTGACAGCATCAGGTTACCGTTCCTCCTTTAAATCTTTAGGGGTTAGCCATCGCGGAGGAATGAGGATGCATGAATCTGTAATTTCTTCTTTGCTAAAATCTGAAATGCTAATGTAACTCTAATGTAATTTAATATAAAATGAGTTCATTCGAATTCATTCTCGGTATGCAGATTAGCACAAAAGTCTTTTTACTGTTACCGTATCCATTTCATTCATTCATTCACTCCTTCATTCAATCACTCATTCAACATTTGCTGAGCTCCTGTTCCACGCCAGGCCCTGGCTGGGCCCTCGAAAGGGCAGGGAGAATACGGACACACATCAGGCTCAGGACTTGACCTTGGGTCTTGTGGTCTAGGAGAGGAGACAAGGCAGAGACCTAGACAATTAAGTGGAATGTTGTCATGGTGCCCCAGGAACAGCAGGGCGCTAGACTGAAGGATCTGGGGAGGGACAGCGGACTTGCAGCTAGGAAAACAATTTAGGAGGCCTGTTCCACCCCCGGATTCGCACGATGACCAGGAAGTGGGGCTAAGAGCCTGCTGCCCAGTGCCGGCGTGGCAGCGAGCAGGGTGCGGCCTGGGGCGAGCCCCCACTTCTCCCTGGACCAGTTTTCTCAAGTGTGACCTCAGACCTCATGAGCCCTTAGTGGCGCATCCAGGCTGAGGAGCTCGAGCCGAGTCCCGGGCAGCTGGGCTCCCGTCCTGGCCCCTCAGCCATCCTGCTGCCGTTATGCCCACCAGCCAGCAGCTCCCACCAGCTCAGTCTTTTAATGGGAACCTCGAAGCCGGGGCAGGATGGCTGAACTCAGTAGCCACACACTACTTTCTGTTGCCCTCAGATCTTGAGAACATTAATCAAAGACCCTTGTTCCCCAAATGTCCCCAGGCGAGAGCGATGCCAATGCCAATAATGTCAAAATGCCCAGCAAACAAACAAACATGCTCCTCTTCTGTCCTCCTTCCCTTCCCATCTCCTTTTCCAGGAACAAAACAAAATACGCCAGAAGGGACGAAATACAGCTCAAGCCAGCTGAGAGGTAAATTAACCGGAATGCAGGAGCCCTCTTGAGGGCCATTATGACTGGCCACTCTTGGGGTTTCCTGGATACCACTGGGAACCAAGGCCCCTCTTGAACAGCTCGGCAGGCAGATGGTTCTGCCACTCACGATGGCCTCTGAGCACCCGGCTGCGAGCCTCTGAGTAGAGAGGGCTGTGGACTCGGAAGCAGCCGAGTTCATCCTCCACCCCTCTTGCGGACACTTCCAGAGAGTCCGTAGCATGGACACCTGCCCCCATACGCACCTTGACCCTCACATCTATTTGAGGAGCAATGGTGGGTCAGGACTCCTCCTGGGGGCTCACTCCCTGTCCTCCTGCCCTAGAGCTGCCATACAAAGTGCTACAAACTAGGAGCCTTGAAGCAACTGAAATGCTGCTCCACACTGCGGAGGCCAGGAGGCCAAGACTCCAGGTGTCAGCAGGGCCGCGCTCCTCCCAAAGGCTCTGGGGCAGACTCTGTCCCACGGCGCTCTCCAGCTTTTGGCAACTGTCAGCAATCCTTGGCTGTTCTCAGCTTGGAGCCACATAGCTCCAACTTCTGCCTCCTGTTTTCAAGTGGCCTTCTCCTCTGTGTATCTCTCCTCTTCTGTCTCATAAGGACACTTGTCATGAACGTAGGCCCCGCCCGAAATCCAAGATGATGTCGTGTTGAGAACCTTCACTTAGTTACATCTGCAAAGACACGTTTTCCAGATAAGATCGCAGCTGTAGGCGCTGGGTAGACATATTTGGGAGAGGCACACCACTCAATGCGCTATAGCCGCCTCAGAGCTGCTGGGTTTTTGAGACAGAGCCAAGTGGCAGCACTCAGACAAAGAGAGATTCTGGCCCAGGCAACTGGTGCTCTCATCAGTTCTGTCAGCTGAGAGCATTCTGGAA
This sequence comes from Phacochoerus africanus, assembly GCF_016906955.1. Lineage (NCBI taxonomy): Eukaryota > Metazoa > Chordata > Mammalia > Artiodactyla > Suidae > Phacochoerus > Phacochoerus africanus. The sequence goes on along the minus strand of NC_062560.1, from coordinate 125,990,213 downwards.
GACTCTGCTCCCCAAAGCCCTTCCAATAAAGTAAAGCATGAGCTCTGGAGCCTGTCTCCCTGAACTTGCATTCTGGCACTACCCCTCCAGGCTGCTGTGTGACCCTAGGCAACTCACTTCGCCTTCCTGTTCCTTGGCTTCCTCATCTGCGGAATAGGGACGACAACAATTCCTACCTCGTGGGAAGAGCGAGGCTCTCCAAGTGTTTACTCTTAGGCCCAGGATCATGCTGGGATTGCTGCTGAGGCAAGCGCGTATCATCACATCCACAGCCCCAGAAGCGGAAGTGGAACTGGAAGACAGCAGAGCTGGAAGCAACCCTACAGACTGTCGACTCCTCGACAGCCTTAGGCAACTGAAAAATGGAAGCTCATGGGGTGCAGTTGACTAGGCATTTACATGGATGCTCTTTTACACTGGAAGTCATGATAATTAGACTGTTCTTAAGCAAAGGAGTCAGAATTTACACCACCAAGGAAATGCCTCCCTTCCGAGCTGTCCCCTTGAGAGGCTTAACGCATTTTCTCACAGCTGCTGTTGCTCGAACCCTGTGGCGCTGTCGAGGCAGCCCTTGGAGACAGTTAATGAATTATACTGGTTTGTAGCTCAATCCAGCCTTTCTGGTTTACCCATTCACCTTCTCCTTGTTCTCTCAGCATGCCTGTCGGGTTACTGACACTCAGACCCACCCTCAAAAGACACCGAGCTCTTCTAGGCGTGGCTGGCCAGCTGTAAAGCCAGACCCTCAAGACCAATCCCATGGGTGCTCTAAGCACGGAGCCCCCACCTACAGCCCCTCGTGGGGATACTGATGGCGGCGGGCCCACTGCCATTTCCCAGCACTGCCACAGCCCTTACCTCACTGTGTCCTGGTCAGGCCTGTGGCCAGATGCTTTCCCATCCTTCGACTCAGCGGACGACCAGAGAGAGTGAGCAGGTTTCCCAAGGTCACATAGCTAGCCCATGGCAAAGGGGAGACTTGAACATATACTTTCTGCCTCCAAATTCAGCAATCTTCCCATCACTCCAGGACGAACACAAATAAGTCACGTTACTTTAGAGGCGCCTCTTACATGTTTAAAATAATTTCCTGATTGTCTGCTTTGCCCTTATTCCTAGTCTGAACTTGGGGAACATGGGGATTGGTCTGATCTGTCCTGGGGGCTGAGCCCAGCACTTTGCTTTGCAATCGACAAGCATGTGTGCAAAAACCTTGAGATGCTGGTGCTCTCTGGTGCCACTGGCCTCTGAGCTGTCCTAGTCTTTATGGTCCTAGGCGTCCCTCTGTTCATGTGTAAAATGGGGATGGTGATACAGAAGAGAGAACGGTGGCCTCAGAGGGATTTTGTGAACCCTGTCTTTGCTTTTTTTTTTTTTTTGGTCTTTTTGTCTTTTTAGGGCCACACCCATGGCATAAGGAGGTTCCCAGGCTAGGGGTCAAATCAGAGTTTCAGCTGTGGCCTATGCCACAGTCATGGCAAGGCCAGATCCGAGCCACGTCTGCGACCTACACCACAGCTCATGGCAATTCTGGATCCTTAACCCACTGAGCGAGGCCAGGGATCGAACTCACAACCCCACGGATACTAGCTGGCTTTATTTCCACTGAGCCACAGTGGGAACTCCAACCCCGGTCTTTTCAAGGGTTAATAACTGTCAGTGTCCTCTGGCAGGGGTACGCGGGGTACATTTAAGCTGTCCTACAAATAACAGCGCTGGCCCAGGAATGAGGTGGCACTCAGAGTCCAGCCAGGCAAGTAAATGGGCCTGGATGGGCCGCTAGCAGAAGCCACTAGAGAGCAGATGGCTGTAGAGGTGTACGTGTGATTCCTGAGGCTGAACCAGGGCTGCTCCTCACCATGGCTTTCTGAAACTGGAACAAAGTGAGAGCGGGAGGGAGCCGGCGGGGAGGGGGGACGACAAATGCATTTTCTTATTCTATGCAGAAAAATAGGACATTTTAGGATGGAAAGAGGCCAGAAAGCCCACTGAGAGCTGCCTCCTCTTTTCTGAGCCCTGAGTTCTGGCGCAGTATAATTTTCCTCCCAATACTTGTCAAACCATATTTAAAAGCAAAGCCAGCCGTTCCCATGAGTGACTTCTACGATTGCCTTGGGTGAATTTTCCTGTGCTGTAACCCACCCACCTCTCTGGGAGGAGATGGCGGTGCCTCTCCCTGGGTGCTGAGCTGCCCTAGTGATGCTGTCTGTCCCCCGTCTCCGCCTCCCCCTGGGGGCCTGAGCCACTGTCCTTTCCTGAATTTCTGGGAGCCTGAGGTTCTCACTCTCTTCATCCTGTTTCCTATAATAAAATCCTAGTCCCTGGATCATTAGAAGGGCAATCTTTTGTCCCAGGAGGACCTCGGGCCTTCACATACCCTTCTCTGCAGGAAAACGCCCCCGCATCCCAGAGGGAAAAGAAGCCGAAGCCTCCCTGGGAGTTTCATTTTCCCATGAGGCTCTGCTGCTAACCTGGAGAAAATTCCTGGGCCCCAAATGAAGTTGGCTATTTCTGCTTTGTTTCCCCCCAAGGCTCTAGTCCCAGCTGTGAGAATCAAATCGAACCAGTCCTGGTGAGGAGTCTAGACTTTCCTCCGCTCTGCCACTTTGTCTTGATGTCCCCACCCCAACCCCACAACGAAAGTTCTGTGTTTGAGAAGATGACGCCCATGGAAGGCGGCAAGGAGAAGAGGGGGCCGATCCACGTCGCTACTGGCTCCAGGTGGAAATGTGCTAGTGAGCTGTCCCGGCCTCCAGGAAGCTGCCTCTGCCGGGTCGGGCGCCCTCTGCTGGATGCCAGCATTGCCCTGCGCAGAGTCTCCCATCCACCATCCGGGCCACACTGTGCTCTGTCTACTCACCTGCCACGCCCGGGAAACAGAGGCAGATCTTTGAGGAGAGAGCCCCGGTCGCAGTGTCACTAGTCTGCTCAGAATGGAGGAGAGGGCCCCACTGGAGCAGGTGCCCAGTAAGTAAATATTGGTTGAATGAATGAGGAAAAATGCAGGCAAGTAACATTTAATATGGTGCCCAAGTGAAAATAAATAAAGAGCTAAGAAAACTGGGTCAGCCGACCTATCAGTCTCTGCTGGCACCTGGCCTCTCCCCACAGTCCCAGCCCTGGCAGGGCCACTCAGCAGCTTCTATCTTGCTGCCCTCAAGCAGGCAGTCAGTGGCCCGTGCCTACAGACCCCAGCCTTCCTCCACCCAGCTGCATTGGCCCAGTCCGCACAGGAGAGTTTCTGCCTCGAGTCCTCTGCTGAGCCCTTCACCCTTTGCTGGGCCGGGAGCCCTGCCCTGAGCCCAGTGTGTCCTATCTCCCTGCCTGGCTTTTGTCTGGCCCTTCTGCAGAGGCAACAGACAGCTCCTCCCCCCACCAGCTGCTGGCAGACTCTTGCCGCCAACGGTTCAGTGCCAGGGATATAACTCCAAGCCCAGGCTCCCAGTGTCTCCAGGCTCCCACTGCTACGCTGACCCCCCAAGCCGAGCCCCACTTCAGATGCCCAAGCCTGCGCCAAGCGCACCCCTACTTCCTCGCCATTTGTGACGACACCTGGGCCTTCTAAGCGGCCTCTGGAGGGGCCTGTCTCCATAGCCCCAAGTGCTTCCTTGTGTGCAGCAGTCTAACTTGCTAAGGACACGGCCCAGCCCACCCCTGAGCCCATCCAGGACAGTGCCCAGGGACTGGGAACCAGAGGACACAGCGCGGAGCGTTAAATGGGAGCTCATCCCTCCGTCAGATGTAACGGGCACCTGTCACCAAACCCTCCTCATGGCCTCTCGTCACCACCTAAGCACGGTGATCAAAAGCAGCTCTTCCTGGAAGAGACATACTCTCCCCTGTACACCAACGAGATCCCGGCGGACGCTTTCACCACAAAGGGACCTCACGTCAACACAGCCTCAGTACTGGCCACTAGTTCCAGCAACCGGGGCCTCTCTGAACTACTCTCCTCGGGGCCCCGGCCTCCGGGCAGCCTCGCTGTGAGAAAGTCCTCTGGCCCTTCCGGACACGAGCTCCCTTGACTGGGACCCGAGAAAAGCCCATCTATGCAGCAGGGCTTAATGCGGTGATAGGACAAGTACCACTAGCCCAGTAATAATTCTTTATGGAGTCCCTCCCTGTGCCTGGCCCTTCCCATCGACTCCTCAGAGACACTTTACCGAAGGGAGAAGTGGCTTGCCCAAGGTCACACAACTAGTCAAGGGGAAGAATCGGGAATCCGACTCCAGAATCTTCCGAGGTCTCTGACTCCAAGGTCTTAGCTCTCACTGAAACATACATCACCTCCCTGTCCTCGGGCTGGCTCGACCTGTCGGACTCTGAAGCCTCAAAGCAACACAGGAAGATGGAGTCTTCGATGATTCCAGATGTTGGGATATGGAGAGAGGGCACCCCTCCTCCCGACTGCCTTCCCCAACAGAGCAGCCTGAGCGTCTGTCTGGAGGTAGGCGGGCGCGAGGCAGCTACGTGTAGTCCAAACTTAGTTACACTGCTAGATGTGGCCCGGTTTCTCTGGTTCCTCAACAGACCGAGCTCCTTGAAGGAAGGTGCTGGGTCTGATCCAGGAGACGCTGTAGCACCGAGTCTGAGGCTTGAGGTGAGAGAGGAGAGGTTTGGGCAGGATCCACGATGAGCAGCACGAGAGGCTGGGAGGGCTACAGGGACCCAGAGGGAAAATGACCACAGCCACTGAGGGTCCGGATGGACTTGCCCTGAGCTGGGTCTTCAAGCGAAGGTTTGATTTTCGACAAGTGGCTAAAGGGGAACAATGTTCCAGACAAAGGCGTGCGCATAAACCAAGTGGTGAAGTCAAAGCAGAGGCTCGGAGTGTCTTCAGTAAGAGCAAAGGCCAGATCTGGCCGGAGCACAGAGTGCGCGGCGAGGAAAAGATGCAAAGTTGGAGGAAGGCTGCGATGAAACTGTCCACGACAGCCTCACAGTGTTCACAGCCGCGGACGAAGGAGCAGCCACAACGGGTCAAGTGCTGGGCCGGATGCGCTGCAGTTATTATTATCTCTTGGACCCTTACAAGAGCCCCACGGGGCAGTATCATCTCCCTCGGACAGATGAAAAAATAGAGGCTCAGAGAGAAAAGTACAGTGGAGGTCCAAGGCCGTCTAAGAGGCGGGGCTGGCCTTCGAGCTTGGAGAGGTGTGCAGGTGGGGAAGCCAGAGGCTCGGGGAGGGCAGCAGGCTCCCCCAGGCTCCGAGCGCAGGGAAGCTGCTCTCCGGCCTAAAGCCCAGGGCCCAGAGGTCCTTAAGGACCATTCGCCATGTTCCAGCTCATCTTTCCGAGGAGTTGCTTTGAGTCCAAATCACCTGAAGACAGAACCGTTGCCTGATTTTGCCCTTGCGACCTTTGGCTTCCTCACCCAGGAACAATAACCGTGAGAGCAACGCATCACATTCCCACAACGGCCCACAGCTGCTGGCTGGTGCATCTCCCCCCATCCCCGCGCTCTGCTCTTCGCCGCGGCCCTCTGAGGTTGGCCGAGTGGGGATTTTTAAGCCCATCTTTACTGAGGAGAAAACGAGGGCTCCAGGCGTGAAGAAACTCACCCAAGCCAAGCGGTAGAGCTCAAATCTGAATAATTCGATTCCAAGCCTAAGTGCTCTTTCTGCCCTGGGAGGGGTACCAGGGAAGTGCTTTTCTGCAAAACTGCACTGTGGTCTTTTCCAAGCTGCTCTCACTTGAGACAAAGTATTTGCATGTGACCTTGTCCCCTTGGCAGCTTCCTAGAGGCCACACTCCCGGCCGCCTGGGGCCCAGCACGGTGGCTCCCAGTCCCAGCTAATGCCTCACTTGGCTCCAAGATCACCTGGGGACTTGAGCCGGTTCATCCGCCCCTCCCCCTGTGGAAGCCGAGACTCACGTGCAAATAAAGTGGGCCATTTGTGTTTGCACTGGGGAGCTGCAGCCAAATCAAACATGCTGACCACACCAACTAAATATTACAGGCATTTCCTTTCCAGTTTTCCTGCCTGTCACCCATTCAATCTGGTGTAGAATGGCCATGCAAGAATGTGATAAATATTTTTTCCTTCCTAAACTGGGATTTATCATGAAGAGAGAAGGACTGGAGCGAGAGAGTTAACCATTGAGATCCTTGCTTCCATTGGGCCAAGTACCTGTAGGAAGGAGTTGGGGTGGTTCAGGATGGAATTATCGCGGGAGGGGAAATCTAGGCTGATTAACAAACGAAGGAGATGGTTAAGGTGGCCGGGCTCCCCACCCACGGCTGGGACGGGCGCTATCTTCGCTGCGCTCCAGGCTCCTCAGGCGCGGGCGGGCCAAGAGGTGGACACTCTCGGTGAAGACCCAGGCTGGCTCCCCCTGCTGCTGGTCTGCTTAAAAGCGGGAATCTTTTCCTCCCTGGACTTAAGGACAATGACTGCATGTCTGCTTAGGACTGGCGAAACAGCAGGAGCAAAGCCGGGGGCAGCACTCGGGCTGCCAGACCCCGGGCCCTGGTGCTTCTCGAGCTGCAGGCCGCCTCCCACCACGTGGGGTACAGAGCTCCGGGGTGGACAGGCCACCTCCTTTCTCTCTGGCCACCTGCCCTGAGGGGAGCCCCTCCCGGGGCGTAGGAGAAGGAGGCTGGCTGACAGCATCCCCAGCAAGAGGAGTCAGGGCTATAGAGCCAGGACCTGTTTGCCATGAGATGAAGGCCACCTCTTGCCGAGCCCTCTCCACCGGGCTGCACCTTCCTGCGCAGATGTGCTCAGTGCAGCTCCGCGCTGGGCTCCCGGGGCCCAGCTCGGCCAGGCTTTGCCTTCCAGAGGACGGGCACACGGGCTGCACTCGGAACATGGCTTTTGAGCGAGTGGCTGACAAACTGGGCTTCTCTTCCTGGGGCGTGTGTGTGTGAGAGAGAGAGAGAGAGACAGAGGCAGAGACAGAGAGAGAATGAGGAGAGAGCAGCTGCTGACAACCCAAAGGTGCCTCTGAAGCAAGAAGCTGACTGAAGCTCTGCGAGGGCGAGAGTTCTCAGGCTCTGCAGTGGGAAGGGACTTAAAATGAGAGTGGGACCTTCACAAGAGAGGGGAGGCGGCCCGGGTACCAGGCAGGACACCAGGGCCGCGGGTCACCCTGGGGAATGGACACTTTGCACAGCGCTTCCTGACAAGCTCCCTCATGAGCCTGCGCCGTGCGCCTGCCTGGCTGCGGGGGCTCGTGTGCGGGGCTGGTCCCCCATCTAACTGAGGCGGAACCCAGGCCTCAGAGGGCTTCTCGTGGCCACACAGCCAGCAGGTCTCAGCCTCCCGATCCCCTCGTCTTTTCATTACAGACACTATAGCCTCGGGGCTAGGAGGCCAGCCCTAGAATCAGAGAGACCTGGGTTCAAATCCCAGATCCCCTACTTCCTGGAGTACTTACTCACTTGCTCTGGCGCCTGTGGCCACCAAATGAGTCAATATATGGTTAGAGGATCTGCTGAGCACAGGCCCAAAAGGCCCCTCAGAGGTCAGCGCGGCTGGGGCTGCCTTCAGCCTCGCAGCACGGGGGCCGTCTGGGTACCGCACTAGACCAGGAGCTGCAGGGTGGGGGAAGCTCTTGTCACCCTTCTTTCTCCCCACGAGGCCACGCCTGCTGCCTGCCCTGCCCCCACACAGCACTCGCAGCTCAGACTCCCGGTCTCGTGCCTCTGCTCTCACGGCCCCGGCCCAAAGCTCCACCCTGCAGCCTGTCCCTGCCGGGGCCTGTCCGCATGGACACCGATGAGAAGCAGATCGGCGACATTTCCTGGGCCATATCTTTTGTTTTTCTTTTCTGTCCCTTCCGTCATGGAAGGGAATCTTCCCCTGCCTCAGCCCTGGGTGTAAAAGGAACGCCGGACCCTCCTCGTGGGCACAGCTGGCAAAAGGGTTTGCAGTGGAAGAATGCTGCCCCCTCGCCCACTGATTTGGTCACCTGCACACCGAGTGCGTGCGGTTCCATCGAGCCCCGACGCCAGGCTTGGCCAGGACACGGACATTCCCGGCTGGGCCGGCTCCACAGCTTTCCCTGCGTCCTCTCATCTCAGGTCCCTAATCGCGCCTGGCAAAAGTTATCACCCGTTTTCTGGAAGAAGGAACTGAGGCTCTCCGAGGGCTACGATTTGCCTCCCCATATTCACAAAACCCTAAGCAGCCCAGCTGAAGTTCCAAATCAGGTCTCTCCATGCCCTGAGCCTATGGCCCTTTGATGCTCCAGGCTGGACACAGGAAGAGGTTTATGAGGGTTTCTGCTTCTCCCAAGGGGGATCTGGGCCAGATCTGAGGAAGCAAGAGGCCTGGGCTTCTCAGTGGAAACCTCCGTGGCTGATGTGACAAAGAACCACATGGTGTGAGTTTAAACCCATGACTGCCTCGACCAGCAGTCTGCACAGGGAAGTCTACTCAGTGTTCCGTGATGGCCTATATGGGAATGGATATGTGTATGTGTTTGGCTGAATTACTTTGCTGTACAGCAGAAATTAATACCATGTTGTCAATCAACTATACTTCAATAATATTAAATCTTTAAAAAAGCTAGGCCTTGGTAGTGGCAGTCCTGACAGGTAATGTGCGGTGTGGTCGAGAGAGCATGGGCCAGAGTAGGCACACGAAAAAATGCTCAACATCACTAATTATTAGACAAATGCAAATCAAAACCACTATGAGGTACCACCTCAAAATGGTCAGAATGGCCACCATTAATAAATCTACAAATCAAAAAATGCTGGAGAGGATGTGGAGAAAAGGGAAGCCTCTTGCACTGCTGGTGGGAATGTCAATTGGTGCAACCACTATGGAGGACGGTATGGAGGTACCTCAGAAAACTCTTCATAGAACTACCACATGACCCAGCAATCCCACTCCTGGGCAAATATCCGGACAAAAACTTTCCTTGAAAGAGACACATGCACCCCTATGTTCATTGCAGCACTATTCACAGTACCACACGGAAGCAACCTGAATGATGTCCATTGACAGATGAATGGATTAAGAAGGTGGGGTAATATATATCTTAAAGACAGTTTAAACCGCCCAAACTGCCAATGTCCTTATCTTGCCAAGAAGCAAACATTCCAGACTGATTACTGCCCTACATTTGGACTTTGTTCATCTTCAACCCTATCTTGGAACATTCGTACCCTCTCCTCCTACCCTGCCCATGACCCTGTCTTGGAACTTTCTCATCCTCTCCTCTTGCCCCTCCCATGTAGCCTGATGCTAAACTTGAGGTTACTTCAGTCACAAGCCCCTGTATAACCTACTATCCCCTTAACACCGGGAAGCCTGAGTCTTCTCTCAGTGCTCCTGGCCATTTGCCGGTCGATAAACCTACTGGAAGCCTCAATGCTCCAGACTCCCTGCCTCTCTTTACTTCAGCTCCAAACCCCTCAGCCCTTTCTTGCTCTAACAATATACAATGGAATACTACTCAGCCACAAAAAGGTCAAAATAATGCCATTTACAGCAATACAAACGCAACTACAAATTATCATACTAAGTGAAGTCAGTCAGAAAAAGAAAGACATACTGTATGATATCACTTATATATGGAATTTAAAATATGGCGAAAGTGAACGTATTTACAAAACAGAAATAGTCTCATAGACATAGAGAACAGACTTGTGGTTGACAAGGGGTGGGAGGGAGTGGGATGGACGGGGAGTTTGGGGTTAGTAGATGCAAACCACGATGTTTAGAATGGGTAAACAACGAGGTCCTGCTGTGCAGCACAGGGAACTCTATCCAGCCTCTTGGGATAGACCAGGATGGAAGATAATATAAGAAAGGGAATGTATATATACGTATGACTGGGTCACGCTTCTGCACAGCAGAAATTGGCACAACATTGTAAATTACCTATACTTTAATTTAAAAATAAATAAATAAAAGAGAGCATTGTTATGGGCTGGATTGTGTCCCTTCTAAATTCCTATGTTGAAGTCCAATACCTCGGAATGTGACTGTATTTGGAGATAGTTCTTTAAAAGGACAATTAAGGTAAAATGAAGTCATTAGGATGAGCTGTAATCCAATATGACTGGTGTCTTCATAAAAACAAGAGATTAAGACACAGACATGCACGGGGAAAGATGGGAGGAAGACATGGGGAGAAGAAGGCCATCTACAAGCCAAGGAGAGAGGCCTGGAACAGATCCTGCCTTCCCAGCCCTCGGAAGGAAGCAACCCTGCCCACATCTCACTCTTGGACTTCTAGCCTCCAGAAGCGAGAGATACTAAATTTCTGTTGTTCAAGCCACCCAGTCTGTGGTACTTTATCACAGCAGTCCCAGCAGATGAGTGCACCCATTGAAAGAGATCTATCTGTCCTGCTGGACCAGGAGCTCCTTGAGGGCAGGAGCCCAGCCCGAGACCAGGGCCTGGTGCCCAGTGTGAGGGTGAGCTGATCGTAACCTTGCCTGGATGGGCATGGGAGGACATCAGCCTGGGAGGCTGGCTGCCCCACTGCTCTCAGGACAGGTCTTGGGTGGGAGGAGCCTGCCTGCCACCCCTCTTTCCCTCAATTTTCTGCAAGAGGACATCCTTCCTCACGGAAGAGGGTGAGCGGCTGCATCCAGCTGCTGAGTAAGCAGCCAGCAAAGCACCTGGGAGCCCGGGTTCCCAAACACTCCAGGTCACTCTGGGAAACAGTCAAGGCTGGCTCTCTTCACCCACCAGCATGCCAGGCACCCGCAGGTCTGGGATGGCTGAGACATGGCGATTTGGGGGAAGGGGTGGTCGAGATCTTGGAAAGGTAGGAAGTAGGATGTTGGGTTGAGGAGGGACGAACGCTAGGTCTCGGTTGGCACTGTCTTCTGAAGCTAGTGGAGAACCAAGCCTTCCAGCAGGAGGCATGACTTCACAGTGAAAGAATGTTCCTCAACACGGGGGACTATGTAGGGGACAGTCTGGAGCAAGGGAGACAAGAGAGTCGGCTTTGCTGGCACCCATGTGGGACATAAGTAGTCTGAACCCTGGAAGTTGAACGGACAGGGCTGGTGGAGGGAATGAGGCCTTTCTAGCCAGGCAGCTGGGGACATGGTGGCCTTCCTGGCCTGGACCTCAAACTGTCCAGTCCTGGGTGCTCCCCAAGGTCAGAGGAATTTCCATTCTCCCAAGCCCACTCCCGAGCTCGGTCCAAGGGCCCAGTATAGAGTTAGAAGTATCTCAGGAAAGGATGGCAGGCCAAATCAATTTGCCAAAGAAGGAACAAATGCTAAGCTTCTATCTGAACACCATAGAAAGACTTTCTGCCCCACAAGAGACATACGGAATGAAAAGTGGGGCGACTTCATTGTGAAAAGCAGCTAATATTTAAATGCAAAACTTCAGAGGCACTCATGGAAGTCAGTTCCTGAGAGCAAAGAGGAGCTCAAACTCAGGAAGTGCAGGAGCTCACTGTGATTTCCGTGGATGTGCAGAAGAGGAGGAGAGTTTGTGTAAAGTGGACCAGCTCCATCTAGCAGCGTTACTCAGGGACGGTTTGGGGTCTATTTGGGTCTAATAAAACACAGGAAGAAAAAAGGCCTTTTTGGAGCCAAGTAAAAGGCTGCTCTCAGAGTGTCACCCTTTGCTTACCCATCTCCCTACCACCAACAGGCCTGCAAAGAGTATGGACCATGCATCCCTTTCTGTGAAAGCTCTGCAGAGCTCTCAGGGGCAGGCAGCATGAGCCCCATCTCCTGGCAAAAAGTTAAATCTCAGCAAGATGCCCGCAGAACAGAAGAGTCCCTGGTCCTGCTGCCCTGGTATCCACTCTCTGACATAGCAATGACATCTCATGCCACAGGTGAGAGGGCTAAGCAGTAAGAGAGGACTTGCAGCTCTTCTGGAATTTGTGCTCAATAAAGCCAGCAAGGCCTTCAAAGACTGGGGTCCGCAGAGGGGAGGAGCTAGCACAGGTTGGTGGTAGAGCAGTGAGTACAGCCCAGAGCTCTTGCCTCCAGGGCCGAGGCTCCTCCCCCGGACCATAATTCCTACCTCTCAGACTAGACCATAAATCCCACCAGTCTGACCATCTTGATAGAATTGTCTGGTCAAGTTAGTGACCATTAATTTGGCTAATTTCTTACCTCAGTGATCAATCATTTGCATTGGCCAGCAAATGAGTTTAAATGGACTGGTTGTTCAAATAGGTCCCTGACTACGGTAAGGTATAGAGTGCTTTGTGCTTTAGGATTTGGGGTTGTCTGGTGCGGTTAAGTGGTACATCAAAGAGCAGCAGATTAAGAATAGCCTAAATAAATGGTCCATCCAGACAACGGAATACTACTCAGCAATAAAAAGAAATGAGCTAGCAAGCCACGGAAAGACATGGAGGAACCTTAAATGCATATTTCTAAGTAAAAGAAGTCAGTCTGGAAAGGCTACATATTATTATTATTATTATTATTATTTTTGTCTCCTTGCCATTTCTTGGGCTGCTCCCACGGCATATGGAGTTTGCCAGGCTAGGGGTCTAATCAGAGCTGTAGCTGCCAGCCTACGCCAGAGGCACAGCAACGTGGGATCCGAGCCGCGTCTGCGACCTACCCCACAGCCCACGGCAACGCCGGATCGTTAACCCACTGAGCAAGGGCAGGGATCGAACCTGCAACCTTGTGGTTCCTAGTCGGATTCGTTAACCACTGCGCCACAACAGGAACTCCAAGGCTACATCTTATATGGTTCAGTATATATGGCATTCTGGAAAAGGTAAAACTACGAAGACAAAAAAAAAAAAATCAGTGGTTGCCAGTAGTTTGAGGGGAAGCGAGGAGTGATGGAGGGGTGGAGCACAGGAGATGTTTAGGGCAGAGAAACTATTCCGTATGGTACTGTAATGGTGGATGCAGGACAGTATGCATTTGCCAAAAACCATAAAATTGTGCAACCGCAAGGGGGACCTGCATGTAAACTATGGACTTGAGTTAATGGTACTGTATCAGTACCAGCTCATCAGTTGTAACAAATGTACCACACCAGTGCCAGAGAGAGAGAGAGAGAGAGAGAGAGAGAGAATGTTGATGACAGGGGCAAGGAGGGAGTATATGGGAACTCTCTGTACTTTCTGTTCTATTTCTCTGTAATCCTAACACTGCTCAAAAAAAAAATCTATTCATTAAAAAAATAAATAAATGGGCCTGAGTGTCCAGATATGGAAGGAAGCAGTGCAGGGCTGGAAAGCTTCTGTTCCATAGCAGACAAAAAGGCAAATGCCTGGTCAACTCTGAAACCCTGGCTGAAAGTCTGCACCAACACACATGGAGAAACATTGGATAATTTGGTCCTGCATCTAAATACCTAAGACTATCCTTATATAGACATTAGGTAGTCATGGTCTCCGGTGATATGCTATATCTAAACAACAGCCCCAGAACACATGAGAAATAGGAAGAACAAAACAAGCTAGAAACTCAGAGGATAGTTGTCATTCTACATATCAAAACACTGCAAAATGTCCCCTTTCAATCTAGACCACCTGCATTAAATCCAACGATTTTCCCACTGAAGGCAGAGGATGTGGGTATATACCAAGCAGTGGAACTCTTCAGACTCTCATTCCTTCTGCAGCCTAGGTTTTTGTGCTAAGTCCTTGAGTGCCTAGGACTCGGAGCAATCAGATATGGCAATAAAAACACAAAAGAACACAGTAGACTAACCCCACTGGGTTGACCTTATGGACACAATAGACAATTATGGAGCATTGCACTTAGACTAAATTCTACACACAGTTCACAGTACTTCAGCATAAGTGTCATTAGCTCTGGCTTTTGCTGAGTTAGATCCCTGGAGGGGGCACCACTTTCAGGGAGTTCAAGAGATCTCTCTAAAAACATTCTTTTCACAAGAGAGAAGACTTGGTATTATAGAGACAGCGATGCTTCCAAAATTCATCCATAAATGCATTTCAATTTCAATAACAATCCTAACAGATTTTTTTCATGAAACTTGACAAGCTGACCTGAAAATTTACATGGAAGAACAAAGGGGCAAAGATAGTCAAAACACTCATGAAGAAGAAGAAAAGAATGAGCAGGGGATCATACTTCCAGAGAGCAGTATTTATGACAAGTCTGTAGTGATAAAACTATGTGGTACAAGCACAGGGGCAAAATAAAGCAGACCAGTGAGACAGGGCCGAAAGCTGGGAAAGTGCCCTGCAGATGGAGAGAAAGTCGGTACATGACAACAGTAGGACAGAAGAGAGGCTGGGAAAGGACAGACTGTTTAATGAATGGTACTTAGAGAACTGGCTGGCCATATAAAGACAAAGGATATCTTTATACAAAAATAAGTTCCAGGTGAATTACAAAGCAACATGTAAACGTAAAACGTTAAAACACTAAAAGAAAATACAGGAGGCTATATTTGTGATAAGGTATGACTCCTTCAGAGAAAAACACAAACCTTACCATAAAATATTAACCCATTTGACTTCTTTTAATTAAAAATATTTATACAACAAAGACAACATGAAGTTCAAAGATACCTGCAGACTGGGGGAAGATATTTTCAACAGACCTACTGGCATTCACATTTATAACATTTAAAAAATTTCTAAGAGGAGTTCCCGTCGTGGCGCAGTGGTTAACGAATCCGACTAGGAACCATGAGGTTGCGGGTTCGGTCCCTGCCCTTGCTCAGTGGGTTAACGATCCGGCGTTGCCGTGAGCTGTGGTGTAGGTCGCAGACGCGGCTCGGATCCCGCGTTGCTGTGGCTCTGGCGTAGGCCGGCGGCTACAGCTCCGATTCAACCCCTGGCCTGGGAACCTCCATATGCCGCGGGAGCGGCCCAAAGAAATAGCAAAAAGACAAAAAAAAAAAAAAACAAAAAAGAAAAGAAAAAGTTTCTAAGAACAAAAAATCAAAGGCAAACAATCCAATCAAACTGGAAAAAAAAAAAAAAAAAAACATGAACAGGCACTACATGTAGGATGAGACCTGAAAGACCATTCGAGGTAGGAAAAGTTAGCCAACTCTAGGAAAAGTTAGCCAACTCCCCAGTAATCAGGGAAATACAAACTAAAGCTAGAAGACACGGTTCATGCCCATCCATTTGGCAAAATATAAAAGTCCAGTAATATCAGAAATGTTGTTGATGGGAGTTCCTGTCGTGGCGCAGTGGTTAACGAATCCGACTAGGAACCATGAGGTTTCGGGTTCGGTCCCGGCCCTTGCTCAGTGGGTTAACGATCCGGCGTTGCCGTGAGCTGTGGTGTAGGTTGCAGATGCGGTTCGGATCCCGAGTTGCTGTGGCTCTGGCGTAGGCCGGTGGCTGCAGCTCCGATTCAACCCCTAGCCTGGGAACCTCCATATGCCGCGGGAGCGGCCCAAGAAATAGCAACAACAACAACAACAACAAAAACAACAAAAAGACAAAAGACCAAAAAAAAGAAATGTTGTTGATGATGTTAACACGCACTGTTGCTGGAAGCACAGACTCGGCATAACTGCTTTGGAGGCCACTCTAATGATGCCTTGTAGATGGCTGCTTAAACAACTGTTTCAAATGGAAGCTCTGATAGGTCACTTTAGACCTTTGCTCTCTTCCAAATTAAGTATTGGATACTAAACATTTCTCTGTAAGCACTGTCTTAGCTGCATCCCACAAATTTTGTAATGTGTTTTCATTTCCATTTAGTTCAAACTACTTTCTAATTTATCTTGAAATAGGTTATTTAGAAATAGGTTGTTTAATATGTATACATTGACATAAACAAGAAAGTGAGAAGATAACCCAAGAATGGGAGAAAATATCTGTAAATCATATACCAGATAAGGGACTAGTATCTATATCTAGACAGAACTCTTATAACTCAACAATAAAAAGATAATCATATTAAAAATGTGCAAAAGATCTGAATAGGCATTGTTTCAAAGAAGATATGCAAATGGCTGATACCACAAGAAATGATGTTCAGTATCATTAGATATCAGGAAAATGTAAATTAAAACCATAACACAAGGAGTTCCCACTGTGGCACAGTGGGTTAAGAATCCGACTGCAGTAGCCTGGGTTGCTGCAGAGGCACAGGTTCCATCCCCGGGCCAGCACAGTGGGTTTAAGGACGCGGTATTGCTGCAGCCTGCAGCATAGGTCACCACAGCTATAGCTCAGATTCAATCCTTGGCCTGGAAACTTCCATATGTGGCGGGTATGGCCATTAAAAAAAAAAAAACAAAACAACCATAACACTATATCACATTATCCCCACTAGGATGGTTAGAATCAAAAAGTCAGGCAACAACATGTGTTAGAGAAGATTTAGAGTTATCGGAACCCGCATGTACTGTTGGTGGCAATGTAAAATGGTGTAGCTGTGGGAGTTCCCTTCGAGGTTCAGCGGTTAATGAACCCGACTAGGATCCATGAGGATGCAGGTTTGATCCCTGGCCTCGTTCACTGGGTTAAGGATTCAGCATTGCCGTGAGCTGTGGTGGAGGTCGAAGACGTGGCTCAGATCCTGCATTGCTGTGGCTGTGGCGTAGGCCGGCGGCTACAGCTCCAATTAGACTCCTAGCCTGGGAACCTCCCTATGCATGAGTGCAGCACCCCCCCCCTCAAAAAAAGTGCAGCTGCTTTGGAAAAACAATCTCATACAACTAAATAGTTGGTATAAGACCCAGTTAATTCCACTCCTATGTATATACTCAATAAAAATGAGAATATATGTCCACACAGAAATTTGCAGCATTATTCTTTATAGCCAAAAGGTAAAAACAGTTCAAATAGCCGTCAATGGATGAATGGATAAACAAAATATGGTATACAATGGATGTTACTTGGCCATACAAAAAGGAATAAAGCACTGATACATGTTATGACAGAGATGAACCTGAAAAATATTATGCTAAGTGAAAGAAACCAGCCACAAAAGACTACATGCCACATAATTCTATTTATATGAAAGTCCAGAATAGAGAAATGTGTAGAGATAGAAATCAGATTACATGGTATTGTTGGCCCATGGATACACTGATATATGTGGATTTTTGATGGTGCAGGGGGTCATTGCCCTTAACCTTCCAATTGCTCAAGGGTGAACTGTATACGCACTCAACATTGAAGCACCTAATTATAGAAAAGAAATATTAACAGAACCGAATGAAGAAACAGACAGTGATACAATAATAGAAGGGGAACCTTAGTACCCCACTTTCGGTAAAGGATAGATCATCCAGAAAATCAATAAAGAAGTTATGAATTTGATCAGCACTATAGACAAATGAACTTAATAGACACATACAGAACATCTGTCCAACAGCAGAAGAATATACATTTCTCTCAAGCTCATGCAGAACATTCTCTAGGATGGTTCATATGTTGTGTCACAACAAAGCGTTAACAAACTTAAGAAGACTGAAATCATATCAAGTATCTTTTCTGACCACAACGGTATGAAATGAAATCAGTAAATAAATGTGGGTGAAAGTACATGGTTCCTAATGGGAAAGATTCCAATTAATATATGTGTAGAAGAAATGAGGGAAATAGAAAATACCCACAATGATAGTGGAATCCGCCAATGGATGCTGTAGTGAGTGGGCAAAAGTTTAAGCAAAAACACGATGACTCCATAATCTCAAAGTATTTCTCCCAAGAGATTTAGATGGATGGGGAAGGAGATAGCTGTATCGTGGAATATGCTGGCAGAAACCACATTAGCCAGGTGGTCAAGGTTAGCATCTCTAGAAATACATATCAATGCCATGCATCCCAATACATGGACTAACAGCAAGAACTTGAAAGGGCATGTCACCTTCATGGTAGATTTCCCCCAAATGCACAAACTCAATCTAATCATGAGAAAAATCAGCCAAAACTAAACTGAGGGCCATTCTACCAAATAACTGATTGCTGCTCTTCAAAGTGTCAAGGTCATAAAAGACAATGAAAGACTGATGAACTGACATAGACTGGAAGAGACTAAAAGATACAATGATTAAGTGCAATGTGTATGCACACTGAGATATATGGAATGACTGCCCAACAGACCTGCTATGTGGCACAGAGAACTCTACCCGGTCTTCTGTGATCATCTATGTGGGAAAGAATCTGAAAGAGAATGGCTGTGTGTACATGTATGACTAAATCACTTCGTTGTATAGCAGAAATGATCACAGCCTTGTGAATCAACTGCACTTCAACAGAACGTCTAAAAACGAAAAGAAATTAAAAAATGAAATGGAATGTGGTATCCAAGAGTGGATCCTCAAACCAAAAAAAAAAAAATGTTCTGTGGGTGAAACTGGTAAATAAAATCTGTAGTTCAATTCATAGTAATGTGCCAAGATTAATTTTTTTAGTTTCGAAGGCTAGAAAATGGGTATATAATGTGTTAACATGGGAGAAGCTGGTGAAAGGGTGTGAGGCAGTGCTCGGTGGCATTTTGGGAACTTTTCCGTAAATCTAAATTTATCTCAAAATAAAAAGGTTCTAAAATGTGGATGTATATCTGTGTATTATTAAAAATATGAATAGACTAAACATTGGAAGCACAGAATCTCAGAGCTGGAAAGGCCCCTGTAGGCCACCTTGTTCACTGCTTTCATTTTACCCTTTGGAAAACTTGGCCCAAGTTGATGCAGACGGTGGCAGCGTGGGGACTAGAACTGCTTTTCCTCCCATGTGAGCGCTCTCGCTGTATCTTCCTCACAGCCTTTGCTCTTACCTCTCAAAACCCTGAGATGCTCTGGGTGCATGCTATGCGGGACATTTGTTCTCTAGGGCAGGGGACAGCAAACATTTTCTTCCAAGAGCTGCAGAGTAAATATTTTAGTTTTTTGCAAGATATTCAGTTGCTGTGACAACCACTCGACTTTGCTGCTGTAGCACAAAAGCAGTCACAGTGTGAAAACAAGTGGGTGTGGCTATGTGCCAATAAAACTTTACAAAAGCAGGCAGTGGACAGGATTTGACCTGTGGGCCATAGTTTGCCAACCTCTGCTCTAGTCCTTTGCTGAAAAAGATGATCTTTGTCAGCTAGGAAGTGGAACCTGGGTACGAGTAGCCTAGCCAGGGCAGGGCGGGGAAAGACGTGCATCCGTGACACCGGGTCTCTCTGAACCTTCCATTCCTCGTCTATCAAATGTGCATCTAAAACCCACCCTGCCACCCTGATTATGAGGACTTGGTGTCAGGATGCATGGAAAGAGCCCCTAAAAGCTCTGGCCCAGAGTAAATAAGCCCTTATGTTTATGAAGAGTCTACCCTTAGGGCTTATGAGAAAAGGGATCTCAGGTAGCCAGCCCAAGACAGGAAATAGCTCCAGAGCTCTCAGCAAACACAAGTGGGCTTCGCAGCCATTTCAGCCAGTTGCCTCCACCCCACCATGGGACAAAAACAGCTTGGAGAACGGCTGTATGGGGAGGTGGTCAAACGGCTTTCCCTGGTTGCAAGTCAGCATCTCCTGAGTGCATAGTGCCATGTGATGACCTGTGCACCGGCTATTTTGGAAGAAGCAGCCACCCGGCCAAAGAATTGTCCAACGAGCTCTTTCAAAATCCCAATCCCCCCTAGAACAGACGCTGAGCTGAGGCCACCGCAGGATATTGCTTAACTGAGGTGACTCTTTTCCTCACCCCTCTTTCCACCTTTGTCCAGTATCTTGTAGTGAATTGTCAAAAGGTTGTACGCTTTGCACAGCTGCTGCTCCTGTAGCTGCCAGGGCTGGCACGTGGAGGCTGCCTGACGATTTCCTAATTCTGATCCCAAGCTGAGGACAGCGCCCTACAAAGGCTTGAGGGGCATTCTACCTAGGGTGAACACCTCATCCCAACTTGACTTCTGTGGCCTGTTCAGTACATTTCGGATTTATCACCCTCGATAGCTGCTGTGACCTCGAAGAAAAGCCATTTTAAAAGTAGCGTTAAGTTCAGCTAATTTAAGAAGGGGAATCTGACATATATATATATAGTCTTTATATATACACATATATCAGATATATATATATATATATAGTCTTTCAAACTGAAATGAGTGACTTTGCAGTGATTCACTGCCTCGGATTACCCCCTCCCCTTTTTTAATGGTTGCACTGGCGACGTATGGAAATTCCCAGGCCAGGGATTGAATCCAAGCCACAGCTGTGACCTACACCACAGCTGTGGCAACGCCAGATTGTTTAATCAAATATTCCAGGCCGGGGATCGAACCTGTGCCTCCACGGCGACCAGAGCTGCTGCAGTCAGATTCTTAACCCACTGTACCACAGTGGGAACGCCTACCCTTTTGAATTATCCATGCTTCTCTTCTTTCTTTAAAACAACTGAAGGCTGCCATCCCCATCACGCTTCATTCTGGGGTGTGGGGCAGAGATGGTTAGAAGGGCTTTTTATTAATATCTGCGAATGGCTACTCTAAAAATTAAAGGAAAATGCTTTTCAAGACCAATTGCATTGAAACAATGCCTACTTTCACAGAGTTCAACACGTGTTGGCATCATTTATTTGATGGCATCTATCCTTGAAGTCAGTCTGTGAGTGTTGAGTATCTGGCATACATGAAAGAGAACACTTCACACCTTCAAGACAAAAGCCTAAGTAACCACAGGAGAGGTGATGTCACTTGAGTAAGAAGAGAACAGATGCCAACTCTTGCCTTTGGAAGGGATAAGCAATGAGATCCTGCCGTATAGCACTGGGAACTGTGTCTAGACACTTAGGATGGAGCATGAGAATGTGAGAAAAAAGAATGTATACATATATGTGTAGCTGGGTCACCATGCTGTCCAGTAGAAAACTGGCAGAACACTGTAAACCAGCTATAATGGAAAAAATAAACATCATTCTAAATGGGGAAAAAAAGAGAAGGGAACAGAAAATGGAGAGGGAACTTGAATTCTTTTTTTTCTTTTCTTTTTTGTCTTTTTTTTAGGGCCGCACCTGTAGCATATTCCATATGCTATACTCTCAGGCTAGGGGTCTAACCGGAGCTACAGCTGCCGGCCTATGCCACAGCCATAAGCAACGAAGGATACAAGCCCTGTCTGCAACCTCAACCTCAGCTCGTGGTGACGCTGGATCCTTAACCCACTGAGCGAGGCCAGGTATCGAACCTGCATCCTCATGGATGCTAGTCAGATTCATTTCCACTGAGCCACGATGGGAACTCTGGGAACTTGAATTCTTGAATTTATGTGCTTACTATGTGCCAAGCTCTATACTAGGTTTTCTCTCCCTCCCTCCCTCCCTCCCTGCTTCCCTCTCTCTCTCTCTTTCTCTCTCTATGGATATCTATATCTATCTATCTACGTACACATATGGTTTTATATATATATATAAAACTTTAATTTTCTTAAGAACCATAGAAGATAGGAGTTATTAGCTCCTTTTAATAATGAAGAAGACTGAAGTGGGTAGATATGAAGTAGGTTATTCATGGCCATACAAACAGTATAGGATAGAGGCAGGATTCAATCCCAGTCTGACTCCAAAGATTGTGTTCTTTTTACTATACTGTGTTGATATCTAAAAATATGGTTCTTCAGATCTGGGGCAGGAAATGTACATGCTGATCCTGGATTATCCCATCATACCTAGCAAGGAACTTTTCAAAGACTGCTACAGTCATGTAAAAAGGCCTTAAGGAGCCAATTTAAAGAGGCTCCCAACGGCCAGTGCAAGCCTCAGTATGAATAAGAACAATGGATTAAAACGCATCAGATATGTTTAAATCCATGAATACATCATTATACTTAAAAAAAAAAATCACTCGCTGAATTTACTTGCAGATGCTGGCAAACTAGCTCAGTATTTTGAATCGGGCATTTATCCTGCCTTCTATAAACTGTGCCATCGAATAACAAAGTAATAGATATACAAACATATTCCAGCTAACAAAAATAGAAGGAATAATAAAATAAGAATATAGCAATTAAATATAACAGCCAGATAATATGTGTCTCTTAACAGAGAGCATGAAACCATGTATGAAGCAGTCTTACCAAAAACAAAACAAAAAGCAAAAAAGTTAAACAAGCACGACCACGCGCTTGGAGTTGGCTCTCCCTGAGTATCAGGAGGTTATCCCACTGCACTAGCAGTGTTTCTTATCTCAATAAACTCCTCTTTGTCTTCCAAAAAGAAAAAAAAGGGAATCTGATTAAGCCTCTAAAATCAGCTACTAATTTAGAGAAAACACAGAAGTCTAGGAAACTTAGAGTATCTAAGTTTGAAACTTAACAATGGGCATGCAATCAGCAAAATCTAGAGCACGGATAAGATAATTGGAAAGGGGAACACTGGCTGGATATTTGTTGATTTTAATGAAGTTTTGTTTTTGAGCTGTGATAATTGCATTGTGGATGTTTTTTAAGAGTCCTAATGCTTTCGAAATGCATACTGAACTATTTACAGATGAAATGCTATGAGGTCTGCTATTTGCTTCAAGATATTACATACAGAGGGAGAGTGAATGTGGGTTGATAATTTTTGAGGTTTGGTAATGGAATTAGGAGTCTCCTTATATAATTCTATCTGATGTGGTATATGTTTGACATTTTTCATAATAAAAATATAAAACATATATATGATTTGGAGACACAAGCATGCGTTTATATGTGCCAAAATTCCAGTTCTTGGAATTGATCCTATGGCTATACAGTGGGATCACACCATATGTATATGTGAATCATACAGGTTCAAAAGTAGGCATGCAGCATACGGAGAGGGAGAGGGGGAAAAGGCAAGAGAGACAGAGAAAAAGACGGTGACAGAGACAGAAACAGAAAGGTAGAGGAGAGAGGGCTGAGAGAGACAGAAGACGGTGATTGAAATGGTGTAGCAAGTTGTGCCTCCCATTGTTCTCAAGGACTCTGCTCTGCCCAAAAGAGAATGTAAGGTGGAAGGTGTGCTTCTGCTACTCCCTCACTAAGTCTCAACCCCCGAGTGCCTCTTGTAGAGTGAGCATCTCACTATGATTCTGGGATTTAGAGATGCATATATGTCATTCAACATGGCTCATAACTACAAGCTCATCTCCTCATCAGGTGCTGAGCCAAAGACTCAGGGATCTGCTTCAATACTGGAGGACAAACAGGTAAATAGGCTCGGCTGGAATGATGAAGATATGGTATGTCAGCCTCCCTAAGGAAGTTTAAGGGTGGTTTTGACTATATGGGATTTTCACTACATGTGGTAGTGAAATAATTTAACGAAAGATGCGGAAGTCCACTGTACCCCATATATCTCTGCAAGGATATGCATAAAAATATTTTTAACATTTAATTTTTCATTGTAATATTTTTAAAACTGGATAAATCCTAAATATTCACTAACATGGGATTGGTTAAAGACAGTGCATCCCCACAATGGAATATTTTATGGAGCCTTTACAAAGAAAGTAGGTATTTCCCCTGCACTGATAGGAAAAGATGTCTAAGACATAGTGTTACATGAAAAAAGCATGTGGCAGAACAATGTATACAGCGTGCCTCCATTTTTGTAAATAATAGAAGGAAAGGAGATATAACTATGGATACACACACACCACTGTGCCTTTATTACAGGACATTTCAAGAAGAATACACAGGAAACCAGCAATCGTGATAGATTCTGATGAGAGGGAATGGGAGTTTAGAGTGGGAGGGTTACTTCCTTTGCATTGTATAGCCTTCTATATAGTTTGAAATCTTATCCTGTGCATGTATTCATATTTAAACATTTGCTGAGGTTCCTGGAGGGTTTCCAAAGATCTGGAATTTGAATGGAGCTTTGAAGAATAGATAAGGTATAAAGGTAATAATTAACCTGATATTTGGAAAACCACATATGCAGCGCAATGTACCTACAGACCAAAGCAGAGGGAATGAATATCCAGAAAGGAGATTTGGGTCAGTTTATGGAGGCCCTTGAATGCCAAACTAAGAAATTTGGATTTTATGTGATAAATAAAGATTTTTCAGCAGAGTGAGAAGAGATCACAATGAAAGAATTATTTTAGGAGATGAATGTGGCTGTGGGGTGTCTGAAATTCGGAGAGCGCAACAGAAGCAGAAGGGCGGGAACAAGAAGAGTACAAAGGAAGAATCCCTAGGGTTCGAAAGTGATGAGGTATATAAAAGGAAGCAGAAGGGAGAGCTGAGAATGCCACTGAGGCTTGGAGCCAGGAGAACCGTGGGAAAGACACCTCTACTATTTTGGTGGCATTCTTTGGAATAACAAAAGACTAGACCCAATCCAAATATCAGTCCACATGGACTGACTGGTTGAACAAACCATGGTTCCTCTTCAGGATGGCATACTACACAGCTATGAAAAAAGGAGCAAGGGAGATCACCATACATTGACCTGGAACAATCTCTAGGACATATTAAGTGGGGAAAAAAAAGGAGCAGAACACTGTTTGTAGTACACGTAACATTTGTTTAAGAAGCAGGAAGTGGAAAACAACTCTTTTTATTCTTATTTGTTTAATATTCAAACACACAATGGATATAGAAAGCCGAACCTAATAAACGTGACAGCTATGGAGGGAGAGAGGATAAAGAATGGAATCGGGATGGAAGCAAGGCTTTCAAAATAACTCCCATTATACGGTTTTACTTTGAAACTATGTAACTGCCTTATAAAGTAAATTTAAAAGACGAAAGAAAAATAATCTCTAAGACCCAGAAAAAATGAAGCGAATGGATCAAACCATGTATCAACTTGGTAACATAACCATACGAGAAAAATTACTTCAGGTAACTTTATTTATTTTTTGCTTTTTAGGGCTGCACCCACCGCATATGGAAGTTCCCAGGCTAGGTGTTGAATCAGAGCTGCAGCTGCCAGCCTACACCACAGCCACAGCCATAGCCACATGGGATCTGAGCGCGTCTGTGACCTACACCACAGCTCACAAAAGTGCTGGATCCTTAACCCACTGAGCGAGGCCAGAGGTGGAACCTGAATCCTCATGGACACTAGTCAGATTCGTTTCCACTGCACCACAAGGGGAACTCCCACTTCGAGCAACTTTAAAACCCAACACTTTGACTACCTCCTTAGAAAGATTTATTTATTTATTTATTTATTTATCTTTTTACCTTTTTCTAGGGCTGCTCCTGCGGCACATGGAGGTTCCCAGGCTAGGGGTCTAATCAGAGCTACAGCTGCCAGCCTATGCCAGAGCCACAGCAACGCCAGATCCGAGCTGCGTCTGCAACCTATACCACAGCTCACGGCAATGCTGGATCGTTAACCCACTGAGCGAGGCCAGGGATCGAACCCGCAACCTCATGGTTCCTAGTTGGATTCCTTAGCCACTGCACCACGACGGGAACTCCTAGAAAGATTTATTCTAAGGGCAAAAGGAAGAGCAAAGAAATCTTAAATTGCATTCAATCTTAGTAGTAACATGGGAATTGTTTTTTTGAAATTGCTACAGATATAATGTAGGGTTATGCAAGTAATTATGTTAATATCATTGAGAATTAGGACTTTCAGAGTGGGAGAGAAGAGACAATTACAAAATCAAAGATATTAGGAGTTCCCTGGTGGCATAGCAGGTTAAGGATCCGGCATTGTTACTGCTGTGGCTCAGATTTGATCCCTAGCCTGTGAACTTCTGCACGCATAGGTGTGGCCAACAAACAAACAGGCAAAAAAACAAAAAACAAAAAACAAAACAAGATTAAAAAATGTTAAGTAAAAGCCTATACTCTTAAATTCAACTTTGAACTGTCAGTAGGAACTCATTTCACCCCCTTTAAAAAAAAATGCATTTTCTAAACTCTTTTCACTAAAAAGACCTGACAACTTAGTAGCGGTGAGGAAATCCAGCTCTCAGACTATGCTCTCTTAATACTATTTTTCATCAAGTGGAACTAGAACTCCTTGGAAAAATAGTTGACTACTGGGCTGGGTTTGGAATTGTACAAGAGGAGCCTGAAACATTTCATCAAACCAAAAATCAAGAAATATATCATGACAAAAGGAAACAGAAGCCAACTTGAAAGGACCCCCCACCGGCCTAAGATGAGACAATTTTAGCAACAGAATGAATGACTAAAAGGGATCAAAACACATTAAATATATAAAAATCCATTAGTTCATAACAATACTTAAAAGACTCTATTGGTCACCATTGGAGGTTGCCAGGATACCAACTTATTCTGAAAATTGATGTTTTTAAAAGGAAGGTATCAAGCATTTATCCTGCCTTTTTTCCTTTGTATACTCTGTAATCCAAGGTAACAAAATGGCTGATAAATGAAATTCTTCTTTATAGAAAAAAACCCCAACTAATGGATGTAGAAGGAATAACAATTAGGAAAATGCCGTTTCGCAACTCTTAATGAAATAATGGACCTAAGCAGTAATCATCAGTGGTTGTTGAAGCCATTAGGGGCAGGGTTGCTGGGGATCATTATAATGGAGGACTCCGGGTGATACCATTTGAACCCACTGATCAATCTTACTATCGCTAAAAAGTGGGGCCATGAAATAATGTAATAGAAGATACATTGCACCGGATGTGAAGTATTCTTTTCCTAAAAGTTTCAACCTGAGTCTCATCAAAGCCTTCAGACCTAACTACCAGATTACAGGGGATAGAGAAACAAGTTCAACGACAATATGAGAAAACAATCCAGCAAATTGAGAATGTGAGACATTCTTCGGGGAAAAATGACCCGGTTTCTCCAACAGCTCAGAAGCAATAAAAGACTTATGAGACATAACCAAGTGCAATGTGAGGGCATTGTTTGAATTCTAATTCCAACAAATTAACTATAAAGTGATATCCTTAGGAAAATCAGGGAAATTCGAATATAGATTGGGTATTAAATGATATTAATGAATTACTAATCTTTAGATGTAATAATGGTACAATAGTTATACATATGTTATACATACATTGTAATTATATATAATATATATAGTGATATAACTATGCCATATATATGTATATAAGCTAAAAAAGTTGAAAAGCACTACTGCTAATGAGAAAAGAAAAGCTGAAGGAAAGAGATTAGTTTAGGGCTAAAAGGATCAGAAGTTTAAGATGTGAAGTTCAGGAAGCCAGCAGAAGAACCACATACAGATGCACAGCAGGAGCTTAAAGATTCCGACTTGGAGCTCAGAAGAAATGTTCTAACTGGAGAGAGATCTGGGAGTCGTTTATACAGATGCCTCTAAGGGGTGAAAGCTTGGGATTGGACGAATTTCACTGGCAAAGGCGAAGGAAGGGCCAGGTCCAAACCCTAGAGAAGAGTTACGCCACAGTGAGGTGTAGGCAGAATTTCAAGGAAAGACGGTCAACAGTGCTAAGTCCTGAAGTAAGACCAAGGAGGATTGGGGCTCAGAAAGTGGAACTACCCCTTCCTCGCACTCCCACTACATACCCAAATTAATTTCAAGCTGGCAATGACCTCACTAATAATAGCGAGCCTGTAAGAAACTGTCTTAATCATCAGTCTCCACCTGTCCCTTCATTCATTCCTCCCTTCACTCACCCACTTGTCCAGCCACTCATTTAACCAGCATAGCTGAGTCCCTGATCCAAGCCAAACCCCTGTTACATTCTGCAGATACTGAAACAAATACAGTAGCTGCCCTCCAGCTGAATGAAGAAGACAGACCTGGAAAAATAATTACAACATAGTGTTAACATTTCAGCATCGACTTATTGAACGTATATTCTGGGCCAGGCACAATGGGAGGCCCTAGAGATACAAACATAAGCAGGTGGTTCCTGCTGCAGGAGCTCAGAAAAGCAGCTTGGAAGGCAAACAGAATTAGGGTATATATACTGCAATACTGTAATAGGGAAGGACAAACCTGATTCCATGTTAGGTCTGTTCCTTTTACTCTAACCTTTGTATTCTACTGCTTTTGCTTTAAGAATGTGGCTTATAGCCTGAAATATACAGGATAGCCCATTCTCAAGGCTCTGACCTTTAAGGGTCACACAAACTTTTCCCTTCATATGGAGAGAAAGCGTTGCAGAACAGAGAAGAATATTTGTCTTGCCGGAGGTTTACAGGAACATCGTGACCTGACCGAAGTGAACAAAGGATTCCTATACCGCGAAGTTTGCAACAACCAACGGTGCCCCTCCCTCACCTGGCCTTTGCAAGTGCTTTGCTGAAACCCTTCGAGAAGTTTGGGGTTTGGGGGCCATGAGCCACCCATCTCCTTGCATGGCCCTATAATAAACCTTTCCCTGCTCCAAATGCCAGGGTTTCAGTTTGGCCTCACTGTGTGCTGGGCACACGAACTTGCGTCTGGTAAAAAGACAAGGAATGCACAAACTACACGAGAGAGCAGAGCAGGAAAATGCAGCTTGTAAGGCAATCTGAAATAGGGACTATTCATATGCCCGTTTTATATATGAGGAACTTGAGGAACAGAAAGGTGAGGTGACTTGAGCAAGGCCATACAGCTGTGAATGGCAGAGCAGGGTTCAAGTGTGGGTCGGGGAGACTCAGGAGTTCAATTGACCCACTCTGTCATCCTGCTTGAACGCCTCTTCCCAGACCCACAGTCTTTCCACTGTGTCATGCTGGTTGCACCTCCGGGGGCACAGAGCAGGTGCTCAAGGAGTGTTTGCTGAATGAATAAATGAACTATGCAACCTCACAGGGTTTTCAGAAAGGTTCACTGAAATAAGTACTAGGCTCATCAGAGGTCACTGTACTGTGGAGGGTGGCAAGTGAGGGCACAAAGACCCCACACCCAGAGGACCAGTATTATCAAAACGAGAAGGCATATCCAACCAGTGTGTCTGGATAGCTGGTGATTGGTATCAGGGAGCTCTGAGACCAGGGGGCAGGATCTCAGTCACAGGGACTGGGAGGGGAAGTGGCAAGGGCCAGGCAAAGTCACACCCCAGGAGGGTTCAAGCTCTGAATGCAGGGGCTCAGGGACCCAGACCTAGTTACCTAAACTAGGCCGCCAACACAGGACAGCCACAGCCAGCCAGGCCAACCGGATCCTGAGTCTGCTAAGCCTCTGGCCTGAGGTTCTAGAAAGCCCTCTGATGATGGCGGGGGAGGAAAAAGAGAGACGACAGAAGCGGGAGGAGGAGGAGAAGGATGAAGACGAGGAGGGCGGAGGAGGGGAAAGGAGAATAGTGGCAGCTAACGTTTCCCAAATGCTGACGGTGGGCCGGCTGGCTGGGCTGCGTGCTTTACAGGCAGTCAGGTAACCCTCATAACCCTCCTACGAGGCGGATACGAACGGTTAAGTCACCATTTTACAGATGCTCCCCCAGAGACATTAAGTAACTTACTGGAGGTTACAGAGCCAGGATGCGAACTCCGACAGCTTGATCTCCCAGGCAGGGCTCTAACCCACTGCACTTGACTGGGTCTCAGGGTCTTCCTGAGATGGGCTAAGCCTGCGAGGAGCCACGGACTTCTGCCCTTCTCTTCCTGCACCTATCTGAGCCCTGCTGGCAGGTTGCAGTGGCCCTGGCTGATGTACATAAGACTGGTAAACACAGCAGAGAATTAAGAATCTGCTCCACATATTTCTTTGGGGTCTTGCAGAGAGAAGGTACTGGGCGGGGAGTGGAAATGCTTCCATCTCCTGTGAACTGCTGAGGTTGCCAATCCCTTGATCTGTGGAGAAAACAATTAAAAAAAATAAAAAGCTGGTTCTTGATCCTGGAAATTTTCCCCAGAAGATTAAGTATTGCTCTCCACTTCAATCCACATATATTTCCCAGATGTCTCTGGTCTTCCTGGAATTCCTGTTAAGAATTTCAGCTGTCCCAACAAGAATGTTCGGACATCACACTTTCTACCAACATAGGGAGCCCAGAGCACCCGGTGCCAAATGAGTTTTACTTTCTGCCACAGCCGGGGCCAGTGCTTCCAAAGGAGTAGCAGAGGGGAAACAGGCGCCATAGGAGCAGAGGTGTCACTCCTGGGTTCTGATCCGCTAGCCCCCAATTCAATTTCCCTACTCAGATCCACACAGCTAGACCCACTTATCCTCGTACCTAGAGGCTCAAGCCCAATTCAGTTCCCAGACCAGCCCATCCACAGGCATGGGGTCAATGTCTGACCTCGCCCTGAGCTTGGGCGATTAGGAATAGCTTGCTTTCCTGGATCTGGTCCCCCCAGAACAGCTGCCTGAGAGGCTGCGATGCTCCCAGACAAAACCTCTTCTCAAGCCCATCTTTACACTAACCCGGTCTCCTCCCACCCACCCACCCCTTTTTTTGGCTGCACCCGGAGCATGCGGAAGTTCCAGGGCCAGGGATCAAACCCATGCCACGGCAGTAACCCAAGCCACAGCAGTGACAATAGCAGATCCTTAACCCCCTGTGCAACCAGGGAGCTATTCATGACTTTCTTAAAAATCTAGCCTTCTGCCTTGATTCCTACCCCTAAGTCCTGTGTGTTCTGCCAACCATCTCAGCCCCCTTTAGAACTAGAGCCCTAGTTGAATGAGACAGCATCTGGCCTCTTCCCCCCAATACCTGGCACCGAGGATGGTCCTCAGTGCATACCTTCTGCTCTGCCTCGGTCTCACCCACCCTTCTCTCTGGAACTGGCATGTTGGCCCAGCGATGGGCCTGGCCACTCAGGAGAGGTCTTCTAGATGATGACTGCCCGAATGGCTGAAGAGCCAAGCAATACTCACATACCCACTCTCTGGTTGTGTGGTTCTGAGCAGATGACTTAACCTCTCTGTGTCCTGGTTTCTTCATACGTCAAGTGGAGAAAGAGCATTGCTACCTCACGGGACTGATGTGAAAATCAGAAGAGTGACGTTACATTCAGCGCTTAGTACAGCGTCCATTAAGTGTCTGCTCTGGCCATTGCTATTATTATTTAGTTATTCCAGATGCTTCAACGTTGACCGTTTCCCAGAATGTCACTGCGGCACCTGGGCCTGCTGGGAGAGCTTTCTCCTCACTCACTTGCCTGCCTCTGCCTGTACCAACGCCGCTTCCCCAAGCATGTGTCCTGGCCCAGTGGCTCTATCTGGTGCCAGGGCTCAATTCCCTCTCCCCTGCTGCCCGGCCTGCCTCTGCTACTGAGCGGATCATTCCAGGTGCACAGGTCCTACCGCCTGAACACCATCCTGCTAACAAGTTTGAGTAAGTAGGCTCTTCTCTCTGGGACCAGGTCATCCCTAGGGTGAGCAGAGGTAGGAGAAAGCGCCAGCATGGTTTGGAGAAGCAGCAGGCTCAGAGGAGCGAAGCAGCAGCACAAAAAGCTGGACCATGTCCCTGGGAACTAGGTGTGGTTGGACAATCTTCCAAAGGCCGGAAAGACCACTTCCCCTGATGGTAGAGCCACCCTGGGAAGAGTCTGTCAAAGAAGCAGGAAGGCAACTGGGATGTTTGCTTCAAGAGGAGTAGGGGTCCTGCCAATGTAGTTCCTGACATAATCAAAACAGAATCCTAGCATCTCAGAGACTCGGAGTCACATTCTGAGAGAGAACAATGGCCCAGCAAGATCACTTCTTTTCTGCTCAGAGCTGCAGACCTGCTGACTTGGGGAATGTCTGACCCAGGGGTACCCTCAGAGCTCATGTACCCTATTGCCTTTCTCGTATAGTAGGGAAACTGAGGGCTCGTTATGCCTTCTGCCTGGCTCTCCTCTGCACGCTGTGTCCCACGTCTCCCCATCTACTGCCTTAACGCCTGCTCCATTTGCTCCCTTGGTCTGAGCAGTGCAGCCCTGGACTCCATCTAGCTTATGGACTTGGGCTGCCCCACAGGTCTTTTCACGGACTCTGCCCCTTCAGCCCCAGCCGGGCCGGGCCCTTCCTCTGCCTCCCTCCACGTGCACACAGACTCCAGGTCATGGGACTTGGGCACTGTGGCCCAGAAAAGGACTAATAATTGCAACACAAGCTCCTTGGCGGCAAGGAAGATGTTTTTAAGTTTTAAAATAAAGAACAGAATCCTCATCCAGAGCTCAGCTACATGATCCTGAGCAAGGGAGTCAAGCTCTTTGAAGTTTGGTTTCTTCACCCATGAAATGGAGAGTAAATGGGATATTGTACCTATGTGCCTGGCAACAGGAAGAGCCCACTAAATTCTAACTAATCTTAGACGTAGTAACAGATAATATGACCACCGTTACATCTTCGCCATCTATCAAGCTGGGGCCCCAGAGCAGTTCGGTTGCTCAGAAAGTGCTGAGTGAAAAAGATGTTTCCTTTACCTGATCAGAAGCACCACCAGATAAGGCAGATAGAAGAGTTCCTGGCTCTCCCAGAGATGGAGAGCTGAGGCTGGGGAGCTAGGGAACTCGGCCCAAGTCAGACTTAGGGAGCAGCAAAGCCTGGAAGTTTTTAGGCCAGGGGTTGAATCCGAGCTGCAGCTGCCGGCCTACATCACAGCCACAGCAACGCAGGGTCCCAGCCGCATCTACAACCTACACCACAACTTGCAGCAATGCCAGATAATTTAACCCACTAAGTGAGGCCAGGGATGGAACCCACATCTTCATGGATACCGGTCGGGTTCTTAACCCAATAAGCCACAACGGGAACTCCTAACTGCAGCTTTCTAAGAAGACACCCGAGTGGTAAGCGCAGAGGCCTCAGCAATGGCAGGCCCACCCTCAGAGAATCAGATTCATTCTGCATGGAGAGTACATTTCCCATGTGATTTGAAAAAGACATGTCAACCAGAAGCTCAGTGGCCATAAAGAGTGCGCCCACAGACACAAGAGTGGCAGTGTGGAGTACCATCTTTGAAGGGGACCCTACAGTGTTTCTGGAATGTTAAGCACGAGCTCTGAGAAACACCCTACTTGGCAGTTCCTTCTAAAGCAACAAAGACAGTTAAATGAGGCCCAAGAAGCACAGGATATTATTGTTTACATGCGACCCTTATCCCATGGCTGTGGGAAATGGAGCCAAATTCCACAAGCGCTTTTCTTGCAAGAGATGCTTTGCAAAAGAGAGAAGGCCAGCATTGCTTCTTGGTTTGCAGTTCTTTCTTCCTTTTCTTTTCTTTTCTTTTTGGCCACACCCGCAGCATGCGGAAGTTCCACGGCCAGGGATTGAACCCCTGCCACAGCAGTGGACCAGAGCCACTGCAGTGACAATGCTGGGTCCTTAACCCACTGAGCCCCAGAGGAACTCCTGCTGTTCTTTCTTGAAGTCAGCTTCATTTGAAAACAAACCACCAAAAAAATGATGTCCTCAGAATTTAAGCTCCAACGCTGCGGAGACACATTCAGCTGTTCCACTTGGAGTTAGTCTGAGGATGGGAGTCAAAGGAGCGTCATGTTTGCCTCAAATGAAGAACATGTGGGGCGGGGTGCAGAGGTGAGGAACTCATTCATCAGTGTAACTACAAAGGGATATCCACAACTTTTTAAGAGGCTTCAAAATTCAAAGGGTTTCTGCCGAAACATGAAGAAATTCAACACCTTAGATTCTAATAGCACTTTTTTCCCCCTTGAAAATATCACTAAACACATTTGTTATCCACTTCTGTGTTGTTGGGCAGCCGTGACCGCAGAAGCGTGCGACTGATGGAAGAGGCCTGTCTCAGTGCCTAGGGCCTACCCTAGCCAAGCACACACATCAGGAGTACCCAGCCCTACATGCTCAGGCACAAGCAAGCTAATGCAGGCAGCACAGGCTCAGTAATGCTGTGCTTCTTGGTTCCCTCTGCTTCTGATATAAACAGCCACAGCCAACCTTAGACAAGCGGCCTGTCTTAGCGTTCTTGCTTGGAAGTAAAGGAGAAAGGCAATCAAGGAGAAAGGCCTTCTGAAAGTACCCTCTTTGTGGATAATTCCCCCAAGTGACACCACTTCGCAGCAGGTTTTCCTCTTACTGCAGGCCAGGTTCTGGGCTAGGGGTTAGAGAACAAGGGAAGAATAAAGGAGGAAAGGAAACAATTCGCTTTTACAGAGAAGGGACTGGGCTCCATGATGGTTTTTTGAGCGGGTCCTGTAGGACATGGACACTGCTTCGACAGGCATGCGGGTGGGGATGGAGCACTCATGAGAGAGGATGCAAGGAGGAAAGAAGCTGGCTAAGGGCTCATGCACTCATTTGCTTTAGCAGTTGGAATCACCGGATTGTAAATGTCTGGGCTGCCTTCTCGATGTGAATGAGGATATTCACAGATCACACAATTGGTATTAAAATGACAGGGAGTTCCCGTTGTGGCACAGTGGAAACGAATCTGACTAGGAACCATGAGGGTGCAGGTTCGATCCCTGACCTCACTCAGTGGGTTAAGGAGCCGGCGTTGCCGTGAGCTGTGGTGTAGGTCTCAGACACAGATCAGATCTGGTGTTGCTGTGGCTGTGGGGTAGGCCAGCAGCAGGAGCTCCAGTCGGACCCCTAGCCTCCATAGGCCGTGGGTGCGGCCATAAAAAGACAAAAAGACAAAAAAAAAAAGACACAATGCCTTTTTGCAAAAGACTACATGGAGTAGAAAGCAAGGGGCTCCCCAAACTATGTTAGCATTCATTTATAAGACTTCTAAAGCTTATACTAAACAGAAATTTGGTCTATATCTAACCGGGTTTTAATAGCTCAGACAAAATTAAGAGCTAGAGGAACTTGATATGGCTTGTTTTTCATTCAAACTTTCTATCATCCTCATCTCTTTAGAAGCTATAAATTATAACTTACCATTATAAGATTAGAAACAAAGCCCATAAGCAAAGGGAAAAAAAAATCAGGTATTGTTAGTTTTATCAGATAACAAATATTGCAACCACAGCCCTATGTCTGGTCATTAATGCCACGGGAAAAAGTCATTCATTACTTTCTAGCCATCGATGAGACATCTTATGAAAATAAAAATTGTTTCCTATACTGTGAGAACCTACGTTTTTAAAGGTACAGTTTACATCTATACCCTGGATTGTGAGACTATGTCTACGTCATTAAATGGGGAAGCACCCGAAGCTGATGATCAATTACTCTTCATTGTCTGAAGTTCTCAAAGGTCTTCTAAGGTTCATAAGGAATCTCTCACTGTTGAGTTCCAATGTCCTGAAATATAGACTTAAAGAATTTTATGTATTTTCATTTCTTTAAATAAAAAGAGGCAGTTATCCCAGCTCTTATGAAACTTGCAAACTCACAAACTGGCCCTCTCTCTAGAACCCAACCCTGAACACAACACCAAATCCAGATGATTGGTTCTACCAAAAGAGCATAAAACTGTAAGAAAGCTGCCAGGAAAACAAAAGGTAAATGTGTCGGGGAGCTGAGTAGGGTAGGACTGTGGGAAAAGGCAGCCTAAAAAAGGACAAGAACAATGGAGAGAGGTTGTGGTGGGAAATTTTTTAATGTGCTCTTTTTTCTTTCCTTATCACTGCCCTGAGAGGACCATTTCCTGCCCCTTTGCCACTGGAGGGCATAGAAGCTATAGACCAGTACTTAGCAGGGGTGGCAGGGTAATTTTGAGGTGGAACTCAGGGCTGGCTGGGATGATGGGTCCTAGGTAAAGGTGCATATAGACTGGCTGGCCCTTACCTTTTTCCCTACCTGCATCCACACAAGAGTATCCTGAAAGCTCAAGGACCACAACTGTGAGAGGCTTCTCTTGAAAGAAAGGAATGCTGAGGCCAAGTTACCATTTGCAACACTAGAGGCTTTCTCCCTGGAGGCATATCTTCCCTATAAAACTCATTGATGAGCACCATCCAAAGCTTAAGGTTTAGTTTCTCCCCATAGTTACACATCACAACCCAAGACAGCCAATAACCCTAGGGGAATAGGATGTCACTAGGAAAACAGCCAATGGGTATCCACTGGAAAGCATGGTGTGATAATTAATAATAGCAGCTGAAACTGGGAGGGGTTGCACATTCTCTAATACCAAGTGAATGCAAGGGGCCTGTGACAAAAAGGACTGAAGGGAGTGCAAGAATCTAGCCCCTCTACACCCTCAAAGCTGACCTGCCAAGGGTCCCTTTTGGGACAGAATCCACTGTTAAGGACAAACCAGGAAGAGGGAAATCAAAATTGAGCACTATAGTTTCTTTTCTTGATACGGCTGAGTAAACTCCTCTTGATCCTAGTAAACTCTTATAGACAGCAACTACATAATTCAGAAAAAAAAATCAAGTACAATATGAAGAGACTCGAGTGTGAAAAGAAGCAGACATATTCTAAAGGGGAGTTGACACAAGTTGAGTTACCCATTTTTTTTTTTACAGCTTTTACACTTGAGAGCAAATTAAAACTGCCAATTGACTAAGATACCAAGAATAAGGCACCAATAGTCAACCCACAGTCTTGCTGGTATGAAGAACTACAGGACAGAGTTTAGGACAACCACAACCATTGGGACAAATCCTGGAAAGAAGAAATCCAAACAGAGAGAGCCCCAATTTCTCTCAGCTGACTCCTGAACCACACAGATATAGGAAAAAAATTAGCTAAAGATCAAAGCCCTGAACTAAGAGGCCAAGTTTAGAGTTTAAATTTAGCTGTGATAACTGTGCACCAAAAGAGTAAAATCAGTATCTTTCAAAGGAATAAATCAGAATCCAGAGTATCCATAAGATAGGATTCAAAATACCTATGATACAATCCAAAATTATTCAACTTATAAAGAACCAGGAAATCGTAATCCACTTGCAAGAGCTAAAACACTCAACAGAAAACAAACCTGAGATGACCTGGAGGCTGGAATTAGCAGAAAAGAATTTTAAAGTGATTATTATAACTACTGTCAAGGAAGTAAAAAAAAAAATGCTCACAATGAATTAAAAGATAAATAAATCACAGCAGAGAAATAGGAAATATTTTTTTAAAAAATAACCAAATAAAACTTCCAAAATTGGAAAATATAATACCTGAAAAAAAAATTAAAACCATTACAGGATATGCTCAGGAGCAGAGTGGAAATGAAAGAGGCAAAGTTTTAGTAATCTTAAGATAGAATGATGGAAATATTTAATGTGAAGGACAGAGAGAAAAATATTTTAGGCAACAAAAACATGAACAGAGCCTCTAGCACATATGGAAAAATATCCAAAAGTCTAACATACATGAAATTAGAGTTCTAGAGGGAGAGGTGGGTGAGAAGGAAGAAGGAAAAAATGATGAGTGTATAATGGCTTAAGTTTTCCCCAATTTAGGGAAAGACATAAATTTAAAGATTCAAGAAGCTCAGCAAATCGCAAGAGAATAGAAAAAAAAAAACTCTGAGAATATCACAGTCAAACCACTGAAAACCAAATATAATTAGAATATCATAAAAGCAGCCAGAGAAAAAAATGCTTTATATACATAGAGGGAAAAGTTTCAAATATGAAGGACATCAGAAACAATGGAGGCCAGAAGAGATAAAAACATCTTTAAAGAGATGAGGGAAAAAAAAGCCAACCTAGAATTCTATACTCAGCAAGTATGTTTTTCAAGAATAAAGGCAAAACAAAGACATTTTCAGATAAAAGTTAAAAAAAAAATCTTTGCCAGCAGACCTGAACTATAAGTGCCCCAGTGGAAACTATAGTGCCCCAATGACCTTTTTGCATCTCCATATGGAACACTTGGTCAAGGCTTGACCACAGTTTGACCTGGGTTTTGGGAGAACACCCTTCAATTCCTCCTGGAACAAGGGAAATAAGCAGCCTGGTGAGGCTCTGTCACAGGGCTGTTCTCATTCCTCTCCCTAATGCTAGTCGACCACAGGAGGGTACAGCTGCATGCTATAAAAATATCTGCTATAATTCAAAGTTGACTCCTCAGTGGGAGAGTAACCCATTGTCTGTGCCACCTGTTATCTGGCCTCTCTGGTTCAGTGTCATCCTGTGGGACTAGAGCGATGAGGTGCTAATGGCATGCTGATCTTGCTCATGCTGCCTAAGTAATAAACTGAATCCATTTGGCCTCGTTGTCTCTTTACCAGCTAAATCTATATAAGTGTGACAATCCGACCAAGCAGCTGCACTAGTGATCCTATTGGCTTCATTAGGCACAGCACTCCTGCCTAGATACTACTTGACCTCTTGACAAAAGGAAGTTCTCTATCAGGCTGAAGGGAAATTAACCAGATGGAAATCAGATACTCCTTTCAACAATGAAAGCAGAAGTGAAAAACAGCTTGGTAAATATTAAAAACTATTTTTGTTTTTCTGAACTTCTTAATATACATAGGACTATTTAAAGCAAAAATGATGATGTTGTCTCGTAGGCTTTACATGTAGATGTAATACATAGGACAACTATAGAATAAAGGACAGATAAGGGTTAAACTGGCCTCTACTGTTGCGAGTTTTCTATATTTTATACACAGTGTTATAATATTATCTTTACCTAGACTGTGAAAAGTTAGGGATAAATGTAGTAATCTGGAGAACACACTCTAAAAACTACTATAAAGAGGAATATCTAATAAGCCAGTAACTCTAATGTCAGGCAGAGAATTTGGAGTAAAATGTTTAAAAATAAAGTAAGTTTGTTTGCTCTAAACTTGAAATAGGCTAACATTAAATTTCCTTGTCCTATTTTGGTTGATAAAAGTGATGAATGATTTAACCATTTTCTAAAGGCAGTAAATAAGTGAACATAGGAAGACTTAAATATTGTAAAGGTGCCAATGACCCCCAAATTAATGTGTGATTCAATGCTATTCCAATTAAAACTCTAGCGTTGCTTTTTAAACTTTTTTCTTTTGAAATAATTATAGACTTGCAGGAGGTTGCAACATAGTTCATAGAGTCCAGTGACTGCTTCCCCCAGTTTTCCTCAATAGTGACACATTATATGATTATACTAAAACATGGTTCACTAGACCACAGAGCTTATTCAGTTGTCACCAGTTTTTATATGCACTCACATGTGTGTGAGAGGTTCTATGCAATTTTATCATATGTGTAGATTCACGCAATCATAGTCATAATTAAAAGACTATTACACCACCAGAGGTACTTGTTGATGCTGCTCCTTTATATGCCTCATCTCTGACCCAGTCCCTTCGCAACCACTAATCTATCCTCCATCTGTATATTTTTTCATTTCAAGGAGGTTACATAATTGGAGTCATACAATACTAACCTTTTGAGACTGGCTTTCTTCACTAACCATCAAGTCCTCAGTATCCATCAAGGATTTTGCATATATCAGTAATTCATTCTTTCTATTGCTAAGTAGTATCCCCTGGTTTGGATGTACCAGGGTTTGTTTATTCATCACCCACTGAAGGGCATTTGGGTTGTTCCCAGTTTGGGGTTATTACAAGTAA
The DNA here is from genome assembly GCF_016906955.1 of Phacochoerus africanus. NCBI lineage: Eukaryota > Metazoa > Chordata > Mammalia > Artiodactyla > Suidae > Phacochoerus > Phacochoerus africanus. Next base: position 125,951,129 of record NC_062560.1, on the reverse strand, counting down.
AGCTACTATGAACATTTGTGTACACATTTTTACATGAGCATGAGTTTTCATTTGTCTGGGATAAATACCTGAGTACAACTGCTAGGTTATACAGTAATTGCATATTTACTTTTATAAGAAATTGTCATAATTTTTCTCAGAGTGACTTATCATTTTACATTCTCACAGGCAATGTAAGAGAGGCCTTGTTTCTCTATATCCTCACCAGCATTGGTGTTATCATTATTTTTTATTATAGCTATTTTAATAGGTAGGTAGTGATATCGCATCATGGTTTTAATTTGCATTCTCTAATACTTGAATATCTTTTTATTTGCTTCTTTGCCATCTGTGGATCCTCTTCAGTGAAACGTCTCTTCATAGATTTTGCCCATTTTCTAATTGGATTATTTGGTTTTTTCTTCTTGAGTTTTGAGAGTTCTTTATATATCCTAGATAATTGTCCTTTGTTGGATATATAGTTTGCAAAATTTTTCTCACAGCCTATAGCTTGGCTTTGGTTCTCTTAGCATGGTCTTTCACAGAGCCAAAGTTTTACATTTTATTTAATTTTAATATTTAAGTTTAATTTTGATAGGTTATAATTTATAAATATTTTCTTTTATGGATCATGGCTTTGGTATCAAGTTTAAGAATTTTTCACCAAGTTAAAGATCTGGACATTTTTTCCTATATTTTCCTCTATAAATTTAATATCTTACATTTAAATCTGTAAAACATTTTGATCCAGTTTGCTTTAAAATACATTCTGAATAAAATGTTCAAAGGACAAGAATAGACAATTTGCTTCTTCACAGGAAGAAACAGAATTACAAAACAAGTATAGAAAATTCAGTCTGAATACTAACTAAAGAATGCAAAATTGCAACAATAAGAACAGTTACATTTTTAACAAATTAAATTAGTAAAACTTCAAGCAATTTGCCCTGTAGACTTCCCACACTCTGGATCTGGTTGATTGCATTGTTACTGTGTTTTCAAATGTAGATTTTATTATTATGCAGGCGCAGATAGGCCAACATATCAGGAGACAACTGCCATTGAAAAGATGGTTTGTTACAGTTCCCAAGAAGGGACCATGGCACACCACACAGGGCCACACAGGGAACCACCAGGGTCAGCCAGGAGGCAAAAGAAGTGAGTGGAAAGCATGGGGAAAACCTTTACTGTGGTTTTCCAAGAGACAGATGGGAGAAACAAGGCCAACAAAAAGAGCAGATTTAGGATTGGATAGTTTGAGTAATTTTGGCAGGCTCCGGGCTATAGGGGTGGTCCTTAGTTGTCTAGTACCCGGCCCTAGGATGATTTAGGACAGAGAGATAGTGTCCTGGACTGTGGAAGCCTGATAAAAGGAAGAAGATGGGTTATGGTTGCATATCAAAGATGTGCTCTAAGTAACTTGCTTATCTCTAGGATTAGCTAATTCTGGCTGGGGCAGTTCCTTCCTGGGTCCACAAGGGCCCAATGTATCAAAGCATCATAAATACAGGAAGTACATATGGTATTATGGCGGTGGGATTTTTGGTACTGGAGTGATTAGTATATGTCTTTGCAGTTACTGCATTATGAGTTTCCCCAAAGGCAATAAAGAACTGAATATCTTCCCATAATGGTGGGATATTTCCTCTATAGGCAGTCCATTTGCAGGATCTACTGATCCCAATGTACCAAAAGACAGTGTTTTTAAATGAAAAGAAAGCCAACAAAGGACAGTAATTGGGCAAACCATAGGAATCCCAGGCCAAGCATCCCAAAAGTGAGCTTTCCTCAATCTCCCAAAAGTCTTCAAAGTACTATCTGCTTCTAGCCTACCATACATAGCCCAGTCTCTTGACTAGAGAAATTCTGGATTAAGCTCTCAACTGCATGATATTGAAGCTCCCACCATCAGACTATCAGATTTAGCAATGACTGTCCCTTCCCTATATTCTGGCTTTTCAGTTCTTACATATTCTGCCCCTTATGGAAATTCCTAGTTGCAAGACACGCTATATGCCAGGCAATGAAAGAGGCTGGGTATACGCATCATCCTATTTAAGAGATATTGGGAAATAGACTCAAGCATATATGGAAATTTAGTATAAAACTGGCATCTCAAATCATCAATCTCAGTGATAAAAATGGCATTTCAGGTCACTTGGGGGTGGCCTACAGCATGTAGAAGTTCCTGGGCCAGGGATCAAACCCACACCACAGCAGCGACCTGGGCCACTGAAGTGATGATGCCAGATACTTAACCTGCTGTACAACACGGAAATTCTCTCAAGTCACTTTTAAATAAACGGTGCATGGACAATTAGAAAACTATAAAATTAAGATCCATATCTCACACCATACATGAGAATAAACTTAAAAAGGGGATCCAAATGTAAAAAATGAAACCGTACAAATACTAGAGGAAAACAAGTATGAATTCCTCTTTATCTATGATAGAGGGAAAGGCTTTATAACTGGCTAAAAACCCAGTGAAAACAAAGACTAACAAATTGGACTACATAAAAACAATCTTTGTACAACAGAAATCACCAAAAATCAAGTAAAAGGAAAATTAATAAACTGGGATAAAATATTTGTAGCAGATATCACAAGAGGCTAGTTTCCTAAAATATGAAGAATACTTAAAAGTGGAGAGACCAAGGACCGAAAACCTGGCAGTAAGAGGGGGCATGGCATGGACAGATAATTCACAAATATGTATCCCTTAACATATGAAAAGATGTTCCAACTCACTCAAAATTAGAGAAATACAAATCGAAACACCATTTCGATTTGTATTTCTCACCTATCAATATGATAGAAAGTACCATTTCTCACCTATCATATTGATGAAAATTAAAAAGTATGAGAACAGGAGTTCCCATTGTGGCACAGTGGAAACGAATCCAACTCGGAACCATGAGGTTGCCTGTTTGATCCCTAGCCTTGCTCAGTGGGTTAAGGATCCAGCATTGCCGTGAGCTATGGTGTAGGTCCCAGACATGGTTGGATCCTGTGTTGCTGTGGCTGTGGTGTAGGCCAGCAGCTGTAGCTCTGATTCAATCCCTAGCCTGGGAACCTCCATATGCTGTGGGTGTGGCCCTAAAAAGCAAAAAAGAAAAAAAAAAGAAAAAGAAAGAAAGAAAAGTATGAGAAGATATTTTATTTGTGAGATTTCAGAGAAATAGGCAGTCTCAACTACTGCTGATGGGAGGAGAATTTGCCAATAGCTAACAAAACACAACTAACAGGCACTTACCTTTTGATTCAGCATTCCTAATTCTAAGAATTTACCATGAAGATATACTTCTGGCAGTCCAAATATACACACATAATACACACATACCAGGTTCTTCATTGCAGTGATTTACAGGGTATAGTGTTAAGTAAGAAAAGGCAAATTATAAGAGTTTCTATAGTATATTTTCCTTCATGTAGGAAAGTATGAGATATAAGAAAATGTACATGTATCTGCTCATTGGCACAAAAAGAAATTCAGAAATGGTAAACCAGAAGTGAATGAGCTTGCTTACCTAAACAGGGTGGGCAGGAACAAGTGAAAAGAAAGGAAGGGAGAACACTGTATATTAAAGTTGGTCAAATATATGACCATATTTTAGATAATGAGTGTCAACTTTCTTACTGTTGGATAAAGAAGTTAAAAATAAGGAACGGAGGGAGGTTAGAATGAGCCCTGGGCTGTTAGGTTGGAATTAGAGCTATAAGTGTGAACTTATGGTATTTAAGATGGGGAGATGCAAAAATTAGTAGGCAATAGTATAATGATAAATAGGATACAGCATAGTCTCAAAGGGTCTCTCCACAAAATGTTTTTTCTTTCTTTCTTTCTTCCTTCCTTCCTTCCTTCCTTCCTTCCTTCCTTCCTTCTTTCCTCCCTCCCTCCCTCCCTCTCTCTCTCTCTCTCTCTCTCTCTCTCTCTCTTTCTTTCTTTCTTTCAGCCATGCTTGTGGCATGTGGAAGTTCCCAGGTCAGGGATTGAACCTGCACCACAGCATCAACCAAGCTGCTGCAGTGACAAACTAGATCTTTAACCTGCTGTGCCACCAGGTAACACCTCCCCACAAATTCTTATTAATTACAAAGAAAAAAACAGTAACTTTAGGGTGGAGAAGTCCAGCAGACACCCCCTCAACCAAATGGTCAAAGTTAATATCACCAATAATGAGACACATAGATACGAACCCCCAGATATGATGCAGTGAGAAGGGCATACATACTTCCATGATAGTCTTGCCAGAAAAGCATAAACAGTATAATCATAAGACAACATCAGACAAGCCCAAATTGAAGGACAATCTACAAAATAACTGTTGAGTACTTTTCAAAAGTGTCAAGTGCCTAGAAGACAAAGAAAGACTGAGGAACTCTCCCCAGATTAGAGTGAAATTATAGATTAGATCCCCAAACAAAAAAGGACATTAGTAGGACAACTGGTGAAATTTGAATAAGGTCTGTAAATTATTCAGTAATATTTCATTAATGTTAATTTCCTGGTTTTGAAGTTTTACCATGATAATATAAGATGTTACCATTTGGTGAAGCTGGATGAAGTAACCTCTATGTACCATTTTTGTAACTTATTGAAAGTCTAAAATTATTTCAAAATAAAACCTTTTTTTTTTAAGTTTCTGCATGGACTTTAGCACCAAAATCATTAAGGGTGCCTCTGATTATATTTCATGTGGAATCAAAAATTGGACTGCAGCTTAGAAGGTCTAAAGACTCCAAGACCTTGCTCCTTTAGGATCCCAAACCAAGATTGGTAAAAGAGACAGCAAACTACTAAGTGAGAGGAAGAGGCCCTTCTAGTTTCTGGATGAGATTGAAAAGGAAGATTTTATCTATGGGCAATGAATGAATCCTCTTTTTATGACTTAGGTGAAGCTACACACTACACAAACTAATCTTAAGAATTAATTTTTAAAAAAATAACAGGGGCTTCAGTTATTCAAGATAACACAATAGGAACTGAAATTTAAGCAATCCAATTTTCCAGGTAGACAAAGAAGTTTAGATTCTGACCTTCCTTTCTCAGAGATAAGACTATAGGCAGTGGCAAAAACTGGGGAAGAACAAAAAGGACATCATCCCCCCACACACCCAAAAAAGGGAAATTCTACACAAGAGTCCTAAGAGAAACAGATAGGTTTCTTTCCTACTTAGCCTATTCTCCTCCCAGGAAGGGAAAGAACAAATGAGGAAAGAAGTGAGGTTTGGAGCTGTTCATTGGTCTCTAATCTGGGGATCCCTTACTGACTGTTCATCACTTGTTACAGAAAAATCCCTTTCCCTTTAACTTTACAATCTACCACCTTAAGTTCAGGATCCTTCACTTAACCTCTAAAGCTCTTCATAGCATGGTCCTAACCTTTCTCTCCAGTCACGTGTTTATTTCTGAGGCATAGAGCTTAGTGGGGAAGTGACGGGTGTTAACCAAACTTATTTTGGTAATCATTTTGCAGTACATACATATATCAAATCACTATGTTGCACAACTTAATACAATGTTGTGTATCAATTATACCTCAATAAAACTGGAAAAGGAAGGAAGAAAAGGATGGAGGGAAAGAAGAAAGAAAAAGGAAGGAAGGAGGGAGGGATAGAGGGAGGGAGGGAGGAAGGAAGAAAGGAAGGAATGGAGGGGAAAAGGAAGAATAGAAGGAAGGAAGGAGGGGAATTCAAACCAGGTCTGTTTGTCTCCAAACTAAGTTACTTTTTCTTTCTTTCTTTTCTTTTCTTCTTTCTTTCTTTCTTTCTTTCTTTCTTTCTTTCTTTCTTTCTTTTCTTTCTTTCTTTCTTTCTTTCTTTCTTTCTTTCTTTCTTTCCTTTCTTTCTCTTCTTTTCTTTCTCTTTCTTTTCTTTCTTTCTTTCTCTCTCTCCCTTCCTCCCTCCTTCCTTCCTCTTATTCTTCCTTTTCTTCTTTCTTTTCTCTCCCTTCCT